>NC_140589.1:377779599-379102486 GCF_964204655.1 Triturus cristatus
AGAGCTTCTTGAAAAGAACCAGTAGACCTTTTGGAGGAATTAAAGAAGGGAAATAAAAGATGTCGTTTTGGGATAAGAAGACGGGGGAAAAATGAGAATAAAATTCAATCGTAAAACCATCAGGTCCTGGGGCTTTACCTCGTTTAATTGCTCGAATAGCAGAAAAAATGTCTGATTCCAGGATATCTTCATCTAACACTGAAAAATCCAGATGAGAAGGAGGAGTAATATTGGATAAATATTGGAGTATGAGGTCCTGGGATATCGGGTTTTTAAGGGTTTGAAAGAATTGGGTAAATTCTGACAATTTCTTCATTCTTGTAAACTAAAAGATTGTTAGAGGACAAAATGGGGATAATTTTGGTGCTCTCTTTTTTAACCTTAAGATAGTTGGCTAAATGTTTTCCCTCTTTGTTTTGACCCCCATAATATTTAGCTGAAGATTTAAGCAAAAATGAGTTAGCGTTGTCTGACAATTTTTTTAATTCAAATTTGGTTTTGATTAATTGATCCAAGCATGATTTAGAGTTTGTCTGGAAAAAAGAGTGTTCTAATTGCTTGATACGTGTCGTAAGTGATTGTAAAATCTGTAAAGAGGATTTCCTTCTTTGAGATATATAGCAGATAATGTCTCTGGAGGCTGCTTTAAAGGCATCCCAGACAATCTGTGGAAACATATCAGGAGTTTCATTTTCACGGAAAAAAGTGGTGATAAAAGATTCAAACTTTTGGGTAAAAGTGATGGTTAGGGGGAAGAAGCTAAAGATCTAAAGAGACGGGGCGTGGTCGGAAATCAA
The DNA here is from genome assembly GCF_964204655.1 of Triturus cristatus. Classification (NCBI taxonomy): domain Eukaryota; kingdom Metazoa; phylum Chordata; class Amphibia; order Caudata; family Salamandridae; genus Triturus; species Triturus cristatus. The sequence goes on from NC_140589.1 coordinate 377,780,397, forward strand.
TATTGAACCAATATCGGAATGAGTAATGTGCTGTGCAAGTGCTTTTGAGGTGAATAGGTAGTCTAAACGAGATTGAGAAGCGTATACTGGAGAAAGTAAAGAATACTCTGAGTGTAGGATTACATAAACGCCAGGCATCTACTAGAGATCTTTGTTAAATAGTGGATGTGAATTGTGAATGCATAGGAGAGGAGGAGAATCTAGAATGGGAGTTGCGGTCAATAATAGGATCCATAACCATATTACAATCCCCACCAACCAACACGTAATCCTCATGAAAAGACATCAATTTAGATAGAATTGTCGGCCAAAAAGTAGTATCTGTGGCAGTAGGTGCATATAAATTAAGAAAAGTCAAAGGAATATTATTTAATAACAATGAAAGAGAAACCCATCTACCCGCATCATCAGAATCTTGCGAAATAATTTTCAAATAAAGACGTTTATGACATAAAATTACTACACCATTACGGTTACCTGTACCTGGAGAAGCAAAGACCTGGCCAACCCATTGACGTTTAAGTTTAGCTATTTTTTTTCTAAAACATGAACTTCTTGTAAGAATGCTATATCGCATTTTAAATTAGATAAATGAGTAAGAACCCGTTGACGTTTTATAGGAGAACCCAAACCTATAACATTCCATGAAACAACTCTCAAAGACCTCTACAATAAACAATGAAATATAGAGTAAAAGTAAAAACAATACAGCGATTAAAATTTAGCAATAAGGTATATGTGATAATGATCAGCATACATTTTGTAATACTATACTGACAAAAATGAAAAGCATAAAGAAGGAAATGAGTGGTTATGAAAGAAGAGAGAATGAAAGAAAGAGATATAGTTGGTTGACAAAAAGAAGAAATACAGAAGTGATAATAGAATAGGAAAAACATTTGTAAAAAGGGAAAGGTGACTTAAGGTGGATAAATAAGATAATGAAAAAAAGAAAAGAAATGTTATAAATAACAAATACATAACATACAATTCAGAAATATGAGAAACAATTTCAAGAAATAGAAGTGATATTAAGGTGAAGAAGTCATTAAAAAAGATTAAAAGAATTAACCAGATAAAGAGAGGGAAACTTAAAAGGAAGAAATGAATAGTTATAAAAATCAGAGAGTAAGAAGGAATGACACAAGTTGAATGAAGGGAGATAGCATAGGAAAGAAAAAGAGGTTACAGATGAGAAAAAGAGATAACCTGGGAATAGGAAAAGGGAGGGAGAGTGGAAATGGAAAAAGACAAAAAAAAATATATATTTTATAGAATCCATCAACATAATGACTAACTACGAAAAACATAAGCCACACAAGGAAAATGGCACAACCAACCGGGCAACTCAGGGCAGACCGGGGAAGGAGAACATCATTGAAACGGACCAGGGATAACATGAAAACCGGAAATGCCGCAACTAATAAAGAGAAAAACACAATAGGTGAGTACAACATGGCTGGAACGTATGGGGAAACAAAAATCTTCAGTAAACAAGAACATCACAACATTATTGTAAACAGCAGAACAAATCAATTGAAGGACAACATGAGGTCAGACATTAGCTCTACCGCACCTAATAAAAGAGAGAAAAATAATAGGTGAATACAACATAGAGGAAACCAAAAAACAGAACTAGATGAGATACAACACAACAATGTCAAAACAGCAGAGTATATGAAACTAATGCCATCACAAGATTAAACACTAGCTTGTCGAGACAAATCTATGTCTTTTTCTCCACACTGTTCCAAGAACCGTTGTATAACGCAGGATCTTCGTAATTTGTGGTTCTGTTTTTATATGTCACTTTAAAAAGACACGGATGAAAGAGACCAAACCTGGCATTGAGAGCGCGAAGTGCTGGTCCCATATCCAGGAACTTCTTTCTTCAATCTACTGTGTCATTGGCATAATCTTGAGCAAAGAAGAGATTGGAACCTTGCCATGAAATGCGACCTTTGAGTTTAGCTGCCTGCAGGACATTTAATAAATTTGTATACTCCAAGAAGTATATGATCACTCCTCTAGGTTTGATTGAAGAGGCTGCCATGGTTGGAATGCGACCTAAGCGATGTGCTCTTTGAATGTTTAAGGCGGGAGAGCCAGGCAGACCAAGCACCTGAGGAAGGAAAGCTTTTAAGAATGAAATGGCGTCTGAGCCTTCCAAGCCTTCTGCCAGAGCATAAATGTGTAAGTTGTTACGCCTGTTACGGTTCTCCAAATTTTCCACGGGTTTAAGTAGTAAGATCTCCGATTTCATTGAAGGAATTTGGTTCGCCACAACCTGAACAGATTCTGCTTGTTGTTCAATCTGTATAACCCTGTTCTCCATAGTAGACCACTTGTCATCCAACACTTGAAGTCTTTTATTTGTTTCCACCATGCAGGGCCGAAGAGCTCGGATGCAGGGCCGAAGAGCTCGGATCTCTTCAAGAAGGATATCCATAGTAATAGAAGTCGATATAGACTAAGTGGTCAATTTAGGATTTAATTTGTTGGTGGAAAGCGGAATGTTAGATGTTGTCAGCAAAGTATACTTATTGGAAAGAGAAGAATTACTTTCAGAGTTTTCCATATTTGCTAAAACAACAGAATAAGGGTTCTGGTCAGCCAAAAATGAGTGGTACAGAGAAACCACTAACACGCCGGGTAGATTTTGTTCTCCTCATAAAATGTTTAGCGGAATTTGAGGATGCTGAAACTATCAGGACAGTGTGAAGATATGAGGTAAAAGTGTAGGCTCAATGTAGGAGGCTAGAAGTGATGTGTTAGAGCCATCAAAAGAAGAAAGTCTTTGAGTTGAATTACAGCAAAAGCTCCTGGAGAGTGGGAAACCCAAAACCAGTAAATTAGAGAATAGTTGTAAGCCACACTGGGAGCAGCTCATTCATAGTCCATTCCTGCTTGCATAACATGCAACGAGTGTCCCAAAACTTCATGTGAGGCTCAGTACATCACCTACTACTTCTAAAGACAGTGGTCCTTAGACAATAATCTGGTACAAAACAAATAATATAGACTCAATCAGTGGGCAGGAAATTGATCGGTGAAGTGGTTTGAGGGGTTCAATGATGTGATAACTTTTAGAATTGCATCTTCTGTAGAAGTACTGAAGGAGGACCATTCAGCAATATGTTTTAGGGCGAGCTTTGGTGTGCATAAGCTAGGGGATGCTAGAGAGGGAGGGAGGGGTGTCACTCTGAAACCAACTTATGTTGGTGTCAGAGTGAGTTACTAAGGCCTTAAGTATGTCCGTCTTTATGTTTTCTGTCTTGGTGAAGAAGGCGGCAAATTGTTTGCAACTGGGCAGTGTGCTTGGACCAACGTGGTGGGGTAGGGTAAGCCCTTAGATTGTGTTATGACTAGTTCAAATAGTTTTTTAGGTCGATCTTTGGCTTGGCATAATTGGTTCATGAAAAAGATTGCTTAAGGTCTTCTGATCTTTCTATAGTCCGATTTTCTGGTAACTCTTAATAGTTTAAGGTGGTCAGGGGATGGTGCTGATCTCCATTGGCATTTAATTAGTCTTTGGGAGCGTCTGTCCTCATTGAGACTGCCGTCATACCATGGTTTGGAGTCTTTTGAGGAGAGCCTCTTCAGTTGTATGGGAGCAACTGTGTCTATGACCGTGGTTATAGAGGTAAAGTTGTGGTTTGTTAGAGCTTGAACATCAGATAGGCCTTTGGGGGGAAGCAAGAGGTTGGCACTAGAGGATGTAAGTCTGTATGTAAGAACCTATGTCTGAAACCACCTCCTGAGGAAACCCTACCCTGGTGAAGACACCCAGGAGGACCTTGGCTACTGCAAGGGCTGTAGTAACCCTAAGTGGAATTGCTTCAGGGTACCTAGTAGAATGATCAACTACTACTAGAATTAATTTGACCCTGAGGCTGTGGGAGGTTCAAGCGGACCCACAATGTCCACACCTTCCCTTTCAGAGGGCACACCCACCACTGGCAGAGGAATCAGGGGGGCCTTTGGGTGGCCACCTGTCTTGTCACTGGCTTGACAGGCAACACAGGAGCTGACAAACTCCTTCACCTTTTGGTGCATCTGGGGCAAGTAAAAGTGACTAACTAGCCTTTCCCAAGTTTTGGTTTTCCCCAGATGTCCAGCTAGAGGGATGTCATGAGCCAAAGTTAGGAGGAACTTCCTGTACTTCTGTGGCACTACCACCCTCCTGGTGGTTCCAGGAGTTGGGTTTCTTGCCTCAGCATACAGTAATCCCTCTTCCCAATAAACTCTGTGGGTACCACTGACATCTCCCTTTGCTTCTGAAACAGCATGCTGCCTCAGGCTTTCAAGAGTGGGACAGTCTTGCTGACCCTGGCACAGCTCTTCCCTAGAGGGTCCCCCTGGGCCCAAGAGTTCAACCTGGTAAGGGTCAAGCTCCATAGGCTCAGTTCCCTCAGGGGTGTCCAAGTCCTCTCCCTGTGGAGAGGGGTCCTGAGTGGTTTGCTGTACAGAAGCTGGTCCCCCAGTCTTCTTACCTTTTCCCTTGGTTGGTTGGGCCATACTTTCAGGCTCCAAACCTACTTTTTCACCCTTCCTCTTGCTCCATGCTCTAGTTTGCACACACACCAATTCAGGAATACCCAAAATGGCTGCATGGGTCTTTAGCTCAACCTCAGCCCAGGCTGAGGTTTCCAGGTAATTTCCTAGCAGACATGCAGCTGGTAACTTTTGAGAGACCACTACCTGTTTCAGCCCAGCCTAATGTCACCATAGCCATTGGATGATTAGTGGCAACACTGTCCGCATTGGTGACTAGGCAGGTTTTCCCAATCAAGTATTGCTCAGGGGAAACCAGTGTGTGTCTCACCATAGTGACAGTGGCACCTGTATCCCTCAGAGCTTCTATCCTAGTTCCATTAACCCAGGGTTATTGTGAATACTTTTTTAAGTTGGGTGGCCACACAGCTACAGTGGCAAACTCAACTTCCCCTTCTGAAACTAGAACTGCTTCAGTGTGCATCCTGATTTGCTCTGGGCACACTGTTGACTTGCCACCCCAGGTGTAGCTGTACTGGGCGCCTTAGGGGCCTTGTTGTGGGGGCAAGATTTATCTACAGTTAAGTGTCCCCACTTCTTACAGTTGTTACACCAGGCCTTTGAGGGATCATAGTTCTTCCCCCTATAAAGTTGAGGCACATAGGGAGTAGTTTGGGACCCACCCCCCTGAACAGGTTTTTGGGGCCCTTTGGAAGACTCTGGCTTTTTATCTTGGGGATTCTCACCAACTTTCCCCTGGGTAGGTTTTGTAACCACCTTCTTCTGGTCACCCCCAGTGGCTCTCCTTGTCACCCTAGTCTTGACCCAGTGGTCTGCCTTCTTTCCCAATTCTTGGGAGAAATTAGACCTAGGTCTACCAAATGCTGATGCAACTTTTCATTTGTGCAGTTACTTAGTATATGTTCCTTCATAAACAAATGGTAAAGTCCAGACAAATCATGCACATTATGTCCAGCTAACCAACCATCCAGTGTCTTTACTGAGTTGTCTACGAAGTCAATCCAGGACTGGGTCTGGGTTTTGTGAGCCCCCCTGTATCTAATTCTATACTCAGTGGTGAGCCCAAATCCCTCAATCAGAGTCTTCTTCATGAGGTCATAGGACCCTGCATCTGTCCCAGAGAGGGTCGGAAGCCTGTCTCTGCAGTTACCAGAGAACAGTTCCCACAGGAGTGCCCACCAGAGAGGTGTTTTACTATTCTCATTTCACAAGCCCTCTCAAAGGCTGTGAACCACTTGGTGATGTCATCACCTTCCTCAAATTCAGGGACAATCCCTTTGGGGATTTTAGGATCAGACGTTTCCTCCCTATCCTTAGTTTTAGTATTGCTGCCACCATTAATGGGTACTAAACCCATCTCCTTTCTTTCTTTCTTTCTTTCTTTCTTTCTTTCTTTCTCTAGAGCCAGGAGTCTGGACTCTGGATCCAATCTTTTGGCCAGCTTTGCTAAAAAGCTGTCCTCTTCACTGGGGGGGGTTCCCCAGTGAGTTCCCTGGTACCTGGTCCACCTATGTGGTCTCTAGGTTCCCAGAGGTTGATTCTTGGAGTCAAGGGTATGATGGCCCTTTCCTCCCTAGGGATTACTAGAGGGGGGGGTCCTTATCCTCCTCCTCCTCCTCCCCTTCCTCATCTGTCTGGTCATCACCATGTTCAGATGGGTGGTCATTGGCATACTCAGCCAGGAGCTCCTGGAGCCCTTGTTTGGTTGGATGCAGCCCCATTGGTATACTTTTTAGATTGCATTAGGGACCTCAATTCCTTGAAAGACAAGTGTAAGTAAGGTGTGAGGTCGTGCTCCTCCACCAGGTCGTGCATGGTATTATTTTCACTAATAGCTGGGTTTCTTTGAGACATTCTAACCTGACAGTTCTAACCCTCTACCCTTGACTACAGTGACTCTTATTTCTCTAAAATTCTAAGGGGACTTAAGCAAGGCCCTGACAAGACTTTTAGTATTTTGGAAAGACCAATCGGAATTCTAAAGGCAATTTTAAGAGTTTTGTCATGTGATCAGATGGTAACCAAGTAGTCCAACAAGTGCAAGTTTGTATCCCCCCGCTGATCCACCAATGTAAGAAAGTGGCTCTGTATATACTGCACCAAAGTAAGGTTCAGTGTGCACAGAGTCCACAGTCCCCAGAGGTTTGGCAGAGCTAAAGTTTGATATAACCTTACTCTCAAGTGGTAGCTTGGTCGAGCAGTAAGGCAGTATCAGAGGACAGTGTAAAGCATTTGTTGTACACACTCAGTCAGCAAATGGTCTCACACACTCACGAACTGAACTCTAGGCCAATGGTTTGTATATAAAAAATATATGGTTGTTTTATTTTAGAACCAACAATAGGTATCAAAATATACTTTCTCAGAATGAGATGCTTTAGTTAAATACTTTCAATAGGCAATAGACTTTTGAATGCAATAGTTACAGTTGTTGAAATGGGCAACACAATTCAAACACAATTATAACATTGAGCTCAATGGGAATTTCTAAGTAAATGCAATTAATTACTTTTTGGATTACTTTTCTAACCACAGGACTGGATCCTAGATTCAGTCCTGGGACATGTTTTGGTTACAGGTATGATTTTTAAGGAATATTATTGTATTTCAAAAGTTGACACTTTGAAACTTTTTCACATAGAATCACCAATGTTATCCTATGGGAGGAAATTCACTTAGCAGGTAAGTAGGGTTAGGGTTATCGTTACCTTTTCTTACTCAGTGCTGGATCCTGGATTCAGCACTGGTGCATCTCCTGTAGACAGTTGAAAGAAATCGTTTTTGTTACACAGGCGAATTTTTATGTTTAACTTTGTTTTTTATTAAATTTGACGACACAGCAAGTACATGGCAAAACACAGCTGTTACTCTGCTATTACATTGCAGACGCCCCCCAGAAACCCCCACCCCACCCTCTACCACCGCCAACCGTAGTAATAAATCACTAAAGTCCCAAATATCCATGGGTGCTAGCGGGGTCGAGGGTCTACTGCCCAACCCCCCCTCCCCTCCCAACCAACATTCCCAACAGAAATTACCCCACTTCCCGGACCCCCCCCCCCCCCCCCCCCAACCGGTGTGCCGAGTCCTGCCGCTTGAGGCCATCCCCCGAGAGCACCACCCTCTAGCAGATGCCAGGCGGCACTCTGGAGGTCGGAGAATCAGTAAGGCGCAACAGACGAAGATATTTGTGACAGGTGACTTCATGAAATTCCGACAATAGGAGAGATAGGATAGGTTGCCAGACTGTATGAAAAGATGCCGTGGACTGTGTGAGGGTAGCTTGTATACGCTCCATACCCACCGTGTACCATAATCTATGCAGCCAACCCGTGTGGGTAGGGCGGGTTCGTATTCACCAAAGTGAAATAATGTGCTGTACAGCCGCGCCCGTAGCCAAGCCCATCTGACGCCCCCGAAGTAACTTCAAAGGGAATGTGAGTGTGTTGAGCAGCCCTAGAAGTGTATAGGCCGGGAAACGGGGAATCTCGGTTTCAAAGTGTTTGTCAATGTCGTTGAGAACTGCCGTCCAATAACCCGTCACCTCACTACATTCCCACATCAAATGGGTCAAGGTTCCCTCCTCCCCACAGCCCCTCCAGCATGCGGAACTACGGCTAGGGTTGCCCTTGTGTAACCTTACCGGAGTTAAATACCAGTACGTAACCACCTTGACTGCGGTTTCTTTGCTGGCAGTGTTCCTGGCCGTGTGGTGAGCCCTGTAATATATTACCTGCCAATCTTTTACGGAGAGGCTTCTCCCCAGCTCCCGTTCCCACCGTTGTTGACCTACCGAGGGGCGTGAAGTAGCCATCGGGCAGATCATCTTGTATAAGTCAGCGATCAGCTTCCGGTCCGAGGCTCTAGTGAGAAGCCATTTTTCTAAAGCAGTCAATTTTCTACCTACTAAAGGGCGAATTGCGGGCTGAGTCAACCAATGTCGGATTTGGAAATACTGATGTCGGAGCGGAGCCGTGATGCCGGGATACTGTGACAGGTCACTAAACTGAATGAAGCCCTTAAGGTCAAACAGATGACCTGCTGAACGGCATGGGGACGACCGCCACTGCTGAAAAGCCCCCCTTTCCAATCCCGGGGTGAACTCAGGGTTGTCGAACAGAGGCGTAAGTGGTGAAGGAAAATTGGTGAGCCCCCTCCGAACCGCGACTGTATCCCACACTTGTAGTACTGTGCGGGTAATGGGGGACTTCTGGAGGTAGGCCGGCCTATCGGGGCGCTTTAGGAAGGATCACTTCCAAAGCGATGTTTGCACCATCGCCCTGTCCTGAAATAACCATCTCTTCTCCGACTCCGGTTGGCTCCACTCCACCAGATATCGCAATGCGCAGCCTTGTAGTAGTATATTAGGTTTAGAATTCCCAGGCCTCCCTCATCCGGAGGTCGGTAGGAGAGGGCTCTGCGCATACGCGGCCGTTTCCCTGCCCATATGAAGTGTTGCACTGCGTCTTGTAACTTTTGTAAGGCGCCCCGGGGCAGGCACGCTGGAATAGTCTGATAAATGTATAGAAGTTTGGGTAAGATAGACCTCTTCACAGCGGCGACACACCCGAGCAAGGAAAGGGGTTGCTTCCGCCAACGCCTGAGGTCACCCTGAATCTGGGAAGTGATATTCAAGTAGTTCAGACAAACTGTCCGCTCGGTGAAGGGGGTAAGAACAATTCCCAAGTATGGGATGGAATCCTGAATCTGCAAGCCCCCAAAGTCTGAAGCCGCACGCGTGCTACTGCCCAGGGGAAGGAGCATGGACTTGGCCTGGTTCATCTTAAACCCAGAAACCCTCCCAAATGCATCCAACTCCCCCAAGAAGGCAGGTATAGACTTCTCCGGATCTTCCAGCGCAGCCAGGATATCATCCGCGTATAAACTAAGGGTATGCTGTTCCCCCCCCCGAAGGTGATTTCGGTAATGTCGGGGTTGTCACGGATCCGCTGTGCCAGGGGCTCGACATAAAGCGCAAAGAGGAGGGGTGAAAGTGGACACCCTTGACGAGTGCCCCTCCGGATATCAAAGGGCTGCGAGGCGATACCATTGACATGGATCGTCGCTCTAGGTGTGTCATAGCAGCTTGCGACCCATGCCCGGAAGCAGTGCCCGATTCCAAAATGGGCCAACGTTTTATCTAAAAAGCCCCAGTCAACCCTGTCAAACGCCTTCTTGGTATCTATAGACAGAAGCATGGCGTTCAACCCCTTAAAATGAGCTTTGTCTATGAGGTGTAACAGGCATTTAGTATTGTCGCTGCCTTGTCTGCCGGGGATGAAGCCAGACTGGTCCGGCTCGATAAGACCAGGAAGTCGTGAACCAAATCTGGAAACCAGCACCCCGTGAATATTTTAAGGTTCAGGTTTAGGAGGGAAATAGGCCTGTAAGATGCGCAACGGGTAACCTCTTTACCCGGTTTGGGTAAGACAATGACGTCAGCTTCCAACATCTCAGGAGGGATCGAGCCCGGCCCCTGGAAGGAATTGAAAAGTCGCGTCAGAAGAGGTGCGAGCACCGGACAAAAAGTTCTATAGAAGCCAGCGGAAAAGCCGTCCGGCCCCGGTGACTTCAGTGGCTTGAGGCGAGAAATCGCCCTCACCACCTCCTCCACTCTAATGGGTGCATCCAACGTGGCAGCCCCAGCCGCGTTAAGCACTGTCGTTGCCGCCCCCCTCGGGTATGCCTCCCAGTACGTGTCAAAGGGACCAATCAGCGCTGTACAGCGAGGCATAAAAGTCTCTGAAAGCTTCAGCAATTTGGTCATCACTGACCAGTGTCTCGCCTTGGGCTCTATAGAGGGTTGTGATTTTCGACCGCTGTACACGGGCTCGCAGCGCGCTGGCCAGGAGGCGTCCCGCTTTATCACCCCCCACATAGTATGCATGACGCAGCCGCAAAGCGGCATATTCTGCTCGATCAAGATCGAGCCCAGCGAGTTGCGCCCTGGCCGTCTTCGATTGCCTGCACACCGTGGGAGCCCCGGTACGAATGTGCACCCGTTCGAGTTCCACTACCTGAGCTGTCAAGGATTCTCGCTTCTCCCTACGTTCTTTGGCTTCAGCCGCTGAGATGGCTATCAGCTCCCCTCATATGACCGCCTTCAACGCCCCCCAAACTGCCGCCAAGGGTGTGTCCGGCGTATCGTTGAGTCTCGGGTAATCTGTGATGCGTTGGTGTAGCTGTTGGGCCACCCCAGTCCGCTGTAGGAGGGTCTCCCGCAGCCGCCATCTACCTCCCACTATCTTAGTCCGGGGGACAGCAAGCGACACCACCACTGCATCATGGTCTGATGCAGCGGCAGGGATGATATCAATGTCCCGTACGAGCGACTGGACCTCCAAGGATCCTATGAAGTGGTCTAGCCTAGCATAGGTGTGGTGCACATGTGAGTAGAACGTGTAATGGGTGCTGTGGCGATGCGCCTCCCTCCATAAATCCACCAGTCCCCTCTGGGCCGATCACTCTTCTACCCCCCCCCCCCCCCCCCCCCCCCCCTCTGAGGAGAGTGCTCCTGTGGAACCGAAACGGTGGCCTGACCTATCAGACTCCCCATCCATGACTAAATTGACGTCGCCGCCCACCAGCGTGTAACGGTTTTGGGACCTTAAAGAGACCCTATGGTCCGGGACAGACCATCCACCCGTAGGTTATAAGCGAGTAGCCTACCCTTGATTTCCGCTACTTTATTGCCCACCTGGCCACGGAAATGCTTGGCAAATAAGATAGCAACCCCAGCTTTTTTATCAGGGGTAGAGGAGTAAAGCTGGTGAGGAAACGCCCTAGAGCGCATCCGGTGCCAGTCCTTAGCCAAGAGATGCGTTTCTTGCAAGAGACAGATCGAGGCACCGGAATTCTCTAAATATGATAAAATGGAGCGCCGTTTAACAGGATTGTTGAGCCCCCGCACATTGAGGGTAATAACTTTCAACGTGACCTCTGTCATATGCCCGCCCATGAAATGAGAATATCGTCTAAGGGGGACCTATCCCTGTGGTGTTTCTCCCCGGACCTCCCTCCCGTGTGGCACACCGGTTCCCACCCTCCCCCATCATTCCCAACCCCCCCTTCCCCCACTCTCACCTCCCCCACCCAACCTCCCGCACCGAACTTCGAAACAAGACCCTGTCTTCCCCCTCCCTAATCCCAACAGAACGTTCCCCACCGAATGCCATAGTCCAGACCCACCTCCTAACTACGCAGGCTGGTGGTGAAGTACTGAACCAAGCGTGATACTCCATCGACCCCTGCCCCTCCCCCCAGCCTGCAAGTAGACCATGTGTATGCGTCCCCGTTGTGCAGAAACTATTCAGTATGGGAGGTGTCTCCAAGCACCGCATGAAGGGCCGCAGCCCGTTCCTGCGACATCGTCGTGGGGCCCAGCTTCAGTGCTGCTGTGGGTTGGCGTCTGCGACCCACCCGGTGCCAACCGTCTCCTTTGGAATGTTGCGAATGCGTAGGGGAGGCCTCCATATCTTTATGTTCAAGGCCCAACAGAGAGTATACCTCCTGAAAGGACTTCAAATGGTGCAGCGCCCCATTCCATTTAAAAATCAAGCGGAAGGGATGGCCCCAGGTGTAGGGTATCCCTTTGTCTCTCAGGAATTAAGTAACTGCCCTGAACGCCTTTCGCTTTTGTAGTGTGATAACTGATAGATCCTGGAAGAGCGCCACTGAGTGTCCTTGGTATTGAAGAGGTTGGTTCTTGCGTGCCTCCCGTAGGATCCGCTCTTTCAGGGGAAAATCTGGTAGGAAGGCCAAAATGTCTGGGGGGGAGCAGGTGCGCGCCGCGGCAGGCCCACCCTGTGTGCTCGGTCGATTCTGACGTCAAAATCTGACCCCTCCCTGAGGATCTCACGGAAGAGGCCCTGCAGGTATTGGGTGAGATCAGTCCCCTCTGCAGATGATGGAACGCCCCGGACCCGTATGTTGTTGCGGCGCGACCTATTCTCAAGGTCCTCCGCGTGCGCTTGGAGGTCCACCTGTTGGTCCTTGAGGCGAAGAACTTCTTGTTGGAGGAGTTCTAATTCTGCACTTCTGGCGTGATCCTGATCCTCCATATCGGCCACCCGCTCCCCCAAACCATCTACCTCTCGGCACATCTCCCGTACCTCCCCCGCCACCTCCTGCTTGAGCGAGTGAAAGTCTTCTCGGAGGGAGTTAAAGAGGGTCTCCAGAAACGCACGGGTGATCGGCCCCTCCCCGTCTCCATTTGTTATGGAGCGTACGCCGGACCTGTGTATGGAAGAGGAGTCTCCATGCTGAATAGGGGTAGCGATTGAGCGCCGCCATTACTGTATATTACTCGAGGTCCTTGGACTTACCATGGGTGTGGACTCAAACACATAGAAGGACAACTTTTTAATTTTGAAAGATTGGGCGATTGAGTGCATTCACTTATTGGTGTGGTAGTAGGACCCGCTGAATTGGAAAGAGGAACGTGGACCAGAATATGTACCTACAGCAACTGAATTATAAAAGTGTATATCCTAAAATTTGAAAGTGTCTAGAATGAGTATCGGGAAACTCCGAGCTGAAGACTCTGCGAAACATTATAGTTGCCCTGAAGAAGCCTGAAAGGGTGAAACGCGTTGGGTGTTTTGCTTCTATACATACAAAACTGAAATAAAAAAAGACTAAGAACAATTCCGGCTACAGAAATCATTTATTCTGTCATCGTATGTGATGAATGAGAGAGATTAACTCTTTGGTCATTATAGCATTGCCTCTCCCTTCTTTTTGTATATCTGTTTTATATTTGAACCCAAATTGGTGGCTCGTTTCGGGAGGTGGGCATTTGTTGGACCACTACTGGTTGAAATAACTAATATGTATTAGATATTGTACAAGAACACAAGTAATTGGTGCAGCATCTTATACCCTGCCACTGTTCTCATTGTGTATGTATCACTGCATATCCTATATATCCAACACAAGAATCTTTTTCACGATTCTAGTCGGGGGAAAAAGGTTTTTCCTCCTCTCAGAAACCCCTGTTCTCCTTGGTAGTTGAACATAGTGCTATCCAAATTAATGGGTCCGTCCTTTGAGCCTGTTCATAGTGCATCACTGCATCACTTATGGAAAACTGCCTTTTTGGTTGCAATTACCTCTGCTCGTATAGTCATTGAATTTGCAAGCTCTATCTTCTTTAGAACCCTTTACAGTTTTTCACCACAATAGGGTTGTTTTACATACACACCCATCTTTTTTGCCTAAGGTAATCTCAGATTTCAATCTCAATCAATCTGTCACTCCACATACTTTTTTAGGCCGAGCTTAGTGCAGCGCGCATGCGCTGCTCTAGGAGAGGTCCTCTTGAAATCACTTTAGACTTCCCAGAGACTTCTCCGTGTGGGTCGGTCTCCTCTCAAACATTCCTTTGGCCTTTGCGTGTGGCTTTCAAGAATGAAAGCACTCAATTGGCCAAAGGCGGGTGCATGTCCCACCTTTTCTGTCAATGTTAACTCCCACGGCCTACAGCTGGCGGGAGCGAGCAGCGGTGCACAAGATGGCCATCTGTTGTGTATCATGTTACAAATTAGTGCGATCGCTTTCACTTTTGCGGCCGCGCTTGTTTTTCTTCCCTCCTACTCTTTTCATCTCCTTTTATCTTTGTAGCCTTATCATCGATTGGCCGACATATTACGGTAATGCCTGGCAGTGCGCCTTAAAGCGAGTGTATGTTCTTTCACAGAGTTTATTGGGCCGATTTAAGTAACGTGCTTAAAAGATATATACTTTTTCATATCTATTTTACAGATAATGTGAGCACACCTTCCAGCACCGCGGCAGATCCCGGGGTTTATCACACAATAAGCAAGCACACTGCTGGAACAGCAGGGTCGCGCGCGCAGCAGGGCAATCTCTGCCTTTACGAGTATGGCCGGGTGGGGGCTGTGCTGGCCGGTTAATGAGTGCTTGGGGAGACGTCTCTTTCCATGGACGAGCGAGGCCATCTGCAGCTCTGGGAACCACTGGCATAGTTTCACCCGGATCATCGCGCACAGGGCCCCGAGACCAGGGAGCAGCCAAAAGGCCACGGGCTTCTGCAAAAGGGCTTTGGAGGGGTTAGGAAGCACACATCTGCTAAGCGTTTCGGTAGCGCTGCGTTCACTAATTCATTGGCCTCTTGGCGCTAGCAGGGCAGATTGTTGCATTCAGTTTTAGGGGGATTTCAGATAGAAGGGTATCTGGTATGCGGGTATCGGAGAGGGGTGGCAGGGAGCTCCTTTGTGTTTATTAGTTTTTTTTTGCTCTGGGTGTCTTTTAGGGGAGGAAGAGTTCCAGACCACCTATTTCCGGTTTGATGTAACAGTGTTGCCAACAGTAGAAATTTTATCAGACCTTTGTGTGGGTGAGAGGTATCAGGTTATTTCCTACAGTAAAATATCACATCTAGTACTCTATAGTAGAGGTGTTTATATCGTCTAAGTCTCTCTCTCGCTCTCTCTCTCGCTCTCTCTCTCGCTCTCTCTCTCGCTCTCTCTCTCGCTCTCTCTCTCGCTCTCTCTCTCGCTCTCTCTCTCGCTCTCTCTCTCGCTTTCTCTCTCGCTTTCTCTCTCGCTTTCTCTCTCGCTTTCTCTCGCTTTCTCTCGCTCTCTCTCTCACGCTCTCTCTCTCACGCTCTCTCTCTCACGCTCTCTCTCTCACGCTCTCTCTCTCACGCTCTCTCTCTCACGCTCTCTCTCTCACGCTCTCTCTCTCCCACTTACCCGCTCGCTCACTCGCTCGCTTTCTCTCCCACTTACCCTCTCTTACACACTCCCTCTTCCACTCACTCTCTCACTTCCTCGCCCTCTCTCCCCCCGTGATAACTGATATTCCTTTTGTGACCTGGTGGTGGGAGGGAAATGAATTTAAGGGAAGCTTCACACACACTTGCTTTCCTCTATACTATTATTGTTACATTCAATCAATCAATCAATCAGGGAATTGTAAGCACTCTACTCACCCGTGAGGGTCTCAAGGCGCTGAGGGGGGCGGGTCCGCAGATCTGTTTAGCCGAAGAGCCAGGTCTTGAGGGTCTTCCTGAAGGTGTTCAGGGAGGGGGCGCATATGATGTCTGCCGGTAGCTCGTTCCAGGTCTTGGCTGCAATGTGAGAGAAGCTCTGGCTCTGTGAATGCGTGGGGTTTCGGCCAGTGAGAGGTTGGTAGATCGGAGGTTTCTTTTGGATACGTGGAAGTTGATTCTGTCGTTTAGGTATTTGGGTCCGTTGTTGTGTAGACATTTGTAGGCGCGAGTGAGGATTTTGACAGTGACTCTTTTATCCACGGGGAGCCAGTGTAGACTTCGTAGGTGTTGGCTGATGTTTTCGTGTCGGGGATGCCGAGGACGAGTCTGGCGGCGGTGTTCTGTATTGTCCGGAGTTTGCGGAGTAGGGAATTGTTGATGCCGGCGTAGTGTGTTTCCATAGTCCAGTCTGCTGATGATGAGTGCGTGGGTGACTGTCTTCCTTGACTCAAGGGGGGAACCACTTGAAGGTCTTGTGGAGGGTGTTGAAGCAGCTGGAGGTGACAGAGTTGACCTGTCGGTTCATGGTGAGTGATGAGTCGAGGACCATGACTAGATTCTTGGCGTGGTCTGAGGGGGCAGGTAGCCTTCCGAGGGTGGTCGGCTACCAGATGCTGTCTCATGCAGAAGGAATGGTATCGAGGAAGAGGACTTATGTCTTCTCGGCGTTGAGCTTCAGGCAGCTGTTGGTCATCCAGACTACGACGTCTTTCATTCCTTTCTGGAAGTTGCATTTGGCAGTTGTGGGGTCTTTGGTGGGGGAGAGGATGAGCTGGGTGTCGTTGGCATAGGATACGATGTTGAGGCCGTTTTGTCGGACGATGGCTGCGAGGGGGGCCATGTAGATGTTGAAGAGGGTGGGGCTCAGTGATGAACGCTGTGGGACTCCGAAGGTGATTTTCGTGTCGGAGAGGAAGGGTTGGAGACTGATCCTTTGGCTTCTTCCGGTGAGGAATGATCGGATCCAGTCCAGGGCTGTTGCTTTTATACCTGCGTCGTGTAGTCTGGTGACTAGTGTGTGGCGGAAGACAGTGTTGAAGGCCGCTGATAGGTTGAGTAGGATGAGGGCTGCGGAGTGGCCTTGGTCCAGGAGGATGCGGATGTCTGTGGTGGTGAGTAGGGTGGTCTCTGTGCTGTGGTTGGATTGGGATGGGTTGAGGACGGCATTCTCTTCAATGAATCGTGTCAGTTTCCTGTTGACTGTTTTCTCTGCAACTTTGGCTGCGAAGGGGAGGAGCGAAATGGGCCAATAGTTCTTGAGGTCAGTGGGGTTAGCTGTGGGCTTCTTGAGCAGGGGTCTGACTTCTGTGCGCTTCCAGTCATCTGGGAAGGTGCCTGTTTTGAAGGTGGTGTTGATGGTGAGTTGTAGTTCGGGTGTGATGTGGCCGTGCCTCTGTGGTAGATGTGAGGCGCCAAGACGCCTCGGCATAAGTGCGCTTAATAAATATCTCAGTCAGTCAGTCAGTCAGTAGGGGCCCCCCCGAGTGGATGCTTTTCATGGTCGAGGCAGTGTCTTTGGCTGTGATCTGTGTCCAGTTGGAGATGGTGGGCTGGCTGGTGTTTCTGGAGGGCAGTCTGTGGCGCCTGGTGGATGGTCGATGAAGTTGTCGTAGAGGTTTTTGATCTTGAGGTGGAAATAGGTTCCAAGCTTGTCGCAGAGGTCTTGGGATGGGGTGATGTCTGTGGCTTCGCTGCGTGGGTTGGTGAATTCTTGAATGACACTGAAAAGTTCCTTGAAGTTGGTCATGATTTTGTTGTGGATGAAGTTCCTCTTGGTGGCTCTGATCTGGTTGTGGTAGACCGTCATGGTGTCCATGTAGGTGGTGTGGTTTTCGTTGCCTTAGTGTTTCTCCAGTTCGTCTGCAGGTGCGTCTGGCCTCTTGGAGAGCGTGGTGAACCAGGCGGCTTTCCTGGAGTGTTGTCTGTCGGGGTTGCGTAGCGGGGCGAGCTCGTCTGCGTAGTTGGAGATCCAGGTGTGGAGTTCTCTGGCTCCGTCATTGGCGTCTGGTCCCCGGGTGTGGTTGTCTCGGGTGAGGGTGGAGTTAAGTTGCTCGTTGGTAACCTTGCTCCAGTTCCTTCGTGGTGTGTGTGGGTCTGGTTTGGGTCCCTTGGGTTTGTTGGTGGCGTAGTGTACGCAGTTGTGGTCGGTCCCGCGCAGCTGCGTTGGGCGGCTGAATTGGACCGTTTCCTGCCGCGAAAATGGGGTCGAGGGTATGTCCTGCTCTGTGGGTCAGTGTGTTGGCGAGTTGTTTAAATCCGATGCTGGCGAGGTTGTCATGAAGGATAGTGGAGTTGGGGTCGCTGGGGTTGTTGAGGTGGAAGTTCAGGTCTCCAATGAGGATGTAGTTTGTTGAGGCGATGGCGTGGGGTGCGATGAAGTCTGTAATGGTGGTGCCGAAGGGTGTTCGGGGGGTCTGTAGACGAGGGTTCCTCGGAGTGTGGCTTTGGGGGTGGTCTGGATCTGGAAGTGCAGGTGTTCGGCAGAGGAGAAGGTGTCTCTGGAGGTGGTGAGGCGGAGGCGAGGCCTCCTCCTGGATGGTTGTGGCGGTCTTTCCTCTGGATCTTGTATCCGTCTGGAATGGTGGTGCTGATGTCGGGGGCAGAGGATGCGTGGGTCCAGGTCTCTGTGAAGAAGGCGATGTTGGGCGAGAGAGAGTCGAGAAGGTTCCAGATTTCCATGGCGTGTTTGTGTACGGAGCGTACGTTGAGGAGGATGCATTTTAAGGTATCGTTGGTGCTGGCGACGGTGTTGGAGGCCGGGGTGGCGGTGAGGGTCTGGCGGCAGTGGAGGCAGGAGAACTGGCCATGGGTCGTGTTCGTCGAGGCCTGGTCGCATTCTCTAAGTCTTCCAGGGTTGAGTGCAAGGAGGGTGGTGGTGTCGTAGCGATGGGTAGTGGGTGGTCAAGGGTTCCTGGCGCTGGCCGCTGTCTGGTCGCAGACGGGTGCAGGCGGGCTTACCTTTGGCGACGGCACGGTAGCGGCCTTTAAGTAGGGGAGGTGGGAGGGAGGAGAGGCTGGGAGCGGAGGAATTCCGGGGGGGGGGGGGAGAGGGGCCGCAGGGACTGCAGCGGCGAAAATCGAAAGGAACAGGCAGTCACGACAAAATAAACAGTGGTGGAATTAGAGCAAGACAGAGATGGGCACAATAACAGTGGCACAACAGGGAAAAATTAAGAAAGAAAACGGCTGAGATAGGTTATGGTGGTTGCAGGCAGTCTGGTCGTAGTTGGAGCGGGCAGCAGGCACTGGATCGGGCAGCACCCTCGAACCTCCCATGGAGGAGGTAGGGTCTTGAGGCAAGATATAGCACAGCAGAGCTGCGGGGAGAGAGTGGACCTAGACCAAAGGTACATTGAAGGTGGTGTGCACACTGAGTACCTCGGCACAGTTGTTGTTTTCAGAATTTGGTAATTTGCCATCTTGTCCCAGGAGATAAAGCATTCCCACATACAAGCGGGAAAGCAGTAACCCCATTGTAGGCCTTCATTATTAAAACTGACCCGTGAATAAATGCAGCTGATGCTCTGAGCTGCCCTGCTGAAGGCTGTCTGGGGCCTCCTTGGTGCCATGAAGACACCGGCGTGCCCTTGGTGAGCCAAAAGCAACTGGTTAGGAAATAGTGTTTATGGTTGGCCGAGCAGTGGCGGATGGCTTCATGCGAAGGAGGAAATCATCTAAAGGAGGCGTTTGACGTTGTGTGGGATATGGGGTTGGTGGAACGGTGAACCCATCCAAGGCTTTGAAGGGAGATAGAAAGAGGCCAATGTCCTATACTCCGTCAGAGCAGCTGCTGACCCTCTTCTCATGCTAAGCAGCTTTGTTTTGTTGCTTCCATTTCTTTCCAGTAATGTTAAGCCAGGGTCCAACCTTTAACTTCCTCTTTACCTAGATGGGGCTGGTTTAAAGGGGCTGTTCCGCTGTATAAAACTTTATTTTGCTTGTGAAGTCGCATTTTGGCCTTAGTTACTTTAAAACAATAATCACTTTTACTCATATATCTTCAAAAACACTTATGCTAATATTTTTTTTAATAGGATCATTGAGTTATTCATAATATATTTTTAATTATGTATAAGGTAACAAAAATGCTTATAACGCCTTTTATTATAACTTTGCAACATGCTGCACTACAGCCACACTACTCTACAACATAGCTTAAATACACTGGCAAAGCCAATAGCTCTGACTAAACACTTATAAGATCCAAAAGGCGAGACCTATTGGCTATGCCAATGCTTGTTTCCAAATCCTACATCTGCAGTGGGGACAACATTACACTCCCTTGAACTTAAGACTCCTTCGTTTTTACTTAGATCAAAATTTATTAGAAAATCTTCTCAACTTCTCATAAATTATGGGGCCATAAGACAAGGTTTAACAACCTCAGAGCAATCCATAGCAAGGTGGATAATTTCAAACATTAGCCTATGTTACCAGATTGCCAATAAGCCTTTACCAGACAAACCTAGGGCTCACTCAACAAGAGGAAAAGCTATAACTACAGCTTGGGTGAGGCAAGTACCTATTCAGGACATTTGCAGGGCAGCAACTTGGAGTTCTCTGCACTCATTCACAAAGCATTACTGTTTAGAATCGGATACTCAAGACGACTCTAAGTTTGGGCAAGAGACCTTAAGAAACGTCTCCAATTAGGTTTTTCTTGTCTTTCTAGTCTATTCTACTCCTTGTTCATGACAAACCTCACTTGTATGATCTTTACTGTCTCACAGGACACACACACAGAGACACACACACACTGACAAACGCACTCACAAATAGAGAGACACACGCACACACACACACACACTGACACACACACACACACTCTCTCTCTCTCTCTCTCTCTCTCTCTCTCTCTCTCTCTCTCTCTCTCTCTCTCTCTCTCTCTCTCTCTCTCGGTTATGCGCTAAACAGAGTTTGATTAACTTTCTATTCTATTCAAGGTTAATACTATCAATGAAAATCCAATGATGCAGAAGGAAAAGTTGCACACCTGTAGATATAGTTCTGGGAGTGGTGGCCTGGCCAAATGTTCGCCACCGTCAAAAAGTCTCAAACCTTAGGTGCGTTGGAGTTCCTGAAAAAGCTCTCTCTAGGAGATGCATTTCAACTGGAGTTAATCAGGGAACTCCTGTACGCCTTTCTTCCTCTGCCTCAAGTTATCTAGAAAATCAAGAACGACTAGGCCAAAGTTAGACTAACGGGAGCAGATTGGTCCAGGACAGCATGGTACTCAGATCTTCTGGGCATGAGTGTCTGTCCTGGATCTGGCTCCCGCTTCAGGAGGATCTCCTGCCGCAGCAGGGCACGTTACTGCACCCGAACCTGCGCAATCTGCACCTCCATGCATGAAGATTGATCGGTGCCAGTTGATTGCAGAAGCAACCAGGATGACATGCACAACTTCAGAAGATGATAAAATGCAAAGTCTGTCTATGCAGGGTGCTGTGTCAAGTTTGTACCCTGATGTGGCACCTGCAATACTGACCCATTACAGTCCAAACTGTCGTATATCTTATTATTTGTTTAATGTTTGGTCCAGCAAGGAGCTGAGGTGGGCACTGTTAAAGGTTATCTATTTGCCATTTTGCCCTTTCTATGTTTTCTGCACCAACTGTCCTTGTTCAAATCACCTATTGTGATGAGGTTTCTAAAAGGTTTGAACTATTTGATTCCTCCAAAACACTTTGTGATGCTACAGTGGGATCTTAATGGCATGCCCAGACGTGGGTCCCTTGCTCACTTTGCCACTGAATTCAAGCTAGCCTGGCTGATATGGGGTGTTACCCCGAAACCGGTCCGAGGATGCTTGTTTCCGGTTCAGGGAAGACCTGGCTTGGCAGTTCGAGCTGGACTGTTCCCATGAGGCACAGGGTCAAGACTGATTTGCATATAGCTGGGTCTGAACTGAGGTGGCGAAGTGAGCTAAATAACGATGATGGATTAACCCCAGATCTGTGACTGGGGTGAGTGTCTGAAAAGGTTCAGCGCTCTCCACCATCTCCTTGTGTTTGCTGTCCTAATTTAGTTCGCACTTTGCTCATGCACACGCCATTTGAACAAGTGCATAACTGTTTGCCTGCTTTGTCTTCTGGCTCTGAAGACTGTATTCCTTGTCGCAGTAACTTATGCTTGTAACACCACTGAACGTCAAGCTCTCAGTTGCAGCTGCCTTACATCACCTTTTCCCCCAGATAAATTTGTGTTGAGGACCAGGGTGGCCTTTTTTTCCCCCAAACCTAGTGATTGCTTTTCATGTTGGGCAATACATCACTCTCCCAGTGCTTCTTGCTTTGCTTTACCCCTCTAGAGAGGAGGAGAGACTCCATCATTTGAATCCCAAAAGCACTTTAAGGTTCTGCATCAATCGCACCAAAGACCATTGTTTGGAGGATCAGCTCTTTTTGACGATCACTGTGACAAAGAAAGACCAGGCAGGACAGAAACGGACTCTTGCTGTGGATAGTCCTCTACATTAAGATCTGCTGGCCAAGAAGCTGCCTCTGGGGGGATTGAAGGCCCATGCCACCAGGGCCAAGGCTGTTGTCACTGCGCTAGCAGGTGTAGTGCCTGTCCTTTGCATCTGTTATGCTGTGACATGGGTGCCAGTACACATGTTCACTAAGCACTCCTGCCTTTGCAGCCAGGTCCACTAGGATGGGTATTTTAAGTTAACTTTGGTAATGTTCTTCTTGTGGTTACACTGTCTAACTGGATATTCCTCACTGCCCTCCCCCATCAATCCCATGTTATGCTGCATGGTTTCTTTTCAAATCTAACTAGGTACCAATTTAAGAATCTAAACACTGGTACCTCTGATCATTGTTAGGCTCGGCGTCTGTAGAGCACAGACAGAGGTGGTGCTTATATGCTGCTCCATCATAACTTCTGGGGCGGAACAAAGGCATTGCAGAGCCAAATAGCATGACCTATTGGCATGCAGTATCAGTCTTCTGGAACCAGTCTTGTGCCTGGGAGTTTTCTAAAGGTGCAGAATCTGGGATTAGGTAGTTACCACCATAAAAAACTTTACCAAAGGTAAGCAACTTTTTAATTAATGATTTGATGGAATGCAACTTTGTCAAACTTAATGCCAAAATTGCTGAAGTTCTGTTTTTTCTTCCTGTTCTGCTATAGCTTATTTTTATAATTGTCCACTGTCTCATTTGTTTTTTCACCATTTCTTTTATTAACCTTGGTTTTATACTCAATTTATCCTTGCATTGTCTCTGAAATTTATTTTCATATTTATAGCATTCATAAAAATAAACTCTTTTTCCCCCTTGGCCTGATTGTCCAGTCTTCGGTTGTCTTTGGTTGTCTTTGGTCTAAATTATTGTATAAATTATTATGTATGTTGGTTTGCTCAATATTGTAACAGCACCATTTCGGGTTGTTCAGAATTCTTTCTGCAATTGCTACGTGTCCTTACCTATTAATGAGTCAAGTCTTCATGTTTGTTTCAACTCTGTTACCAATGTGTTTTTTTGTGTTTCTGGCTCTATCATCTCTGTTCTGTATGTATGATTTAGTCTAGCTGTCAACTCCATTTATTTCCTTTTGCCCAGCTTAACTATCTTTTACCTGTTCTACAGTTTCCTTGAGCTTCTTTTCAATTACTTTCCTTTTGTTTTTTAGATAATTGTATAGCGAGGTCCCAGTCCAAAATATGGTTCTAATCTTCATTGATTTAAAAAAAAAAAAAAAAAAAAAAAATGTATATAAAAGTCTACTTGATACTTACCGCAGATCCTTCATGTTGTGAATAATCTGCAGGTGTTAAACTTGATCTGTAATCTTTAAGATCAGTTCTCCTGCATGTCGCTAAGTGGCAGTGTGCAGTATCGCACAAGCGGCATTCTGGTCTGGTCGTTATAAGCGGAGTCACATACAAGCGCCAACCATTTGTGCTGATAAAATTACAGGGTTCAAGCCTTGCAGGGCCTATCTCATACAAATGTCAATGACGGACCCTCTCAAAGTCTGTTTATGGTGCCTAGGGTCGGATCACAACTCCAAGTCCTGTGCGACTGCTCCCGGATGCATTCAAAAGCCATGAAGGAACACAAAGCCAAACTCTACGTCACCAAGCAGAAGACGACTCCGCGAGGTGACTGGTCAAAGTCAAAAGCAAGGTATTGTTCCAGCTTCAGCAGCTTCAGGTCTTCATCACAGTCGAAGTCTTTGGAAAAAAAACATAAGAAGTCCAAGCGGTAAACAACCCCTTCCTCCTATTCTTGTACACAAGAGTGTGTCAAGAGATCGTGTGCTTCCTGGTCTCGCTCTCCATCGGAACCGATTCCGAGTCTGGTCCCAACAGACCTGAGTTCACAAATCCATCATTGACTTTGATACCTTGCCCTTACCACCACTTGGTAGGGCGCAGGCTATGTAATTTATTTTTAGCGCAGACTCTGTAAATGATAACTATGATTAGGCGGGCAGTTAAATTCACTAATATGAGCAATACTATTGGTATTAAGAGCTGCTAGGCTCTACACGACACACAATACTGGCATAGTTTCTCCTATAGGTCTACTTGTACAAGTTTAAAAAATATATATATTACAAGAGATGTCACTGACAGACACAGCCAGACGCCTAGAACCCGGAGGCCGGCGGCATTCATATGTTAAGCATAGTACACAGCTCTTTTGCCCACATGCCAGAGGCTGGGCAGCGTCATTCTTAAGGGTTGCATAACTGAATAGCATACTAGGAGAAACTGCCATGCATCCCTAGCATCTGAACTATATATTAAAAATAGTAAATTTTTTCCTTTAAAATAACAACCAAACAAAGAGGTATCAGGCCAGCCAATCGTCATCAGGGCTCTTGTTAGTTACTCCACTACTCAGTGATGGCATTCTATACTTGTCGCTCCTCCATTCTGACTTCTTCCCTCCGCTACCATGACTGCCCCCTAGTGCCCACCCATTGCTCGGTCCTAGTCACTCTCTCGACAGTTAACGCTTTCCCTTGCTGATGGAGATTACCTAGTCCAAAACCCAGTGCTGTCTTCTAAGGAGTTGCGGAATTGAGTTCTACTTCCATTCCCGCTGCCATTGGTCTCTCTCCCTTGCCTTTCAAATATGTGGGGTATAGGCCCCAGAAATTCTTCGGTCTGCTCCTCGGAGGGAGCAATTCGCTAAAACTCTCAGATTGTGTGCAGCAATAAAGAACATTGTGCAACCACTGTGGGTAAGGGGCCCCTTAACCAGCACATTGCTACTCTACGTTAAGCCATCAGCAGGCGTAAGTCCACCAGTCTACGAGCTGCCCTCGGGAGTTTTTTAGAATAGCCCAGCAGCGCCTGTGCTGGGTCAGGGGGGGGGGGATCTCCAACTCCGCTATTGCACTGATCTCACAGAATATGTTTTCCCAGAATCGGAATACACCAGGACAACTCCACGCTACATGCATGAAATCTGCTGAAGTGGCGCGTCCTCCCTCAGACCATACCTGTGTAATCTTTCAGGTGTATAATACACTCTGTTGATATATTTAAAATGTATCAGTCTGTGTTTTCCGTGCAAAGATATAAGTTTCGTGTTAGTGCAACAGTAGGTCCACATGGAATCATCAATTGCTATTTCCAAGTCACTTTGCCAGGCCAATCTAGCCTTGGTAAACTGGTTAGCTCTCTGTGACATTGCCAATCTATAGATATTGGAGACAAGCTTGCGGGGGGATTTAGCTTTGATAAGGTATGTTAGCTCTTGCACCTCAGGAGGTTCATTTAAGTCGTCCACCAGCTGTTGTCGGTCGCACAGTGCACTCGGTGAAACTGGAAGCGTTGAAGTAATGTGGGTGCTTCAACAGAGTTCATGACTTCGTCCCAAGTTATGGCGACCACCTCTACAAACAGATCTCTCATTTTGCGAATACCCAATGCTTGCAGCGCTCTGGTGACCCCTCCGTCCCTGCAAGGGGGCAGCCAGACCGCCCAGTCCACTAACATCTCTGGGAAATATAAGAACGCCCCCGCTCTTTGTTGTAGTAAGCTGTGCCAGGCATGCCGGGTCGAGTTTAATTAGTCCAAGAATCCTGTTCTGCGGTCCACCGGTTCGACTATGACAGCAGGGAGAGGGAGTGGGTCCGCAAACAACCTCTCGAGTTGGAGGTATGTTATCCGCGCCTTGGACCCAGCTATGTGCTTGCGTGCCCTGTGCTGCTCTGTAATACAGCTCCAGGTCAGGTGCACCCAGTCCCCCCAGGTGATGTGGTAAAGTGAGTACCCGCCATTGTACACGTGCTTGTTTGCTCACCCAAGCTAACCTCACTAATGATTTATTTACCCGGGTGAAGAAGGAACGCGACAGTACTATTGGGTATGTTTGTAAAGAGAAAGAGGAATCTAGCTAGCACTACCATCTTCATGATAGCGACCCTGCCGAGTAACGATAGCGGTAGTCCAATCCATGTTTCGACGACATCTTCTAACTTGGCCACCGCAGTTGCATAATTTTCGCTAAAGACAATGTCCAAATCCGTGTGTAACCTAATGCCAAGATACCTGACCGAGTCGTCGGACCACCGTAGCGCGAACTCCATCTCAAACATCGATGTAGACGGAGTAAGCGGAAAGGCAATGGATTTGGTCCAATTGACCTTCAGCCCAGATAATGCACCATAGTGCACCACTTCACGCAAGACCGGGGCTAGATTGTTTTCGGGGTCTCATGTACAGAAGGGTATCATCAGCGTATGTTGACAGCACTATTTTGTAGTTGGGAAAACTCACACCTCTCTGGCCATGATATTCCCTAAGCGCGCATGCCAAGGGCACTGCTACCAGTGCATATAGTAACGGTGACAAAGGACAGTGCTGCCGGGTACTTCTGGTGATGGGAATAGGGTCAGTAACCTAAGTCCCCAGCCTGATACGCGCAGTGGGGGCATTGTATAACACCCCTATCAGTTGTAAAAATACTGGGCCGAGTCCCATTCTGGTCAGGACTTGCCTCATAAAAGGCCACTCTACCGAGTCAAAAGCTTTCTCCATATCTAAGAAGACCGCGATTGCCTTCGTAGCGTGTCGTACATGTTGTATTGTGCCGAAGACCGTACGAATATTGTAAGTGAGGCTTCTATCAGGCACGAATCCCGCCTGTTCCGGGGCCACCAGATCCGGAGTCAGCAGTGCCAGTCGAGTCGCCAAAAGTTTTGTGAACAATTTGGCATCAACATTCAGCAAGGAAAGCTGCCTATACGATCCATACTCCTCCCATGGTTTACCTGATTTGGGGATTGCAACTATCATAGCTTCCCTCATCGTTTGCGGCATCTGTCCCGTGACACACATGTCGTCAAAGAATTCCGAAAGATGGGGGAGTAATAAATCTATGAAGGTCTTATAAAAGTTCACAGTGAGGCCATCTGGCCCTGGGGCGCTGTTCACCATCATTCCCGCCAGTGTTTCCAAAATCTCATCTTTTTCAATAGGGAGTGCAAGGAACTCTCTACGCGAGTTAGACAAAAAGGGCAGCTTGATATGTTCCAGGTAATCTAGTATTTCCCGGTCCATGTCCGATAGGCGTGAGGCGTATAGGCCCGAGTAGTATTGTTTAAATCTATTAGCTATCTCTACTTCCTCAGTGAGGAGGTCACCCTCTTCCGATCTGATTGCCGTAATTAAGGTTTTATCACGTTTGGCTTTCAACAAGTTAGCCAGTACTGGTCCAGGTCTATCCCCCTCTCCGTATACACGTGCTGTAGCGTATTTCCCCAGGTGTTTCACTTCACTATCCGCTACCTCCTGGTACTCCTCCAATAGCTGCTTCATTACTTCCGCAGGCTCCCCGTCTGCCCGAGACGCCTGGCGTGACTCCAACTCACACAATTGACGCTCCAGAGCCGACAGTCTGGGGCGAATGTCGCGGAGTACCCCTGAGTGTTTAGCCATGGCCACCCCACTAATATATACTTTGAAGGCCTCCCATACCGTCTGAAAACTGTTTACTGTCCCAATAATGTTAGCGAAAAATGTTTTGATGGCTTTAGCCATCGTTTCTTTCAAGAAGGGGTCTAGCAATGAATAAGGGGGAAATCGCCATGTAAATGGCGGGATTGTCTTCTTGGGGGTGGACAAGACCAAAAGGAGCGGGGAGTGGTCCGACATAGTGCGTGGTAGAACCTGACATGCACGTATTTGTGGGATAAGTGGTACTGATGCCAGCCAATAGTCTATTCGAGTGTGAAGCTTATAATAGACAGAGTAGTGTGTGAAACCTCTTCCTAGCGGATGAAGTTCCCTTCAAACATCTTTGAGGCCCTGACTAATCAGTACTCTTTCCATAGCTCTGACTGCTGATGCCGGCCTCCTGATTGGCCCCCCTGATCTATCTAAGCTCGGGTTCCTAACAAAGTTAAAATCCCCTCCCCAGAGCATGTGTGTCATCCCACATCCGCTCACTGTGTTAGCTAGCGCAGCAAAGAACTCCAGGCAGTCGTAGTTAGGGCCGTATACATTAACCAGTAAAAGATCCAGTCCTCGTCCCTGACATCTGAAGATCACGAACCTCCCACCCGCGTCTGCCTTCAGCAGTTGTAGTGTGTAGTCGGATCTAGGGTTCACCCATGTCATTACCCCTCTAGCGTGTGAAGTGAATCCTGACGATTACCCTCAATGCTCCTGGAACGCATCATTGGACTTTGCAGAGGGAGGTGCGTCTCCTGCAACAGGGCCACGTCTATCTTATGTCTGTTTAGATAGTGCAGTACTTTTGACAGTTTGTGATGGTCATTCAGGCCCCTCACGTTCCACGATAGCGTCCTGAGGGAGTCTAGTGGTCTCTGGTCAACAATTGCTCCTGACATAGCGTTGCTTTCTATTATGCTTCGCAGAGCGTCCTAAAGCCTGTGACTGATATTTATACTGTACCTCTTGAAACAAAATCTCTAACCTCCCCAACCTAGAAAACAAAAACAGGGTCCCAATCCTACCCTCCCCTCCCCCCTCCCACAGCAGACCACCCACAACTCGGTCATGCATCGTCCCTATCAGGGACCTCCCACACCACCCCCTCCCTCCCCCAACTGGGTAAATTGTCGTGGTGTTTGTCACTTGCGGGCGGAGGTCGCTCTGTATGCAACTAATAAAATGAAAAACGCTGACAACAGCATGCATCTGTCCTCCCCCCCCCCCCCCCCCCCCCAGCCGACCGCTAGCCATTCACCTTCCACCAAACCGCTAGTCAAATCTGTACTTGCCATGGTACTACTACACATCCCGCTGACTCAACCCAGCCAGAAACATGCAGTGTCCCATACATCTTCCCTGACCAATGCATCAGCTGCTGTGTGGTTCCTAGATACCGGACGCCTGTCCATATACCTAACCGGTGCAAGCAGCATGGCCACAGCTGTGTACCGTGATGAGTCAATAGGTTTCTATCCCAGCACGGTCATTTGTTCGATTCTGTCTTTACCCCTTGCCTCCCTCTGCCCCCCATGCCCCCAGCATACTTATCAGCAGTTCACGATCAGTCGGGACTCAGTCTTGCTCCTCCAGCCAATCCCCACCCGCCTCATTCAGGAGTTGACTCTCTGGACTCCGTCGTTGTTCTTTGCTCCAGTCCTTAATCGCCTTTTGCAGCGCCTTCGGATCCACAAAAATTTGAGAGCGCCCCTGTCTGTTAACCCGTAGCTTAGCTGGGTACAGCATTGCATAGTCTACACCCAAATCCCGTAACTGTTTTTTCATGGGGATAAATTGTCTGCGAGCCTCTTGCACTCGAGCAGTGAAGTCCGGGAACAGCGAGATGTTTGATCCTTCATAGGTCAGTGTCTGTTTGTCCCTCGCTGTACGAATGGACGCATCTCTGTACTGGTAATTTAGCATCTTAGCGATGATTGGGCGTGGCGGAGCTCTCGGCGGCAGTCTGGGCCCCAAAGAGCGATGTGCCCTTTCCACCACGAACATATTCGAAAGCACTTCAGCGCCCAGAAGATTGACCAGCAGTTTCTCTACAAAACGCTCCATGTTGCCTGTTTGCGTCTTCTCCGGCAGGCCAGTTATCTGCAGATTACAGCGTCTCGAGCGGGCCTCCAAATCCTCTGTCTTGTCCTGTAGTACCCGCGTAATCCTCTCCAGCTGTTTGTGGTCCGCATTCAAAGTTGTCTGTGCCTCCTCGACTTCCGTTATCCGCCGTTCAGATATATCTAGTCTCTCCGCATGCTTATCCAGCCTCTCCCCCATCCTATCCATCCGGTGGGAGAGGGCGTTGATCTTCGTGCCCAGGGATGTGATACCGTTCTGCAGTCCTTTTTCCATTGATAATAGCAGGCTACGAAGATCCAGCTCTTCATTCGTAGGCGGTGGGGTCCGTGTAGCCGCATGTGAGGTTGAGTCATGCGACTGAGAGCGCTTTTGTTCGAAGGTGAGCTTGAGTTGGGTCTGGTCTGTTCTGCCCATTGTCGTCCTTAGTTTAGAGGGGGCGATCCAAGACAGCCAAGAGCTTCCACTCCAGGGACAAGCAAGTAAGGACGAGGCCTCCGACCCTCTTCCAAAGAGCTATGGCGTCACCCCAGACCAGAAGTCGACACGTGGCGGCTATCAGCTGTTTGCGTCAGTATGCCAGCCACCTGGGGCTACACCTGTTGCTTCCAGTGGCTAATCGCCCACCGCAGCACTTCGCCTCATCAGGGTCCAGACAGTAACTCAGCACCAGTCCTGTGGGCCTCCCCGTGTCGCTATTGCTGCATTGCAATTTCCTTCTCCTTGGACAGCCCCATGTGTTGACCCCTCCGCACTGCCCAGGTTTCGTGAGGTACGCTGTTCTGCTTTCTAGGTGAGCTAACGCCAGTCTTATATTGTCCCCTGCACAGGAATATCACTCACCACTTTTACTTCAGCCCGGTCGAATCCACTCCTGCAGACCCCACCACTGGTGGGCGGTCATATCTGGGGGTGCAGCACCCAACAGGGCGGCGTTCGCTGTCAGTGTCATTCCCACCGCTCTCCTGAAGTCCGCTGTGTCCACCCTCTGTAGAGGCCTCTGCAATGAAAGCAGCGCAAGTTGCTACTATCCAGTCGTGGCACCGCCTTCCCTCTAGTCTGCTGGCCTCTGCCTGTGCCTCTTGAAAGTCTGTCTCCTCTGCAGGAATACAGCCTCAGCTGTGCTGTGGAGGTAGTGCCACTACACCTCCACTAACTGCAGCAGTCCGACTGTCTTCAGTTCTGCATCCCACATGGCCTTGACTTTGCTCCACCGCCCCTCACTCCAGCTTTCACTACGCGCATAGGCGCCTGTTAGGACTTTCCCGGGCTTATCACTAAGGCTTAAGGCGCTCACTTTCCCCCTGATGGGCCGCTAGATGGGCGCGTTGCAATTCCTCGAGATTTGCTCATGTAACTCGAGTTGAAGTTAGGTGTGCCCTGCCCTCACTGACCTCTCGTGTGTGGGTGCCTCCGCAGCTCGTCTCCCCAGGCAGCCATCATTTTGCAAGTCACGGTCCGATGGCCCTGAGCACGCCGGGGGAGAGAAGGGTGTTTAAGCTCCCCTCGATGCTCCTCCATTAACGCTGCGACATTCTCGGTCCTGCTGCAGAGGGAGTCTCAGACCCCCCCCCCCCCCCCCTCTCTCGCTCCGCAGTTCCGCCGTAGCCCCCGCTGGCGCGCTCAAAGAGCCGGGCTAGTCCGGGCCTCGCAGCACAGAGGACCGGCTCTTCCTGCCTGCGCACTCCCACACGCACAGTGACGCTGCTCCGCCCCGTGCGCACTTCGGATCGGGGATTTGCGGCCCGGTACTCCGCCCGCTCTCCTGCTCCGTAACTTCAGTCAGGGGGGGTCCAGAGAGGCCGGGGCCTCGTCCGCGGGATGCGGCGGTGTTCCGGTTCACGAATATCTATTCGTGTTACTTTGGAAGGTGAGAAATGTGCGGATGAATCAAGGATCGTTGATCGGCGTAGAGGAGCTTTAGGCTCAGGCAGCCATTTCCGATTCGAGCCAAGCTCCGCCCCCTACTTATACGAGTTTATAAAAGCAAAAACCCACAGCCAAAAGGACCAAAATAGACAGTCCGTGAGAATCGGGCAGCAAAAATAGTAAATATTAAAATGAAATACCTGGAACTTGTAAAGACAACCTACACGATTGGGGGACCATAGCCAGCAACTAATCCATGACTCTTCTGCCCAGCTCTAAAATGTAATTATATTCTGTACAGTCATGTTTTTAGAGCCTTTCTGAAATGTAAATGCAGTAATATTTACCGCAGTGTAATAGGGAAGGTATTCCATAATTTTTCTTCACCACCACTGAAAAAGCACTCCCACATGAAAGGGGCTCGCGGGAATTTGGGAACTAAAAGAAAAGAGGCATCCAGTGATCGGAGTGACCTTCTTTGGATATAGATTTTACATTTCTTCCTTAATTATAATGGACCAGAATTGTGTATGGCTCAATGAACAATTTATAAAAACTTAAAAGTAATTATTTTAGCAACAGGACACCAGTATAGCAGGTACATTGCTGAAGAAGAAAAAGTATGCCAGGGCTGGCCACGACATAGCTTGGCTGCCATGTTTCCAATGTGTTGGAACATTGTTTGTGCAGCCTGGGTGGGCTCCCACTGTGCCTCTGTTGCCATTTAAGGAGGCGCTTACTGACATCCTTCTGGGCACCTGGGCTAAGCCTTGTTCTGGGCCACACCTCAATAGACAGGTTGCATGTCGACTTTGCCCATTGCCTGGTGATCGTGAATTCGGAGCTCCGCATCCTACTGTGGAGAAACCGACGATACAAGCTTCCACCAGTAGGGTCAACTGTAATGCTTTTTCTACTACTCATGACCGCGAGTCCTAACGAATTGAGACATCTGGTAAAATAATGTTCTTCTCCAGGAGCCTTTATCTCAGATTGGTTATATCATTTGTCTCCTTTGCCACTATTCCCATGCCTTTGTAATATGATGGTTCACATTTTACCAGCTGTGACCTTTATCTCTCATGCATGCTATCCAGGACAACCACGATGTGCCAAAAGTTGAGTGCGTTCATGACTGGACACCACTGATTGCATAGGATGTGCCGTGGGCACCAGAGTGGCTCTCCGACATCACACCTCAATGAGGTCCACAGGCTTCTACTAAGCATCCAGGCATCTTTAATGGACACGCCTTAAACGTCGTACCTTTTTTTGGGTAAAGCAGACTCAGCCCTGTAGTGTTTTGAAGAGAGTAGGACCACGGCACGTTCCTTGGACCTTTCTGGTTCCACCAGCAATTTCAAACTCTTCGTGGTTATGTTAGAGGATTCCTGTCCATCTATGCCAAACCCCTTCTCCAGCACACCAGGCTCTTCAGCTCTCTGGTTGCCGAGGTCATGGTTCCCAGATTCCACAAGGATAGCAGGGACAGAATAGGGGGAGACTTTAACAGTGTAGATGTGCATCTAGACAGGTCCCACCCCCCACTATGAGATTCCCTGACAGCGCATGCATCGCAGGCATTCAGCAACTGGCAACATTGATGGGGACTGTTGAGAATCCTTCATCCTAGGGACAGGAATTTTTCGTACTTTTCGGCGGTACATGAGCTCCACTCGAGATTAAATTCTTTCCTATGCCCTGCAGACATGCAAAGCCGAGTACCCACCGCAGAATATTTATCGCAGACAATTTCTGACCATAACCCACCGCTATTAAGTGTTAAGTGGGCGTGCTCTAGACCCGCGATCCCTACCTGGAGACTCCTCCCAGGCGTCCTAGAAGATCAGGTGTTTCGGGAGGGTATCAGGGGCAGAATCGCACAATAACCTCACTGATAATGGAGGGATGGCCCCTTCCCCACAGACGGAGTGGGGCGCATTTAAGGTGATACTGTGAGGCCAATGTATAGCAGAATCCACAGGGGTCAGGGGTATAATCACTGGGAGGTCGAAGAGGCAGATAAGACTCTCAGAGGGTTAGAGAACAGATGCCCAGAACACCAAGAACTCTAGCAGACACTTCAGGAGGCTAAAGAGGAGGTAGCGAAACAGACAGAGAGGCTCAGGTGCTTTGATTATTAACATTATCTAGAGCAAACACATGCAGAGAGGGACAAATCAGGGGCCCTTTTTGCATGGCTGGCAAACCCCAAAGGTTCCCTAATGGTGGATTGGATGACGAAGAGGGCACCAGATAATATACAGATGAGAAGATTAATGATATCTTTGCTAAGTACTATGCTGGGCTAATTAAGAGGTCTGCACAGTGTGAAAGAATGACGGCCCGAGAATATTTGGAGGGGCTAAGGTTATGGTGCCTAGATCCAGAAGAGACTGAAGAGTTAGGGTGGGACGTTACGCTACAGGGGGTGCAGGCAGCCATCAAACATATGGCACATAATAAGATGTTGGGCACTGATGGATTGCTGGCGGAATTCTATGCCACATACTTGGCGGAACTAGCCCCCAGATTAGTCTTGCTGTATGCTGTAGCCCGAGAAACGGGGATTGTGCCGGAAAGCACCAGAGAAGCCCTTATAGTCCCGGTGTTAAAGCCAGGAAAACCGGCACATGATCACACGGCTTACAGGCCATTATCCATGTTGAACATGGATTACAAGATATTGGCAACTTGACTTTTACCACACACTCAGACATTGGTTCACCCGGATCAGGCCGGATTTATACCAGGGCACAGCCATAAACATACGGCGACTCCTAACTGTTATGGGTGCAAAGGACTACGATAGGCCAGAAGCAGCGATGTTCTCTGTATACATTGAGATGGCCTTCAATAGCCTTGAATTGCACTTCTCTATGAAGTAATGTCCGCGATGGGCCTAGGAGGGTTTTTATTCTCAAGGGTAAATCTGCTCTACACAAACCTAACGACTAGGGTGCGTACGGGGAAGACTATTTCCCTCAGACAGGCAGTGGAGCGGGGCATGATCCTGAGGCACCCACTATCCCCGCTGCTGTTTGCCCTTGCTATGGAACCATTGGCTTGCTGGGCAAGAAAACGGCAGGACTAAAGAGGTCTAATGATTAGAGAGACGCGCCACAAAGCCCTGAATGCAGACTACCTACTGCTGTTCGTCCGAGATACAACAACGGATCTAGAAGGGGCACAGTCTATGCTGGAACAATTTGGTAGGCTATCCTGCCTTAAGGTCAACAGGCTGAAATCGAAGTTGTTCCCTGTGACGCCTAACAGACCCCCACCAGTCGATCTGGGTGGACTTCAGTGGCATCCCAGCTGTCTGACATACCCAAGGGTAAAAGTGTATCATGGTCCCGCTGATCTCTTGGAGGGCAATGTGGGTAGAACAATATGCTCTACTCGATCCTCTGTGGACTTCTGGAAGTCCTTACCATTATCGGTCGCGGACGAGTAGCCATACTGAAGATGGTGGCGCTCCTACGGCTACTGTACTTCTTCGGAACGCTCCCGGTGTGGATTCCCCGAGCGATATTCAGAGACCTGGATTCGATGATTATATCCTTCATATGGGGAGCGGGCTGTAGACTGGTGGTGCTGACCACGATGCTGCGAGCCACAACAGAGGGTGGGTTTGCAGTCCCGGATTTTGAAGCATATTACATAGCAGCTCAACTTAACTGGATGATCCAGTGGCTAGCTGCTGGTAGGAATTCAGACAGAGTGCAGCACCCATTTGCGCCGACCGCCCTACACTTGAGAAAACATTGTTGAGGGTGCAGGGGAGCTCTGCGAGGGACACAACTGAAATCAAGGTGGTAATGCGATGCTGGGCATCATATTTGAGACGGGCTGGTAGCAGAGTGCCCTACTCTCCTGATCTACACATAACCCTGCTTCGACATCTCCCACGGGGGACGCTGGGCGGGACTAGAGGCCGGGGAGGAGGCGGGAATGAGGGTAATGGGAGATCTCTACTGGGACTCTGAACTGTTCCCCTTCGAAGAGCTCCAGACAGAATATGACCTGCCAGGAGGTAACTTCCTAACACACACAGCTCTCACACTGAGAATGTGAAAGCACTGGGGTACGGGCACTACAGAACCCCGAGCATTTGATGGCTGTTGCACTCTCGGCAGGGTCGATCCTTGAAGCAGACTGGGAGATTATAGTCGGGAGGACTCCAAAAGTTTCCAGGAAGGCATGGTTCAAACAAATAAACTATTAAGTTTTCCATAGGGTATACCTTACCCTGATGGGAATTAGAAGATATTTCGGAGTAGTGGGAAAAAAGAAGCATATATATGCAAATGTTTCGGATTTGCCCTACTCTGTGCACGTTCTGGGAGGAGATGCAGCGCATAATAGGAGATATCATTGATAGAGGGATACCACAAATGCCAGGACACTATTTGCTAGGATGGTTCTCGCATACGGCCAAAACAAAAATTATAGGGAAATTCCAGGACCTGGCCTATGTCCTGGCTAAACGGAAGATAACTAGGAATTGGAAAGCACCAGGAGGACTGAGAGTAGGAGCATGGAAAAAGGGACTGGAAAAATGGGCGGAGGCAGAAGGGAGATTACTGCTTGGAGAAGCTAGACAGGGCATCGGCAAAATAGACCGGGCAAGAGCATGGGAACGACTAATAGGAGAACTGGCAGCCAATGGGCATGAGGAGGAGAGAGCAGAACCATCGTAGCCCATAACACCTGACCGAGGAGAGGGGAAACAAAGCTAGACAGAATAGAGGACAGCCTGCCAGAGGACATTGACTCTGCTATATGAGTAACCACAGTGACCGGGGACATGAAGAGGCCCATGCCACACAAACACTGCCCGACTAGACAATTTTCCATAAGCGAGTGCAACTCAAGGGGGGAA
This sequence comes from Triturus cristatus, assembly GCF_964204655.1. NCBI lineage: Eukaryota > Metazoa > Chordata > Amphibia > Caudata > Salamandridae > Triturus > Triturus cristatus. The sequence goes on from NC_140589.1 coordinate 377,816,679, forward strand.
GAGGGAAGGGAATAGTTTTTATTATTTTTTACACAAACCACCTTACTTAAATGCAGTACTACATGTACAATAATGAATATGTAAGATGTGCGATACAAATAATCGTAGTCAATAAAATCTGGTTTGAAAAAAATAAACCAGGATAGCAGCGATAGCATGCTGCTCAGTTCTCCGCCCCATTAGAAACTACAACTGCAAAACCCATTGAGTGTGTCCTTGCCAGCGCAGTCAAGCTATCAGAGTCTGGATCCCCTGTTTCCTCCAGCGGCTGATAGAGGACCATCTTTCCATCTTACGCCAAGAATTGCATGCCCTTTTGGGCAAATGGGACATATAGAGGGTTCCAGACTCATAAGTTGGAACTGAGTTTTACTCTCGCCACTTCCTTATGTCAAAGAAGGATGAGGACTTTCTTCCTATTTAGTTTTTTGCTCTCACAACGCCTTTCTGTGGAATGACAAATTCAAGATTGTCAAGCTAGCCTAGGTCCCGTCTGCCCCAGAAACTGAATGGTGGCATTGGACCTGCAGAACACTTATTTCCATATCCCTGTCCTGCAGACCCACAGGTGCTACCTGCAGTTCACAGTAGGCCAGGAGCATTTTCAGTTTGAAGTGTTTCCTGTTGCCCTCACTAGAGCCCCTTGGTGTTCACAAAAGTGATGGTTGTGGTTGCAGCACACCTTTAGACGTCGGCGTTATCCTACCTCGACAACTTGCTGCTGAAGGCGGCCTCATCCCAGGAAGTTGCCAACCACCGCCAGGCGATGATGAACCTCCTAACAGTTTTTGGTTTCACCATCAATGTGCCCAAGTCACACCTGACTCCTTTGCAGACATTCTTGTTCATTGTCAGTCTATGATGCAATCAGGACAATGCCGTTTGCCGGCGTGAGCACTTAAATCAAGGCTGTCCAATCAGCCATTGGTAACTTTTTAACTCAAATGTTGCAAAAAGTCTTACTCGTAGAAACATCGATTTTAACCAATCAATTTATTGATTGTAGAACAATACTTTTGTTCAGTATTTTCCAAATGGATAATATTCAAAACAGCTGGGAAAAGCCATCCATTGTGATTAAACGATATACCCAATGCATTTCGGGTCAAACCCTTCTTCAGGGGTAATCTTTGACAATCAGAATAACTAGAAAGAAAGAGAGGCAATCAAACTGGAGTCCTCATAATCATCATAAAACAAGGTATTTACAAACCGCTTTTTTTTAGGGTTGCAAAGCAAAAAAACACATGCGATAAATGACGAAGTTCATGAATGCCAGTCTAACGAAAAAAGTATACGTTATGTGGTTTAAAACAATGTGGATGAGAATGAAACAAGGTGATCTCCTCGTGAGTAGGAAAAAGAGGTTATAAAGAATGCCGTGACTCTTATAATGTGTATGTTCAAGACGAAACGATGTTCGCCCTTGTCGTACTTGACACGATTTTCTATGAAGAAAACGTTATGAACCACATCATGGATGCAGACACATATACGAAATTAGACCAAGATCCTACACAGAGCTACCAAAACATCTTGAACCAGATACTCACACGAGCTGTAGAAATGGGCTGGATCAATCAAAAAACTGAGAAGTTCTTATACATAACTCACCCACGAAGACCCAAACTATACATGCTGCCTAACATTCATAAAAATTTAGAGAAACCACCTTTTCGCCCTATAGTGTCAGCATGTGGATCACTAAGCGAACCAATAGGTAAATACCTTGACCATTTCTTTCAACCTATTGTACAAAATCAGCAATCTTACCTCAAAGATACTACGGCTTTTCTTAACCTTCTAAGAAATCTTGATGTAGAAGACATAAACAACTGGTTACTATGTACCATAGTACAGATTGGACAGCCTTGATTTAAGTGCTCACGCCGGCAAACGGCATTGTCCTGATTGCATCATAGACTGGCAAATTACCTACGTCGCCATTGGATAGGCGAATTGGCGTTTTGAGCACATTTGTCGAAACTGGTTATAATTTGATTGAACAATTAAATAGTGTGCACGTTGGCTATTGACTTGTATTCTTGTTCATTGTACCTATTCAGTCTATGGCAGAGAGTCTAGGACATTCTGAATATGATCCTGATGAGTCAGCCGCTGACCGGGATATCAGTGCAGATGACTGTGAGTCTGCTTGGATGGTTAATCCCCCTGCGTCCTTCTTGCCAAACGTACCAGATGTCACATGCGGGCTCTGCAGTGGGATCTTAAATCCCAGTGGGTACAGCACTATGATCTGTTGGATTGTATTCAGATGTCGGAGAAGACTACAAAAGAGCTGCAATGATGGCTTTTGGACCATGAGTAGGTCAGTGGCATACAGGGATGTGGAATTCCTATAGCCCGATGCCGAGGACATATTGTTTGGGGTCAAGGGCAACAAGTTTTCTTGTGTATTTTGTCCTTGGGACAAGTAGGCCCAACCCCCGGAACCCCCGGAAGCACAAACCCTTTGGCTGCCAGTATGCAGTCCTACATTATGGATCAGGGAAGGGCACTGTCTACAGTTAAGGGAATATTTGTGTCCATATGTGAATGCTCTTCAAACTTGTATTTATGGTTCATTAATTGAAAGCCTTTATTATTAGGGTGAGCGCTCTAAGTAAATATTGTAAGCTCTACTGACAGTGGTTCTAGTATAAAAATGTGTAAACACGTTTTTAAAGTTTGGCAGTATGAGGCTATGTATAATGCTCCCAGAATGCTCTCTGATTTGATGCAAATATTTGCAGAAGCTTCAAGGCAAGATTGATGATTCTTTGCTTGCAAAATAAAATGTTCATAAAAAAATTACAGCAGGAACTAAAACATTTAGCTAAACTACTGTAAAATTTCAGGTACCATTTCTCTGCAGAATCGTTTAGTAACATGTGTTGATGCGTGCTAGTATTTCCCAAAAATATTCATAACGGAAAACCATTGTAACCAGTTCCAAAGAGATTATGGGAAACAAAAACAAACCAGCATTGGCAAAGCCAGTAGGTCTGAAATTGGTGGTCAGCTTTTTAGTTTTGTCAATGTGTGACTTGTTTTGGCATGGTTTTTGTAAAACCCTATTGGTGTGGGAGCTGCTGGGCCCTCACCATTATAACATACATTGGCAAAAGTAAAAATTGCTTTTGTTCTCAAAAAGCACACACTGCCACAGTAGTTACTGGCACTGAACAAAACTACTTTGTGTGGTGATATGCGGCTTGTGAAAGCGCAGAATGCTGTTACTCAGTGAAACCAGCCGATACAGAGAGAGAGAGAGAGACAGAATTCTAATAACCGAAAAAGGTCATGGTCAACGCCACACCAAATTAGTGGCCCAATTATTAAGGAAAGTCTCAAAAGTGCACCCATGGTAAATGTCCTTGCAGTAAGTGCAGCTTTACGGCTTTCGTGAATTCCCAAGAATTTACAGAAGTAGGAAAAGAAACTAGAAAATATTTCTTACCTGTATTTAAGCATGAGCAAATGCGCGTGTGTAGATTTGCTCATGCGAAAATCTGAATGTTTGCAAGTTCACTTTCCCTCCAACCTATTTTTTTCCCCAACTCTGGAAGAAGGTTTACATCTGCCATTGTCAGGAGTAAATTTCCAACGTTTCTCAGTATAGGAAAAGATTAGAGAAGAGTTGTTGAAAACCACTAAAACATGCAAGTTAGTAGGTATGCACACTCAAAAGGGCATTCTAACCCTGGAACTATTGCTTACCACTACCTTCAGCCCCAGTATGTAGATCTGCAGAAACGTGACAAAATAAGGGGACTGCAAATATTCAAATACTACTATGGTATGAGCCCTGGCATAAACAGAGAGGCTATATCAGAGCTCTTAAATTATGAGATTTCTGACATAATTTGTCTCCACACTACGTGGCACTGAAGGGACAAGTGGTTTCTGTTACAAGAGAAGTAGATTTATGAAGCAACCTGCCCCATGGACAGGTAGATATTTTATTAAATTCCACACCCCTGATGGCATACAGTTCTCCCTACACCATCCAGATTTGGCATTGCAGATTGATGCATGACTTTTGGGTTGCGGAGGCCATTCGGGACTGGTGGAGATCAGATGTCTCTGGTCTCCGACTGAGGGCCGATTCCAAATCAGGTTGTTGGGAGTTGAGGGCAATTCGCAGGGTGTTGAAGACCTTTCTGCCCTCTATCAAAGGTAGGCTGGTTCAGGTGCTCACGGACACCACCACCCCCATGTGGTACTTCAACAGGGAGGATGGGGCCTTGGGTCCTGTGTCAGGAGTTATTATGCTTCTGGAAGCAGCTGGACCACCAGGGATGTTTTCTGGTGGTGAACCACCTGGCTGGATCTTTAGATGCCAGGGCGGAAGAGCTCAGCCGCTGATGCTTAGTGGATCACAAATCCTTCATGCGCATACCTTCTAACTGCAATTCACAGTGAGTCAGGATCATTTTCAGTATGCTGTGCTCCCCTTTGCCATCACCATTACCCTTTGGGTTTTCACTGAAGTGATGGCGATGGCCGCACCACATCTACTGTGGTTGAGGGTACCGGTCTTTCCCTACCTTGATGACTGGCTGTTGTAGTCTGGCTAGCCCCAGAATGTTGTGCACAACCTCCAGATGATGGCTAACCTTCTAACATTGTTAAGGGTTCACTATAATAAGGTGAAGTCAGACCTGAATTTGCAGATGCTACTTTTCCTTCAAGTCTTTCATCTGAGCCATTCTGGTATGGTTTCCTGCCTTTCCCCTCAAACGGAGAGTGCAGGAAAATTGGGCTATTATTTGGATGTTTCAGCCTGTCTACTGGATCTCTGTGTGGATGTCACTGAATCTGCTGGGATTCCTGGCTTCCTACACACTGATAGTGTTGCATGCCAGATGGCTCATGCAGGACTTTGGGCGGTACTGCTTTGATATCTGCTCACAAGATGGGGAATCTGTGGTTAAAAGTATCCATCAAGAGAAGAAGTTACTTACCTTCTGTAACAAACTTTCTGGTTGATTCTCTAACCGCAGATTCCTCACTGACACGCTCTCCTCTCCTTGTTTACTTTAACGCCTAAAAAGGTCCCAATCTAGAGATCTGCACAACGGCCATACCAATTTGCTGATGGGCTCTGCGCCTCAGGGCTCTGGCAGCCTAGAAAGCAACGGATGTCAGTGCACATGGAGGAAGCTTATAGGCCGCTCCTCTTGTGACTTCCGAAGTGGAACAATATCAGTGCAGAGCCACACAATTTGACGAATGGCATGCGGGAGAACGGCTCTGAAAGTTTCTGGTACGATCTGGCGCCTGAAGATTATTTACAAGGCAAGGAATCCACAGCTAGATATGGTATCCACCAGAAATATCATTACTGAAAGTAAGTTGCTTGTTATTTTGCATCAGCATACTTACTTTGACCATGTCAGTTCATTTGTTGTGTAACCAGTTTCTCATTTTGTGTTGTTACTTTGTGTATAGCACTTTATTTTTTTATAATGAATAAAAGGCACCTCACCCAGAATTGATGTAACTTGTCTGACTGCTTTCCATTGTTTATTCTTTATAGGCTGCTTGCAGAGCAATAGAACAGGCAAAGAACCAAAACATCAGCAAACTTGTCCTGTACACGGATAGTAAATTCACCATTAATGGTGAGTTCATTTATAAAATCTTTCTGATGCCGTTTATGAAATGTATTAACTCAAAATATTGTACATTTCATGTACTGTAAGGAATGGTAATGACTGGCAGTTCATGTGGGTAAACATTTAAGCATGAAAAATCCATAACTCTAGCTTGTAATTCATATTTGTGCGTAAAGTTGTTTTATTTTCACTGATGAGACGTTTTGTGAATGATAATCATAATTCCATCATTCAATACTCCGCTTTGGGTGTTTATTTGCTAAGTCGATTTTGTATGATCTGTGTGCTATAGCCTAAAGCTGCAGCCTCTCCTGCCCCTGGAGGAACTGGAACAGCTTTTTAGGTCTGATACTAGCTAAGACTGTTATTAAAACCACATGTATATTATGCTTTCTTGTAGGTGTTTTGGCCAGACCTATTAGTCCATTGATCTGTTGTGTCATTCACATCTTCAGGTCTCTGCTAGTCAGCACTTGCGCTATCTCGAAGAGACATGTTGCGTCTACTTTGTGGGTTTCAGTCCGCCCATTGGCTTCCTACTTATTGGCTCCATTGTCGCTCTGATATTCTTGATTCCCATTTATCCATTGCATGCATGCATCATGCCTCTTCCTGTGTTAGCCCTCCCCGAGAGCATGCACCTATTACTACTATCCATCCTTAGCTGCCATTTTAGCATCTGTTATTGAAACAACTTTTTTCCTTATTTTGGAGCATTTGAGAGGAGCATTTGTAGTTTGCCTGGCTCCGTTGTAAACAGGGCTGTAAATCTTGTTATCTTGTCACATTTCCTGTGCATTCAAACACCGAGATAAAATGTAAAACGCTGTTTCATCAGCTGACTGCTCTCATATACAATTGCTACTTCCTGTGTTCCGCTCCTGGCTCTTTCACCGTTAGCTGAGCCCCCCCGTGCGTGTGCTCCTCACAATGCGCATGACAACTGAAGACTGAGATCAAATGTCAGATGCTATCTCATCTGCTAACTTCTCTCATATACCCTGACACTAAACAAAGCGCAGCACGAGGCCGCTAAAAAAATCAGAAAACAAAGGAACAAAACTCATGCGGCTCTACCCATTGCAGCGGGAGAGTGAGCCCCCTACCATATTTACTGCTTTCTCTGGAAATCGCCCCATAATGCCTTGCAGAGCCTTGCTGTTTGAACAGTTTTGGCCCATAGCTCTGCTTGTGGTGGTCCCAGGATGACGGGACCACCACATACCAAGTCAGCACAACACAGCCTTTCCTTTCGGAGTTCTCACCCTAAGTTTGGGGGGACTCCCTTGGATTTCAATTTATTTTCAATCTTTCCCATGGCTGGAGCTTTTGCTCTAAAGCCGGGAGTGTGTAGCCCTTTAGAGGCCATGTGTATTGTAACATTTAATTAGTCCTGTAAGGCATGAAAATGCACAAATGTAGTGTTAATGTTCTTATGCTCTCCTGGGGCTGACTATATGGTTGCAATGCAATGCTTTTTCAATGTGATGCCATCTAGGGCTGCTTTTAGCATTGCAGCTTTGATATCAAACCCATGAAAGAATACACAAACACAAGGTTTATTCCTGATGCATGCTTTATGGGGTAACAGTAATGATTGTAAATGTTTAATTGAGTATCACAATAGTGACAATGATTTCTGCAAATGTAATGAGTTTAGTACAAAATAAATGATTGAACTCACTTGGAATATTTGGGGGGTCACCAGTGATTACCCAATGTCATCCATGGTATGTTTCATCTACCCAATTTTATCTATGGTATGATTCATCTGCCATTCTACATATTTGTACATTATTTTATAGTATTAAGTAGTGTGTGTGTAATAATTGTACTTCTCATTTTCTAAAGAAAAAGTACTGACTGAACAATCGGTTATTGGGTGTTATTATTGCGTGCCAGAGTTTGGTGATTACTAGCCCACACCACCTCCCTCGAGTAGGCCTTTGACTGCTCCGCTTAGCTACCCTGTGTGAGTCAAGTGCTACAATGGGGTGTTTGGTTCCCAGTGAGGACAATTGTGAACAAATCTTTAGACAAGCCTGACTGCTCTACGCCAAGCTACCAGAGGGTGAGCACAGGTTGTCTTTTAGTGCGTATCTAGCTAACCCTGACTAGAGTGGTGGTTCCTGCCTTGCCTGGGTGCATACCGCCACAGTGTTCCAACCAGGAATCCTATTTCTAACTTTCTACCAACCATCATAAATTAACTATTGAGGGTCAATATACCTCATACAGAACATTGTATTCATGAATATCAACATTTCAGAGCAGCTTGGAGAATGAAAGCCACAACAGCAGATCTTTGAGCACAGCAACCTCACAGGAAGTGACCATTACATGGTCTTTGAGTCCGTGACCTCACATAGCCTTCAACCAAGTGAGCACAGGAATGGACATCACATGGTCTTTGTTAGATAACTCACACCCTCATTACATGTGGTATACAACTCCACTGAGTCAGAAATAGTTGCGTGTGATAAATACCACCCTGTGGATTTTTCATACCATGTTTGTAAAACACATTTTAAAATCAGGAGCCAGTCAAAAATCCTTAGCTAACAGAAATTCACATAGGCAAGCCTAGACCTATTGGCTTTGTCAATGCTTGTTCTTCCTCCCACTACAACATGCAGCATGCGATATAGAGGAACCTATTCAGTCACTGGCAAACTCCACTGTGAGTTACTGTATTCTGCCCTTTCATAACGTTTTTCTCCATTTGTTACATTCCAGAGACTACTACTATGACCATGTGATATTTTTGAGCCCCACAAAATGTTGCTTTTAGTTTTTTTGGGGGGTGGTGATTGACTAAAACTGGGAAACATCTTAAACAATATAGTTTTTTTTTTTTTGCAACAGCCATAACAAAACCAGCATTTACAAACCAAACTGACTGGCAGCCAATGCCATACCTAATCCCTTTGCCACTGCTTGTTGCTATACTTATATAGGGCAGACTAGAAATCTGCCTGGCTTGTTCAGGGGTCTCCGGGAGCTTCAAACATACATTCACAGTCCTGCTCAGATTTGAACTTCACTTTTGATCCATTTTGGAAGTTCTTTCATACCAGATAGGTTTTCTGCCTACGGGAATAGCACTGGGATAAGGCTTAGTTTTGAATATCAGCTGTTAACTTTGTTGAAATCTGATTACCTCAATGTGTTTGTAGGCGACTTCCCTGTAAGTCTAAAAAAAAAAAGTAAGTCTGGGCAGTGAACTCCGCTCGTGGAGTTTGGGGAGTATTCTGCACTCCGCGTTACGTGGAGCTCGCAGAGTTCCGAAAAACTCTGCTTCATGGAGCAGAGTTTTTTTCCTCGTCAATGACTAGTTGGCGAGCGAGGAAAATCCACATACTGGCGAAATTTTTCCTCGTTTGCCATCGTCAACAAAGTTGGCGAGTGCGAGTGTGGAAAATAAACCTCCCGGCGAGATTTCTCAACGCGGGCGGTCAGATTTCTCATTCTCATTGCGAGTGGTCGCATATGCTTGCGACCATTCACGTTGAGAAACCGTCCTTTCGCATTGAGAAAGCTGCAGCTCGAGTAAAAATCTACTTGAGCGGCAGAAAGGAAGCAGCGCCCACTTGCGCTGTTCATGTTGCCGTTCGCAATGATTACACAGTGCGGACAAGCACCTGGCACTGAAAATCACCGCAAATGACATTTATCTAACACACTCCGCTGCTCGCGGAGCTTCGCAGTGAAGGTTTTTTTTGCACTTCGTGGAGTTTTGCCTAGCGGAACTTCGCGAACTCCACCCAGGCTTAAAAAAAACCTTGCGTTGATTTAATAGCGATGGGGCTGAGAATGAAGTGCTTTCTTAGGAGACAGTTGTAGATGGAAATATAGAGTAGAATACAGACAACTTTGAAATTCTAAATCTCTTCATCTTTTGTAATTTCGGTTTTTGATGTGCGCAACCTTTTTTCCTCCAGATTTGTAGAATTCTAAGGTATAATATACTAGTCCCTCCTAGTCTGATACATCGGCACTGCACATTTCTTCATGGTCCATAGACATGTAAACCTAGTGGCAGTGATGTTGGTTTGCTATTTTGCATCATGGCATAGCAAGATCATACCGAATGCATGCAATGCTCGCTAAAAGGTAGTGGTGGTGGTACTGGTGGTCTACGTGGATTTTATTTAATTACTTATGCTACTGCTGGAATATTTTTTAACAAAAACTAACAAACATTATCATTTGCAATGCCAATAGCTCAAACTTTTAGTAATGCCAGCCCTATTGCATTGCAAATGCTTGTTTTATGTTGCAGGCATGAGTTGCATCATCTACTTCCCAAAATACAATCTTAGATTTGTAGACACTCGTGTCCTATGGTAGGAGGCAGTTCAGCCAGTGTAAGGCTCATAGCTCACACAACTTTGCATTTTGATACCTGAAGTTTTATATTACAATAAATGCAGTAGACCTCAGGCAGGAGACTTGAGTTACCAGTAACTGTGGAAAGAGCAATAACTTTAGAAACTGATGCTTTATTTCACCTTTTCCGTGGTGTGGAGGTTACGTAACTGTTTTATTGCGTTCTAATGGACACAATGGGGCTTATTTGCAAGTCCCTTGCACTGCCGGTGCTTCACTTTTTGTGTGGGGAAAAGTGAAGCAGCGGCGGCGCAAGGGGCTTGTAACTAAGCCCCAATGTCGTTGGCAGAATGCTTTAAAGATGCCAGTCGATTGCCGCTCACTCTATGCGCACACATATATCCCAGAGAAAATCCAGGTTTTATGCTGTGTTGCCACCTTTTGGTGTCCAGTAAAGCTTGATTACATCCAACTGAAAAACGGTTGTGAGACCAGGAGCAGCGGAATCCACGAGACACCTGGACCTACAGCCAGAAACATCTGGTATTTGCAAGAAATTTAATACATCATTAAAAAAATTCCCCTGGGCCTTAATGTCCTGTGGCAGTGGAAATCCCTCAGTCAGGGCACATACGTTCTTGGCAAACAGTATAACTGCCAGTGATACGGCATCTAAGTTTATGAAAGGTTGAGAAAAAAGAAGAAAAACAGAGAGAAGTAAAGAAAAGAAAAACATCTTAGTGTGAATGTATATACGGCATCTAGTACTTAATTACAACCAGGGTTCTCTGGCTGGCTCGACAGCAGCTCTGCTGACCTGGTTCTCTGGCTCGACAGCAGCTCTGCTGACCTGGTTCTCTGGCTCGACAGCAGCTCTGCTGACCTGGTTCTCTGGCTCGACAGCAGCTCTGCTGACCTGGTTCTCTGGCTCGACAGCAGCTCTGCTGACCCGGTTCTCTGGCTCGACAGCAGCTCTGCTGACCTGGTTCTCTGGCTCGACAGCAGCTCTGCTGACCTGGTTCTCTGGCTCGACAGCAGCTCTGCTGACCTGGTTCTCTGGCTCTAAAGCAGCTCTGCTGACCTGGTTCTCTCCCTCTAAAGCAGCTCTGCTGACCTGGTTCTCTGGCTCTAGAGCAGCTCTGCTGACCTGGTTCTCTGGCTCTGCAACGGTGCTGCTGACCTGGTTCTTTGGCTGTAGAGCAGCGCTGCTGACCTTGTTCTCTGGCTGTACAGCAGCTCTGCTGATCTGGTTCTCAGGCTCTAGTGCAGCTCTGCTGACCTGGTTCTCTGGCTGTACAGCGGCTCTGCTGACCTGGTTCTCTGGCTCCAAAGCAGCTCTGCTGACCTGGTTCTGTAACTCTAGACCGACTCTGCTGACCTGGTTCTCTGGCTCTACAGCAGCTCTGCTGACCTGGTTCTGTAGCTCTAGACCGACTCTGCTGACCTGGTTCCCTGGCTCTACAGCAGCTCTGCTGACCTGGTTCTCAGGCTCTACAGCAGCTCTGCTGACCTGGTTCTGTAGCTCTAGACCGACTCTGCTGACCTGGTTCTCTGGCTCTACAGCAGCTCTGCTGACCTGGTTCGCTGGCTCTACAGCAGATCTGCTTACCTGGTTCTCTGGCTCTACAGTGGCTCTGCTGACCTGGTTCTCTGGATCTAAAGCAGCTCTGCTGACCTGGTTCTATGGCTCTACAGTAGCTCTGCCGACCTGCTTTTCTGGCTCTAAAGCAGCTCTGTTGACATGGTTATCTGGCTGTACAACGGCTCTGCTGACCTTGTTCTCTGGCTGTACAGCAGCTCTGCTGACCTGGTTCTCTGGCTGTACAGCATCTCTGCTGACCTGGTTCTCTGGTTCTACAGCGACTCTGCTGACCTGGTTCTCTGGCTCTACAGCAGCTCTGCTGACCTGGTTCTCAGGCTCTACAGCAGCTCTGCTGACCTGGTTCTGTAGCTCTAGACCGACTCTGCTGACCTGGTTCTCTGGCTCTACAGCAGCTCTGCTGACCTGGTTCTCTGGCTGTACAGCGGCTCTGCTGACCTGGTTCTCTGGCTCTACAGCAGCTCTGCTTACCTGGTTCTCTGGCTCTACAGTGGCTCTGCTGACCTGGTTCTCTGGATCTAAAGCAGCTCTGCTGACCTGGTTCTATGGCTCTACAGTAGCTCTGCCGACCTGCTTTTCTGGCTCTAAAGCAGCTCTGCTGACCTGGTTCTCTGGCTGTACAACGGCTCTGCTGACCTTGTTCTCTGGCTGTACAGCAGCTCTGCTGACCTGGTTCTCTGGCTGTACAGCAGCTCTGCTGACCTGGTTCTCTGGCTGTACAGCAGCTCTGCTGACCTGGTTCTCTGGTTCTACAGCGACTCTGCTGACTTGGTTCTCTGGCTCTAGAGCTGCTCTGCTGACCTGGTTCTCTGGCTCTACAGCGACTCTCCTCACCTGGTTCTCTGGCTCTCCAGCGACTCTCCTCACCTGGTTCTCTGGCTCTAAAGCAGCTCTGCAGACCTGGTTCTCTGGCTCTACAGCACCTCTGCTGACCTGGTTCTCTGGCTCTAACCTGGTTCTCTGGCTCTATAGAAGCCCTGCTGACCTGGTTCTCTGGCTCTACAGCAGCTCTGCTGACCTGGTTCTCTGGCTCTAAAGCCAACTCTGCTGACATGGTTTCTCGGGCTCTACAGCAGCTCTGCTGACCTGGTTCTCTGGCTCTAGACCAGCTCTGCTGATCTGGTTCTTAGGCTCTACAGCAGCTATGCTAACCTGCTTCTTAGGCTCTAGAGCAGCTCTGCTGACTTGGTTCTCTGGCTTTGAAGCAGCTCTGCTGACCTGTTTCTCTGGCTCTAGAGCAGCTTTGCTGACCTGGTTCTCAGGCTGTACAACGGCTCTGCTGACCTGGTTCTTTGGCTGTAGAGCAGCTCTGCTGACCTGGTTCTCTGGCTTTGAAGCAGCTTTGCTGACCTGGGTCTCTGGCTCTAGAGCATCTTTGCTGACCTGGTTCTCAAGCTGTACAACGGCTCTGCTGACCTGGTTCTTTGGCTGTAGAGCAGCTCTGCTGACCTGGTTCTCTGGCTTTGAAGCAGCTCTGCTGACCTGGTTGTGACAGATCGAGTCGATTCAGAAGACAAGTCACCCAGGAGGATTGCAGGAGTACTGCCGGGAAACCATGATGACAATCACACTTTTGTGAGGCCAGTTGTGGAATTCTTTGTAAATCTCAACTTTCTCACATATGTATATATGGATATTTTTGGAAACACATATAGGTAACGTACATTTACGCATGCGCAAATTCCTCTCAATTACAGAAACTCATTCCCCTGCATTTCAAACAATTTTGGGTGAGTCTGTTCTCCGTTTCCACCCTCCTTAAAGACGTACTCCTGCCTGGACAATATTACAAAAAAAATGTAGATATGCTTGAGCTCTGAAATGTATGTGTCTGCCTTGTATAGTTGCAGCGCGCAGTGAAACTGAAAGCTAAATCAAGTGCGCGGTGGGAGCCTGTGAAAGCTAACATTGCTAGAGAGGAGACGCCTTACACGTGCACATCGCCTGTCCAGGCGCGCACATGTCCTGTCCCCCTTCGCCCACCAAACCGACAATAATAGTCTCGCCAAGGTGAAAGCGCATGCGCTGCGTCGCTAGGCGAGACCTAATAAAAAAACAGCAGTTAGATGGTTAATGTTGGTTTGAAACTGGGGACCAATAAAATAACTCTGTGCACAAGTGCGACCACTGCAGAGAGGTGTGGGCAAATGTGACTGCTGCAAAGGAGGTTGTATGTGCTTTGAGACAGAGGATAAGGCACCTTAAAGGCAACCAGGTATGTAAATACCCCAGAGCATCAACTCGCTCTCACCTCGCAACATATTTGTTTTTTATCCAATTTGTTTATTTTCTGGCTTTCTTGAGATTGTAAGCTTGTACTTGCAATAGGAAGTGCAGAATCACTAGAAGGAGATCAAATTATTCATCCCCCCAAAGAAATGTGACTATGTTGAATGGCTAAATTGCACAAGTGAATGCAGTCGTCAATGGCACAAGCTACATATAAAGACTGTCAATCAATCTTATTAAATTCAGCTAAAATATTACTACATAAGAGATTTAATTCCCTTGAGGTAAACACAATACTTAAATAGGGGTCCAATCCAAAAGATTTATTTTTCCCCAAATCTTGGGTTCAGTAATGGTTTACTAAGTTCTCTGTTAAAACACTTCAGGTCGTATACTTTTTTTTTTTTTTTTTTTAAATATTTTTATTGAGTTTTTGCAAACAAAAAGCAACACATCTTGGTATCGGGTTTAGCAGGAAATCAGCCCAGAGGTAGTGCAACAATTCAGTACGGGCACAGTTAATATATAAAGACGCTCCATATGCATCATACATTCGTATCCATCCCACACTATGGCAAACAATAGGTTGGCTATTCTTGGTCACTGAGTTCAGAGTCTGAGGCATCGTGCGGGGGTTCACATATATTTCCTCTATAAATATTCCACCCACCCCACACCTGGGACCACTTTTTGGGGCAACCTCTATGCACATATACAGTTTTTTCAACCACCATTACAGAGTCCATGTCCTGGATCCATTGAGCGAGGGTAGGCGACTGCCCCGATCCCCATCGCTGGGCTATATTGCGTTTTGCCAGCATGAGCCCCAGCGTCCCCCAGAGCTGCGTCACTCTTTTGTGGTCTGTCTGTTCCCAGATATTGAGGAGACACCTCCGAGGCTCCGGGAGCGTCAGGACCTTGGTCACCCGGGAGAGCGTGTGCAATACCCCCTTCCAGTAAAGCGCTATGACTGGGCACTCCCAGAGGGTGTGAAAGAAAGTTCCCTCTTGCCCACACTGCCTGAGACATTGTGGGGAGTCCGCCCGCTGCAATTTAAATAAGAGTGTACGGGTGTAATATGTGCGATGCAGAATTTTAAGTTGGACAAGCCTTAGTTTGGACGATATGCCCACCTCTTTAGGGGAGGAGAGCGCAGACTGCCACTCCGCTTCATCCAAGTCTCCCAGTTCTGCCTCCCATTTATTCTTAAGGGTCAAAAAAGGGTCAGGTCGATTGTTTATTATTTTCCGGTAGGTTAGGGACGCCGCTCTTTGAGTTAGGTGTTCCGTGAGGAGCCGGTCTTCTAGTGGCGATGACTCTGGGAGCCGGGTCCCAGGTGGAATCACCGCCTGAAGTGCGTGGCGGTTTTGCAAGTACCGGAAACGTTCGGTGTCTGCCAAGTCGTAGTCTGCCTGTAGTTGGGTGAAAGTGACCACCTCTCCCTTCTTCCAGAGGTCACCGACCCTGGAGATGCCAATTAGATCCCACTGGTGGAACCCCTTGGTGGTGCGTAGCACCCCAAGCTGTCTTGTCTCCCATAGAGGCGTAGCCTGGGTAATCCTCCCCGCCCATCCCATAGTCCGCTGTGCCGCAAACCATATCCGGAGGGTATGCGCTGCGGGTCCTGCCGGAACGCGACCTCTCTTGGGGTTGTAAAGCGCTCCCACGACCCCCTCGGCCCCCAGCAGCTGCCTATCCATACGATACGCCGGGTCGTCTCCAGGCCTATGAAGCCATTGATTTATAACCATAAGCTGCGACGCCCAGTAATACGTTCTGATGTCTGGGAGGGCTATACCGCCATCGTACCACCCACTGGTGAGCTTGTGGAGTGCTATCCGAGGCGCCTTATCCTCCCACAAGAGGCCGGTGACCTCCGCGTTGACGGCCGCGAAATACGTAGGCGCAACCGGGAAAGGGGTATTTTGAAGTACGTATAGCAATCTAGGGAGGGCCAACATTTTGAAAAGAGAGGCCCTCCCCAGCAGTGTCCGGGGCAGGGAGCGCCAGTGCTCGACGTCATTACGAAGCCTTTGTAGGGGCTTCATTAGATTTTCGGCCACAAACTTGTCGTTATCCGCAGTTACATAGATGCCGAGGTATTTGAATCCTTACTTGACCACCCGAATATCGCAGCCCCTCGGGAGCCGAGGCGGGGAGCCTCGGAGCATATAGACAATGGATTTCTCCCAGTTGATCTCATAGCCGGACCTCTTCCCGTATGACGCACAAATGTCCAGGAGGCAGGCGATGGAGCGCGCCGGCGAGGCCAGGTACAGCAGGACGTCGTCCGCATATAGGGAAATACGATCTTCCCATCCCATCGTCCATTTGAGGCCCCGGATCACCGGGTCCTGTCGCACCCATGCCGCCAAAGGCTCCAGAGCCAGAGCAAAAAGGAGCGGGGAAAGGGGGCAGCCCTGTCGCGTCCCTCGTCCTAACGGAAAGGCATCTGAGACGTGCCCGTTTACTACCACCTGTGCAAGTGGCTGGGTGTACAGAAGCCGGATCCAGGCGCAAATCTTGGGGCCAAGTCCCAAGTGGCGGAGAACGGCAAAGAGGAATGGCCATTCCACTCGATCGAACGCCATCCGTGCATCCAATGATAGGATGGCCGCATCCTCCTCTATCGCGGAGCGGCACGCGAGAATCCCGTGGAGACGCCGTATATTCAGAGCTGTGTTTCGGTGAGGCATAAATCCCGACTGGTCCGGGTGTACCAGGGTCGAGCGGTATGGCTGTAGTCTTGTCGCCAGCACCTTGGCTAGAATCTTCGCCTCTGCGTTAAACAACGAAATCGGACGATAAGATGCGCACTCGTGCGCATGTTTGTTAGGTTTCGCGATCGCCACTATCGTAGCCACCCTCTGATCGCGGGGCAGGATCCCGGTCGATAGACTGTCCCTATACATGGCAAGTAAGTGCGGGACTAAGAGGGAGGCGCTCTGCTTATAGAATTCAACCGGAATTCCGTTTGGCCCCATCGCCTTCCCGGCGCGAAGGGCCAGAATCGCCAGTGTGAGCTCCTCAGCCGTCAGGTCTGCCTCCAGGGCCTCAGCCCCAGATGGGGTCAGCCGTGGCATTGCAATGTCCCGAAGGAATGCCTCGTTATCTGCAACGGTAAAGGAGGCCTCAGGCGTATATATCGTTCTGTAATGGGCCGCCAAGGCCCCCGCTATTTGCCGTGGCTCCGACGTATATTCCCCGGAGTCTAGCCGAATCCGAATCACCCACCACGCTGCGCGGTCCCCTTTTTCAAGCCAGGCCAGCAGTTTGCCTGCTTTGTCCCCCAGTTCATAAATCGTATGCTGAGTCGCCACCTGTTTAATTCGTGCACCCTCCCAAAGATGGGACCTATATTCCTGCTGCGCCATGCGAACTTTATGTGCCGAATCGTCATCTGCTTGTGCTGCATGGATTGCCTCAGCCTCACTCACCCCCTGCTCGAGCTCCAGCACCGCCCGCCGCTGGGTTTTCTTGTGGTCGGCAATTATGGAGATTGCCTGTCCGCGAAGGACTGTTTTAAAAGCCTCCCAGAGTGTCGTCGGGCTCCTCACTGAATCTTTATTTTCAGTGAAATATTGTTTGGTCGTCGCTTTAAGGGCCTTGCTGATTTTAGGGATTTTGAGATAGCCGGGGTGGACTGGGAACACAGTGCGTTTACGTGGGTCAAAGGTCGCAAACGTAATGACCACCGGTGAGTGGTCCGAAATACCCCTGGGTAGGTGCGACACTTCAGTCATTCCCTTGAACCCCGCGGGTGATGTGAAAATGTAATCTATGCGGGAAAGGGTGTTGTGGGCCCCCGAATGAAATGTGTACTGCCTCTCCTCCTGCCTATATGTTCTCCAGGTGTCTATGAGGCCCAGTGCCTCCGTGAATTCTCGCAGAATGGGGGTGGCGCTGCCATGTTCCCTGTATGAAGACCTATCCAGTGTCGGGTCCATGGTTGCATTAAAGTCCCCGCCCATGATAAGCTCCTCTTGTGGTAGCGCCAGCAGGAACTCACCCAATGCCCTAAAGGAGGCCTGGTGGAGTGTCGGGGGGATGTAAACTGTCACCAAATTGTACAACTTCCCTTCCCATTGGCAGGTCAGTGCCGCAAAGCGGCCATGCTCCTCCCTATGAGAGTCAACCAGAATCAGGGGAGAACGTTTGTTGACTAATATGCCCACCCCTCTGGACCCCGTCGTGAACTCCGAATGTATCGCCATCTTGAACCCCCATCTGTCTAGTGCTTTTGTGGTTGTGCCCACTAAATGCGTTTCTTGCAGGAGTGCCACCGCCGGTCCTCTACGCTTTAGATACTGCAACACTAGCCCCCGTTTGATCTTGTCCCCTAATCCATTCACGTTCCAGGACAGAACACTGAAAGAAGGACAGTGCTGCTGTGTCTGTCCGTCTCTTAATCTATCGGTGGTCCCCTGGGTTACGCTGTGTGGTGTCGTCGTCATGGATGGATGTGCAAAGTGTGTACTGTCGTATACCCCTCTTGTGGTCCCCTACATGCCTAGCCTGCCAAATACACCAATAAGTAGTTGCTGAACCTGAAACAAAACACAAACCAACGTTACCAAAATGCCCCCGTCCCCCCACCCCCCTCCCTGCCCAGCGGATTTAGAACTACCCGCCACCCCAACTTAGAGTGCTTAGTTCCCATAACTTGCTACTTGCGTATGGGGGGGAAGCCGCTCACAGTCCCGCCGCCGATCCCGCACCATGTATTTGTCCCTTCAAGTAACCGACTGTCTGGAGATAAAAGGTTCAGAGTCAACAATTCCCCTGCCGTTTCCGAGCCCCACCGGGCCGCTCGGTGCACTCCGGCACTGGGCCCCTCACCGTCGTCAAATTCGGTTGTTCCTTCGCAGCCTCAGCTCCGCGGCGCGCCACCCTCCGCTCTTGACTCCTCGACATCCAGGTTCTCGGGGGAGGTGGAATGGCTGCGAGTGGGCCGCTCCGCTCGGCCCTTCGATCTCGCCGGACGCCACCCCTCCGGCCACTCTGTGGCCTCTGCCGGCGTTGCAAAGAACCAAGTGCGCCCCTCCGCCTCCAATCGTAGCTTCGCCGGATATAGCATCGCATATTTAAGTTCTCGAGTGCGGAGTTCCGCCATGACCGCCATGAAGTCTCTTCGTTGCCGCATCACTGTTGCGGTGTAGTCCGGATAGAGGGTGACCGTGCTGTTGTCCACCCGCAGTGGGGGGGCGGTACGCGCCGCCTGAAGGATTGCGTCCCGGTCGCGGAAGCTGAAAATTCGGGCCAGGATCGGGCGCGGGGGGCCCCAGGCCGAGGCCTCCCACCGGGTACCCGGTGTGCCCTCTCCACTGAGAAAAATTTTGAGAGCCCACGTGGCTGCAACTGGTCAGTGATTAGTTTTTCCACGAAGAGGTCCAATGCCGGGCCGCGTTCTCTCTCCGGCACACCAACGACACGCACGTTGTTCCTCCTTGACCTGCCTTCCTGGTCATCCAGCTTGACCAGCAGCTGTTTTTGCACCAGTTCCAGAGTTTTGAATCCGCTTATGATGCTCGGCCGTGTCGTGGGTGAGGGTTGCCGTGGTAGCCTCGACCTCGGTCAGTCTAGAATTAATTTTTGCGACGTCTGCTCTAAGAAGCGTAACGTCAGTGGAGATCGTGCCGATTGAGGCCTGCATCTGGGTCAACGTGGCCATGACATCCGCCAGGGTAAACTCTTTAGTCTTGTCGGGGGGGGGGGATGCAGTCCGATCCTTGAGGAATGCAAACTTTTCAAGCTGCGCCTGTGCTCCCCCACGGTGGCCCTTTCCCCCCATGTTGTCTGGCGCACGTTGTGTCAGTACCCCTTCTGCCAAAGCCCGGGGCGATCCGAGGATTGTCCGATACGTGAGCGGGGGGGTCCATAGATGTCGCAGTATGCCCCAGGGGCACCGATTTGCCGCCGCTCCCCGGGTCTCTCCGTCGCCACTCTTTAGTCCCCACACCACTCAGGCCGTGTACCGGCTCCTTACCGGGTCACTCGTTGCTCATGCTCCGCTGGCTCCCACCGCGCCTTGTCTTCGGCCTTCTCATGTCGCCGCCGCGAGGCCCCACGGGGCCATGGGGGAGGTCCAGACACCCAGGCCACCCGTTTTTGCCTTGAGGGAGGCGCCTTCGTGTCCCTGACCTCATCGCCAGATGCTTCAAGCGGGGAGAGAGGCAGGGGGACGTCTCACCCTCGGGCCCGCTGCTTTGCTTGCTCCTTCGTTTCAGGGCCTCCAGCCTCGGCGCTCCGATGCCGACGCCTCGAGGCCCAGGCCACGCCCCCTCCGACTGCTCCCGATCAGTGAAGCCACCACTCGAGGCCCCGGCTCCGCCGATGCTCCCAGGCCGCTCGTCCGCTGCAGGAAGCCCCAAATCGCACCTCGCAATGGGCCCCCGCCGCCCCCACGGAGTCCCGGGTGTGCAGAGGGTGAGTCGCTAGCTTTTTTTCCGGTATGGGGCAGGATTAATACAGGATCGGTGCGGGTTCGGGCGCCGGGCTCTGGAGCCGCGCTAGAGTGCGGCCATCTTCATCGGCTGCAGGCCACGCCCCCCTTAGGTCGTATACTTGACTGCATCCCAAGGGATACTACTATTTACAGTTGATTTGGCTGAAAAGAGCAGAAAGGAAAAGCCTGGTTTGCCGATTTTCTGGGAACCGGAACTCAAGCCATCTATCTACCTGCCACGATTCAAATCTAAGGTCATTACTTCTTCATGCGGGGTGCTGCTGGGGTTCTCCTTGAGCCCACTCTTTTTAATGTTTGTGGCACCGCTAGCTAAAATTGGTAGGGACCATGGATTTGAAATACTGTCCTATACTGATTGGAAACCGCTTGTGGTGGAAAACTATGAATCAACCCGAATTAGATTCAATGAATGCCTGAGAGTGGTTGCTCTCTGGATGCAGCGGAGCTATCTCCAATTTAATGTGAGTAATGTAACCTCAAAGACCAACCCTATAAGCCAGCAGATACCAGGGTACATCTATAATGATAATCGCAACTGTCCAGTGGGACTCTTTTTCTATGGTAGTAACTACACAAAATAAATTAGAGGTACCTTGACTGAAACAACCTAATCAATCGTAGTAAATACAATATGCAGGCCTTCATTGTAGAAACAATTCTTTTTATATATATTTTTTACATCACATAGGCAAAAAAAAATATATAAATTGTGTAATGTCACAAAGTGCTGATGACGCGGTGAAGGTGATGTCCCTGGTCATAAATTTAGGAGATTGGTGTTTAAAAGAATTGTGATTGGAAACAGGACTGGGGCTCAATCGTTTAGTGTTGCTTTTTAAATGTGTCCAATCACATGTGCAATTCACCTTCACTACATTGTCTGCACTTATTACACAATTTATGCCTGTTTTTTTGCCCACATGATGTCAAAACATATGGGCTAAAAGTTTACTTCTCAGTCTAAAACCCAGTCAAAACCAAATAATGGCCCTAAGGATTGAATACTTTATTTCTTATTCTGCAACAGGTAAGTCCTCCTTCTACTGTTCTCAAATAGCAACCCCAAATATGGGATGGCCTGTTCAGGCTCTGGTGGTTTGTTCAGATCTTTTATAAATGACACAAAATTATCAATTGAGGTCTTCTAATCATTAAGTGTTCTAATTGCGAGAAGAGCTGCATCGCTGTACAATCATGCTAGCATTAACATTCTTCCCGATCTCGGTATATCCTCACCATAAAATCTCAGAGAAATATGTAACATATTTGTACACGATGTAATGAGTAGTGGGGGCAAGTTGCAATAACCATCTCTCTAAACCAAAAGTTTCTGTGCACTATTTTATATTACTCTGACAATGAGATTGCAGCTCATGTACCTCAATAATTCATTGATAGCCGGGTCAACTCCCATAGATTCCTGTATCTTTCTAATTTTAGTCTATGAACTTGGTCAAAAGTCATAATAAGGTCCACGAAGGATGGTTCATCATCATAAAATCTTTATTCGGTTGTAAAAACAACCATAAAAGAACACAGCACATATATGTACAACTGTAAGGTGAGAACAATAAATACAAAGGTAAAAATTGATTACCATACAGTTTATTAAAGCCCATAAAAACTGCGCCATTGCAACAACACATTGATCAGTCGAGTCTAGACAACCTCGATCTCACAATGGCACGTAAAAAGTAGGAAACATCATATAGAACGTGATCATTAGGAAGCAGCTGCAGATACATAAGTGCCGGACGTACTTGCTTAAAGTTCATGGGCTTCAGTAACCGGATGGGATGCTTTCTAGGCACAGTAAAATAGTTATGAAAAATTTAAGAATTTACGGTGTCCTACGGAGACCTATTGTCGCAGCCGCAGGGCAACAGGGTGCCAGGATGGAACCAGTCACTGGGAGATGCCACAAGATGGTGTACCAAATTAAACCTGAACCTGGCCAAAGCAAATCTGTACCTCCCTTCTGAAACCTGTGCTAAATATGGCTCCGGGCTCTTAACTGTTATCAAACGCATAAGTCCCTGCACCATGGGTTTCATCCACTCAGCTTGTTCTCTAGATGATGTGACTCGCTCAAGAAACAAGTTCTTAACCCTTCTCAATTCTAAGAGAGAGCGAGTGGGGTTTCAGAAATATGTCCGCCCGGCCTAAGTTGGTGAAAGCTGTCTTCACATAAGTGACCCAAGAAATTCTATTTGCTTGGTCAAGGCACAGGCAGTCTGAAAGGATCTGTCTGTTTAACTTGAATGCCTCCCTGGTCCAAATCTTAATCCAGCACATCAAAGGACTATGAGCTACTATATCTGCTACATATCTTAATCCAAGCTCCTCATAGACCGAGAAGACCGGGACGCTTTTATCTGCACCAGCCTTCTTAAAAATAGTTTTTTAGTGGACTGAATTTTGTTGACCTTCACATTCCTCGCTGCCATACAGGACCTACCAAATACATTTAGCCTGATAGATCTTGAGTAAAATACGTGGCAACCAAGACCCCAACCTACTCGCAACAGCAGATCATCCTTAGAGGGCACTAACCGTGGGGGATAATATCATAACTGTTCAGTTTGGGTACCTGTGCTGATTAAAATGCTCCTTGGTGTAGGGACCACCCCCGCGTCCCCTCTGCTTAAATCTGGGGCTGACAATAGGGCTTTCAGAGCAGGGGCTCCTGGTTTAGATCCTCAGGCCCTGATGAATCACCCTAGTCTCCTTCCATCTCTCTGGGTTTGCTTATAACACCTGACTCCACCGCCCCAGTGGGAGCATCGGAAAAACAGGGAGGGCAAGGAGAGACAGAGGGAATGCCATCCCTAGTTAAGGACAGTGTTATATCCTGAGTATTACATGTAATTGTAATCTGCCTAGGTCCTCCTAGCTGCTCAGCCAGAGTGAGAGATGGTAGTGGAATGTTGGTGTGACTGTGATGCGTGGAATGCCTGGGTGCCTGTGTGAATGAGTGGTGACTGTTGGAGTTGGGCTGAGCAGCTAGGCAGGCTGCTCCTGGTGGGACTGGTGTAGGAGCTGGTACATGGCTGAACTAAGACGGATACTGTTTGGAACTGGAACCAATAAAGAAGACTTAGAAACTTACAACATGGCTACCAGTGTCTTCATGTACAGACATTTCAATGGCATATATCTTTGACGGAGTGGAAACGTGATTACATTTAGTTTAAAGATGCGTATCGTAAGGGGCTCAGCAGCTATTGTATTAAACTGGCCGGTTTGACATTGGATTCATGATGTTTTGTACATCTTTAGTATTAGTTGGGTCAGTCTAAATATCTGAGAGTCAAAATAGCAACGTTACTATCTCTATTTGTCAGCAGCATATTTTTGCCTCATTTGGATCTTCAACATGTTTTTTTTTTAAAGTTCAAGTTGCAGCTGGTTTGCATATGTGAAGATCTCATAGCTGTGGAATAAAAACATTAATGTGTGTCTAGATTAGTACTCGGGTGAGAGGTCGCTCACCGGCGTAGGGCACAGATTTCTGGTGTTCTACAGTGTTTTATTTTCTTGTATTGTTATAATGTTTTACGACCGAGCCTATTTACACTGTATCAGCAATGTAGGTTGCATTCTTTAAAGTTTGTTAGAAATGTAACATTTACAGCAATTTTGTATCGTGATGCCACAGTTTAACGCTGTTTATGGTTGGGACGCCGTAGTCTCCTGGTGGATGGACATCACAGTTTCTCCCTTACATGAGGGTGGTTCTGGTCTTGGTGGATGGTTTCCCACTTCTTTGTGTTGTGTTGGTAAGTCGTCTTGTGCTGCATGTCTTGTCTTTGTATTTGTGTAAGTCGCCCTGCGCTTCACGTGTTGTCCTGTGTAAGTCGCCTTGCACTTCAGTTGTGTGTGTCGCCCTGCGCATCACGTGTTGTTCTGTGTAAGTCACCCCGCGCTTCAGATGTGGTCGTGTGTAAGTCTCCCTGCGCCTCACTGTGTGTACCCTCTATGTGGTCCATATTGTGGTACACGTGTATCTGTAGTGTTGGTTCACCCTTGTTGTCTGTTTCTGGCCTCGGGTGTTTGTCGTGGGGTGTGTGCACCCTTCACTACTTTATTTTCAAATGTTCATGGGGGAAGGATGGGGGTTATTGCTAGTTTGTAATTTAAATTGCTTGACAATTTTTATTCCTTCCCAAAAGTACGCAGTATTAGTCTGTTTCTCTGCGTTTTAACATAGTTTGTGATTTGATAATTTATTTCACGCTTTGATATGACTTAATCTTCATGAGAGAGGATGGGGGATTTTGATGCATGTTTTTATATGTCGTATTTTGCCCATCTTTTCTCTATTTACATTGTTCTCTCTTTTGTGATGATTTACTTTTAGTTGCATCCTTGAGTTACGAGCATTACTGCTTCTCTTGTGTATAGTTCTCTGCTTTAGTATTGTAATCTTTGTTTTCATTTTAAAAGGAAAGGGATAATGTTATATCATGAGTATTACATTTAATTGTAATCAGCCTAGGTCCTCCTAGCTGCTCAGCCAGAGTGAGAGATGGTAGCGGAATGTTGGTGTGACTGTGATGCGTGGAATGCCTGGGTGCCTGTGTGAATGAGTGGTGACTGTTGGAGATGGGCTGAGCAGCTAGGCAGGCTGCTTCTGGTG
This sequence comes from Triturus cristatus, assembly GCF_964204655.1. NCBI lineage: Eukaryota > Metazoa > Chordata > Amphibia > Caudata > Salamandridae > Triturus > Triturus cristatus. The sequence goes on from NC_140589.1 coordinate 377,841,563, forward strand.
GGACTGGTGTAGGAGCTGGTACATGGCTGAACTAAGACTGATATCATTTGGAACTGGAACCAATAAAGAAGACTTAGAAACATACAACATGGCTACCAGTGTCTTCATGTACAGAGCACAACAGACAGCCTTCTCTTTGCCAGCTCAATCTCCTTGGAGACAACCCCAAGTTTGAGTAAAAAAAGCCCGCAATAGTGGAAACTCTTGTAGCGACATGCGGTGACCAGAATAAAATAGCATGCACTTTTCTCTTCCCCATGATCACAACAGTCAAAGTGCAATGCTAGGGGAGGGAGAGTCCAGTATGCCAATCCTAAAACCAATTCACTAATGAACCCTAATTATCAGTAGTATACAAGAGAGCAAAGCACCCAACCCCCCACCGATAACACAATGCAAACAAAAGTTATATGCTGAAATCTTTTTTATAAATCAAAATAAGCAGGGCCGGACTGGCCGTAGTGGGCACCGGGCAATCCACCAGTGCGCCGCACGGGTGGGGCTGGTTTTGCAGCATAGCTGCGAAATCGACCCTGTAACAAAATCGGCCGATAACCGGCCCTGGCAAAGAGCTCGGCCGCACCCTCAACCCCCGGGGGAAGCCGGCCGAGCACTTTCAGGGCCGGTTTTGGTTCCCAGTCCGGAGCTCCTTCACATCCAGGTATATGTTACAGCTAGTCAACACCCAGTTCCGGGAGAGAGCGATAGGCCGTAGAACGTGTGACACCCAATCATGGCCAAAGTCAGTGATGAATACACCAGTCCAATGGCGGCAAAAAGAAAGCCCAAGCGATAGTCGGCTGAGGAGAAATAAATGTACCTTTTACGCACCACACATGTACTGAGGAGTAGTAGACGAACCTGACTGCAGCAGACAGAACAGCCAAGGGCGGTGACCCTGCCTCACCTCTTCCTGGCGCAGGACGGGCCCGCCCTTCGTGGGACTCCACCATGCGCTTTAAAACGCTAATGACCGTCGGGTGCATGTAGGGCCGCCTCCTCTGGCTGCAATAACTTGGGCGCTTGGGACAAATTAAGGTCCTGTTTCATCATTCAAACCTGCCCTGATAGAATGTTTCTTTTTGGCTAATATTCATGAATGCTGAACCCGGGTCTGAATGTTCTTCTTCAAAACTATTTACCACCATCTTCCTTTTTTAAAACACAAACTATGATTGACGGGGACCAACAATAGTATGCATATTTCACAAGATTAGGTGCATTAGTAGTGACGGCCGAACACTGATCTACATTAGATGAAAAATGATTATGGGGAAGCCTGTCCGGCACGGTAGCTTTTCCGGAGTGTCTCATTAAAATAGCCTTTGGCACCTCAAACAGTAGGACGATCACATTCTTTATAGGTGCTCATGAATTTTCTTCCACATCTATATCTCCTTTTGCATTATAAATGCCAGGAAAGTATATGACCCAATGCTCTACTTTGATACTCATTTCTAATATAAAGTGACAGGCCTTCTGAATGGATTAGCATTTATAATTCTCCAAAAGGACAGTGAAACTTATCAGGGCACACACCTTTGGCAGATGCTCCCAGACCTTAGCCCTGTTCATTAACCGCTTGCTTGTACACTTTTCTACATGAAATTACGTCATCTTAGTTTAGAAGGGAACCCTTTAGTGCACAATATAACTTTTCGTTTACTTTACTACAGAATTTATCAAACCATTTGTAGATGTAAAGTTAGACCACTTTGTCATAGGGCCTTTCAGTGCACCAGAAATAGTTACCCAAGTTGAATTGAAAGGCATTCAAAACCCGTATATCCTCAAGCTCGTCCTCTAAACACTAATAAATATTATGGAAGAAAGCTATCTTCTAGGTTTAGCATTCCGTCTGGATCCAGAGTACCCCATCTTAACCTTAAATCACCATTAGTCATGGTTTCTACTCATGGAATAATAGTTGCTTCATGAATTGCACCTAATAGCCAATACTCAAATGGTTGTGGCCACTAATTTGGATATAATTGTGTAATCTGAAATCCTGTCCAGCTCATATAATGTGACTAAAACATAGTTGATAATGCTAGAACAATTGCTAACCGATTAAATTGATAATAGCTTCTGATGTAGATAATTGCTATTAGCATTCATTAAATAATTTTTTTGAATACATTGTATAAAGCTTCTAATTGAGTATGAACATTCCTGTGCACAGCTTAGAAAGTAGCTGTAGAGTTGTTGGAAGAATCTGAAACCAAAATTATAACGGAAGAAGACCCCATGGTAGCCTGCATCTTTCTCACTGAGATCCTCTAACACTTTCTATATAGGAAGGAATTTTATAAAAATATGTAGAATTGCTTCTCCTCTTGTACATCCACACAGCCCATACAATCATGTCATATATTTTGATGCCTTTTGCCACAAAATGCTTTAAAGCACACTTCTGTCCCATGAACAATTGCCCGTCTTCATTGTTTGTGTAATTGGTAACACTGTATGTCTCAGATGGACATTCGAAATGTACTGCAAATCCTGTATTGCTCACCAGCTAATACTGCTCCAGAATACACACTGAACACTGGGTTCTCATTTAACACGTACACATTGCCAACAAAAACATGGTTTCGTAGTCTAAAGGCATTCCACATCATGTCTCACAACTGTGATATAGTATCATGCCAGGTGTAGTGTGGTCTTTGCCTTCTTTGAATTGCAACATATGTACTTTATGTTTGAGTCACATCATGTACCACTGTTGTGTGCCCTGACAAATGTTTGCATGTCCCCTCCATAGGACAAAGTTCTGAGAACCAGAATGTGCCTTCCATGGGCACAAGTGAAAGGGACACTCAACTGATGGCCACACTGCAGAATACCAGCAATGAAGCGGATTTAGATGATGGGGATGAAGATCAGACAGACTGTAAGGTGGTGGGCCAGAACCCCAGCCTAGTGAAGGTGAAAGATGAAGCCTTCCATGGGAATGTGCAAACTGGCGTGGGGACCTACAGAGATGAGATTGATGGACGTTCCCTGGATTACTGCCATAGCACAGTTCCTGCACATTTAAGACATTCTTGTCGTGCACCTGTGAATGTGATAATAGGGCAACTTGGAGGTGGCCTTGTGCCATGTACCTCTTTAACCTCTGGGACACCACACCACAGGGCACAGGAAAGTCTTACTGCTACACATGTTTTGGGGAAGGGTGCAGAATCTCTGCCGGGGGAACAAAGACAACCGCAGTCTCTCAATGAATCCTATGAAGGGGATGAAATGACAAAGCATGAGGAAATGCTTCAGGCTGTGCACTCCATTGCTCAGGGCCAGTTGCAGTTGATTGCTGTGGTTAAGGAAATGAGCAGCACCTTCCACAATAGTGCCAAAATGCAAACTGAACAGATCAGGGAGTTGATCAGTGTGATGCATACTCAGACCAATGCCGTTCATCAGTCACTTAGCTCAAAGTTCCCATCTTGTAGCCCCATTAGCAGTGGAGTAACACCACATAGTGAGACTTTACACACACCCAGAACAAATTCATTAGGACCTGGACCATTCACTGTCCACCAAAGTGCTTTGCACACATCTCTACAACAGGCTCCCACATCTGGTGGATCCATTATAAATTCCCGTCCACAAACTCCATCCCCAGAGCACAGACGGAGCAGCCCAAGAATTTGGCTCCAGAGCAAGAAACCGCATCTGAGTGGACAATACTGATGTCCACTTAAACACTACCTGGCAGTTCCCGCTTAAGGCTTTTGTATTTGTATTTTACCGTTACTATCTGATAACCCTGTTACCCTTTTAATGCCACCCTCCATTGTTGTGATATGGATTAAAAATATTTTTTTCTATCCATGTCGCATGTGTTTTCTGTTTGCCATATGACTTCATGGTGGCTAACACTACTGCTGTGTACTACGTGTATTTTTTTTAGTTGTATGACTGTCAGTAGCTGGAAGCCAGGCTCTGGTTGCTTCTATTACAAAAAGGTACCAAGTTACTAGTGCCAAATGATCCTCCCATGCAGCCTCAGCTGAACATATGCATGTGTTATGTTTATTTAAATGTGTGAAAGGTCTATTGGGGAAACTGGGCTTGGAGACATGTTGTACTTCCCTGAAGAGATGTGTTATTCCTCTAAAGCAGACATCTAGAGGAGTTACTGGGAGTTTCACTGTCCAAATGGTAACCCAGTATAGAGGAACTTTAACATCAGAATTCCTAGATGTAAAATATTGTTCTTACTATGAGTCTACCATTGATGAAATCACTCCTCCCTTGGCTTGTAAATTGTACATCCAGTTCAGATGTAAAACTCTACCAACGAAGCAGTTCTGTAGTAGGTGGACAGCGGATTTTGGTTGGGGAAACCTTTGCCCCGCATGTCTGGAGGCAGTCAAAACTGTTACCCACATATTATTTTTCTGTCAGATGAATCGCACCCAGAGAGCAAAATGGGTGGTTCCACAATGCAGGAATTTGGGCACCAGACACCACATAGAGACTTATAGGATTTTCTTTTTTTATTGTTTTTATATATACTCATTGTATTTGTTTTTATTTTTTTATAACAGTACAGCAAACATACATTACAACAGCCTCAAGCACAGACCCCACGTGATAGACCTGTCCTGCTGGATTTCTCTCTACTCCAGGGTCGTTATTCAGTTCACTTATGTCCATCAACACTTTTCCTCCTGCTACTTTCTATCTGGTGGCAAGAGTGAACAAAGCTATCCCCACCCTGTTCTTATGATCATCCCCCTATGTTCACCCCTGATTCTTATCCCATTCTCCCCATATTTTTTTCAAATGTTTTCATGCGTCCACGCACTTTATAAATTTCCCTTTCCATCACTTCACAAAATTCCATTCTGGTTACCCAGTTTTGGTGTGTCTTCGGGACCCCTGTACCCCACCTCTGCACAGTGTTCCTCTTTGCGACTAGACAGCTAATGTATTTCAGTTGCTTTTGATATCTGAAGTGGTCAGTTGGGTCCCATACCCCCAGGAGTGCCTGCTTTGGCGTTAAATCAAATGGTAACCCTGTTGCTGCCTGCAATGATGTTCCGGTCGCCTCTCGGTATGATTGAGTGTATGCACAAAGGTATCCCCCAAACCACAACCTCGAAGGCAGTCCTCAGTACCCACTCTACCTATTTTGTACAGTAGAGTGCGCGTATAATGTACTCTGTGTATAATCTTTATCTAGATCGATCTAAAACTGTCCTTTATTGCCACCAGTGCAGTGCACTCCAATACCACCCTCCAGTCATCTTCCTCTGGGACCCCCAGATCCTGTTCCCATTCACCTTGGAAGGTCCTTAGGGAGATTGGGTGTTTCTCATTAATGTGCCGTAGGTTAAGGAGATACATTTCTTTGTCTACTCGCCCATCCAGAAGTCTAGACTCCAGAGGGATTTGGGGGGAGGTGGGGGGGGGGGGGAGGTGAGTCTTATGCTTTCTCTGCCATTGACTCACATTCCTTAAGGATGTGGCATATTCTAGCATAGTTTAGCCATTGATTTTCTGACATCTTATATGCTGTCGTTAAGTGTACAAAGGGGACCACTCCATTGGCGTCCCACACATCCACCAAGTGGGATAATCAATCGCATCCCAGTCCTGAAACCCTCTGTAATATCGACAGTGACCGAAGTCTGAAGCCCTCCCACAGCTGTATTTTAGGAGTAAGTCTGTGCTGCCAGCCCATTTTCCTGGTTATGGTTTTCCATATGTGCACCACTGTCTGTGTTGCCAGATACACTGTAGGTGATATGTTTATTACTTACAGTGGGTGCAAGTAGCTCTGCTTTCCCATTTCTACCCTATTGATTTTAAAGGACGGGTCCCCCCAGTCTGTGTAAGCCCGGTCGTTCACCACACTGACTTGTGCGGCCTTGTAATATTTTCATATATTTGGCAAGGTAATACCCCAATCCTATTTTGACCGTTGGAGAACTGTCAGGGCTATCCGGGGTTGAACTCCTGCCCAGAGCAGAGTCCAGACCAATGTGTCTAGCCTGGCAAAAACACCCCTCTTGAATTTTGTATGGGCTATTTTGAAGGATATTTAAAAACCTCGAGAGTGCCTTCATTTTGAGCATCGCCACACTCCGCAATAATGAAATTGGTAGTGATTGCCAATGTTTCACTTCCTGTTCTAATCATTTGAGCTGGGGTTCTAGGTTAGCTTCATAGAATGTGTCTGAAGTCTGGGTTATCCAGAGGTCCAGATATTTGAATCATGAAGTTTCCACCCTTAATGGTAGGGATTCCTTCTACCCCTAAAACATTATATCATGTTTAGTAGAGATGTTATTTTTCTATTTCTTTTAACCATGTTTTTAACCTTTTAACGGTTTACCTGAGGGAACATGTGCAATGATTTATTGTATATTTTATGCTGAATCCATTCATGTACAATTTTTATGATCTTGACGAACGAAATATAGTTTTTTGATGGTTTATCTTCATAATGTGATCCCTTTTATGCAGCTAACCTACCAGACTTCCATGCATTACCAGGTGCACCGTCATGGTTTTAAGCATTTGTTACTCTTGAATGCATGTGAGACTTTAATATGAATCTATCAAAGACCTTTCACTGAGATGAAATAACAGAGCAGGACTATAATTGGGCAGTCCCAACGCAGAACACGAGAGATTAGAGTAAAAGACCTTGTTGTTTCAAAGCTATTTTCATAGTACAAGCTCTGGAATCTCTTGGTTTACCAATTCTTAATGGGCGATATCTGCAAGACTCTCCTCCAGAATGGACAACTAAAAGTGATCACAACAGATAATACAAATTAAGGCTGAAAATTCTTTCCATCAAAAAGCGCCTTTTATTCCAAGAGAACTTATAACAACCAACTATTGGAAGCTGATATGGTCGTAAGATACACAAGCAAGAATAAAAGATACAGCAGAAACTATAGTCAATTAAATTTTCTATAAGGACCTATCAAATCCAATAGTAAAATGGTCACATTTCACTGAAAAGTTAACTGCTAATCACCAAATAATCAGGAACGTAAAGTTGACGAGCAATAAATGCAACTTGCATGACCAAAGGAGAATCAACATATCTGCATATTGCCATGCAATTAAAACAGAGTGGAATCGACTAAGAAGATTAGTTAGATTTCCCGGGAATCAAGAATACTACAGAACTTTTAATGTTATAAATTAAAGCTACAGAAGGTCAGTATGGAAAGGAAGAATGAGGAAAAAAAACTTTTTGGACGCAAGTTCTATTTCTTTTCAAGAAAAGAAATATAAGAGATTTCTGGCAATTGATTAACCACTTAAACCGATCATCTCGAGCAACCAGCTCAGATCTTCCAGAAGGTAAGTGGGCAAAATATGTGACAGCCCATTTTAAACGCTCTCCTCTCTTTATACAATTGAACATACAAATTTCAGGTCTTTATCAAGTTACGGAGGATCAAATCAATAAAGTAATACAAATAAGTAGGAATGATAGGGCACCTGGACCGAATGGGCTGCCTCAAGCACTTTTTAAATCAGTTATACCATTTTGGTCAAATTAGCTATTTTGGGTATACTACTACGCATTGTTGCAAGAGACTGTTCCTGACTCATGGAGGGGAGCGATAATAAACCCAATTTTTAAGGAGGGTAATAGGTAACAGCCGGAGAATTATTGCCTAATTGGCCTGCAAGATGTTGAGGCTAAATATTTTGCAGATTTGCTTCTTACTGAGTTACTAGAATGGTCAAATGATAACAACATTGTCCCTCCTAAACAAACAGTTTTTCAAATCTCAAGGTACAGAAACCAACCTACTGGCGGTATCAATAATAATGGATAAAATAAAAAATAAGAACCAACCACTTTATTTGTGCTCTGTGGATTACAGGGCTGCTTTTGACTCAGTGAATCAAAATCTCCTATGGCACAAGTTATCCCTTTGGGGTATACCGCCTCCTCGCTTAAAGGCAATACAGCTACTTGTGTGAGGGTAAGAGTAGGAGATGGAACTAGCCTATCAAAGAAAATGGAGACAAAGCAGGGCCTAGAGTAGGCTGTGTCCTTGCACCATAACTATTGAATCTATTTCTAGCAGATCTCTTGACAAATCCAGATAAAGTAAATTCCCACAATCCAAATTTGGGCTCTATGTCCATATCTAATCGTCTTTATGCAAATTATGTCATACTATTAAGTCAGACAAAAATTGGTTTACAGAGACTCATTAAGTAATTTTTATATATTCCACAAAAAATGATTTGACAGTCCACTTAAAAAAATTTGAGGAAGTTAGCAGGAAAATGAAGAAGTAATGGTACTCAGGAAAAAATTAGGTGGAGCAGATAACTACATATAAATATCTGGGGGTTCTTTTTGGTCACCGTGCAACCTTTAACCCACATAAAATGGACCTGAATAGAAAAGCTATTTCCTCAACTAAGGCTTCTCGCATTTTACAAAGAATCCTAGAAGGTCCCAGCTATGCACCACTACTGAAAGCAATTTCTGCAAGGCTGTTACCAGCTATTTCATATAGTAGTGAAGATCTCTGTGGCAGGGATACAGCTCTCTTAAATTTGATCCTCTCCAAAGTATAATTAATAAGATAACAAAGTATCTGTTTTAAAGGATAAGGAGAAATTAGCCATTAGAGCCCATGCCTGTTCAGTAATTAATGAATACAAAAACCTTAAAATCCAACCATACTTAGAATCTGGCTGGCCCAGAAAATTGAAAATTGACTTTATGCAGTACCGTTTTGGCAAAACCCCAGGAGAAGAAAATGAATGGACTAAGGCATCTACAAGAACATGCTGCAAACTTTGCAATAAAGGGGTTGAGAATATCGGAGAGAGAGTGAGGGTGAGCGAGAGAGAGAGACAGAGACACAAACAAACATTTTTTTAAACTTTATTTTAATAACCAGGGAATACGTACCTGCAGGCAAGCTGTCATTGCATACTTACGATCCACAGACCCAAAGGTCAGCTGTCGATTAAACGAAATTTTCAAATCTTGTTAAAAAAAAAAGTTACTATTATACCTAACGGTCTACTCGTCGGTACCAGTGACTGTAGCATATATATGATGAATGGGCTGCTTTGAATTGAATATAGTGCATATGCAATGTAAGGGACACGTAATACTTGGATCGATCTGAAGAGATCTTATTTTTATATGTAGTTGGTTCCTTGCTGTCACACTATAAATCCCCTTCACGCTGGAGTCCAAATAATGGCATTTGAATTAATTTTGGGGTATCCCTCTAATTACTTTTTTGCATTATGCACTTTCTCTCTAGCACTATAATGATGTTGAAATAACTTGTTATTTACCAAAAAATTATCCTTTGTAATTGACTTTTTAACCGATCTGCCTACAACTCCTGTTTATACGGAGATGTTGGTTTGTTATTAAATTTAATTCAAATACTCTTGAATGCTTTTAACTTAGCTCTTCTTGGTTTATTCATGGGTGCGCAATGAGGCATAGTTAGAAGGATAATTTCCTAGGACATTTTGTTAGTGTTAAGCTTTTGGGAAAATGTAACCAGTGGAGAATATGTGGGTGTCCGTGTTTACTTTGAAGATCAGAGGAGGGTGTGGGTCTTTTAGAACCCTTGTGTTCTTGTTTCAGGTGATTGGGTGAAATTGGGAGCAGTCTCGAAGTTTCGCTGGGTGTATTGGGGAGGTATTTGGGGCGAGTATTGAGCCTTATTTTAGGTTTGATGTGGTAATTTGTGAATGATATTTTAGAACAAAAGAGGTTTACAGGGTTGTAGAGAAAGTTGTGATGCGGAACAAGCAGCTAGTTTCTTCATCTTGTGAAAGCCTGAAGTGTTATTTGCTTGGAAATTTGGCATTCAATGTACTGTCAACGTGAAATGTGTTTTTGGCTTTTTGTACCACAGTAGAGTCTAGGCTTTATCGTCTCTCTTCTTTTGTTTGTTGGGGTTAATTTTCCTGCATTTCCATTCAAGGACCCTGTTTTCATTTGATTTTTCTCAGGTCAGTGTTGCACGAGTTTTTAGTTTTCTCTGGTTCTTATGGTAGCAGGTGATAGGCACATGGGTGTTGAAATCTTTAGTGAGCGTTCTAATAAGTGGGTTGATGCTTTATGATATTGATGAGGAGTCTGATATTCGTTTGGGGTGGGTATTTATTTTTAATGTGTCAGATGTTTTTCTTTGAGTCCCCTCCGTGGACTTGCGTTAGCAAGGGTTGAGGAAATTGTTTTTGTGTTCAATCCGTTTCGATGATTGAATATTATAGTAGCTGCAGCATTGCGGAGTTTTTTTTTGTGACCATGCTCAGGTGCTCTTCACAGTTTTTAGGTCTCGGCTGGCGTGGACTGCGCAGTCTTGCTGGCGAGATTTTATGTTTTTTGAGGAGCTTTCAGTAATGGGCTTTAAGCCCCGCCCCTCTTTCCTATTGGCCAGCGTCATTTATGCTAAACGGTGGCCAGCCATTGGGAAAGAGCTCTTTGTGACGTTCACTTTTGGCTTTTTGAGCCGTCCCACTTGGACAGGCTCATCCGCCTTCAGTGCGTCGCAAAAGGTTTCTTACCTTTATGGGGCCATGTGTTTCAAACGCGTCTGCAGCGCGGTCCTCTTTCACTTTCGGGACCGCGCTTGCCTTTTGCTCTGCTTTGTTTTTCAGGGTGAGGCGGGCCAGCATCTTCCCTAACAATAAAGCTTTCCAAACACCATGATTAAACGAAACGCGTATTAACGAAACAAATAAAAAGGTTGTCGGGTAAATCCAGACCGATTGGCTTTGCCAATGCTGGTTTTCCTTTGAACACTCCCCTTTTTCTTACTCCCTTGCCAATGTTGCCGCACCGCCTTTCTCTCCTCAGACTCGCTCCTCCCTCTCAGATAGTTTTTCTTTCTCCCCCCTCCCCTGTTCCAGGGGCGGGGCTGTAGCTTTCACTCTTGTTCATCCCCCACCCCTTCCATTTTCATGTCACAAAACTGTGCTCTGGTGAGAGTGGCGTTGAGCCCCGGAAGCCGGAACGATACTGGCGGAATGTGATCCTGGGAATAAGTGCAGGGTAGAAAGTGGGGCAGTCAAAACTCGGTCTGCGAACAAGTGCAGCGGGTTTCAGTCTACGCCGTCGGCCAGGAAGCACACTGAGTGCTGGTGGTCAGTGAGTAGTATCGTCTCTGGTCGGGGACAAGCACGGAACAGGGGTAAATCCCAGGTGCGCCGTCACACAGCTAAGGCTTTATATCCTGGGCAGCACTGTCCCTCTGTACAGCAGAAGCTCATACTGTCCTGAGGCCTGGGCACAGTACCGCAACTGCAACCTGCAGAGTCACAGTGCAACAGCGCTATACCCCGCGCTGCCCTTCTGCACGGCTCTGTCCCACGACCTGGGCGGGTGCATCATGCAGGGTCACAGAGACAGGGCGCTGTACCCCACATGGACCCGCTGCACCCTGCACAGTCACAGTGCCACAGCTCTACACTCCCGCACTCCCCTTCTGCCCAGCTGCAGCGCTGACTGTCCCACGACCCGCACAATCACACGCCAGCTGCACAGAGACAGAGCGCTATAGCACGCACTGTCCCACACTAAATCTGTGCGCTGTACCCCCACAGGGGCCCTCCGTTGGCTGCAGCTCCACTGTCCCACAGCCTGGCTGTGCTGTCACAGAGCCCGGGCGCTAAACCTCGCACTGTCCCACACGCCAGCTGAGTCCAACACTCCCACTCCAAAACTGCCCCACCCCCCAACACTCCTTGGTTCCACAACCTCTATGCAACAGCGCTACACTCCCGCGCTACCCTTGTGCACAGCTGCACGGCTCACTGTCCCAGGACCCGCCCGACCACACAACAGATGCACCGTGCAGGGTCACAGAGACAGGGCACTGTACCCCACACGGACCAGGTGCACAGTCACAGTGCAACAGCGCTACACTCCTGTAGAGATACGCTCTAGTGTTTCCAGCGCCTGGTGCAGGCTGGGAAGAGGCGTGGCTTCGTGCGCTCTCGGCCGGCACACTGCACGAACGGAGCCAGCAGACGGGAGTGTTCCCGGCGCTCGGTCTCATTATATAAATAAATAAATCACTTCAATATCAACGGTGCCTGGGTCATTTGTGTAGCACACCTGCACTCTTACAATGGCGACGAGGATTGGATAAGACCAGGGAAACCCAGGCGCCTCGTGTGGCGAGACAGAGCGTGGTAGAGGGGCACCGGCACCACCGGCTGGTGGGGAGGACAGTCTGGAGAGCTACAGGCACCCAGGCGTGCAGCTCACTGAAGGAACCACGAGCAGAGCAGCCGAATACGAGCAGAGGTGAGAGCCACAGGAGGGGACCCCATAAGCAAGGGGAGACCGGGCCGGACAGTAGAGGCAATTAACCACGGCGCAGGGCGCGCCCACGCAAGGGCCCACCCCTGGGAGAAGCATCACCGGCAGCACAGAAACCTAAGGCCTAGAAGTGCTCCAAGCGACACGAGAAGCAGGAAGAGGGGCTAGGCGGCAGCAAAACAGCACAGGGTGCTGCCTGAAGCTCGTCAGACCCCACGAAAGAAGTGTGCGACAGATCTGGCGACCCCGGGGCCGTCGAAGAGGGGGCGAGGCAGCCTTTCGCCCACGCAAGCAGGCAGCTCGGGAGAGAGACAGGCTCCAGGGAGTCCACCAGAGACGGACGACAGGGGAAGCGCAGCCCAGGGCGATAGAGGCAGGATGTGCGCGCAAACGACGTCCCTCACCAACTTAGTGCCCTTCCTATCCAAAAGAGGAGATCCGGCGATGTCCTGGGAAGACTGGAAACTGTACTTCCTGAACTACATTGAAGCCTTAGAAGAAGAAGGCGAGGGGGAGTTCTCGAGTGCAAGGAAAAAGAAAATATTACTGCACAACTTGGGTCCGGAGGGCATCAGGGTATACGACAGCTTAGTGAAGGAGACCAGACCGGCAGCGGATACAGAAGTATTCCAACACGCACTGGAAGACCTAGACGCGCACTACAGGCCTGTGGTGTGCACGGCCATAGACAGGTGCAATTTCTTCCAGAGAAAACAGAACAAAGGAGAGTCCGTAGATGAGTATGTCGCAACGTTACAGAAGATGGCAATAACCTGTAAATTCGGCACGCTTCACGACGAACTCATCAGGGACCAGATCATCATGCACACAACCAACACGGCCATACAGGAGAAACTATGGGTCAACGGGGATGCCCCGCTAAAAGAAGTGGTAGCGTTAGTGAAGAAAGCTGAATTATCTAAACGGTGCGCAGAAGCGGCCAAAAGAGAGGGCAGCGAACGCACTCCAGTCTGCAGGGTAACCGACAGAGGCAGGCCAGAAGCTCCAAAACAGCAGACGCCAAGTGGCACGAGGTACCAGAAGAGGTTTCCTCAGAAGACCATGAAGAACCAGAAGCCACAGGGCAAACGGAATTCAATGTGCTACAGGTGCGGCTGCCAATCACATCAAGGAAACGACAAACTTTGTCCTGCGTTTTGCGCCAAATGCGCATATTGCAACTTAATGGGGCACTACGAAAGGGTATGCAGGCGCAAGAGCAACAGGGCCGAAGTGAAGTTTGTGGCACAAGAACCAGAAGGGGAGGGGGAACCCTAAGAAGAAGACGACGAAGAGGACGAAGTCCTATGCATCGATGATCAAGTATTGGGAGTGAATTGCACAAGAACCAAGAAACCAGAGCTACGGATGAAGATTGGAGGCGTACAAGTGCACATAGTGGCGGACTCGGGCTCCCCATACACGATCATCCAAAGAGCCAAATGGGAAAATGAATTCGATCCCACAGTCGGGGGCAAACTACTACCTACAGACATTCACCCAGTCACGTTCACTACAGAGCCCATACCCATGGTAGGGTATCGGAAGTTGACGTTCGAGTTCGAAGGACGTAGAGCAGACGGGAAGCTGTACGTAGCAGAGAAAGGACCCTATGTACTTGGGTGGATAGACCAAGGGAAACTGGGGATACAACTCAACCCAGGAGGCTCCAAATAAGTACTGCTAATAGACCCTAACCAAATGAAAGGTGAGGGCAAGTGGACGGAGGAGTATCCCGAGGTGTTAAAAGGAGTCCTAGGGAAGATGACAAAATTCACACACAAAATACGACTCAAGGAGGGAGCGAAACCAGTGAGCCATAAGGCCCGAAACATTCCATTCAGAAGCAGGGAGGCAGTACAAGAAGAATTGAGACGGCTAGAAGCTAACGGAGTCATAGAAGCGATCGAGAGCGTAGAGTGGCTGGCGACCACTGGTGGTGGCCCAGAAACCAAGGGAAGGTGCGACTATGTGTGGACCTGAGGGAGCTCAATAAGAACATCCTAGTAGATAAATTCCCGCTGCCCAAGATAAACGAGATGTTAGCGATGACCAAGGGGGTAAAGTGGTTCTCCACCATAGATCTCACCTCAGCTTATCACCAAATCGCATTGCATGCTACCTGCAACCACCTGACGTCGTTCATCACACCATTTGGGTGTTATAAGTTCCTAAGGATGCCGTTCGGCCTAGCGTCGGCGGCAGCAGTGTTCCAAAAACTGATGCACAAGTTGTTTCACAGGGTGGAAGGTGTAAAGTACTTTCAGGATGACATCCTAGTCATGGGGAAATCCCAAGAAGACCATGACAAGAAGCTACACACTGTACTAGCGATCCTAGCGCAAAATGGACTAACGGCGGAAGGGCAGAAGTGCAGGTTTGGAGTCGACTCGGTGACCTACCTGGGTCACGAGATCAGCGGAAGAGGTATAGAACCGAAAAGGGCAAACATGGCGGCCATAAGGGACGCACCCACACCGACGAGAAAGGAAGATGTCTGTTCCTTCTTAGGCATGGCTGAGTTCTACAGCAAATTTGTCCCGCATTTCGCGACCAAAACGCACCACATAAGGCAACTCCTGAAAGAAAAGAACGTATTCAAGTGGACGCAGGAGGAGCAACAGGAATTCGAGAGCGTAAAACAAGACATCTGCACGGCTATTCCCCTAGAAGGGTTCGATCAAGAAGCTTTATCTATCCTAACCACGGATGCCAGTGACAAGGGCCTGGGGGGCAGTCCTGATGCAGAAAGGCCGAGGTGGAGAAGTCACTACCGTCAGCTTCGCGTCAAGAGCTCTAGCAGCGAACGAAGAAAAATTCAGTGTCATAGAAAAGGAGATGTTAGCTACAGTGTGGGCCATGGAAAGGTTCAGACAGTACTTGTGGGGCTCGAAGTTTTTACTCCACACCGATCACAAGCCTATAGTGAAAGTATTGACCTCGAGCGGACATGCACACGCGACACCGCGCATCGCAAAAATGAGGCTACGGCTTTTGGACTACGTATATGAGGTTGAGTACATCCCCGGTTCCAAAAACAAGGTAGCAGACTTCCTAAGCAGGGCAGCCGCCATGGAGCCTGCAGGAGAGCGAGAACCTTCGGAATGGACGAGTACATGGTAGCAGTCATGCAGGACCACGAAGGAGCTGTCAGCACACAGGACTTGGAAAAAGCGTACACAGCGGACAAAACTATAAACATTGTTAAAAGCTATGTGACACAAGGGTGGCCTGACAAAAGGCATCTAGACAGCGAGCTGAGGAAGTACTGGGAGATCCGAGAGGAACTGTCCATAGGAGACAATCCGGTGTTTCTACTGGGAGGGGACAAAGTAGTTCCTACGACTTCACTTGTGAACCATCTGCTAACCATCCTACACGAGGGGCACCTGGGAATCATGAAGACTAAAGCGAGAGCGAAGCAGGCATACTGGTGGCCAGCCATGGATGCACAAGTAGAAAGACACGTCAGGATATGTGAACAGTGCAACAGGGCTGACAAGACGCAAATCTTATTACGACCACCACTGGGGAAATTCCCAGAGATGTCAAGCCCCTGGGAAACGCTGTCTGTGGACATCCTGGGTCCGGTCCTAAACACGGAAGGAGTACCCAAGTACCTCATAGTGGCAGTGGACAGATACTCTAAATGGCCAGAGGTAGATATATGCGAGAGTGCCGACACGGAGACAGTGCTAGCATTCCTAACAGCCACGTTCCCGAGAGAAGGAATACCCAAAGCAATAACGTGTGACAACGGTCCACAATTTGTCTCAGAACGCTGGAACGCCTTCATGTCCAGGAATGGAATTGAAGTCAAACACACCTCAATCTACCACCCGGAGGGGAACGGACTTGCAGAAAGATTCAATCGGGTGATAATGGGATCCATACAAGCAGCTATCAGCGCGGGGCTGCAGTGGGAGAAGGAACTCCAACGCATGCTCTGGGCGTACCGCATCACTCCGACCAGCACAGGGTACAGTCCGTTCAAGATACTAAGAGGGCGAGACCCTTTTATGAAGGACAATGTGGCGTGGAAACATCTTATGGTACAAAGCAAATGGTCACCGGCGGTGGTGAGGCGTAACCTGAACAAAGCACAGGCAGTATACACAGAGTACTATAACAAACGCCGAAAAACACCAAAGGTGTGACCCTGGAGAAGGGAGAATGGGTAAGAGTAAAGCATGCCACGCTAAAAAGAAAGGGAGAGAGTAAATTCAGCCCACCGCTGCAGGTGATAGAAGCATACACCAGGTCAGCCTTATTGAGTGACGGAAAGGTATGGTCGCAAGACAGAATGGCGAAATGCAACAGGATCATGAAGTGGGAAGATCCGGAGGACAGAAGAACACCGAGCCAGGCAATGGACGACGAACCGGGAGGAGAGGAATGGCAAGCGGCGGAGGAACCAACCCCAAGGGAAAGGAGGGGAAAGTCGGAGCCGGAAGACTGTAAGTAAAAGCAGAGAAGGTGCAAGGAGCAGGCAAGGAGCAGGCAAGATCGCTTCATGGAAACAGGGATTCAGGTAAAAGAAGAACAAGGTGAAGGTGCAACCAGAGGAGAATCCCCTACTAATAGGGAAATGGAGGTACCCGAGAAAGGACAGAACTGTACGAGATCAGGCAGAGAGCTCAAGATGCCAAGAAGGTTTGAGGACTATGAAACGAACACCAAGTAAGACTAAATATGTGGAGCTACAGTTGGTTTTGGTAAAGTGCAATAAAGGGGGGAGATATGTAGAGATACGCTCTAGTGTTTCCAGGGCTCGGTGCAGGCTGGGAAGAGGCGTGGCTTCACGCGCTCTCGGCCGGCACTCGGCGCGAACGGAGCCAGCAGACAGGAGTGTTCCCGGCGCTCGGTCTCATTATATAAATAAATCACTTCAATATCAACGGTGCCTGGGTCATTTGTGTAGCACACCTGCACTCTTACAACTCCCGCACTGCCCTTCTGCAGCGCTGACTGTCCCACGGCGCGATCACACGGCAGCTGCAGAGAGACAGAGTGCTATAGCACACACTGTCCCACACGAAATCTGTGTGTTGTACTGTCACACAGACAGTGCGCTGTACCCCCACACGGGCCCTCCATTGGCTGCAGCTCCACTGTCCCACAGCCTGGCTGTGCTGTCAGAGCCCGGGCGCTACACCTCGCACTGTCCCACATGCACGCTGAGTCCTACACTCCCAAACCCGACATTCCTCTTCAAGCCCCTCACTGCACTCGACGCTCCCCTCTGCTTCAGGGGTGAAAGGTCATGCAGGTAGCACTGCCCTGTGCGAGGCGGGCTCGAGTGAAGTATGAATGTGAGCTAAGCCTGTGAAAGTCCCGGAGGCCGCGGTGCTGCGCTCACGAGAGCTACAGGCACATTCCAATGGGGGAGGGGGGGGGGGGGCGGCATGGATAGACTGGCACTGGTACATGGACGCACATTAACGGGTGCGGATGCACGGACGCTGGGACTTTGACACACAGGTACTGTAACCGGCACAGAAAGACACACCGGGAATTACACACGCAAAGAAAGTAACAGGCAGGGATAGACTGACACTGGGAGTTAGACAAACAGGTACAACGTTACAGGCACTGGTGTACAGACACTGGTATTTAGAGACTCAGACGGGGGGGGGGGGAGGGGGGGCAAAAAGACGTGACAGATTGCCGCTAGCACTTAATGTACTGATACCAAAACGTAGGGCCTGAAAATGGGGCATAAAGACATGGGCAGATTGGTACTGACCATTACAAATACGGGGGCTGAAAGGCATAAAGACCCGGAAACTCAGAGAGACACGGATGAAAGCCATTGAGCCAATGACACCAGCATGTAGAACAAGAAAACATGTCCTAAAGACACAGATAGCAAGATTTAGACGCATATACCATGCCAGGCAACATGGGTGCACCCACACTGGAATGTAGAGAATTAGACACGTGGGCAGACAGAGTCAAAGGCACTAGAACTTAGAGAGGCGGATTCTGGGAAGAAAGACATGCAGACACGGACACCAGAAGGGAGAGCCCTGGAAATAGCCCTCAAAGACTTGGATAAACTCTAACTAGAATTAGAGACGCAGACTCAGTTAACAGAAAAAAACGGATAGACTGGCAATGAACTTAGACCAGGACAGTAAGATACAGATGTCCTGACTCCTGACACTAGAAGTTAGAAACCCTGGAGTGTCGGTAGAGAGGTACTAAGGAACTGGCACCTGTAAGGTGGGGATGAGGACATAGGCCAGAGTAGAAGCACACCGAGAAGGGAATCTTCACCCTTCTAAGCAGAGTCCACTCTTCAGGAAACACCAGCCTCCATATAGCCACAGCGCTTTGAGGCTGAGCGGTGGTAGGAGTACTCCTCAAATACCAAGTTCCCATACTACTGCTATGACCTCCAAAAAAAAAGAAAGTCTAAATTCTTCACTCTTCTATCCCTCCACTATCCTTTTCAATCGAAATAACAGACCAACATGTCATCTTCTCAAATTTCATATTTCACTTTACTAATTCACCACTAATCCTTTATGGGTTTGAGTAGCGTGCTACCCACCGAAAAAAGCGCTTCAACACCTCATTAGTGGTAGCAAGCGCTATATAAATGCAAACCATTTTCCCCTCTTCTATCCCTCTGCTATCCTTCTCAATCAAAATAACTGATTAATATCCACTACTCAAATTACTTTCATATTTCACTATACTAATTCGCCACTAATCCTTTATGGGCTCCGTAGTAGCGTGCTACTCGCCAAGAAAGTGCTTCAACACCCCATTAGAGGTAACAAGCGCTATATAAATGTAAAACTTTGTCCCTCTTCTATCCCTCTGCTACCCTTCTCAATCAAAAAAACTGACTAGTATCCACCACTCAAATTACTTTCATATTTTACTATACTAACTCAACACTAATCCTTTATGGGTTCTGGAGTAGCGTGCTACTTGCTGAAAAAATGCTTCAACGCCTCGACAGGGGTAGTGAGCGCTATATAAATGCAATTGCAATACAATTGCAATACCATACTATCGCTTGCCCACATGAGGAGCGAGAACCTAGCATTCAGGGCCCAAGTCCTAAACAAGCATTGAAAATGCAATAGGTCTCGTCTTTCATATATATTTAAACATATATTATATATATATATGTGTGTGTGTATTTCCATAGCACATCACTTGCTTGTTTATTTTATTTGTTTCAATTATCATAGAGGATGATGTGAATTTATTACATGATAATTAAAATGAAGATTCCATAGCTGAAAAGCTTTTATCACGCATGGCTGAAAATATTGGTACATGAAGTAATTCAAATACTCTACAAGTATCAATAATAGATGTTGAGCGTTGGCCAGCTTCCACGAGAGCAGGAAAACACGTTGCAATTATGCAGACTATTAAGTTTGAGAGAGAGGATCAGTTTCAGCCAATGCGTTCCTAGAAATGGGATATTTGGGGAAATATATAGGTTTTTACTTTCTGTAAGTAACATTTTTAATCACCCGTTTGGGTGTAGCTGTCAGAGGAGGACGGTTCAGATAGAAATTGTCTCCTAGATGAAAGACCCCTCTCACAAGACCAACTGTGAGGGAAGTCTTTGAACGGGCTGCAGATAAGCAGAAAATAAGCATTTGCAATGCAATAGGTCTCGCCTTTGTGAGAGTGTGAGCTATTGGCATTGTAAATGACAGTGCCTTTCATTAATGTGTTTTGAAAAACTGTAAGCGGTGCGTAAACACACACTTTGCACTTATAGTCTTTGCTTACGAGAAGCAAGGCTGGCAGTAAAAGAGGCACAGTTACTGCCAGCCTTGCTTCTCGTAAGCAACGACTATAAGTACAAAGTGCGTGTTTACACACCGCTTGCAGGTTTTCAAAACGCATTAAAAAAGGCATTGTCATTTACAATGCCAATAGCTCAAACTTATGCAAAGCCAAGACCTATTGCATTGCAAATGTTTGTTTATTATTGAATTAGTAACATGGTTAGTATTTCTTTGTTGAACAATGGTTAAAGTGCCTGCTCTATTCTATTGTCTTTTTCTGGTGTTTTGGGTAGATATGATGTTGTAGCAGATAGTGCAAAGGAGTTATTAGTTAAAGTAAGAGTGGGGGGATTTCCTCCTGTTTAGATGTTTGGGCTGTGGAAGCTTGAGTGGAAATGTGAGAAGTGTAAACTCTTTGAGTAGGCTGTATTTGGACTTGGATGGCTGTCCTTGTTGCGATTTTACCAGTATGTCGCTTTAGCGGACTCAGGAGCATTTTGTGAAGATGTGGAGAGATGGCATGTAATGACAGGTAGGGTTGTTTTGAGAGGCTCAGATGCATGTTGTAGGAAGCTGGCTCTGTATATACTATAACAAAATGAGGTATAGTGTGCACAGAGTCCAGTGGAACCCCAAAGGTAGGTAGAGGTAAAAGTAGATATTACCTTACTCTCTATTTGTGGTAGTGTGGGTGAGCAGTAAGGCTTTATCAGAGGGTAGTGTTAAGCATTTGTTGTACACACTCAGGCAGCAAATGATGTCACACGCTCAAAGACTGAACTCAGACCAATTTGTTTGTATAAAAAAGTATTATTTAGTTATATTTATTTTCTAGAACCAAGCAAGCCTGGCATAGGTAAGTGTAAATGATACTTTTCAAGGCAAGCTGAACAATACAAGCAAGCTGAATGACAATGACTTTGTTACAGGTATGTAAATACAGTGGAAATTACTGTTCGATTACTTTTGAGAAGTTTTCAGATTACTTTATGGATTACTTTTTCTACTCCGCGTGATATGCCTAGATATTACACTGGGACATTTCCTAGCGAAAAGGCAAGTAAAGCAGTTTTGTTTTTAGATATTTGCAGTTTTTCAAGTTGTCATACAAAACCAACTCCACAATTTGAAACAATTTTCAAGAAAAGCAGTCAATGCAATCCTACGGAAGGAAATTGAGTTATCGGTTCACAGGTAAGTAGTTATTTGTGGGAGTTGGTATTCTGGGGTTAGAACCAGGGTTTCCCCCATGGTCAAGGATGCACTCTTGAAACACCCTCAGCGGTACTAGTGCGGATGGGTGCTGAGAACCAATGTTATCCAATGGGGAATATGGGGCCTACAGGTTGGTGGCTGCTTACGAGCAGGCCACAAGGTTGTGGGAGCAAAGCACCTGGTGTTAGGCTCAGGTCAAAGGGGGATCTGAGTTAGCAGCCTAAGTACACCCGCAGCGGTGCAGTGGCGATTGGGTGCAGGGTGTTGTTTTGGCATCAGGTGCCCTGTTGATTTCAATGGGGATTCTCCATTTGCAACAAAGACTGCAGGCTCGGGGACGAAGAACTTCTGGAGGGAACTGCTGGTTAGAGAGGTAAGTTGCGATGCCTGGGGATGCTGGGTCACCATCGGTTGGGCCACCCAAGGCCGCGGGACATCTGGTGCAGGGGTGTCTTTAGGCATTAGGTTTTCTTACCAACTTCGGTCGCGGTTGGGGGGGGATCCTCCAGAAAGAGACTGCAGGCGTAGTTTGGAGATTCGAGGCAGGTCAGATCACCAGGTCTCAGGTCAGGATCTCCGGGGAGACGACCTCGTGGTGTTGGGCCACTCGGGCCAAGGGCGTCTGGTGCAGAGTGGTACAGACTCGCGGTTTTGGCCAGAGCCTGAGTCTGTGGGTGAGCAAATCCAGTGCTCATGTGAGACAAAGTCTTGGGTTTGGAAGGCAGGGCAGGTCCTTTGGGTTCTTGAGGCTATTGGCTGCAGGACACACCGGGATTTCGCTGGAGCAGGTTCGAGGTGGGGACAGGCCAGCAGGGCTGGGGCCAAGTAAGTGGGCGTCCTCCTCTTCTTAGTTTCAGCACGGCTTCTTCAGTCCTTCTTCTCTTCTTGTGATTCGTGTCTCAGGAGGCAAGGTTCAGGGTTGCCCCTAAATACTAGATTTAGGGGCGTTACGGGTAGGTAAAGGTTGGGACCAATGGGTCCATTCCTTGGTTTGGGTGCACCCCCTATTATGCCCCCTCCAGTGGGAGGGGGCATATGCCTCACTCTGGTTGGCTGGGTCCCCCCATGTGCAAGATGGCTGGGACTGAGAGTTGTGCTTCACCTCTTCGCCCCCACCTGTGGGGAGGGGGGTGGGGGTGGGTGGGGAGGTGGGTGGGGTGGGTTGGGTGGGGGGTGGGTATGGGGAGGTGGGGGTGTGGGGAGGTGGGGGTGTGGGGAGGTGGGGGGGTGGGTGTGGGGAGGTGTGGGTGGGTGGGGAGGTGGTGGGTGGGTGCGGGTGGGTGCGGGTGGGGAGGTGGGTGTGAGTGGGTGGAGAGGTGGGTGTGGGTGGGTGGGGAGGTGGGTGGGGTGGGGAGGTGGGTGTGTGTGTGGGTGGGGAGGTGGGTGTGAGTGGGTGGAGAGGTGGGTGTGGGTGGGTGGGGAGGTGGGTGGGGTGGGGAGGTGGGTGTGTGTGTGGGTGGGGAGGTGGGTGTGGGGAGGTGGGGAGGTGGGGGTGTGTGGGTGGGGAGGTGGGGGTGTGTGGGTTTGGGAGGCGGGTGGGTGGATGTGGGTGTGTGGGTGGGGAGGTGGGGAGGTGGGTGGGGGTGGGGGTGGGGGTGACTGTGTGGGGGGTGTGGAGGTACAGGGCCTCTAAGGGTGGCACAATAAGTGCTGCAGCTATTGGAGGTCTTCCCTGGCCACAGTGCCCTTGGTATCTATGGTACAATTTACAAGGGACTGATATGTGGCCATAGAGTGCCAATTGGGTTTTGTTTAAATGCAGTTTTAGGGAAAAACATAGGCCCTGGGTACCTGTTTTGCAGGATCCCAGGGCATACTCAGTCAAAGTACATCAGCAGTTTAGCAAAAAGTGGGGACAACCATACATAAAGAGGGCACTTTCTTACATGTGTTGTCATTGTCTTATAAGCATCTCTTTGGGTTATCCGATGTGGTTCCAGTAAGCTTTAATTATATGCAGTTTACCGATTTCCAGTGGGACCATGTGGTGTCTATTTGATGGCTGGTTATTGGTGTTGGCAAAGCTTGCTCAAACGATTGTGCATCTGCTTTTGAGTGGGTGGTGCTAATGAGGGAATTGGGGGTTTGCATGTCAAAGGTTTTGCAAAGTTAGTTTGAGGAATAGTTGGTGGATATTAGAGTTTAACTGGCATTAGTCAGGAATGTTCAATAAAGTTCAAAAGAAGGGGTTTCAGAGGTTTTTCTTGGTGTGTGAGATTATTGTAACTGTAAGCTTAACAGAACAGTGAGAGAACAGATGTGTTGTAGAGTTTATAGAGTGAGGCTAAATAGTTTGTCTTTGAGTTTCAGCATTGCTGTCACTATTTGTTTAATATTTGACAGCTCAGATTGCTTTGAAGAGACTATGTGAGCACATTAGAATGAGAGGGTATCATTTTTGCATCTTTGTCGATGTATAATTCATTATTAAATGGTAGTAATGATGGCAATATTGAGGCTTTTTCCTGGTGCTAGGTGACTTTGGGTTGCTAGTGGTTAAGTAGGACAAAGATGTACCATGAGAGTTAACGTTGTTGGGGATGGGTGTGGCACAGTGTGTTGATGGCAACCTGTTCTTGGATTGGTTTGTGTTATTTTCCATTTCATGTCCTGTGATGCTTACCCTGCCTGAGGGGAGCAAGGGGTTGTAATGGAAGATGTCTGTGGCATGTGGGACTTATTTTGAGGGAGAAGGGAAAGAGAATGATTGAGCTTCTGTTGCTTATACAACATAAGAGGTTGATACCTTTCTTTGTGGATGTGCTAGTATTTGGCATGTCTAAATGTTGGTGTGGTAATCTTGGGGCATATTTTTGTATCAGTGCACTTGGATTTTTATGCATTTTTATTATAATGTGCATGCAAGTTCTCATCTTGTGTGTCAGTAAATCTCTCTCTCGTGGAGGTTAATTTCCTCTATTAATTGAAAAGTCTTTCAGGTTGTGTTTGTAATAAGTGCATCAAACTGTCTCGTAGGATCATGTTTGACATCCTTTGGTGCTTGAATCTGTTCCTCGGATAATTCACTTTAAAGTATTAGCTGATATGAGACGGTGTGGTTGTTGATTTAAATGTGGATCATACAGACAGTTGTGTAGGTTCCTTGGGAGATGCAGTGAAGAGGGGTCTTGTAAATCTGCAGTTTTTAGTTACATAGCGTTTGATTGTTCATTGGTTTCTATAGTAGGTGTTGCGATTTAGGTGAGTTTGTCCAGATTTAGCAGCTTGCTTTATGGAGGAGTGATTGAAAGCCTATTTGAATACACAAATGAGTTAATAATCCACGTGAAGGGCTAGATGGGTTTTTATAGTGATCCCCTTGGATTGCAGGGCCTCACAGCTTGCCCTGTCAGTCCTCAAACCCTTTCTAGTTTTCCAAAGATTCATTTTTTTCTAAACAAAGTAGTCTCAAAAGCTCATCTGAAATGGTCTAGCAGTTTTGTTGTCGTACCAAACCATATCACACTAACTCTCAGTCTCTTCTGCAGCACCATCATGTCTATGCACAGCAAATAGTCCAATGCAATATAACTGGACTGGCGCATCCTTTTGACCATTGAACATGTTACGAAAGGTGTAGTTCGCACTATAAACACATAGCCTCACCAACATGAATGAGCCAACCTGATGGGTATTAGTGTGCACCTTGCACCACTTCATGTAGTACCAAAACTAATTCTCAATGCGCTGATACAACCTGATGTACTAAAGGGAAACTGTTCTGCATGTTAATGAAATACACTTTTTGAATTTTGAAGAGACTTTATCATATTTTTACACTTTTGCTACATGATGTCTTCCAGTTGTTCCTAAAGTTAAGCTGTGCAGGACTCCCTAGTTACTTCATTTCTGTCACATCAATTCACCTTTAAATAAATACTTGCCTGTTTATTTAACATGTTTATATGGTTTAGTGCTTAGTTGATGTAAACAGCAGATAAGTGCTGCAGTGGACCAGGGAGTCACATGTAAAGGTCAGGAGGGCCTCATGCGGTCCCTGGGCTGTACTTTGAGTATCAATGGTATAGGCCATTAAGAGCATACCAATGTCGGCAGAAGGGATGGGTTGCTATTCCCTATATTTCCTCATGCCAA
The DNA here is from genome assembly GCF_964204655.1 of Triturus cristatus. Taxonomy (NCBI): domain Eukaryota; kingdom Metazoa; phylum Chordata; class Amphibia; order Caudata; family Salamandridae; genus Triturus; species Triturus cristatus. The sequence continues at coordinate 377,866,937 of NC_140589.1, forward strand.
AGAAGAATGGAGGCCTTTGTTCTGTTTTGGATCTTCGTCCTCCGAATGCCTTCTGGAAGGACAAATTCCAAATGATTACTTTGGCCCAAGTCCTATCTGCCCTGGATCTGGGCAACTGGATGGTTGCCTAAGGCCTGCAGGATCCTTACTTTTATATGTGTGTACTGTGGTCCCACAGATTTTACTTGTGGATCAAGTTCGCCCAGAAGAATTTTAAGTTTTTTGCACTCCACTTTGGCTTTACTTGCGCCCCTTGGTTGTTCCCGAAAGTGATGGTAGTGGCTGCTGTCCATCTTCAGAGGTTGGGAGTACCAGTTTTCCTCTACCTCGACGACTGGCTGTTGAAAGCTGATTTGCCACAGTTGGTCAGTGTTAGAAATGGGATATTTGGCTGGCTAGGGCATGTGCCAAAGCCGGGCAGAAACCACCACTCTAGTCAGGATAAGGGAGTTACACTCCTAATCTAACCTCTGCTCACCCCCTTGATAGCTTGGCACGAGCAGTCAGGCTTATCTTAAAGGCAGTGTGTAAAGCATTTGCACATAACCAACAGTAATACAGTGTAAGCACTACAAAAGGACACCACACCAGTTAAAAAAAATATCCAATATTTTTATATATTTAAGACAAGACCAAAAACGATAAGTCCACAATACAGTACTAAAAAATCTTCAATTATCAAAATATGCTTGAAAAATAGTTCCTTGATGTTGATAGCTCTGTCCGGGGCTATCACGTAGTTGTAAGCAAATAAATCCAAACAGTTCTGGCTGACCGCGGTGTCGCGGGCCAGCTACGGTGTCGGGAAGACCCGCAAACATACCTTTTAGAAATGCAGGGCATCGGCGACTGCTCGTTGAGCTTCTGAAAGCACGGCATCCGCAGGCGTCGGTTCCGGAGGCCTGTGCAGGAGTCGTCGGGTGCCCTTGAAGTCACACACGTTGCAGGTCGAACTCCCCTCTGTTGAAGTCCGGAGCGCTGGCGTCGGGTACTGCGGCGTGCGGTGCCCTCAGGTCGTGGTGGGAGCAGCGGCTCGGTGGTGGCATCCGATGGCATGGCCGCGAAGACCAGGGTCGCGGTGCGAGGTGAAGCCGGTGCTGGCAGGTCACTGTGCAAGCAGCGGCGCCGTGGTGGCTGAAGCGCTGTCGTCGGCTGCCGAATTGGAGTCAATGGTGCTGGCGTCGGTAGACCAAGGCTGCTGTGCGGGATGAGGGCGGTGCGTCATGTAACTTTACGAGCGGTGCCCTCGAACCACGGTGCAAGCAGCGGCCTAGATTTTGGCGTGGAGCGGCGTTGTCGGGGATACCAAGGCGGCGGCGTGAAGCGAGGCGGTGCGGAGTGCGGTGCCCACCGGTCACAGTGCGAGTAGCGGCTCGGTGGCAGCGTCAGCGGTGAGACCTGGGTCGTGTTGCGGTTGTGCCCTCTGCGGTGCCCTCTGCGGTGCCTTCAGGACATGGAGTCAGCAGCAGCGTCGTAGACAGCATCTGGTTGCTTTTTCTTCTGTTGCAGCACAAAACACACAGTCCCCAGTGCTGAGGGCAGAAGAGCTTGAAGTATTTGCTATTCTTAAGACTTCTTGAACAGGGGGCAAGCTCTACCTCAAGCCCTTGGAGAAACTCACTAAAGTAGATTGCAGAAAGTTCAGTCCAGTCCTTTCACTGCCCAAGACAGAAGCAGCCACTGCAGGCCTACACACCAAATCACACAGCGAAGTAGTAGTTCCTCCTCACAGCTTCTCCAGCTCTCCTTCTTGGCAGTCTTCTTGATCTAAAAGAGATCTAAAGTTCAGGGGTCCGGCCTCGAATATTTATATCCAAAAATCCTTTGATCTCTTAGGCAGAGAGTATCTGTGCCCAGCCCGAACCAGTTCTGCCTTCTCTGGTGTGACTTCCTGGCAGGAGGTGGAGACGGCATGGTCAGAGGCAGACCAGGCCCTTTGAGGTTCAAGGAAATCACCTCCCCCTTCCCCAATTGCAGCCCAGGCCTATTCAGCCCTTTCCTGACCTACCTAGACTATCTGGAGCTACAGCCTTCTGTCATCCAAAACCCACAGGCAATCAACATTCCAGCAGAGGCACACAGGATGACTGAGCAAGAAAATACCTACATTCTAAAAGTGGTAGTTTCAAACACAGAATGTAAAAATCAACTAAACGAAAAGATGCATCTTTAGGTTCTGAGTTCAGGCATACTAAACTTAATTTTCCCACTTAATTCCCCAGGCCAGTTATGTTTATAAGATGTTCTAAACAAACTCCCCATTCTGTCCTATGGGGAACAGGTAACCTTGCAATGGCAAAAAAAGAAATTGGCCGTAATTCGCTATCAGGACATGCCACACACACCAGGGCATGTCCTACCTTTCACATACATTGCACCCGGCCCACAGGGGTACCTTGGGCCTACCTTAGGAGTGGATGACATGTAAGAAAAGGGAAGGTGAGGGAATGGCAAGTGGGTGCACTGGCCAAGTCGACATGGCAGTTACAAACTGCACGCAGACTCCGCAATGACGGGTCTGAGTTACCTTTTCAGGGCTACTCACGTGGGTGGCACAATCAGTGCTGCAGGCCCACTAGTAGCATTTGATTCACAGGCCCTGGCACACTCGGTGCACTTTACTAGGGACTAACAAGTAAATCAAATATCCAATCATGGAAACACCAATCCATAACACAATTTACCACAGGAGCGCTTGCACTTTACCACTGATTAGCAGTGAGAAACGTATGCAGAAACACTACACCAGCAAAAACAGAGTCAAAACCGGGAGGTCAGAAAGCAAAAACTCAGGGGAAACATGCCAAAAGATGCCAGGTCTAACAGTCAATGACCACCTCCAGGTGACAGCGAACCTCCTGACATTTATGAGGTTCTTGATCAATGTGCCAAAGTGACACCTGACTTCTTTACAGAGGTTTCTTCTTATAGAAGCTGTTCTGTTCATGGTGCAGTTCAGGACCTTCATTCTGTTGCAATGATTCCAAGACGTTCCGGTTGTGAACCCGATGTTTCAGCCTGGGTCCTGGATCTCGGTGAGAGTAGCTCTGAGGCTTCCGGGCCGGTTGCCCTTGTGTATTTTGCTTGTCGTATTCGTTTGGTGGCATATGCAGTCTTTGCAGTAGGATCTGAAGTTTTATTGGCCTCAACGCCCCCAAATAACACACTACACAAGCATGAACAATGCCTACACTCCCACCGTACACCACACGCCATAGCAACACATGATCACTCACCAAACACAACCGAAGTAGGAGATCTCAGCAGTGACGAACCCGACATCCGGTTTACCAGAGAGACCTGGCCTAACCCCTCATTGACTCCCAACATCGCTACAGCAATCTCAACGGGCTACAATATTGCTCAACAGAAACACCTTCACAAGCCAAGAGGATGACTTGCTACAAGGAATCCATCAAATGAACAACATCCACAAGCTGCATATCTCTGAAAAATTAACCCTGAATGGAATCCTCGCTGTAGGAGGTTGGCATCGACTGCATAGTTGCCTCCAACTTTTTGCTGATGTTTTGACTGTTTTTTGACTCTAGCCAGGCTGTGGCCCTGCTATCCAGGACCCCAGCCTATCTGCTTCCTCTCTAAACTAATGTGAGTACCCTAAGTACATACCAATTGGATACTGAGGACACCCTATGAGCCCCTTGTAGATGGTACCCTAGGTACCCAGGGCATGGGTCCCTCAGAGGCCTACCAGGGGCTAAAGCACTCACTGTGCCACCCCTGGGACAGCCATACAAACTGACACCCCCAGGCCACTACTGTAGCCTGGGTAAGGTGGTGCTTGCACCCCTTACAGGGATATAGGTATCCTGTATCCCACTTACATACAACCCATATATCCTCATAAGTCACCCCCTAAGGCAGGCCTTGCTAATCCTACAAGGCAGGGTGCTGAGATGTGTGAGGGGGAACCCCTACCTGAGTAGGGCCCCTCTTCAACTTTCGTTAAAACGAATACGAGGTTGTTTGTAGTGCAGCCATACCATATACTCTTAAGCGCATTATAATCAATCGCGATAGGGTGATAACTTGAGAATGGCTGCACAGAACCATGTCGTGTTTGGTGTCAAACATCTTGGAATCATACCCCCAATCCCATCATGGGAGAGAGGGCATGATTCCTCCCTGCTAGAGGGGTGATATGGTAAAAGCGGCAGATTTTAGACACCAATTTAAAAGAGTACACGTAGTACAAAATGTATGCTACCCACCACCCACACGATTCTGGCTGCCTGTTACTGGGCTGAGCTCCAGCCACGGCAGCTGGACAATAGGGAATTTGTTGCAGGGAGGTATCCCCACCTCCCCAGACAGACTATGTGGATTGGAACTGGGTAGGTGCACCTTAGGTGCCTTTCAAACTTGCACGTAGGCTTCTCCAGTGCCTACTTCTGCATACACCTCCTCAAACCGGTTCAGGGGCATCCTGTCCCCTGCCCAGGCGGGAAACACACAAAGGGGAGAGGGTGTAGCCACCCTTTCCCGCCTGAACTCCCATTGGTGGGCTCTGATTTAGACACTCCCCTAATCCCTGGATAAAGGTGGGTGCAGGGTCCCCAGAGCCTTATATTAATCTTGGACGAGAACTTTGCTTCAAAGACTTGAAACTTCGACGAGCTGCCGCTCAGCTGAATGAAGAAATCTCCCTTGGGGTAAAGGAGTTACCCCCCTGCTTGGTAGGCACCTGAAACACTGCAAGTGACCCGGTTGGAACTCGGCTGCTCCTACGGACATCGAAGACTTCTGCCTACCCGGAGGTGGGTCCCCAAGCATCCCAGAGGCCAGTGAGTGTGCACAGCAAAGCTGAGCACCGTGGATCCTGTGGGTGCCGAGGTACCCAATACCCCAGGACACCGGCCACCTCTTGCCCAGCACACGAACCCAACGAGTGGGGTAGTTGTGCTTTGGCCCATCATTGAGCCAACCTTTCAGCATCACCTGTGCCAAAGAACGGCTCCGTGAGCCGTGAGCACATATTTACGCCCTCCAAATTGCTGCCTCCTGCGGTCCCTTGTCTCTCGACTGGTGGGCCCTGGCGGAGGTCAATCTTCACTTTCAAGGGCTCCCCTGGTTGCTCTAGGCCAGCTCTACAGTCTCCTCGCTGGAGACCTCGCTCAGACCTCGTGGGTCAGCACCGTAGCTGTTTCTTGATACTTGCGTGCGTTGCGGTTGCCAAGGCTTAGTGGATCCAATCCGGACACTAACACTGCAGCGGCCTTCATCCTTCGTGGGACAGTCGCCCTCCAGCAGCTGGCCTTCCTTGACGCCTCCTGGACCCCGTGGCTGCTGATCCAAGCTACCAGTCTTCAACCTGGAAGCACCCGACATTGAAGGGCTCTTTCTCCTAAGGCCCCTGTTCACTGGCTAGTGACCCAGACTCTGTCCCCTCTGCTTTCAGGTCCTTTCCTTCAAGATCTACATCTTCAATCTGCACGACATCGACGACGCTTCTCGCCAGCAGCAGTTCTTCACGTTTTTCCATAGAAAACGAGACATCGACCCGACACCGAAAACGATCTATGCACCCGGCTTCCCTGGGGCAGGTAACAGTGGTACCTTGGTACTATCGTGGGTGTGGGCCCTCCAAGAGCTTAACTTAAAACTCCTGAACTGGAACTCCTGCTAGAAGTGACTAGATTCTTGCATTTTCCAACCGCGACATTTCCCATAGGGTTTAATAGGGATCCCGACTGTAGTTTCATCACTGAACACCCTCAGAGGCACTCATCTACAGACCCCCGGGACCTCGCACACAATTCAGCGAAGCCATCGCCGACTTCATCAGTCAGCACGCCCTCACCTCCACAGACTTCATCCTCCTAGGGGACCTCAACTTCCACCTGGAGAACAACAAGGACTGCAACACCGCCGCCCTACTGGAGAACCTCGCCAACCTCGGACTCATGCAACTGGTGAACACCCCCACCCACTACGCCGGCCACACGCTCAACCCCATCTTCTCCTCCAGCAAGCACATCTCCTTCAACCACTCAACCGGACTACACTGGACAGACCACAGCTGCATCCACTTCAGCTGCAGGAGAACCACGACCCACCACCATCCGCAACAGGTTCCCCGCAGAAGCTGGAGCAAGATCACCACCGACCAGTTCACCACCGCCCTAAGCCAGTACCCGCCCACCAACACGACGGACCCCAACGAAGCAGCCCGCAACCTCACACACTGGCTCATCAACTGCGCCGACTAACTCGCACCACTGAAGAATCCTCCAAGCAGACCCGGCAGCAGAAAAGCCTCGTGGTTTACCAACGAACTCAAGAACTCCAAGAAAACCTGCCGCACCCTCGAGAAAGCCTGGCGCCACGACCAGACAACAGAACACATGACCGCCCTCAAGAACGCCACCCGAAAACACCACCAGCTGATCCGCACCACCAAGAAGGCAACATTCAAAGAACGTCTGGACAACAACACCCACAACAGCAAGGAACTCTTCAGCATCGTCAAAGAGCTCTCCAGCCCCAGCGCCTGCAACAACGACATCACACCCTCACAAGACCTCTGCGACTCACTCGCCTCATTCTTCCACCGCAAGATCGCCGATATACACAACAGCATCGGCGCGCAGACCACGGACTCAACCACCGAACCAACGCCCCCAACCACCACCATCTGCGCCTGGACCCCGATCAACACTGAAGACACCACCCGCCTGATGAACACCATCCACTCCGGCTCCCCTACCGACCCTTGCCCACACCACATCTTCAACAAAGCCGACTCCATCATCGCACCCCAACTCCGGAACATCATCAACAGCTCCTTCGCATCCGCCACCTTCCCGGAGAGCTGGAAACATGCCGAGCTGAGCGCCCTCCTGAAGAAACCCACCGCGGACCCCACGGACCTCAAGAACTTCCGCCCCATCTCGCTCCTCCCCTTTCCAGCCAAAGTCATCGAGAAGACCGTCAACAGACAACTCTCCGCCTTCCTCGAGGCCAACGGATCCCTCGACCCCTCACAGTCCGGCTTCCGAGCAAACCACAGCACCGAGACCGCCCTCATCGCAGCCACCGACGACATCAGGCCCCTGCTCGACAACGGGGAAACTGCCGCCCTCATCCTCCTCGACCTCTCAGCAGCCTTCGATACCGTATGCCACCGCACCCTGATACAGCGCCTCAGCAACACCGGAATCCAAGGAGCGGCCCTGGAGTGGATCATCTCGTTCCTCGACAGAAGAACGCAGAGAGTCCGCCTCCCCCCCGTTCCGCTCCTCGGCCACCGAAGTCATCTGCGGCGTTCCGCAAGGATCCTCACTCAGCCCCACCCTCTTCAACGTCTTCATGAGCCCTCTCCCAGCCATCGCACGCCAACACTACCTCAACATCATCTCCTACACCTATGACACCCAGCTGATCCTCTCCCTCACCAACGACCCCGCCTCCGCCAAAGCCAACCTCCAGGAAGGAATGAAAGACTTCGCGGAATGGATGAAGATCAGCCGGCTTAAACTGAACTCAGTCAAGACGGAAGTCCTCATCCTCGGACCATCTCCCACCGCCTGGGACGACTCCTGGTGGCCCCCTGCCCTGGGAACCGCACCCAAGCCAACGAACCACGCTCGCAACCTAGGCTTCGTCCTGGACTCCTCCCTCACGATGACCAAGCAAGCCAACGCTGTCTCCTCATCCTGCTTCAACACCCTGCTCATGCTCCGAAAGATCTTCCGAGGGATCCCCACCGATACCAGGAAGACCGTTACCCAGGCCCTCGTCACCAGCCGTCTGGACTATGGGAACACCCTCTACCCTCGAACCACAGCCAAACTACAGAAAAGATTCCAGCACATTCAGAACGCCTCAGCACGACTCATCCTGAACATCCCCCGCCACAGCCACATCTCTGCCCACCTGAAAGACCTGCACTGGCTCCCCGTCAGCAAGAGGATCACGTTCAGACTCCTAACCCACGCTCACAAGGCTCTCCACAACACAGGCCCGAAGTACCTCAACAGCCGAATTAAATTCTACACACCCACCCGCCAACTCCGCTCCGCCAGCCTCGCCCTCGCCTCCGTCCCACGAATCCGCAAATCCACCGTCGGAGGAAGATCCTTCTCCTACCTGGCGGCCAAGACATGGAACTCCCTCCCCACCCACCTGCGGCTGACCCTGGACCATCTCTCCTTCAGGAAACAACTCAAGATCTGGCTGTTCGAGCAGTAGCGTCCCGTGATTCCAGTGCTATTTATTGTGATTATAAATGCTTTATTGAATTGTATCTTTACCTCCTGCATCTCAAGAGACTAGTGGGATTTGTTCTTAGAATAAATACATATATTTTGAATATATACCCGTGTGGACTACTCTTTCATTTGGTCATTCAAGAGGTTATCCATGGTAAAACAATAAGCTTAACACTTCTTCAAGACTTAGCCTGAAGGCTGCTCTCCACAGCTACCACTAGGATAGCTTTCTTTAAAGGTTGTCTTTTAACCTATCACCTTAAGAGTCAAATTGGACTGGTGCAAGGTGTCCCCTAGAACTAGTGGACAGCATATGCCAGGCCAACTTCTCACACTCGCCTTCTGACCACCCGGTCTCCCAGCCAATTCGTCACAGAACCAACACACACCTCAAGACACACACTGAACCCCATCTTCACCACAAGTGAAAGCATCCAATACAGCTCCACCACCCAGTTCATTGGGGCCAACCACACTATCATCCACTCCAAATCATCACACCACAAGTCAACACCCCTACCATGTTCAGCATTTAGCTGCAGTTAGAGCAAAATCACAGAAGCAGACTGGCTCAGTGTCTCCTGCACTGATCAGCTTAAATCCACAGGCAACCTAGACAAGGATATCAACAACCAGATCAAGAACTGCGTGAGATCCCTTATACCCATCAAACCCAAGAAGCATAGTAGAGCAAGCAAGCAGGCCAGCTGGTACCCAGAAGACCTGTAAGAGACCAAAACAGCTGTAAACAGCTAGAAAGGAAATGGAGAGCCAGCCGTAATACCACTGACAGAACTACCTACAAGCTTGTACTCAGACGCTATCACCAGAAAATTAGAGGCAGCAAGAAACAAGCATTTGCAATGCAATCGGTCTCGCCTTTGAGACCTTATATGTATTTAGCTATGCAGCACATTAGCCTGGGTGCTGAAACATCTACTGTTCTTTAACATGGAGGGAAAGTAAGCACCAAACTGCATGACACACCAGGTATGGGAACACATTGAGAGAAATATTGCCTTTCAGCGGGAAATGGAATAGTCCAAAGCACTGTTTTTAAAATAAAATCAGGGGCTTCGGTGGACATATCACTGAAAATACAAGATTTGAGAAAAGTATTATTGTGGTACTTGCCTTGAAACATGGCTCATACTTTTGTAGTGCAGTAGTCGGATGACTGTCCTGAAGAGACCCCCAGCACTGTAATGTTTTTTTCACACATCATTACACATGGATTGGTTGAACCTATGTATTTTGACAGAAACTACAAGCAGTCTAATGTCTACGTCTCTTGACTTACATTAGGTGATGAGAATTTAAACAGTGCATTAGATGGTGGATTCCTCGAAACCACTGAGAGGTGTCTCTATTTTGAAAGATTACAACAGGACAATTTCCCACATTGTTATCTTACATCTTTATTTCAGGTAGGTACCTTGGCCCAAATGTATCCCCTACGCTCCCGCACAAAGTCTGCGAAAAAGTCTGGGAAAAGGCTCCACTCGTGTGGAAGATTCGCCTGACGGGCCTCGCCATGGCGCATGCTTGTTCCACAGTGTTTCGGGTACTGCTGGTCCTTAGGCTGACGGTCGGACGCTGATCAAAACTCGAAGGTTCAAAAAAAGACGGAGGGTCCTTGGGAAAGGACTGGGGGCGATGGCGCTTCCTCTTCCTTTGTTCTTACAAGCCCCCGAAGGTAACATGGAAGGAAACAAAACAAACAGAAAACTGCAGCTTCTCATCCTAACTTGCTTCTACAGCAATTACTCCCACCCCTCAGAGTGCTCGTGCTCCGTCATCATTGGGTCGTCTAGTAAGATGCGCCGCACCCCTTTGGTGGCTTCGAATTTCCGATCGGACGGCCGGCTGTCTATCAGTGTGAAAGGAGGGGGCGCGTTGTTTCCGCCTTCCATGGAGCAGGACAGAGAAGCGCTCGTATAGGCACTAAGTTAAGTTGAGAAAGCGCTTCTGAAACACCAACATGGAGGCTCACGGGTGCAATTTTAGTTGCTTATTCGACATGTGAGCTTGAGCAAATTGAAAACATTGTCCGCGGTGATAGCATCCCTGTTTCATATAATTCCATGAGTCATGGTTTGAAAATCTGACGAAAAGCTATATTTCAATTTTCAAGGTTGCTGCTTCTAACAAGTCTTACGTGCTGCCGCGGCGAGCAAGCCCAGCTGCCATTCGTTGAGGGAATCGCCCTGAACACCACCGCCTTTCTCCGAGGTGAAGCAGAAATGCCTCGGAGAAACGCAGCGGCATTTTCAGATTCTGGGGCGGGTTTTTCTTTCTTTCCTCTTGCCATTGGCTGGAATGTTTACATTCCAGAGGAGAGAAAGAAAGTAAAAAACACGCTCAGATTCTGAAAAAGACTGGGCTTGTTTGGAGAGACAAAGCTCTTCTCCAATGGCTGACCAGCATTTAAGAGGCCAGCCAATGGAGAAGAGGGAGAAGAGGGGCGGGTTCAAGCCCCTCTTCTGAAAAACATTAAATCTCGCGAGCGAGACTGCGCAAGCGCAGCCTTCGCTAGCCGAGACCTAAAGAGCACTAGTTGACTGCTTCGAAGGCTACTCCAACATTTCAAAGAGATCTAATTGATTGTCAAGGATTTCACCTCGCTCTCAGCCACTTTCAACACATTGCTGTGTCCCATCAACTCTGTAACAACCAATCCAACTTCTTCCACAGCAAATTCGCAAACATCTACAGCAACTTCGCACACCAACCCAACCCCAGAGAGCTTATCGCTAACCTACCCACCACCAACCAAGACTGCCACCTAATCGAGTTGACAACCTTAACTAGACAGTGGCAATCATGCAGACCATCCAGTCAGTGGCCCCAATGGACCCATGACTCCGACCACATCTACAACCTGAGAATATCGACAATCGGCACCACCCTGACCCACATCATCATCATATCCATTACATCCGCCACCTTCCCAGATGAATGGAAACTTGCTGAAATCAACTGTTATGTACCCCAATCTAGGCCTTGGTAGCTACATGACCTTTTACCTGCATTTCTCCTACCTTTCTCTGCATAAAGGTTCCAGCACTGACCTTTTACCCAGTTATGTGCTGAATAAATGTCGATCGTTTTCCTTAAAACTAGCCTCATTCATTATGCATGAGAATTCTTAGAAAAGTCCCTGTACAAGACATACATAACAGGATTAACATACTCTGACCCAAAGTCATGTCCATTTTCATCCTAGGGTGAAACAACTACTTTGCATAATTGCCCTTATTGATTTAGGCTCATTTACATAATCGTACTAACTTATCGATTATGTAAGGAACCCGAGGCTATCTTTGTGGTATAAAAGAGCCATTCTTTCCTGTTCGCATACCTGCATTTTAAAAATTTACTTTCACGGGTACATTTTGTGCCGATTTACTCACCATTTTAATTCTTGGTTGTTCTTTATGGCGTTGCCTCCCTCTCGCTGCTAGAACATCAACAGAGAGGGAGGACTTTTCTGGCTGATTGGGCACGCCCTTTGACCTGCCAACCGGACGCATTTAAGCGCCTGGATGGTAGCGCACCTAGTGCGCGTGCCGATGGAGCGCCAGAGGCGCGCCAGAGGCTAGCTCGTCGGCGCCCTGGAGCGACCAGCCATAATGCCACCGTGCAGCCAAACTGTGGAACTCCCTATGTGTATTCCACCTTTGATCTGCATCGTCTTCGGGGTAACCCCTCATTGTGTGTTCCTATGGATATGACTAACATATCTCATCGTAAGTGTCCGCAATGTAATTTTTCGATTAATCCCATTAAAAAAAGATTCTTCCCGCACACTCTGCCTTCCAAAAGAGACTCAGTGAACATTACTGTAAAGTTTTTAAGCATTAATTGCCGTTCCCTCCCTAAAAATAAGGCTTATATATTCGATCTTCTTGTATCGGAGCAGCCGGATGCGGTGTTTCTAACCGAAACATGGCTTCATCCCGGGTCCGGTCCAGATGTGGCCAGTGCCCTTCCAGAGGGCTATGTAATGGTGAGATGTGATAGGAGCTCTGTCAGAGGTGGAGGGATCGCCGTAATTTTTAAATCGAATACGGTATGCACCCTGGAAGCCCTTTCCTTTCCTATGTGTGAATCTGCCTTTTTTAAATTAGCAGTCACGTCTCAGCTGAGTTTTTCCGGTATATTAATATATCGGCCGCCGGACAAATCCAGAAGTTGGCTGTAATCTTTGGCAGAGCTGGTCGCTCCCTTCGCACTAAAGTCAGCTAATTTTACTATTGTGGGAGACCTTAACCTACATTTGGAAAATAGACAGGACAGGTTAATTAGCACGGTCCTGACGGACCTGGAGACATTGAACATCTTTTTGCACAATCATGACCCTACCCACCAGGCAGGTCACCTCTTGGATCCAATCTTTTCTACTCTTAATTTCGAATGTAAGTCACCCATTCCGCTGGATTGGTCCGACCATTATGCCATCTACTTGCAAATTTTGAGAACCTTGCCAGTCAATAGAGGGGACAATACCAGTTACTATAGAACATGGTCAAAATTAGATCTCACTGCATTTAACACCACATTATGTGGTACGCGTCCAGACCCTGAACTTCCTCTTCTGCCTCTTAATCTAGCAGTTACATCTTGGTTGTCCACTGCCATTGATTTGCATTTGCCCTTGCGTCGTAAACGAAGTTTAGGTCACCATCCACCGGCACCATGATACACTGACGACCTAAAACTTGTGAAGTCTGAGTGCAAGTACTTGGAGCGCAGGTGGAGAAAAACGTATAGCCCTCAACGAAAACTTACCTATAAAGCAGCACTTGGTCAGTATCATCTAGCATGTAGGAAAGCAAAATCTACATTTGTAACTAATGAAATTAATAAATCCTCTAACCGGCCCAGCGCACTTTTTTCAATGATAAAAAATTTGGCGGACTCTAAGACCCTCCCACCACCACCATCTCTTGATGAACCTCGCTGTAATGAGATCGCTGATTTCAATGATTCATCATTCCCTCTTGGGCTCGCAGCCTCTCTTCCCTCCTATGCAACATGCAATTTTAGCGTCTGCCCCTGTCCCTTCTGGACCCATTTCATCTAAATGGCCCTTGTTGGACCAAAAATCCTTATTTGATTGCTTATCCAAAGTTAAGTCCGGTTCCCCCCCCTTAATCCGGTTCCGGTAAATATCTTGCGTCAGCTCTCTCAGGACTCTTTGTCTATTATCCAGAACTTGCTAAATGCCTCACTCCAAGAATCAACGGTTACCGAGGACTGGAAACGGGCGATGGTGGTCCCTCTTCTTAAAAAACCCACAGCTGACCCCAAAATTCTAGCGAACTATCGTCCTATTTCCCGGCTTCCTATGTTCTCTAAAATCCTTGAGAGGCATGTTAACCTCCATTTTTCGTCACATATTGAATCCTCTGGATTTCTTCATCACTCTCAATCGGGTTTCTGTTCTCACTTTTCAACCGAGACCACGTTATTAGGAGTGATTGAGAAATTGAGAACCTACGCTTGTTACTCGACCGAGGAGAAACGGCGGCGCTTATCCTTTTGGATTTAAGCGCCGTGTTTGATACCGTGTCGCACCCCATTCTATTGAAGGCACTTAGGTCAGCAGGGGTAGTTGGTTCAGCCTGGTCTTGGTTGGCTTCTTTTTTGCAACACCGTTCCTTTCAAATCTTTTCGTCCACTGATTCCTCATCCATTCGCCCATCTGTATATGGAGTTCCCCAGGGGTTCTCACTCAGCCCTCTGTTATTTAACATCTACGTACGTCCTTTGGCTGATATTGTGGAGGCCTCTGGCTTAGCTCTTTACTCATATGCAGATGATACCCAGATCATTTTTTCACTCTCGTCTGAAGCGGAAAGCTCTCCCTCCTCGCTTCAGCATGGTCTGGGTAAGGTGGCTGAGTGGATGCAGACTAATCTGCTAAAACTGAATGGTGAAAAAACCGAGATCTTAATCTTCGGTAAGAACACTCACCTTTGGGGTCCCAGACATTGGCCTCCTATAATGGGCTCTCTTCCCCAGCCTGTGAAGCAGGTGCGGAACCTTGGTTTTATAATGGACGATTCACTCTCTATGCGGCAACAAGTGGTGAGTGTCGCAGCCACTTGTTTCACCATATTGAGATGGCTACGCAAGATTCTTTGGATGCTCCCTGACTACACCAAGCGTACGGTTGTCCAGGCGTTAATAACATCACGCCTGGACTATGGAAATGTGCTGTACTTAGGGGGTTGCCAGGAGACTTTGCGGAAACTTCAGCTGGTTTAAAACTCTGCAGCTCGTCTCCTGTGTAAAATCCCCCGTAGGACTAGTGTCTCCCCTTTTCTTCATGATCTACACTGTCGTATAGACAAGCGCATCGAACACAAGACGCTGTGCACAATGTTCAAGATTAAACATCAGACTGCTCCTGCATACTTGCAATCTCTTGTCCATCGTTATGTCCCTGTCCGCTCGCTTAGATCTGCATCACAGGGCAATTTTCATATTCCTCGTTTTAGGCTGTCTAGAATGGGAGGTCGTTCTTATTCATGTCTCGCTCCTAGGCTGTGGAACTCACTTCCTCTGTCTTTGAAGCTGGAACCTCATTACTTGAACTTTCGTAATAATTTGAAAACCTGGTTATTTTCCTGCAAATAAACTTCAGCCACAGTGATCCCCTTATTGCCTGGTCATCGGCGGCGCCGGGAGACCCCATTGTGGGTAGCTGCGCGCCTAAGAAATCAATTAATAATAATAATAATAATACCAAGATTAGAGAGGCAGAGGAGAAGCTTCCATGCTGACACTAGATGCTGAGGTCCCGGCCTGCAGAAGCTACAACACGCAGCAGCCTGACATCCTGTGCGGGGTGTCCAACTCGAGACCAAGACGGGGCCCTTCGTTCTCTCCAATCAGGTAATGGGGTTGGCTGTTTTCTAGGGGATTCTTGGCTTTACATCCACATACATACTAGGTACACTTGGGTAGGATGGCATCGTAGGAGTACGCCTGATTACCGTCATGTATCTATACGACTGCATATATTCACTTTTTTAGCACCATGGTAGAATCCTACCTTTTATTTACTCCTTGTAATCTTATACATGTGTTTCTGTCTAATGGTTGTCGCAGAAAACATGTTTTGTACTAGAATGACGCTGGTTCATATATGCTTATTGATAAAGACCCCATTGTTTATTCTGTGCATCTCTCTGAGACTAAGCCTGATTTACAGAGCAAAAAGTTCTGTACAGTTTCCACTTTCCCTGAAGGATCAAGGGTTGTCATGTTCGATAGTTGTCAGAATCTATTCGCTCCTTCGTAAGGTTAGGGGGCTTATGGTGGCACTGTGAGCTAGCTGGTCTAAAGACTAACATATCCTTTGGGGTTGTCTGGAATCAGTCTGGGCACCAATCCCTTAGTTTATGTTGTCTAAATACACAGCTTCTATGTATTGTTAGGAACTTAACTACACAACGTCCTCCTCAAGAAGCCCATAGTCACCACGAATCAACTGAGCAACGTCCCAGCCATTCCCCTGCTCTCTTTTCCAGCCAAAGTGATTGAGAAGGCCATTCACAAACAACGCACAACCCACCTCGACCTTCATCTTCTAGACAACACACAATCAGGATTCTGAAAGAACCACAGCACCAAAACAGCACTCATTGCGACCACTGACAACATTCGAAACATCCTGGACTGAGGAGAAACAGCAGCCCTCATCCTTTCCGCTGCCTTCGTCACTGTCTCCCCCAACACCCTCATCAGAAGACCCCACAAGATTGGCGTACAAGGATCTGCTCTCAAATGAATCTGTTCCTTCCTCACAAGAATAACCCAAAGGGACAGGCTGCCACTCTTCACATCCGAGACCAAGAAACTGCACTCTGGTCCCTGTCTTGGATTGCGGTCACTTCTTGGGCCACCCTATTGTCGCTTACCTCTTGTATTGGAGAGCGGCATGGGCTGCAAAGACCCGAAACAGAGGACCCTTCCTCTTGAGAAACTTGCTGAGACGGCCCCTGAGAGCGGTTCGATCATTGCGGGGGGCGGACAAGAAGCTGAGCGTCATGACGACTCCATGGGTCAGGTTGACTCGCTGCTGCCAGAGATGAGAGCGGGATTCAAGGCTCTTGATGGTAGGTTTGATGCCCTGGACAAAAATGTCGCAGCTCTAGGTACTAAAATCAAGGTGCATGATAGACACCTTGATGTCGCAGAAGCCCGCATATCTGACATTGAGGACGGCATGGTGCAATCCCTTAAGAGGCTTGAACACGTAGAACGCATCCTCAAAGGCGTGGCAGTCAAAAAACGAAGACCTAGAGGCACGTAGTCGGCGGAACAACATATGCATTTTGGGTGTGCCGGAGTCCACCGCCACTGGCCGTATGGACGTCTTTGTTGAGACACTGCTGGCTGACATGTTCGGGAGAGACTACTTCACCCCTGGCTTCATGGTGGAGCGGACCCACCGCACACTGGGCCCACGGCCCAACCCAGGCTGCCCACCAAGGCCCATCATTGCACGTGTCATGAACTTTAGGTACTGGGACACTGCACTGCGCCTCGCTCGCGAACAAGGCGATACCATATGGCAGGTATCCAAGTTATCACTCAGGAACCTTGGCCTAAAGTACGGCAGGCTATATCCCGCAAGACTGCCTGTGGAAGTCCGTGGCAGGGCCCGCATCTTTGACAGCCCCATGGAGGTGCAAGAATTCTGCCACACGCACAAGCAAAACACAACGACAGTTGCGGATTGCATTAGACCCTCCCCGCCCCACAGCGGCTCGGATGCCAGTATGGAACTTTTCTCTGGGACTGGCTCTGCTGCTTCCTTTACTACCGGTTCATGAGAACTTTGGGATATCCCACTTCATCATTCAACGCTCCATATAGCTGGTTGACTGACGTGGCGTTGCCACCCCCACTGGTGCACACCGTGGTTTTATTTTCGAGTTTATGGATGTACCTTTTTGGGGGTTTTTGCACTTCCTTATTAAATCGATTGGTACTTTTGGTATATTTGACAATTTTGGTTGTGCCTTACTTGTTGGGCAGTGCCTTACTTGTTGGGTGGTGAGGGGGGGGGACAATCACTATTATTTGGTCACGTTTGGTTGCTCATGTGTTTGGTCACAGTCAAGGTCCGCATTTCATCGCTGCAAAATACGTTTATCATTCATGTTCAGACCCTTAAATTGTCAGGATGCTCCACAAGACTTACCTCTGCTTGTGCAGCGATTCCGCAGAGACGACAGGAGCGCCCGTCCCTGCACCCACCTGACCCTCGTGGACCGTAGAACCCAGCAGGGATGAGATGGACGCAGGGAAAGGAGCCTGAATGAAAGCGGTAGGTAGGGGTGCAGGGTATCTCGGAATGACCTACAAAGAGGAAGACTATGGTCAGTGAAGAACCCCCAACCACCGTGGAAACACACACAGAGCTATGTCCTGTCCTAGACTCAGGGAACTCACCCTTACTGCGGGGACGCCGGTCGCTACACGGCAGTAGCGCAGGTGAAGTGCTGAGGACAGGCTATGCAGTAAAGCAAATGTCGGTGCTCCCACACCGTGGTCAGTGGAAAGCAATCTAGCTTCCCAATAACAACCCTGGAAGCGGCACTCAGAGTTTAAACCCTGCTCCCGAGTAGAGAAAACAAAACAGCAAGGCGCTTCTGCGAAATATCAACGGAAACTCCTCAATGGCAATTCAGCACATACACATTGGCAAAATCATCAAATGGCAAATTCAGCAATGGAAATTCAGAAATGGCGCTCTGCGCGATAAGGCAAAACCAACGGTGGCAAAATCATCAAAGGCAAAATCAGCAATGGAAATCAGAAATGGCACTCTGCGCGTTTAGGCAAAACAAACTGTGGCAAATCATCAATAGGCAAAATCAGCAATGGAAATCAGAAATGGCGCTCTGCGCGTTTAGGCAAAACAAACTGTGGCAAATCATCAATAGGCAAAATCAGCAATGGAAATCAGAAATGGCGCTCTGCGCGTTTAGGCAAAACAAACTGTGGCAAATCATCAATAGGCAAAATCAGCAATGGAAATCAGAAATGGCGCTCTGCGCGATAAGGCAAAACAAACTGTGGCAAATCATCAATAGGCAAAATCATCAATAGCAGGCTCACTTCCCACACAGACACAAAAACAGGGGAACCCTTCAACAGCCCGGGAAGTCTAGGGGGCAAGGGTTTGGAAAACCTGAGAAGCCTGGACTGGTTCCGAAGTGTGGACGAAGGTAGAAGCAGGGTTCCAGTGGAGAGGGACGGCGTTCACCTTCGCTTGGCTTCAGGACGGTTAATCTCGCTCCTCGCGGCTCGGGTACTCCAAGAGAATACGAAGCGCCGAGCCGGCGGGAAACGCGGCGTATAAGCGTTTCCCCCGGAAGCGCTTCCTTGACCCTAGTGCCCAGTGAACGACTAGACCGGTACTCGACTTCCGCCCGGAAGTGAGTATTCCGGGTCGTCTCTGTGTGTGCGTCTTCGTGGAGGGGGACGGCAAGCGCCGTAACGTGACAGAACCCCCCCTCAAAAACAGGCCCCCCCCCCCAACCCCAGGGGCTCAAAAAGGGACCGCAGGGCGAGGGCTGCAGGGGTGACTGAGATGAAAAGCACGGACCAGAACAGGAGCATGGCGAACATGGGACAAAGGCTCCCAAGACCGCTCATCCGGGCCGTACCCCTTCCAATCGACCAGGTAGAACAACTTCCCCTTGGTGCGACGAGAACCCAGGATGGCCCGGACTTCATACTCCACATGGTCCTCCACCACCACTGGAGACGGAGGAGAGGGAACCCCGCCATCAGGGCGGACCGCTTGCAGAAGAGAGACATGGAAAACGGGGTGGATCCTCATGTGCGGAGGGAGCGTAAGTTTCATAGCCACCGGATTTACCACCTTCTCAATGACAAAGGGACCCACATAACGGGGTAACAGTTTCTTGGGGCCATGCACGTTGAGATGTCTTATAGACAACCACACTCGGTCACCCAAGCGGTATTCGGGTTCCTTCTGTCTATGGGCGTCAGCATGCGCCTTGTAGGTGTCCTTTGCCTTGGCCAACCCAAACCGAGCTTGCTGCCAGATAGTGCGCAAGGCAGCATGATAGGAACGAACTGACGGCAAGAAGCAGTCCCGGGGTATTTCCCAGGCAGAGGTGCGGGGGTGACGGCCTTGGAGGCAAAAGAAGGGAGACATTCCGATGGCAGAATGCTTACTGTTGTTGTAGGCGTACTCAGCCATCCATAGGACCTCGGACCAGTCTTTATCAACCATAAGCAGCAGGCAACGGAGGTACTGCTCCATGGTGTGGTTTGTTCTTTCCGCTTGACCGTCCGTTTGTGGGTGGTACGCTGTGGACAAGCGTACGTCCATCTCGAGGATTCTGCACACATCTCTCCAGAAGTGGGACACGAATTGCGATCCCCGGTCTGTTATGACCACCGATGGGATGCCATGAAGGCGTATTACTTCTCGCACAAAGATCCCGGCCAGGTTCACAGCTGTGGGCACCTTCAGCAAAGGTACGAAATGCGCCATTTTGGAGAGATGGTCGACGATGGTGAGAATCGTGGTGTGCCCCGTCTTGGTGGTAGGGAGTTCCACCACGAAGTCCATGGAGACGGTGTGCCATGGATACGGTGGTACCGGAATGGGACGCAGAAGGCCCACCGGAGGCTCAGAAGCGTTCTTACTCAGGAGACAGATGGTACAGCTCCTCACATGAAGTCCTGTGTCGGCCACCATGGTCGGCCACCAGAATTGTCTTTGCAAGAGCTCTAGTGTCTTATGGAAACCGGGATGGCTGGACAAAACGTGATCGTGACACAGGCGGACCGCTTCCTGCTGACTGGGCACCCCAGGTAGATACAGCCGGTCTCCATGAAACAGCAATCCGTCCGTGTACGACACGTCTTTGCGTCCATCCGCCAGTCCCTCCAGGTCGACTTGCTCCGTGTCCTTCCGTACTTGAGATAAGAAGCCCGAAGACGTCACAACACCCTGGAAGTGTTTCTCGGCAAGGATAGGAACAGGCTCGGTGTTCTCGGCTTCTTCGTCAGCTTCTTCCAACCGAGAGAGGGCATCAGCCTTGGCATTTTCTCTTCCTGGCCGAAACGTGATCACGAAATCGTAGTCATTGAAGAAAAGGGTCCATCGGAGTTGTCGGGCGGTGAGAGCACGTGCTGACCGGAGAAACTGAAGGTTCCTGTGATCCGTGTAGATGGTTACGGTGTGTTTGGCGTCTTTCAGGAAGTGGCGCCATTCCTCAAAAGCGGTCTTGATGGCAAGGAGCTCCCTGTCCGACACCGAATAGTTGCGTTCCGCAGGTTGTAGTTTCTTGGAATAGAATGCCACCGGATGCAGTAGTCCAGTGCAGGTGCTCCGTTGAGACAGCACGCCCCCGATGGCATCTTTAGAGGCATCCGCCTCCACGACGAAGGGCTGCTTGGTGTCGGGGTGCATCAGAACCGGGGCTATGGTGAAACGTCTCTTCAGTTCTTGGAAGGCGTCGTCCGCCTTCTGATCCCAACTGAAGCGCACGCCCTTACGCAACAACCGGGTAATCGGGGCTACCATCTCGGAGAAGCCAGTAATGAATCGGCGGTAGTAATTGGAAAACCCCAGGAACCGTTGTACCCCTTTCACGGACTCCGGGGGGGGCCAGGACAGGATGGCTTCCACCTTCTTGTTGTCCATTTGTATGCCCGCTGGAGTGATGACATGCCCCAGGAACTCGACCGTGGTGACGTGAAAGACGCTCTTTTCCAGCTTTACGTACAGACGATGTCTACCCAGCTGCTGAAGGACGGAACGCACGTGCTGCACGTGCTCTGTGATGGTCCGCGAATAGATCAAGATATCGTCTATGTAGACGATGCAAAAGACGTCTATGAAATCCCGTAACACCTCGTCGATAAAGTACTGGAACGCTGCGGGGGCGTTACAGAGTCCGAAAGGCATGACCTGGTATTCGAATAACCCGAATTTAGTTCGGAAAGCGGTCTTCCATTCGTCGCCTTTTCGGACTCTGACTAGATGGTACGCACCCCGCAGGTCGAGTTTAGTATACACTGAGGCGTCTTTTACCTGTTCCAGGAGATTGGTTATCAAGGGCAGCGGGTAACGGTTTTTTACGGTGATGTTGTTCATCGCTCGAAAGTCAATGCACGTCCGCAGATCGCCTTCCTTCTTAGCCACGAAAAATAGAGGAGAGGAAACTGGAGACCTGGAATGACGGATAAAGCCGTTGACCAAATACTCGTCCAGGTAGGAGCGTAGGTGGGCGTTTTCTTTCTCCGTGAGAGAATAAATCCTGCTGCAGGGCAACGTGGAACCGGGAATCAGGTCTATCCGGCAATCGAACGAACGATGCGGCGGCAAGGTGTTGGCTCCCTTTTTGTCGAACACGTCGGCTAGGTCCAGGTATTCTTTGGGCACGGCTGCTTGGGAAACCAACCCCATTCCCTGCACGGGCAGCGATCTCGCTTGTATGGAGCGGGTCCCGAGGAGGTGGTCTTGGGTATAACAGGAATCACAACAATGCTCTGAGTCCAAGTGGATGCTTCTGGATACCCAATCAACGCGAGGATTGTGCTTCACCAACCACGGCAACCCCAATATCAACTTGAATTGAGGGGCATCAATGACGTCAAAGCTGATGACTTCGGCGTGGTGATTGATAAAGGACATAGTCATGTTCTCGGTGTGGTGCCGAATAGGGCCGGATGTTAGGTCTGTTCCATCCACCGCCTTGACGGTCTCGGGTTGGGCCTTTGACACTGTGGTTACACCTAAGGCACGTGAGAATGCGGTGTCTATGAAACAGCCTGTAGCACCGGAGTCCAACATCGCCGTTACTTGCCAGGTTCTGCCCTCCTGGTTTTGCAAGGAAACATCCATTCCTATATGGTGAGTACCGTCGACTACAGCAGGGATCGCGGCATTGCAATACGAAAAACCCAGAGGACGGATCCCCTTATCTACTGGGTTGTCTCGTTTCCCGTCTTCTCCGTTTTGGTGATGGGCAACGCGAACGGCCTCCCGCTCCAGGACTTCGTGGGCTTCACCGGACATTCCCTGACGAAGTGTCCGCTTTTCCCACAGTACAGGCATTGATTCTGTTTCCTCCGTCGTTCCCTTTCCTGACTTGACAAAGGACCTCTTATGCCTCCGATTTGCATAGGTTCAGGTGCGTCGCTCTGGGGACCGAGCCCTTCCTGGGTCTTCCGGGTCTCCTTCTCCCCCATAGGCAGGAAACGACTGTCACTGCTTCTTCCTTTATCTGTCCTTCGTTCTTGCAACCGAAAGTTCATCTTCACCACCAGATCGATGAAGGGACCGATTTCCTCGGGTGGGTCAGGGAACTGCGAAATGAGATCTTTTAGTTCGTCTCGCAATCCTCGATAAAATACTGACACCTTCTTGTCCTCGGGCCACTGGGACTAAATCAATAGCCTACTAAAAGTGGTGATGTTGTGCAGGAGGTCCTGGTTGCCTTGCTTGAGGCTGAGCAACGCGTTATCAGCGGCTTGCACAAAGGTGTGCCGCGCGAACATACGTCGCATAGCTTCCTTAAAGGTCGGCAGGTGGTGC
Source organism: Triturus cristatus (assembly GCF_964204655.1). Classification (NCBI taxonomy): domain Eukaryota; kingdom Metazoa; phylum Chordata; class Amphibia; order Caudata; family Salamandridae; genus Triturus; species Triturus cristatus. The sequence continues at coordinate 377,889,773 of NC_140589.1, forward strand.
AGCATGGGGTCGTCGTGTTCAACCAATGCTATTGACCACTGAGCGGCGTCTCCGCCCATGTACGACAGGATGTAGGCAACTTTGGATGCATCATCAGGAAAGGCAGTGTTCCTGGCCATAAAATGCAGGTGGCATTGATGGATAAAGATGCCGTACTTGGCACTGTCGCCATAGAACCGTTCCGGTGGTGCCAGTTGTACGGGATGAGGAGCGATAACTTGGACTGCAGGATTCGGGTTGCAGGCGGCAGAGGACCCCCCAAACGTAAACGTTGGCTGTCGTAATATCCCTCCTGCATGCCCCGGTGGCTCGGGGCGGATCCCCAAGGGTTGGTGACCCCAGATGACATCTGGCCCTGTAGGGTAGTTATGTCGTGACGTAAGCTGAGGTTTTCTGCCTGTATGGCGGTTAGCATGGAGGCAATGTCTTGCAAGGTGACCTCTGGGTCGCCCATGTCGTCTGGGCAGAATGGTAAACGTGGGCTTCGTATTCTGTCAGGATGCTCCACAAGACTTACCTCTGCTTGTGCAGCGATTCCGCAGAGACGACAGGAGCGCCCGTCCCTGCACCCACCTGACCCTCGTGGACCGTAGAACCCAGCAGGGATGAGATGGACGCAGGGAAAGGAGCCTGAATGAAAGCGGTAGGTAGGGGTGCAGGGTATCTCGGAATGACCTACAAAGAGGAAGACTATGGTCAGTGAAGAACCCCCAACCACCGTGGAAACACACACAGAGCTATGTCCTGTCCTAGACTCAGGGAACTCACCCTTACTGCGGGGACGCCGGTCGCTACACGGCAGTAGCGCAGGTGAAGTGCTGAGGACAGGCTATGCAGTAAAGCAAATGTCGGTGCTCCCACACCGTGGTCAGTGGAAAGCAATCTAGCTTCCCAATAACAACCCTGGAAGCGGCACTCAGAGTTTAAACCCTGCTCCCGAGTAGAGAAAACAAAACAGCAAGGCGCTTCTGCGAAATATCAACGGAAACTCCTCAATGGCAATTCAGCACATACACATTGGCAAAATCATCAAATGGCAAATTCAGCAATGGAAATTCAGAAATGGCGCTCTGCGCGATAAGGCAAAACCAACGGTGGCAAAATCATCAAAGGCAAAATCAGCAATGGAAATCTGAAATGGCGCTCTGCGCGTTTAGGCAAAACAAACTGTGGCAAATCATCAATAGGCAAAATCAGCAATGGAAATCAGAAATGGCGCTCTGCGCGTTTAGGCAAAACAAACTGTGGCAAATCATCAATAGGCAAAATCAGCAATGGAAATCAGAAATGGCGCTCTGCGCGTTTAGGCAAAACAAACTGTGGCAAATCATCAATAGGCAAAATCAGCAATGGAAATCAGAAATGGCGCTCTGCGCGATAAGGCAAAACAAACTGTGGCAAATCATCAATAGGCAAAATCATCAATAGCAGGCTCACTTCCCACACAGACACAAAAACAGGGGAACCCTTCAACAGCCCGGGAAGTCTAGGGGGCAAGGGTTTGGAAAACCTGAGAAGCCTGGACTGGTTCCGAAGTGTGGACGAAGGTAGAAGCAGGGTTCCAGTGGAGAGGGACGGCGTTCACCTTCGCTTGGCTTCAGGACGGTTAATCTCGCTCCTCGCGGCTCGGGTACTCCAAGAGAATACGAAGCGCCGAGCCGGCGGGAAACGCGGCGTATAAGCGTTTTCCCCCGGAAGCGCTTCCTTGACCCTAGTGCCCAGTGAACGACTAGACCGGTACTCGACTTCCGCCAGGAAGTGAGTATTCCGGGTCGTCTCTGTGTGTGCGTCTTCGTGGAGGGGGACGGCAAGCGCCGTAACGTGACATAAATGGCCCAGCTAGGTAGTATTGGAGGACCCTCGGACCTGTCTCTGATGTCATGTAATGTCCGGGGCCTTAATGACAACCGCAAGAAACCGCATGTACTACACTATTTTCTGCGACATAAAGTCGACATTGCCTTTCTACAGGAGACACACTTGCCCACATCTGACTCTGCCCTTTTCACTTCTAGCTGGTGTGCGCACAGATATTTAGTTAAACCCAATTGGTCGCACACTGCTACACCTACCAGTCGTGTTCCCCCAATGAAAATGGTCCCTGAAGGTCAGCGTCGGCGGATACACCTATGCTCGAGTGTGAATGCAAGTATGCGTGGCGTGTGCCATCCCTGGACACGTGTTTCGAGGTAGTTGCCTCTCGTCAGCAGGGAGCAGGAAAATGAGTGTGGGGTTGCTGTGTAAGCTGCTAAAATCGTTATCAGGTCTAGTACCTCTCGTAGCGCGCAGGTGCGTAACCAAAGTCCGTCGACTCCACCGGCTCAGAAGAGCCTGAATATAAAGTTAAACCCAATTGGTCGCACACTGCTACACCTACCAGTCGTGTTCCCCCAATGAAAATGGTCCCTGAAGGTCCGCGTCGGCGGATACACCTATGCTCGAGTGTGAATGCAAGTATGCGTGGCGTGTGCCATCCCTGGACACGTGTTTCAAGGTAGTTGCCTCTCGTCAGCAGGGAGCAGGAAAATGAGTGTGGGGTTGCTGTGTAAGCTGCTAAAATCGTTATCAGGTCTAGTACCTCTCGTAGCGCGCAGGTGCGTAACCAAAGTCCGTCGACTCCACCGGCTCAGAAGAGCCTGAATATAAAGTTAAACCCAATTGGTCGCACACTGCTACACCTACCAGTCGTGTTCCCCCAATGAAAATGGTCCCTGAAGGTCAGCGTCGGCGGATACACCTATGCTCGAGTGTGAATGCAAGTATGCGTGGCGTGTGCCATCCCTGGACATGTGTTTCGAGGTAGTTGCCTCTCGTCAGCAGGGAGCAGGAAAATGAGTGTGGGGTTGCTGTGTAAGCTGCTAAAATCGTTATCAGGTCTAGTACCTCTCGTAGCGCGCAGGTGCGTAACCAAAGTCCGTCGACTCCACCGGCTCAGAAGAGCCTGAATATAAAGTTAAACCCAATTGGTCGCACACTGCTACACCTACCAGTCGTGTTCCCCCAATGAAAATGGTCCCTGAAGGTCAGCGTCGGCGGATACACCTATGCTCGAGTGTGAATGCAAGTATGCGTGGCGTGTGCCATCCCTGGACACGTGTTTCGAGGTAGTTGCCTCTCGTCAGCAGGGAGCAGGAAAATGAGTGTGGGGTTGCTGTGTAAGCTGCTAAAATCGTTATCAGGTCTAGTACCTCTCGTAGCGCGCAGGTGCGTAACCAAAGTCCGTCGACTCCACCGGCTCAGAAGAGCCTGAATATAAAGTTAAACCCAATTGGTCGCACACTGCTACACCTACCAGTCGTGTTCCCCCAATGAAAATGGTCCCTGAAGGTCAGCGTCGGCGGATACACCTATGCTCGAGTGTGAATGCAAGTATGCGTGGCGTGTGCCATCCCTGGACACGTGTTTCGAGGTAGGATAAGGCAAAACAAACTGTGGCAAATCATCAATAGGCAAAATCATCAATAGCAGGCTCACTTCCCACACAGACACAAAAACAGGGGAACCCTTCAACAGCCCGGGAAGTCTAGGGGGCAAGGGTTTGGAAAACCTGAGAAGCCTGGACTGGTTCCGAAGTGTGGACGAAGGTAGAAGCAGGGTTCCAGTGGAGAGGGACGGCGTTCACCTTCGCTTGGCTTCAGGACGGTTAATCTCGCTCCTCGCGGCTCGGGTACTCCAAGAGAATACGAAGCGCCGAGCCGGCGGGAAACGCGGCCTATAAGCGTTTTCCCCCGGAAGCGCTTCCTTGACCCTAGTGCCCAGTGAACGACTAGACCGGTACTCGACTGCCGCCCGGAAGTGAGTATTCCGGGTCGTCTCTGTGTGTGCGTTTTCGTGGAGGGGGACGGCAAGCGCCGTAACGTGACATAAATGGCCCAGCTAGGTAGTATTGGAGGACCCTCGGACCTGTCTCTGATGTCATGTAATGTCCGGGGCCTTAATGACAACCGCAAGAAACCGCATGTACTACACTATTTTCTGCGACATAATGTCGACATTGCCTTTCTACAGGAGACACACTTGCCCACATCTGACTCTGCCCTTTTCACTTCTAGCTGGTGTGCGCACAGATATTTTGCCAATTTTAGCAACTACGCCAGGGGCACAGCCATTTTTATACACAAGTGGGTCCCTTTCAGCCTCCGCACGGTTGTAAACGACTGCGAAGGCAGATATACCATTGTAGTTGGGACATTGATGGGACACGGGGTGGCACTGGTGTGCTTATACGGCCCAAACACAGACTCTCCAGACTTCTTTAACTCATTGCTCACTCAGCTCATAAAACTGGGCCCTATGGTTTTTAGGTCTCGCCTACGCTACGATCATGCGCTGCGTAGTAGGGCCTTTAGCCGTCGCTCTGCTCATTTACAAGCACACACTCGTGCTTGTGGCGGCTTCCACCTTGCGGGAGTGAGCAGCAGCGCGCCACACGCACGAGTGCAGTGCTTGAAAATGAGCAGACTGCTCTCCCAAGCGTGCGCACGCCACTCGTGGGCTCACCTCGTTTTCACTATCTCCCTGCAGGCTCTGACTGAGACCTCTTCTCACTGCCTGCAGGGCGCTTCTTTCATCCCTTGTTGCATCGCTTGTGTTACTCTTTTCTACCTCTTCCCTTCTCAGCCTCTCAGTACCTCACAGTCTCTCACAGCCCATGGTCTTCCACTCTCCTCCTCTGATTCCCTTTTCTCCTTTTATTTCTTTCCCTGTTCCTCTTGTTGTTCCCATCTTCCCTTCGCCTATCCTGTCGCTCCCTCTTTCTCCTATTATCCTCCCTCCCTATGGCTTTCCTTTCCATCACTGCTTCCTCCCTTCTCTTTCCTCTGCACACGCACACACATCCCACACACCCCCATACCCCCTGAGGCTGAAGGAGAGATTCCATGCACAATCCCCTCCCTGAGGCAGTGCAAAAGGATTTACTAGCCCATCTTGTGATGAGCTAATGGGGCTATTTCGCCCTTTTTGTGCGGTTTAGAGGGAGCTAATATGGAAGCTCTGTTTTGTGCAGGAGTGTGTGAAAACACAGGGAGTGTGAGTGGATGAGTGCCAGAGGCAGACAGAAAAGAGACACCTCTTTTTTGCCTTCTTTCCAATTCTGAGAGGTCAGTCGGAGCACCCTCTGCTCGTTTAAGTTGCTCAAAGAGCTGTTGGAGAATGGCGTTGAAGCCCGTAAACTGGCCGAGCTCTGGGTTTAAGCTTCGGGCCTGCTTGTCTTGTGACCTGGTCATGGCAACCCATGAGGCCCCTATACATTCTCACTCAGCCCCCGCATTTAAACCAAGATCACGCATTTCTCATCCCTGACACTGTCTTCCCGATAGGGGTCTGCCTAGGTTTGCAAAGGCTACAGAGGGTCGGAGCTGCACGCAGACGCCGAGTGTGACCATGAGCAGGTTGTGTGCCCTCCATGGGCTCGCCCAGCACATTCCAGTGTGTTCTGGTGTAAGTTTTGTTTTGCTTGCAATCTCCCACCCAGTGCTACATGTAGTAAAACCTGTAAATGTTAAGCACCCAGAATAATGTGCTGCATGGCTAAAAACGTATAAGGTCCCAAAGGCGAGACCTATTGGCTATGCCAATGCTTGTTTTAATAGGAGGGGACTTCAATATTATCCCTGACCTGGCCCTAGATAGCACCTCCATCTCCTCAGATTCCAAACCCCGTGCGCGCCGTGCTCTGTTGTCCTTATGCGAGCAACTATCCCTGCTAGACATAGGGCGCACACGCAATCCCTCCCTCACGGAATTCACTCATTACGCAGGTTACCACAACATCTGGACCAGAATTGATTATTGGTTGCTATCCCCATGCATCTCCAGTTGGTATCACTCAATCAGGACTCTCCCGAGGACCTACTCCGACCATTCCCCTGTGTTGCTACTTCTCAAGGTCCCCCACCCGGAAGGGTTTGAGAGGCAATGGCGCTTTCCAGGCCGTGCCCTCGAGGATGACCTGTTTCAAAATGAAATACGGAAGGCAATTGAAGACTACTTTGCTATAAACGCCGGCCCCACAGACACAATGGAGCTTCTTCGGGAGGGATTTAAGGCATACATAAGGGGTGTATGTATTGCTAAACATGGCTGGGTGCTCCGCGGTCTGCGCACCACACTGTCCCACTTTAAACCCGAGCTAGTTGACTTAGCACCACCCAGATACAAACGCGCAACCCAGACACTGAAAGGAAGCGCGTGGCCCTTCTCATAGATTATAGGGACACTGCGAAACGGGAGATTCTCTACATGGGGAAATACCAAACTGCAAAACGATATGGGAAAGGCGAAAAGGCCGGGGCGGGTACTAGCGCAGATGCTCCGACCCCCATACAGTAAAACCTACGTCACCGAATTGCGGACATCCACAGGCCAGTTGCTTTGTGACACTTAGGAAATTCGTGACAAATCTCTGTCTTATTTCAAAACTTTATATACCTCCAAAATAGGGAGGGATCACGCTGCCCAAGAATCCTACCTGTCAGAGATTGCATTAGTATATCTCGAGAAGAACATACAGTTTTTCCTGGCGGAACCCATCTCCGAAAATGATGTCCTTGGGGCAATTGACACCCTCCGGTCGTCTTCTGCCACTGGGTGGACGGATTCACGGGCGACTTCTACATGGCCTATAAAGATTTATTGGTCGCCGCAACTTATCGAGGTGTATGTGGAGGTCCTTGAGAAACAAATACTACCTCCCACCCTTCGCGAGGCGGTCATAATCCTTCTCCCAAACCTGGCAAAGACCCGCAGTCCTGTGGTTCCTACAGGCCCCTGTCGTTATTAAATTTAGACTATAAAATCCTTGCTAAAATTATCGCTGGGCATCTGTCTCAATTAATGGAATTCATCATCTCTCCTGCTCAATCTGGCTTTGTTCGCCACCGTTCCAAATCGTTAAACCTCAGAACTCTTTTCCATCCTACACAGAATAAATCCGGAAGTACCAGCGGCCGCAATTCTACTTAACACAGAAAAGGCTTTTGACTCTTTAGAGTGGCCCTTTTTCATGTCAGTCATGCGCCGTATGGGAATGCCTATGGGTTTCATGACCACCACGGCGATACTTTATCGCCTCCCAGCGGCACGCCTCCGGTTATTTGGCACGCTCTCCCGGCCCTTCTCACTATTCTGTGGCACACGCCAAGGCTGGCCGTTGTCGCCTTTATTGCTTATCCTTGCTATGGACCCCTTAATCGGACACTTCCAAGAAAAACACTTACAGAGAGGCCTTCAATTCAACACGGGCCCCCTTCTTGTCTCACTTTACGAGGACGACACCATCCTCTGTTAGGGAGCTGCAGGTCCACCTAGAACCCCTCATACGAGAGATACTCCGCTTTGGTTAGCATTCTGGCCTCGGCATCAACTGGCGGAAGTCTGTGATTTTCCCCTTAACACCCAGCACAACACCTCTGGGAGTGTGAATTCCCACTGAAATGGTGCGCCAATTCCGTTAAATATTTAGGCATCCACATCCACTTGGACACAGAGCAGATCGTTCGCCTCAATCAACACCCTTGAGACACAAATTGGCAGATGGCTGAGGTTACCGCTGTCTGTTGCAGGCAGGGTAGCCATAATCAAGATGGTCGTCCTCCCCAAATGTTTATACCTTTTCAACAATATTTCTATACCCCTTTTTTCACGACGCTCAGATCACACTTGATACGTTTGGTATGAGGTGATAAACAGGCCCGAGTTTGCTCACTCTCCCTTACGACAGAGGTGGATACGTGGTGCCGGATCTCCATTTGTATTATTTAGTCGCGCAGTGCAACTAAGCATATGCTTGGTATCACCCTGACGCCAGGATCCCCTTCCTTCGCCCTGAATCTGACCTTGTCCTCCCCGAACAATTATCCACGGTCCTACCCAAAGGCCTCCCCAGAGACCCAAACGATTTTCAGACAGTCTCCACAACTAGTTGGGCCTGGGAGAAGCTTCGGCGGGTCACGAACACGGCCACTCTGTACTCAACAGCCTTACCACTCCCCAACGCCCGCTGCCTACCAATTACGGGTGAGTGGGTAGTGCAACGGACCTTAACAAAATGTACTATTACAAAAACTGGGAATTGTTCCCGGACGGCCATGCCTTTACGGTGAGTGATGACACCCGTTTCCCTAGCGCCACATTTATGGACAGGTTTGTGCTGGGACGGTTTTAATCACATATGCGCGCCACACTGCCCGGCTTTCCCCTCAAACCAGAATCGTTTGCCCCTTATCGTTGGAAGTGAACTGTACAAAGCATGTACAAGGCTCATCCCCGTCAATGATTAAAAAAAAAAAAAAGATTTTTATTGAGTTTTTCACACCCAGAGTCCCGAGGACTAACATTACACACATTAGCATCATAAAAGGCAAAATACACATTAGGAGAAAACCACTCTGCTATGTTCCCACCTTATATTCCCCACCCACCGCCCTCTCTACCCCCACCCCCCCCCCCCCCCCCCGTCAGTGTGCCCGCAGCAACCCCCTCATCACACGCTGCCAATCGGGCCCCATGGTCTGAGATATCTCAGCTCAGAACAAACGGGAAAACCCTGTCAGTGGTCTCCTGAGAGAAGGGGCCCCGCAGCGACCTCCCTCCGCGGCCCTGTTCCCACCCAGACTCCTCATCAGCTGTCAATGTAGAGTGCAGATACCAAGTCCTCCATGAGTGTACCTAAGTAGCCCCGTCCTGCATGGACTCCCCCGTAGCCCCCGCCGACCCTGTCCCAGGTTCCACTCTCCGGTCCATACCTACAGAATCCACGTCCTCCTCACTCCTCGTCTCCCAGGATCGCAGCTCTTCCACCAACTCCCCCCACGTCCTCGCCACTTCCAGCGCCTTATCGTTAGCTGCCCGTCTGGCCATCTGAAGCCGAAGCGTCCCTTCGCTTCCCGCCCAGGCCAAGAAACTCCCCCTCCATCTCCGAAAACTCGGACCGGGCCTGGCCTTCCAATGCAGAGTGAGCTCCCTCTTCGCTAGTATCAGACCCAAATCGCAAAACTTGCTCATAATTTTGGTACTGGGGGTGTGTGGAAACCACAACAAAAGGCAAGTCCCCATCTCCGCTTCCAGCTCACGCTCCGTCACCTGATTCAGGCACGCCACCACGTTTGCCCAGTACGAGCCCAGTCCCCGGCAGGACCAGAACATATGACCAAAATCAGCCCCCTCTACCCCGCACCGTGGGCACGGCGACTGAGAGCCTCCGAAATACCGCAGAATTTTGACCAGGGTTAGGTAAGCCCTGTGAAGAGTGTAAAATTGGATCAACTGAAATCTAGCATTGCGCGTGCCCTTCCAGGCCCGCCGCAAAAGCTGCGCCCACGTCGTCTCGGGAATGGGCCTGCCAAGATTCCCCTCCCATTTACCCCGCAAGACATCCAAGGGTGCCAACCTCTCCGTGGACAGCCGTCTGTAGAGACAAGTGATGGCCTTGACTGTACCCGCCGCCATAGTGACGTATTGACATCCCTGAGAGGTTGGGGGCTCAGACAGCCCCATCTTCCATTGTTTCTGGATCCCACACACCAAGGCGGAATGCAAAAGATAGTCCCCCCCTCGGCAGGTCATACGCCTCCTGCAGATCCTGGAACGACAACAAGACGCCATCCCTGTATAAGTCCCCAATCATGTGTACCCCACACTCTTCCCAGAGAGCCAGCGCCGACCAATCCCCGCCGTGCGGGAGGCTCATCCCCGTCAATGATGACGAGATCTGTAGGGACTGGGAGGGGGATTTGGGTTGAACGATTACAGATGACCAATGGGCTACCTGCTGCGCAGTCACGAAAGAGGTCTCCCTCGACAGCCGACACAAATTAATACACTTTAAGTTTCTACGCAGAATATACATCACACCGGTCAGAGTCCTCAAACTAGACCCGTCCAGACCCCACTCCTGCCGCAAATGCGCGGCCCCCCAGGCTGACTTCGCACATCTAGCATGGACATGCCCTCACTTACAACCATACTGGGAGGGGGTACACAAGACATTGGGCGACATGATTAACTTGCCACTCAACCCTATACCCGAAATTGCACTTCTGGGCTACGTGGCGAACTTTCCCAAAAAGGTTCGTAAGTTTGTGGCCCTTAGTTTTTTCTTGGCCAAGCGAGAGGTGGCTATATACTGGGACCGCAAGACAGTGCCTACAGTTCAGAGTTGGTTGGGTAGCTTGGCTTCTTGCAACACGAAGAGCGTTGTATATTCTACCACAGTGCCCTCTTCATCAAGTCCCAAAGACATATGGGGTCCTTTCAGAGCATACCTCACATCTCGTCAGCGAGGCTCTGCCTCACAGCTGGGGCAAGGCATAGTTCCCACCTGGGTATGGTAACTGGGATCTAGCCCACAATCTAACCACCGCAATGTTTTATTCCCGCACCTCCCTGAGCGTATCCTAAACCAAGTTTAAAGCTTTTGTGTACTATGGTCTCGGCTGTGTCAATTCCATTTTGTGATGAGGTGTTGCACTCCACTGATTGTATGAACTGTAATGTAATAACCACTGAATTGACGCTGGGCTGGACCTTTCCGTTGTTTGTATCCGAAACATGCATCTATATGACCGTACTTGCCTCTTTATTAACTACTGATGATGACTCTGTACACAACTGCATATGATGTTACCTTTGTGACAAAATTATAAATAAAGTAAAAAAACAAAAGAAAGGATGAGTCTTCCTGCCAAGTTCTGGATGGTTTGTAGTCGATTCAGGAGCTGCTTGGTGGTTCCGGCGTATAGTACGTGGCTATAGTTGATTCAGCTGGAGATGAGGGCTTGACTATATCTTCCTGGTTGAGATGGAAAATATTCAGAATATTTCGCAGAGCTTACGGAGGGTGTGGAAGCAGGCAGAGGAGACAGCGTTGATCTGTTGTTTCATGGGGAGATGGGTGTCCAGTATGATTCAGAGGTTGTCAGCATGGTCAGTAGGGGTGGGTGCGGGGCCGAAAGTATGGGGCCACCAAGGGGCGTCCCAAGGGGAGGGCTTGTTGCTGAAAATGATGACCTCTATCTTGTCCGAGTTGAGTTTTCAGGCAGTTGGTCCTCATCTGTTGCAGGGATTCTGCTTATGCACAGAACTATGCGCAGGAAACCAGGACCTCAGAGAATTGTGGTGTACCAGAAACTCCCCTCAGAACTAAGAACCCCTAGCCGACTAGCTTAGTGTCACATTCGTTATCCGAGATTTAGCTCGGCGGTCCCAATGTATAGACAACCCAGAACAAGCGACTTAGATACTCTCAGGAGTGGTGGGAACCCAAAATACCCGTTGGTAGCTATAAATCAGTCCACAACAGAATAACAAAGACACGGTAAAGTTTAAAGAGTTTATTTTATAAACCTCGCGTCCTAAGATGCAGTACTTTGGCTAACACAAGCAGACAAATGGTTAGGATCAGCACCATCCGCATTGTTACAATACCATAGAAAATGAAAGGAGCAATCATAATAATAATGACAGTGGAAAGCAACCACCCTCCTTTCTCTAGCATCTAATAAGGTATTATTAGACTAATAGAAGGTCTCTTAGGCTTGCATGGGGGACCCCATACCTTATAGATCAGCTTAGTGGAATCACATCACAGGATCAGCTAGGCTCTCTCCTGCAACAGCTCTTCGTTTCGAATGTAACAGAAAACATGCTGCTCTGTAATATTAAAGGGCTCGTCTTTCAGGTATTGGCAGCTGTATGTATGTTATGGCTAAGAAGTGGTACGATCAACCTGAACACAACAACCTGCCCCGTCTAGTGACCCAGACTCGTTCCTTACACGGTGTACAGACCAAGGTCACAGCTCGCTGTTAAGGATGTTAAACAACAAACGGTTCTCATGTGAAGCAAAGTCGAGTCAGCAGTTCTCGAATGAATAACATGTAACAACAGTGTCGCGTGCAAAAGCAGCAGAAGCGGCAAGCTGGCTTTCTAACAGCCATCGAGGTTATGCTAACTTAGCATTGTACATAGGACGTGGTTAACCCACACTACACATCCAGGTGGCGATGTTGGTCATGGTGGTTTGGAAATCGATTCTTGTGCTGTCTGCGTCTTTCTTTTCTGTGAGGTATAGGACAAGCTGGGTGTCAGATTAGGAGATGATGTTGAGTCCCTGGGTTCGGGGCGATGTTCGCCAGAGGTGCCATGTAGGTGTTGAAGAGGGTGGGCTGAGGGATGAGCCCTGGGGGATGCCGCATATAATGTCTTTGGGTGTGGAGGAGAACGGTGGTAGGTGGATCCTCTGTGTTCGGCTGGATACGAAGGCGGAGATCCAGTCTAGTGCCTTGCTCTGGATGCCTATATGTTTGAGTCGGGTGATAAGAGGGTGGTGGGAGAAAGTATTGCAGGCTGCTGAGAGTATGAGGGCGACTGATCTGCCTAGGTTGAGGAGGCATCTGATGTTGTCCGTTGCGCAATCATGGTGGTCTCTGTGCTGTGATTTGACTGTAAGCCTGATTGGTGGGTTGGGGGGGTTGAGCAGGTGGTTTTCCCAGAGGTATTCCATGAGCTGGCAGTTGATGACTTTCTCCACGACTTTGGTGAGGAAGGGGAGGAGTGAGATGAGTCAGTAGTTTTTTAGTTCGTTGGGGTTAGCTGTGGGTTTCTTCAGGAGAGGTTTGACCTCGCCGTGATTCCGAGCGTTGGGGACGGTTGCTATGGTGATGGAGGTGTTGCATAGTCCTGCGAGGGAGCATCCGATTGCTTCTCTTCCTAGGTTATAGATGTGGTGGGGGCCGGGGTCTGGGGAGATCCGGAGTGGATGGATTTTATGATTGAGATGGTGTCTTCGTTGAGAGCTGCTCCCAGTCGGTGATTCGGTGGGGGTGGGAGGCGTTAGTTAGGGTGTGGAGGTGGTTGAGGACGGTTGCTTGGGGGTCGACATTGCCGTAGATGTCAGATCTTGCGGTGAAAATAGTCTGATAGAGAGTCGCAGAAGGCTGAATGGGCATTCATGTCTGGGCATACACTGCCAACTTAAGGCGAACAAAGCAAACACAAGGAGATGATGGACGGAGCGCTGAAACGTTTCAGACACTCACCCCCAGTGACAGATCTGGGTTGAATCCATCATCGTTCTTTAGCTTACTTCGCAGTTCAGCGCTCTGTCCATCATCTCATTGTGTTTGCTTTGTTCGCCCTACGTTGGCAGGGTATTCCCAGACGTGGGTCCCTTGCTCACTTTGCCACTAGATTCAAGCTAGCCTGGCTGATGAGATCCGTTGGGATAGGTCCCTTATTTTTCTGTTGACTTAAGAATACAACTCAATTTGTACTGGAATTCCCCCTCCAGTTGACAGCAGAATCAGTTCTGTACTTGGTTATTAGCATGCACCAGGAGGACTCAAAAGAGTTTGACATTAATTATGGGACAGTACTGAGGCAGTTGTCTGCACAGGTTTATCACTGGATTAAAATCCCACTATGACTGTCCGGCCATATAGCGAATATGAACATGCTGGTTCTCCTACGATTGATCTCTTTACTTATCAGCATATCCATCACCTCGAACCAAAGGCTCTGTGATTCATTTAGGTTTTTTTATGATTAGATTCACTTAGTCCTCTAAACAGTCCAGAGTGAGCTGGAGTGTGCTTTCTCTTCCATATGGGGCTGGAGGCTTCTCAGCCCCCCAATGTTTAGCTGTAATTTCATGTGGTGTGGACCTAATTCACCCATTCTTACTTTCATGATCTTTTGGCACTACCACACCTTGCGGTCACATGGGCATTGAGGTTGGCTTTACCTTGTCCTCTGAATATGGCTATGCTGGATGACTCGGGCGGGAGTTGAATCCAGAGAAATGTACGCCACAATCATAAAATTAGCTGACTCGTAGGCAGTGGCTTGTGCATCTATATTCGCCTCCTGTATGCATTGTAGGCATTCATTGCTTCCCATGACCTTTGAGCAGTCTTGTACCAATAGTTGACTAGACTTACGATTTTATGCTGGGAGAACTCCTTATGGAGGGAATATTTAGAGAAATCATTCATTTTAATGGTGAAGGCGAAGTGCTGAGATGCCTGTATGTGTTGGATTGTTACATGATTCAGTTTGTAGTAGGAAGTTGAGGTGTTCCATGAGAGGTGTAGGGTTGTCGATGATGGTGCATTTGATGGTTTCCCTGAAGATGATGGTGATGCCTGCACCTTGTTTGTTGGCGTGGTCATGGTGTATTATCTTGTAGTCTTCGGGAGTGGTGGTGATGATGTCTGGAATCAAGGAGGGGTTGAGCCACGTTCTGGTGATGAAGGCTAAGTCTGTGGAGAGGGTGGTGATGGTGTCCCAGATTTCTGAGGCATGTTTATAGAGTGAGCGGGCGTTGCGCAGGATACGATGGAGCGATTTCAGGGTGTTCTTTGTCTTGTGTGCAGGAGTGGCGCAGGATCTTTCATAGATTTTGCTGCAGGAGAAGTTGCAGTGTCTGCAGGTGAAGGGTCCTTTGATGGATTGTGGGGAGGAGGAGACGCAGCTGTTTCGGCGTTCTTGGCGGTGTACTGTCTGGTGGCAGGAGGGCCAGGGGACCTGGAGCTGAGTGTTGTCCAACCGTGAGTGAGTTGGCAGCCTGACCACTGTGTGATTATGCGGCGGCCTCCATTAGTGGTCCTGATAGGTGGTCCTTGAGGTCCTGTCTCATGGCAGGGACCTGGAACCGGGCAGCACGAGGATAGGAACAGCAGGCGACGCAGGGGCAGGAACAGTAGGCGGCACAGGGGCAAGAACAGCAGGTGACTTAGGGGCAGAGGCAGCAGACAGCACAGGGACAACAGGCAGCACAGGTGTCAGATCTTGCGGTGAAAATAGTCTGATAGAGAGTCGCAGAAGGCTGAATGGGCATTCATGTCTGGGCATACACTGCCAACTTAAGGCGAACAAAGCAAACACAAGGAGATGATGGACGGAGCGCTGAAACGTTTCAGACACTCACCCCCAGTGACAGATCTGGGTTGAATCCATCATCGTTCTTTAGCTTACTTCGCAGTTCAGCGCTCTGTCCATCATCTCATTGTGTTTGCTTTGTTCGCCCTACGTTGGCAGGGTATTCCCAGACGTGGGTCCCTTGCTCACTTTGCCACTAGATTCAAGCTAGCCTGGCTGATGAGATCCGTTGGGATAGGTCCCTTATTTTTCTGTTTACTTAAGAATACAACTCAATTTGTACTGGAATTCCCCCTCCAGTTGACAGCAGAATCAGTTCTGTACTTGGTTATTAGCATGCACCAGGAGGACTCAAAAGAGTTTGACATTAATTATGGGACAGTACTGAGGCAGTTGTCTGCACAGGTTTATCACTGGATTAAAATCCCACTATGACTGTCCGGCCATATAGCGAATATGAACATGCTGGTTCTCCTACGATTGATCTCTTTACTTATCAGCATATCCATCACCTCGAACCAAAGGCTCTGTGATTCATTTAGGTTTTTTTATGATTAGATTCACTTAGTCCTCTAAACAGTCCAGAGTGAGCTGGAGTGTGCTTTCTCTTCCATATGGGGCTGGAGGCTTCTCAGCCCCCCAATGTTTAGCTGTAATTTCATGTGGTGTGGACCTAATTCACCCATTCTTACTTTCATGATCTTTTGGCACTACCACACCTTGCGGTCACATGGGCATTGAGGTTGGCTTTACCTTGTCCTCTGAATATGGCTATGCTGGATGACTCGGGCGGGAGTTGAATCCAGAGAAATGTACGCCACAATCATAAAATTAGCTGACTCGTAGGCAGTGGCTTGTGCATCTATATTCGCCTCCTGTATGCATTGTAGGCATTCATTGCTTCCCATGACCTTTGAGCAGTCTTGTACCAATAGTTGACTAGACTTACGATTTTATGCTGGGAGAACTCCTTATGGAGGGAATATTTAGAGAAATCATTCATTTTAATGGTGAAGGCGAAGTGCTGAGATGCCTGTATGTGTTGGATTGTTACATGATTCAGTTTGTAGTAGGAAGTTGAGGTGTTCCATGAGAGGTGTAGGGTTGTCGATGATGGTGCATTTGATGGTTTCCCTGAAGATGATGGTGATGCCTGCACCTTGTTTGTTGGCGTGGTCATGGTGTATTATCTTGTAGTCTTCGGGAGTGGTGGTGATGATGTCTGGAATCAAGGAGGGGTTGAGCCACGTTCTGGTGATGAAGGCTAAGTCTGTGGAGAGGGTGGTGATGGTGTCCCAGATTTCTGAGGCATGTTTATAGAGTGAGCGGGCGTTGCGCAGGATACGATGGAGCGATTTCAGGGTGTTCTTTGTCTTGTGTGCAGGAGTGGCGCAGGATCTTTCATAGATTTTGCTGCAGGAGAAGTTGCAGTGTCTGCAGGTGAAGGGTCCTTTGATGGATTGTGGGGAGGAGGAGACGCAGCTGTTTCGGCGTTCTTGGCGGTGTACTGTCTGGTGGCAGGAGGGCCAGGGGACCTGGAGCTGAGTGTTGTCCAACCGTGAGTGAGTTGGCAGCCTGACCACTGTGTGATTATGCGGCGGCCTCCATTAGTGGTCCTGATAGGTGGTCCTTGAGGTCCTGTCTCATGGCAGGGACCTGGAACCGGGCAGCACGAGGATAGGAACAGCAGGCGACGCAGGGGCAGGAACAGTAGGCGGCACAGGGGCAAGAACAGCAGGTGACTTAGGGGCAGAGGCAGCAGACAGCACAGGGACAACAGGCAGCACAGGGACAGCAGGAGGAGCAGGGGCAGCAGGCGGCACAGGGGTGGCAGGCAGCACAGGGGCAGGGACAGCAGGCAGTGCAAGGGAGTACAGTACCTTAAGCTAGGGGTCAGAATATTCAGGGGACAGTGCTCCCGCATTACCTGGGGGGGCTGTTCATCGCCATGTGCTGACATTAGTGATACACATGAAACACTCTAAGCATAATCTCGCTCGAATATATTGACATGTTCCACCTTCATCAGTCCATCATTTGCAGGGCGTTTGATGTGCCTGGGAAGCAGATTTATGTCAAACCGAACAGGTGAAAATAGTCTTACTTGTGACTGAAAGTAAGACTGAAAGTGCATATCTATTTGTACAGTGCAGACAGGTTTCTTTATTTTAAGTTTCTTAAGCGCATATACTATACACTTCCAGGCTGGAGAAATTTGAGCTTCTTGAAGCAGCTATGCTCAAGATGCTCCCGTGATAGAGCTGATTTATTTCCATTTATTTTGGTGATGCCCTGACAATCAGGCCTTCTGGATTGATTATTTTCCTGATCTTGAAAAAATTACCCAGGCCAACTTGGACCCCTCCACTTTACTGATTTTCTTTTTTTTTTTTAAAAACTCTGTTTATTTAACTTAGAGAAACAGTGGTCATGTTATACAGCTCTGCATCTCGTATATTACATTTGCATCCATTTGTCACACGTATCAGTACATCATTTTCCATTTAGCGGGCATAGTTACAATACTTTGCCCTACACTTTGCACTGTACAGTGGTCCTCTGGGGACGAGACAATAGGTGGTTCACATAGCCCCCCACGGTACACATTCTATTTAGTCCAAATTGCTAACCATTTTTTGGGACATCCCCGTGCAACGTATACAGTTTTCTCGCGAACCATACACCAGTCCATATCTTCCCTCCATTTCTTTAACGTCGGTGGTGCAGAGGCCCCCCATAACTGTGCTATGTTGCGCTTGGCAACCGTCTGCCCAAGTGTGACCCATAGCCTCCCTTTTACATTTAAATCCGTGGGCTCCCAAATATTCAGAAGGCATCTCTTGGCCTCAGGCAGTAAGGGCACCACCCACACCGTACACATAACTTTCAGGACCTTCTGCCAATAGACCTGAACTAATGGGCATTCCCAGAGAACGTGTAGGAATTCGCCCTGCATTCCACATCCTCTCCTGCATAGCCCGTCAACACTGCTCCCCATGTGAATCAGTTGGGTCCCTGAGAGGTAGACTCTATGCAGAATCTTTAGCTGTATTAGTTTTAATTTTGCCGATATAGCCACTTCTTTGGGTGAGGAAAGTGCCTCCTGCCATTCCTCATAGTCTACTTCTAGACCATCCCTTATCCATTTCTCCCTAAGTGTAGTGAGGGGATCAGGGGTGTGGTGGATGAGTTTTTTGTACGTGAGGGATATACATTTGTCTGGTAGATGCTCATCAAGTAGTCTGTCCTCGAGCGGTGATGCCTCCGGTAGCTCCGTGCCTGACGGGATGTTGGCCTGCAGAGCATGCCGAATCTGTGCATAACGGAAGTGTTCTGATGCTGCCATTTCGTATGTCTGTTGCAGTGCAGCAAACGTTACCACTCCATCCCGTCCCCACATGTCCCTAATATGCGTAATACCAATGAGGTCCCACTTGTCAAACCCTTTGGTTCTCCCCAGAGTCCCCAACCGTTCCGTATCCCAGAGGGGGGTGGCCAATGTGAGTTTATTGGCCCATCCCAAAGCTTTGTTTGCCCCGTGCCATATCTGGACTGCGTGTTTAGTGGGGCCTGTGAGCTTGTACCTAGTAGGTCGGGAGTAAAGTGATCTCGTGAAGTCACCACCCGGCAGCAACAACTTATCCATTCCGTATGCAGGGTCATCTCCGCTTCCGTACTGGCATTGGTTAATCGCAGCCAGGTGCGCTGCCCAATAGTACTTCCTGATGTCTGGCAGGGCTATACCCCCATCATACCACCCCAACGTGAGCTTGCCTAGAGCTATTCGAGGTCTACCATCCCATAGTAAGTCTCTCTGCAGGGACTCGACCTCCTTAAAGAAGGCTTGTGGTACCATGTCTGGGTAGTGTTGGAGGGCATATAAGAATCTAGGCAATGCCATCATTTTAAACAGCGCCGCTTTCCCAAGCAGGGACAGGAGCAGCTTCTTCCAGACATCTACATCTCTTCGGAGTCTGCAATGGAGGCACCAGGTTTCGTTCATCTCGCTTCCCGACATCAGTGGTTATAAATATACCTAGATACCGAAAACCGTCCTCCGTTACCTTAATCGTGCAGTCTCTTGGGAGGGGGGGGGCATTCCATGGAGCATGTAGAGCATTGACTTGCTCCAGTTAATTCGAAAACCTGAGTTTCTTCCGAAACTGGCAAAAATATCTAGTACCACTGTTAAGGAACGCGCAGGGGAGGAAAGATAGAGTAGGATATCGTCTGCGTACAACGAGATCCTGTCCTCCCAGCCCTCAGTCCAACGGAGTCCGCGGATGGCTACATCTCTGCGTATCCAGGCCGCGAGCGGTTCAAGGGAGAAAGCGAATAACAATGGCGACAGAGGGCAGCCCTGTCTGGTCCCTCTACCAAGTGTGAATACCTCTGACATCTTGTTGTTAACCGACACTTGTGCTAGCGGTTCGGCGTATAATAGGCGCACCCATCCTATAAACTTGGGCCCAAAACCCAGCTTCTTGAGCACTGCAAAGAGGTGTGCCTATTCAAGGGTATCGAACGCCATGGTTGCGTCCAACGAGACCACCATGGCGTCCTCCTGGATGCCGGGGCAACGCCCCAGGACTCCGTGGAGGCGCCTCAGGTTGAGGGCTGTATTGCGATGAGGCATGAAGCCCGATTGGTCAGGGTGTACTAGTTTGGTTATGATAGTCCGGAGTCTGTTGGCTAATACTTTGGCCAGTATTTTTGGTTCCTCATTAAGGAGGGATATTGGTCTACATGATGTACATTCAGCCCTCGGTTTCCCAGGTTTGGGAATTACTAGTGTGGCTATGCGTTGATCCCTTGGCAATGTACCTCTCTTGTGACTGTCGTAGTACATGGCTTTCAGATATGGCGCTATCCTATCTGGCTTAAGCTTGTACAGTTCAATGGGGAGGCCATTGGGTCCTAGTGCCTTGCCCACCTTAAGATCACCTATTGCTTTGATTAGTTCCTCCGACCTGAGATCTTCCTCCATCTGGTCGTGTTCTCGGCCTGTAAGGGTGGGCAGCTTAATGTCTGTTAAGAATTCGGTCGAGTCGTCCTCCGTGAGGTCATATTGTCTCTGGTACACCTTCTCAAAGTGTATGGCAAGTTGTCGCACTATGTCGTGTGGCTCGGTGAGGATTATCCCCAACGCACTCCTAAGTTCAGGTACCACTCTTTGCTCCCTTTCTTTCCTATCCAGCCAAGCTATAAGTTTGCCCGCCTTGTCACCCTGGTCGTATATACGCCCATCCCTGTCACAAGCAAGGGTTTTAGTAGCCTCTGTAGCAATGGCTTTATATTCGGCTGCTCTGATTTGCAATTGATGGGAGACATTGTCATCAGGGTCGTGCCCAATTTTCTCCTCTAGCCATGTGCTTTCGCGCTCTATATCGGTCAGCTGCTTTTCTTTTTCATTACGTCTACCCGCCACGACTGAGATAGCCTGCCCCCTAAGGACTGTCTTGAATGCCTCCCACAGAGCGGATGGTGAGCACTTCACTGATTTTTGTGAAAGAGATGCCTGCCCAGGTGAAATGGGTTACTGCCCTAGCAGTTCTTATGGCCATGCATGTGGTTGCAATAGGTTTGGGTAGAGGCTCACTCCAAGGGTGGAGGAGTGCAGAAGCGATCTAATATTCTGTAGTGATGCATCGGATAATCATGCCACTCTTCTCCCCTACACCTGTAGGCCTGAGCTTCCTGAGTTCTAGAAGTAGAGACCACTAACCAATAGTGGGTGAAAGCTTGATTGCAGAGTCAAAAACTGGAGTGGATTTCTTCCTTTTCCCTGTGTCTCCCTGCAGTGTACCCAAGATGAACCCTGTTATTTCAGGACAGCGTGCTAGATGCAGGGCTACACTATACATATGACAGGGCAGTGCCTGCACATACAACCATGTATTGAAGTCTACTGTCCCTAACTAAACTTCGCCGCTCGTTCCTTAGCGTTTTCATGATAGAACTCTTACAATCGCTGGCATTCTCCAAACATACTTTGCTCTGTTGAAAGCTGTCTTTCTTACAACTACCAATCAGGTCTCATCAAAAAACGAGCATTGACATAGCCAATGGGTCTCGCTTTTGGGACCTCATAAGTATTTAGTTATGCAGCACAAAATCCTTGGTGCAACAACATCAACTGTTGCATGGCTAAACACTTATAAGGTCCCAAAGGCGAGACCTATTGGCTATGCCAATGCTTTGCAATTCAATAGGTCTTGCAATAGCGAGATTTTGAGCTATTGGCATTGTAAATGACAATTCTTTTTGTGTTTAAAAAACCTGCAATAATAAATGGCATTGTCATTTACAATACCAATAGGGCAAAGTTTCTAAAATGCAAGGCCTATTGAACTGCAAATGCTCGCTGTTTACAAGTGCCCCATGCTGCGTTTTCACATTAATAGAGGTCACGCCCCTTTCTTTACAAAAGGTGAATCTAAAGAAAAGTCAGTGGCTGCTATTAAGGTGAAAGCGCGGTATGGTGCGCTTTTACCCCCCAAAAATGTGTTTGTCAAGTTGAAAAACAAATGCTTTTTTTTGTAAAAGCACCCAGTGAAAGCGAGCATACCATGCTGAATGTTGCAGGAAATCATGTAGTGCCTGCAGTAGGAGAAACAATAAAACACAATAGTGCTTACAGAGTAAATAAGACTACTATGTAACAACCGAAGTAAAAGGGCCAGTCCTCATGGGAGGTTACAAATGAAGACAAGGTTGTACTAAAGAGGGACTGACAAGCCTATTAACGAATCAGAAGCCAGCACTTACGAAGGACAATGATAAGCCAATGACAAATATGGGCGGAGAATGGGTGGGGCTTATAGTCCATATTCCAATACAGTATGGCCTGCAGAGCAGCGCATATGCTGCCCAGGCTTGACCTAAGAATAATTAAAAGCCTTTCTGATAAGGCCTAGATCAAACAGTTCTTCTACTGGTACATCAGCCTGTCTTGCAGATGGCGCCAAGATGCTTCTTATGAAGCAGCTGTGTGCTGTATAAATGCTAACTGATTAATTGATTGAAGGGCCGGATACTTAACCAACATGACTGAGTAGTGAACTGTCAAACTTAAGCAGGCTGTGGAAGGTCACTTAAGGGGTCTCTTCCTTGGTGCTCCGCAACAACTAGAAGGGGAGGTAATCACAAGGAGAACATCATCACATCTACAGCCCAGACATTGCTCCTATCAGAGGTGTGGCTGGAAGCTGCAGGCTTCGAGGGTCCCTTGCAACAGTAAGCTGGTAAAAGGATGTAAAAAGAGATACTAGTGGGACCTACAGGAACCGTAACCCTTTAGTCTCCGAAGATCTCTCGCATAGGGGGTGCCCAACATTTGTCCACAAAGGCAAAGTCATGCCAAACATTCAGTCTATTCAAACAAGATACATGTATGCACAGTTAATTTAAACGCAAAATATTTACGTACCACCAGGGTGTCATGAATATATGGCAGGTCTGTAGCCTTGTGCACCAAGACTGGAGATGCCTAGTCTGCAGCATAGGAGTCTGTGGAACATCTAGCGCCGGGAGCATCTGGGTCAAGTGCTACAGAGAAGCTCTATTGTAAGACGACGTTACACATAGGGCACGGGCTGTGAGGGAGCGTCTTGACGGTTTACACATACACAGAGCCCTGACGCTGGTAGTGCACAGTGATAGCGCTTCCTTCTTGTTGACGCTTTCACCAGGCACACACAAACATGAGGAGGAGGAAGGAAGGAATCTGGAGGCCTCAAGGCCGGTTTCACATCGAGGGGAAGTTACATTGCTGATAACAGATGGTGCTTTCGAGGAGCCATATTTGAGTAACTGACATCAGGCAAAAAACACACACACACACAATATGAGGGAATCGTAAAACATCGACATCACACCCAGAAGGATTAAGAGACATTGACAACGCACACGAGCGCACACAAGCATTTGGAGATGTCGGATACATGAACCCACCCATGCACTCACACACATACAAGACTAGAGACACTGGCAATGCACAGAGCAAAAAAACGATGACACCCTGGCAATCATGCACACACGAGACACCGACAACGCATGCACACCCACATACAAGAAGATTATAAAAGACAATATATGCGAACACACAACATTTTACAAACTAGTAAAATGTCATAACCCTCCCTAAGAAAATATGGACCAGCAACAACCACCTAGAACTTAAACAATAAAAACATTGCTTCTCCCATAAACCTCACCATGCTACACTCCTAGCTTTGCATACAGTGAGTTGAGGATGCTCCCTGAACCAGCAGCACAAGCATAGTGAGTTAGTGTCACTCCGGACTGCACGGTTCTACGAACTACTGGTCAGACCTCCGTGCGACGGTGGGTTCCTGCGACAAGACCCTGAGAGACCACAATCAGTGGGTGGTCTTCCTCTTACTAGCGCATCCCTGCACTACCGACTAATGGCTCAAGCTGTGCAACACACAAACCCCACAAACAGCTCGTGCGTGGATGTTTCTATCCTTATAGGACTGCACAACATTTATGCTTATGTGCCAAGAAGCTCGTTCAATACTTCTAGACGCTGCATGCATTTCATCCACCTTTTCTATACACGTTTAAGTGCATCTAACGCGAGGGCTTTAAGTCGGACCAAAAAAACTGTGGGTGTCTCAACTCAAAGGGACGTGGCCGATGTAAGTAGGGCGTGGCTTAAAACACGCAAGCTAAAAATCTGTGCTTAGCATATTGTGTAACCCAAATGGTATTTTGCTGCTTCTGTCATTACATCCAGATATATAATACAAGTAACATAACACCTACAAAAATAGGACTATTGGCTTTGCATTTGGATGTTAGTTGCATAAGATAAATAAACAACAACTTTATAATAGAATAATATTGGAAATGCTTCACTGATGAAATTGTGAGACTGTGAAATAACTATAACGAGTCTCTTTGAAGTTACATTAAAGGCGCAGTGGAGGGTGGTACTGCTACAGAGTTAAGATTTTACTTTCACCCTGAGGGAGAGGGCAAAAATGGAGAGTTTGATAGGGACCTGTCTCAGCACCTGCTTTTTGGGACTGCTGGTACTGAGCACTGGCAGGACCCGGCCCAGTTAAAGCCCTGTCTAACGTCCTCCTAAGATGCACCCCGTGCGCTCAATAATTTCCTGAAGTCGGATTGTTCAGGTTATCTTCCGGAGCTACGAGGCGCTATATTCACGAGACATCTGGAGGAGGTTCTCAACAGTGCAAAAAGCGCCTTAGGCCTCTTAAGAATGACAGAGAGAGCTATATCTATATCAATAACCACACAATGCAATACAAAAAAGACACACACACACACACACACTCACTTCATGCGACACCAACAATGCACACCCAGACATGGAAACGAGGATTATGGAACGCTGACAGGCTGTGCTTGATTTGCATCATTGCGGGCCACCGATACTTAAGGGTTCTAACACCTGGTTTACTGCATCAGACATTTACTGATAACAAGAGAGGACCAAACAAAGCAGAGACAGGAAGGAAGAGAAAGAGAGAAAACCCGTCACAGACAGGGAAAGCAGGACCAACAAGAGAAACAACATGGCCGGGAGGGTCTGGGGGTGGATTAATGAGGCCTGGGGAGGGGTGGGGGGGGGATTCAGACAATATAGTTTAGTATTCTGCTCCCCGACATTTAGACCAGAAACATAGTTTTACAAATTAAGCACTGCAAGATAAGTCGGAGTACATGCATAGGCACACAGCCCGAGGGGGATGTTAGGGTACATGAGGAGGCACGCTGCCCGAGGGGGATGTTAAAGTACATGAGGAGGCATACTGCCCGAGGGGTGGTGTCAGGGTACATGAGCAGGCACTCGGCCCGAGGGGTCGAGTCAGGGTACATGAGCAGGCACACGGCCCGAGGGGTGGTGTCAGGATTAGGGTGACCAGATTTCCCGAATGAACAAGATTGGACAATAATGTCACTGTGTAGACTTTGACGGTGTAAAAAAGGTTGCCACTAACCTCAAAACATAATGGAGGTCAACTTGAAGGCTGGAGGATAATAATCTGAAAAGTTATTTATTTATTTATTTATTATTATTTCTCAGCTGTAAACCTCTGGTTTTGTGCTTATTTAGTGCATAAAGGGAACTGAGGAAAATAGAGACAAAACGATGTGTCAAAGATCACACCATTTTGCTCAAGAGGGAGCACAAAAACAGAAATGTCTGGTCCCTCAACCGATAATGCAGTAGACCCCTACTCCTGTGTGCAAAAGAGAGGGGAAAAAAGCAGTAGCGGAAAAGGAAAAGTCTGTGTTCTGTGCACACAAATGTAATGACGTCCCCTCAACTGGAATGTGATGAACGTCACAGTGCCTTTTCGACTACTGCTAATGCTCGACTCCTTTAATCAAAGCGATTTGTTTGCTAAAATTCATGCGGCCGTAAAAGCGAAAGTGATCGCGATCACGCAAAAGTGATCATGATCGCGGGGACACGCTCTGTGGTGCGGGAGGGGCGGGGCAAGGTGCTTGGACAAGCGGCATAAAGTCGCGAGGAGGGAGGGGGAGAAGGGAGGGGAGAGTGCGAGCAGAGGAGCCATTAGAACAAGGCTTAATGAGATATGAAAGGCAGATGGCAGCCGCGCGTGTTCATGCACGCAAGCTTTAGGCCAGGAAAAGCTTGTGGGTAGCACTTTGAAAAGCCCCTTACTAAAAGTCGAGCAAGCTGCGCATGCACTGCTCTAGGCTCGACCTAACAACTTGACTGCACAACACCTTATCAGCAACAACGTTTATTGGGTTCCTTGAGAAGTGAGGATCAAATTTAAAATGTTACCTGGTATACCATGCCACACACTTTAAAAACCCTCACTAGCTAACCTGTCTCAAAAGGCCAACGAGGATGAAGAAAGAAGAACTCAGTCTTGCTGGAATCACTGAAATGTAGTATAAGCTTAGCTCTGAAAAATTCCTTCACCAGGATTGTCACAAATATTTGGAACTCTCTCACCCTCTCACCCTTCACCTGAACACTTTACTAACCCTCATCTTCTTTAGCAAAGTCCTGAAAACTCTTATGTTTCACCAACTTTTAAACTAAGACCTCTTCTTTCTACTAACATTATCTGATTCTTCCAAGCTTATTGGTTGCCTTTTTTTTCTTCTCCTAAACAGTTTTTTTTCTTCCACTCTTTCTTCCCTTCCTGTTTAACTATCCTCAAACTGATAGTACTTGAGCATTTTCAGGGCCTGTAAAGTGTATTAATACCACTTGATGAAGTCTGCACTATATGACTTGTAACGCGCACTAATACGACTAGATACAGTCTGCACTGTATAAAACCGTTGAATAATAAAAAATTTAAAACAAGAATCTCTAGAGTTTGTATTCGCAGTACTGGAAATAGTCATTTGAAGTGATAATATAGGTCCCGAAACTTTTAGAGCTCCTGATTAGAGAGAAAACCAGAGAGGCATTGTAGAAGTGGTTAACCACAACACTGATCATAGCCACATGGCAGGTTGCTATGCACTGCAGAACACTGTTGATCTAGATGGCATTGAACATGCAAGAATGAGGAAAAACAATGCACTAATGATCAGAGGTGTATGTTGAAGTAACCAGATATTCCCGAAGAGGGGGGACCATCTTGGAGGTTTGGTATAGTTATCAAAATGATCCCAAAAAATATTATTGTCATCCGGCAATAGCCCCAGTCAATTTAATGCAAATTTGTTTTCTTGGGTGGGTGCTTTTTTTGTGTTTGGCTAGTAGAAAGCCAAAAGGCTTGTAAATGATTCACGTGTTCCTCAGGTTGTGGTCCGCATATGATTGAACATTTTAATCTATTACAACTTTGTTAACCTGTATGTTGACAGCGATTTATTGGAATGTTTATCACGAATATGTTGTAAAAACCAATCATCGCATTCAAATTAGAAGCGACTAAAAGGGACACCACTGACAAGACCACAGTGGACACTGAAAATGCTGCTTAGTGTTCCTAGAAACATCTGTATTATATACCAGTGAGGTCTGGGGGCTTTTCTAGTGTAGTGCATACTCATGAAAAACGCTGACTCTTTGCAACCAGTGATAAATTTGATACAAATACCCACAACCATTACAAGCCAGAGTTGCTATAATTAACATTATAAAGCATATAACAATTGAGGGGGGTGGTGGTTCAGGACTACGGCTGATCCAAATGATGCCTGTTTTCACTTCACAATGCACCTAAAGCACAAAATTGCTGCTATGGATCATGATAAACCAGGGACACTACCATTTTAAAGTGTTACCATTTGGCATAAACTTGACACTTAAGGCTTCCATCGTGCGTCTTTGTTTAGCAGCCCATCTTCAATGGTTATTTATTTTAAAATTCTTTTTTTGAAACTTCGCTGAGCATACAGTGAATGCAGGCACTACATGGGAGCGATCATTTAGTATATATTTCGGTGGAAGCAGACAGCATCAAAAGTAAGGCTTTTTCTTTATGGCAAATGGCATTTTGTAGGATGTAATACATCTAAACGACAGTGCCCCCCCCCCCCCCCTTCACTCCCTGGCTCCACCCCTTATAATCAGTAACCATAAAATTTGCACCAACTACCCCACACGTTTTTCCACTTTTTCGGGCAGCCCCTGCTCTAAGAAACCACCTGCTTCGCCCTCTGGCACCAGTCTAAGTCCGACTCCCAGTCTTCTGCGCAGTATTGTGTTTCACCACCCCGCTGCAACCACTAGCCAGATCTTATGATATTTTGTCCAGGACACCTCCCCTGTTATAGTTAAAAGGAGCCATTTTGTGTCTAGGGGAACCTCCAGGGCTAACACCTGAGATATTCTCCAAACCACTTCTCCCCAGTAGAGTTGTATTATCGGACATTCCCAAAGGATGTGGAAGAATGTGCCTTTCTGTCTGTACCCTCGCAAACAGAGTGCAGAGTCTCCCCTTCCTATCTTCTGCAGTAGAACTTCAGAGTAGTATGAGCTGTGTAGGATTCTCAGTGGATACAAATTGCTCTCTCTCGTGGCTTAGTTGGGCCTCTGCCCAGTCGTCCTAATCCAGGCCTCCCAAGTCACTTACCCAGATCTCTCTCAATGCCACCATCTGGTCAGTGGAATTATTAATCAGCTTGTGGTAAACTATGGACATGGCTTTATCAGTCATAGGCTATATGAGTAGGGGGTCCTCAAGTGGCGTTGCCTCCTGCAGTTCCCCCTCCATAATATGCTTCTTAAGGACATGCCCAAGCTGCAGGTAGCTATACTGCTCCGGCTCTGCCAGGTCATGCTCTTGGTGCAGAACCTCAAACTTTACTAGTGCTGGCCCCCTCCTGATAAACCCCTGGCATTCTGTCAATCAGATTCCACTTCGAAAAGTCTTTCAGGTTACCCACCTCTTGCAGTAAGTCGCTGTCCCGTAGTGTCATTTGATTAGTAATTTTACTTCCCCATCCCAAGTAGTTAGTAGCCTCCTTTCAAGCTCTGACCATCGTCTGCATGTGCATCTGCAAGTTTTGTTCCCTTTTCCGTTGAAAAAGAACTTCCAAATGATCCCTGCTATCTATAGCCTCTCTGTCAACCTAGTAGGCCAGTTTGCCACGATCAGCTAACACCCCATCGTTGACTGCCACTAGTTGTGCGGCCAGTAATGTTTAAGTATGTCCGGGACTGTCAGCCCTTCCATCATATATTTCTCTTTGGAGCTTGCTAAGAGCAATACGAGAATTACTTCCATACCATAACAGTAGATGGGCTTTGTGATCAATTTTCTGGAAAAACTCTGGAGGGATCCTAAAGGGTGTATTTTGAAGTGCATAGATGAGACGTGGGAGGGTCATCATTTTCTACAGGGCAGCTCTGCCCATTAACGATAGCGGCATCCTCCTCCAATGTTCTACGTCACTAAGGAGTCTGTCGAGCTGTGCGAACAGGGTCCTACACAGGAATTCATTAGGATCACGAGTAACCTAGATCCCAAGATACTGGAAACCATCCAGCACCACGGCTCTGTGCAGCAGGAGGGGAGCCTAGAGTTACCTCCTGTCAAGGGCAAGATTAGGGACTCTGTCCAATTAATGCAATAACCTGAGTGATCCCTAAAGGTGTCAAAGATTTGCAATATTCTAGCTACGGAGAGGGTTGGCTGAATAATCTAGAGCTATACATCGTTTGCATATAGGAAGTTGCATTCTTCCCAGCCCCCTTCACCACTCACTCCCTGTATAAGTGGGTCTTGACTGACCTACGCTGCGAGCGGCTCAAGGCCCAGTGCAAATATCAGTGGGGATTGGGGACACACTTGCCTTGAGTCCTTCTGCAGGGGAAAGACTCGGGATATCGTGCCATTTACTTTCACCCTTACAAGCAGGCCCTGAATTTTACACAGCTGGAAAATTTTGGACCAAAAATCATCCAAGCCAGAGTTGCAAAGATGTAGTTCCACTCAATGCTGTCAAATACATTTTTGCATCTAAGGCAATGAATGAGCTCTGCCTGTTCAGCTGGTGGCAGCCTGGTCATATGCAGCACTCCGTAAAGGCACCACAAGTTAAGGCGTGTGCTCCTGTGCTGCATGAAGCCTGATTGGTCAGGGCAAATTACCTTATGCAACCTGGTTGCCAGGGCCTTTGTCAGCATTTTGGCTCCCTCATTTAGTAAAGATATGGGCCTAACCGATCCACAATGCGTCGGCGACTTGCCTTTCTTGTAAATGACCACAATAGTGGCAATCCTTTGATCCTCATGTAGACTGTGCCCATCGACCCCGCCACATTGAACATGGCCAATATGGGTTACGCAACTTTATCAGCCATACCCTAATATCATTCAATTAGTAGGCCTTTAGGACCCACCTCCTTACCAGATTGGAGGTCTCGTATTGCTCGCACCAACTCTGCTGCCATCAAGTCTTCTTCCAGAGCCCCTTGAGCCTCGTTTGAGAGTGTCTGCAGATCTGTGTCCTTTAGAAAGTCAGCACAGCCTGCATCAGTCCTGGTCGTTGCAGATGTGTATATACCTTCGTAATAAGTGGCAATTGCACCACTAGTCGTTTGGGGCATTCCATTGTTGTAAGGACTTCTAGTACCCAATTCCGTTTTGTCTCTCCTGTCCAGCCATGCCAACAGCTTCTTGGCTTTTTCCCTACATCTTAAAGCCAGTGTTCTCGTCAGCACATTGCTATGCTCCCTGTCTTCTGTCAGTACACGCAGGTCATGCTGTCAGAGTTGTAGCTGATGGCAATGGTCATCAGTCCCATCCTCCAGTACCCTGCTCTCTACGGACTCAATGTCTTGTTCAGTAGCTCTGTATTTGAGTTTATTTTCTTTAATCTTTCCTGCTATCAGAGCCTGACCATGGCCGCGTGTGCCAATTTTGAACACTTCCCACAGGAGACATAATGAATCCACAGTCCCCTTATTTTCTTTGAAGTAGGTATCTGCCCCTTCCCTGAGTTTCTCTTTAATGTCCATGTAACACAGGTGCCATGGATCAAGTCTAGGGGCCAGTGTGAAGTACTGGGACGGTCTGCTCAGCAATGCCACCACTCACTAGTGATTGGAGATCCCTCTCGCCTTGTGTGTTGCGTCTCAAAATTCTCCTGCATGTACTTGTTAGGTAAAGATATGATAAATGTGGGAGGGACTACCGAGCGCTGACGAAAATTATGTGTACTGTCTTTGCTGTGGGTTATGTACATAACGGGTCTATCAGCCCCATCCCTTCTATAAATGACTGCAGCGGTCCCGTCTCAGACTGTGGGGCAGCCCTGCTTACTCTATCCATTCAAGGCTCAGTTACATCGTTCATGTCATGTGCCAATAAAACATAGGCAAATATTTCTAGGGCATTGTAGTGGTGACCACGGAGATGCTTCTCTTGCATCAACACTGTGTCCGGGGCATGTCAACGCAGGTATTGGAGCACAATCGTGCACTTAATTCTACTACCCAGCCCATTTACAGTCCATTAACATATGTTTAAGTCTTACTGTGTCCGCGTTTCCACAGGTGTAGTAGTGATGCATATGTCTGCCTTGTACTCTTGGGGGACCCTGTGCCAGCACGTCGCCCCTTTGTATTATACGTTCCAGCCCCAATCCAGCCAGCACCCCTGTAAGTGAGCAACCATACTAACAAATGAATATACTGAAAGTCCAGAACAGTTGTCCCACACCTGTGAACTCCCCCCAACCTGCTACCCTGCACTATGGGCCTAGAACTGCCCTCTACCCCAACCTGCAGAGTGCCTGTTGCCCCACAGGAACCATAAACTACAGTGGGTAGGCTAGCACTTCCTCACCAAGTTATGTCAGAAAGCTTGAACAATACATGCTATCCCTTATGGCATGTTTAGAATTTGTGCGCCCCAGCTGATCAGACCCTCCCCTTATTTCTCTTCTCCCCCAGTCAACCCCACCCCAAACCCCCCTTCTCTATTCTCCCCAGAAAAGGAGTGCATCTTTCCAGTTGTGACCGCTCCCACTAGAACCCATTCATTTCACCTCTGCATCACTCTAAAAATACCCCTCATGTTGCCCCTTATCAGTTCACCCGCACACGCCCCATAGGGGTTTGCTTCTCTCGTGTCCATGGGGGAGTCATGCCTCTGCTGCACCTCTGGAGATGCCAAGCGCCATGGCCCCAGGTCGCCATTCGGAC
Organism: Triturus cristatus; assembly: GCF_964204655.1. Classification (NCBI taxonomy): domain Eukaryota; kingdom Metazoa; phylum Chordata; class Amphibia; order Caudata; family Salamandridae; genus Triturus; species Triturus cristatus. Next base: position 377,921,297 of record NC_140589.1, read on the forward strand.
GTCCTCCCCTCTGCTCCCGGGCTCCTTTTCGGCTGGCGACATGCTACCCCTTAATCCAGGTCTATGCTTCTTCAGTGGATGTAAATTTCCATGACGTTCTGCCAATGCTCATAGTCTGGACAGGTACAGCATCATATATTTAAGGTCTTTGGCTCTAAACGATTTCTTAACCTCCTCAAAGTTCCGTTGTTGTTTTTGGACTTGCAGTGTAAAATCTGGAAAAAACCTCTGATTGTTTTTTCATATTTATGGTCCCCATGGGAATGGGCCGCCTGGAGTATGTAATCTCGATCCCTGTGGTTAAACACCGTGGCGATGATTGTCCGCAGTGGGGCGCCCAGTCGTGGCAGGGGCACAGGTGCTCTCTGTGCCCTTTCTATTGAGAATAAGTTGGATAATCTCTTGGGGGCAGAGTGTGTTTGTTATGAGGCCCTCTAAGAAGAGATCGACACTGCCATCTTTAATGGTTAGACGTACTTGTCTACCTGTGGTTGGAACACAAACCCTGAAATATTATCTGCTTGGATACATTAAGCAAACATAAGATGTTTGAAAGCTTTGGATTTGCAATACAGTAAAACCTAAAGCGCTTAAGATTTTCGCTATATCGAGATGGTATGTCTAATGTCAGAGTGCATGAACACCAAAGTTCCTTGCACCATAGAGTAAGACCAATGCAAGCCTTGGTGGCAGAAATAACAAAGGAGTGCTTATCTGTTTGTGAACAAGCATGTCTTAAATACATTTTGTTACAACTGATTGACAGATTTACTTAATAGAGACCGCAAAAGGGAATTCAAGTTTTGCAGTCTGTGTGCTGAAATCCCACCCTCAAACCTTTCCTTCCTAAAAGATGGAATCTGATAAGGTGGCTGTTTGCTATAAATTGGAAAAAAGGTCTTAAGTGGTGGAATGCTTATTGATCCCCTACTGAACAGGAAGCCAATATAAAGACCTACTATCAGCGTACCGTGTAGTGATCAGTAAGAACAAACAGGCTTTTTTAACTTTGTCACTGGAGTTATGCCTACAGGCCCACTCTTGTTAAGTTCTGCTACTGTATGCTTAACTTACCCTTGGCCAGCATCAAGGTGTGTGTGCCCTTGCAAGTGGTACAATACATGAAAGACTTCGGGTTCTATTTTAGGAGACCCCTGATGTACTGGAGGGTGAGGAGGTAGAGGAATCCCCCAGACAGAGTTGTTCATTGCTGCATTCCTGAGAGCTGTGTGGGACACACATGGAAGCAAAGGAGCGACAGGCTCTTCACTGCACTTCTAATGGTGCTCTTTCATTCAGTGTGTGGTCACTGGGAAGGGGCCTGGGCACATCTTGGAGAGGAGATGGGACTGATAAGAGAATCATAAAGAGTAGGGCTCGGCCCCTTGGATAACCCTTTGATGTACATATCACTATGGCTGACATTCAGATGTGATCCTCTTGTCAATTCTGTGGACTGTGTTGTGGGGCTGTCATATTTGGAATTGCTCCTCCTGTGACAGACTACTTTCTGCATTAAGGGCAGGTAGAGGAGTGGACACTTCAGTAGGAAGCAGACTCCCAACATAAACTTAAGACTCAGATGCTGAATCACATTTTGGGTCTGGAAACCGATTATAATGAAGGGGGCTCAAGGCCCCTGTTCACAGCTGCCAAGCAGCTAGTCGGTTGTATGTCAAGGAGGAGAAGCTCTGTAATACTTCTACCTGTGACCAGGACTCGGGGCTGAGGTCTGCCAGTCTCCCAGCTGGGTGAGGGGACATTACCCAGGAAAATCTAGAACCACCTTCCTTGGAGCACAAGCACCTGCCTGCCCTGCGAGGAAGAGGGGAGCTCCTGAAGGGAGTGAGGTCCATTGAGGGATCCTGGCAAGTGGAAACCCATTGCGAGGTTTGAGAAGGTGGCTACTGCACCAATCTGGCCATTGCCCCTATGCAGTTTGAAGCCAGCGACCCCCATATGCTAGAGAGGGGGACTGCATTACTGCTGTTCCAATGAGGTTGTTGCTTGTGTGCAGAGTAAAGTCAACAACACTGTATACCAGAGAAGTCTGCCATGAAGATTGCATTACTGCCATGCAGATTGTTATTGCTTGTACGCAGAGTAAATCCAGTGACCCTGTATCCCAGAGGGGTCCACAGGAAATATTGCATTAATGCCATGCTGATCAGGCTGTCACCCAGGTGAGGAGTGAAGCCTGCGACCCCGTATGCCGTGAAAAACGAGGTTTGTTGCCTGGTTGATGTTGAGAGTAAAGGATGCCGTGATGACCTGTGTGTGCCCGAGCCCTGACTAATGTATCTGAACCCGAGTGATCGTCCCCACCCATCTGTGAGAACGATCAGAGGAGTTTACCATATCATCGGAGGAAGCGCCATGGAAAACCAGCCACTGCCCTTGCAGAGCAGAGGGCGCTACACACGGACAGCAGCCACTGCAGACCTCTGTGATGCCCGTGTGTGGAACACTCCCAGGGACTCTGGTAGAGCCATCCCTGAAGGAACCGGTAAGACTCATTGCAGGGTCAAAGGACCAAAGGGAACTTATACTGCCTCATAGTGCTATAGGCGTTGGAACACTTCTGACTTTAGAAGAGTGGGAGTGGGACTCCTGAGTCTTGAGCTACTAGTGGGGCATAACCGGAATGTCCCCCATTGTGAATGGAGAATAACCACTACCATTTGAGAGAGGGAAGTGGGACTCTGGGACCCATCTATCGAACACTATAGTACTGAACCGAAAAAACACTTGGAGCCACAAACTCTCATGCCGAAATCTAAAGAGCCCAAGACACCACAGAAAGCTTCGGAAACATGGGCCAAACAACATTCTGACCCTAAATCTTCGGCACCAACAAAGGATATTGTACCCGTACAACAACTTCCAACAGATTTTCGGATCCGAAACAAAAGACTCTAGTTTGACCCAGAGACTGGCAAAGTTGTTGCCAAGCTAATAAAAAGAGACAATTGGACACTTCAGAAAACCCTGAAATACCCATGAAGTGAAAAGAGATGGGCACTAACACTACTCCACCTCTCTCTCTCCTTCTCCAGTTGATCCAAATCTGCTAATTTCTCCACAACACTCCCCACAACATACATTTTCACCTCAACCACAGGATGATGACGATGACTATAGTGATGTGGGTGGGAATGGAGATCCAGATAAAGATGATGATGCAGATACAATTCCACACAATCCAAATCCTTGGGATGATTACAAAACAGATCCCGACCCACACAATGTCCCGGACCTGTATCCCTCTAGACCATCACCACCAGATGACAATATTGGGTTTATGCAACTCAGTAATAGAGCAGCTCAGTACTACGGAGTTCAGTTACACTCTGACCCTTTAGAGGAAGACTTTTTACTAGAAACATTTACGCCCACACAAAAGTCCACAAATACCCTGCCTATGTTAAAAGGCATGTTAAAACACGCATCAGAAGTTTTTAAGGACCCCGTCAGAGCCAGGATTCTTAAAGCTAAAAAAATACAAGGCAGCTCCCAATGACCCAGTGTTCATTAAAGGTCAGGTCCCTCTAGATTCACTTGTAGTGTCTAATGCACATAAGAGAGCAAGCTCACAAAGCACAGACGATACCCCCCCCCCTTCCTGATAAGGAATCCAAACTCAGACTCATTTGGAAAACGCATTGCATCACAAGCTGCAAATCATTGGCAGATTGCCAATGCCCAAGCTTTGTTGGCCAGATATGACAGAACTCACTATGATGAGCTTGAAAAGCTAATGCAACATCTTCCTGACCAATTTAAAGACAAAGCTAATGATCTTATACAGGAGGGAAAATTAATAACAAATACGTCCATCAAATGTGCGCTTGATGCAGCTGACACTGTCTCTCGTGCTATTAATACCAGCATTTTGTTACGCAGGCACCCTTGGATCCGAATCTCTGGTTTCAAACAGGAAGTGCAGTCTGCTATTCTTAATCAGCCCTTTGACAAAGAGCATCTTTTTTATGCCCACAGTACATACATCTTTAGAAGAGATAAAAAAGGATATAGAGACTGCCAAGGCCATGGGGGTCTTGCAAACCCCTAGAGGTTCATTTTGTCGCTCCTTCTACAGGGCTGGCTCCAAAACTATTGGGTCGGAGCATCCCTCTTCTTCCTTTAAGAGCCCCAATCAAAACAATTCCTCTAGAGGATACTTTTGTGGAGGGTACAGAGGCAACTATGGTAAGGGAAGAGGTTGTGGTAACAATACCCGCACCTCCCCTACCACCAAGCAGTGACTTCACTTCACTCCCCCCCCCCCCCCCCCCCCCCCACCCCCCCGATCATCCCACTCCTGTCGGGGGACACCTCTCACAGTTCCTACCTGTCTGGAATTCTATCACAACAGACAAGTGGGTAAGACAGATTATCGAGTATGTTTATTGCCTGGAACTCACCTCTACACCCCCAAATATCCCTCCTCGACAACGTCCGACGTCTTCAGAGCATCTGAATCTTCTAAAACAAGAGGTTCTCTCTCTATTACAAAAACCTGCAATAGAACCAGTCCCCTTGCCTCATCAAGGCACAGGGGTTTACTCCCTTTACTTTCTAATCCCAAAAAAGGACAGCTCTCTCAGGCCAAAACTGGACCTCAGACCGTTAAACCTCTACATTCAGTCAGACCACTTCCATATGGTCGGTCTCCAACAGGTGCTTCCACTGCTTCAACAAGGCGACTTTCTCTCCACTTTATTTTTTATATTTTTTATTGATATTTCCAACAATGCAATAATTGTACATAATCTGAAAGGACTTGAAGGTACATATCCAGTTACATGAGAATTATGCAATAGATTACTGGCATACATTCATCAGGTATAAATGTGCATAGAGGATGAGCGGTAGTGGGCAATCACTATATTAGTATCTTGTAGTCCTTCAATTAGACATTGTGCTCCAGTCATTCACTTGCATCCGACTCAAATTCCTCATGCGGGGTTTCACATATATTGCCTCTGTAGGTATTCCACCTTCCCCACACCATCATCCATTTTTTGGGACACCCTCTGTGTATGTAGACTGACTTTTCCACTACCATTGTATTGTCCATGTCTTTGCACCATTGGTGAAGGGTAGGAGTCTGCTGGGATCCCCAGTGTTGTGCGATATTCCGTTTCGCTAGTAGCATGCCCAGCGCCACCCAGTCCCGAGCTGTATTGTTGAGATCAGTGGGCTCCCATATATTAAGTAGACATCGTTTCGGTCTTCGAAGGATCGTAATCGTTGTAACCTGCGATAATGTACCTATCACCGTCTTCCAATAGCTCATTATTTCTGGGCAAAGCCAGATGGTGTGGAAGAGTGTGCCTAACCCGCCACACTGTCTAAGACACAGTGATGTGTCCACCCTACCAATTCTGTGAAGGAGTGTCCGGGTGTAGTAGGTGCGATGCAAGATTTTTAGTTGTATCAATTTGAGCTTGGATGATATTGCAACCTCCTTAGGGGATGCAAGAGCCGCTTGCCAGTCTGCCTCATCTAACTCACCTACTTCTGTTTCCCATTTGGTTTTAAGGGTGACAGTGGGGTCTGGATGATTGTTGATTCGTTTTCGATAGGTTTGTGAGATGGCTTTTTTAGTAAGGTGGTCAGTTAAAAGTCTATCCTCTAGTGGGGAATATTCCGCAAGTTGTGTACCCTGTGATATTTGTGCTGAGTGTGCATGCCTGGTCTGCATTTAGCAAAATATTTCAGTTTGCGCCAAGCCATACGTGACCTGTAATTGTGCGAATGTAACCATTGCCCCTTTTTTCCACAGATCTCCCACCTGTGAGATTCCTATCAGGTCCCATTGTCAGAAGCCTTTGGTATTGCGCAGTGTGCCGAATCTGTTTGTACCTCACAGTGGCGTAGCCTGGATTATTACTCCCTCTCAGCCCAGTGCTCGTTGTGCCTCGAACCAGATTTGAACTGTGTGTGCTGTTGGGCCTGTGAGGTTGTTTCGTTTGACCCTGTCGTATAGTGCTCCCAAAACTCCTGCAGTTCCCAGGAGGTGCCCCTCCATGCAATATGCTGGGTCATTCTGGGGTAGGTGTAACCAGTGATTTATGACAACTAATTGAGATGCCAATTATATAGTTTAATATTAGGGAGGGCAATACCGCCGTCATACCAGCTTCTTGTGAGTTTGTGCATGGCCACACGAGGCGCCCTGCCGTCCCATAGCAGACTGGTCACTTCTGTATTTATTGCAGTAAAATATGCTGGGGAGACTGGGAATGGTGTATTTTGCAGTGCATAGAGGAATCTGGGGAGCGCCATTATTTTAAATAGGGCTGCTCTTCCCAGTATTGTTAGTGGTAGCGAGCGCTTGACATCTCTACGGAAGCGCATCTGAGGCTGCGTCAGGTTTTCAGCCTCGAATTTCGTGTTATCATGGGTGGTGTAAACTCCTAGGTATCTGAACCTCCATCTGCTATCTGTATCTTGCACCCCCGCGGGAGTCATGGTGGGGCGCCATGAAGCACGTAAAGCAGTGATTTTGTCCAGTTTATAGTATATCTGGAGATTCGCCCATATGAAGTACACCTATCCAACAGGCAATTAAGTGAGCAAGCTGGTGATGCTAGGTATAATAGTATGTCATCCGCATAAAGCGAAATGCGATCTTCCCAGCCCATAGCCCATTTTAATCCACGGAAAACCGGGTCTTGACGCACACAGGCTGCCAGTGGTTCCAGTACCAGCGCAAGGAGGAGCGGGGACAAGGGACATCCTTGCCGCGTCCCTCTCCCTAGTGGAAAGTCCGTCGAAATGTGGCTGTTTACTACCACCTGCGCCATTGGCTGCGTATATAGTAATTGGACCCAGGTGCAGAATTTGAGACCGAATCCCAAGTGTCTGATGACCGCAAATAGGAAAGGCCATTCAACAAGGTCGAATGCCATTCGCGCATCAAGGGACAGTATAACTGCATCTTCTTCTATAGTGGATTCTGTAGGACGCATAATAATCATGCACCCTTGTCCTTCCTAGGGCACTGAAATAAAGAAGTATAATCTCTTCTATCTGATGAAACAGGAGCTTCAAAGCTCGTTTTCATTGCTATTCAGGTAATGATCACCCCTTCAAACTAATTTAGAGTATTTTTAATTTTGACAGACACAAGCTAATACGTTCCTTCTTTCTCTTAGAGAGTTCCCCCGTCACACTATTAGCCATCCCACGCTATAGTGTATCCTTCAACTGTAACGCTGTGCTATCCTTGATGAGCAGCCCCTTCTTTCCTCTCACGCTTGGGGTAAGCGCTCCCACATGCCATTTGAGTGAATTTTTTAGATAGGACATCTCTAGGTTTCTAATCCTACCCTCTTCTCCTTCTCCCACAATTAGCACCCGGCTGGGTCCCATTGTGAGTACCTTTTTAGGTCTTGCCTGTGTTGCAGCGCATTCGCTACTCGCTGGCTAGAAATTTTGTGAGCGAGGGATTTCAGAAAAGGGCTTTAAGCCCTGCCCCTCATTTCCATTGGCTGGCGTCACCGTTTATGCTAAACGGTGGCCTGTCATTGGAATTTAGAGTTTTTTGTGGATGCCCTTTTGCCTCCGATCCGACTGGGTCGCCTGCTTTGCTGCTGTCGCAAAGCACTTTCTTAGCTTTATGGGGCCATATGTTTCTAATTAATGCTAATTAGAAACACATGACCCCATAAAGCTAAGAAATCGATGCTTGTTTTAAATAGTCTTCCTAAACCTGAGGCCATGTGAAAAGCTGTTTCCACATCACAACAGTGCCTCTGCTGCAGGCCTTCACCAAGTTCGCTTATCTAATCGTACGCTGTCACAGAGGTCGTCGAGTCAAAGCACACGTCTGAATGGCAGGTTAACACACAAAGAATAAACACGATAAGGAGAAAGCACAGAGCTGCCAGCCCCTATGTGTTTGTGCTACCGTCCTTTCACTTTCTTCAAAGAAAATGCGTGGCAGTCACAATATACAGTCAACGCGAATTGTTTTGTTATTTGTTTTGTAAAACATTTATGTTCACGTGCCACAATATCTAGACAGGTGCAGCGACACTAAAGGAAATCATCTGGCCATGGAGCTTGCCAGCCGCTGTTAATGCATCATTAAGGTCAACTTATACGTGCCCGATCCACCTGGTGCTTCAATGCTGTTTGTTTATTTGTTCAGATGCGGCCTCGCCCGTCGTTGATCAAGCAGTCATGTGTAGTGGCTGGATGGGGCCACCAGAAAGAACCAAATGTGTTTTTGGTGCTTGGCACAGCTGAAGTGTAGACAATATATTCCACTGTCTATGCCGGGAATTGATAGTACTAAGAGGTACATGTCCCCGGCACCCACAAACAAGTGTAAAAAAAAATCAGTTCTCAAAAATATCTGTTATGAAAGAAGAGGGGTTTTAGAAGAACAGGAAGTGATTAGAAACTGCAAACAATTCTGAGATTCCCATATGTTTCTCTCTCAGATTTGGTATTAGTGCATTGTCAGCAGCATTCTATTTTAATAAACCTAGGGATCTCACAATTGCATCTTCCAGGCCAGCCGACATACCTTATTCATACTATTGCTTTTGAATGTGTACACTACAAGCAAGCCTTTTAATTATCAATCTATGCATATCTGATGCAGCGTGAGTCAACTTATTAGCACTAGTGCTATAGTTTAACTTACATGCCAATGTCCAGGCCTACCCACAGGTCACATTTATGTTTTGCATGAAGATGTTATTGTTGGAAGGCTTACGTCCCAAAGCAGCTTAATTTGCTTCATAACATCATATAAAATTGCCGTATGTTCATCCGTTACTCTTGGCTCTCTGGATACTCTGTTATAGTGTGTATTTAATTATTTGATCCTTTTGTGTATTCTCAGTCAGTCAAGAAAGCTTTATTCGACAATTGTCATAAAAGCGTACAAAAATTTATATATGTACAAAATAGTCCGAACATATTAAAATGGTTTAAAACAATAAATAAAGGTATTTGCAGAAAGATTAACATTTCAGGGTCTAGGATGATTTACCCAACCAACATTTTACTCCTGATCACCCAGGCCCTTCCAAGGAACTTAGCGACAGAAATATAAACAAGTGGGATTTCAGCAGAACGCATAATTCGCACTGCCACTTTGGCATTTCTCGTGCCCAACTGGCGGCACATTGATTTTAACCAGGTCCGGCGCGGAATTGCATAGGATGGACATTGAAACAAGAAGTGGTTGACAGATTCAACAGATGCAGTACAGCCAGGACAATTGAGCACATTAGACAAGGCCCATCTAGATGAAAACTCTCTTACTGGGAGACTGCCTACTCTGAATTGAAAATAAAGCTTCCTATCCAGAGGATTTGTAATGTCATCCCAAAAGGTTTGCCAATGAGGTCGTATCCTTGAAATCAAAGAATACACCAGTCAAAGAGAGCGGGGCTGTACTTCTGTAAACTCGAGTAGCCACCATTTCCCAATACAAAGCCTTCAAAACTTGCTTAGGCGGAAAGCTAGCATTAAGTGGATCCTCCCACAAGGTTGTTAGGCCCAGGTCCTTAAGCGACTCATATATCCTACGGAGCCACTTAACCTTATGGAAGGTGTCCAATCTAATAATATCCATAAGACCAAGACCAAGAGCAAAGAGCCTAAGTTCTGGAGTGACCCATAAGCGCCGCCAATACAATATGGGGCGAAACGAGGCAATTAAAGCTATTGGTCTCATTCCTAGGTCATAAAACAGAGGGCACAGGGGAGTACTCTGAGGTAGTTTAGTAAGGTTTCGTAGAAATCTATTTTCAGAGGTAGACAGTTTGTGTAAATTATCAAATCCCCATAACTCAACTCCGTAGAGCACAGCACCAACCACTTTGCCATCATACACACGAAGTGCAGGATCAATAGGTTTGGTCAAGGATTGGATGTGCACCGGAGAGTTGTGAGTGTTTAAGAGTTGCCAAATCTACTTGCTTTTTCCATCCCAAATCATGTTGGATACAAATACCTAGGTAAATATTGGACTGGTTGAAGGTCATAAATTTTGATTTTAAAACATTTATTTCAAGCCCGCGGGCTAAACAGAAGTCCTCAAATACCTAAGGAGTTCTGTAGACCACTCGGGGTTTTGGTAATAATGAGACAATCGTCGGCAAACATTAAAATAGGGATTTTAGCACCTGCCAATGTGGGGGCGTCTACGTTTGCATCAATTAGTAATTTGCCCATGTCATTAATATACAAGGAGAATAAGGTAGGAGCAAGAACACAGCCTTGCCTAACCCCCTTCTGGATAGGGAACTGGCTAGTCACTTGACCTACACCACCCCACCTAATCTGTGCAAAATTATCTACATGAAGTCTAGCGATAAGGGAAATTAGCACAGGTGGCATACCCATCTTATCTAAGACAGCCCATAGAGATGCCCGGGGGACAAGATCGAAGGCTGCCCTAAGATCAATAAAGGCAGCATATAGACTGCCTCCCCCCAAGTAAACCACCTTCCAGTACAGCATAGCAAAATGCAACACCTGATCAATGGTGCTTATTCTGGCTCTAAAACCTGCTTGTAAATGGGAGAGAATTGCATTTTCAGAAGCCCAATCCAGCACTTTGTTCAAGATCAGCCTGCCTAGGATTTTTTGCATGGTATCAATCAGACTGATTGGTCGATTTGTGTATTCTAATACTGTGTCCCTAGGTTTCACAACATTGTGCCACAGTGTGGATAGTAATAGGAAATTGAACAGAGCTTTAAATATAAATCGTTTCCTAAAATACTGATGGAGTGGCGTGATGTTCTCAAAACCCTGCATTTTCTGCAAAACGGTACCAACTGATCTTGTGCTAATTTCATAATCTCCTTTTTTCTCAATTCCAAATATTAAAGTTGGCACTTTCAGCCATACAATGGTGGATTACGTGAAGAAATATTGAAAGATCATAGCAGCAAGGAATTTCCATTTAATTTACCTTTTGAAAAGAACCGTTTTCTAAGTTCTATGCTTACATCTTCTAAGTGCCAGTATGTGTATTGCTGAGTTATATGTTTAACATTACACAGTTCTTTTCATATCGGTCAAAACAATCGAAACGAAATACATTGGGGTGAAAGACCTCGTAATCCAGGAAAAGCACGAGCATTTCACTCAACAAAAAGAGAATTATTACAGCTTCTTCAAACTTCGGTAAAGCCCCTGTGTATTAATTCTTTGCATAAACAGCTTATCATGCTCCCTGAATGTCATCATCTACAGCGACCCTTGTTATTTACAAAGGGATAATGCATTATGTATTGGACACAAACATTTATTTTACAAATCATTAACAAAAAGAAAAAGGAAATTAAGTTTCTTCTATTTTGAAAAGCCTTCAAACGCATAGAGGGATAGTTGGAATATCGGGCATTGCCACAACTTCCGTTCCAGCTGGTTCTTGTGGGCCTGTTTCACTTGCACACATCGTCCCATGTTCATTGTGGACAAACTAAGCCAAGCTCAAAATGACAGAAGTTGCTCTTTCATTCGCAAAAAGGGCTTACCTGGCTGCCCTCCATCTTGGATATGGGAATTGACAGCCGCCATGCTCATGCTTTATGCCTTCTTGCATTCTTTCATTATAAGACCTAAATATTGCTGTTCATTATCAGTTTTTTTTCTCAACCATACCACTATTTTACTATTTTGGTAAAATAGAGTTTCGGGCAAAGCTTAACTTTATTGGTTTATTTATGTACCCAGGACTAGTCGTGCATTCTGGATTGCTAATATTAATGACGAGGATGGAACTGGAAATCCGATGGATTGCACTTCATAGAGGTGGCATGAAGGAACTTAGATGGTTGCATTTATATATTTTTTTATTACATCATTTACGTTGTTTTGTATTTGTATCAGGATAAGTGGTCGCCTAGCTAAAAACTAATAAGGTCCAAAAGGCGAGGCCTATTGGCTATGCCAATGCTTGTTTCTATTCCTTTCACTCACGGTTAGCACACACTCCTCACGTGGCTGCGCATAACTACCAGGTATTTACACTACGATCTTTCTCTCTTCAGTCACATTTGTGCTGTTAATTGGGCCCTATGCTGATACTACTTCCCTTTTTTCCGTAGATTACCCTACAACCCTAGGTCCTGATGAGACCCTACACCGCACAGAGGGTCGAAACGTCGTCGACACAAAGCAAAAGCGAACCATTAACAAGCGCATATCATTGTTTATAGATGCTGCACATTCTGTACATACTCAATGGTCTACTTTTAAAGAATTATGGAAACCTTGTAAAAAATAGTCATGATTTAGCACTGTTATTTGAACTTCCTGTTTTACCTGGGACACTACGCACAATTGTTTATTTAATTTTGGTTTATTTCTTGATATTGTATATACTGCTTCCTCCATTCTATACTATAAAATCTAATGTGATCTATTCAATCATTGGTATTGGTGGGTCTTTGCCTTCACATTGCTATTACGCAAAGTATTAATATCAAAACAGATAATATCAGTTCACAGGAACCATTGCCTCTGAAAGCACTTTACCTACCGTGGTTCCTTAGTGCGTAGGGTTCCCCTGTTTATGTCCTTGACTAGTGGTCCTGCAGCACTGATTGTGCCACCCACATGAGTAGCCCTGAAAAGGAATTTCAGTCCTGCCACTGCTGGGTCTGTGCGCAGTTGTTAACTGCCATGTTAGCCTGGCAAGTGCACCCACTTTTCTAGGCTCTAACCTTCCCTTTTCTTACATGTGAGTCATCACTAAGGTAGGCCCAAAGTACCCCTGTGTGTAGGGTGTGCAGTGTATGTGAAAGGTAAGACATGCCCTAATGTTTGTGGCGTATCCTGAAAGTTAAATACTGCCAAATTTGTTTTTCACTATTGAAAGGCTATCTGTCCCGTAGGATAGAAGGGGAGTTAATTTATAACATCTTATAAATATAGCTTTCCACTGGGACAATATAGAAAGGTGGAGTTTAGTATGCCTGAACTGAGAATATAAAAATGCATCTTTTAGTAAAGATGATTTTTATATTGTGTGCTTGAAAATGCCACTTTTAGAAAGTGGGTATTTTCTTGCTTAGCTATCCTGTGTGCCCCTGCTGGTTTGTGGATTGACTGTCTGGCTTTTATATGACAGGGGCTGGGGATGTGCATACTCTCAGACGGACACCGGGGAGGGGGGGGAAGCTGTTGGCGGGGCTGATGTGTATCCTGCCTTTCCTGGATGAATCGGGGCTTGGCTGAATAGACCTGGGCTCCATTTAGAGTAGGGAGAGGAGATTTATTTAACACGCGAATGGGCCTGGTCTGCCTTGGACAATGCTGTCTCCACCTCCTGCTGAGCAGCTGCACCAGAGAGGACAGAACTGGTTTTGGCTGGATAAAGAGCTTCTCTGCCACCAGAGAACAAAGGAATTTGTGCTATAAAAAGTGGGGCGCGACCCCTGAACTTTAGACTACTTCTGGAATCAAGATGAACCTTTGCCAAGGAGAAGAGCTTAAGAAACCGGAGGAGGAGTACTGCCCCTTTGCTGTGTGCTGTCTGGGGTTGGCCTGCAGTCGCTGTTTCTGCCAAAGAAAGGACAAGGACTTTGCTATGTGCCTTTTCCTCCTGTTTGAGGAAGATCTCCAAGGGTTTGAGTAGAGCTTGCCTCCTGTTCTGAAGTCTCAGGGACGCAAGTACTTCACCCCCAGCTCCCCGGACCTCCCTTCCAGGGGGTTCTGACCTGCCAGGAGGTGCCTCTGGAGGTTGTTCCTGCTGTTGGGAGCTGGAAAAGCAATGCAACTACAAGAAAATCGACACATCGCTCTTCTTGAGGCTGTTTTTCAGATGAAGCACCGCGGTGCAAGAAAAATGTCCACGCATCGCTACGCCACTGCGGAAACCGACGCAGTGCCTGTCGCCGCTGAAAGAACCGACACATCGAGGGATCGCGGCTGGAGAAACCGATGCCGCTCGATGATGCTGCATCGATCGTCGACGCATCCCCGATTTCTACACATTATACCTGTGCAGCAAGTTTTCCCAACGCATCACCTGCGGACCAGAACTGTCTCGGAATAGACACATCACTTCCCCCTACAGAGTGGATTTGACGCATCACTTCTGCTGCATGCTGCCGAACTGTCGCATTGCCTCCCAATGGTCTCAGGAACTGATGCATCTCTTTATGATCTCGACGCTTCCCATCTCTGGGGCTGTTTGGCCTTGTGAATTTTGTTGCAACTACAGGTACTTTGAGATAAATCACGCATCCATAGTTTTCTATGGACCCAGTTTCTTAAAATCTTTTTAAAGTCATATTCTTAATACTTGTATGTTGGATTTTTGTCGTTTTGGTCTTGTTGAGGTTAGATAAAGATACTTTATTTTTCTAAACTTGTGTGCTGTACATTCAATACTGTATGTTTTGAGTACAAATACGTTACACATTGCCTTTGAGATAAGTCTGTCTGCTCATGCCAAGCTACCCAGGGGGTGAGCAGGGGTTGTCTAAAGTGTATATCCCCCTTACCCTGACTAAAGCAAGAGTCCCTGTTTGGACAAAGGTACCTACCTTTGCCAACTAGAGACCCCCATTTCTGACATAAGTCTATTGGGAAAAACTATTCCTCGATATTCTTTTTTAAAATCTCCCTCTTACCAAGTTTGAAATGTTGGCATGTATCGAACTATGGACCGTCGAAGGCAAGATTAATGAGTTAGGGACATAGGCTCAGACAAATATAGGTCAGGAGGGAGGGAGGTGGCATGGGCACCAAACTTGTCTAAGCACCAGGCGTTGTGGCAGCGCAGTTCACCACACAGGGCAAGTGGGAGGACAGTGCAGCACATGGAAAGCAATAGGGAGGGGACAGGGCCATGCACACTGACCGCAGAGCGCGGGGGGAAGGAGGCAAAGGTAACAAGCTGGCCATATAGGGTAGACAGGAGGGGCGGTTGCAGCTCAATGGACCATTATATAAGACAGGAGGAAGGGAAAAGGGGCACACACATTGACAACAGAGGGTAGGGCACAAGAGGACAGGGTGGGAGAAGCAAGCTGACCATGCAGGGCAGGCAGGATGGGCACTGAAAGCGCAGCATACTGTGGAGGACGAAAGGGATAAGGGCATACATACTGACATCGGAGGGAAGGTGGGGGGGCAGGGGCAACAAGCTGTCCACACATGTCGGTGGGGGGGCAGTGACAGAACTAAAGACCATGCAAGATTTGTGGAGGGTTAGTGAGTGGTAGCACAACAGCCATGGATGGCAAAAGGTAGAGGGCAGGGGCATGCACAAAGGAGCATGTAGGGCAGAAGGGAACGGTAGGGGCAGGACACAGACAACAGAGGGCAGAGGAAGGGGCTTTATAACAGATCACGCCGGGCGGGCAGGAGGAGTGGGTGCAACACAACAGAGAGCGTGAAGTGCAAAAGGGAACGGCAGCAAAATGGACCCTGAAGGGCAGGAGGGAGGACATAGGAGCATGGAAGGCATGGGGCAGGGACATGCAGCCATCTGACCATTTTGGGCAGGCAGAAGGGTCGGTGGAAGCTCAACTGAATGTTCAGAGTAGACAGGAGGGGCAGTTGCAGCTCCATTGAACATGATGGGTAAAAGGGAGGGAGCAGGTGCATGCACACATCCATCAGAGGGCAGGGGGAAGTAGAGTAAGGGCAGTAAGTTAAGCACAGAGGCTAACAACAGGTCAGTGTCAGGAGCATAGTCTCAGGCAATGGAGGGCAGGCGGAGTGGGCAGGGACAGCAAGCTAGTTGGAGCGCAGTGGCAACATATCGGACAATGTAGGGCAGGAGGCAGACACATAGACTGGTACAACAGAGGGCAGGGAGGAGGTGGATACGGGCAGTAATCTAACTATGCAAGGCAGGCAGAAAGGGCCGTGGCAGAATAAAGGCCAAACAGTGCTTGAATGAGAGGGCAGGGGCATGTACCATTGAGGGCAAGGAGGAGGGCGGCAGGTGCATTACGCTTTGGTGGAGACAGCACAACCGACAATGCCAGGTCAGGCCATGCATCCAACTCCCCCACCGTGCATTGAGATGGACATCTTACTTTACTTTTATAAAGCCCTAGAAATACACTGGGAAAACCAAAGGTTAAAGGCATGTTATAGTTTGGTGAAAATGACAAACCCACTGAAATTGACCAGCATCTCAAGTAACCATAACTTGTGCCATGGAGTAACTATAACTTGCGCACCAGCCATGCACAGTATTGTCAACAGTGATGGCATTTGAGATGTGATTAGGGATGTTATAAATGTAGTCAATGAGTAGATCATAAGTGATTCAATATGCAAGGGTAAAAGCAAGGGGATGGACTCCCCAGGCCAATTAAAGGTTGGGGTGGGGGGCTGCAACCCTCCCTCTCCCCTTAATATACATGTTTTGGCCCCAGGGGATGAGATTCCGAGGGACAGAAGGCCAACTTTACGCTGCGCATGCCAAAGTCTGTGCCATTTGTTGTTGGCAGCCTGCTCGGGGTTTGGCCACAGGGCCAATCCCCCACTGAGCACAGCTAAAGGGTGTGCCCTGCATTAGGTTCGCTGCCTGCGGAGAGTTAGAAGCAGGGAATGGCTGCAAATGGGACCTGTGGCTAACCCCATGCCACACATGAACAAAGGCCATGCGCAGAATGGAGTTGGCTGCCTGTGGCAAACCCCATGCCGTGCGCGACTAGAGGCCTTGTGCCGAGCGGGATTGGCTGCCTGAGGGGCTAGCTGCCTCTGAGCAGGTTAGCCACATGGCTTGGCTCCCAGGCCCTGTTGCTAACTCCCCGCTGTGCTGAGTGCTGTGCATAGCAAGGGGTTGCCTGCCTGTTGGGGGAGGGGGGTTTGCCGCAGGGCCTGGCCACATCCCCCACTGTGCATGGCCGAAGCGCACCAGTAGTTGGCTTTACCTATAGAAATAAAATATTACTTTTAGTCAGTGCTTAATTTGTCAAATAAAAAATAAGTGCCAGGGCCTTCATCAGGAGTCCACTGCAACTTACAGTACCCATTGCCCCTGCCAGCGCTTCCCATGACATTACCAACACAACTACTTTGCATCACACTCCTACAAGTGTGACAATTCAGACTTTTTCAGGCCCTAAAAGCTATAAGAATGGCTCAAGTAACAGGTATCAGTCATTTTGAATGTATATTGAATTAAGATACAAAACGGTGGCTATAACAGAGGAAGAAGAGACATATATAGAAATGAAACAAATAATGGTTTTACTCCTTTTATGTATACAACAAACAATGTTTATGATATGGGGAAAAAAAATCACTCCTGTTTTATGCACATTTTCATAGTTTACCTTATTTGTTTTTTGCAGTCACTCGTGGTGCATTTGCAGAATGTTGAACATTTGAGAAGAGCATATCGACAGGGATATCTCTTTGTAACACAGGTTTTGCTAGTACATGTATGTGTAAGTTCTGTGGGTAGAGGCTTTAGAGATTTCGTAGGTTTTAGCACCCCATCAATTTCCTCCCCACCAAATTCATGTGGATCTTTCTCTACATACACATGATCCAAAACATTTACACATCTTCTGATCAAGTAGAACGCTCTTGTAATGTTTCCACACACAGAATATGACATTGGTGGAAGGTCATTTAGCGGGACTGATCTCTTGAACTCACTCTACCAAAAATCGTCAAAAGTGTGAGTCAGAAAAGTCATTTTTCTAGGTCTTTAAAGTCACATTCTTCTTATGTCTGAGCTAATCCTTTTAGAATCTTCACAGGTTCAGCAGTTAAAGTTCCAATTTTGCTGTAGTGGTATCACCTGTAAGAATATATGCCTTGATTAGAACACTGGGAAGCTCTGGGTCAAGTTTCTTCTACAGAATATGAAGAGTGATTAAGTGTCTTTTGTTGTCTATTACATAACATTTCCATAACTATGACGATCCTTGACTTATGAACATTGCAACAAATCTAAGTAGCAGATTAATAACATCTGTGTCATTTGACAGTACAATGAATCGATTGGAACTGTTTCAAACAGACCACTCAACATGTGGCACAACACGAAGGTCAGCTTCCTCCAATTTGCTGTGAAGTTCTTAAATATGGCCCGTTCCTTTTCAATATCTTTGCAGGCAGCAACTCCTCATTGACAATCATTCCACTTGGAATAATTGGAAATTCAGTGTTCACTGAAGCATCAGCAATGTTTTGGCGAGTTAACATCTCTAATTCCATCTTCTCGATGTTAATGACCAGAATTGATCAAGTGTACAGGTATAGGTGGCATATTTTTTATGAAGAAAAACACCGAAAATGCCAATACTGATGCTCATTTATTCGTCCTTTCATGCCATGATCAAACAGACCCAATCAATCTGATCTACAACTCCTTTTTCATTTTATTTATTATCAATTATATTAGTTTTTTTCACCTTTTTTTTGGAAACTAAATCTTTTTTTTTTTTTTTATAAATACACATTTATAAGAATTTAACTTAAACAGAAGACAACACAACATCAAATTTTGTTGGACACAAGAATGTTATCATTATACAATAAACATCATATCACAATACAAACATGTACCGTACACTTTCGCTCTGGTTCTGTATAATTTTCAACAACACTTTACATAAACAAAACAATGCCTCTGAGTGTTTTCTATATTGATCCTCTTTCAAATTATTTCAGAGGCCAGGACCAAATGGTGTACCTACCCGGTTCCGCTCATATTTATGACAACTAAACAACAGAGTCTTTGATGAGCACGAGTGGTATCCTATTTGCATAAACACCTATGTGGTCAGATAGTAAACCAGTCGAAGGGTTTCGAACCCACTGAAATTAGTTGTCGGGTTCTCCTCAGGACACAGAACAAAAAGAGCTCATTATCTTTTAGTAAAGCTTGAATCTCCTTTTTATTCACAATCCGGTGAACCTTGCCCCCAAGGGCAACATTGTCTAGTGGAAATGGAGACCTTGGTCTCACCTGGTCTTATTCTAATTTTATACCACTTTTCCTTGTTTCCACTATGTTTGAGCTCGATGGTTTTACTCCAAACAGTTCCAGACCGCGAATCACACCAGGGCCAAACCCTGTTCTGTTAATTACGAATTTTTGATGAAGTCAAGTTCAATTATTCCACTTGCAGACATTCGGCTGATTCGCTCACATTCTTTGTCAGATAGTTCAAGATTACTGTCAAAGACTGGGTGCAGTTCTTGTAAGGTGCATACTGACTTTGATATCTGTAGAACTGTCTGAACGTCAGCTCTGAAGTTTTGCATGGATAAAAGCTTGAACATTTGCAATTGTAACATATAGTCCACAACAACAGCAGTTTTCAATGAGGGCACCTTTTCGAATTGAAAATCTTCAGGTAAACGTTTTTTTCTGAGCTCTGGTACAAATTTGTGCTTCACCTTTTTGGTTGCAGCATCTCCATCAAATAATGCATTTGTTGGAAGAAGATCATGCAACAGAATTCCCTTGATAAATTCACCCCTTTCTTTTGCTACATGCTTCTTGTGCAAGTTGTTTTTTGTAACCTGTTTTGTAGTGGCTGTTCAGACGAAACTCTTGCTATGGCAATTAAAGCATGGAAGTTTAGCTTTAGTGATTATGTCAAACAACTTTTTCCCTTTCAACACAAATCTCTCCTTCAGTTCTTCATATAGTTCGATCCCTGTTCCAGGACATCTATTAGACGTGCCTTTATATCGTTATCCACATATTGTTTGGTCACGAAGTTGTGTAGTCGCACAGGCATAGTAATTTCAAAGAGGTTTCCTTGCTGCTGCATGAAATGAGGAAGGCTGTCCACACATTGATTAAAACGTTCCCCTCTCTTTCCCACAAGTTCGTGGTGAGGAACAGTTTCACGATGGTCCATTAATTTTGAATTTGTCATCTCTCTATCAACATTGCAAATAGAAAGGACTTCATGGTAAACTAGCTGCCATTGAACGACATATTCACTTTTACGTGTCTGGTCAACAATTCCCTTGAAACTATTCTGTGATCTCTGGATCGTCTGTTCCAGTTTCATATCTGGAGCCACAACATTGAACCTTCCCTCTCGGTCTTTCACCACAAAATGCCTTTGGATTAATTTTCTTTAGATGTATGGTTTTTGCCCCCCTAGCTTATTCACTCTTTCCAAATACCAGGACCCATTTCTCAGGTAGTTTAAAACGCGAAACATAGTAATCAGTGACTCCACAGTCTTCATGTGCAGCTCATAATCATCTTCCCGATCAGCATCTAACAAGTTTTTCACTAGAGCTATCTTGTGTAAAACATTTCCCCAGTACTTACAAGGTTTGGGTTTTTCTTTACGTTCTTTGACAAACTCTAGAACTTGGTGTTCTGATTTTGAACTGAGTTTATTGAACTTTGCCTGGCTTTGTATTATGATTTTTTTAATGAAGTGCACCCTGTGCCTTGTTCACTTCTGAGTTAAGATATGCAAAACTTAATTTTTCATTCTTGTTTCAGAAGCCATTCCATCACAATGTTTTAATAGCCTCAGATCTGATGAGCATACCCTGTAACGAACAACTATATTGAGTTCCGCTCAATACCGACTGGACAGTTTTGCCTCCAAAGATTTCAGCCTCAATAAGCGCATCGTCTATGCCACATCAGCCACTGCCGGACTGAAACTCCTACCAGCCTTGGCAATTCTGCTAGACCCGGATGGGGGTGAGGGGTGCTATTGAGAAGCAGAACTGCTGCTGCTTTTGTTACGGGGCTGATATTGCTGCAAAACCGGCCCCCAGTAACTAAACTAGCCCCTGTCAATGTAAAACCGGCCCCTGCCCTTCTGGGCCACCGGGAAAACGCCCAGTGCCCCCTACGGCCAGTCCGACCCTAACATCACATCCACTGAGAACTTCCTGCACACCACAGCGCAACTTTTATCATGTGGAAAATGCCCATCATTGGATAAAGATAAAGATTGCTCATAAAAAAGTCGGCTACAATACAGAAAACACCTTAATCACAGAAAATTGGCAGGATGCACTTGTCTTCAAGCTGAGCACGCACATTTTGGATTTTTTTTTTTAAGAGCTGTGTATACTGTTGCTTAGTTTGTGACTGGAGGTGGTATTACTGGTACAAACCCAACCTTCTTCAGTGGGATGGTATCCTGGGAGATCAGAGCATGAATTCTCGGCCACAGAGGAACAGGCTTTTCTTCATCCTTCAGTCTGCACCGAATAAGTGATATGATATATTCAGTTAAATCAGAAGATTCATGTACGCAGTCCCTTTGGAACTTTCTGATAGAATGGACGTCTTGATGGCTTATAGTGATTCTGAAAACGTTGGGAAGGTAGATGGGTTATACGTTTGCAGCTTCATATGTTATGCCTACAGCTGACACAGCTTGTTTACCAGCAGCTTTTTCATTGTTGCAGTCTTGAAAAAGCACCATGACAGTATCATGTGCTGTGGATGTTCCAGACAAAGAAGAGCTTTCTTCAAAATAAAAATGATCAACAGCAGCAATTGTAAATCCTTTCCTGGTAAAGTGACGTGGAAGTGGTGTGCTGCCTGATTCTCAAGATTTTATAGCATGAGCTGCTAACAAGTTCCTGCTCCATACTGTCATTATAACTTGTTGATACACCAAGTCTATTAATTGAAGTGATTAGTTCTCTAGTTTTGAACCTGTCATAAATTGCATGGGCAGTCATCATGTGTAGCAGAGTTTTCTTTTTGCTGTGATGTAATTCATAAAACATGATTTGGAAAAGACAGTACATTTGCAGAGCATAAGCCAGTCTGTTCATGGGATTGTCTTCCACTTCTTCCCTTATATCTTCAAAGCCATCATCAATGTTGTTGGCTTCTGTTCCGAACTCAAGAACTAAAGTTTGTAACAGTTTTGCTGATATTAAACAATGATGTAAACATTTTTAAGACAACATCGCGCATTCTTGGTGACTCCCATGATTTGCGGAGCTCTGGGGCATCACAAAATGTGTTAAGTCCAAAATCTAAATCTTTCTGGACATTTCTTAAAAGGATTTCTGCTGATTTTACTGCATCCTGTGATCTTATTTTGGCAGCAAGAACTTCAAGAGTCAGATTAGCTGAGAACATCACAAGTGGCATATTCTTTTTGTTAGACTGACAAAAACAAATTCTATCAGTGTACATTCTTATCAGAAAAATCTTCATTTTATTATTATGGGTCAATACAGTTTCAACAATGTGGACCATTATTTCTCTGATCTCACTGAGTTTGAACCCGTAGCCAGCACTAGAGTGGCTTTAAAACCTCATTTGCATTTTCAAAGAGTGCACACTTACCTGAAGGCTGGTGGTTACATTGCTGCTGGAAGCTCGTTATACATTTATATTGTCGAATGTATGCACGCATGCAGTTCGGATGGGCATACAAATCTGCTGCAAATACATTCAGCTGGCTGTTTAGATCAGCTACTTGGCTGAAAACTTCATTGGAAGAAACCAGCTGTAGATAAAAACAAGTTTGCCCTTTGAGACTCACATACTCTGTACTTTCATCAATCCCTTTGGCTAAACCACAGATAACACGTTGAAGATCCTCTGCTTTTTGATCAGTTGTTGGGGGTGAACGAGTGGTAGCCCTTGTAATTCACTGGTGTCTGCTATGTTTTGACAAATATTTTCCAGACTTTTTTCCGTTGTATACGACTTGTGGCACTTGTTACTCTGATAAAATACTTGATCCTCTTCACCCATCAGTTTCTATCGTTTATGAACTTTGTCTTGCCGTATTTCTGCACCATCTCAAACTCTCTTCTGTCTAACTGCAGTTGAAGTTAGCTTTTCTTTTGGATTAGTTTGGCATATAGCACATTTTTCTTTGTCGAAGGAGTCCTCAGATTTTGTAATTGGCACCACACAGGAGGTAAAGATCCTCTGCTACCACCTGCTACGCTCATGTTTACAAGTTTTGAAAACCTGAAACAAAAACAATATTAAAATGAATTACCAATAAGATGGCTAAAAACATCATTATAGAGCTGCCATTTTGGAAAATGGCGATTGTGTTGCTCTGAGGAGTTATTTTCTGTCACTTTAAGACTAAGGGCCCGATGTAGGTGGCTAAATACCAGTCGGTAACGGTGAAATTCGGTAAATAACACCGTTACCGACCGGTATTTAGCCAATTGCAATGTACGTAATACCGAATGGATTCGGTAATAAGGAATCGGTAAAATAAGCAAAATCAGTTACCGATTCCTTATTACCGGCTCTGAGATACCGAAAACACCAAATACCGAATCGGTAAATAAGAATCGGTAAAAGAGATGTACCAAAAATCGGTAATACCGAATTTCATGAAATTCAGTATTTAGGAGTCGGTAATTACCACTGACTCAAAGCAGGTGGTAATCCTGTGCACAGCATTTAAACAGCCCCAAAATGCAACAGTCTCAACACAATGGCGGCCTTCTACGTTATTGCAAGGCGGCTACGACTACGGGCAGCAGGAATGAGGATCTGGAGAAGGGAGAAGCGCATATACAGACGGCGCATCACACTATTCCAACTCACTGAGGCAGAAATACATGAAAGGTACAGGCTACACCCCCAAACTATCCTGGACCTGATACAGGACCTGCACCCACTCCTGGAGCATCCTACACCAAGGGCGCATGCCATACCACCACATGTCCATGTGCTCTGTTGCCTCCACCTATTAGCGTCAGGAAGTTACCAGGGCGTGATAGCTGCGGCAGGTGGAGTGTCGCAGAGCTGCCTGTCTCAGTTCCTTAACAATTTCCTGGATGCCATGATGCATCACTACATACGCTTCCCCAACACACAGGCTGAACTGCAGAAAACAAAAACAGAACTTCTACCAAAAGGAAGAGTTCCCGCATGTCATAGGGTGCATTGATGGGACACACATACCTATCTGCCCACCTGCAGCCACCGAGTACATCTACCGCAACAGAAAATCCACCCCCTCCATCAACGTGCAGGTCATCTGCGATGCAGCCAACATCATCACCCACATCGTGGCAGAATTCCCTGGGAGCACCCATGACTCCTACATATTCCGCAACAGTGGGATATACACATGTCTGACTGGGGGAGAATTTGGAGAATGATACTTGCTAGGTAAATCAATGTGACACACCCTGATGTATACCTTGAATGAATGTATTGGTGACTCAGAATAATGGAACTTTCTTTCCCATATAGGTGACAGCGCATATGCCGTGCGGTCATTTATCCTGACTCCATTTCTCAATCCATCCACCCCAAGTGGGAGGAGATACAATGTGGCACATAAAAGCACGCGCACGGTTGTGGAGCGCACCTTTGGACTACTAAAAAGCAGGTTCCGTTGCCTCCACAAAAGTGGAGGTGCACGTCAGTACCGCCCCATCACCTGCTGCAAAATAATAGCAACATGTGCAATGCTGCATAACCTTGCCACAAAGAAAGGAACAGCAGTGGAACTAACTGACTCTGAGGACTAGGGTGAGGACTGTCCACAACCAGAGCACAGCGCAGCAGGTGTGGCAGCAGCACTGGATGGGAGACACAGACGGGCTGAGACAACACGCAACTACTTCTGAGTGAGTAAGGAGACATAGCCAGTTACTGTATTTTAGTGATGGTGT
Organism: Triturus cristatus; assembly: GCF_964204655.1. Taxonomy (NCBI): domain Eukaryota; kingdom Metazoa; phylum Chordata; class Amphibia; order Caudata; family Salamandridae; genus Triturus; species Triturus cristatus. Next base: position 377,945,876 of record NC_140589.1, read on the forward strand.
TTAATGACCATAGCACACCACCAAGATCAAAAGCAGTGTCCACACAAACATGGGTTACGTCACCCATGTCAGTACAACCATAGCATGGCTGCCTCTACTTCTTGCGCCCACGCGCTGCACTGCCACGTTCCCTTGCCCCACTATCCGCACTGCCGGTTTGTCCAGAGCCACCGCTCTGGCGTTCGCTGTGCCTCCTGGACTCTGTGGGAGGGGGCGTGATGCTACTACGGCTAGTAGCCTCCTCACTTTCACCCCCATCACCTGTTGTGGCCACCTTGTCTGTCTGAAGCACTTCAAGTGCAGTGGTCACTGTGACCAGCCCCCTAGCCACATCACGACTGCAGTGTGCCATCTCCTCTTGCATGGCCACAGAGCGTCTGCACATGAGAGAGGTTGCAGTTCACCACCTTGTTGTAATTGTCCAGCTTCTGCCGCTCCCTGTGCCTTGAAAGACGGTCCTCGTCTAACATGCTGCACAGCAGGCTCACAGCCTCCGCCACGTCATTCATGCCCTTAGCCATGGTGTTGTTCATGGCACTGATGCCCTTCTCAATGCGGTGCATGTGGGCATTCATGTGTGCCATCTCCCGCTGCACTGACCTGATTGCTCTCCCATGCAGGCGCTGGACCTTCAGCATGTTACCTTCGAGGCCAGCAAACACACTGTCATCTTCGGCCTGGACCTGAGGACTGGCTGCCCTTGCCATACTGTACCTGGAAGATGTGTGGGCGTGCTCTGTGGGGGACTGTGATCCTGCCCTGGTGTCAACCTCAGCCACTGTAGACTGTTGTCCACCCGTGCTGTCCTCCTCGGACACCTCCATCGGCTGGAGGGTGGCCACTGCATGCATCCTGCCTGGCAGTGGTGGTGGCGTTGATTGTGGCGTTGGTGATGGTGGCGTTGATGGTAGCTGTGGTGATGGTGATGGTGGTGGTGGTGGTGGCGTTGATGGTGGGTGTTGTGGTGGTGGTGGGGTGATGGGTCCTCCTCCTCTCTCCTCTCTAGCCTGGGTGCCATTCCTCTGCTCCCCTCTGCTGCCCTGCGAGATGGTTCGCTTGTGGAGACAGAATGTACATATGCTCACTTTTCTGGCAGCATTTGCATAGTAATAAATGTAATGCCTGCCAATCACTCTGACTGTCCTCTGCCTGCTAATTGCTGTCACATGCCTTTGGGTTTGCTGGACTGACTGTTCTGACGTGTTACTTCTGACTACATCTCCCATGATGCATTGCAGGTTAGGGGTAAAACATGAACTGGAGTGGGAGTGCCTATGCCTCTCTGGGGATTGGGGTAGGGTGGGGGATGCACAGCATGCTGTGAATGCTTCTTACCTTGTTTGTTGGCAGCTCTGGCTGAGCTGTCTGCATCGCCGACCCCACTCACACTCTCCTGCTGGAGGGTGGACTCAACCAGCAAATCCAGAGCAGTTGGTGCAGGTGCTGTATTCCTCCCTCCACCTGTGCACTCTGCCTGCTTCCGCCTCTCTGCAAGCCTCCCATTTGCAGCCTTCCTCAGGTCATACCACCTTTTCTTGAGGTCATCAATGGAGCGGTGGGTAACTCCAATGGCGTTAATTTTGTCCTGGATAGCAAGCCAGATTTTTCTTTTTTTGGGACTCTGGCACATGCAGGGACTGTTTCCCGAATAAGCGGTCATGGTCCTTGGTGACATCTTCAATGAGGACCTCCAGCTCTCTCCCACTGAATTTCTGCTTTCTTTTCCTCTCTGGTGCCTCATTCTCCCCCTCCTGGTTTTCCATTTGGATGGCAATTGGATGTCAAAGTCTGTGGAATTGCACCTGGCTTCTTTCCTCTGCTCCCTGCCTCACAGTCAGCTCCAGGTTCAGTGCAGCTGCATGGGTGTGGCCACTTCCTGTTTGGGAGGTAATGAGGATGCACAGGATTGGCTGATTCCACAATTGCGTTTTTTTTTTTTTTTTTTTAATTACCGAAACGGTATTTACCGACTCGGTATTAACCAAATTGGTATTTACTATTCAGTAATGGGGATTCGTTTTTTTTTTTATTGGATTCATTCCGATTCAGTATTTCTTAACGATTTTTACCGATTCGGTCATTTATACCGAATCTTTACGTACATCGGAAATACCGATTTCTTAATACCTAATCGGTAAAATTCGGTATTAAAGAATCGGTATTTCACATTTACCTACATATGGCCCTAAGTGACCCCCAATACCTATGTTTTTACACCAAAATGAAGTATCTAGGTCTCATGATTCCTGAAATATTATTACATTATAACTGCAACACATCTGCCATTTTTTAAAATGTCGTCCAGAAAAATCGGCCCGGATTAGCAATGTCTACCCAAGCTAAATTGCTTCTCTGATCCAAACACACAAATTAAAAATGAAAATCTCTGGACAACAATTTTTTTTACACACGTCTTTCAAGGGGCAAGGACTATTCCACGTGCTCTTGAACAAAATCAAATGCACACCACAGAAAGTGCAAAGGCCTGAAAATCGTTCAGGCCTCTATTTAAGGCTAAATCTAAAATCCTACCGAAATACCTGTCGGAAATTAGAGGAGACACCTAAACCATTATATGGCGGCATGCTTCATTATTGGTGCCACCTCCTACTCAGTTAGGTAAATACAACCTAAGTGGACTTAACCAAACTGGAAGTTTTGGGAGCTCGAGATAAGCTATTTCCCTGGACAAGGGTAGTGTTCCAGTTGAAAATGATAATGGGTAAACCCCAGATATCTCTTTAACTAACATGTACCCATGTCAATATTAAAAACTATGTGCCATGAAACAGAATAGTTTCTGTATCCAAAAAGTTCTATCCCCTACATCTTTCTGCCAAAGATTGACTGCCCTTGCGGGTCACACTACTTCTTCAGGGCTAAAGACTCCCTGCCTACCTAACCTTACACTAAAGGAGTGTCACTATCAAGGAGGCAAAATACTATCCTATCTATTTCAGCAGCATAACAGAACCTACAGGTAAATAAAACATAAATATAATAAGTTCATCAAGAGTTTTTAGTTCAATGTGGTAATTTTGTAACCCTATGGATCATTCATCACAGTGGGCACTGCAAAACAAATCAGTGGCTATTTTGAACCGCATATCCACATCTTTCCTGTATTTGAACATTCTTAACTTTATTGAGACGCTCTACACTCTGCACATATAGTCTTATACTGACATATATGTATGGCTCCAAAGGGGTGTGACATTAACAATACATAGTTTCCTATCTTACCCCACGGGGTTCCTGATCCAACACTATCAGCTAAGGTTGCACCCTTTCCAACCATTCCGAAATCTTTGAGTACAAGGTGTTTTATCTTGCTTATTTATTCTATGTACAGTGGTTCTTTTAGCAGTGCTTGTTTACAAATAAACTCAGATCAAGCATTACTTTCTTTTGTTGTTGAGCTGCAATGTTCCCATCTCTCATGAGTTAATTGATTAATTCTTTGATGGAAGAATTTTGAGTCATTTCAGGGTCTGCGGCACTGGGCATGGGAACAAGTTTTTCCAAGCTCATCTGCAGACTGCATAGGGGTCCATATTATACGGCAGATCCTGACTCTTCTGCTTTGATTTTTTGGTTTGGGTTACATGCAGATCACATGAGCCTCTTTTACACAGGAAAGTCAAGACTGTGGTCTGTAGGGGCTTCCTAAGTAAACTGCCCTCTCTTTTCCAGTCCCAGAAATCGCCTCATTTAAACTTAGAATAACTCAGCTCAGGTGCACTGTTTGGATTTATCAGCTATTCCTCTGTGTACTGAACTTTGTTATCCAGTTAGGGTATAGCTACTGTCCTATCTTACATTTCTTGAAACCTCCAGCAGTAAAGCCAGCCTCACATTCACTATTGTAGATTCTGTTAGGGGAAACTAAATCGCTCTCACTTTGAGGGGCCCAAATTTCAAATGCAATATAGTCAATAGCAGCAGCTTCATGTGAAGCACATGCTGATCACACCACCTTGACACTTATCCAATTTTCCTTTTCATCAGACGTTTGATTAGAAATGCTAGCATCAGGATTAAACACAACATCAGCTAAACTTATAATCATGACATTAAAATTATTCACACGAGGGGAGGAGCCAAGATGGCGATCGGGACGGCAGCGTAGGCTCCCGGCTCCGTGAACCTCCGCATCCCGCACAGATATCCTGCATGAGATCCTTAGCCCGCACTACATGCCCGTGTTGGTGATTGAGAGCGGCAACCGATCGCGTGATTCTGAAGTTTCTGGCGGCGGTACCGCCGGAGAAATGTTCACCTGAAGTTTGCGGCCTGTACAACCCTGGAACCGGGACCTCGAGTGGACAACATGGCCGGGCGGCAGTTCAACAACAGCGGCCATTGGTGACTGGGTGGAGTCGGAATACCGGAGCGGTGCGGATATTGGCCTGAATCTCGCCGTGGTCATTCCTACCACTGGGCGTAGCGGAACGAGTGCATGCCCGAGGTGGCAATTCCAAGATTCTTTGGTAATTGCCTGAGCCCTCGCCAGTGTGCTGCTCGGACGTTGCCTGTAACTCCTCCCGATTTTCGTGGGCTGCTCCCGGATTTTTGCGGGCGCTCGTCCAGGGTGAGGACAACTGTTACCTGTGACCATACACCGGATACATATTTTGCCTGCCCCCGAAACCCTGTTTGCAGTACCATGGAACTTGATGCGCTTGTGCCTGAGTCCCGGTCCCAATCTGGGGTGGAACTACCCTGCGGCCATCTTGATAGGATGGATTCTATCATCCTGTACACTGGGTCGCAGCAAGATCGGGAGTGTGTGGCTAAGAGGAGCGTAGCACAGCGGGCGCGAGGTGCTGTGCTGGGGTACGGTGACCTTCTCGAAGCTCTCGGTGCCCTTCGTTCCACCCTGGTTCACGGCGCCTGGGTACTGGGGCGAAAGCTTGATGGTGTTGCGTCAGCGTCGGAACAGTTGCGATCTGCCTGTCCCCAGGTAACCAGGGACTTGTTTTACTTCACACAGGAGGACAGTGTCGTGGCCGCCCCTGTGAATAGGGGAAAGCTGGAAATTCCTGACAACGTGCCAACGTGTGGTCGGCTGGCTGTAGGTCGGGTCTGTTCCGGAGGTCTTAGATTTGAGCAGAGGGTGATGGCCTTGTCCCACGCACAGCCTCTGGCGACCCAGGCAATAATCAAGCAATGGTCGCCTGCTCTGGCTGATTCCCACATCCTGGACCTTGTGTGCAGGGCATGTCCTGGGGCAGTAATGGGAAAGATGATCCTCCATAATGATGACTGTGTTGGTATTCAGAGACGTCCACCCTACATGTGTGTGTCGCTTCCGGTTCCTTTTTGGACGCTCCCTTTCCTTGTAACATTGGACATGGCACTGGGTCGATGGGTATGCATCGGTGGATTCGCAAAGAGAGGCCAAGGATAAGACTGATCCTTCAGAGGTTGTCATCTAATAGGCGGGCGGGCACAGGGGTTGCGTGCTCTCATGGCATAACTAATAGTGTAATAGGGGCATAACGCTCCCCATTTTTCTTTGACATGGGAAAATTTCTGTTGATTACTGTTTGCTTTGGGGAGGAACACATTGTGCGGGAGGGAGAAGCCGGGGGCATGTATGAAGGCCCTCCTCCAGTATATTAATACTCTCTCCACTCCCCCGTTAGGTGGGGTTTCTTTTCTTTCTCCTTTTTCTCTGTTTCTTCTATATTTCGGGTCTGGTTCTGGGGCGACAGGCACACTGCTGAGGGGGGGGGGGGCCGTAGTCATCTGCAGAGGTGCAGGGTGGGGGGCTGGGGGAGGAGATTTTTTAGTTTTTTACTTTGTTTCTATGGCCTATTTTCTCTTCTCTTATCTTTCTTTGTCTTTCTTTTCTGGGGTCAGTACGGTAGGTTTCCTTCGCTGTCAATCACTGCTTTTTCATTTGTGCCTCAATTTCCGGGGTGTTTTCTGGGTCTTAGGGTAGGGGACTGCAGGCGCAAATGGCTCGTGATATTCTTCCACATCCTGAACCTCCTGTTTCAGCGCCATTGACTTGATAGATTGCTGTTTACTGTTGACGTTTACTATTCTGCCCGCCATTTTTCGCTACTGGGAAATTGTTTGGCACCTGATCCTTCCATTCTCTATTATAAAATGAAAACCTTTTATATCCTGGTTTCCTACTTGGGCTGCTAAGTGGCCAAGAGTATACTAGCATGGAGATTTTGCTCCCCGAGGTGCTGCCTGTGGTTAAAATGTGTTTTCTGTTAATCCAACTGCTTAGCGGCCGGCCCCGGGGGTTGTAGGCCCATACTTGTCTTTGGTTGAAATGTCAATAAAGGTTTTTACAAAAAAAAAAAAAATATTATTCACACACAATGATCCCTCATTAACCATGACCCCCTGCCACACAGTTGCCTGTGTTACACTTGATATGATATGATACAGACATTTGATATAGCGCACAAATCACTCCTGAAGGAGTATCTCGGCGCTGCACTGCTGAGAGAGGATGAACTTCCTAAAACAACCAAGTCTTCAAACCCTTCTTGAAGGAGATAGTCTGAGCAGGAGCAGAGACTAAGGGGGAGCTTGTTAAAGTGATAGGGGGGCGGTGTAGGAAAACGATCTGCCGCCTGATTTGAGGTCCAAATACGAAGGATAGTCAGAAGAGCCTTACCCTAGGACCTGAGGCATCTAGCGGGCAATATGATTTTAAATGAAAGGACAGGTTGGCGGGTGCGATTTGTGAACTGCATAGTTTATAGATGACCCGTTTTCTGATTGGCAGCCAATGAGGTTTCCAAAGAATAGGGGAGGAGGGGGAGAGAGAAGGAGGATTTCAGATTAGTCTAGCGGCGGTCCTCTGGACCACCTGCAACTTTACTGATGTTAGAAAAGCATTCCTGTAGTCCAGGCGACTGATGAGAGCTTGGACAAGAGCTTTCCTAGCACTGTCGGGAAGCCAAGGGAATGTTGATAGATCCTCTCCAAATCTTGGAGTGCAAAAACTGGTATATTAGTCTTAACTTGCTATTTCATGCCCAAAGGATAGATACTATCCACCTGCATATCCAGGGTGTAACCTGACCATTCCCCTCTGTAGTGAGCCTGAAAGAGCTTGGTGTCAGATCACCAACCCAACCCTTACAAGGTTGCTCTCTACACCTAGTGATATAAGTGGCATATTTTACTGTGTGGCACCTTTACCTCTTTTGGATTTGACATACTAGGTCCTTTACAGCATTGAGCTTTTGGTAAACTGTGTCTTGCAGTAGGTTTCATCTCTACTGCTCTTGGGGGGCCCATAGAGTCATGTGAAACTAGTTAATTTTGAGAAGTTGTACCTGTATTGCTACTGTCGTAGATTCTTAACTATAGGGAGGTTTGTGAAGCTGCTTCAAAGTCATTGCACCTGTGCCCTTCCACAGTCTACGAAGTTACACCCCTATCATTCTTCGTAGATCATAAATTAACACCAGGTGAGTTAAGAAAGTCCTCTGCCATTATAAGGTGGACTCTGGTTGTGTAATAGGTGATCTCCCATCTGCCTTCTATCTTTAGTTTGTCCTCTGCTTCTCACACCCACCTGACTATTTCCCTCAACAGAAGGAATCCTCTCTAATCTGTTCAGTGCTCTAGCATGTGCTCCTGCTTCCCCATCCACCAGACCCCCCCACACTCCCTTTTACTTGATATTATCCACTGTCTTCCCTTCCACCATACATTTAACCTTTGCTGCTTCCTCTCCACTGTACCTCACTAACTTCCACTCTGTCCTCTTCCCTGTGCCTTCCTCACCCTTACCTCCACCACCTAAACCATTCCCATTTCCCCTCTTCTACCTGTCCTAGCTCTTCCGCTATCAATGCATGTAACCCCTGCCTATCTCTCCTCTAACTTGCTCTCATCATCCCATCACTCCATATCCTTAGAACACCCAACTCGCATCTGTTCCCTCTCTGCCTTTAAATGACACAGCTTTTCTCTGCCTGCCACCTCCACAATCCCCTTAGTCATGCCTGTCCTGTGAACTATTGAGGTACTAAAAACGGTGGTGGGTAGAATGCTCGAATTAATCTCAGCCAATGGTAATTACTCTGGACCACATTTCGGCCCATTCTTTTGCCCACTATGCCACTACAGACAGCAGACAGCCATATGCAAATCGGTCTTGATCCTGCTCCAATAGGAACAGTCTAGCACTAACTGCCAGGCCTGGCTCCCTCTGGATGGGGACACAAGCAGCCCAAGACTGGTTTTGGCCTATTCGGGCGTCTTCAATCTTGTGTAGCTTGATTCCTATTGCACAGTGAGCACAGGACCCACATCTGGGCATAAGGTATTCCTTATAGTTTGTGTCATTGTGAATACTAATCAACACAAACTATAGAAGGTAATTTGGATTAAATGATGGCAGATCGTTTTACTATTATGTGTATGGGTGGGTGTGCCAAAGGGCTGTAACGTTTTTCTGCATTGGGAGGTTGGTTTTCTGTTGCCTGTACGGGGTAAAGTGTTCCCTGCTTATGCAACACAGTCTTGGTATGTAATTGTTGTACAATGCAGTGTATGTTAATGGGGAGCGTGAGAGAGCGTTGCTTTTTTCTGTATTTTGCCAGCTATATGGTTAACTGCTGTGTTGGGCTCCTGAAGGTGTAATGATTTTTTCTAAACTTAGTGTGTCAGTATTATGTTCATGGGAAGCTTCATGCCTTCAGCAGTGCACAGCGGAAAAGCATGTCGTTGGCCTCCCTAAAGTAATCATTTTCCAATGTCTGTGCTTGTGGATTAACTTTAAATTCACTTAAACTAGAATTTATCCAATTAAAGTATTACAAAAATTCCCCACTGTCTTTAGAAGTCACTACTCACCACCCTAATTTTATTAGGAAAGACATGCAACACACATAGAAATATGTCTCTGCGACTTTGAAATGGCTACAAAGTTAAAGACGCTTGCCAGCAAAAAATGTAATCTGCATAGTTGAATCTTAAAAGGATCACATCCCTTAAAGTGACCACGTTTTTCTGCAAAAGAGCTTCACCCTGCTACAGACCTTTGAGTTCTCTTTCCAAACAATGGTCTTTTGTGTATATTATTTTCTGTTGTTGATTCTATGCCCTTCACTGATATTATAAATAATACTTTAAACAAATGTGGACGAAACGCATTTGGGTGGTTTGAGTCTCGAGATGTGAGACAGTGCATGCACTGTCGCTTGCAAGAGATTTTGTCACATACAAGGGGCTTTGAGGCCCCACATTGCTTACCATTGGTTGGCTTCATCATCGCTCTAATTTCCTTTCCTCTCGTTGGCCAGCGCATGACGGTTTCACTTTCTCTGTGTATTTGCCCTTTCTATGGGGCTTGGACCAAGCACTGCTTTTTGTTAGTGGTAAGTGTCCTTCCACTGGTCGCGTGCTTCCTGTGGTACTTTTTTTATTTAAATTGTAGCACTCCATAAGACTGCCTGTGGTTTCACAATGTGTCTCCCCTCTTCTACCCGCCCTGCTCCTTGTCCTTGCTTGCCCTGTGCCTCTCCTCCTTCCTGTGTAGCTACATGGACAGCACTGGCAGAGTCATAGAGCTTTTTTACTAGGCATTGGCAAAGCCGGTAGTTCTCGCCTGGGTAAGATCTATTGACTTTGTAAATGTTACGTTTTTTTTAGCCATGGTGCACAGGATCAGGGCTGCTGCGTAGTATAGTTGAAAGCAACAAAAAAAACACACTATGATGCTGCTAACGTTGAAAGGGTCAACGTGTAACTTTTTTTAAACATTTTTTTTCAGCTGCAGAAGCAAGATCTATCGGCTTGGCTAATGCTTGTTTCTCGCTGGCACTATGATGTGGATTGTAATATTGTTATGTATGGTTCTCATAGAAAGCCTCTATCATTTACATCAGTTTCTTAATCTGATAACTCACTGTTATGACGTAGCAACAGTTGATAACAAAACCTGTTACGTACTGATGTTAGGTTATAAAGGTCTCTGAGAGCCTGTCAGTGCAGCGCTGCTTGTCTACATTGAGTGAAACCAGAAAGCGCAGGTGCAAGAGGGGGAAGAAAAGCAGGGAAGGTGGTGGAGGTGGGTTAAGGATGGCAGGTAAGGTATTTATTTTTTACATTTGGGTTAGGCAGGAGAGGTCAAGTTATGTATGGCTCTCCCATTACTCTTCTGCCCCTGGGTAGCAGTCTAAAGCAGGGGCAGATGATTTTTAGGGGCCGTGCATAACTTAAAACTATAGACCTATAAAAAGTGAATTGCTGTTTTTTTTTTCACCTTGTCGTTCTGAGTGATATCTTAGACAACTCAAGCTTCGCTTTTATTGTCTATTTGATGTCACTAAGAACACCTTCGTGAAAACATCCCCTTAATTCACTGTTACCCATCTATACATTTGTTTTATAATATCAACCATTAAAAGAATAAGAGAACATACTTCTTGTTAAAACTTTTCTTAAACTACATGTCGCAAACTTTGGGTGAGTGCTCTCATCACACAGTTCAGATGTAAGGAATGACTGTTTGCACAGCTACTCTAACCACATTTGAAGGTAGCAAGATGTATGGATGGGAGACCACCGTTGACTTAATTGCAATTCTAGTATACAGTGGTCATATACATATATAGTCCTACAAGTTTGTGTTTACTTTAATGACACATTTGTGGATGCTCAACAATATCCTATTTGTTACCATTGTAATAGTTAGAAAGGGGACACCAGTGAGGGGTCTTAGAGCGTATGTGAGACAATGCAGGAACCTTTCTGAAGTGACTTGTTTTACTAATCTGACTCATCATACTGAAGCTAAGGCAAACAGACCGAGTTTTAGGTCTCTTTTGCCATAAATTAAGTTTATATCACACAGGAAGATGTGCCAACTCGTGTTTTGCGACTACTCATGTCGCTTCATCAGGGCCAAAGAATAAATTACAATATATTACAAAGAAGATCTGTTTGTCAATAAAGCCATTAGACACAAACTGTCCAAAACCAATATTGGGTAGAGAGAAAGGAAAAAACTACAGAACAAAGCAAATAGACACAAAAACATATTTAGAATATAATACAATTAAAATAGATTAGCAATAAACAATTGAGGCCATCTCTAAAGTCCTTATGACTCAAAGGGTTAGAGACCATCCACAGCCCATGACGTACCGCAGAGCGAAAAAGAGAGAAGAACCCAAAGGAAAATAGTAAGAAACCACAAGGAAAAATAGTTCCCTTTATTTAATATTGACTCCTCTAGCTGTGTTTTCATCCCGGGAAGTGTGAACACTCTTGTGGAAGGGATTATATAGAACGCAGATCATATAGAAAAGAGATACAAAAGGCTGAATCAAGATAAAGCAAGATACAGGTAAAGTCACTAACAGACGAGTTAAAAGATTACCAGATGTATTGTGTCTAGTGGCACTATTGGGTACTGATCTAACATATCGGGGTTATTTAAATGTGCTAACTGCATTTGTTGTGACTTTACTAATGGGAAACAGACAACGTTCTCTGATTGTTTAAGGAACAAGAGTTATCAAACAAAAGAAATACTGAAATGTAACATTAAGTTTTGTGTATAAGTAATAACTTGCGCCAGCCTTAAAATTCATGTTTTCTCTGCTATCCATCTGTGAGAGATGGAAGGAACATCTAAAAGGATGTAAAAATTCCACAGAAAATACCCCATGTCTTTGCATCTGAGGGACTCCTTACATAAAGATAACTTGAAGGATATAAGATTTGTGACAATTGAAAGCATTAAGCCTCATAGAAGAGGTGGTGATGGGATCCAAAAGCTACCTGAAAGAGTGAGTATTTTTAAAAAAGGAGCATACAAATATGGTTCTAACAAAGATGACGAGTTGCATTATCTACTGGAATGATTATGGCACTAAGTAGTGAGGGTAGAATGCGATCTTAGGCTGAGCCTTGAGCAGGGCCATTTTAAGGCAATAACGTGTGATATGAATGTGTGTTTTTTAAGGTGCATATGATTTTAGATGTACACTGACAGTATTTATATGATGATATGGGCAATATTATATTGCCTAGTTTGCTAGCATTGCATAAGACGTGTTGAGTTAACTGTGGGTTAACTTTTGTGAGTTTATGGCAAAAGTTCATTAATCTAGAATAGCCCGAGAAAGGCTTGGTCATTGATACCGACTGATGCTGTAAGTCGAAGGTTAGCTTTCTAGTTACTTTAGATAAAGTAATTTATGTTTTTGCGAGGATTTCCTCCGTTTTAAAATAGCACACGAGAAAACAGGCAGTTTTCTTTTGTTGATACACATCCAGGGTTAGCGCTATAGTTGTTTTTGTGGTTTTTGATTTACACCTCAGTACGGAAGTACATATAGGCCGAAACAAAGCTTTAAATGGACTTTGAGAGAGTACACAGGTTAAGAACGAGGGTGTTTGGATTTGGCTATCGTATGGGCGGGTGTCTCCGTCTAGGAATTTTTTGCTTCCTGTGAAAAATTGCAGATGTCACTTACTATTATGTTTGTATAGGGATTGCTGGAGGGTTTAGGTTTTTAAACTTCAGCATAGTTACAATTGACAAGTGAAGCGAAGGATGCATATGGATTAGTCAAGAGTGATTCGTTTAAGAATCGAGATTTGTGAAACTCAGTATGTGCATTTGTGTTAGCAGTTGAAGACATCTTTGTGAAGGACATTATACTCCTAAGTAAAGAAAGTGGTTAATATTCCCTGCAGTATATAGGCATGGTGGGAATTGTTGTTCAGCCTGATCTGTCTTTTTAATAGATTAAGCATAGCAAATAGTGACACGCTCCACAATATAGCAGGCTAACAATGCCTTTTTGCAACATATAGTTCTTTGAGTGCATGTAGAAAGCTATAATAAGTTCGTTCAACTCATACTGATATTTTTGTACATGTTAACATACATTCTCCATGCCTCATTAATGTAGGTCCTCTTACATTTGGGTCACAGTAAAATGACTTTGGATGCATGCATGAAACCATGAGTTTGTAAAAACGTATATGAATAGATGTTTCTAAATTTTATTGCACGTTTTAAATTTAGAAAATAATGTTGGTTCCTACACCTTTTGTCCATAGCGAATGAACTTTAGATACATGTGTAAAATGTCACCTTCTCAATTCTAATTCATCCTGCATATAATTATTTATGAGCTATGTTTTATATTCTCACGAATTACAACAAATCTGTATTGATAGGGCACAAGTGATTGAGTACTTGACATGTTCTTTTGCTCCTCTGTTAACCTTTAGATTAATTAATTGCTTATTGAAGTGTTGCTCTAATTGACTGGAGAACTGACTATTGTGAAAAAGGTTAGGTATCGGAGCATTGTACTGATATTGACATTTCTATTTTTTGGAAAATATATTCTTTAATTATTAGTAATCAACTTGCAGGGAGTCAGGCTCGCCTTAACCTGTATCTTGTTTTATCTTGAGTTAGCAGTTAGTCTCTCTTTTCTATATCCTCTTGCATCTATATATTCTTTTCCACCAGGCTATTCACTCTACCTGGGCTGAAAGCATCTTTAGAGGAGCCAATAAGTGAATAGTAATTGAAGAGAACTATTTTTCCTGTTGGTTTCTCTCGATTTTTCTTGGAGTTTTCTTTTTTTCGCTCTGCCGTACATCAGACTTTGGATTGTCTCTAGATTAAACAAATGTTTGGGACATAAGATCTTTAGAGATTACCTCAATTGTTTATTTTTAATTTATTTAATGATATTATAGTAAGTATATATACATATATATATATATATATATATATATATATATATATACATACATACATACATACATACATACTCCCTTGGCGGGGACTGTAGCATCTCTGCTTATTTGGCACATCCTCACCCTGGTATAACCTCTCCTACTATGGAGCTGGGCATCGCTGATGGCACTGACCAAGAAAAGCGATGGCCTCGTGGGTCCGTACTGTTGCTTGTCGGGACTGGCTTCATTTGACCTGAGGATTTGAAGCTTTGAAGAAAGTTACCACCGTGAGTCTTCCTTTTAATTATTGGAACAATGGTCAATCTCCGAGTATAGAGCGGGCTGCGCTCGGAGATGCGTGCACTTTGAAGGAGTTGACAGATTAATGAGGTGGAATATCTTTGCTCAAAGTAAATGTCCTTGAAAAATGCGTGCTAAATGGATTTTAAAAAGACACTATAAAGATGTCTGTAAATGTAATTAGAAGACGTGCATAAATCCAGTCCGGGTTTTGGATATAACTGAATGAGGCATGATGGGTGCCTTTCTTGAAATAAAACTAACTGGAAGGCAGAAATACGGATTAGCACATAACATGAACAATCTTAAAAGCAATTTAGTTTGCAGGACTGATGCTGTTGCATTCTTTGAGTATCTGTATGTGTGCTCTGTTAAGAATCACTTGTCATTATACCACATGCTCAAATCCACCCAATTGCAGTGAAGTGAAGTGCATCTTTAGTTTTAACTAATGTTTTCTTTAAATGGAGGAAGTACGGGGGCGTGGCCAAGATGGCGGGGTGAGCGGACGCCTTTCCTGCCGGCTCCCGCTCCGTTAGACCCCCAGCCTCGGTTCTTTCGCTGAATCTCCCCCCGGGTCAAGAGAGCACCAGTAGCGGGGGCAGAGGAACCCGAGAGCAAGCCGGTGGGAGGCTTCCAACACCCACGGCGGCCCAGAGACGGACAGCGCTCGGCCGGCACTGAGGAGCCGAGAGGGGGCGGAGCTTTGCGCCAGGCTGGACGAGGCTGAGTCCGGCTGCGGCATCACGCGAGTGCCCGGACCCGTGGTGGAGCAATCAGGCGAGTGGCGGCGGCCTCGGACCTTTGCTGGAGGTCGACCCGGAGAGCGGAATAATGCCCGGTGAACGCGAAGAGTGATACCCGGTCCGGTGGTGGAGCTGCTCCTCCGCCGGCGATTGCAGGAGGTGGCGGCGTGAGCGGCCTCCGCCGGGAGCGGCCGCGGCCCGCGCGGGCATCAGCACTGGGGGTTCTGCCGAGGAGCCTGAGGCGATACGGACGTGGGGGGCACCTTTGCCCGCCCGGGGGACAGCGGACTCACCCAAGGTACGAGGGAGCACCGATAGGCCCTCGGGAGCGACCCTTGGCCAGGGGGTTTTCCACGCTACTGGCAACGCCATTGAAGAGGCGCGACAACCCAGCAAGGAGCATAGCGGGCGGGACCCGGGGAGACCCCATTGGAGACCCAGCGGCCCCCGGCTCAAGAGAAGGAGTGACTGAAAGTAGCCAACAGCTCCGCAGGTGCAGAGACCCCCCCCCCCCCCTCGCACATCGGCGGAGCGGCTCTCGGAGCCTGAGGAGTGTAGCGGGGCGGGAGAGAGCTAGAGCCCGAAGATCCATGTAGCAGGAGAGAGGAACAGAGCGGAGCACATTGCGACCCGACAGCCCCGGAGGTGCAGCACGGCTGGGTGAGGCTGCGGCGGTGCCATAAGGGGGAGAGCGAGACGAAGCCGGAGGCGGCCTCTGCCGGGAGCCGGGGTAGCCTTTCACACCGGAGGAGCAACGGGGCCGTGCACTGAAGTCGGAGTCTAGGCCGAGCAGAGAACGAGGGGCGCCGCAGAGACGGTGGCGGCAGGAAGCGGACCCGAGGAGTGAGAGGCCGGGCGACACTGAGCCACAGAAGCCATGGCCGGCAGTAGAGGGGGGAAGAAGGGGGAAACGCACCCTTCCCGAGCTGCTAGGACGGCACCAGCAGCGAACAGATCGGGGGCAGCAGTCTCCCGGGTCCTCCGGAGGGGCACAGGACGCTGGAAGTGGAGAACCCCCCCATCACCAGGTCCTTTATGGAGTCGCTCTTCAGCACCCTCAGGGAGGACTTCCAAACCCTGAAGAACGAGGTGGCAGGTGAGGTGCGGGAGCTGCGCCGGGAGGTGGACGGCCTGGGAGACCGGGTTGTCGCGGTGGAAGACGCCAGCCACAGAAGAGACGAGGAGTTTGAACAGCTACAACAAGAGGTGTTGCGCCTCAGAGACCAACAGATAGATCTCCAAGCACACACT
This sequence comes from Triturus cristatus, assembly GCF_964204655.1. Taxonomy (NCBI): domain Eukaryota; kingdom Metazoa; phylum Chordata; class Amphibia; order Caudata; family Salamandridae; genus Triturus; species Triturus cristatus. The sequence goes on from NC_140589.1 coordinate 377,961,871, forward strand.
GAGGACCTTGAAAACAGGTCTCGGCGGAACAACATAAGGGTCCGGGGGCTGCCGTCTGCAGCCGAGGGGACGGACGTGGCGGGATATCTGCAGGCCCTGTTCCGAGAAGTGTTGGGAGAGGCGGAGGGGTTCTCTATCCGGATTGACAGAGCGCACAGAGTGGGACCCCAACGCAGAGCGACGGCGCCGCCCCCGGACATTTTGGCTTTACTCCCGGATTTCCCGCTCAAGGAACGCATCATGATAGAGGTGCGGAAGAGGCAGCCCCTGACTTTCCGAGGCCATCAAGTGGCCCTCTACCAAGACTAGTCAGCCATCACGTTGCAGAAGCGGAAAGCGTTCAAGACGACCACGGACTTCCTAAGGGCACAAGGCGCGCCCTATACCTGAGGACATCCCTTTAGACTCATCTTCCGCTGGAACGGTACTATGCACCAACAACGCTCCCTGCGGGAGACTTGCGGAGTCCTGGGCATCGCCGCACCAGATGACGAGACGGCCGAGCAGTGGCAGGGTCGCTCCCGAGAGGACGGCTGAGCGGACCATGCGACCGGCCTCGCCCATCATCAGAGCCAGCATGGACGAAGCGGTAATGGAGGTGGCAGGAAACACAGGTGTCAGTGACGTCGCACTGACCGCCTGAGACGGCTCCGGGGGGAGTTCAACACAGCCTTTCTCGAAATGCAGGTTTGGGGGTCGGGGCGGGGGGGGGGACGGGCGGGTAAGGGTAGGGGCCTGACGTCCACGGATATACTATACCGGAGACCTGCTTCCCAGGGAGCCGGACTTGGACATTGATATTCCTGAACTTGGGGGTGTGGAGAGAGGTGTTGTGGGCATGTTGTTGGGAAAGGGGCGGTTGGGGTGTCAGGGAGTTTTGCGGGGCGTTTGGGGGAAGGGGAGAGTGGAGGGGGGACTTCGAGACACATGGGGAGGGCACGGAGAGTACCGGGGACGTGGGGGGGGCAGTCCAGTGCGTGGCCGGGGTGGCCGTTCTCATAGGGGCGTACACGCTACCATCTGTCAATGCTCAGGAGACACGGCGGTATTGATGACATTCCCACATGACACAGACACCTTTTAAAATTGTCACGCTTAATGTCAAGGGCCTAAACAATCCGATAAAACGGCGTGCTGTTCTATCCCTTCTAGAAAACACCGGAGCGGATATCTGTCTGCTCCAGGAGACCCACCTCTTACCCCGGGATTGCTTTAGGCTGCGATCCTCCGCATTCCCTACACAATTCTTCTCCTCTAACAACACTAAAACCGCGGGGGTGGCGATCCTCGTAGCCCTGCACTTTAGAGGGGAGGTGCTCCATAAACATGCGGAAATGAAGGGTAGGCTCCTGGTCTACAGAGTCCGGGTGGCTGGTCTCACGTTGGCGATCGGGTCCATTTATAGCCCGAACGAGCGGCAAGACAGGTTCCTCCGCTCAGCATTGGAGGAGACAGCGACGGCACAGGACAGGCATGTAATCCTAGGGGGTGACCTTAACATGGTTTTCGATGGGGCGGCCGACAGCTCCGCCCACCGCTCTCCACAGACGGGTGAGTTCTCGGCGGGATGTAGGGCTATGATGGCGGAGATGGATGTCTGGGACCTCTGGCGTCACATGCACCCCATGGAACGAAGCTACTCGTTCTACTCGCACGCACACAAGACGTATGCAAGACTGGACCACCTCCTGGTCTCGGGGCCGGTGCGTGAGCTGGCGGCGGACATGGGGGTGATCTCCGTTTCGGATCATGCTCCGGTGTCGGCTACCCTCAGTTTCCCGCCGACTTCCTGTCCCCCACGGGTCTGGCGGCTGCGTGACACACTCCTTGGCAGACGCGATGTGGTCACACAGGTGGCGAAGACGGTCAGGGAGTACCTGTCCCATAATGAGAACTCTGACACGACACGAGCGACTCAGTGGGCAGCGCTGAAAGCAGTACTCCGGGGGGAATTTATCGCGATCTCATCAGCGGACAACGCCAACCAGAGAGAGAAGCGGGAGGAGCTTACGCGGAAGGTCCGTGAACTAGAGCACATGCATAGCCGGACGGGGGCCCCTAGAATATGGCGGCAACTTCAAGGTGCGAGAAAACTCCTTACAGCCTTAGATATGGACCGCGCGGAATACGCGGCTCTGCGCCTCAAACATGCCTATTATACAGGGGGAGATAAATGTGGCAGACTACTAGCGAGTAGGCTCAGGATCGCCCGCCAGAAACACACGGTGAAGGCGATCACCGACCCTTCGGGATCCACGGTCACGGACGACGCTGGCATTGCGGAGCGTTTCCGCAGGTACTATGCGAGCCTCTATGCTGGAGACACCCCGGATGCTCTCGCAACTCGGAGGTATTTGGACTCGGTCTCCCTGCCGTCCTTAACGCCCCCCCAGACAGAGGCTCTTGAGCGGGACATTAAAACGGAGGAAGTGATATCCGCAATTGCCCGCCTTAAACATGGTAAATCCCCGGGGCCGGACGGCTTTACGTCACTTTTCTATAAAACGTTCTGTACACTGCTGGCGCCCATCCTCACGCGTCTGTTTAACACCTTTCTGACGCCGGGAGCTATCCCGCCGGACCTCTTACGGGCGTCCCTTGCGGTGATCCCCAAGCCGGGTAAAGACCGATCACACTGCGGCTCCTATCGACCAATATCTCTTCTCAATATCGATCTCAAACTATACACAGGGATCTTAGCAGCGCGTCTCGCCCCTCTCTTGCCGGGGCTTGTCGACCCGGATCAGGCGGGATTCATCCCCGGGAGACAAACGGTCGATAATACCAAAAGAATCCTTCATCTCATTGAGAAAGCATCCCGTGTCCAGGGAGAGAGGATGTTGCTGCTAGTGGACGCCGAAAAGGCGCTTGACCGTGTGCACTGGCCGTACCTAGAACAGGTGTTGGCGAGGGTGGGGGTGGGGGACAAATTTCGCCACATGATTTTTAATTGCTACAGATCCTCAACGGCCATAGTAAGAGTCAACGGGTACAGCTCGAAAAGCTTCGACATTGAACGAGGCACGAGACAGGGGTGCCCGCTGTCACCATTACTCTTTGCATTATATATGGAACCCTTTGCGCAGCGGATCCGAGATAACCCGGCAGTGAAAGGAGTGAAGTTCGGTGGCTTCAGCCATGCAGTTAGCCGATATGCTGATGACGTAATACTCTCCATCGACGACCCGCTCTCGGCCTTGCCAGCGTGCCTTGACGAACTGACCTCCTTTGCAGCGGTGGCAGGATTTAAAATGAATATGGGCAAGTCGGTTGCTTTGGATCTCTCCCTGGCACCGGCGTCCAGAGCCCTTCTGCAACACCGAGTCCCTATAGTCTGGACCCGGGAACCGGTGCCCTATCTCGGAGTACTTTTAGCTCCAACGCTACCCGCAATAGTATTGGCCAACTACACGGCCTTGGGCCGGAAGGTCAGGGATGAGTTGGCACGCTGGGATCGTGGCACCCTGTCGCTGCTCGGAAGGGTGGCGGCGGTCAAGATGACAATTTTACCACAGGTCCTCTATATATTTCGGGCACTCCCGCTACGCCCGCCAGCCGGCTGGCTCCGGCAGATGCAGTCGGATCTGGGATGTTTCATCTGGCAAGGCAAGAAGCCAAGAATGCGGAGAGCACTCTCACTGCTGGCACCAGAAGCGGGGGGGCTCGGCATCCCGGGCCTCCGCAAATATTTTCACGCGGCACAGCTGCAACACCTGGTGGAATGGAGCAGATGGGAGTCAGACAAACACTGGCTTTTCCAGGATCAGGCGGTGGTGGGGCGACCTCTGCAGGAGATACCGTTCCTCTGCAGAGCGCACCGCCCTGCTAACTTATATGCCTCCTTTATCACTAGAGTGCATCTCCAAGTCTGGGATGCTACGAATCTCATACATGGGTTGACCACGTTCCCCTCTCCGCTGACACCTCTGGCGGATAACCCTGAGTTTGCACCGGGGATGGAGAAAGGTGCACTAAACCGTTGGCGAGAGGCGGGATGTAGAGCCCTGTGCCATATGTACAATGCAGAAGGGATTATCTCCTTTACAGACCTCCGACGGGACTACGCATTACCGGAAACCGAGAGAATGTGGTATTGGCAGGTTCGCCATTGGGCGCTACACCCGCAGGTGCGCGATACAGCGGATAGACGACTTCTTCCTTACGAACGCTGGCTGTTAACACGCACGTCCAACTCAAAACTCATCAGTGACCTGTACCAGTTCCTCCAGGTACCCTCCTCGCACTTCTACAACCCAGGGCGGGAACGATGGGAGGGGGAGCTGGGAAGGACCCTGAGCCACAACGAATGGGGACAGATAGCCTACAGAGCTAGGCACTCCGCGTATCACACGGGACTTACAGAAACCTTCACCAAGGTCTCGACATATTGGTATTACACCCCAGCACGGATACACGCCATGGACAGTAGTAAGGAAGACACCTGTTGGAGGGGCTGTGGGCGGACGGGTACATTGACACATATCCTGTGGGAGTGCCCCTTACTGGAAGCTTACTGGAAGGAGGTGCTCGACGAGGTTGACTCTCACTTTAAGACTGAGTTGCCGCACCTCCCAGCCTACATAGTGTTGGGCCTTCCCAACGACCTGATGTACCCCTTGAAATCCCGCAGAGGCAGACAGATCGCCATAGCGTTGGGAATCTGCCATCCAGAACATCTTAATGCACTGGCGCTCTCCCACCACCCCTACGATCGTGGGCTGGCTGCACAGACTATGGCATGTCTTGGGCATGGAGAAACTCTCACTGACAGTGACAGGGGACGCGGAGACGTTTAATGACCTCTGGCAGCCATTCTGGTCCTTACTGGTCACAGAATTCAGGGAACTCACCTGCCCCAGGTACCTTCGCCTACTGAGGCTTACTACACAAGAGGACACCGCCCCTTGATGGGGCGTGCTGGTGGGGCGGGATGAGATCCCCAGACGAGGCAACGCAACTGAGCGAGGCTTGCTGGAAGCACGCACTGGACTGGGGAGGGGGGAGGGGGGAATGGGGAGGGGGGGAGGGCAAGACAGGGAGAGGGAGGGGGGCGTTGAGAAGGGATTGGATTTTGTTCTTTTGGTTCACTAAATGTCATGGCAGATAACAGTCCTGCTGGACTAGTCTTAGCCATAAAGCCCGCTGCAGGGATTGGGCCCCTACCGGCCACATTAGAGCGCCTTGTCGAGGGGTGCCTTGCGGGTCTGATGGCACAGAATATCCGATACACTGATCGTAGCCCACAGTGCTCCCTTTTGTAGGATACGCGGCCGGCCCTGAGGGGTTGTAGGTGACATGCTGTGTTAACACTGATTTCCCACGGGGCTGGGTAGGAGCATGAATAGGCCGCCCCTCTGCCACAGTAAAAGCCGGCCCGCAGGGTTGTAGGCGAAGTTGCTGATGCTGTCCATGACAATCTGTTTGTGTTAAAACTAATAAAGGATTTAAACTTAAAGGGAGGAAGTAATATGGCGCATACCAGGTTGAGAAAGGCAGCTTGACTGCCGAAACGCGTTCGTGTTTTGTCCATGGGTCTATTGAAGCCTGCGCAATAAACAAGAGAACCCCCACGATGGCGAGTGCTGGCTCTTCAATCAGATAAGGTTGGGGAATATTTTTGTACATACTGAGCGCCAGCGGTAGCGCCACCTTCCAAGCACCACCAGCGATTTGGCAGCACACCAGTTTTACCGCAATTTGGATTTTATTTATATATATATATATTTTTTTTTTTTTTTTTTGTGTTTGTATCTAATGGCCTTAGTGACAAACAGATCTTCTTTGTAGTATATTGTCATTCATTTTATCTTTGGCCCTGATGAAGCGACATTGGTAGTCATGAAACACGTGTTGGCCCATCTCACTGTGTGCTTTAAACTTAATTTGTGGCAAAATAAAATATTCTTAATAAAGATATTAAGACAATTGAGGATTTACATAAGTCTTCAGTGTGGTGACGACAAAAAAGGAAGTCACCTCAAACTCTGTCTGTTTGTATTTAGTAGAAGGTTGTCGCAGAGTGGAAGGTATAACAATAGTCTTTGAGGACGAAACTCTGTGATCCATAGAGCCTATTCTCCCCTCAAGTAGTTTTTAGACATACTGGCGCTAATGTCCATGGTCTTCCCTTTGCAAATGCACTATATTGCATAGAGAGAAATACATTTCTAGTTGTCTTTTACATTGGGATTCAAGGCAGCACCGACCTCCTCTGTTTGCTATCTTGCATTTTTGATTTGTAATTGCGCACTTTCAGAGAGCGGTTTCCTAATAGCACAACCACACAGTGTGCAATTTATAGTTCGGAAGAGTCACACTCTGTCTCCGCATAGCAACAACGTGGAAGTATGTTCATGTAAGTAATGTGCTGACAACGACAATCCCAGTGAAACTGGTGGTTCTAGCTTAGCAGTGCTGTTGCTCATTCTTCTCCTTTAAAGTGTCGGGTAGTTTACACTCTTACCCAGGTGCTGGACCTTATGATTGAGAAGAACATTGCACTACTCCACAAATGTGCTTTTCAATTGCTGTGCTTGGATGCAGGTTTCTTTGCACAGCATAGCTTTACCTTGTGGTACTAGTTGCTGCTAGAAACCCCTCTGTTAAATGCAGAATAAGCAGTTAAGTTACTGCTAGTTGCTCTTTCGAATAGATTATGCACTTCCAGATATGGCGTTGAATGAGCAGTGTAGTAGGGGTTCATGTAGATACATGCCAGCTGAGCTTGACTGCTTTTGGTGTAAAGAAAAACGGAGTAGAAGAGGCTTTTTCTTTTTTTTTAACTTCAAATAGGCATTAAAATGCTACCCTATTAGTCCCTGTCTTCGTTTTCCTATGACAAATATCTTTAGTCAGCGACTTACAAGCCTGGACCTGTTCTATGTCATACATAGACTAACCTAAGTTTTCTCATGAGCCTAAACCTCTTACCCTAAAATACTGATTCTTTATGACAATAACTTCTGACAGCTCTCTCTATGGGCTCCAGTTGCTGAATTGTTCTACTGATTTCTTCATGAACTACAGGATTCAAAATGCTATATGTGCAAATAAAGAATTCTATAAAATTCTCAATGAATTTCGTAAACGAAATTGCCTAGCAGCAGCTTATCCCATTACTCAAGAGTTCACAGACAAACTGGCTAATCATTACACGGAAAAAGCAGACACGTTGGACTCATTTAAAACGGAGACTAAGCATCAGCACTAACCTTTCTACAAAGCTACAATCAACAATACTCTAACCCAGCCTCTCCATTCCTTCCAACACATTTCACACAATGAATTTATAGACCTGGTAAAAGCAAGCAGGCCTGCCGTCATTTAAAACAGAGACTAAGCATCAGCACTAACCTTTCTACAAAGCTACAATCCAAGAATACTCTAACCCAGCATCCCCGTTCCTTCCAACACATTTCACAGAATGAATCTATAGACCTGGTCGAAGCAAGTAGGCCAGCCGTCAGCCCTTCTGACCCGTGTCCACCGCAAACCTTCAAGACAATTCTTCTAACAACCTCTGCTGCTCTCCAGTAAGGAGAATCTTCAACAACTCCTTAAATACCAGAATATTTCCAGAAGAAATCAAAATCTCATACATACGCCCATTACTGAAGAAACTAAACTTGGACCCGCTGAACCCTGACAACTACAGACCTATTTCAAATGGACCTTTCCTGGGAAAACTGATAGGAAGAGCAGCTTTCGTCCAGATGTCACAATTCATTGAATGGAGTGCCATACTTTCAGACTTCTTGACTGGAGTCTGTCCAGAAAGAGGTCACAGAATCTTCCCTCCTTGCCATCTGGGATGACCTGAGGAACACAGTTGACTGCAACAGGTTTGCTGTGCTACTTCACTTGGACCTCTTGCCTGCCTTTGGCATGGTTGACCATGATACTCTGCTACACAGACTCTACGAAGCTGGCATAGTGGGGACTGCTCTACACTGGATCGGGTCCAACCTTGGCAACAGAGCTAATGCCATCCATAACTCACCTTTCTCGTCCAAACCGTACTTCACAAAAGCAGGGATCCCTCAAGGCTCTATTATCTTGCCCATGCTTTTCAACATCTACCTGAAGTCATTACCTGGCAAGACTCTCTACTTTAGTTCGGAAATTAAAGCTAAGGAGTATCTGGACTCTGGTAGTAATTAGTCTTCAGACCATAAGTCACTTTCTGGACTAGGTGTTAAAATGTATTTGCACCTTTCCCCTTCGGGAGCAAGGTAGTGGGAATCTAAGTGGAATATAATTTGCAAAGTTAAAAATTGGCCTCTTTCTCCTTTCTTTTTTTTTTTTTTTTTTTTTTTTTTTTGTTTCTTGTTTTTTATCTTTATTTTCTTATACTTGCTGGATATGTCTATTCCTTAGATTAAAAGGGTTCTAGTAGGTATTAGCTTTTCTCAAGCTGTCTCCATCGCAGGCATCGCTGCCCATCATGTGCACAGACCAGGTCTGAGCGCTTCGCTGACGGCGGTAGGTAGGGGCTGGAAGGGGGGGGGATTTAGTCAGGGGCTGGAAGGGGAGGGTTTGGGAGTGGGGTGGGGGTTAGGGGAAAAAGGGGGAAAAATTCGCAGTTTGGTACACTATGGGTCTAATAGGTGGGGTAAGATCTTTAGGAGTAGGTATAAGTTGAAGCTTCAGACAGTTTTAGCCGTTCAAGTAGACTCTCAGGATGGCGAACATTAGGATTTGTACAGTTAATATTGGAGGACTGAACGATTGTAGGAAACGCCAAAATTTAGCCCATTTCCTCAAGTTCAATAGATTGGATGTCTTGTGTATGCAAAAAACGCACCTCCCATGGGCCAAAAGGAATCTTATGTCTGTGAGAGGTTATCAGTTAGTGGCATGCACGACGCAATCATCTACTATTAGGGGGGTTGCAGTTTTGGTTAGAGCTTCTTTGGGAGGAGTTAGACGGATTAAAGTGGATGGAAATGGGAGATGGGTTCTGGCTGAGCTGGAAAAGGGCTTCACAATTTGTGTAGTCTATGGATCAAACAACGATGACCCAGAGATTTTCGACTTTTTGGAAATAGAGTTAGCTACTTGGTTAACCCCCATAATTTTTTGTGGTGACCTTAATATTTCAGCAGACTGGGGTCCGAATGCAATTTATAAAGGGCGAAAACCCAAAGTTTTTAGGGCAGTCTCATCTTTAATTAGGTCACATGGGCTGCTAGATGTTTGGGGGATAAAGGAACCTAAAGATCCAGGGTATACATACTTTTCAAATCCCCACCAGAGATATTACAGGTTGGATTATTTTTTAATATCAGATTCCATAAAAAGCAGGATAACAATCTCTAAATCCCCAAAGATATTATCGGATCACAACCCTTTGGTTTTAACTTATAACCTGGACGGTCTAGAAAGGGCACGAACAAGGTGGACATTGGAAAGGAGATTACTATTCGACGACAGATTTGTAGAACATGTTAGGGAATGGATCGAGGAATATTTTTCGGCTAATAGATACAGCGCCTCACGCAATTGCGTATGGGAGGCATTTAAGGCCGCCTTAAGAGGCGAATTAATAAGTTGTGCGGCAAGATTGAGAAGGGAAGACAGGAGTGAGATAGAAAGATTAATGCGGGAACTCGTAATAGCCGAGGTTCAACACACCACCGATATAGTACAAGGCAGGGATAGCTCAGAGAGCCAAAGGAAATTAGTAGCAGCCAAAGCAGATTTACAGAAGGCCTTTACATTCAAGGCAACAAGTGAATTCAAAACTACCAGGATTCAACGGTATGAAACTGGAGAGCAAGCCGGTAGGTTATTGGCACTGCAAATTAAACAGGAAAGAGTTAAAAATAACATTATTAAGATAGAAGATAATGGGAAAGAGTACACGGAAGCTAAAGACATCCTCCAGGTGTTTAAGAATTTTTACCAAGATCTCTATAGGGAGGAAAATGTTAAAGGCCTACGAGGCCACGAGTATTTAGATACCGGCCCACGCCTTGACAACACTGCCAGGGAGGAATTGGAGGACGATATTAGTGAGAGTGAGTTAGTAAATGCCCTGCAGGAGCTTCCCTCTGGTAAAGCAGCGGGCCCGGATGGGATCCCGCTCGAGGTATATAAATGCTTTGCTTCTGCCATTACCCCATATCTGCTTGATTTATTTAATGGTATAGTTTATACAGGGGCGGTCCCAGATTCTTGGAGGGAAACTAATATAGTGGTTTTTCACAAGAAAGGGAAGCCTAAGGAAAAACCTGGATCCTATCGTCCCATTTCGTTAATAAACGCCGATACCAAACTCTATTCTAAAATTCTGGCCAAAAGGTTGGGCAGGGTCATAGGTGATCTCGTCTCCCCTTGGCAACACGGGTTTGTTCCTGGACGGGGCACCACGGATCACATCAGGAGGGCCATAACACTGTTTGATGCCCAGTCCACGGCGGGAGACGGGATGGCCATGATCCTGCTCGACGCAGAGAAGGCCTTTGATAGAGTGGTCTGGGACTTTCTCTGGGGGATTTTGGCAGGAGGAGGATTTGGTGAGAAACTTATGAGAGCGTTAAGAGCAATGTATATCAACCCAGTCGCCAGAGTAGTGGTTATGGGTGAGAGATCTGATCTGATAACAATAAATCGTGGTACACGTCAAGGTTGTCCTTGTTCCCCCATCCTTTTTGCGTTATATATTGACCCGTTTATCCAAAAGATTCTCGGATGCCCGGGAATTAGTCCAGTGATATGTCAGGGATACGAAACTAAGGTTATGGCATATGCGGATGACCTGGCGGTGACCACAGTGGACCCGCATCAGGCACTCCCTGAGCTGGTACAAATGGCAAAGGACTTCGGTGTAGATTCAGGATACTTACTGAATGAATCCAAAACACAAATTATTTGTACTGAAAATATCAGCAAAATTGATGAAAGATTTGTTGACTCGGCGACATACTTGGGGGTCAGAATTAATGCGGCAACAGTGAAAACTGTCGCTGAGAATTTTGGATCATTGAGCAAATCTATAGAAACAGAGCTAAAAAGAATTGATGTTCTACACCTTTCACTGATAGGAAGAGTCAACGTACTAAAAATGACTATGTTCCCCAAAATTCTTTATTTATTCCGTGCCATACCCCTCCTAATAGATGAAACAGTAATTAAAGGTCTGGAATCAATTTTCATAAAATTTGTTTGGCAATATGGGCGAGTCAGGCGTTCTACTAATTTATTATCTCTCCCCAGGGATAGGGGGGGTCTGGCATTACCGAATCTGAGGCTTTATCATTGGTCATGTTTGCTGGTACATATGTCTATCCTCTTTCAGACTGAGGCTAAACCTGCCCAGGGGAATCTTGGTACTCAGACGCCCCCCTCAATATTTGAATTATTAATTGGCCGTAAAGCGGTAGGTTTACTTATGCGGGAAGTAGATCGAAGGTATTACAGAAAGGCCCGCTTTAAGGTATTGGAAGGGGCTTGGGGGGTCTGGAGGGCAGTGTCAAAGTTTTTTGGTATCCCTAAAGTTAATCGATACCTTCACCTCCATAATTCTAGGGTATTCCCTCAGATGGCAGATGATAGAAATCTGCAGGCATGGGGGAATGTGGGAATTAGGACAGTTAGGGATTTGATGAGCGGGGAGGAGATTCTGGATTTTGAGTCACTACAACACAGTGTTGGCATTTCTAGCAAATACTGGCTGTTGTATTTAAGATTAACAAGCTGGATGAAGGCTGTAAGACCTAGGACTCTACTGGTAGATGAATTTCCCATTATGGACCAGCTAGTCAAGGGGTGTCAGAAGATTAAGGTTTTCTATACTTTATTTATTGGCTCAATACAAGATGACTTGGAAAAAATAGAATCCTCTTTGGCTATGAAATTGGGGAATCCTGACGTAGATTTAGACTATGCCCTTCTCTTACAAAAGAAAATATTCCGCTCCTCTAACTTGAAGGCGCAACACTATAAAACCTTGTTCAATTTATACCATACGCCTGCGAAACTATATTCTTGGGGGATAAGGGAAGATGATCGTTGTCCCAGATGCAAGACAGGCCAGGCTGATTTGCTTCATATGTTTAATGATTGTAAGGCCTTGGAGGGAATACAGAGGGAAATAGAAAAATTTTGGGAGGGGCTGTTAGGCCAAAAAATCTTATTGTCAACCACCCTTATGATACTAGGTACCGATAATAGGCTAAATCTGGGGGAAACGGAGGAGGCCTTGGTGTTTATTTCCGTTGCAGTACTTAGGTTATTAATTTCTGCAGGCTGGAAAGATATTGTTGCTCCTTCTTTTCAAATGTGGCTTACTAGACTACTTGGCTTACATAATATAGAGATCTTGCTGTACGCCCAGAAGGGGGAAAAAATAGGTGATTTCGGGAAAGGTATTTGGGCTCCCATTACAAGGTGGAGGAAGGCAAGATCAAGAGAATGAGTGAGGAGGAGAGCAGGTCATAGTGAATAGAAAGAAGGAATTTAATTTGTTATTTGTTGTTCTGAGGTGGCAAAAGGCTTTGGAAGAAGATGCTTCAACTGTAAGTTTAAAATTTATGTACTGGTTTGTTTCTTGATGTATTATGATGTCATTATGTACCTACTGCAAACAAAATAAAATAAAAAAATAAAAAATGAAGTCATTACCCGCACTGATCAATCAATTTCACCTCACGTGCTATAAATATGCAGAAGACACGCAAATACTCTTTCAACTGCGATGCTCCAAAGACATTGGAAACTCTCCAATTTTCAGTTGTCTCAGAGCCGTGGATCAATGGATGATGTGGAGGCATATCAGGATCAGATTCTGAGATTGCCGCACCTGCACCCTCTGATCCCGAGATGCCTCTGAGGAAGAAAATTCATTTTCGAAACGCATCAGGCTTTAGGTGAAGCTGCCTGCATTGATCGAGGTTTGTGGCTGCCCATACCATTAAAGGTTTTTGAACATCGCAGAGACCCAAGTGCTTCTTGTTGCAAAGGGCTACCTTGGAGCTTGGATGGATATATATGGGCTGGATTGTAGTAATATTGAATTTAGGCATTTTCATATGTTTGAGGTGTCCATTTCACTGGATTGTCCACAAAGATAACGTTCTTGTCAGTAATGGTGACACAATACAATATAAATTGTTATGATGGTTATTATTGAATGTTATTTTACATTTAAGTCTTTACGTGCATTCTATGGTTGGTTGATTGACCAATGTGGGCCTAATCCTAATTTTCAGCGACTACAAAGAATTGATTTTAACGTGTTTATGAATTTTAATAGACATTGTTTTAAATTCTTGCAACTTTGCACATAACTCGCAGTTATTTGCACATATACAAAGCATATTCAGTATAAGTAACAGCAATATGTATATGTCTAGGCTTCTGAAGTTCTGGTTTAAACGTGTTTATGAAGTCAATAGACATGTATTATAACCAATGCGAATTTGCACAAAAAAGAGCAGCATTTTGCACATTAATGAAACAATATTTGCACTAGTCAATTTATATTGTTGATGTCCATAGATTTCTAACTTGGTTCTTGAGACATCGTTTGTTAATGTATGCAATTTTGCACAAAGAAAAGCAGTATTTTGCACATTTGAAAAACTTTGAAGTATTTTGTCTATTTATGTACCCATAATCACATGGTTGTTGCACTGGCACTTTAAATTCTATGGTCACTCCTCTTGGCGTCATGTGATCAAGGCTTCTTTGAAGCCGAAACGCGTCATGGGGGCAGTGCCGGTTTAAATAAAATAAAATAATCAGCACTTATATCTGGGTCCGTACCGTCTTTTACGCAGCGCCTGGGAAGTGGAGTACTGCGACGGATTGCTTGTGCATATGTATATATGTATGTATGTGTATATATATATATATATATATATATATATATATATATATATATATTCTAAGTGAAAGTACAACACTTAAAAGCCAGAGTTTATTTAATTCATCTTTAATCTACCTATGCTACCTTCCTTTATGCATCTATATATCTTCCATGTACTTATTGATCTATATCTTTATTATTTTTAGATTTATATATTTATAACTTTTACGTATTTATTGATTTTCTTCTAATTCAGCATATCCAATGCACGACCCTGTTTTTCACCCTATACCGCTCTCAATATATCCTCTACCTTAACTCTGACTCATCTATAACCTCTTTCTACTATTTCCAATCGGTTCCCAAACTTTTGACTCCTGAGGACCCCCATTGAGTCACCACTGGAAGCTGGGGACCCCCAAGCAATTTGTCGGATTTAAATTTCAAACATTAAAACAGTAATTCGAAAAAAATAAACACGTGTGCACACAAAACAAATACTCGAATTACTAAGGATTTTAGGGGCATATTTACAAGTCCCTATCGCCATGGGAATGTCACTTTTGGCGATGTTCCTGTGGCGATAGGGGCTTCACCATATTTACACGGCAGCATTAAGCCACTTATTGTGGCTTAACGCTGCTTTGTAAATAAGGCCGACTTTCACGCAATGCTTAGCATGAAAGAGGTGGTCAGTGGGAGTTGCAGTGGGCATTCCACCCCAACACCCATTGATTTTGACGCTGCCCTCTATTTAAATGAGCTGCTTAAATAGGAGACCGCACCTAAATTAAGACCATGAAAAACCTGGTCTTAACTTGGCGAAACGAGGAGAAATGCCTTATTTCTCCTCGTTTTTGCTTTTTTCCCCACAGAAAAAGCAAAACACCTTGGATTGTTTATGTTCAGGAAGGTGACCCTTCCTGCACATAAACAATCTTTGATAAAAATGACGGTTTGTAAATTCCATGTGTGCTGTATTAGGCAGCACACATAGAGGTGACAAAATGGCATTTCAAAATTGTTCATGTGCAGGATGTGGGAACGTCCTGCACATAAACAATCTTCCCCTGCACGCAGACACTCTTGCACTATGGTGCAAGGGTGCCTGCGTTGGCTCTACACTGCTAAGTGTAGTGCCAGCGCAGGGGGAAACGCAAGGCTGCACCATATTCTTGTAAATATGGTGTAGCCCTGCATTTCTGAAGTGGCGGAGTGTGTTTTTAAGCCAAGGAGACTAATGACACGCTCCGCCAATCCTGTTGTAAATATCCCCCTTTGTATTTTATATTGAAAGAATTTGCAAAGAAACTGAAACTTTCAATGGGACGGTTGGTGCTGCATCTCCGTGACTATCTTTTGAATGGTTGGTTTTATTTCGCAGTACGAGGCTCCTGCCAGGGCCTGACTGGAAACCCAAAGCAGCCCTGGCAAATGTTTTCAGACCAGTCCCTATACGTTGCACACAAAGTGCAGTGAATGAGCCTCACCACCACAAAGGGGGCTTTGAGAGGCTCTCCCCCCAAAACAATTTAGGAAACAATGGTGCTGTCTACAACACATTTATTATTATATAATAAATTGTATTAGCTTTTAAAGAATAGTAAATAAAGACCTTACTATGCACCACGATATGACAAGCTTTGTTGGGGTCCTTCAATGATTCTCTTATTATCACCCTCCAACAGTGCCTCTCATCTCTCCATAGCCCCACTGTCACATGTATTTCATTTGTTTTAGCATCTCTCATACCATTGTAGGATGTCAGAGCACTTTACATCACACACCTATAGAGATAATGAATCATACGTGTAAATAAGTGTATAGAAAATGTTACATAAGGCAAAGGGGACTACAAGGTGTAGGATTCACATGTCATATATACTGGTAGGCATTTTTAAAGAGTGCTTGGTCTGGAGAAGCACAAACTCAGGATTTAGAACATAACACAGTGGTTAGCATTGACTTTAACAAGAAAAATGTATTTCCACCCAAATAAACCTTTTTAGCAGCATCAGGATAATGATATACTGGGAAAAACATAAGTTAGTAACTTGTACAATGCAATTTGCAAGCAGCTCTTTGATGACAGTTTATAGGTCACTGTGCTAGATTACGATTGTCACTTATGAACTGCACAGTAACAAAAGAATCTCTCTGACAAAATCAGTAACCGACTGACCTATGCACATAAAATACTGTTTTTTTAAAATGCATTGTACACGTTCTTTGCAGTAGGTATATTAACCCTCTGTGTCACATTAGATAAGTCAAAGCTGCCACTGGACAAAACTCATCTCTCCAGCAGGTACATTAATCATTGGCATTTTCTTGACACTTTTATAGTTGCTTTAAAACTGCTAATTTTACAATGAACTTTGCAGTGCTTTTAAAACTGCTGCCTGCGGACCCCCTGAGAATGTGCCACAGACCCCTGGGGGTCCTCGGACCCCAGTTTGGGAAACACTGCTGACTTATTTCTCACCCTATACCTCTATCAATATATCCATTACTTCCAGTCTCTAATTCATCCCAAACTCCATAACACTACTATGATCCTCTAAATACCTTTCGAGACTCGTCCCTACTCTACCCCTCCTTCTATCGTCTCATACCTATTTCGATCTCCCAAAACAAGCCTATCTAAATCTTCCCTCTGACTCTTCCCCCTTCACTTCCCTTTGACTCTTCCCCCTCCACTTCCCTTTGACTCTTCCCCCTCCACTTCCCTTTGACTCTTCCCCCTCCACTTCCCTTTTACTCATTCCAAGCCTCCTCCTACTGCTACGAGCTTCAAAACATACCTAAACAATATTGTAAATCCTTCCCTTGTATCCCTCCATTATCCTTTTCGATCCAAATAACACACTAACATGTCCACCACTCTAATTAATTTCATATTTCCCTATTCTTTTTCACCACTAATCCTTTATGGATTCCGGAGTAGTGTGCTACTCACCGAAAAAGCACTTCAACACCTCATCAGGGGTAGCAAGCGCTATATAAATAAAAACCTTTTTACCTCTTCTACTCCTTTGCTGTCCTTCTCAATCCAAATACCCGACTTACATATCCATCACTCAAATTACTTTCGTATTTCACTATACCAATTCATCACTAACACTGTATGCGTTTCAGAGTAGCATGCTACTCGCCAAAAAAGCACTTCATCACCCCATCAGGGTGATAAAGCGGTATATAAACGCAAACCTTTTTCCCCTCATAGGAAATCGGAAACCTTTTTCCCTCTTCTATCCCTCCACTATCCTTCTCAATCCAAATAACTGACTAACTTATCCACCGCTCAAATTACTTTCATATTTTCACTATACTAATTCACCACTAATCCTTTATGGGTTCCGGAGTAGCGTGCTACTCGCCGAAAATGTGCTTCAATCCCTCGTCAGGGGTAGTAAGCGATATATAAATGCAAATACAATACCTCTGCCCCCATACATTAGGCATCCACGGTTGCTTCATGAACTACGACTGCCCCCATCCATCAGACATTCAGGTGTACATTGAAAGCTGGATAATATCCTGGGAACCTACTGTTTAAAAAAGGTTACACTTTTATATTACTTACTTTCCTAAGACGTCCTACTAAGGAACAATGAAAGATTCTAAGAGTATAATACCTGCATGTTTTTTTACAAGGGTTAGGGATCTATTTTACAGGTAAGATGCATTTTTGTATTTTACACTTGTGTACACTCTGTTCGTTATCGGGTATGTAAGAAAATTTCTGCAGCACCAGGTGTGAATTATTAAAGGATACAACTTGCATGGGAATGCCCTTATTTTTTATGTATTTATATAATGTATTTATTCATTATAGTTTTATACAGCGCTAGCTAGACCCGAAGTTGTCGGAGCACTTTACATGGTCGGGAGCGAATCCGTGAAACAGGAATACGATAAACATATGGGGATAGATAAAGTAGATAAAAGTACACAGCACAATAACAAACAAGCAAATAGCCAACAATGGCATAACTTTCAGTCCTGCGCATGAGATAATAGACCAAGAACAGTAGTCTAAGAATTAAAGTATTTGTTGAGGAGAAGGAGTTTCAGATCCCTTTTGAAGCCAGGGAAGGATGGGTTGCATCGCAGATCGCTAGGTAGAGCGTTTCATATGCTCGGAGCATTTCTAGAAAAAAAGCAAGACTTGGTAGAAGATTTTTTTAGATTGGGATGTAGGAGCAAAAGTGTGTTGGAGCTACTCAACAATCTTGAAGTCCCTGCTTTCGTAAGTTTGTTTTCTAAGTAGTTTGGGGAATGTGAGTGGAGGGCTTTGTGGATGATACAGGAAGTCTTAAAAGTACATCTTCCTTCAATAGGAAGCCAGTTGAGGCGCTTGAGAGCAGGAGTGATGTGTTCAAACCGTTTGACATCAGTAATGAGCCGGGGTTTCATGTTTAGAACTGATCTCAGTGGTGCAAGTTGAGATTTTGGCGTGCCAGTGAGAATGGCATTGCCATAGTCTAGTTTGGAGAGGACCAGAGATTGTACCACAATCTTGAAATAATCTTCAGGGATGAATGGTGTGAGCTTTTTGAGGTGTTTAAGTGTGTAAAGCCCTCCTAAAGCACTCCTTTGGCTGAGTTTTTGATGTGTTCTTTCATTGACATGTTTTTGTCCAAGCAGAAGCCCAGGAATTTAGCGGAGTTGGATGGACAGAGAGCAATTGAAGGCGTTCAGGTCTCTGATCTATTCATGAATAGGAAGATGGTTGCATTTGGGGGAGAATAGGATTATTTCTGTTTTGTTGAGGTTTAGCTTAAGGTGATTAGAGTGAAACCAGGGATGAATCTTGTTGAGAATGACGTTGAAATGTCGAATGTTACTGGGTAATTTGATTTTGTAGTAAATTTGAGTATCATCCGCATAGAGGTGATATTTGATCCCTGCTTGCTTCAAAATGAACGGGTTCTATGAAGAGATTGAACTGGGAGGGGGAGAGATAGAGCCCTGTGGCACTCCTAAGGTGAGCTGTGTGGGTTTTGATAGGCATGAGTTGATTTGTTGCGCACGGTGTCTAAATCCTTAAAAGAAGGAAAAGCCTGTTTTAGTTGCAGCAGTAGAGAGTTTAGCGTAGAGTAACTTGAAAAGAAAGCCAGGTACAATAAAGTGTAGAGATGGCAAATAATTGTTTTATCAAGTTTAATCTCTGAATTTCTCATCCGTTTAAAATTATTATACTATGCAGGTATAACCAAGTGGGTGAAAAACTGGAAGAAAAATGACTGGAAATTGAGCACGGGTAAACCGGTAATTAATAAGGAAGACTTTGAGAAACTCGATGAGCTGGTCCAGGATATAAATGTCACATGGGTGAGTATTTGAAGTCTTTTCTGATATCTCTGTAACCCAAGCTATTGGAATTAAAATGCACTATATGTTTGAGGTACTCAGTTGTTTTGCAGTCTCTTAAATACGATAAAATAAATATAGTTATTTGTATAGATTTTGTTTTTATGGTTCAAGTGTTTTTATTAAGTTGCAAGACTCAAACTGAACCACATATACATATCGATCATCATATAATGCTGTGGTATAACCACTGTTCTAAGTAGCTTTAGAGCGTTGTCTTAACAGTGTGCACGTAGCTGATTAATAACACGGACATGGAAGAACAGTGAAGTGAAAAAAGAAAAGAGAGAACTCCCAAAATCCCCCCTCCCCTGCGCCCCGCCACTCGCCCTTCCCCCTCCTTGTGCTCCACATCTGTTCCCAAAGCCTTGCTGAACACCCATCGACCCCTTCAGCAGTCCTCCCCCCGCGCCTCCGTAAGGCGCAACAACCGGAGGTATCGGGGGCATGTGACTTCTCTGAATTCAGCTGCTAATAGCGAAAGAAATGGCTGCCACAACTCGCCGTACTTGACCCCCTCCCCCGCCATAGTAAGTGCTAATTTCTCCATACCAAGGACGTACCACAGACGGTGCAGTCAGCCTGTGAAAGTCGGGAAGTGGGGGGTGCGCCAGTGTGTTAGTATGTTTTGTGTAGCCGACCCTAGTGCAATGGCCATTTGCCTGCCTCTGCGAGATCGTAATGGGTAGGTCGGAGGATTGGGAAGACCTAGTAGTACATAGGCTGGAAAGCAGGGTATCACAGTCTCAAAGTGCTTGTCCACTTCATCCAGCACCTGGGTCTAGTAGGGTTGAACGTGTGTACACTCCCACAGCAAATGGACTAGGTTGCCCACCTGACCACAGCCCCTCCAGAACGTCGCCTCCCGAGATCGATCCATTGCATGCAAGCGTTCTGGAGTATAGTACCAATATGTCACAATCTTCGTAAGTGTCTCTGTAAGCCCCATGTGATACGCAGAGTGCCAGGCCCTATAATAAATGCCCTCCCACTCTTTGTGGCTGAGTGTTCTGCCCAACTCCCCTCCCACGCTCTCTACTAGGATTGTGTGTGTGCTTGTATTTAATCTGCAACTTCTCATAGCGATCGGAGATGAGATTTTTATCCGACGTGCGTGTTTTGAGCCATCTTTCATAAGGGGAAAAGCGTCTGTCTGCCCCAGAACGGACCTGTGGCTGAAGCGCCCAATACCTCACCTGCAGATATCTTAGCCTCTCTGCCTCCGGAAGCCCGAATTCCTGCCTTAGCTGAGCGAACGACTTGACCCCCTCCGTGCCATAGACATGAGACAAAAGACGGCAGCCAGCCACCCTCCAGCCTGCGAAGGCTGCGTCTTCTATCCCAGGGGTGAAATAAGGGTTGCCAATCAACGGAGTAAGTGGAGATGGGAAGGATGTGAGCTCGTGGTTGAGGTTAGTGGCATCCCACACTTCCAGGGGGACTCGCGTAATATATGAGGCATATAGATTAGGGGGCTTATGGGGCTTACGCAAGAAGGGGATTTCCTGCAAGGGCCGCGCCGCCACCGCCTGGTCTTGAAACAACCAGTGTTTCTCCAATTCCCATCTGCTCCACTCCACCAGGTACCGAAATTGAGCTGCCTGGAAGTAGAGTTTAAGATCAGGAACTCCAAGCCCTCCATCGTCCGGCGCTAGCGACACTAGTGTCCATCGCATACGCGGTTTTCGACCGTTACAGATAAACTGGGCTAAATCGGATTGCGTCTTTTGAATCCACCCGGCAGGCGGTCGGAGAGGTATAGTGCGAAAAAGATAGAGGATCTGTGGGAAAATGGTAATTTTGACCGCTGCAATCTTGCAAAGCCATGAGAGGGGGTAGTGTTTCCACCGATCAAGCTCTCGGCGGATTCTCCCGCGCAGTAGTGTATAATTAGTGTGAACCACCACAGGGAGGGAGGGGGCCAGCTGAATCCCCAGGTATGGGATTGTGTCTGTCACCCAATGGATGGGAAGCAGGGTTTGCAGATATTCCCGGGTGGGACGTTGTTGTGATCTCGTGCCTGCTCGTGATCTGCTGTGTTGCGGTCACGACTTTCATGATACAATGGTGCAATGGTGGTAGACATTTTAGTAGAAATTTTTATTTTTCTGATAATCTTTCTACAGACTGTGATGTGTTGCTACAATTTTTTTCTCAACTGAATACATCAGTCATTGTATATTGTTTTCCACAATGTTACCCACATTAACATAACTTGCCATTTTACTAGATCATCAGTCTTTTTACATACAAAATGGCCAATACTTCCAGCATGTCTCAACCACCACCTTTTCTGTCTGAAGAGGGTGATCCCATTCTTCCTTGGAAAAGGTGGAGGAACTTGTTCGATTCGTATATCGTGGCAATTGGAGGAGAAAAGTTTTCCGCTGTGAGAAAACAAGCCATCCTTCTACATAATCTGGGTGTGGAAGGAAGAAACGTTTGACAGCATGGACACTTTACCTATTGGTGGTAGGGATGGAGAACCAGCCGATGTATTTGAAATGTCCATGACTATGCTTGAAGAATATTTTGGTCCCCGGATTAACGTCGTATTGGAGCGCCATAAATTTTTCACCAGAGTGCAGGGTCCGGTGGAACGAGTCAAGAGTTATATTGCTGCCCTAAAAACCCTAGCTCGAACGTGTGAGTTTGGTGAACTCACAGACTCTCTCATTAGAGATCAACTGGTGAGATGCACCAACAGCACAAGAGTTCAAGGAAAACTGTTGTCTAAAAATCCGTCATTGCCAGAAGCGATAGCAATTGTAGAGGGTTTAGAGAATACCTCGTCATGGGTGGAGGAAATGAAGAAAGATCGAGAAGAAAAGAAAGAAACCAAAGAGAATGTTCAAGTGTTAAGTGACAAGTCTACCCAAGAGTGCAATGATAGTGTTGCCAAAGTTGCCCCCACTGATAAACAAAAGATTTCTGACAAAGAAATGCGGTCACGTTACCCCACAAAAGGGTCATCTAGTAAGATAGATCATGATAGTCGCTCTACCAGTTATAATGGAAATGGTTATAAAACCTCTGGAGAAGTTTCTAAACCAAAGTGTTTTAGGTGTGGGAGTCTTACGCACTACTCCAATTACCCACATTGTTTCGCTAAAGACTCTATCTGTAACAAGTGTGGCCTTAAAGGACATTATGCCAGAGTTTGCAGATCTTCGGTCAAGTCAAAATATCCAGAAAGAAGTGCTGAAATTGTACGAACAATTATTCTCAATGTTGAGAATGATAAAAATGAAATAGACAATGGTAAAGTGGTTATGCCAGAATGTGACATTTTAGTTGATGGATTTAAATTTGTAGTTTTAGCTGATTCTGGGTCACCTTTCACGATGGTAGGGAACAAGCAATGGGATGAGGTGGTCGGGATTGACAACATGTCATTATTGCCACCGGACATAAATCCAGTAAGTTATAATGGAAGCAGAATAAATGTACTGGGTTATGTAGTGGCTAATATTCAATTCAAGGACAGAAAAGCATTAGGTAAGGTTTACATAGCTGAGAGAGGGGACAACCTTCTAGGTTGGAGACACCAGCGAGATTTGGGCATTATGCTTAATGCCAGTGCCATTGACCCAAAGGATCAAGTTATGTTAGTGGAGATTGCAGGAAGTAGTCGAGTTGACGATTATTTTGTCAAATTTCCTGAAGTTTTCACTGATTCCCTAAGATGTCTCAAAGGTTTTGAGCACAAAATAGTTCTGAAAGACAGAGCTATACCTTGCGTACATAAAGTCAGAAGGGTGCCGAATATGATGTTGGCACCACTAGAGTCAGAACTTAAAAGACTCCTAGATCTGGGTGTTATAGAGGAGATTGAAGGATCTGAGTGGTTGGCTCCAATTGTTTTGGCCCCCAAGGATGGAGGAACCAGTGTCAGGTTATGTGTGGACTTGAGAGGGCTTAATGAATGGATATGGGTGGATCGCCAGCCTCTACCTAACATCTCAGAATCTCTTAGCATGCTTGAAGGAGCGCAAGTTGTCAGCGTGCTAGACTTATCCTCTGCATACCACCAGATTCTTCTACACAAAGATTCTAGACATCTTACGTCGTTTGTTACACCTCTGGGAGCATATCGGTTTATAAGGATGCCTTTTGGTCTGGCGTCGGCCGCGGCATGTTTTCAGAGGGTAATGAAACTGGTTTTAAGAGGAATAACAAATATCATGTTTTTCCAAGATGACATCTTAGTTTATGGAAAGAATGAGCGAGAACATAGTTCTACCTTGTTGTGTGTACTGTTGAGATTGAAGGACAAGGGTCTCACTTTGAAAAAACAGAAGTGCCGGTTGGGGCTAAAATCTGTTACGTATTTGGGTCATGTGATCTCCGGAGAGGGCATCCAACCCAAAATGGAACTTGCGGAGAGCATCATGAATGCCCCTGCTCCCATGATTAAGGATCAGACTAGATCATTTCTGGGTTTAGCAGAATTCTACTCCAAATTTGTAAAGGGGTTTGCTAGTGTGACTGAGCCCATTAGGTTATTACTTAAGAAAGGGACACATTTTGTTTGGTCACAAGAATGTGAAGATGCTTTTGCTGTGTTTAAAAAAGTGATTGGGAAGTTACCCACTTTAGGGCATTTTGATGTTCAACGGAAAACTATCCTTACCACGGATGCTAGCCTTAAGGGTTTGGGGGCAGTTCTTTCACAGGTAGTGGATGGGGAGGAAAAGACTATTGCTTTTGCTTCTAGGGCCCTCAGAGAAGCAGAAGTGAATTATTCATGCATAGAGAGGGAAGCTTTAAGTGTGTTTTGGGCCGTACACCATTTTAAATTTTATCTTTGGGGTATACCTTTTCTGGTTAAGACAGATCGTCCATTGGTCCAGATATTTTCGTGTCACCGCAGTGAACAACTGACACCTAGATTGAAGCGTTGGAGTGAAGGTCTCCAGGAGTTTAATTTCAGAGTGCAATATATACCTGGGATCATGAATAAGTCTGCTGATTGTCTCTCACGGTTACCTGTTGACCATGATGTAGAAGATACCAAAGGACTGAGTGATGTAGAATCTGGAAATATTTGCTGGATATCAGAGCCAACTTTATCGGGTAAAGAATGATCAGATGAAGTGGTTAGAGATGGAGTCCTTTCTTCTCTCAAGATGTGGATAAGAGTAGGGTGGCCTGATTATCAGACGTTGGATCAGGAGTTGAAATCTTATTGGCCAGTAAGGGAGGAGTTGTCATTTTATGACGGAAATGTCATGAGAGGAGACAGAGTGATTCCTCCTCTCAATTTTAGGAACAGGTTGATTAACATTGCGCACGAGGGACATTTAGGGAGAAGTCTTACCAAGGCAAGAGTGAGAGAAAGATATTGGTGGCCTAATATGGATCACATGACTGAGGAGATTGTAAAAAATTGTCTGTTGTGTGCTGCAAATGATAAGTCTCGTGTTACCAATGTTGCTCCGCTATCTCCGGTGGCATTTCCTGAAACTGTATGGACCAAACTTGGACTGGATATTGCTGGTCCATTTGAACTTTTGCCGTCCAGTGAGCGTTTTGTTATTTTGTTGGTAGACTATACCTCAAAATGGGTAGTTAACAGATGTGTTTGTTCTGTGGGCACGAGAGTTGTCATTGATTTCCTTAAGGATGTTTTTACTTTGGAAGGGGTGCCCAAATTTTTGGTAACGGACAATGGAGTACAATTTGTCTCTCATGAGATGGGTAAGTTTTTGAGCGAACATAACATCGTTCACCAGAAAACTGCGCTGTACTCACCGCAGGGAAATGGGTTGACTGAAAGGATGAATAGGGTGGTCAAGAGCTGTGCTCAGCGTGCCCTTGAGTGTAAAGTTTTTTTCAGTGGAGTGTTGAGAGACACTTGGTGGGCACATCGTACTACTCCCAACATGATTACTCACATCTCACCATTTGAAGCGTTGAGAGGTAGGAAGGCTGTTTCCAAACTAAATCCTACGTGGTTGCCTGTATGTTTAGATGATCATATCTCGGTTGAGTCCAAGCGGCCTTGCATTTCAGATTATCAACAGAGATATAAATCGAATTATGATTCTAAAATGTGTGTGAGAGTGAAGAAGTGGCAACTTGGTGACAAGGTTATGGTGAAGAATCCCAATCATACTGTGAAAGGGAAAACTGCTTTCTTGGGTCCGTTCACTATTGTTGCCATTAAAAAAAATGTGGTGAGAGTGGATTCAGGATCGACTTGGAGTATGTCTAGACTGGTGAAGTTTACAGGGAAATCTCAAGCTTCTTCGCCATGCTCGATTTCCAAACCTCAAGTGCCTGGGGGCATTGTCAATGTTAGGAGTCCTAGGAATAGGCGTATTCCAGCAAAGTTCAATGATTTCGTTTTGAAATGATATGGAGCTTATGTGGTAAATTGCATAGTCATTTAGTATTCTGTTTTTGCTGGGGGTGGGTTTTTGTTTTCTTTTAGCTTAAATTATTTTTTGGGTGGATCAATTATTGGTCCATGTTATTGTTGGGGTGTGCTGTGTTTTGGTGGGCTTTAAATTTCTGTTATGGGAGAGGGATGTGTTGTGATCTCGTGCCTGCTCGTGATCTGCTGTGTTGCGGACGCAATGCGGTCATGATTGGAATGTGGAGGGAGATTCGTTTCTGTGGAGCTGGGAGGCGGACGAGAGATATGTTGGTGCTGTTATGCTACACTATTTCAATAAACTTGAAATATATACCGGACGTGGAAGCAGCTTAATTATAACAGACGTGACAATAGATTTTGTTTTTAAAACACACACTGGGAGCTTCCTCTGTCACTCGAAAAAAATGGCAGCTTAATATAGAGCTCACTGGCCGTCTTGAGCCCTAGCTCCTAAAAGAGTGCCATTGAATCACTTAAATTGGTGACAGAGGAGGCCGGAAGATAGTGGCACTGCCAGCACAAAAATAATAATTAAAATCACCAGTTGGGGATGTGGCAGATCCAGTGAAGCTGACAGCACCCTTCCCACTCACTGGGAACGTGGGCTTCACTACCTTATGAGAAGAGTGGCGTGGGCATGCTGCATGGCTGGAAGAAGGTGCCAAATCATAGTTTGAGCATATAATCTGGGAGCAGTAATTCCAGAATATGCCATGTAGAGGTAAGAAGATACCATGCTGGCTTACTTACACTCAAATGGTATTGCCTGAAGTAGGCGATAGAAACTACATGTATTAATTTTATTCACGCCCTTGTGCTTGCCCAGTCAATCAAGGAATGCAATACAAAACTTTAAAAAACATTTTGCAGGAGGTTAGGTCTAGCCATTTCAGATGAACCTGTACTGCCACATCATAGAATGCGTCCATTACTTACTGATAATTGCATTACCCATAGTCCTACTTCCTCACCTTCCTTCTTAACATGAGGCCTTTTGCGTCCCGCCAGACCCACCCCCAGCCTATAAAAACACCGCCCGCCCCCACCACCTCCTGTACGTAAACAAGCCGAGCCTAGAACCCAGTTGAACCACACCGTAAAGGCGGGAGGGCCCTAGAAGGAAGGCGAGGGAGCAGGACTAGGAGTAATGCCATTATCAGTAAGTAATGGACGCATTACCTCCTATCCCTCCCTCTCCTTCCTTCTTAACATGTCTCCCTCTCCTTCCTTCTTAACATGTGAGGAAATAGCAAGCAAAAATAGAGACGGACAACTGAGTGAAAAAGAACAACATTTTAATAACGTACCCAATTCACAACATAAACCCCCCCTATTCCTTCATTGAGGACAAAACTCTGTGGCCCAGGACATTATCCAAATGTTCCAGACCAGCAATCCGATAGTGGCGGACAAAAGGGGAAGACTAAGTCGCAGCCCTACAGATTTCCACCACAGAGGTACCCTGCAATTCAGCCACAGTTGCCTCCATACTGCGGGTGAACGACCCTGCACCCCCACAAGAGGATCCACCCCTTTCACCTTGTAAGCCAAAAAGACCATAGACCGAATCCAATGACTCAAAGGAGAGGTGGAAGGCTTCTCACCCTTCTTAGCAGGACCAAAGTTCACGAACAAAGCATCCCACTTCCGGAAGGACTCCACCACATGCAAATACCATAACAAAGACCGCTGCACATCCAAACCTTGCAAACGACAGTCTTCAGCCTAGGAAGGATCTGGACCAAAATCACCTCCTGACTCGGAGGAAAAGTCAAATTAACCTTAGGGACAAAGGACGGAACCAGAAGCAGCACCACCGGGTCTGTAAAAACCTTGTAGAAAGGATACTTACAGGACAAGGCCCCCAACCTTCTAGCCGAAGTGATGGCGACCAGAAAGCAAGCCTTGAAGGTCAAAAGCTTCAATTCTAGCCCCTCTAGGGGCTTAAAAGGAGGACCCGAAAGGACATCCAAGACCAACTGCAAATTCCAAAATGGAAAGGTATGAACAGGCCGGGACAAAGGTTCAAAAGACCTTGGAAAAATTGGGGCATCAGGCTTCCATCATCCTGCAAATAACGCAGGAGCCCCCGAAAAGCCTGAATGGCTGCCCACTCCACCCACAGAGAAGCAACCGACAAGCCCAACTGGACCCCATCCTGCAGGAACTGCATAACCAGAAAGAGGTCAGACACAGTAGGATCCGCCTCCTTATGAGGACACCAGGCTGAAAAAGCTCTCCAATGCCTAGCAGAAGAGAAGCATAGAGGATCTACGAGTAGCCTGCAATGTCACAGCCAAATGGTCAGGGACCCACAAACCAGTTAAGTTTCACCGTTCAACCGCCATGCCATCAAGTGGAACTTCCTTAAGGTGCCCAGGGGAAGAACTGGAAAAAGCAACGGAGACGGGACCACAGGAAGAACCCATTTTGGACAACAACTCAACAGGCCTAGGTGAGGAAACCAATTTGCCCGACGTCACCGGGGCGCAATCAATACCACCTGCGCCCTTTCCCTCAGGACCCGAACCAGAAAGGCCCGGACCAGCTGAAACAGAGGGAAAGCATAAGGAAGGTCCTGAGGCCAAGGACAAGTCAAGCCGTTGACTCCCCACTCCAGGGGACACCGACCCAGAGAACAAAACAGCTCCACTTTGTCATTCCCAAGGAACGCAAACAGGTCACCTACCAGGAGGCCCCAAAGGACCACCAACTGACTGAACAAGCAGGGAAGCAGGGGGAAATCCTTGGGAGATGGAATGTCCCTGCTCAAATGATCGGCACGAACATTCTCAATCCCCCGAAAGTACAGAGCAGACAGTCCCAGAATCCAGCTCTGAACCCACAGGAAGATGTCGCCGGCCACCAACTTCAAAGATCGGGATCTGGTCTCCCCCCCCCCCCCCCCCCCCCCCTGTTGGTTGACATAGGACTTTGCCACCAGATTGTCCGTCTGAACCACCACCATTTGACCCTGCAGAGAGTCTTGAAAATGGAGCAGAGCGGGCCAAATTGCACGCAGCTCTCTGCAGTTAAACTACATCCGGGAGTCCCTCAGAGACCATTGCCCCTGAACCTGCCCTAATCCCAGCCAAGACCACCAGCCGGACAGGCTGGCACTGAAGTTACCACCAGCAGGGCGTGACAACGAGATCCCGGACAGATGATGATGATGGCAATGCCACCAAGAGAGGTCCTCTCTGATCCAATCTGTCATCCGCAGCGGAGTCAACAGATCCTGAGTCCCTGGAGCCCATCCTGCCAGAATCCAGTTGGCTAAGCAAAGAAGGTGAAATCGGGCCCAGTGCACAAGAAACACCAAAGAAGCCAAATTCTCCTGCACCCTGAACCACTCCCCCGCCGAAGGAGCCTCCTGGGACATCAAGGCCAGAACCTGCGTAGTTAAGGAGCCCAAGCGCCTTTCGGACAGAGTAACACGGCCCTCCAAAGTCTGAAAACGAGCCCCAATGAAGACCATGTCCCGAGAGGGGACCAAAGAAGATTTTCCCCTGTTCTCCAAAAACCTGCATCCCTGAAGAACTTCCAAGACTCTCTCGACCATAGCGAGCAACAGAGACTCCACTGCATGAATCAAAAGATCGTCCAAATAGGGATAAATAAACTCCCCTTCCGCATGAAGGATAGCCATGAGGGGAGCCAGGACCTTCATAAAGACCCTCGGAGAGGACTTGAGGCCAAAGGGGAGAAAACAAAACTTAAAATGGGCTTCTCCGACCCCAAACCTCAGGAATAGCTGAATAGAGGATGCAACAGAGACGTGAAGATAAGATTCCTCGAGATCCAAGGGGGCCAAAAAATCTCCCAGCTAGACTAGTGGAATGAGGGTTTGAATGGTCAACATTCGGAAGTGAACAGCGCGAACCCAGGAGTTGACACACTTTAGATCCAGCACCGGCCGAAAATCTCCAGAGACCTTCTGTACTAAGAACAAAATAAAGTAGGCCCCTGTGCCCTTTTCTGACACCGGCACCCTGCAAATGGCCATTTTGGGAAGCAAATCCCCAACCTCTTCCAACAGTGCCAACCTTCGCAGACTGGCGGTCGGAACAGGAGTCTGCCACACATTTGTATAGGGGTAAATTCCAAAAATCGATCTCATAACCATGTTCCACAGTGCCCAGGACCCAGCGATCCAAAACATCCAGACACCAAAGGGGAATGAAATGCCTGAGCCTTCCACCAACAGGCATAGATCCTTCCTAACTGTGATTGTCAGGGGCCCTTCTTGGCAGACTGTCATGCCCCACGGTCCGCAACTCCTGACGCGGGGGTATTTAAGGCATCTCGAGGCAAGGAAACGCGCTTAGCGTTCTTGTCTCGAGATTCCTTTCCGTCCAGACGCTTAGCTGCCTGACTTCCGGTTTCGTCATTTCCTGTTTCCGGCTTCACTCGGGTGAATGAAGCCGGGTTGTTGTACACGCTGCGTGCTTCTACTTCTCGTGGCGTTTTATCCCTGCTCGCTACTTGACCAACTCGAGCAGGTTGGACTTTCCCTGTTTTCCTTTGTGCCCACGTGAGTAGTCTTGTCCATGTAGGTAACGGATGTGTCCTCGTTGTTCTTGCACGGACCATTGACTATGCTGCTTTGAAAGGACTTTGTCATCCCTTTCTGCCGGGTGGTTCCCAGTGCTTTCCCTTTAGCCAGGGTTGCCCGTCACCGCTTGCGCTAGCATTTATTTCTTTATTCTGCCCCTTCATATTTTTTCCCTTCGTGTTAACCCTACTTATAATAAGCACTCAATTGGCTGATCCCATTCCTTCTACCTGCCAAAGACGTGGTTCCTAAATCCAAGTACCCTGATTGTATTCCTTCGCGAGCACGTTCCAGTGAGGTGTGTTCAATCCTCTCCTTTTCCAGCAAGTATCCCGTTTCTTCCTGGGGAATTGCGTGAATCACTGGGTTGTGGAGCTCCTCGTCAGAAACACGGTAAAAGCGCACTGCGCTACATTGTCCATCAATTATTGTTTGCGATACCAGTGGGTATTTCTGTTTGTTTTGACATGTACTGTTATCTCTTTCCTTAGAGTACCTTCCCCATTGATCACCAGGCAAATAGAGTCCAGGGAGTCGGTAGTTCCTACACACCATTATAGAGGGTAGGAAGACAGCGGATATAGAGTAGACCTGGGGTTGACTCTTACTTCATGCTAACAGTGTGCTCTCCTTCATATAGGATCGTGCAGTGAACACCTTGACGCCTTCTCAGTACAAGAGTAGAAGCAAGTCACAGGGGTATGTGAGGTCAAGGGTAAAGTGATACAAAGGGAGTTGGTTGTAAGTAGCTTTGTTTACACCATATTTGTTTTCCAGGGTGTATGCCAGGAGTCCATCGTCTTGTCTACGGAACCAGAAAGCCAGTGACCCTTTGAAGTGCGAACCCTCCTTCCCTTGTTATGTTTCCCTGTTTTCCTTGGCTAGTCTTCCGAGTCTCTAGAGTCTGATAGAGTCGGAAGACAGTTGGGGAAGGCTGCGGAATTCTCTTCAGGTCTCTGACGCTCCTGCGGAACAGTTGACAACCATTACACAGACCCCTTGGTAGTAGGAGCAGCATGCTTGGGGAAAAAAACGAGGCTGGAATCTTCTTCTCCGGAAAGACTGATGAGACTAGCGCTTCGGGGACGACCTGGAGGACCTATTTCAAGGTTTGCCAGAAGATAAAGCACCACCTTTATAAGGTAGGGCATGTTTCCACTCCTTGAAAGCCTTAGAAATCATGGCTGGCAACTGATCCTCAAAGAGAGCCTGACCCTCAAAGGGCAACGTCAGAAAAGCCGCTTTCTCCCCAGAATCAGCCTTCCACTGTCTGAGCCATAAGGAATGGCGACCGGCCATCAAGGCCCCAGTGGACATGGCCGAAACACCAATAAGATCGTAAGAAATGTCAGCCAGCAGCTTAGGCTGTTGGCCCATAGCCGCCAATGGCTATGACCACTCTGAACCGTCCTGGACCGACATGGCCAACTTGTTAAAATCCTGCACCAAGGACTGAGCAGAATAAGCAGAAAATAGGCTTGCCCTCAGGGCCAAGTTCTCAGCAGCAAAAGCCTTCTTAAGGCCTGAGTCAACTTTCTTGTCTGTGGCATAGATCAGGGTACAATCTTCCGGCTGAATGGCAGTCTTACCGATCAGAGT
The DNA here is from genome assembly GCF_964204655.1 of Triturus cristatus. Lineage (NCBI taxonomy): Eukaryota > Metazoa > Chordata > Amphibia > Caudata > Salamandridae > Triturus > Triturus cristatus. The sequence continues at coordinate 377,993,593 of NC_140589.1, forward strand.
AGCCAGAATTGAGTCCAATCGTTCAGTGTGGGGCAAGGGGTCATCCCCCTCCAATCGATATAGTTTCTGGAGAAAGCGAGGGACCTGAACCTTGTCCACCTCCCTCAATTTCCTCATCACCATCTCTCGCACTGGGCCCTGAAAAGGCATGCCCAACCGGGAGGGCTTTACATGCTGCGGAAAAAGGGCCCCTCTGTCCTCTCCCTGCTGGAAAGGAGGAAATCCCAAGTTGTCCTGCACATGAGCCAACCCGACCCACATTTCATCGCTGGAGACATATTTTCTGCCAGAGGAGGTAGAAGGCCCTTACCCATCTGAAGGGGACAACTCAGCACCGGGATCCACAGTCCGAGGCTGGGAAGGACCAACAGGCAAAGGGCGAGCCTGCAGGGTTTTGGAAACGGCCGCCTCGATCACGCCCTGAACCTCCTCCCTTTACATAAGAGGCACGTTACTCCCATCACGGCCCGGCATCCTAGGCCTCTTCAGAGGAACTGGAGAGCCATCCGAAGAGGAGAAGGACACTACGTTGTTCCTCTTAAACAACCACTTGCGACCCATGGCAGTAGAATAATCCCCACCAACACAGCAGTCCAGAAATAGCTGCAGGGAACTCTAGCGGGAAACAAAAAGGCCAAGCCACAAATAACCCACCCAATCAGGAAAAAACAACCAAAATCAGGCAAAATACATAAACGGGAAGCAATCCGTCCTACCAGGTCTCCATGATGCTCCTGTTCCAGGCGATCCGGTCGCACCGTGACCATGACACGGAAACAACAGCCCCAGCTGCACAAGGACTGCCGGACTCTGTCACGGCATTCACACCCCAGTGCTCTGCCCCACAAGAATGAGGAGAGTTCGGAGACCACCGCTAGATGATCACCGCCTGCAGCATCGCAGAGATCCAAGAACCGAAGACTCCCCGGCACCACCACAGAGAGGAAAACCGAAGGTAAGTCTCACCTAAGGAGACAAAAAAGTAAAAGGAGGTGGTGGGGCTGGCAGTGTTTTTTTAGGCTGGGGTGGGTCTGGGGGAGGTGAACGACCACACATGTTAAGAAGGAAGGCGAGGGAAGGGCGGAGGTAATGCACTTCTTTCTGGCAGTGAGGGCTAACCTGCAACTGTGGCCGCATTGTTAGAGAATTTCAACTGAGTGAGCATGTGGTTTTCAGAGGAAGAGACCATGGGGAGTGTACACATTTTTTCCGACGCTGTGGGTGCTATAGGTTTTGATCTTTTCTGAGAGGATGGGTGGTGCTTTGCTGTGGCCGGACGACTGGTTGTGGGGAAGGAAAAAAATTGAGCTTCTGAGTTTTTTCCTTTGCTAATTGCTTTGGTGGGCTGGACAGGGGAGTTGATGGAATCACACCAATCCCTGCAATGAATGCATTAACCACGGAGTCATCCGACATGGGGCTGTATTACAGTAAGTGCCCCTGGGGCGCAATGGGTGTTTGCGCCCGCTTTGCGTTTCCCCCATGGCACTTTAGTATTACAGAAGGGGGCTTAAACGCTCGTGCAGCCGCTTCTGTAATACCAATAGCACTGGCGCACATAAAGCGCCGGTGCTATCTTCAGGGGATGTTCCCTCATTTGCATGGGGATGTGCCCCATGCGAATGAGGGGATCCCTTTGCCTCTGCGCTCGCGCCATATTACAGACGCAGGCGCAGAGGCAAAGAAGCTCTCAGGAGGCTCACTGACAGTGCGCCATCTAACAGGTGGTGCACTGTCAGTGCGCCCCCTTACAGTAGCCCTCTGGAGGGGGGAAAGGGGGTCTCATGGACCCCAGACATCCCTTTGCAGGAGTGTGCAGTCACTGACTGCACCCACCTGCAAGGGGATCTTCAATCCCCTATAAAAGTGCAAGGTTGCCGCCTGCACAGTGAAAACACTGAGCAGCTATAAAGCAGCCGCTTCAGTTTTCACATGAATGCACTGCCCTTCGGACTGCACGAGTTTGCGGCTGCCCTGGAGCAGCGCATTCATGGTAATGTGGTGCATTTAAGTTCATTGCACCGGGCGCACCTTTTAAAAGGTGCACCTGGCGCAATGAAGGGAAATGCGCTGTATCTGTAATGAAGCCCGTGGTCCCTTATGTTAGCTGCAACTAAAAGGTCATGGAGAACTTTAACATAGATGTTGTGTAACAGCAGTGATGAGCATTGCCCTTTGGGTATCCCAAAAGTAACTTTCTCCATGGGGACGTACATGGGGCGGCAAATAGATCTAAACGCACAAGTAATGCAGCATTGCCTCTGTCTATGATGTGAAATATGGATAACCGAACAGCCGTGTCATTGGGGCACTCATTGTCTCAGGAGGTAGATTCATCATTTGGGGTTCAGCAGAGGTCTCCTTTTGACCAGCTGTCTTACAAATGCACTTTGTGCCTTTATCCAACATTTTAGAAAAGTCTAAAAAGTAGGATTCTAGTCTTACACTGATGACACATATTGAAGACATTTTCACAGGACAGCTATTTAATACTGGAATTTCAACAAGTACTCTGTAAATGTGAAATCTGGATGCAAAATAACTATCTGGAGCTTAAGACTACCAAAACAGAGAAAATTATTTTGGTATAAGGGAGAGGCAGGCTGTTCTCACTTCCACCTCCCAAGATGTTAGTTCACAACCTACTTGTGCCAACAAAGGGAATAACAAATCTCATGTTGCTAGTTGATGCAAAAATGACACCTTCATACATATATAGGAATGGATGTTGGTAACGTTGCCCTCAACTAGGCAAGTTTCACCTAGTCACAGGGCTTTAGTGGTGGGAGCGGCTGTAAACTCCAGGTTGGAGTGATATAAAATCCTCTATTCCAACTTCCTTTTGTTCCTAATACAACTCTTACTGACAGTGTCAATTTCTGGAGTCTAGACGACTCCTGGCGTACAAAGAGACCATATGTCTCATGCCAGAACATCCATGTGTTGGGTAGGAATGCTTTTGTTCCAGTACAGCGATAATATAGCGCTCTTTCAGTGTCAAGTAGTCTCACTACAGTCACCCACATGGGGTGAAGTTCAGCTGTTGCTCTCCACTTCTCAATACAATTTCCATTGCAGAGGTGGGCGAGCTTTGAGTATTTAAGGTCCCCAGTTCCATAACTGCCTGCGTACTTACCAGGTACTGAAATTCCTTGGCAGCTGGCTCAGGCTAGTATGTAGCCACAGAAGAAGTGCTTTCTTTCTAGGCCTGACTCTGCGCAAGATCCGCCCTTAACTCACCTTTAAAGTTGGTACAAGAAGGTACAAGTAAGTAAAAACAATAATGAATAAAAACTATATAATTAAAAGGAAGCGTTTCCTTTCTTAACCGTGACTGAGAATTAAATGGTTGGCAGATTGAGCTCTACTTGCAAGTTGTAAAAGGTTACAATGATTAAGGTTTGACTGCAAGCTATGCGGCACTTTTAGAAAGATGAAAGTCTTCATTTTTAATCAGTAGACTGGGCCAAGTTAGATTGAGCAAGTCAGCCTGTGGCCTAACAAGAGGAACGCCTGAACAATTATTGTGGCCAAGGGCATAACCTAAAGACTGCACTCTGTACCCATTGAAATGGGCTGCGTGCCCATACCTCCATCGTATTTATTGTTTTGCTGAGGTGGCAGGGCCCAGAGACCAAACCTGTTTGGCAATAGGTCAACTAGATACAATTACACTTCCATTGAGTTACAGCTTCCATGCGGCTAGTTGAAATGGACATGTGCAACACTTGAAAGGAAAGAGTTCAACTACCACTGTACTGGCTAATTCCTTTGGCTTTCATAGTGTGTAACTTTCACTTCAAAAACTTCTGCATACACTTGCAGAAGGACACTAATAATTAAATGCAGGAGCTTTGACTATTTGCCTACAGTAGGTAATGACTAGACCCATAGGACTGAGGGAAGGAGTTTGTTGCTACATCGGAAGGGAAGAAACTGGTATTCTACCTTGCATGTTGAAAACCTGCATTAGAACTCTGTCACACAGTCTTGTGAGAAGTATGGAAGGTCAAGATCAGTTGAAATGGGAATCCTGCAAACCCCAACCAAACTCAAAAGGTGATCAACATTGCAAGCTACTATAATGCTGCTACATGCAGGTGAGCTAAAGGCCTGTGTGTCATCCTGCATTGCCATTGTGATTCTCCTTCTGAAACGATGCCCGCTTTCACAAGGGCTGAATGCTTTCATTGCCATTATAATTGTGTAGCCAATGATAGATATATCCCACTCAGTTTTTACTCTGTTGCATTTCAGTCAATTTCTTGTACCCACTACATCGAGCCATCTAGATTCCAGATTTGCGTAAAATTTGATAAATGGCAAGTGCCAACACCAGACATGCTTTGTGGGCTGCTCTATTTGGGGTCCTCCACAACGTAAACTTGGTATAAGGAGGCAGCACCTATCTGACGTTTAGGCACATTCTTTTTACTCTTCTCTGCGCTATATGTACAGCAAAATAGATGACCGCCTGGTTAGTGGTGAGCACCGACATAAATTCTCGTACACATCTTACATGGCTTGGGTTTTGCAGACCATTAACTACAGCGTTTTAGTGTAGGGAACAAGACCATGTATCCCCATGAGAACCAAACTAGGCAATGATTTTACAATTAGTTGGGATACAAGTTGCACTCACCAAATGGAAGACCAAGAAGGTGGTTGTATGGATAAACTGCCTGGTTAGACTTTTAGGCTCCACTCTGACCTTTGGGAAGATGATGCATCCTCATGAGTACAAAAGTAAACAACTATAATTTGACTCCCAGTCAGATTCATCAATACAACAAGTAATACTGCAAAAGAAGCTCAATCTTGTGAAGGTGGTCCTGAGATTGGCCAATCACTCTAGATGTACCCAGTACCAGTGGAAGCCTTAGAAGCAACACTAGTTAGGGAGGAAATTATGGCAGCAACACAGAGTATGCCAGAAGCTAAGGTGCCGAACACTAATGGCCTTCCTATAGAGTTTTGGCTGGTTAGTCGACAAGCTTCTGGAATTGTATACAAGGGCCAAGTATGATTGGGAAGTTGCATTATCATTCCGGGGAATTTATCATCAATATGATGTTCAAGCACTCTAAAGACCCAAAGGACTATAAAGCATATAGATCCCTCTTGAAGTTAATTACTAAATTGCTGACCAAAGCCTTTACAAATAGATTAATGAGGGTAATGGCCATTTTAAAATGGATTCAAACAATTCTAAACCTCAGGTGGCTCAGACATAAAATGTATCAGTTGTGTAATGATACTGGGTAGATGAATCACTGTTGCTTGACATTGAAAAAAGCTCTTTAGATGGTCAGTGGGCAGTTAATGGTCCATTGTATGAACTTTAGAAATAATTTTATAGATGAAAGTATTACACCCTGTCTCTATACAAGAGTAAAAGCAAGAAGCATCCTATCGGAGCAGTGGTATCCGAGGGGCTCACAGCAGGGTTTTCACTATTCCTCATTGCTCTTAGCCCTGCTGATGGACTCTAGGAAAAATTAAGTTTCAGGTTTATGAATCAGGGTGATGATGCATGTTCTGTCTATATATGCTGATGATATCCATGTCTGTTTCTAAAAATCCTGAAAACGATCCCGGCACTTCTCGAACTCAAAGTTTAGCCTAGCGTCTGGACTGAAATCCAATTGGGATAAGTTGACCAAATTCTCACTTGGATGTTCAACTCGGCTAACTCTTGTTCAGCTGCAGCACATCTGCTTCAGACACGTTCAGGTAACTGGGGGACATAAACTAACAATGAGGTGAGAGGCTTAATGTGTTATAGTATACAGAGTGTCCTGGAAGGACTTACAAAAGTCATACCTTTCTGGATTACCCTTTCTGTATCTGTAATGGATCTTTCAACCTTGGCAAAAATGTATTAAAAAATATTATACCCTTGACACGTGGTGTGATTTAAAAAACAATCGGGGTGGAAATAGGCAGTTTAAGGGGTGCTACTGCGAGAGTAGTATATTTGCAGCCCAGGAAATACCAGTTGGGTTTGATCTCTTAACCAGGGAAAGTTGAAATTAAACACAAAGACGCATCAGTGGACTTATTAATGGCTAAGAGTTGTTTAGTCTCACCTAGGCTCCAATTACTTAAAACCTACATTTGACACTGGGCATTAGCAAACGAGACCTTTTTTGTAGAAAACAAACATGAGTAATCTGTCTGAAGACTTGACTCAATGGAAGTAGAATATGCAAATAGTGTTATTCCCCTCCAATATCAGACCTTTGTGAGAAGTGAAGGAGGACTTTTGCTGCAAAATCCGATCAGCCAGTGTCTCTCGCGAATGTTTTATGTCCTATATTACATCTAAATTGCTCTCATTTGAAGCTATAGAATAATTTAAGCTGCTGTCAAAACTCCCCATCAAATGTTCGTTGGGTTGATTGGGTGAGCCTTCTCTGATATGGCACATTAGCTATTTTTGGTGGGGAAAAAGACGCAGAGCAGTAACTCAACTATACAATACACTTGGGACACGAGTTGTATGTGTAGTTTTAACAATTAAACAACAAAAGAGTGACAAGGGGATAGGGAGCAAAAAAGAGGCACGGGCAAAAACCAAAAATATTTGTTAAAAGAACCCTCACTCACCAACCTAGTTGGTGACATGCTTCATCATCGGGTTCCCACCAGAGAGGCCGAATGCCTCTCTGGTGTGCTGCGACGCCTGTATTACAGCGGAGCTGGTTTCTGGTTGTGAAGGGAAGTGAGATTAAAAGGTAAATGATTTTAACCAATGACAAGTTTATTCTTGGCAAATCAAAAACCAATAAAAACGTGAATTGGGCAAGATCTGGCTAGTGATGTTAACCAGGGCTTGACCAATTTTTAGGTCGACATGTTTCTGCTTTTCGTGCCTAATCGGCTAAGCTTTCATCAGGACCATGGGAGTCTCCACGGCGGTATGCACACTCTAAGGCGCACCCTAACCTGTGGAGATCAAATGGTAAAACTCACGGTTTTACCCAGGAGCCTCCTATTTATCCGGGGCTCAGAATGTCTGAAAAAGAAAATAAGACAGACAAACCACATATAAAGAGACATACAAAGACAAAACATTGTTTGATTGCAGTTTTAAAACATGCTTGAGTGAACAAACATTTTTTTGGAACCGTGCTGTGGAGCGAGAGTGGGTGTCGTGGTAGCGATATTAGCTATCAACACCTCGATACGAGTGATCATTCGTCGTACATAACTTGTGAAAATGTGGACTAATATTCACAAGACAAAAAACACTACTTGTGTCTAATTTCGATTACATCAAGTGATGTCAGAACTACTGACAAGGTGCAATCGTAGTGGCTAATTGGCCGGAGTGAATGTCGAACATATAGCGAACTCGTGAAGTGGCAGGCATGCTGAAAACAAGCGTCTGTGGTGTTTGCCAGGCGCCGTTGCTCCAAAGCATGTCTAACATTAAAAATAGCTGCATGAAAAAAACCCAAAAGGCCCTCTTACTTATGCTGTAGTAGTTACTAACATCATGGGTCCGGGAGGGGGGTAGTGAGCTATAGTATCTGGCGAGATAAAAAAGCAGATCGTAACTGTTATCATCTGCTTTAGGAATAGAAGTTGGAAGGAACCTAATGCGGTGTCAGAACAGCGGTTCGTCAACTTACTTCCATGCTCGCACACTCCCGCGATCAACCTCGATCTGTCCTCCTCGGCCCGGATCTTAGTAAGTGTGCGGGGAACACGGAAGTAAATACTTCCTGGTTCCAATCACGTGATTGTTTCTACGTACGTATGCGTGTGATGTAACCCAAAGGGGCGGGTGATTCCAAATGTTGAAAACGCCTTCCTATTGGTTTTAACCTCGTGATTGATGCAAACGGAGGGGCGGGTAATGACGAATGTAGGGGTCGGATTCCCATTGGCTCTCCCCTCATGATTAGGAGGTTTGTGAGGTTGGAGCGTTTTATCTGTCTAATACTACCATTAGAAACATGTAATATCGATGTCTGATCCCCAACTGTGATAATTCTTATGTGCATATGCGTGTGATGCAGTTTGAAGGGGCTAGTAATGGCAAAGTTTATGATTGTGATCTAGTGCTTCCCCTCGTATTGTGGGAGGTTGTTTTGAAGTAAACGTTTGTTAAAACGTAAGTTTCCAAGGTATAATCTCAAATTAAAGACTATTTTCCTGGATGTTAATAAACCCGGGTTGGCATCTATCACATCATAAGGAATATCTAAGGGCAGCATGCACGAAGGAGTAAATGTCAACATGGTAATTCGTGCTGGCAAAAAACACAGAATGCAGTGTGTGGTTACAAGAACTACACGGAGGCTACTAAGGAGTTGATGTCATGTATGGTGGAATCAGTTTTTCAATATGGAACCCCAAGGGATATTATCATTCAGTCCTTGGAGATGAGTAGATAAACGATAAACCCAACGTTGTTCTTTCTCAAATAGCAATTGTTGGTTATTTGCTCCAGGCCTGAGTTTTTCGATGATCGTCCATCTCATGTCATTTGTGGTATGGTTCAACTGTAAATAATGTTCAGCCAATTTAGTGCTCAGTTTGCGACATCTGATGGTGCTGCGATGTTCGCAAATGCGCTGTTTTATCTTTCTACTCGTCATTCCGACGTATCTTAGTCCACATGGGCAAGTGATCATGTAGACCACATCGGTGGAATTGCAATTGGTGTGCATTCTCTGTATCCATTGTTTGCCTTGTTCCAGTAGTAGATACTTAGACGGGGAAGTCAAATGACAGACACTGCATGACCCGCAGGGGTAGTGGCCCACAATGGGCGGAAGGCCCCACGTACTGGTAATGGACTGATCTTGATTTCTTTCGTGAACTTTCGGACGGGTATGTACAAGGGAGTCCTTAATACTTCTTGCTCTCTTATAAGAGAATAATGGCTTCTCCCAATCATGTTTATTGCTCGTCAGAATATTCCAATTTTTCTTTATGGACTTGCTCACTGCGTCGGAGGCTGCGTTGTAAGTTGTGACGCAGGTGAGAGGTGTAGTGTCCTGATCACCTTTCTCATAAACTTCCAGAAGAGCTTCTCTGTTCTGGTTACGAGCTCGTTTGTTACTTTTTGCCAGTATTTTGGTAGGGTATCCACGATCTTTCAATTTGGCAGTAAGATCATTGGCTTGTTTTTTGTACATTGAGACCTCACTACAATTACGACGGAGCCGTAGGTATTGACCGAATGGCAGGTTTTCCCTCAATGGGCGAGGGTGGTAGCTGGTGAAATGTAGTAGATTGTTTTTTGCCGTTGGTTTGTGGTGGGTTTTAGTTTGAAGGACATCGCCTACCCTGGTAATTACCACATCCAAGAAAATCATTTCATCTTTGTTGTGAGTATGTGTGAAATTGAGGTGAGGATAGCATCCATTCACCCAGATGTAGAACTCAAGGAGGGAATCCTCAGAACCCTGCCAGATGATCAAGACGTCGTCAATATATCTTTTCCAAAAGAAAATATTAGACGAAAAAGGGTTTTGTGGCGTTAGGATGAATTTACTCTCAAAATCAAATACATACAGCCCTGCTACCGAAGGCGCAAAAGTGCTGCCCATCGATGTGCCGGTTGACTGTAAAAAAAGGTTGCCCTTGTATTCGAAGAAATTTCTTTTTAATGCAAGTGTGGCACATGCGATCACAAATTCACGCGGAGTTGTATGGTTCCAAGGGCTGGAATCAAGGGTGCTCCTGATTACATTGATGGTGTCATCCTGGGGAATACAGGTGTACAGGCTTTCAATGTCCATGGTCACCAGAAAAATTACTCCGTCCGGAAGAGTGATCTCTTGGAGGAGGGCCAGTAGACTTTTCGTGTCTTTCAGGTAGGTGCTAGTAACCTGTATCAGTGGTTTCAGGAAGAAGTCACAATAACGTGACAAGGGTTCCAAAAGAGAGCCAATCCCAGATACTATGGGACGTCCAGGAGGAGGTATCCTGTTCTTGTGAGTTTTAGGGAGAGTGTAGAAGTAAGGGATGATTCCCTCACTGGTTGTGAGGTAAGTTGCTTCTTGTTTGGTGATAAGACCATGGGTTTCCGCGTTTTCTACCAGATGGTGAATTGTACTTCGGAGTTCATCGGTTGGATCAGTAGCAAGAGGAGTATAGCTGATAGGGTCATCGAGGAGGCGTCTGCACTCCAAGTCATAGGCAGTAGTGTCTTGTATTACTACTCCGCCACCTTTGTCTGCCGATTTTATCACGATGTGTGGGTTGGCTTGTAAGGAATGTAAAGCTTGGAATTCACCAGTTTTCATGTTCTTGAAGCGATTCGGTTCTACAAAGGCGTCAATATCGTTAGATACCGCCTGTTCAGAAGCTGTAATCTCTGGTGGAATAGCATAAGGAGGCGGGGTGAAGGTGGATTTCACCTTAAACCCTGTGTCACTTTGTAGCGGCTGGGTGTTATCCAGAGGTTGTCTTTCAAAGAAACTCTTAAGTTTCAGTTTCCTAAAGAAACTTGAGAGTTCACATTTGAGTTTGAATTTATCGAAACGGGCCGTAGGTACAAAACCTAGTCCCTTTTCCAAGACTGATGTCTCATCTGGTGTCAGTATCACTGAGGAGAGATTCGTAATCAAACTCTTTGGTTGCTGGGGCCTGCTCGTGGTGCCTTGCTCCGCGTGTTGTCCCCCACTGTTTCGTCCTGTTGCCATTGGACTTGAGTTTGTCCTCTTCGCCGTCCGCGGCCTCTTCTGCCCCTCTCTAAAAAAGGGGGACGAAACTGGTTCTGTTGGTATTGGGGATGCGGTAAAAAACCAGGGTTCCAACCCATCATAGGGTGGAATGGTGGGGGTTGGAAAGATGATTGCTGGAAGGGATTCCAGGTCTGGTTGTTATATTGTCGCCTATTCCTTCCTCTTCCCCGTTGGCGTGCTTTATAGCTATCACCACTGGAATCACTTGCTGTCGAACCATCAAATGAACTATCCGTATTGTAGTCATTTCTTGAAGGTGGAGTGTAGTCTGGGCTGGAGTATGGGTATGCCTTTGTATAGGACCATCTTGATAAATCCTTCTGGAATTTCTGTGCTTTAGATTGCGTGAGGGAATCCTTGTACTCATTAATCTCTTTGTTCAGTTCGTCCAGTCGTTTTTTGTAGCCAGTTAAGGTAGTTCTGAAGTGGGTTGTGCCACTCTGTGGTTTGTGAGATTGTTTGGGCGATCGAGGGGTCAGAAAAAAGTGAGGGGTCTGCCAATAGAGCATCCACCTCTTCATTCGAGTAACCTTGGCCTCTCTTACTCGAATGAAGAGGTGGATGCTCTATTGGCAGACCCCTCACTTTTTTCTGACCCCTCGATCGCCCAAACAATCTCACAAACCACAGAGTGGGATAAATTGAGCGAACAAAAAAGAGGGCGAATACGTACCATTCTCCATGGCACAATCCTCACCGAGTATTTAAGAAACAACATAGCACCCAAAGGTCTGCTGGTTACCAACGCCCCTCGCATTTTTCTGGATGATGCACAATTCAGAAAAGAATGGGCACAGATCGCCTGGCACTGTACCAGGGACTGGTTAGTGCTTATAATAAAAACAGCACTAAGGCTCTCGGAGGCTATTATGGTAGAGATCCAACTAACGGAAACCCACTTCAAAACTACCTTAACTGGCTACAAAAAACGACTGGACGAACTGAACAAAGAGATTAATGAGTACAAGGATTCCCTCACGCAATCTAAAGCACAGAAATTCCAGAAGGATTTATCAAGATGGTCCTATACAAAGGCATACCCATACTCCAGCCCAGACTACACTCCACCTTCAAGAAATGACTAAAATACGGATAGTTCATTTGATGGTTCGACAGCAAGTGATTCCAGTGGTGATAGCTATAAAGCACGCCAACGGGGAAGAGGAAGGAATAGGCGACAATATAACCAGACCTGGAATCCCTTCCAGCAATCATCTTTCCAACCCCCACCATTCCACCCTATGATGGGTTGGAACCCTGGTTTTTTACCGCATCCCCAATACCAACAGAACCAGTTTCGTCCCCCTTTTTTAGAGAGGGGCAGAAGAGGCCGCGGACGGCGAAGAGGACAAACTCAAGTCCAATGGCAACAGGACGAAACAGTGGGGGACAACACGCGGAGCAAGGCACCACGAGCAGGCCCCAGCAACCAAAGAGTTTGATTACGAATCTCTCCTCAGTGATACTGACACCAGATGAGACATCAGTCTTGGAAAAGGGACTAGGTTTTGTACCTACGGCCCGTTTCGATAAATTCAAACTCAAATGTGAACTCTCAAGTTTCTTTAGGAAACTGAAACTTAAGAGTTTCTTTGAAAGACAACCTCTGGATAACACCCAGCCGCTACAAAGTGACACAGGGTTTAAGGTGAAATCCACCTTCACCCCGCCTCCTTATGCTATTCCACCAGAGATTACAGCTTTTGAACAGGCGGTATCTAACGATATTGACGCCTTTGTAGAACCGAATCGCTTCAAGAACATGAAAACTGGTGAATTCCAAGCTTTACATTCCTTACAAGCCAACCCACACATCGTGATAAAATCGGCAGACAAAGGTGGCGGAGTAGTAATACAAGACACTACTGCCTATGACTTGGAGTGCAGACGCCTCCTCGATGACCCTATCAGCTATACTCCTCTTGCTACTGATCCAACCGATGAACTCCGAAGTACAATTCACCATCTGGTAGAAAACGCGGAAACCCATGGTCTTATCACCAAACAAGAAGCAACTTACCTCACAACCAGTGAGGGAATCATCCCTTACTTCTACACTCTCCCTAAAACTCACAAGAACAGGATACCTCCTCCTGGACGTCCCATAGTATCTGGGATTGGCTCTCTTTTGGAACCCTTGTCACGTTATTGTGACTTCTTCCTGAAACCACTGATACAGGTTACTAGCACCTACCTGAAAGACACGAAAAGTCTACTGGCCCTCCTCCAAGAGATCACTCTTCCGGACGGAGTAATTTTTCTGGTGACCATGGACATTGAAAGCCTGTACACCTGTATTCCCCAGGATGACACCATCAATGTAATCAGGAGCACCCTTGATTCCAGCCCTTGGAACCATACAACTCCGCGTGAATTTGTGATCGCATGTGCCACACTTGCATTAAAAAGAAATTTCTTCGAATACAAGGGCAACCTTTTTTTACAGTCAACCGGCACATCGATGGGCAGCACTTTTGCGCCTTCGGTAGCAGGGCTGTATGTATTTGATTTTGAGAGTAAATTCATCCTAACGCCACAAAACCCTTTTTCGTCTAATATTTTCTTTTGGAAAAGATATATTGACGACGTCTTGATCATCTGGCAGGGTTCTGAGGATTCCCTCCTTGAGTTCTACATCTGGGTGAATGGATGCTATCCTCACCTCAATTTCACACATACTCACAACAAAGATGAAATGATTTTCTTGGATGTGGTAATTACCAGGGTAGGCGATGTCCTTCAAACTAAAACCCACCACAAACCAACGGCAAAAAACAATCTACTACATTTCACCAGCTACCACCCTCGCCCATTGAGGGAAAACCTGCCATTCGGTCAATACCTACGGCTCCGTCGTAATTGTAGTGAGGTCTCAATGTACAAAAAACAAGCCAATGATCTTACTGCCAAATTGAAAGATCGTGGATACCCTACCAAAATACTGGCAAAAAGTAACAAACGAGCTCGTAACCAGAACAGAGAAGCTCTTCTGGAAGTTTATGAGAAAGGTGATCAGGACACTACACCTCTCACCTGCGTCACAACTTACAACGCAGCCTCCGACGCAGTGAGCAAGTCCATAAAGAAAAATTGGAATATTCTGACGAGCAATAAACATGATTGGGAGAAGCCATTATTCTCTTATAAGAGAGCAAGAAGTATTAAGGACTCCCTTGTACATACCCGTCCGAAAGTTCACGAAAGAAATCAAGATCAGTCCATTACCAGTACGTGGGGCCTTCCGCCCATTGTGGGCCACTACCCCTGCGGGTCATGCAGTGTCTGTCATTTGACTTCCCCGTCTAAGTATCTACTACTGGAACAAGGCAAACAATGGATACAGAGAATGCACACCAATTGCAATTCCACCGATGTGGTCTACATGATCACTTGCCCATGTGGACTAAGATACGTCGGAATGACGAGTAGAAAGATAAAACAGCGCATTTGCGAACATCGCAGCACCATCAGATGTCGCAAACTGAGCACTAAATTGGCTGAACATTATTTACAGTTGAACCATACCACAAATGACATGAGATGGACGATCATCGAAAAACTCAGGCCTGGAGCAAATAACCAACAATTGCTATTTGAGAAAGAACAACGTTGGGTTTATCGTTTATCTACTCATCTCCAAGGACTGAATGATAATATCCCTTGGGGTTCCATATTGAAAAACTGATTCCACCATACATGACATCAACTCCTTAGTAGCCTCCGTGTAGTTCTTGTAACCACACACTGCATTCTGTGTTTTTTGCCAGCACGAATTACCATGTTGACATTTACTCCTTCGTGCATGCTGCCCTTAGATATTCCTTATGATGTGATAGATGCCAACCCGGGTTTATTAACATCCAGGAAAATAGTCTTTAATTTGAGATTATACCTTGGAAACTTACGTTTTAACAAACGTTTACTTCAAAACAACCTCCCACAATACGAGGGGAAGCACTAGATCACAATCATAAACTTTGCCATTACTAGCCCCTTCAAACTGCATCACACGCATATGCACATAAGAATTATCACAGTTGGGGATCAGACATCGATATTACGTGTTTCTAATGGTAGTATTAGACAGATAAAACGCTCCAACCTCACAAACCTCCTAATCATGAGGGGAGAGCCAATGGGAATCCGACCCCTACATTCGTCATTACCCGCCCCTCCGTTTGCATCAATCACGAGGTTAAAACCAATAGGAAGGCGTTTTCAACATTTGGAATCACCCGCCCCTTTGGGTTACATCACACGCATACGTACGTAGAAACAATCACGTGATTGGAACCAGGAAGTATTTACTTCCGTGTTCCCCGCACACTTACTAAGATCCGGGCCGAGGAGGACAGATCGAGGTTGATCGCGGGAGTGTGCGAGCATGGAAGTAAGTTGACGAACCGCTGTTCTGACACCGCATTAGGTTCCTTCCAACTTCTATTCCTAAAGCAGATGATAACAGTTACGATCTGCTTTTTTATCTCGCCAGATACTATAGCTCACTACCCCCCTCCCGGACCCATGATGTTAGTAACTACTACAGCATAAGTAAGAGGGCCTTTTGGGTTTTTTTCATGCAGCTATTTTTAATGTTAGACATGCTTTGGAGCAACGGCGCCTGGCAAACACCACAGACGCTTGTTTTCAGCATGCCTGCCACTTCACGAGTTCGCTATATGTTCGACATTCACTCCGGCCAATTAGCCACTACGATTGCACCTTGTCAGTAGTTCTGACATCACTTGATGTAATCGAAATTAGACACAAGTAGTGTTTTTTGTCTTGTGAATATTAGTCCACATTTTCACAAGTTATGTACGACGAATGATCACTCGTATCGAGGTGTTGATAGCTAATATCGCTACCACGACACCCACTCTCGCTCCACAGCACGGTTCCAAAAAAATGTTTGTTCACTCAAGCATGTTTTAAAACTGCAATCAAACAATGTTTTGTCTTTGTATGTCTCTTTATATGTGGTTTGTCTGTCTTATTTTCTTTTTCAGACATTCTGAGCCCCGGATAAATAGGAGGCTCCTGGGTAAAACCGTGAGTTTTACCATTTGATCTCCACAGGTTAGGGTGCGCCTTAGAGTGTGCATACCGCCGTGGAGACTCCCATGGTCCTGATGAAAGCTTAGCCGATTAGGCACGAAAAGCAGAAACATGTCGACCTAAAAATTGGTCAAGCCCTGGTTAACATCACTAGCCAGATCTTGCCCAATTCACGTTTTTATTGGTTTTTGATTTGCCAAGAATAAACTTGTCATTGGTTAAAATCATTTACCTTTTAATCTCACTTCCCTTCACAACCAGAAACCAGCTCCGCTGTAATACAGGCGTCGCAGCACACCAGAGAGGCATTCGGCCTCTCTGGTGGGAACCCGATGATGAAGCATGTCACCAACTAGGTTGGTGAGTGAGGGTTCTTTTAACAAATATTTTTGGTTTTTGCCCGTGCCTCTTTTTTGCTCCCTATCCCCTTGTCACTCTTTTGTTGTTTAATTGATTTAACCAGGGGGAACAAGAGTGATAGTCCCTCACCCTCTCTGTGTTTTTGTGATGTGTAGTTTTAACTCCAAGCTTAGATGGGCGGAGCAATTCATGGAGAATGAATGGGACAGTCATAGACTTCCAATCACAATATATAGGAATGCCAGATTTAAATATATACAGTTCAATTACGTACATCAGGCATACCTGACCCACCACCAAGAGGTTGTACCACATTTTCCCCAATGTACCACACACCTGCCCCACTTGTGGGGAGGGTACCTACTTTCATCTGCTGTGATCATTCTGCAAACCGATAAATTGCTGTTAATCTGTTACAGCAACCTTGGCTGAACTGATTGACCGGAATAATTTATATGAACTGGTGACTTGCTTCGTGGAGGTAATGGAGAGATCTAAGATGACAAAAGTTTAGTGCAAATTCATTGATGTGTCAACCCTACTGTCTAGATGTCACTTATCTAGCAGCTGGAAATCGCCCATACCTCCTAAGGTGACAAGCTGGTTGACTGAAACAGTAAGATGGAGTGAAGCGAAAACCAGTATGGTTAGCAGACAATGTAGGAAAATGGGCACCACTGACTGCGCAGGCGTGGAATATATTTTTGATTCAATTTCCCAAAGGTGACCATTTATATTCATAAAATACTGATGGACATGGAGCACATTGCTAATGTTCCAAAGCATGGAGCTCCACCTGGACAATGTGATATGCTTATTGTGCGTGACAGCTCACTAAACGAGCATTGGTAAAGCCAATAAGTTTCGCCTCTTTGAGAGTTATTGGCTTTGCCAATGTCTTTTAGCCATGTTGTACAGCAGCGTCTGTTCACCATGGCTAAAAGTTAGTGGCCTGGCATACTGTAGAGTGGCGTACTGTGGAGTGACATCAAGTAGTACAATTGTAGGTGTAAGTAACTAAAGAATCAATAGAGGCGGCAGATAGAGTGAAAGCCACATAAATAAGGAGCCGTATCTCTGTTTTGATGAGTAATAAAGCACATTGCACGTCCAGGAATGCGGAAGAACAAAGACAAGGAAGAACACATATACTTGGTCCATGCTCCAGGGAGGAGCTAACACAAGAAAAGAAAGGTAGCCTACGGTAGCTAAGAAATCGAAAGACTGCAAATGAGTGTGACAACAAAAACTACTAATGGTATGGCTGTGCATGGCTTGTGAGCAGATTGAATTGTAAATAATCAGTCTCACAGCATAGCACATGTACTGTGTAGTCAAGACCTAAAAAGGAGCCTGGGTGAGGGTGTATGGCCTGATAATCTGCTACGGATTATACAGACAGCTATGGGCATATGGGAGCACTTATTAATAAACTGAATTAAGTGATTAAAGATGGTTGCGGCTAAAATGGATTGTTTGGTGAATTATGACATCTGGTTTAAGATTCCAATTGTTAACGAAAATATTTTTGTTGGACATGCCTGAGGATAATGACACTTATCCAACTGCACACATGTGCAATCTGTGGCATTTTTACTACTAATGAAATATCACAGAAGATATTTTTTTTTTAAATTCAACTATTTAAAAATGACTAAAACATCTTTTCCATGAACGATGTGGTCTCACTACCTTACGGTTTCATTATTATTTTATTTTGAAAAGTTTTTATAAATATATATATATTTTTTTAATGTATTTTTATTGGCTTTTTAACATTTACATTATTCAAGCAAATATTTCCACAGTGTTAAACAAGACTCCAGTTTTTAGGTTCATAAGGATATAGCATAAGTCATTTACATTACTGGTTGGTTTTTCATCATGTAGAGTTTAGGGTATAACGACAATCATAATTTCCCATTATCTAAGCGGTCTCCTGTAACATGCCTATTTACTAGCGTACCCTTTATTGTGTACCAAGTAATCACCCATGCAACCCTTCATGTATCCTTATTCGTTGGGGATATTAGTCTGACTGGGTAAAGATCTGTGGGAGTTGGCCTTTTAACAAACTACAAACAGTGTAAACTCTAAGAACCTATTGCAGGAAGTGTGTTGGTCCAAGAAGCAAAAAATTGGTCGATAGAAATTGGTCAATATGAAGAGGGGGCGAGAGGACCCCCCAGTCTACATCTTATTCTGTGATTGGAGTCGTATTTTGTATCTTGTGGTAAGGGGGTAGAATGAGTTGAGAGCTACTTTTACTTGTATTTTACTTAGTGTTAGGGTGTAATGGATGTACCCTCTCCTACCTCCTCGTCCTCAAGCTCATCACTGCTCTTGGGCGAAATCCCTTCCGGATGTTGCCAGGCATTAGATATTTCAGCCCACAGTCCCGCTATGGGGCGCTGTCGAACTCCTCGAGATTCTTCCCGAGTGAGGGCTCTCCCTTCTGCTGCCACCCATTGTGATACATCTTTCATCCGAGTCGCCAGTACTGGCCCGGTACCTGATTTCCAGGTCATGGTGCTTATCCTTTTAGCCAGGACCAGTGCCAGATCTATGAACCTTGTGCCTACTTTTTTTCTTTTAGAGGGTTTTGGATTCCCAGCAGGTACACCCCTACATGGGTCTCCAGGGTCCACCCCAGTATGGTAACAAGGGCAAGCATGACCCCCTTTCAGATAGGATGTAGTGTCCTGCAGCCCCATGTCATATGCAAAATATTTGCGTCAGCCATATTGCACCGAAGACAGTGGCGAGGTTCGCCTCCATATGCAATTTGCAAACTGAGTAGTCATATAAGTCATGTGGAGATAATTGAATTGTGTGTATTTTAATATGGTATTTTTTAGGATAAGCCATAATCTTAGTCCATTCAAAATCAGTGAGCTCCCGCTCTAGGGTCGCATCCCACTTCGAGCGTAATTTGCATAGGGGTTTGCGGGTCATATCGGATTGTGAGTTATGTAACCACTTCACTAGATGTCTCGCCGTGCCCAGAATTAGTAGATGTTGTAATACAACATGTGTTTTGGGTTTTACGCGGCTCGCACCCCAGTGTGTTTCAAAAGTGGATTCTAGTGCTCAATTAAAAGAATTGTCCAGCTGATAGCCCAGAGTCCGCCATTAGATCTGCGAACGGGACTAAAGCCTCCTGGTTATAAAAATCACCTGCCGTTACTAGGCCCACGGCAGTCCAGGCTGTCAATTGAGAGGCTATAAATAACCTTAGTGGATTCCCATGTGGAAGACCCACCAATGGTAGTTCAGGGGCAATTTTGCCAACGAGACCCCCATATGCGGAGAAGAACTCGCCACTCCCAATTCCTCTTCTTAAAAATATATTCATAACAAGTTGTTCAACATTTTAAGTGCTTTTAATTATTTCAATAGTGTTTTAAAAATCAGTGTACATGGTAAAACATTTTCAAATGCACCAAAATCTTAATTATTGTGCTTCCTCAATTCAATTAATTGGTAAGTAGACTAATTTACTTTGTCAAATCTCTATAAGAAATACTGTAGACGATTGTTGCTCTTTGATGTCAAAATCATTGGTTAACTGAATAAAATTATACATGAGACCTGATTCTTATATGAATTATCTTGAGTTGTTGCTAAACCCAAAATTACATGATGCATTTTGGGATGGGCTTTAAAGTCCACCCTCAGTTGGAGTCTTAGGAGATTCAAAGAAAATGATGGAAAAAAATTCAGTGGTTTGCACGTGATCTTAATTGTAAATGTACTACTATGCATATTGTTTTAGCCTGTTTGAGGTTTTTAAATTTACAACGAACTTTATCGCCAATCTTTGAAAAGTGTGGCCATTTCAATCACATAATGCAATTCAGCGTTTGTGTGTTGTATTTGTATATTTTAGGGCCTTGACTCATGAAGACAGAATAAAAAATAGATTGCTGTATCCAGCTAAAGATAAGGGTTTTTTGTTTCGGTAGTCACAAAAAATTCCACAGGACCTGCAGAGATGCATAGAAGCCAGCTGATGTAACTTAGGTTTGTGATATCTGTAGGAAAGTGCCTCCTTTTGCATGATTACCCCCTACTTTTTGCTTGACACATAATGCACTTTGACTGGTTTGCCCTGGGTCCCTGCCAATCAGGTTCCCAGGGCCTGTGTTCTTTCCCAAAACTCTATCTTTGTACCTACAATTGACACATCTCTGGCAACAGGTAAGCCCCTTGTAAAAGGTACCATGGTTACCAAGGGCACTGTAATCAGAGAAGGCATCTAAGGGCTGCAGCACCCATTGTGCCACCCTTAGAGGCCCGGTATCTTGACACCCCAATACTGCCATTGCAGGCTGCGTGATTTGGTGCAGAGAAAAGTGAAGTGTCAACATGGCACCCATCCCTGTGGTGACATGCCTACAACCCAATGTCTGAGGCCTAGGTAAGCAACCTCTCTAGCAGGGTGCACTAGCCCTCAAGTGAGGGTACAGTGGCATGAGACCTGTACCCCTACAGTATCTAGTCCATTCTTAGACATTGTAAGTGTAGTAGAGTCATAAAGAGTATTTGGTCTTGGAGTTGGTCATTACGAACTCCACAACTCCATAATGGCTTTACTAAAACCTGGGCAATTTGGTAGCAAACTTCTCAGCACATTTGGTTCCAAACTTCCCTGATGCCACTGTGGGAACTAATGTAAAATGCACTCAGAGGGAATCTCAGAGATGCCCCCTGAAAAACGACCAGCCCTGATGTGGTTCCTGAATGGATCTGCACCATTTGCCACCACCACACAGGTTTCTGGACCCCTGGGTAGAGAGCCTACGTTCTCTGGGTCCAGAAACAAAGCCCATCTGGGCAGAGGTGTCATGCCTCCTCCCCCAGGATGGACTGGGTCCACGAAGGGGAAGCTACAAAGGTCTGCCGCCTTTCTAAGCTGTCCCTGCCTTTTGCTGCCCCCAGCAACTGGCTCCCACCGGTTCTGCCCTCCACTTTGGGCAGGTGAATCGGCAGGAAAATCACGCTAGGAGGAGAGGTCTGCCCACCTTTGCCAACCCCACCCCTCGGGTGTGGGAGGCAAGATGAAGCACACATCTCAGTCCCCTCCACGTTGAAGATCAGGGGACCCAGCCAATTAAGGAGAGGCTCATGCCCCCTTCCACTGGAGGTTGGCATAATACCCACCCCAAGGAAGGGACCTATTGGTCCTGACCTACACACCCCTTTGACACCCCTAAATTTAGTATTTAGGGGCAACCCTGAACCTTGTCTCCTCGGATTCGAGGAAGAAAGAAGAAGGACCAAAGAGCAGTGTGGACTCAGGAGGAAGAGGACACCAACTGCTTTGGCCCCAGCCCTACAGGCCAGTCCCGCCTCCAACCTGCCTACAGCGAAGAAACTGGTGTGTCCAGTAGCCCTTCAAAGCCCAGAGGACCTGCCCTGCAACCATCTTACAGACTCTGTCTCCCGTGAACATGGGGCTTGCTCAAACAAAGACTCACCAACAGAATCCGGATCCTGGCGGCTCCGCGATTCTGCTCCACTCTGCACTTGGCCCAAGTTCAAGTAGCCCAACTCCAAGGGGGTCTCCCCAGTGATCCGGACCTGGGATCTAGTGATCCCTGACCTCCCTCAAGCTTCAAGACGACGCCTGCAGCCTTAAACTGAACGGTGCCCCCGATCGCGACCAGAGCTGGTAAGAAGACCCAACATCAAAAGACACCCCTGCAGATGCCCCACGGCCTAGTGTGGCCCAACCAACGGTGTCCAAGCATCCCCCAAGAACCCAACTTACCTTTCCAGCCGGTGGTTGTCTTCAGGAAGTCTCCTTGTCCGAGCCTGCAGCCTCTTTGCCGAACCGAGGGTCTACATTGGAATCTACAAGGGCCCTGACATCTTCTTGTCACACTGCACCCGGCCGCCCCTGTACCGCTGGTGGTGCAACTCCTGTACTGATTGTTGGCCCCTACAGTGGTGACCTTAACCCCAGGAGATTTGCTCTCACATCCGAGTGGCCTACTTGTAAGCAGTCTCTGACCAAAGGCCTCCTTAGCCCCATTGGCTAACATTGGGTCCCTGCACTCTGCACTCATCCGCCCCAGTGCCGCTGGTGGTGCAACTTGAGTATCTTCCTAGACCTTTGGGAACCTTGGTCCTAA
The DNA here is from genome assembly GCF_964204655.1 of Triturus cristatus. NCBI lineage: Eukaryota > Metazoa > Chordata > Amphibia > Caudata > Salamandridae > Triturus > Triturus cristatus. The sequence goes on from NC_140589.1 coordinate 378,015,854, forward strand.
CCCCCAAAACTCTCACTCATAAGATGTTTACTTACCTGTGAAACCGATAGCCATTTTTCTCCCATAGGAATCCATGCTATGAGTTTTGGGGCCTAAAATGTTCTACCTGTTGAACAGCTGTTTTGTTTGGAGGACAAAGTATCTATAACATAAACCAAGAAAAGTCTTACTTACCTTGTATTGTGAGATTCTTCGGTATGTTATCTAGGCATGCCACCCCAAGTAGTCGATGTAATCTGAAAGTATTCTAAAAGTAATTACTGTGTAATTTAAACTGCATCTTGAAACCATACCAACCTTTAACAATTGTAAATCCATTCCCAATTGCATTTCTGTGTAAAGGTTTACAATTAAAAGTGCATTTTACCTACCTGTACCAAGCCCTTCTTGGTTCTAGAAATAAAAAACAAATATACCTTTTTATACTTACTCAATTGGTCTGGATTCTGTCTCTGAGTGTGTCTAATCAGTCCTTGAATGACTGAATACATTAAATGCTTAACACACCCTCTGGATAATCCTAACTGCACTACCACAAAGAGAGATGTTAGTACTTACTTAGTATTTAGATTCTGCAATACCTCTGGTGACTCCCTGGACTCGGTGCACACTATACCTTACTTTGGTATAGTATAAATAGAGCCAGCTTCCTACAGGATCTCTCACTCATCTTCCTCCCTGTATATGCTCTATATTGCATCTAAATTGCTCTCATTTGAAGCTATGGAATAAACTGAGCAGCTTTCAAAACTCCCCATGAAATGTTCATTGGATTGAGAGGGCAAGCAAGATTTAATACGGCTAAGGATGTGACCTAAGAGGGCATAGGAGGATCACTCGGATCAGACATGCACCATACCAAATGCTTTCCACATAGTCCTCATTGCAAGTACCACAACCTTCCAACCAAGCACTCCCTGATGGTGTGGCATGCTCCGATAATGGACTTTGGTTCTGTGCAATGGCGTATAAAGGGCTATACAAATAGAATTGCAAGTAGCAAATGTATTCCGATCTCCTAGAAATATACAGAATTGGGGGCTGTGATCTTCGACCATGACACAAAGCTGCTAGGCTAGGATCCGGCCTGTGATGTTGAGACTTCTAAGGATTGAAGTCTTGCTTCAGTACATGGCATAGGGTCCATACTGAAGTAGTTGTGTGCCCATTGGTGTCCTTGGTAGGAGGAATCCCCCATTGGGTCTAGCGACAGGCTACAGGTGTGGAATATGGGGCATTTAGATATCTCAAGGGTCCGATTGCTTTCTTTGTTGGGGAGCATTGGACTGGCTGGTACCCTCTTCACCTGTCCATGGTTTAGTGTTTGAATATTCTTGCTCTGTCTCCCTGCTGAAACAGTGGCAGGCCCACATGAACTTTATGCCCCACAGACTAATGTCTTTGGGTTCTCTGGTGTGAAAAGCATGTTGTTGAACAATGTGTTCCCTCAGCATGTTGTTCAGTGCACATCCTGACCCAAATATTTCTGGAAGGCTAGCTGGGAACTTGCAGGCCCACTGACATAGGCGAAACCCCATAACAGAGCGTGCGCACACATCAATGTCCTGCTGATTTACATGTTGACTTTTCCGGATACAGGATGGGCAGAGACAGGAGAACAAAGCCTCAGTAAGGCAATAGTCTTAATAGGTGGCAGAATGTTGCTGATACTAGCACATCAGATCTGTATAGAATGTGCCGATGGCTGTAAAAATTTGCAAGATTTCCTTCTGAAAATGATATTTACACTATAAATATGGAATTGAATCTGCCAAAGGCCGACCTAAGGATGCTTTAGACAAAGGTGGAGAGGAAGAAGGAGGTGACTAAAACCTAAGGAAATTGCATGAATTGACAAAGCACCCATATATTTTTCCAAAAGAAGTAAGGTGCAGACGGATATTCTAGCGTCATAACCATGCCTGTGTTTTTTGGTAACTCAGAGAAGTCCAAAGGTCCAAATCTAGTACTGTTCATTGAGTAATGAGTGATGAGTGTCCTGAAAGAAAGAACAACTGCTGTCTTTCTGATCAATGGACAGAGTACCTTGTTATATTTCATATAGGTCGCCTATATAGGTGCAGGTAACACTGCAACCTTTCACCTATATCCTTCCCTATATTACATACATAACGGTTCATGGGGACTGACCTTTTACCTAGATACAACACTGCATTCAGAATACAGGTTTTTCCCTAGTTCGAATCTCGTACATTATGCATGAGGCTTCTTAGAAGCACATCACACTGACATCTCTTGTATAATATCTCTGTATAAAGTTCAGGCCCGACGTCATCCTTTAGGCCGACACAGTAACACAGCAAGGTAGGACCCCTGGGGAGACCTATGGGTATATATACATCATGTCTTGCTTAGAACAACAGTGGAGACCGTGACTTCCCGGCTGACACACTGACCAGAGACGTTGAGGTTCCTGCATGCAGACACTCCAGCTCGCAGTGGTCGAACGTCCCTCGCGGGGTGTCCAACTCGAGATCAGGAAGGGATCCCACATTCTCTAATTCTCTGGTAATGGGGTTGACTAGATCCTAGAGGGATTCTTGGCATAACACCTACATAGATGCTAGGTACATTTAGGTACATCAAGTTAAGGAGGCATAGTAGGAATACGCACTTTTATTATGTGTTTTATGTACGTGTATATATTCATGATTTCTGCAAGATGGTAGAACTATACCATCCCTTTACTTTTGTAGTATTGCTAATCATATATCTCTACTACTTTGGAATGGTTGTTGCAGCTCATCTATTCTACACTAGAATAACAACTGTTCAATAAACCTTTATTGACAAACACCCAGTATTTTTATTCCGTGTATCTCTGAGAAGAACTAAGTGAGCACGAGTGACTGAGCGAAAAGTAGTACATTGTTTCCACGATCCTCGGGTATCAGGGTTATCATGTTCTGAGGTTGCCAAGAACTATTCTCTCCCCAGTAAGAGGAAATTATCGTGGCACTGTGAGCTAGCTGTAACAGACAGGCTAACGTATCCAGTGGAGGTGCACGTAATCAGTCTGCTAACAATCCCACAGTTTGTTATCCAAAACGCGCAGATCCTGTTTAGGTAATATAGGAATTACACGACAACCTAGAGCTCCCATTCCCTATCTGCGTTTCACAATTACCAGTTTTCTTAATTATAGGATCAGAGATCCTGTCTTACAAGTTATAGTAAAGAAGAGGCCTGACCAGGTAGGTATGCAAACCACAAAGTATAACTATTCCTGGCCATTATATCAGTTTCCCTGAGGCAGAGAGACCTTGATGTGGTAAAATTAAATTGTAGACTGAGTTGTGCCTGAAATACATGCAATGCTGTTCCTAGATATTTCACTACTAAATGGTCGACATGGCACTTTATTAACCCTGAGGAGAAAAGCAACTGGTTAGCATGCTGGCCAAGTGACCAGCTGAATAGTATTGTTAATTGTAAGATCTGATCTCTTTTGATATAAATGCTTCACTGTAGATGGTACCCATTGTTGGGACGATGCAAAATTTCCAAAGATATGAAGCTGCATAAGGGTTACTTTCAAGGCACAGCCGTTTTCCTGAAATACTTTCAATTTTGGAAACTTGTTGGTGGGGGGGGGGGATGTTTGAAGGGAAGTATATTCAGATTATTATAGCTCCTTCGCCACGAATGTGGCAAGGTCAAACGTGGAAGTGTCTGAGAAAGTATAGAAATAGTGAAAGTGAGGCAAAATACACTTTATGCATTGAATTGTTGGGTAGTATGTATGTATGTATGCGCTATTCCTAGAGTGCAAACCTTGCCAAAAGGCAGCAGAGTGCTGTACATGCTCAAAGGCAACCTTAAAGTCCCCAAGTGATAGGAAAGGAAACTGAGTTCTGGATGGTTAATGCATTGTGATGTAGTGTAATTTAAATGGATGAGTCTTCAACTCTTTTTATGTTTGAGCAGCATTGGAGCAGTCATAGTGGATATGAGGATGCTCTTCCAGATCCTGGATGCTTAGATGAAAAAGGCCTGTTGTCTTGTTTTTTTCTCTTTTACACTTCTTAGTCTGCAGTTTGATGGTGCCCTGGCTGTGGTTATGTTGAGAACCACCAGGGATGGTGATCTTATCTGCAAGATTAGCTGGGGTGCTGATTGTGATGGCTTTGTAAATGATGCAGCTGGTTTTGAATATGGTGCAGGCTGGTAAAGGGACCCAGTGGGTGCCTGATCATATGTCTTCAGCCTCTGGATGAAACCTGCTGTGGCATGTAGGATGTTCCTAAGGATTGTCAGTGTGGAGTCTGGGAGGCCATGGCATAGTACATTACAACCATTCGGATGCAAGAGTACAAGGGCTTTAACAGCAGTTCTGACATCGCTTTCTGGAAGAGACAGTTTGACTCTCTATAGAAGAGAGAGCTGGTACCAGGCATTATTTATTTTTTGGCTCTCTTTGATGAAGAGCTTGGTGTCTAGGGTGAATCCAAGTGATTTGGCATTCGGTGAGAGTTAGGGTTCGAAGCCATCAAGGTTCTTGTCATTGAGGCAGTTTAGTACTGTATCTTGTTTGTTGTTCTTGGCAACCAATAGGAATCCTGTTTTGGTTTGAGTGATTTTCACATAGGCACTGCATATCCAGGTCTGGAGGATATGTAAGCTGTGTTTGAGGCACTGGATGTCTGAAGCAGAGGAGACTTTCAAGTAGTGTTGTGTATCATTCCATTTTGGTGAATCTTGATGCTGTTATCTGTTACCTGTGAGTAGAGCACCTACCAGCACCATGTAAAGGCTGAACATGATAGGAGTGAGTATAGGAACACTGAGGGACTTCGCATGTGATAGAGACCTTTAGTGACCAAACTTATGTCGGTTGAAAAGGTATGAGGACAACCAGTAAAGGACATTGGCTCTGAATCCCATTCACAACTTGAGGATGTGTAGCAGGGTGAGGTGGTAGACTGTGTCTAAGGCAGCTGAGAGGTCCAGCAATGTCAGGAGGCAGGGGTCATCTATATCTGTGGTCAGGAGGGCATCATCTATAATACAATGTGTAAGGGGACGATCTTTGTTCTGCATGATATGAAACCAGACTGGTAGTTGTTCGCATCAATGTGAAGTTGGAGTTGAACATAGACTGTTTTTTCAATTACCTTGCCAATGAATGATAAGTGAGTGATGGTCAGATTCATGGTGAGGTCATCCAGGTCTTGTGCAGCTTTAGGAGGGGAAGGATCTGGCCAGTCTTGAGAGCTTCTGGGAAGATGCTTTGAGTGAGGGATGCATTGACAGTGGTAAGTAGAGGTAAGAGAGCATCCCCCAAGAGCGCTTTGATGAAGGACAATGGTAAGACATCTTCTTCATAAGAAATGATTTTGAGGGACTGGAGTATGTCAGCCAGATCTGAGAGAGGGAGGGCTTTGAAGGCTGTCCATTTCAGGATTCTATGGTAAGGGGTGGATATGAAACCTGAAAGCAGACTTGATATGGTCTATGTGCTGTCAAATCTGCTGTATTTTGTCACTGGGGAGATTGCTACCATATCACTTCTCTATTGAGTGCGATATCGGTGGGTCTGGCGAGGGGGGGTTGATGCAGTGCTTGATTGTTTTGAACAGTGTTCTGCTTCTGTTGGTGGCTTCATTTTTGGTGATGGCATAATACTTTATCTTTGGCTGATGTAATGAGATGTCTGCATGTTGTGTGGCGTGCCTTCAGAATCAAAGTCCTTTGAAGTTATGTTATCTTGCATTTGCTTTCATATCTGCGAACAGATAGTTTGTCTGCAAGATCTTTAGAATACCAGGGTGCTGAAGGCTTTGACTTGCACTTGAATGTTGTAATCTGGGCAAGGGCGTTAACGTAGCTTTCCAAACAATTGTTGCTGTTTAGAGATTTGTGGCATCAGACATGGAGTTTATGGGGTGAAAGAGGAGTTAAAGCATAAAGTTGTCAATGGAGAAGTCTTTGAAGAAACTGAACGTTTGGTCTTCTCTTTTGTGTTGCCCTTGGCTTTTTTGGTAGTACGTTAGAGGGGGATAGGGGTGACAGAGTGGTCAGTCCAGTCCAAGGGTATGGGTATTGGATTATTGGTGATCTTGAATAGACAAGATAGAGGATGTGGACTTGTGTGTGTGTTGATTGTGTGACACGCTATCCCACGTTGGGTGTATCTATGAGCTGGAAGATGTCTATTTTATTTTTTAACCTGCATTGTCTGGGAGGTTGAAGTTACTAAAGAGGGTGGTGGGCATGTTGGACGGATGTGGTGCTGAGGAGGTCTGAGACGTCATCACTGAAGTCCTTCTGCCCTGGAGGCCTTTAGATGAGATAGAAGGTGGAGGCCTGTGTTGCAGAGAGAGGGAAGTGGCATGTCAGCAGCCACATGCAGTTGAGTGTTACTTGATTGCATTGTATGCAGGACCTGGAGGACTTATGGATGACAGCGAGCCCTCCTTCCTTCTTATGTGTGTGGTCTTCATGATTAGTGCTGTAACCTGTGTGAAGAAGGCTGTTTAGTATGTGTGAAAATGTCGGGGTGAACCATGTTTCTGTGGTGAAGCGGGAGTCAAGTTTGTGGTAGATGATGAGGTATGCAATGTCTGGTGTCTAGAATACTGCAGACTGAGCATTAATGAGCATGAGTCGGAATGTGTGTTCTGTAGGTTGAGTGTGTATTGTACTTCGTGTGATGTACATGCAGCTGGGTTTATTTGTTGTGTGATTGTTCTCAATCCTAAAGACCTAAACCGAAGGCTTATTGCCTTGTTTTTGTATTAATTAGAAGGTGAAGGTTCTGGCAAATATGTTTAATACACTCCTGGAAATATCTGAAAAGGCGCTAAACCCAGATCTGCCTGGATTTATATCCCAGAGGTCATAACAACTGGTTATTCCTCGACTGTTTAACTGTTTGGCACTTGCCAGGGTGATTCCAGAACTCATTTCACTTCTGTAACTGGCTTTCAAAATGGCATCTGAGTCCCTGTAATGGCCTATATGTTTGTAGCACTTAATAAAACTATTCTGCTTTTCACAGCTGCTAGACAACACAAGATAGATTCCTCTAGACCTCATAATTGCTCATGATTCGCAGTAGGATCAACCAATTGGTTTCATCTGGCCTGGAGCTGCCCACCGATCCTACAGTATTAGCAAGAGATTTTTCATATGCTGCAAGACATGATTGAAAGTAGGCTACCACCCAGAGATAGCACTCCTTATCTATGTAAAATCACTCCAAAAAGGCCAATAGATGTGTCGATATTGAGCTTTTGCAGGCTAATCGTAGAGTGACTATGCATTGGTGTAGACTGCTAGCCCAGAGCAAATATAAGTGGCTTTGGGACTTGGCTTCTTGCAATGAACGCTAGAGACCCCTCCTTTCAACCTTTCACTTCCAGACCCAGAGATATATGGGACCTCTTGAGGCCGTTCCTTACACAACTGGACCAAGTCAGCTCAGATGCACAGCCTGTAGCGCCACAAGGGACGGGGGATCTAGTATTATAGAACAGACCACCACACACAGACTGTTGTCTCTTGTGTGCATGCTGGGGTAGTTTGTGTTTATCGACTATGCATCTACGTTAAGGCCTACCTCTGCCCTAAAGATACACAATATATTGCTATGTACCTATGCCGTAGCAATGCTTTTTCTACAAAACAAAATGTAACTGTATGAATGTGTGCTATGTTAAAAAAATTAAGAAAAATTAAAAAAAGAGAACTGATTTGAGTCCAAAGTATCCGAGTTTGAACTGGTTACTATACAATGAACCATTAGCAAGTGCAAACGTGAAGCCACAGATATCCAGTGTCTTTAGTTTGAAACGGAGTACTAGACAAGGCTACCTCCTCATTGGAAACATTGGATTGTTGAATCAAGAAGGATTTTTTGATTTGGAAGCTAAGATGGTGTGATACGTCTGTACACTGATAACATCACCATGACCTGACAGATCCTGAATCCATGATAGGTAGGCTAATCCTTATTTTCCTGATCCAAGAGTGCACTTCAGATCTATTCTGAATCTTGGAATGGTGTTGGGTTTTAGGAACATAACTAGGAACTAAGAACCTGATGTGGGCTGTAAGATAAATGGAAAGTCAATCAGTGGTTTAAGGCATATTTGCTCTGAGAAAAAGTGGAGATCTGTCAGGAAACATAGATTCATTAGAAGAAATACCAAGTTGATCCTAGCTGCAAAATGCACTAAAATGGCTGAATGGGGCGGAAGAGGGGAGAGCAAACCTTGATGAAATGCCTCATGGCTAAATGTCCACTCATGCTCAGATGGCGTATGAAATAGCAGGAAGCTCAAAAACTAACGGGGATTCCTGAATGCTTATGGTCAGCTCCTTTTAAAAAACGGCAAATATTTTAGTGGGCAAGGAACTCTGGAAATAGCTTATCAAAGCAAATGGGAAAAGTCTCAAGGCCAGGGCACAGAACATATGCAGTTCAGTTGGGATATGAAGAAACTTGGAACTCCAAAAGGCAGTATGTAGGTGGGCATACCTTAAGACTAGGAGTTCACTCAAGATAAAGAAGCAGCACATTGGCTATACATTCAGTTTCACAGAGCCAGTCTCATTGGCACAGGTCAAAAAGTCAACATACAATTCTCGAGTTGGCTCAGGAATGACTAGATGGAAAGTCTTCCGGTAGATTGGGCATGACATATGATCTGAGAGACTGGCATGAGGCTACCTCTATTATGCCTACAACAAATTAACAAGAAGGAAGCAGCAAAAACAATAAGGTGATGGTTGTAATTTTTTTAATAATCTCAGCCACTGGCAATCTCTTGGGCTGCATCCCAATCCACGATTTGTTTTGTTGTCCAACATACCACCTCAATTTGGACCCAGCCATATACAAATCAGTCTTGACTCTTTTCCTCATGGGAACAGTCCAGCCCGAAGTGCCAGGCCAGAGGGAAGCAGCTGCACAACATGAAAAGCATTGAAAAGAGTCTGAATTATCAATCAATCAGGGTTTGTAAAGTGTGGCTATTCACCCGTGAGGGTCTCAAGGCGTTGGGGGAAGGGTGGCTGCTGGACCATCTGAATGCTAGGGTCCAGATGAAGAGCCAGGTCTTGCGATCCTTCCTGAATTGGGTCAGCAATGGGGATTGTCTGTGGTGGAGAGGCAGTGTTTTCCAGGTCTTGGCGGCGAGGTAGAAGGATCTTCCTCCAGTTCTAGTCTTGTGGATCCGAGGGACGATGGCCAGGGCCAGCTAGGTAGAGCAGAGGTGTCTTATGGGTACATGGAATGAGAGGCTGTGATTCAGGTATTTTGGTCCTGCATTCTAGAGGGCTTTTTAGGTGTATGTGAGGAGCTTGAAAGTGATTCTTTTATTGTCTGGGAGCAAGTGTAGCTCTCTGAGTTGTTCAGGGATATGGCTGCGGTGGGTGATGTTGAGGACCAGTCTGGCTGCGGCATTTTTAACGTTCTGTAGTTTCCTGAGGAGTTTCAGGGTGACGCCGGCATAGAATGCATTGCCGTAGTCTAGTCTGCTGCTGATGAGTGCGTGGGTGACCATTTTTCTGGATTTGGTGGGGATCCATCTGAGCGTCTTTCGAAGCAGGCGAATCATGTGGAAGCAAGACGAGGAGACAGTGTTGATCTGAGGTTTCATTGGAGAGAGGAGTCCAGTATGATGCAGAGGTATTGTGCTTGGTCCGTTGGTATGAGTGGGGTTCCCAATGTGGAGGGCCACCAGGAGTCGTCCCATGCTGAGGGGGTAGGTCCCTGGGTGAGGACTTCGGTCCTGAGTTGAGTTTATGGCAACTGTGTTTCATCCAGGTGGCTACGGTCATCATCCAGCTACGCACGTTGTTTCTGGTGGTTGTGGCGTCATTGGTGAGGGAAATTATAGGACAGATAAGTATTGAGTGAAAACCCTCAGGGCTAGATGGAAACTTTATTTTGGCTTTGGCGAAAGGCTTTCATTTTTTAAAAGGAATAGGGTGAAAAGATAAATTTACTTCTTTGGTAACAAAGTTGCAGCAATAGAGTAACAAATGTTTTTTGAGTCTAATAGTGAATTTAGGTTGAAACTTTATTTGATTAAGATATTTGAGCCTATTCTGTGCTCGAGAGATTTCAGCATCTGTGTGGTGCCTGTGTGATATGGGCGAGTGGGACCAATGCTTTAATCTCTAGCCATTCCTTTTAGAGGCTTGTGGAGTTATGTTCCTGCCATCGGATATGTATGCCTTCGGCTTCCATTGTTAGTAGCTGTTTGTCCAACAAATAGAGCTTTAAAGTTGCATAGTTGGGCGCAATCCAAGGCATTAAATTGGATCAAAACAGTCAGAGAAAGGGCATGATTGTCAATATATAATTAAAAGCAAAATGCTGAGTCCAGCTCACCACTATGTGACATCAACCATGGAAGCCAAATAGGCAGCGGGGCAGGCAGCAGGATAAGGCCACTTTTCGTTTTTTTCTCTCCGAAAAACCGTGTTAGCCTTCCTGAGCTAGAGTGGTGGAAGGAGATGTCACTGACTCCTGCATAGGGCAGTGCCTGGCCTCTCGCAGTGCTTTCTCCGCCCCCCTGTAGCGTGTTTGGAGCCAAGGTAGGGCGCAAGGCAGGATCTTGTGAACAACAAAGACTTTACTTTGAAGTATGCCTATTCCAAAGGCCAAAAGGGGTGTAAGTAAGTATTGGACCTATAGGCCATGAAAGAACTGGTCTTTGCTTTCTTGTATCCTACTTTTCCAAGGTTCTCCAAGGACTCTTGTGCGCTTGCCACCTGTTGGAAGTTTCACAGACATCAAAGCCTTCATCTGCTGCGTCTCTGAAATCCACTGCTGGGAGTTCTGACCTGCCAAGTGGTGCCAATTCCAGTTCTGGGCCCTTGGAAGAGGTTCTGCTGCTTCAAAACTTGAAAATCCACGCATCGCCCTTCCAGCGCCGTTTTCGCGCCTCAAGCTTCCTATGCGGTTGAAAGCAAACTCATCACCGCAGCATGGCTGAAAAATCAACGCAGCGCCCGTTAGCTGCCTGGAGAACAGCTACAGCCTGAGTCCAGAGCACCGACGTCCGAGACCCCCGCTCTGACTTCAATGCAGGCCCTGCTGTGCAGCTGAAGGAATTGATGCATCACCTGTCTGCTGGAGTGAAAATCGATGCAGCGCCTGTTTCGCCACTGCATTGACCTTCAACACTTGGATTTTCTCATGCATCGCACCAAGTTTCCAATACATTTCCCAACTGAAAGAAGTTGCCTCCAGAAATCGACGTATTGTTTCTCCTCGCAGTAAGGAATCAACGCAACACTTCTCCTGTGTGCAGCAGAACTGACGCATCACTGTGTTTTCAGACGCTTTCCTCCTTAGCGGCTGTTTTTTTACTTGGATTTTGACGCATCAAAGCTACTTTGTGCTAAAATCAATGCATTCATAGAGTTCTATGGACAGAATTGCTTAAACCTTTTAAAAGTGATATTCTGGGTTATGTATGTTGAATTTTTGTCGTTTTGGTCTTGATTGGTTTAGATGAATAATGTTTATTTTTCTAAACTGATGTGTTCTCCATTTTTAGTGTTTTCACACACATTGCCTCTGATATAGGCCCAACTGCTGCGGGGGGGGGGGGGGGGGGGGGAGGGTGTGAGCAGGGTTTTTTTTTTAGTTGTGTAGCTCCCTTACCCTGACTAGAAAGAAGGGTCCCTACTTGGTTTGGGTGCAAACCACGGCCAACTTGAGCCCCCTATTGCTAACCCGCCTCTCTCAGGTCATGGCAGCCTCCACACTTGGGTGCTGGAATACAGCTGGATGACATGACCGATAGGCTGCTGGCCAGATGTCTTGTTTGCAAAGTATTGTCTTTGCATGTTCAAAGTCTGCGAAGCGTGGAAGTGTTCACACGGGAAAAAAGTACAATTATTTGATTCTGTTTGTGTACTAAGTAAATATGGATTTCTATGAAGTTTATTGATTGGATAACCAAATAAATTGCATATAATTGTATTTGTTACTGTTCAAGACCGTGGAATGTGCCAGATATTTTGGGTTGGTAGAGGTTGAGCTAACCAACAAGGATAAAACCGTTAAGTGTAGAAACAAATGGGAATATAATTATAATAATCTCGATACCGGTTAATTGCCAAGCTGAGAAAATTATACCATAACAAACGATGTCATGGTTCTGCAAACATTACTTAATATCACTCATTTTATTTCTTGTTTTAAACTTAATTGGTGGAGAAAGCCCTCTTTAAAGAACACTATTTTCCTTTAATAGATGCACATTCCAGGACACGCAGGATATGCAGGAAATGAAGAGGCTGACCGACTTGCAAGAGAAGGAGCCAGCAAAAAAATAGAGGACCAGTAACTTTCTATATTAGAAAAGTAACTTAATGTAAAGCCAGACACACCCTTTTTGCAAGATGGCTTCCATAATATTGTAAATCAGAATGTAAAATAAGCAGAGTAAAGATGATTCTTGCTTGGTTTTTATTTACCTTTGTGATGCAATTGTCGTATTTATGTCTTATTTTGTAACACATTAGATAACAACTATCTTCCTTTTGCTTTTTTAATTTGTCAGTTAATATTTTTCCATTCAATAAACGTTACAACTCTTCGAATTATAAACATTTTTAAAATACACAATATGTTAATGAAATGCTGTGCATGTAGGTTTTTTGTGTTCTGTATATCAATGATTTCCCAGAAAAGCGTTTTGGATTTTTAAGCAGCTATTGACAATATCTGAATAATTTTGTAAAGTATTTTGTTGCAAATATAAAGGTAAATATACTTAAATGTGTTGTAGTTTGTATTTTGTGATTTTGACTTTATGGTCTTTGGTTCCCGGATATCTTCTTTTAAAAACTCTCCTTGGTATTGGGGTATAATTGGCCAAAAACCTCCCTAGCAGCTCTATACGTACCACGTGTAGCAGCTCAATATTTGTGCATCAGTGAAGAAGCCACAGAATGCTGCAAATGTTACGTGGTCTAGTTCAGAATGTAACATCCAGCAACAAAAGCCTTTTGTCAGCGATTTTTGTTTGTATCCATTATTTATTGGTAGTGGTCGCTAAGCAATGTATGTGATTGACTTCAAATGCGTGCTTTCCCTTGAATACAGCCGTTATTTCAAAACTACCACATTTCAATATACTCAACATCCATACCTCACACTTTTATTAAATCCTATAGTAATATCCCATTTAACACCTGCTATACTGCAAACAACTAATTGTGACATTCGCCTGGATGTAACTTCCTGCCCTTCAACAAGTATTTTCTGAAAATACCGACCAATCATTTTTACAGCACAGATTCCTTAATAGCTACCTATATTAAGACTACTCCAATGTAATTGTAAGTTATCCCCTGTACCTGTTCTTGAGATGGGGCCTATTAAATGTACCAGACGTGAGCAAAACTCACCTATCTTCGCATCTTACCTCAGTGTATCTCTTTCTGGGGTAGATTATCTCTCAGCTGCACCTCTCTTTCTTTTAGATGGGTCGGCAAGTGCTTTCTGACATTTTTGGGTCTAGGATTTGCTCCTCCTGTACCTATAAATAGATTAATACTCGCTACTATCCTCTTTGTGTTGAACTTGGCCGGGCCCTGGTATTTTTCCGGGTACAATAGATTCTGTTGTGGCATCCTTCCACTCCTGAGGAAACTTGCCAGTTACCAGTAGTAATCTATGCTTAACCTCAAGATGACATTAAAACACCAGCCTTCTCTTACATTACTACCAGTCTGGCTCTTCAGACCATGCTGCAGCACGGAGATACCTAACTTACAAACCATAATTGTCTTCCTGAACACAGATAGAGATGGCCCTACCTCTTCCATCATTTTTGTTAGTCAAATACAACTAATTACAGCACATTACAGAGCAAGAGGGCGGGAGCAAGCGTGTGTGGTTGTCCATACACATATTCTGTATACCCCTCCCACTTAGTTCTCTTCCTGGATGTTTGCAAGTTGTTTTTCTTCGAAGATGTTTGAGCCACAAGACCTGATTTAGTGACTCCTCCCTTGTCCTAGTGTTCAGCCTCCAACGGTTCCTCTTTAGATTGTTTTTTTCTGCTTTGGGATCAGACGCTTAGGACGTGGCTCTAAAGTTAAAGCATGGAAAACACACTGAAAACCTCAACCAGGTTTCAGTTTGGGCCCCGCAGCTCTGCAGAAGAACAGCAATCGCTTGCACCGATCAAATCTAATCATTTTAATACCGTTGAGACCCTGTGGTGCCATAGCCTCGAGAATGCACCAATGACTGAGAGGCGAGAACTCATTTTTTGCTTCTATCCTCGATGCATTGCTAAATACACCTGGTCCAACCACCACAGTGTCTGCAACCCGTGCCTTTCCCCTGAAAATAAAGATGACCTGCAAGGCCTGTCTCTCGTTCCGCTGCAGAAAAAGCCCTGAAGCAAGGAAGAGATAGATGCTGGGTACATTATTAAATGCAGCGCGAAATCCTCACTAATACTCTTGTTATTTTAGGCATCAAGAATGTACAATATATTGGGAGTATCCAAGTTGCTCCAGAGGAGGATGAGGAGGAAGAATAGGAGGTCAGTCAATCAACATCAAGACTCATTCAGCAAGAAGAGGTACAGTTCTTCTCTGAACCTTTAGGCACCGAAGAGGTTTCTGACATTCAACCGCCAGAGCCCCCCCAATGCAGAAAACAAATTGAACGCACCATGCCTCGATGGTGCCAGAAGGTCAGTCTCGAGCCTTCAAAAAACCGGCGGCGGAGGCAGAGCACCATTCCCACTGTAGTCTGGTGTCAAGCCCAGAGCCAGATCCGAAATAGCCGAAGGCCTTGAAATACGCTTCTAAATGGAACCAACTTTCATCATGGTCCTAAAAGACCATCAGGTGCAGATAAGCCACGTTCGACATCAAACCCCCACTGGTGCTAAAGATTCATCCACAAAGATTCAGCCACACCCAGGGTTGAAAGTTGCAACGTCCCACCCGCCATTGCACAAGGTTACTTTGCCCCCGAGGTCGCCCTCTAAGAGTAAACACATTTCAACACCGAAACCGAGGTCGAAGGCTCCACTGACACAGACATCCCAAATTTCGGAGGTATCATTACTTGAGAAACTAGCGTATTTTCCACCGCAAACTGCAAAAAAACACTTTTTTTCATCCTGGTACTGGGAGAATTGTTGCCAAACCTCCATCACCAGTCCTCCTTAGAATTACAAAGAAGAGAGATTTACATACAGAGGAAGAGCCCAACTCACTTCCTCATCTGCTCCACAGAGGGTTAGGCACATAGCCACTAGCATCCTATGCTTCCTACTACTACTGAGTACACCTCAACCTCTACGTTCCTCCCTTACCCCTGCAGTCTCAACCACGGGATCATCAAGAAGCGTACTCTGACCGAGGAAGCCCTTATTGAGTGGAAGAACCTCTTAGCCACGGGGGTAGAGGGGGAAAACTGTTGGGAGGATTATATTGTAGAACCACAAAATGACCCAGGCATTGAGTCATATCATATAAAGCAGTCACCGCCGGATGGTACCACATCTTAACATGTGATTATACAGAGGGCAGCTGTGCAACATCCAGTACACACTGATCAGGATGAGCAGGATTTCTTATTCGAAACACTATCAAAAACAGAGAGTTCAGTTAGATACTTGCCTATGCTCTAAAAGGTATGCTAAAAACTATCACATATAAGATCCTGTTCATGTGAGGGTAGTAAAGCCTTGCGTATCGAAAGAGCACAAACCTGCCCCTCAACATCTGCCCTACATTAGAAGTAATTGTACCAGATTTACATGTTTTCCACACAAATCGTAACAGAGCTTCCACACAAACTACTGAAGACGCCCTCCTCCAGTGAAGGAATCCCAAAGGGTAAATAAATGCAGATGGGAAAAGATTGACTTTCTGGCCAGCCATTCATTGACACGTCACCAGCTCAGTGGGGCTGCTAGGTGCCACTGGGTGGCTATGGGCTGCTTAAGCACCTTCCAGAAGAATATAAAAATAAAGGGGAAGATTTGGTTGCTGAAGGAAACAATCGGCAGCACTAATATTCTGTGTGCTTTAGATGCAGCTGGCACAGCAGCCAGGATTATTAACATTAGTATATTACTCCAAGCTCAGAGCCGCGCCCCACTAATGGAGGAGTTGCAGTTGGACGTGACGTTTCGGACGTGCTGTCAGCTGAGGCAAGGTGCGGCTGGGGCGGTAGGCGGAGTCGGGCGTTTGGCTGCACGGCTGGGCTGAGCAAGGCTGCGGCTACAGTGCCGCGTTGAGCCGTCGAGCCGCGAGCGAGTGAGTGAGCGAGAGAGCCGGTCTCCTTCCCCTATTAGGGCGTCGGAGGTGCGGGTTGTTGGGACCTTGGAGGTCCTCTGGTGGTAGCAGCAGTGGCACGCCGAGGAGTTTCCGGTAAGACGGCGGAACCGGGAGTGTGGCTGAGGGTCGTCGCTACCGAAGGTGGGGGAGCTTTGGGAGCTTCCGGTAGGCTGGTTGGCAGGCGTGCTGAAAACCCTAAGCCATAAGCCTTGCCCCCCCCCCCCCCGGGAGTCGCACGGCGGCGTGCTGCTTGATACTGCTTGCTTAGATCCTGCCTAGACCTCCCTGAACCCACAGTCCCCACTTCCATAAGCCTGCTTCGCTCTGCTCCTCTGCTCTCATAGCTTTCCTTGCCTATTTTCTTTTCTTTTTACCTGCGGCCCGCCCATTCTCCCCTGCTGTATCCACCCAATTGCCTGGTT
This sequence comes from Triturus cristatus, assembly GCF_964204655.1. NCBI lineage: Eukaryota > Metazoa > Chordata > Amphibia > Caudata > Salamandridae > Triturus > Triturus cristatus. Next base: position 378,032,575 of record NC_140589.1, read on the forward strand.
GCGGGCGTGCGGGGGCACGGGCAGCTCTGTCCAGCTCTGGGGCTGCTCCCCCCGCTCTCTCCCCTCCGCCTAGCGTCCGACGCTCTCGCTGCTTATTGCGATCATTGACTGGTGAGCCCTATTGTCACCCACATTATCAGTGCGACCCCTCTTGAGGGGAAAACACAGAGGTGAGGTTTGGCCTAGTCTCCCGGTCTCTATCTGAGCGGTGCGGCGAGCGAGCAGTCGCGGGCTGGTGGATAAGGGTGGGGTTACATAAATGAGCGGGGGGTGCTACGAGTAAGGTTACAATAAAAGCTGGCGTAATCCCATTGAATGTGTCAAAAATAAATAAAAAACCTCATCTATCATTAGGCTGGGAAGCCTCTGTAATACAAATCAATCCTGCAAGACAGTACAGAACATAAACACAGGACAATATCCATAATTTTCACTTGCCGGAGACAGCATTTGTGGAATCATTAGACCACCAGACCTCCAGTTTTTCAACAGTTTGGAAGAGCAACTCTGGTGGATCTCCGGTGGACCCCTGGCAAAGGTATCTGTTCTAGCTGACCTTTAATAATTATCCCAATCTATATAAGCCATGAGATCCGGGAAAGTCAGGAAAACTGCAGTGGCTCCTAAAAGGAGGAAACCGAAACAGATGTCATCTGACGAGGAGCTTGACCAAGGTAGGCACGGCTCCCCAAGGGCTTGCAATGATACAGCGAATGTGGTAAAACCGAGGCCAAAACCGAGGCCAAATAGCAACGATAATAACAGTCCTGGTCATTATGGCAAGAGTAAGGACTTATCAAACTCTTCGAAAACCTTGAACTTGCTGGATTATTTAAAAAAAAAAAAAACCCACCTATGGCGAATATTCCTTTATACTCGCAATCGCAATCACTGGAGGTAACCAATTTCGGAGTATTGGACCAAATGGCCGAAATAATTATGCTCTCTCCACAACCCCCACTTTACAACAGCCATCAAAGAACATGCCCAGTAAAAAAATTTGGCTCAACTCCCGGAAGTCTTTATCTTTGGATCCGTACAAAATGATGCAACCCCAGCTCAGTCAGAGGGGGTAACTTTAAAACAAAACCTTCAATACGATCATCCTTTACAATCGCAATCAGGCCAAACTCCCCCACCATCGGCTATGTGCAAACAAGAAGCAGGCTTGCTGCACACTCTTCCGCTGAGCCCTCCACAAAATTCAGGCCTTTTTATAGACCAAGCTCCGAATATAGAATCATTAGCACCATTGTCATGCCAAGATCTTATCGTATTAAAGGAACCCACAACGGCTCTTTATAGTCACGTAATTGTCCCTCAAATCCATGTGCAAAATACCCACCCTTGTAATAAAAATTCACGATCAGGTGAATCGTCTCAAACTATAAGTACACCAAAGGAACATCTGGATGCGTCAAGTCCTCAGCACATTGTACTCACTCCGACAACAGCAACAACGATACCATCACCACAATCGTCTTAAAAAACAGTTCAAGATGACCAGTTTTTAGCGGACTTGTCATTTTTCTTCCAAAAAACTAAAAATTCTCCTAAACATACGCCAAATACAAAGTACAATCTAGAGGACTCCACAGCAATTGGTGTCTGGCCTCAACTTCTTCAAACTTTCCAACAAACAGTTAATGCTTTAAATTACCACTCTGATAAACTGGACGTGCAGATAGACCTTTTGAACACCTTAGCACTGTTCACAGCAGGTATCGACAACAAATTGGACAAATTGAACAACTTAATAATAGGAGCGCAATCCTCCGCAAAGCTTGTTCAGGCGGTTTGTTGCTGTTCCCCAATTATAGACTCTCTTTCGTCGCTTCCAGCCTTTCTATCAAAAGTTATAGATGAAGTCAAGCTGCTGAAGGGAAGCAATTCATTAACAACTCTTTGCCCACAATCGCAAATACTGCCAAATACGTCTCAAAAACAAGTTAATCCTTGGATTACAACAAAACAAGGCACCCAGCTGAGGGAGGGAATAGTTCCCCTCCCAAAACAGCTAAATGAGCAGTCATCTTTTGACCGACCCCAAACCGTAATAACGGGCTCCGATCCGACTGAAGCAATGATCAAAAATGCACGATCTCCAAGCGGGCGTACAATCTGCGCAGACCATATTGAGCATGAGTTAGTGGTTAGCTCAGCAGCCCAGATAGCCTCGATCTCGGAAGTGCAGCCAGTTCCTTTACCACCTTGCAGCAAGAGAGAGCGCAAACGCCAGCGCAAACATAGAAATAAAACAAGGACTAAAACAACAGCTGCCTCGACAATTTTTTTTCCTCTTTTTGCAATAGCTTCTAATAAAAAAGTTTTTAGTGAAACTGATGCATCATCACCTTTAGTAAACCTAAGTGCAATTGAACAGAAAGGGGATCTATCTGAAACCGTCACCCAACGGACTCTGGGTAGCAACCAAGACTCAACCAAGCCAGCTACGGGAACAGAGATTGTCGATTTTAGCTCTGTTAAAGAAAAGCTAAGGGTGAAAATTAACGAATCAAGCCTGTCAGAGCCCACATCCGTGGGAATAGCAATAGAAGATCATAGTACAGCTAAAGATAAGCTAAGGGTGAAAAGCAATGATCTAAGCTTGCCAGAGTCTACAGCAATCACAATTAATTCCAATCCAGTGCCTGCTTCAATTCCACCACGGTCAGACAAGCTAATGACTAAATTAAATTTAACAAAAACAATTTATAATCATAAAACACCCCCGCCTATTAATAGTCAGTCTTTGAGGAAGGCCTCCAAACACCAGCCTCAACAGGAGCAGGTTCTCGACGCAGGCCCGTCAACCAATAAAATCAACAAGTTAATTCAAAGCCCACGTAGCAAAAAGGACAAAAGCGATTCAAAACTTTTTCATATTATACTAGCTCCCGACTATAAATCAAAAGGACGGCAAGATACCCTTAATAGATCCAATATAATCAAACTAGTGGATGGCACCCCGGCGTTTACAGGCTTGGTAACGGATGACATAGAATCTATTGTATTCCTTCCACCAAGAGGCACACAACCATCAGAGGTAACACTGGTAGCATTCAAGTTGGCCTATTGGGCAGGGGTATTTTTGGATCACAAGGCCACTCTGCGGGACTGGGGCATTCGAGTTTACCCATATTCCATCCCAGGGTACCCCCCAGCACTATTAAACCAGCAAACGCCACCTAAAAGAGCTGGAACCCTTCGATCTGTGTCCCACTTTAGACCATACTCGATTCTAAAAAATGCGTCAGGTCCTGAATGTGGCCTCTAATGACGATTTACACCAAGGTTGGAGTTGGCTCCCAGCTATTTTATCAACAAAAAGATCAGAATGACCACAAGGTTCAGAGTCTATTGGTCAAACATTTGAATCTCTGGAAAATATAAGCCCTCAAACACCCTCATCGGCAATGGTGCATAACCCGCAAGCAGATTACACCTTCTTAATTTGCTCCTGGAACATCAGCGGTCTTCAAAAGAAAATTATGAACTCAGACACCCACTCCTTCATTTGTAAGCACGCTGTAATAGCCCTTCAGGAAACTTGGGCCTCACAAGGCTGCCCTGTTATTGGCTATATTGATCTATGGAAACCAGCACTGAGGGATAGCCGGTATGGTCACTCAAAAGGTGGCATGTCAATATATATATATCAATTAACCTAAAAGGCCCAATAACAGAACTAAAACTGGATGAAGACTGGCTGCTTGGGGTCAAAATCAACTCATGGCGGGAACAACGTTCACTCATCTTCCTAAACGTGTATATTAACCCAAATACTCGTACAAAAAAAGCACACCTGGTACGACTAATGGAAATTATGAGTGACTTAGCCGTGGAGTACCCTGATTCAGACTGCATTGTTACTGGGGATTTTAATACCAACTTATTCCAGGGGCAACTAACAGAAACTGAGGGGCCCTTTTTATTCCCCTTGAACGAGGCAGAGTCACAAACCAAACAGGCAAATCAAGCCTACTGCAGCCTGGGACACCTCTGTGTGACTCGTTTCTATAGCGCAGGTTACCTGGTTATCAATGGAAGGTCGGAGGGCGATATCCCCCCCAATTGGACTTGGACAAATGGAAAGAAACGATCCTATTTGGATTATTCCATCTGTAACTCAGCTTTGCTTCAATGTCTGGTCAGTTTTTGCATTCACCCACGCACTGAAAGTGATCATCGGCCTCAGGTCATAGCTTTCAAAACAAAACCAGTGAAGCATAAATCTGCACCCTTAACCAGCAGGGGAATATACTCTGAAAACCTAAAGCGCCTCAGATGGAGCGAAGACATCAGCCCGAAGATCTTATACGTAAGCATGGAGCTCATAAGAGGTGGAATTGATCAGGATGCCTCCCCGATAGCGACATGGACGATGCTCTGCTCACATTTGATTAACCTTTTCTCAAAAAAACAGCATTCCCCAAGGAGATGCCTCCCACGCCAGTTTGCACTTTCACAACAGTCGAGGCTACTTAAGAAAGCCAGAAACGATGCCTTACGACTACTGGTAAAAGCGCCAGGGAACAGCGAATGTTTAAAACAGTATCAAGTAGCCCAAAAGTTACTCAGGCTAGCGATCACTAAAGACAAACGGATACATGATAACAAAAGCTAGTGTGTGAGAGTAAGAGCCGAAAATCACAAATTCTGGGCCCTAATCAACCAGACCAATTCGAGCCCATTGAGCTTTGGATCTGCCAACATCCAAGAATCAGATTGGGTTACCTTCCTTACCGATCATTTTAGACCTCCAGAATGTTTAGGTGCTATAGGAGGCAGCCCCGCAAGAGTGAAAGCAACAGATTATAATAATAAGCAGAGCAACCATACAGAGCGCTTATACATTGTCAATGAGGATCTGCAGATGTCACAAGAAAGGGTCGCCACTGCTGTGTCAAGAGCCAGATCAGATGGAGCTCCGGGCCCAAACGGCCTGCCACAGAACTTGTTTAAATCTGATGTGGCTCTCTGGTCAGGCCCATCGACAAATCTTGTTAACTTTGCTCTGAGAACTGCAACAATTCCAGACTCATGGCGGGGTGCAATAATCCAACCTATTTATAAATCAGGTTCCCGTGCCTCCCCCAATAATTATAGACTCATTGCACTGCAGGACATTGAGGCGAAGCATTATGCGGGTCTCCTGTTGGAGGAGCTGAGGCTATGGGCAAATGACCATAAACCGATACCAATTAATCAAACAGGTTTTATTGCCAACTCCGGGATGTTGACTAATTTATTAGCACTATCAACTATCGTCGACAAAGCACTCTCCACATCTAGATCAGTGTTCTGTTGTTTTGTCGACTTTAAAGCATCGTTTGACAGGGTTCCGAGGGCTGCCTTATGGGTAAAGCTGAGGAAATGGGGGATCCCCGATAAACTTTTGGAGGCAATCGTACAACTTCACTCCAGATCCTGGGTCAGGGTGAAGCTGGGGTCCGGCACGCATCTCTCCCGGAAAATCTCGACATCAAGAGGCGCGAAGCAGGGATGTGTGCTGGCCCCCATGCTTTTTAATCTGTTTATAGCGGACTTGTCAACTTCACTGGATGATATTAACAGTCACCCCCCAAAGGTAGGAGGTACGGCATTAAGTAATCTTTTATATGCCGACGACCTGGTCCTCTTTAGCCTCACTAGTGTCGGGCTGCAAAGGCTCCTCGATAAACTGTACATCTACACGTCCATGAACCAACTAGAGGTAAATTTAAAGAAAACACAAGTTGTCCCATTTGGTCGGAAACGGCTTACTATAGGAGGATGGTCATATAATAACATAAGCCTTGTTGTAGGACACTCGTACAAGTACCTAGGTGTCCATTTGGACTCCAGGGGTAATCTTATTAAATACCGTAACGAGATTGCAGTTAAAGCTATGACCCTTGCGGTGTCATTAGCAAAGCTCTCGAAAAATATCTCTGGCCCAACTCTCTTACCACTGTTAGAAGTTCTGAGAGCAAAAATCGGCCCTACTCTATCATACGGTATAGAGATATTTAGGGGTAAGCTGAACACTGCCCTAAATCAACACACAACCAAAATTTATAAAAAGGTACTCCATTTGCCAAACTCCGCATCCCCAGCTCAGGTAAGACTAGAGCTGGGGATATTGAATTATGATGTCTCTAACATGGGTACATATTTAAACCTCTGTCATAAATTGAGGCAAGCGGACCCAGGCACATTAGAATCCTTAGTCTGGCTGGAAATCACCCAGAAAAACCCTGGAGGCACGCTTGGCTGTCTTCTCAATGACCATATCCATCAAATGTCGGCCAGTGAGCTATGGGCCCTCAACCCTAGTCGGGCAGCATTTAAATCTGGTATCAAAAAATGTGTGAGAATGAGTTCTCTCATAATGGATAAAGCACTTTTTACCAAACGCAGTCATTCTTGGGCCCTTGTAAATTCATACAGATGTCTAGCCCCTGCAACTCACTTGTCTTGCACATATTCATTGTATCTAAAACGCAGTTTTATGGCAATTAGAATGGGTGACTGGCGTTTCTTGCTAGATTTGCCCCCCTGGCGACGCACGGCGGAAAATATAATCTGCTGAGGGTGTGGCAAGACAGCCGAAACTCTGCTACATGTGGTTTGTCTTTGGCCAGCTTTTAATCTTCAACGCAGGTGCAAACTCAAAGTAGAGTGGAATAGGCTGGGTGTTCGGACATGTAGGCAAGCCATTATAGCGACCCTGAACCCCGAAAATACAGTTTTAAACCTGGGTTTAACAACTTTTATTCAGCAAGCATACCGTACTTTTATGCAAAAAGGGTCTTGCTAATAAAAATTTTAGGGACGATGAATTGAAATGATTATCATGCTCTGTACTCGGATAGGTCAAAACACTAAATTGTATCCCACAGAACACTGCCTTGTTTTTAATACGTTTGTTGTATTTTTATAGTTAGTGTAACAAAAATGTCTGAACAGCTTTTTTATTTTACTTTTTAAATGCTTGCTATTATGTCATTGAATCAGCGGCCCAAGATGTAGAAAATTTCTACTTCTATTATGGTTATTGAGCTGCTGCTCGTCTTTCTTTTTTCTGTATTTTAAAATAGTTGTTTTTTAATGTGAATTTTGTAATTTCTTTTAAAGATATCTGTGTTATATCTAAATAAAGATTATTACTTACTCCAATGTAATGCTTGGCTTAGGGTGTCAGGCTTCTGGCCAGAGGTACAATACCACCTCCTAAATATGCCATTTGATGGGAAGGATTCGTTCGGACTACAGGTTGATCATATTATAGACTTGTGTTTTTTTAAAGTCACGGACATTGCAAAATCGATGGGTGCAGTGCAGTCCCCTTCAGCAAAGACCCCTTTTGGTAGAAGCCATTCACTTATGAAGTCAAAGTCAACGACGCCCTTACCAACAGTATCAACACCTGTTGTGGGGAGGGGGGGGTAATTCCTACTATTTGCTACAATGTAAAAAAAATAAATCAACAGATCGATGGGTCCTCCATTGCTCAGGAAGGCTACTGCCTCAAATTTCACATGCCCTGTCCCAATATCCCACCCTGTCATCAGAAACTGAGTTCACATCATCTACAACTCTTGGAGGAAGAAATACAGGGAATGCTGTTAAAGGGTGCCTTAGAGCTTGTGCCCACACACCAACAAGGACAATAGGTCTAGTCCAGTATTTCCCAAAGCTTTTGGAACCACAACCCACTTTTTAGTACAACAAACCTTTGTGACCCACCTAGTTTTAATGGACATGAGGTTGGCGTTTCTTCTTTTTTTTTTTAATGTAGCTAAAGCAATGTGTGGTATCGTATTATCTGATAGACATATAGCCGCAGATTCCTTACCTTTGAACTTCCAGGCATCAGGCTGGATTCAAAAGATTTCTCTTAGCAGTACCCCTGTACGCCGGTAGGTGGTGTCGGTCGACTCCGAATGATGTAGTCGGCGTCGTGTTTGTTGTTGTGACGTCCGCATCATCAATATAACCACCACTCCAGCACACTGATGTCAGTTATTTTCTTTCTGCGCCAGCCAGTGCCGATCTTTTGAAAAGAGTTACCCCCTGTCAATTTTCGAGACTTTTTGTGTTTTTTTGTTGACTCCTTTTGGTGTGTAGGATGTCATCCAAGAAGACCTCGGGGATGCATGCCATTTGGAGCCTGTCACCGCGCCATGTCGGTCACAGACCCTAACTTAGTGTGTCTTTGGTGCCTGGAGCGCGACTACAACTCGAAGTCGTGGTGTGACTGCCAGGCCATGGCGCCGGAAGCTTTGAGGGAGCGGTCCCTAAAGCTGCTTGCGGCTCGGCGTCCGGCACCACAGAGATCGCCTTGTCTGTCTCGATCCCGGTCCAGGTCTCAGTTGAGAGGAAGGTCTGAGCACCGTTCCGGCGAATCAGTCCTCTTCATCGAAATTGTCAAAGTTGGGTAAAAGGCACCATAAAAAGCACAAGAAGTCGAAACTTGCTTCGACTTCACCCCTCCCGACTCATGACTCAGCAGAGGAACCTCAGCGTTTGAGGTCCCACTCCGCCGTGCAGGCGCCTGGGTCAGCTCCTCGTTTCCCCCCTTTCTGGGTCTGGGAGCAACCCCTGCCCAGCTCAAAGAGTTTTACAACGCCATATGCGCCGTATTTGGGCTGTCTGACCCTACCTGAGCTTCTTCTGGCTCCGCAGGCTCAGATATTGGAGTAGTCCCAGTGGGTTCTGCGCTTGCGGCTTTGGCCCTGGCACCACGGCCTCCGACTGGACCGGTTCCCTGGTCCGGACCGGTGCTGATCGCACCTCCACAGTGACCTTCCCTGGCGCTGCATCCAGCGCAGAGGACCTGGACGTTGGCGGTGCCTCCTCAATCCTCATACCCGACTGGCACCGACGGAGCTATACGGCGCCATGTTGTTCAACCTGCCCTTTTCTGAAGGGTTGGGAATAGATTAAGAGGATTGGTAGGGGGAGCAGGATCCCGTGGAAATCCAGCAGTCACAAGGGATGTACTGGTATAAGGAACTGGGTGATGACAGTGGTCTGGACACCTCCCCAGACTCGAGCATGCTGTTTCCACCAACCCTGGCTACGGAGAAAGAGGCATCATTTGCCATGGTGGTGTGTAGGGGTGCGTAGTTCCTGGACCTGCAGCTCCCTACAGTTGCAGTCAAGACTAACATCTTGACAGAGGTACTGCAGCCTGGGGTCTCCAGCTCGGAACCCTTCCTGCCTTTTAATGAGGCCTTGATGGACATCCTCCTGGATACCTTGTCCAAACCCAGCACAGGGGCTCCTGTGAATAGGGTGATTGCCCACCACCATCGCCCTGCACTGGGTGACCCATTTTTACTTACCACCCACCTCACCCTACCCCACAAAGCTTGGTGGGCCAAGCTTCCACTTCCTGTGGCGCATTCCCTTCCGCACCTCGGGACAGGGAATCCAACAGACTGGAGAATTTTGGGAAGAAATTTTTTTCTTCCGCTAGTCTTGCATTGCGGTCAGTGAACACTGAATGCCTTTTGGGCCATTATTCCCATTCTATGTGGGACACGGTTTTACAAGTGCTGCCCAGGGTCTCGGCGGAGGACCGAACCCAAATCTCCCAAGCAATTTCTGATGGGAGAGACGCAGCGAAGTTCGCCATCAGATGTGGCTCTGACATGACAGAGTCACTGGGCAGAGCAATTTCCTCGACGGAGGCCGTCCGTCGCCACGCCTGGCTAAGAACAACTGGCTTCTCGTGGGATGTCCAAGCTAACCTCATGGACATGCCCTTCGATGGCTCCTGTATCTTCGGAGACAAGGCAGATGTCGCCCTTGAGCGCTGCGAGGACTCGTGGACCATGGTCAAGTCCATGGCCCTCACTACAGCCTCCCGGTTGCCATTAGCTTTTCGCTCCTTTCGTGGCTACGGAAAGGGCCATCAAACGTGCCAACCCTTTTCCAGCCAGAGGGCCACGCAAGCTCAGCAGTCTCTGCGGGCCGTGGAATACGTTCACCCTGACCCCGCGGGTCGGGAGGCCATTGATCTATCCATGTCACAACCCCCTCCTCCACTGCAACACCTTCCGATCCTCCAGGATCATCTACAGCCAGTTGGTGGCAGAGTACGCCATCATCTCCACCACTGGCAGGATATCACGTTGGACAGGTGGGTGTTGCAAATAGTCCAAAGGGGTTACTCGGTTCCCTTTAAGACTACCCCGTCATCCATGCCTCCAGTATACAATGGCTGACGGAGGATCACCTTGCCTACTCCGCGAAGGTAGTCAAGACTCTCTTGGTCAAGGGAGCTATAGAGAGGTTTTGCGGGGACAGAAGTGGACTGTGCTTGTTATTCTCGTTACTTTCTGGTCCCAAAGCAAGATGGAGGCCTTCGTCCTATCCTAAATCTCAGAGCCCTCAACTACTTCCTCAAAAAGGAGAAGTTCAAGATGCTCACCCTCGCTCAGGTCCTGTCTGCTTTGAACCCAGGAGACTATATGGTAGCGTTAGACTTGCAGGATGCCTATATTAATATCCCCTTCCTGCCTGCCCATTATCGCTACCTGCGGTTACGGTGGGCACATGCACTTTCAATTTGCAGAGCTCTCCTTCAACCTCACCAGCTCCCCGGGGGTGTTTACAAAGGTGATGGCGGTGGTAGCGGAGATCAGTGGTTCCAGTTTTCCCCTATCTCAAAGACTGGGACAGTTGTTGAAGTTGGGCTTGCCCCAAACAGTTGTTCTCAACCTTCAGACTACGGCGAACTTCCTGCATTCGCCGTGGTTCACTATCAACGTGCCAAAGTCACACCTGACTCACTCTCAAATGCTTCCTTTCATTAGAGTGGTTCTGGACACGGTGCCGTTTTGAGTCTATCCTACTGAATGGCGAGTCCAGAAAATTCAAGCTATGATACCGATGTTTCGGCCTCTAGCTTAGATTTCGGTGAGAATGACTCCAAGGCTGTTGGGCCTCTGGCATCCTGCTAGTGACTCATGCACGGTGGCACATGTGGGCTCTGCAGTGGCATCTGAAGTTCCAATGGGCACAGCATCAAGGAAATCTTACCGCCTGGTTCAGATTTTAGAGGGCACAGCGAGAGACATGCGGTGGTGGCTAACAGACCACGATTGGTTCAAGGGCAGACCCCTCTCCCTTCCTCACCCAGATCTCACAGTAGTGACGGATGACACCCTTCTGGGATGGGGCGGCCATCTGGGAGATGTGGAGATCAGAGGACAGTGGTCTCCAGCAGAAGCCTAGCTCCATATTAATCTATTGAATCTTTGGGCGATCTGACTGGCACTGAAAGCCTTTTTACCGTCAGTAAAGGTAAGGCTCATACAGGTGTTCATGGACAACACTACCGCCATGTGGTACTGCAACAAACACGAAGGAGTGGGGTTGTGGACTCTGTCAGGAGGCCCTCCGTTTATGGACTTGGCTGGAAACGACATGGCGTTTCCCTGGTGGTTCAACACCTGGCTGGTTCTCTAAACCCCAGGGCAGACAAGCTCAGCCTAAGGTGCCTTGTGGATCACGAATGGTGTCTCCATCCGAAGGTGGCACAAGGTCTCTTTCAGTAGTGGGGAGAGCCTTAGTTAGATCTGTTCTCCTCTGATGCGAACATGCAATGTCAGCAGTTTTGCGCTTTAGAGTTTCCAAGCGGGTCTCGCTCGGCAACGGTTTTTGCCGCGAGTGGAGCTCAGGTCTCCTTTATGCCTTTCCGCCCATACCACTTCTGCCCAGAGTGCTCAAGAAGATCAGTAGCGACTGGGCACAAGTCATTCTTGTGGCTCCAGACTGGGCACGGACGGTTTGGTATCCCGAGTTTCTAGACATGAGCATCGATATCTTGATCAGGTTGCCTCTTCGGAAGGATCTTCTGTCACGGCGGCAGAGGAGGGTTTTCCACCCAAACCTGTCCACTCTCCGCCTCTTTGCGTGGAGATTGAGTGGCGACAGCTGACATCTTTCGACTTCCCGCCCGAAATCTGTGAGGTTATTTTGGCAGCCAGGCATCCCTACACACAATCGGTTTATGCCTGCCGATGGAACACATTTTGTAAATATTGTACCGACCGGTCTATTGACCTCCTGTCTGCTCCCTTATCTGCAGTCCTTCTGTTTATACTTTCCTTGGCCCAGCAGGGCTCTGCTCTGCACACATTGAAGGACTGTCTTTCTCTTTTCAAATCACCTCTTGTGCAGAGATTCTTGAAGGGGTTACCCCACTTGTTTCACCTTTTATTATGCTTATACCTAGGTTAAGTGAAAAAGAACCACAATATGTATTTATAAAAATAGGTATTTATTATAAGACACTCACTAACACATAACCATATCTCCTACCCGGAGATATAACACAATGCACACAATACTTAGCAATACAAACTGGTAAGTAGCCCTAATATACAATGGTTGCCAGGGGGAGACCACACCATATTCTAAAATAGAAGAATGCGAATCACGACTCGAGTCAAGAATGTACCCAGAGAACTTAGAAACGCTGGGGACCCAAGAAACCATCCGAGGCAAGTACCCAGGAACCCGACAGAGGCCGTGTGCAGTGTAGGAACACGACCACGTACTCAATTCAAGTCAATGAGTAAGTCGCGGTTGCAATTTTTAAGAAGGACACTTCCCACTTCTTGGAAGACCGAAGGTTGGCGAGCCACCCCACCCATGGATGCCCTAGGAACCAGGATACTTATACCAGGGAAGCCAGGCATATAGATGTGAAGTGGCGTCGCAAACCGCAGTCGAACCCAATGGAGGATTTCAGGAAGATGCCGCTGTTGCAGAAGGTGAAAGTGTCTGGTGGAACCCAAAGGTAGATTCAAGTTGAGAAGTACCTGCAAGCAGAGGAGACAGTCTATTCCACTCGGGAGTGACCAGGGGGCACAAGAGGGGAATGCCCACCAATGTCAGGAGATGCAGGAGAGTTGACTATGACCTTGGAGCTGCAACTGTGTGGACAAGGCGACGCTGTGGAAGACCAGGAGCCATTCATGAGCTGTCCCATGCTGGATGACGAGAGCAAAAGGGTCGATGTCAGTCGGGAGCACCAACAAGCCTTGGCAACCACAAATAACGTGGTAAGCTAAAAAGGTGCAGAGTTAGGACCAGCAAGGTCCAAGGGACTCGCCACAAACCGGTTAGTCGGAGTAGGCCCCGAGAAATCAGGGTAGCCCACTGGAATCAAAGAACACCCTTGAGAGGCCCCACATGCCGGAGGCACAGGAGTCGCAAGAGGACCTCAAGCAGCTCACCAAAGATGCAGGCCCACGGTGCAAGAGTTGCGGTGAGGATGAAGATCCTGGTCGTAGGAGATGCTTGAGGCTAGAGCTTCTTGGAGCCCAAAGATCTCTGGCGAAGACAGCCAACAAGCCTTGGCGACGGCAAGTCGACGCGGGGTTAAGGGGTTTGGCCCCGTCGGCTTTGACTAGGGATACTGGCCTCAAACTTGGTGTAAGGACAGCGCAGACCTCCAGGGAGTTGCAGAACCACCACCTGTGTTGCTGAGCCTTTCGAAGTCCGTAGGAGCCCAGGAGCAGCAGACTGATTAGCTGTGTTGCGGTGCCTGCAGATGCAGGAAAGTGACTCCTTCACTTCAAGGGAGGTTCCTTCAGGTGTTTTGGGTGTCCACAGGCCTTGGAAGGATCCTGTATGGAACATAGGCACAGATGTTGCAGCAGACTTACAGGATAATGAGACCAGGAGCAGCAGGAGTCTTCCCAGTTGCAGTCTTGGTGTCCAGTTGAAGTCCAGCGTAGTCCAGAGCACGCAGACGGTCAAAGATGAAGTGGTGTCTTGATCTGAATCTTGTCCCACGACGAATCTAGGGACCCATTAACAGGTAAGTCCTTTAATACCCTAAGGAAAGGGTTGGGACGATTCTGGGGTCCCTACCAGAGAAGGGGCTGGACAGTGGGGAGGATACTCCCATGTCCTTTGTCCAGTTTCGTGCCAGAGCAGGAGCCAACAGCTCCCTGAACTGGTTTGAACTGGAGTATGCAAGGAGGGCACCAAAAGTGCCCTTCGCACAGTCTCAGTGGCACGGGCAAGTGCCACACCTTTCCTTAATACACTAAACCATGTCTGGGAGGTGGTCACACTTCCCTGTGACAGGATATCTATATTTCTGCCTTCCCCTGCACAAGCTTGGCTCAGCAACAGGAGGGCAGAAACATGTCTCTGGTCTGCAGCAGCCCTAGCTTGCTGTCTTCTTCTGGAAAACTGGTACCGGGAGCACTGAGGGCGTCCCGGAGGAGCTTTATAGTTCATGGAATCATACCCCCACACTGTTTACGGTGTGGGGGTGTGATTCCAACAAGTTTGATGCCAAACATGACAGGGTTCGTTACAGCCAGTTTAGAGATGGTCATCATGTAATGACGCGTGGCCACTCTATATGTCGTAATGGCTGATGCACTTACAACCCGGGTAAATGGACTCCAAAGGTTGTGGGTTTGTTCTGCTCATGCAGGGGCATAAACACACTTAGAACGAAGCACCCTGCCTTCATGATTAAAAGGCCTGCCTTAGGGGTGACTTATAGGTTTTAACTGTAGTGACCCAGCTTACACAGGCTGCGATGGCTGGCCTGAAGTCACAATTTGAGTGGTCTCTCATGGGTGGCATAGTGCATGCTTCAGCCAATGGGAGACCCCTAGTTTACCTATGCACTGGGTACCATTTACTAGGGACTTCTAAGAGTACACCAGTAGCCAATCTGGGGTGTACCTAAGTACTTACCATAGTCCATTTAGGGGAGAAAGCACAGAATCTGGGGTCCTGATAAGGAGGATTCCAGTCAGACTAGTTAGAAACAGCATAACACCAGGCAAAAAGTGGGGGTGACCATGAAAGCAGATTCTACTTCCCTGCATCATTCTACCTCGATCGAACCAGAGAGTTCCGGGTGGATGACCAACTCTTAATAGGGTATGTGGGTGCAAAGTGGAGTGGTGTGGCTCACTGGTTAGAGGGGGCAGATCTGTAAGCAGAGAATCGGCCAGGGAGCAGGGTTCAATTCCTGACGCGGCAGGGTCGTGGACCTGGGTCAAAACGGACTTGATAATTCTCGCCTTGGTACCTACTCTAACCAGGAACACACTTGGCAACTCTGGGCATTAAGCTTGCCTCATCTCTACAACGGCCCCCCACAGACGCCGGGGATGCCTGGTTTCACCTTGGAGATACCCAGAAAGGGACCATCTCACAGGGATAGCCAGGACGGGTTCCCCAGCGGTCTATAGCGCCGGGACACTTCCGAGTAGCTGTGCGCTGTATAAATGAAAATAACATAACAAAGAAAGGGAGTGCTGTCCAAAAGAGGACTATATCGTTCTGGATTATCCAATGTATAAAGATCTGTTACCCCTTAGCGAAGAAAGATCCCCCTGAAGGGCTTAGAGCCCATTCCACCAGGGCAAAGGCGGCCATCACGGCTCTTCTGCTAGTGTTCCCGTTTCTGTTATCTGCCAAACAGCCACGTGGGCATCACTGCACACGTTCGCCAGACACTGCTGCCTGGATTCCCAGATTCACAAAGGAGGCCTGTTCAGTCGCTCTGTTTTGCAGGATTTTCTGGTCTAAACCTTTCTGCAGTCCCTCCTCTGGGGACGGTATTGCTTGGGTATCTGTTCAAAGGTAAGGAATCTGCAGCTAGATGTCTCTATCAGATGGACAAGTTACTTACCTTCGGTAACGCCTTCACTGGTAGAGACAAGATCTAGCTGCAGATTCCTTACCGACCTACCCATCCTCCCCGCACTGCAGAATTATTTTCGAGTGTCAGAGATGTTCCCCCTTCAGGACCCTAGCTGTTCATTTTTAACACACCAGGGTCAGTTACTTTATGGCTTTGCGCATCTGGCATGGAAAGTCGTGAAAAGTACCAACGTCAGCGCGCCTAAGTGGTGGTTATATTGACGACGGGGATGTCACGATGATGAACACAACGCCGATGACGTCACACGGAATCGACCAATGCCACCTACTGCTGCTAAGAAAAATATTTCGGATCCAGCCTGACGCCTGGAAGTTCAAAAGTAAGGACTCTGCAGCTCGATCATGTCTCTACTAGATAAGGCTTTTCCAAAGGTAAGTAACCTGTCCGTCATTTACAGACAGCACAATTTCCATTGAAATGGTCACGAAATTTGCACAGACATACAGTTTTACTGATAAAACTATATAAAAACACAAATGATAATGGTTTCAGTGAATAATTATTATTTCCACATCACCCAAGTAAAGTGTCTTGATTTGTTCTGATCCTATTGTATATGTTTCTATCACACTTCAAGTTCTTTATTTTTGATTTCCTAACTGCTGTATGTGTACAGTTCATTTACAGGTATTTTCATTTTGTTTTGTTACGGACAAAACACACTACAGCCTTTACTTTCACATGAAGTGTACCCCAGCAAGATTGTCACATATTTCACTTTATTTTTCTTTCTCTGACTGCAAAGTGAGAGGAGTTTCTTTATGATCCAGGCAGAAAAAGGCTGTGAAGGAAGACGTGAGGCAGCAGCTCCTTCAGGCTAGCTGAAAGGGTTGAGCTCCCCCACCCTATATATGTGGATAAGTCAGCATAGGCTCCAAGGGCAGAGGAACCCTGATCAGTGGGATCACCTTCCGGCTAGATGATATCTTTGAGGCCATTTCTGGCTTTCAAAGAACAAAGTTCCAGGGCCTTACAGTATTCCCCCTGACATGTGTTAGAACCACAGATTTGGGCCCCTCTACCCACCTAGGTTTTTAATGCCTTTGTTGAAGCCATTCTACCCAACTCATGGCCTGAAACGATTATTATCACAATTTTCAAAAAGAATGACAAAGGTGAGAGAGGGTCTATTTTTGATCATAGGGTACCCCAGGCCCGTTCTGTCCACACCTGGGGTATGAGACCCTTGTCCTTGCCCTACCAGCCTAATTTGTAGGCCATGTTAAATTGACCGGAGGGTCCTGTGTTACTATATAACAAATACCCTGGGCCATCCTTGTCACTCAGCAAAGAATGAACCCCTACGTAGGCCCTGCCAGCCTGATCTGTAGGCCTTTTGTTAAGTTGACCAGAGTTCTGCACCCATTTTACTGAACAGCAGGTCCTAGGCTTGTCTGACCACAATCCCTGCCAGCCTCTCTCAGCGCGGCCTCCTGCTCCAAACTAAAGATCCCCCACCCTACCCGTGTGCGAAGTTCACTGGCGCAGAGTTCACCGTTTCTCTATTCTGTCGACATATAGCACATCACATCCTGGGTCTGTACATGAGAAATACAGAAGTTCCCACCGCAGCTGCGTCAAGCTGGGGTGATGAATAACCCAGATACATATCCATATATGTATATTTAATTCCTTTGCATTACATATTTTCTGCTAGCCCTATGCAATTTACAACAAGCGCTTGGCCTTTCACCTAGTCTACGTTCCGCATTTAATAGGATAGACACGACACGTCTGATAAAATGTGCAGACCATGCACTTAGTGACGTGGGTAGAAGTGGCGTGAGATAACGTTACTGTAGGCACTTCTCATAGCCTTAAAATGTTCACACAGTCCTCGGCGGTCTACCCCACCCGTCTGTTAGTAGATGGCAGGCGGGTGTGGGTGCGCCCCAAGAGCTCTTGTTTTTTGTTTTTAAGATACAATTTAGCTTGCCAATATATTTGCTGTATATGCTATGTATGCTCTTTTGCTATGCTATTTTGTCCCTAAATTGGTGTTTTCGTATTGAGCATTTCATATTTATATTACATTTGCAAAGCTGCTTTCTTTTAGGTTTTAGGTAGGTATGTGAGTATTCTCAGTATTTTAAGATCAAGTGTGTTTTGCATTCTGGGAACATTTTCCTTGATGTAACTTACGTTTTTCATAATGCATTTATAAATGTGTCTGAGGTTTTCTGAAGTGTCTCTCTCCAATCGAGTTCAATGCCTTCTGATTCATGCGAGGTCACTATATTTGTATTTTGTATTTTTATGCCTTTGTCTTGCAGATTTTTGAAGTTGCACCTTCTTAATAAAACTGTTAAAACTCTCAGTATCAGTTTCCATGGCTCACATGTCTGTTTCCTTCATTTTTAGAGCGAGCGAGCGTTCCCAGACACCCCGGCTCAAATTAAGGTGCCCCTTTTGTCCCTAACTCACTCCCCCGATCATACGTGAAGGTTCCCTGAGCCCTGTGCTCAGCCCCCTGCCCTCTTGACCCTTAATAAATCTCCCTCCAACAAAGGAAATCACACCGGTTACAGACCAATTCCCCATATCTATTCAGTTGTTAACCCCTTCCATGCTCATGACGGAACGGTTCCGTCATGAGCCACGGTTGAGCTGTGCTCATGACGGAACCGTTCCGTCATGAGCCCGCCCGCGCTCGAACCCTTCAGCACCGCGGCGGAATTCGCCCAGCGCTGAAGGGGTTAAGGTGTCTGTTGTGTAATTCTTAATATGTGTTGACCTGGGCAGCAGGGAATAACATTTGACCAGATCTTCAAATTGATTTCCCGTCGGGTATGGGTACTATTGATCTGTGCTTTAACCTCTTCCTCATAATTAATAAGTACACTGTGAATCCGGATAAAAATATGGAACATTTTATGGACACTAGAGGTAGATCTCAGTATTGTGTATTTTCTTTAGGTATTTGTGTTTCCAAAGGTCAGATTCGCAACAGACTGCTCCTGCACCAAGTCCTTTCATATCAGGTGGTGCTCGGCAAGGCTGCATTTTGGTGCTGTTTTCATTTATCCTTTATAGTGTGTCTTGAGTCTGCTTTTTTGACTTATACGATAAATCTTGCTCGAGTAGGAAACCATTTTATCCTTCACCTTTGTATGTTGATGAACCTGTTCTTGTGGCCAGAACTGCTGTGGGTTTGCAGCGCCGCTGGATAATTTCGTAAAGTTTATGGATTCCTTGAAATGAACAAATAATTTTGCTAATTCTTTTGTAATAGTTGCTGACTAAACAAGTCCTGTGCTTTCTTTGTTCAAGACTATTTTTGAAACTCCCCAAATCGATTTCTGCCTGCATTACCCACAAGGAGCTGGGGTTATCTTATCTCGCCGACACTCTTGCACTTCACTCTTTAATCAGATGTTAATATCGACCAAACTAGAATTAGCTTTAAACAGAGAAATGATAAGACTGCCTAGGCATTGATCAAGCCATGCAGATTCCATGGTTTAAATATCTAAAACAATCTTTTGCAGCTTTGGGGCACTCTAATATGTTTGATACTCTGGCTACTCTATTGAAGGAAGATATTGACTGGACTAACAAGAACTTTCTTCCGGTTAAATCTCAAGAAAGAGGGCGGGAGTGGCTTCGCCTGGCTGCAAGATGGCCGCACCTTGAGTGGGCCTGGCCGGGTGGAAATATCCTTCAAAATCCGACGACTACCGGGGCACAAATCCACTGCAGCAGAGGATCTGCAAGTCTTAGCTACGCTGAGGCGGCAGAACAAAACAAACCAGCAACTAACTCCGGGTGAGCCGTGAAATCGCCCGCCACCAGAGGCCATAGTCAGCCCCGGAGAAGATCCTGCAGCGAGGGAGACCGCCACTATTGACACAATGAGGCTGCCAGTTCATGTGTGGACGAGACTAAAGCCCCCTCCCGTCTGGAGAGCCTGTCGACAACACCTGTAGCGGCGGCTATTGTGCCGGGGGCACCATCGGAACCCAGCTGTTGGGGCAGACTTGACTGTGCTAAGAAAACCAGCATGTAAGGCGATGAGGTGGGCGGAGCAGAGGCTGAGTCGAAGGCCTTAGCGGTGTGGTGACGGCCACCCGCGGTGCCTACCCGGCAGTGGAGCCGACGTGTGGTGCGGTGCGATCATGGCCATCAGCACGCTTGCAGCCAAAATCGGAGGACTGGTGCCAGACACAGCAGCGGAGACCTCGAGAGGCCTATACACAAGAGGTGCCCTAAGAGAGTCTGTGCCCCCCCTTATACATTATGTATAAAAGTGTGCTGACTGCTTGGACACCATCAATAGCAATGGGAAAACCGGATGCCAAGCAGCCCAAGCTTACATTTGAGGGGCACCACTATACCAGACAGGGCGAACCCGTCCAAGATACAGATGGTCAACAGACAGCCGAACCAGAGACACATGATGAAGACATGCCCTTGCTACTAACTGATGTCCAGTGCAGGCTAAAAACAATAGACTCTAAGCTAGACCAACTGGCAGCGCGTCTAGATCAGGTTAAACAACGAGTAGATGCCCACGTTGAATGCCTCAACCATGTGGAAGCAAGGATATCGGACGCAGAGGACAGATGGACAGACGACAACCAGATGCAGCTAAAAATGGACAAAGTGCTAGAGGTTATAAAAGCCAAAAACGAAGACTTGGAATGACGCTCCCGCAGAAATAACCTCCGCATTACAGGAATTCCCGAATCTACAGATATAGCTAAAATGGAAGATTACATTGAGAAACTGCTGCGTGAACTATTTGAAACTGACCTGTCTGCTGTTTTCATTGCGGAGAGGGCACATCGCACACTTGGGCCACGGGTACCCTCTGGAGCACGACCCAACCCTTTATTTGCTTGGATATTGAATTACCGAGACATGATCCTCTGCCGAACCAGAGAATGTGGAGAAGTGTGTCATCAGAGGAACGTCCTCTCATTTTATCCTATTTTCACCCAGGCTGTGCAGGCCGCAATAAGGGACTTTATGCCTGTCAAGCGAGCGCTCCAGTAACTATGCCCTCCTATACCCGGCGAAACTACAAATTTCTCTTCATGGTGCCACAAACTTTTTCACTTACTGCGATGAAGCATGTGAAACAAACAAGCAAAACCAAGCGCACTGCATCCAAATCACCCTGTCCATCTGAGGAAGGCCGCATCAACGACAATGATTGATCATACAGACACTTGTACGTCAATTGCACCTCTCGCTGGGGGTACTATGTACAGGGTGATGGTGCAGGCCCACCTGGGGCAGTGGCCCTGGATACTGCAAGCCGACAGTGATCTAGAACACATCTGACTGCTCCTGGCCACCCTGGCCCAATGGGACAGGGCAGTCCGTCAGTGAACGCATGGCCCCGTGGGATAATTCCTGCACATGTTGTGTTGTAGTCTTGGGAGGGAGACGGGATGAGGGAGGGAAAGTTACCACTAACGGTTTGGGGGGGTTGGAGTGGGAGAGTAGGGAAAAATCTACAAGTTGTTTTCATGTTTTAACACGTTTGCAACTTACGGAAAACCACTCTAGGAGACGCATAGACTCTGAGATCCGCCTGGAATTCGCACCACTCACACGCTCTAACGTTCGACCTAGATAAGCTGCGGACATCCTAAGATATACTGACAGGCTAACACTATTAAACAAACGTGCTCCAACCCACAATGCTTAATGTTAAGTGTCTGACCTGGAATGTCAGGGGCCTAAATGACCACCGCAAGTCCCGACCGGTATGCGCATATCTGATGCGACATCAGATTGACATTTGTTTTTTTTCACAAGGAACGCACCTAACCAATAGTACCCTTTCCAGACTTCAGGCCCGATGGTGGGAGAAGCCCACTCCGCAGTATACTCTAACTACAGCTGGGGTATCCTGGTACTGATTAGAAGGTGCCTGCCGTGGCACACTATGCAGACGCATACCAACCAGGAGGGCAGGCATGTAATTGTGTACGGAACACCTTACAAGCAACCAATGACATTTTGGTTGCAATGTACAGCCCAAACTTCTCAAACCTTTGGAGACAGACAGCTAAATATGGTATGGGGACAATATTATGGGGTGGGGATTTCAATGTGACATTCGAGGAGACACTGGACCGCTCTAGAAGGCGGAAGCAGAGCCTGCGTGCTGCTGAAGCCCTAAACACACTGATCGCAGACCACCTGTTGACTGATGCAAGGCGGCATGCCCACCCAAACACAATGGAGGGAACGTGCTTCTCTTCCTATCACAATACATGGCCCCATTTAAGCTATTGGCTCATCACCAAAGATGTACTCGCTAGAACCACACTGTCCAAACGCCTACCACGCACTCTTTCTGATCACGCACCAGTGCTGCTGACACGCCAAATCCTACAGACCATTCCACGTGCTTTCACGTGGTGACTCCCCCCCGGATGCATTGCGTGATGCTGCTTTCAGAGAGGAAATTCCTACTGCAATCGAGGATTACTTTGCGTGCAATGCCGGGTCAGTGGATTCACCCTTCATGCTGCAAGAAGCATTTAAAGTGGTCACACAAGGGGGTCTGCATTGCACGGTACACTGGCTGCACTGGAAGCTGAGATTAAGGACTTAGAATAGGAATAATGCAGGAATGCCAACCCTTCGGTGCAGGCAGACATTAGAGAGAAAATCTCCGCTTATAGAGGAGAGGCTGAGAGGGAGACCCATTACTTAGATAAAGAGGCCCTAGGCACATAGATATGGGAAGGGAGACCGCCTGGGCGAGACTCTGGCTGGATTGCTGCGCAAACCTCATGCTGCCACCTATGTAACTGAATTAAAGGGTGATGACTCCCAAATGATATCCTCACCATCAAAATGACCTTAAATATTGTCCTCCGTTTATGCTAGGTTATACACGGCCGGAACAGATAGAGAACCAGAATCGCTGCAGGGAATTATTCGACTCCATTCAACTCCTATGGCTTGACCAATTCCATAGAGAAGCACCAATCATGCCAGAAGAGATTGCCCAAGTAATAGTGAGTATGCCTGTGGATAAAGTCCTTGGTCTCGATGGACTGACACCAGCCTTTTATAAAGAATACTCCCCCATACTCATCCCACATCTTATTGAAATGTACCATGAATCACTAACACTGGGGAAATTTCCCCCCTCGCTACGGGAAGCGGGTGAACATCCTAAAGCCAGACAAGCCAGATGATGCTGTCCTTAATAAACATTGACAATAAGATATATGCGAAAATCCTAATGAACCGCTTGCTGCCTCTTCTGCCATTAATAGTACGACCGGATCAATCGGGCTTAGTCCCTGGGCGCGCGACATCACATAAGCTCCACACCATCTTTGCGATCATGCATCACTTGCATCACAGACATCTCTGCGGTGGCCGCCATACTGGATGCCACTAAAGCATTTGACCCCTGGAATGGCCCTTTCTTTTCCCTCACCTGCGTCGGCTGGGACTGAGCCATATTTTCATCCTAAAAATACAACTATTGTATACCCTTTCCACTGCACAAATTAGGCTAATCAGGTGCACCTCAGACCCATAAACATCACTCGCGGCACTAGGCAAGGATGCCACCGATCACCCAATCCTAGTTGCCATAGCCACGGAGCTGTTAGCGGGCAGACTGTAGCAACATCATGCAGAATGAGGAATAGGTTTTACAACCCGAGGCCTCATCGTCTCCATCTACGCAGATGATGTGGCGTTGACTGTTCGAGATCCGGAAATTAATTTGGGTCCGGTTATCAGGGAGATTGTCAATATGGAGGTTACTCGGGAATCCAGGTAAACTGGGCTAAATTTATCCTATTCCCATTGACTGACTGCACAATGCCCTGCATTACTGAATACCCCCTGAGATAGACGCCGGAGCTTATTAAATATTTAGGCATATGGCTTAGTAGAGACCCTGGGGAACTGTGCAGAGCGAATTACGGGCACGCCATGGACTGGTTGGAAACCCTCATTAAAATGTGGATCAAACTCCTTTTGTCAATGGCAGGCCGCATAGCCATAGCGAAAATGGTTGTACTCCCCAAGTTTCTGTATCTTTTTGTAACTAATCCCCTCCCACTCACTTCACAATTCTTTAAATGTGTGCTGTCCAATCTGATTACACTCACCTAGGCGGCCGCCTGCCTAGAGTGTCATACGGAAGGTTAACTATGCCACTCGCACATGGAGGACTGTCCGCGTTGTGTGCTCAAGCACAGTTCCTGCACCACTGGCTGCACCCCGCCCCAGCCGCACCTAGTAATTGAGCGTGACCGGGCAGGACCGTAGCTGCTAACCACTGCTCTGTTTCTAAAGTGTAAGCCCCTTAAAGCCGAAATTGACTCAGTGGAGTGTATGTGCTGGGCGTGGGGCAGACTCTGGAAATGAGCAGGTCTCTCAACACTGTATGCACTGACTGCCTCTCTCGTAGACAACCCTGAGTTCCTGCCACTGCAGGAAAGTGGAGCGGCCAGACGTTTACAGGAGCCTGTTACCACTGATAGGAAACAGGATGGGTACCTTGCAGGTGCAAGGATTTTGTAGTCTGTATCTCGGTATAGATGTGTCTCCAGCTTATTACAATGGACAGTATGTGTAATTCTAAACAGAATAATTGTAGGTTTTCCTCAAGACTGTCCCATTTGTTGAACCTTACTTATCTTTTGTGACAACTGTGAACACCGGTACCTAGTAATCAGATTTCAGTTGAACTTGATTAAATTGTTTGTTGGCTGTGCCCAAAGGATGGTTTAAGGTTGATAAGCTAGGACCCTGTTTTGTGGGTCCCAGCCTTTTAAGCTTTTTAGGTCTCGGCCTGGCGAAAGCAGCGCATGCGTTGCTCTCGCCATGCGAGGGCTTTTTGGAATCAATACGGATTCCGAAGCCGTGTCTCCGCTCCGCCTGCATTTTTCATTTGTGCAAGTCGTTTGGCGTCACGAATTATGCCAAAGGCAGTGCAATGATTGCACCGGAGGCATTTCAATCCCTCCTGGTTGCCACCCTGTCTCCTTTTGGCGCCGCCCAGCGGGATTGGATCTCTTACCGCGGCGTGACACAGTAGGCTTATTTATTAACTTGCACTTTTTTTTTTAAACCACTGCATGCGTTTCTGTGTGGAATGCATTGTATGCTTGTACGCTAGTTTGTATTCAATTCTTATTATTACGCTACTTTGTTGTTATAGGTTTTTTTTGTATGTACGCTATCTGCTTGTGTTTGTTTTTTGCTTTTTTAACTTTGAAACTGAGCGCAGCGCCGCTTCACGGACACCGCGCTCGGATTATTTATATATTTCTTAACTTTAACACTGTAAGGCCCCACAGTAAACCGAGCCGGGTGCAGGACATTTGTTAAACCCCACAGAAATTGTTTAAAAGTGGGCCCTGCCTTGGGGGTTTACAAGTTACAAGGGCCAAATAAAACATGACCGAATGGCAAAGCCACGGGTGCAGTGGGCACACAGTCACAGCCAAGAGGCTACAGGCGTGCACACGTGCATCGCGCAAAGATGGCTTGAATTTTTACATTCATCCAGAGTTACGCAGCGGGTTAAATTATTTTTTGTTGCTGTATATAGCGCGAACTCAACTCGAAGGTACTGGAGCGCTTTACATGAGCCCCAGGTACATTACGGTGGGGGGGGGGGGGGTCACGTTCATTTTCTGTGGGCAGGGGGAGATTAAATGATTTGCCCTAGAATCACAGGAGCTGACGTAGAGACTCTGACCCAGTTCCAAAGTCGGCAGCTCGGGCCACTACGCCACTATGAGTGTAATTTGTCAATTCATGTACCTCGAAATCATGAAATGTTTAGCTGAACCTGCAAGTTACACCATAAGTCAGACTTGTTTGTTTTGTTTTTGCCGAAGCCAACATTTTAAGTGCAGCCAGGAAATGGCACCCCGGCCGAAAAGGGTCCTTTTATTTACTTTGGGTTGCCACCCCCTCAAACTCAGACAAAACGAGCCGGGACGGCAAACCACTTTCTCAGAAGTGGTGAGGTGCATTGTGGGAAGCCAGCGAGTGCCCCCGTTTCCAGTGAAACGTGGAGAGCAGGATTGGATTCGAATGGTCGCAGATGTTGAGAAAGTGACGTAGAAGGGTTTCCCTTGAGATGGTGAAGGTGATACAGCTATTGAACGGACCTTGGGTTTATTTATTTGTTGCAGTTTTATATAGCGCGAACTCGACCTAAAGGTACAAGGGCGCTTTACACGAGCACCAGTTACATTACACAAGGACACATTAATTTTTTTTGTGGGCACAGGGAGATTAAGTGACTTCACAGAATCACAGGAAGTTGAGACCATACCCACACTCCCCAGCTCCAAAGTCAGCAGCTCTGGCCATTACGCCACAGCCTCTTGCTGGCTTGTGGATTTAGAGGGCCGGGAAGATTGGGGAGGTATTTCC
The DNA here is from genome assembly GCF_964204655.1 of Triturus cristatus. NCBI lineage: Eukaryota > Metazoa > Chordata > Amphibia > Caudata > Salamandridae > Triturus > Triturus cristatus. The sequence continues at coordinate 378,058,658 of NC_140589.1, forward strand.
CCGTGCAAGGACTCACCACTATTCCTGTATCTGTGTCCAGTAACAGGTGGCAGGAAGCAATAAGAAATTTGGTCGCCGGGGGCGTAACTGGTGCCACTGCAAACAAGCAGTGAAAATGCAATAGGTCTCACTTTTGATTAAGTTAAAGCCATTTGCTTTGCTAATGGTATTGTATAGCAAAGCAAATGGCTTTAACTTAATGAAAGACGAGACCTATTGCATTTTTAATGCTTGTTTTTTTTTTTTTTAATCTTAAACCCTTTTGAAGGGGATTGGTTTTATACAAGTTCGGTCAGGCCTGTTGTACCTACAGTTATTAAAAAATTAATTTGTTTGTAATTCCGTAGTTTGTTTTAGGAGGGAGGCCATTAAAATTAGGCAAATGATGGAGAACCCGTAATATGTCTTTCCGTTTCTGTATATAGAGGGTTTGTTAGACTGCTTCCATGTGACTGCAACTTTTGTCTCCACAGGGATCTTTTTTTTTCTATTTTATACTTTTCATTAATAGTAGTTCCTCTTGACCTGTGTTTTATAGAGAATGAATCTGGAGCTATCGTCTCATTTTACGGATTTTTCTGGAAATGATTTTAAAAAGTTAACTCTGTAATGCTACAATCTTGTACAGTTTTAAAGGCAGAGAGGTTACTTTGGTCATTTTTAATTTTATTATATTGTACATTGGAAATTTCATTTTTTCTCTGTGTGCTTGTTATGGAACCGTTGGTTTCTGAAATAAAGTTGATTGACTGTGAGTTTGTAAACACCAGTCCTCATTGTAATAAAGTCGAAAATCCAAGTTTGTTGAAGTGGGTCTTTTATTAATGAGTACCCCATCCACATGTTCGTCACCTTCCAGATACAGCATCAACTGTCCAACACCGGGTGGACGGTATGCAATCCCATATGTGCTGCCGTTAGGAGGCTGATCCACCTTCCCCCGTCCCACTATGCACGGTGCTGAAAGGCTTCCGCTTCCAAGACAAAGATGCCACTTGAGAGCACACGCTAGGATGCGCATGGAGCTGCAGAGAAAAGCGAAAATATAGTATACCGGTGAGGGAGCTGTAAATGCAGGGGCTGCTTGAAATAGAATTGATCGCAGGTTGAGACTCCGATGTCCGGGTACCTTAACAGGAGTAGAGTCTCCTTCGCTCCACTCCTCCTCTGGGTAGCCTCGAGTAAACTCCTGGAAAAGGAGTACTGGGACATTAAGTGACGAGTCTTCAGGAAGAAAGAGACGTAGGAGCACCATAATTATTTTGCCTTTATCTGGCTTGTTCTAGCTAGCAAAAAAAAGAACAAAAAAAGGAACAACAACAAAAAAGGAACGAAGAGGACTCCAAAGGCTGCAATATGGGGAGACTGCCAGGTTTCGCACCAGTCATTAAGTCCCTATGCAAATGTTTTTAGGTCTCGCCTAGCGACACAGCGCTTGCGCGCTGCTCGCCTTGGACGCAGCGCATGCGTGCTGCTCGCCTTGGCGAGATCTATTGTCGGTTTTTCGGCGGAAGGGGGACAGGAGATGTGCGTGCACGGACAGGCGATGTGCACGTGCACATCGCCTGTCCGGCCTCGTGCGTGTGCACATCTCCTGTCCCCTTCCCCCGAAAAACAGTTAAACTCTCGTGCTGTGCGCAGGGCTTGTTGAGGATTTCTATGGAGTGCTTTATAGTGAGTACATGATGATGGATTATGTAAATCCAGTTCCAAGGGTTGAGTTAAGAGCCTAATTGGACTAACGGTGTAGGCGGAATTGAGTCGCAAAAATAAGTTGCTTCCTTGTACTAGCTTCTATGTACAGTGTGACTGTAACAATTTGGTGGTGTTTGTGTTGTACCTGGAAATGTTTTTCTGACTTAGCAGCACCTTCTCTTCTTCACATGTAGCACTCATTATTCTTCTGTTTCCTTTTCATCAGCAGGAAAATATATTTACTGCCGACTAGTACTCATTAAGGGATACTTAGCTCTTAGCTTTTAAAGTCTGTCTTTACAAATATTATAATGTAACTCCCTATGACAACATTGCTAGTAACTGGTAACCCAGCTTATCATTTCCTCTGATAAAACTAGACCTGTATGTCATTAGACACCTGTACGTCTCCTAAGACCTGATCTATCCATTACATTTAATATCACCTTTCCTAAACATAAGCTTCAGTATTGAATCTTCCAACAAGCAACTATGCCAAAATTCAAATCCATGTGTTTATATAATTATTATTGGATAGTGTCTGTGCTGTCCATACCCTCTCCCCACTCCAATTCTGCAACCCCACATTCCCTCCCTATTATCAACCAACAAACACAACTGTACTTCTTAATTTTTGATGTGCTCTCACAAACAACATGAGTGCTTCACCTCTGCTGTGATATAACTAGGATCTCAGCACGAGTGCGATATTACATCAGTGTGGTAATCACCTACACACAGTACTATATCCTTAACTGTATGTATTTTTTGAGCGACAATTGTTCACAGCCTTAAAAAAGCCACAAGCTTGCGAGCTAGCGAAGAGTGAAACATGTGTTCGCTGTCCTCATCTCAGTCTTTTTCATAAGTAGACCACATGATTAAACAAGCATTTGCAATGCAATAGGTCTCGCATTTATGCGAGTTTAAGCTATTGGCATTGTAATGACAATGCCTTTTATTTATAGTTTTAAAAAACCAAAACAAATAAAAGTTTGTCATTTACAATGCCAATAGCTAAAAATCACATACATGCGAGACCTATTGCATTGCAAATGCTTGTTTTCATTTGTAAGGCACTCTGGTGGTGGGTAGCTGGGCGGTGTCTTCCTTAAACTAAGGCTACAACAAGGAGCTCAAGTAAAATGGGGGATCATTTAAAAGTGGCTAATATGATGGGCAATTTGGCCACGGTAGTAGGTCTTAAGGCCAACACCCACACTGCACAAGAGAAGAGTGCAGCATCAGCGGCGGCAAGAGCAGAGCTTAGCCTAAAAATACAACAAGGCTCTGCAAAAATGTCTCTGAGCTCGGAAGAAGATATTTTAGATACTGATGTAGAGGCCTGAACTGCAGAGGCGGCCCAGGGAAATGCTTTACAAGTGTTGCAGTCATCTGAGAGCTCAGGGGTGGAAACCCCCATAGCCAATTTTGGGGAGGAGGAAAGTAAAAAAGACAGCGGTGGGGGGGAATCTACACTTGGATGCAAAGAAACAAGTCTTAACATGATCCCAGGCAAGCCAAAAGACTACCCACTTTTTGTAAAAGGAAAAGAGCCAACAAATGCGTCTCAGGGGACACCTCTAAGTAGCGAACTAGACTGTCCAGTAAATTTGCAACCTTCTGTTATAAACCCAAAACAGGCAGTTCGTTAAAAGGAAGGTACGCAGCTGTCTCTCGCTGACCAGAATAAATTCTTGATGGCAATACAGCTGCAGGGGCAGTCTCCCACTACAATCAGGAATATGCCAGGCCAGCAAGAACAGATCCAGTTAGAACAAGGGGGACCCCAAGATATGTCACTATTGAAACAACAGCAAGTGGTGTAGACCACCGTCCAGTGGGATATAAAGACTATGATGAACCTCATTTTAGAGGAAATTGGACACGTTGAAACTACTGAAGCTAGTGAAATTGGGTCTCTGTATCAGCGATTGTCTAAGATTGAAGAAGTAGTAGGTGCTTTTCCGGTAAGAATACAGGAGGCGGAATCTAATATCTCGCATTTGTAGGACCAGATGAGTGTCCTGCAGCAACAAGTCACCCTAGTGATCAGATCAGAAAAACTTTATTCGATTGAAATCAAACAATCATAAAAGTATACATGAAAATAAATAATACATACATAATTACATAAAACTATGCATGAAATACATGATCCCAAACATTTACAGAAAAAATACATTAAAATACATTAAAATGTCATCCTTTTCCTAATAGAAATCACTTTTTTCAAATACAAATTAAGCGTGGCAACACAAAGGTGATTATCCAAGCGTTGAATCTCATAAAAAGCACGACGGCATTGGCGATGGCCTATCATCCTTAAGAGCGGCAGTAATATGATTCGCCTATCATGATTATAAAATTTACAGAATAATATGACGTGCATAGTGCTTTGTGGGGAAATCATTGATCGTGGGGAAACTAACCAATCTGTGGAAAACACCAAATCTAAAACGACACAATAAAAATCTATCATAATTACCTGGAACATATAGGGACTCACGTCTGAGCATAGCCTGCCAACTTATGGCGAACAAAGCAAAAACCAAAGGAAATGATGGACGGAGTGTTGAACATTGCAAGCACTCACCCCCAGTCAACTGATCTGGGTTTAATCCATCACAGTTCTTTAGCCCACTCTGCCACCCAGTTCAGACATGACCATATGCAAATCAGTCTGACCCTGTGCCTCATGGGAACAGTCCAGCCCGAACTGCCAAGCCATGTCTTCCCTGGACCGGAAACAAGCTTCCTAGGACCGGTTTCTGGCATTTCAGCCGTCTTCAGCCAGGCTTGCTTGAATCCAGTGGCAAAGTGAGCAAATCCAGTGGCAAAGTGAGCAGTCACCCTAGTGAGAAAAGAAAAATCGTCACTTGAAATTAAAATCGACGAATTGGAAAACCACTCATGCTGCTCAAATCTACGTTTGGTAGGGGTCCCGTAAGAGTGTGAGGTGACACAAGTTCTTCGATAACCTGAGACATTTATAAGGGAAAATCTGTGGAGAGAGCACTCGGGATCTCACAATTGCTCTGGCATATAGATTCCCTATCTAGCCATTTCCTAATTCAACACTGCCTGAGACAATCTTAGTAAATTTTGCTGATTTTCATATAAAGGAGCTATTCAGAGGAGGCAGTTCACTACTGAGGAAATTCCTTTCTGTCACATCTTCTCAGATATGTCAGGTGCAGCAGCGTGTTGCAGGCAAGAAATGTGTAAAATTATTACACCTGTTTAAGGCACAGGGGGCACAGGCAGCTATTGCCCAACAGTCTAAATTAAGGGTGTTGGTAAAAGGCAAATTTCATATGTTTATTAATTTGGATAAAGCCCAGGAAATGCTCCTAAGGATCTCAATATAAACATTGAAAAAGGTCCAAGGAGTGAGAGACCTAATTTGGGGGGAGATTGATGGGTATAATAGATGCTTGTTTATTGTTCTTTTGATGATTGGGATGGGGAAATGGGCAGTTTACCAGGGTGCAATACCATGGCACCCAAAAGGGGTGGTTATCATCTTGAGAGGGGTATTGTGGGCTATTCCTCTCTCAAAAGCGATTATGGGGGTTTGGGTTCTGGGGGGTATTGGGTAGAACGGGGAGCTCTTGGTAGGTGGTGTGGGTGTCAGGGAGCGCAGGTAGAAAAAAAATAAGCAAAATCTTTGGAGACAACATAATCAAGAGAAGAAAGGGGATAAACAAAAAGAAAAAAAATGGTTCTTATGGAGATTGACTATAACGGTAACGCTTTCAATTTCTAAAGATGAATCTTAAAATTCGATATTCTACTGTAATGTTAATGGTATATATAACATCAAAGTAAGGAGGTTGGTCAGGTGGTTAACTTCATTTTCTCCACAAAATGAATTGCTTCCGGAGACTCACCTTAAACCAACATGCCTTTTATCCCTTAATATTATTACAGAACATATTTTGCCTCAGCTGGCCTGGCTGTGAAGGGGTAGTGGTGTATCTTGGTCAAGGTTTATATTGGGAGGATTTAGAAGTGGATGTATGTCGTTACAACGCACACTTTTACAACGCATGCACTTACAACGCATTTTTTACAACGCAAAATCCATTACAACGCATTCCATTACATAGCATGACACTACAACGCATTTTAAAAAACTACCTTTACAACGCATTCCATTACAACGCATACTACCTTTACAACGCATACCATTACAACGCATAATATTAAATTGCATTTAAGGTAAGTATTAGATAGTATAGGGGTAAAAATTACTTTTCTAACTCCAGGGGGTGCAACAGTAGGGTAAGTGTTGGATAGTATAGGGGTAAAAATTACTATTCTAACTCCAGGGGGTGCAACAGTAGGGTAAGTGTTGGATAGTATAGGGGTAAAAATTACTATTCTAACTCCAGGGGGTGCAACAGTAGGGTAAGTGTTGGATAGTATAGGGGTAAAAATTGCTATTCTAACTCCAGGGGGTGCAACAGTAGGGTAAGTGTTGGATAGTATAGGGGTAAAAATTACTATTCCAACTCCAGGGGGTGCAACAGTAGGGAAAGTGTTGGATAGTATAGGGGTAAAAATTACTATTCTAACTCCAGGGGGTGCAACAGTAGGGTAAATGTTGGATAGTATAGGGGTAAAAATTACTATTCTAACTCCAGGGGGTGCAACAGTAGGGTAAGTGTTGGATAGTATAGGGGTAAAAATTACTATTCTAACTCCAGGGGGTGCAACAGTAGGGTAAGTGTTGGATAGTATAGGGGTAAAAATTACTATTCTAACTCCAGGGGGTGCAACAGTAGGGTAAGTGTTGGATAGTGTAGTGTAATATTATGCGTTGTAATGGTATGCGTTGTAAAGGTAGTATGCGTTGTAATGGAATGCGTTGTAAAGGTAGTTTTTAAAAATGCGTTGTAGTGTCATGCTATGTAATGGAATGCGTTGTAATGGATTTTGCGTTGTAAAAAATGCGTTGTAAGTGTAGTGCGTTGTAAAAGTTGCGTTGTAAAGGTTGTTCCCCTTTAGAAGTTTGTAGGGTTTCTGATGGCAGGCGGATCTGGATAATAGCCCAGCTAAATAAGAATCAATTAGTGAGCTACTATGCCCCGATAATAGACAATCCCAAAAAAATCATGAAGATTAACGAGGTGGCCATGGGAGCAGAAGGCTCTATATTTATGGGAAGTGATTTTAATTTTATACAGGATTTAGTACGGGATACTTCAAACAAAACCAAGAAACAGCTAAAGCCATGTACCAAGAAACTAATAGATAAAATGAAAATGGAGTACCAACTGGTAGATCCATGGCATAGAGCCCATCCAGAGTTTTCACCTGTTTTTCACAGCTATTTAAATCAGCTTCTTGTAAAGATTTTTTTTTATATCTCTCACTCTCTCAACGTGTTGGCTCTGAAATATGGGCTAACGCTTTTTTCTGACCTTTCATTGGTTCATATTGATCTGGAGGTTGAAACTAGAAAGAGGCAGAGGTCCAGGTGGCAGATGGATCTTCACCTTCTTTCTAACAAGGAATTGGTAGCAAATATGAGAAAGTACATAGAGCAATTGTTTTTGATAAATAAGGGCACTGTATCCGGTTTTCAGTCTGAGGAGTCTTTAAGACAACAATCCGGCGGAGCTAAAGCATGGGGTTTTGTCGGTCACTTACTCATCAGTCATAAACCCTGCATACAGGTTGATGGATCTTTGATGTTTATGGAGATATCAGGAGCTAAAGTCAATATAAAGTATTATCAGTTATCATTTCTTTCAGTTCAATCAGAGGAGAGGGTTAAGGTGAGTTAAAGGGTTTGATTTTCGAATCTTTTTAGTTTCCATTCTTTATTAAGGTATTATTGTCCAAGTCTCATCATCAAAGGTTAATATAATTAATCATTCAATATTTGATAATAAAGTAAATCAATATAGCAAATCAATAAAGTATTGATACAATAAAATGTAACAAGCGTGCCTCATAAAGAAACTTCCTGATTCTAAATAAATGAATATTAAATGTGACAAGGATTAAAGGTGTCAGCTCAGATTTAAAGGGTCCTGATGAGAGAATTGAGCATAAGCATGAAGCTTTATCATAATGAGCTGGAAAGTATTCTGAACAGCAGTACAAGAAATAAGATAAGGCTTCTCATGAAGTGATGTCTAAAAAACCTACGCTCAGACAGCCTGGTATATGGGACACATGCACTGCTCTCAGTCTAAGTAAAAGGAAATGTGAAAAATGTCAATCATTTTGCCTGACTAGTCTAAGAACATGCACTGATATAAATGCACATTTTCTATGTTGCAACATTAATATTCATTCTTCTGCATGTTGACCAATATGATTTGAGTGCGCTTCTGGGAACAGGTTTACACCCCATCTTCTCACCAGTGTACAATAATCTTTTAACCATGTGTCCTTGAATGCACATGCTTTCTTGTTTTCCAAAAACATCTTCCCATGAATCATCCACTCTGTCGTCTGCATCTTTTGTGGTGAGAAACTTTGTATCAGTCATCTAATACAACAAATGTCTATTCATTAACTAATAGACAGTAGCTTCCAATATTGCAACATCTGCAGCAAAGAGAAGATAAATATCTTGCACGACAGTCGTTTAATGTGAAAAACAAACCTTTCAGTATTAATATATCTCCTTATTTATGCATGGCATCTTCGGTTATGTCAAGTTAAGAATCCATGCTTCATTTCTACGTTACAGGCCTATAGTTTTTAAGTATGGTTGCCTACTACAATTGTTTTATTTAACACAGTTAATTTTTAAACATAGACTATACATATTATTTTTTTTAAATAAAGCAGTTTGCAAATAACTGAATTTGTGTCAGCACTAGTCATCGACTGGGTGATGCAATGCACAACTGAAGACCAAGCCAGAGGCATCACATGGACCTTATTCTCTACAGTGGAGGACCTTGATTATGGGGATGACCTAGTCTTGCTCTCTCACACACACCAGCATAAAAGGCATCTCACTTCAACGTCTATGCCCAACAATTTGGCTAGAACATCAACACGAAGAAATCAGAAGTCATGGCACTCAACATCTCAGACCCTTCACTAATCAAGGTGGATGGAAAGGACCTAACCATTACTGAAGAGTTCACCTACATAGGAAGTACTATCAGATGTGACAGAGACAGAGGAGCAGGCAGAGACATCAAGAGAAGACTGAACAAGGCCTTCACAATGCTGAACAATGTGTGTAGGTTATGTCAGTACACCACCAACACTAAGCTGAGGCTTTGCCAGAGCTTCATTGTGTCTACACTCTTGTATGAATTAGATTGCTGGTGGATGATAAAAAGCAACATCATCAAACTGTCAGCCTGAGAAGAATCTTGAGCATTTTCTGGCTGCGAACCATCTCCAACCAAGAGCTGCGCACCAGATGCAAACAAGAGAGGATGCACCCCATCATTATGAGGAAAAGATGGAGATAATAGGACACAAAAGGGAACAAGACTCCATTACAAGAATAGTTCTCCACTGGGCCCCTGAAGACAAACAAAGCAGGTGATAGACACCTGGCTGAAGGCCACTAGGGAAAAGGACAAAAAGGGACATCTTACATTCAAAACCACTTTATGGTGTGGTACCTAACTACAGGAACTGAAAAGGCATGGGAAACTGAAAGGAGGGACGAAATAGAGATTTCCACATTTGAAGAAATGTTGGATAACACTGACCTTATTACAGATGAAATTCACATTAGCCGACACTCAGAATTCAATGTATACAACTGAAACTCGTAATGGGGCATAGTTTTGAAAAAAGGCACAATTGTCTTGAGGAGTCCCCACTAGAGGGTAGGAGCTTAGATAACAAAAATGAAGCTGAAGGTGATAACCCTCACTCATAAAACATTAAGGAATAATTCACAAAAGGAATTTGGAACCTTAAAAAGGTGCTAGAAAGTAGAGGTTGGAACATTGTAAGACGGAGAATGGGAAGAAGTGTTGATGTCAGGTGAGGCCATGATTCCACCCACCTCCAATATGGGGACAAAAATTACCCTGGCGGGTGGCTGGTAAAATTGCTTAAAGTGATCAGCACTGCTGTAGCAAACTATACAATCCTTTTCCTCCATTCTTTTGTAGCACATTATTCAGATCCCTTAATAAACTAACTTCCATTTCTCTATGGAATAATAAGGCCCGTTGGCTATGACACAATATCTGATGTGCCAGCAAAGAGAGTGGCTTTAATGCATCTTACTTGCAAACTTATCAGTGGCCATTAATCACAGGAACCATCACCTTACTGGTCTTTTAAGATATTCTCAAAAATAAAACCAACTGGCTTGAATTAGCAAATGGGTTAGTTTAGCTCTGGACTCCTGCATAATATGGTCCCAAACAATAACAGAAAGGGTTTCATTTGTAGACAGAGGGTCGAAATTAAAACGAGAAACTGCAGAACCATCAACTGAGAGGGCAACCTGAAAATTGGACTAAGACACAAATTGATCCAGTGGCCTGCAATTCTGCCAGAATATTGAGATTTTAAAAATGACATGCCACAATATTGTGTCTAAAATATTGACTAGCACATTATCTTAAAGGAAAGTATATATTATTTAGTATAGCTTTACCATTCCTAACTTCACATATGCATACCTTGACAATATGTCATTCTGATATGGAGACGGGGAGTTAAGAATGGCAAATCTATACTTATATATATACTTAGTTCAAGTTATAGTGGTGATATTATGCCAGGCATGTTTTTTGTCCTTAATATTCTGACATACAACCACTGTCTCACAGGAATTTGTGGACATACACCACCTTAAAAATATAGCCGCGTCTAAATATGCTTAAACTGCATTACATAAAGGCATGCAGACATTTTGATGAACTAAACATAATAAGACATACAGAAAATTCTTCAAGGTCTAAATAAAATTATGTGAGCTTTGAATGTAAATTAAATGGAAAATGAGAGAGTATTCCTAAAAAATATGGCAAACATGAGAAAGCTATGTAGAGATACACAAATTGCTTTGAGGAGAAAATTGGCTGATTGCCATTGACTGCTGAAAAATAAGAACACTGCAAGTACTACCAGGTGAAATCAATTTAGGGCATGTTTTACATAAATCCTTGTGGTCACCATTTAAACAATAATGTGGATCTGTTAGACGATTCTAATTACCACCTCTGCAAAACAAATACAGGTAGTTTTCTACACATGCTCATCTAATAAACACATATCTAATCACACCCACGTCTGATGGATGCAGCTACAAGCAGACTCCTCACCTAATGAATGATCCTTTCCAGGCTTCATACTGGTACGTAAAACCTTTCCCCAGCAATCAACCTCTGTTCACTAACAATGACTCTCCCACGGCTCCAATCGCGACCTCACCTCCACTCCTGAGCTCTATTGGTGTCTCACAAACCAATTCCCTGGATTTTGGCAGCAACTATGGCAATTGTCTCAGCAAAGGGTCTATGTTTTAATCTTTGTTGATTGTGTTCCAAAAAGATGTCCCTTTTGGACACCTAAGACTGTATGCAGTGCCAGGGGTTAGAACATGACTCTATGGGTTGTGACTCTTGTGCCTCTGTGCACTCAAAGCAGTGAGGAAGAGGGATGCAGTATTATTTTTGGCTAAGGCTCCCAGGTAAACTCCCAAGCGAATGCCTTCTCCCAAATGCAAGTCAACTGACAGGATACATTCTCCAAAACATCTTCCCACACAAAATGCATAGAAACTTTATTTTTCAAGTTCCTAAATTCTGAATGACCCTCGACACAGAGCAACAGGGGAACACACCTGGTTGTCAACCTCCACTAAAATATGCTCCATAAAGATTCAAAGGACCTAGCCTTCCTCTCTTTTTTTTTTTTTGCAAAAACAATTTTTTATTGCTTTACCCGATTACAATTGCAATCATCAAACATCATCACACCCCTGGTCATATCCAGCACGTAGGAACCAGTGCATAATACAGTCTAAACCACTTCCAGCTAGTAAGTCACTGTCCCCCAGCACTCCCATATGCAATTACACCCTCCCCCCACCCACATGTCAGTGTGCCATAACACCAGGTACCAGGAGAAGTCTCTCTTTTGAAGTAGCCGTGTTAGTGGCTGCAGGCCACTCCCCACTATGGGAGTCAGGCTCAGAGCAGTAAGGAGAAGGAAAGCCCTCCCGCGTGGTCTATCGAGTACCTCTCTACGATTACGCTTCTACAGGCTGCTCCTGCGCTTCAGTGCCCTCCTCCACATCTGTTCCCCACCCTCGGAGTTCAACCACTAGTGCTTCCCATGCATGTGCCATGGCCAGCGCCTTTTCATCGTTTCCCCGCAGCGCTAGCTGCAGCCGAAGTGTGCCCTCACTATCCGCCCATTTGGTGAAGGCCGCTCTCCATCTCGTAAAGCTGGGACCAGCTCCTGATTTCCAGTGCAGGGTGATTTCTCTTTTAGCCACAACCAGCCCTAGGTCGCAAAACTTGCTCGTGATTTTCGTGCACGGCATGTGGGGAAACCATAACAACAGACAAACTCCCATTTCCACCCCCAGTTCGCGCCCTGTCACTTGGGACAAGCAATCGATGACCTCCTCCCAGTAGCGTCTTACTGCTCCACAGGACCAGAACATGTGTTTGAAGTCAGCCCCCTCCTCCCCACAACGGGGGCATTGCGGTGTGCGGCCCCCAAAGTACTGAAATAATTTAACTGGCATCAAGTATGCCCTATGCAAGATGAAGTACTGCACCAGTTGAAACCGGGCATTACGTGTGCTCTTCCAGGCCCGTCTCTGCAGCGTGGGCCACGTCAGAGCTGGGATGGGTTTCCCGATGTCCATTTCCCATTTGTCCTTCAATGCGGTCAGAGGGGCTAGATGTTCCGTCGCCATTCTCTGGTATAGGCATGTGATAGCCTTAGTTGTGCCCGCCGCCATGACCACATACTGACAGCCGGCAGCCGTCTGGGGTTCGGAAAGTCCCGCATTCCAGTGCTTTTGGAGACCTGCCACCAGGGCTGCGTGGAGTAGATAGTCACCCCTCGGGATCCCAAAGGAGTCCTGCAGCCCCTGGAATGGCTGAAGCACTCCATTTAGGTACAGGTCCCCCACCATCTGTATCCCTAGGTCTTCCCAGTGAGCCAGCCCCGACCAATCCCCACCATGGGGGAGGGCCGTGCACATACCCAATGGGATCTCCGGGGCGTAGGGGTGAGCAATGCCAGCCTTTCGCAGGCTTCGGTTCCAACACAGCCGGAGCGTTCGCTCTTCAAGCGTTAGTTGTGACAGCTCGAGTCGCTGCTGGATGACAATAAAAGAAAGCACATGTCGCGGGATCAGTCTGCCCTGCGGGCCTTCAGGGCCTCTAAACTCCCTAGCCACTGCCTGCGTGAGCCATTGGAGCTGGGCAGCCAATTAATACCACTCGAAGTCGGGTACCGCAAGCCCCCCCTCGGCTCTAGGCCGTCGCAGAGTGGCCAGCGCCACCCGCCGTCTGCCAGCTCCCCAGATGAAGCCCGTGATCATGGCCGTGAGTTTGCGGAATAGTGACACCGGCACCCAAATAGGGAGCGTACGAAAAAAATACAACAGGCGTGGGAGCGCCACCATCTTCAGTAACGCCACCCGCCCAGCCACCGAGAGAGGGAGAGTGCTCCAGAAACCAATACTGCCCGCCAGGCCCCTGATTGCCCTCCCCACGTTCCCCTCCAACAGCGGATGGCTCCCAGGGAGGGGGGGTCCGCCCATGCTGTGAGATGGGATACACACAAGTCTTGCCCCAGTTGACTTTCAGGCTCGACAGGCGCCCGAAGTCCTTCAGTAATGCCTTGGCGCCCTGGAGGGCCCCATCCGCATCAGCCAGGAAGAGCAATAAATCATCCGCATAGAGGGAAATGTAATGGGTTTCCCCCCGCAGGAGCAGTCCTGCATATGCGCGTCCCAGTTGAGCATGAGCCGCCAGGGGCTCGACCGCCAAGGCAAACAACAATGGCGATAACGAGCAACCCTGCCTCGTTCCCCGTCGCACTGGATAAGGAGCTGATATCGTGGTCCCCGTCCGCACCCTAGCCACCGAGTTGGTGTAGAGCAACCTCGTCCAGCGCACAAACCCATCCCCCAGCCCAAACTCCTGCAAGACCCTAAACAAGTAAGGCCACTCCACACTATCAAAGGCTTTCTCCATGTCAACCGATAGTGTCAAGGCGGCAGGGTAATCCATGCTGTCCACCTCCATAACCCGCAACAGTCGCCGGATGCACGACGACGTGTTACGTCGAGGGATGAACCCAGCCTGATCAGGGTGTATCATGGAGGGCATATGAGCCAACAGCCGCGTGGCTAAGATTTTGCTCAAAATCTTATAGTCCACTGTTAGAATGGAGAGTGGGCGGTAAGCCGTCCTGGCACCCGGGTCCCCTCCTTTTTTCAGAAGAGGTATAACCAGCGCCTCCTGTGTGGAGGTGGGCAGCTGACCCTCCTTCCAGGCCTCCCTGTATACGGAGTGTAATTGCGGGGCAAGCAGGTCCACGTAGGCCGCATAGAACTCCACAGGAAGCCCATCTGTCCCCGGGGTTTTCTTATGCACCATATGCTTGATCGCCATTCGAATCTCGCCTAGCGAGATGTCGCCTCCCAATGCCTCCTTGTGAGTGGGATCTAGTCTCGGTAGTTGGGCTGTCGCCAGGAACTCCTCCAGTTCCCCGGGAGCGTCCTGCATGGTGTTAGTGTAAAGGGCGGTGTAATACGTCAAAAACTGATCATTGATCTCTCTCTGAGAGTACACCATCGTCCCTTCCCCGGAGTTCAGAGAGAGTATGGGAGAGCCGCGCGCATTTGGGCTCGCCAACCAGGCCAGGAGCGACCCAACTTTGTCCCTTTTCCGCATGCGCCCTGGTCAGGTATGCCTTGTAGTCCAAACAGCGGAGCCGCTCTACCTGCACGGCCACGTGTTCGCGCGCCGCAACCACCTCATCTTGGGATTTCTCCCCCGTGTGATGAGCTCTTTCCGTTGTGCGCAGCGTAGTGTCCGCCTTCTCTATGTCCCTCAATAGGGTTTTCCGGACTCCGGACGTAGAGGAAATGCATATCCCTCTGATGACCGCCTTGAACGAGTCCCATTCCCATGCTCTCCACGACGCTGTCCCCGCGTTCTCTGCGAAATAATTTGTTATTCCATCGTGAACCTCCGCTTGGAAGACGGAGTCCTCCAACAACTGTGGGTTCAGGCGCCAGGTGGGTATCGTCTGACGCTGCCTACACCAGTGTGCTATAACCAAGCAGGGGTTGTGGTCCGATATAGTTTTCGCCAGATATTCACTATGACGAGTCAGAGCCTGTACGTCTGGAGAGCACAATATGCCATCCAGGCGCACATGTAGCTCATGTGGGGTGGAATAAAATGAATAGTCCCTCTCCAGCGGGTGATGCTCCCGCCACATGTCTACCAACCCCCATGCAGTCTGCCAGTCCCGTCTACTTCTAGCCACCCGATGTATTGCTGATTGGGCCAGGGGTGGATGAGAGCGATCCAGATGGACATCAGTAATTGAATTAAAGTCGCCCCCATTATGGTCGGCCCCTTTAAATACTCCGCTAAGGTCCCTGAGATGCGCGCAAAGAAGGCCGCCTGTTCTACATTCGGGACATAAAGGCTGCACAGAGTTACGTCTCTCCCATCTAACCGGCCCTGCACTGCCACAAACCGTCCCTCTGGATCCACCTGCGTGGCGAGGGGCTGAAAGGGAAGACCCGCTCTAACCCAGATAAGGGTACCCCGTGCAAATTTGGAATAGGTGGTGTAAAACAATTGGCCCCGCCAGCGCCTATGAAGGGCCCGCCCCTCCGTCCGATCCAGGTGAGTCTCCTGCAGAAAAGCCACCTGCACCCCTCTGCGCACCAAGTAAGCGTGGACTTTGCAGCGTTTCGTCATGGAGGTGAGCCCCCTCACATTCCAGGTTATACATTTCAACTCAGGAGGGGATGCCATCACACCGCATAACACATACTATCCAACCTCGCCCCATCCTAGGCACACTGACATCACCCCAACCCCTCTCAACTCCCCAACAACCCCCAATCCCGCCCGCCCCCAGAACAGGTTCCCAACCGTAGTTACCCATCCAAATACAATACAATTAACCAACGTCTCTGATAGCCACCAGAGCCTCACACCTAGTGTGAGTAAGAGGAGGTAGGCCGGGCCGAACGGGTGCAGGAAGAGTTCTCAACAGCTATCCTAGCCCAGTCTCCATAGTGTCTCCCCGGACACTTCGCGCCCCCGGCACGCCCGCCCCAACCCCCCCCCACCCCCGCAGTCATGGAGAACCGGGCAATCCCGTGATGATCCGCGGCAGCCCCATCCCCCAGTGCAGAGTCAACAGTGCAGCATAGCGCTCCTCCAGCCCCCGGCTACCCTCCTTACTGTCATCGGCACGCCAGAAATAGTTCAGGTGTCCATTATGTCGTCCGCCGTCCCCGGCGTGACATGGGGCAGCAACGCCGCATCTTCCTCGGCCTCATCACTGTTCAAAGTGTCAGACCCCTTGTGGGAGCCCGAGTCCTCGGCAGGGGCGCCTGCAATGGCACCGGAGATGGCGGAGACCGCCTGCAGCGCTGCTTTCCGCTCCATTTCCGTCTGGGACGCCAGGGGGGAGCCAATCCCAGTCGGCCGATTCCTGGCATGTCGGCCTCGACGAGGCTTCGGCGAAGACTTCCGGGATCCCCCTCCTGCGGCATGAGCCCCGGCTCCGGCTCTGTACGTTTCCAACCAGCTCCATGCGGCCTCAGGGTCGTTGAAAAAGAATGTTTTACCGCCCAATATGATCCGCAAACGCGCAGGGAACAACAGCGCATATTGAATACCTTCGTCCCTGAGGGCCTTTTTGATCGCCAGGAACGATGACCGGTGTCGCTGGACCTCGAAGGGGTAGTCGGGATAGATAGAGACCGACGCATTCTCCACCCGGTAGGGGCCCTGCGTCCTGGCCTTCTGGAGGAGAATGTCCCGATCTTTGAAGTGCAGAAGGCGTGGAACCACTGGACGTGGCGGTCTACCAGGGTCCAGTGGGCGAGCCGGAACCCTATGCGCCCGCTCCAGCGTGTAGAACTGTGTTAGCCCCTCTGGTGCGACCACTTCTCGCAGCCAAGTCTCTAGGTAGGCGAGCATGTCATTCCCCTCAATCTTTTCCGGCAGCCCCACCACCCGTATGTTATTGCGGCGGTTACGTCCCTCCGCATCCTCAGCCCTCTTCTCCAGTGTCTGCACCCTCCGTTTCAGTTCTTCTATAGCAGCCTCAGAGGTTTTCTGGGTGGGTGCCACCTGTTCAAGCGTGACCTCCGTCTGTTTGACTCGATCAGCCAGCTTCCGGTGATCCCCCCGGAGCAACCCCAGGTCCGTGGAGACTTGCGCTATATCGTGCTGCAGCGCAATCCGTGTGTCAGATATGGCCTGTAGGATCTGGTCCAACTGCTTTTGCTGCAGGCCCCCCGAGAGGTCCCCCGCCTCATCTCCATCTCTCTCGCCAAGTGTGTCCCCGGTCGCGGCAGCGGCTGTGGCGCCCTGCCTCGGGCGTGTCTTCCCCATCACTCCGCGTACAATCAAGGGCGGCTCGTCCGGGGCCCCGCCGCCCCAACTCCCGGGTGCCCACGCGATGCCGGGTGAGGCCTCCGCTCCGCGACGGCCGATGGGCGGGTATAAGGCGACCCCGCTCCGCGCCCTCACAGATCACACCGCCGCCACGGGGGGCCCGTCCACTCACCAGGGCGCGCCCGCCGAGCCAGAACCAAGGGGCAGGTGGGGCAACCCGCCTTCCGCATCCCACGCGGGCAAGTAGGCCAGTCCGCTCCGGCTGCAGGCCCACAGCACCTCAGGAGAGCCCCACAGCCGCCCTCGCCGCTGAACACGCGCTACTCGGGCCTGCCACCAGGCCAAGCGCTCTGTCCCAGTGCCGGGCGCCGCCACTCAGAAGATGCCTCACAGCCCCCGCTGCGTCTTCCACGATGGTCCCAGTGTCAGGCGTCTCTTCACCCCGTTTTCGAAGGGCTCTCCACAGCCACAGGGTCCGCTACGTGGGCTCCGGGGCTGCGCACCGACCTGTAGTCCCGGTGCCCCCGCTCCGCCGTCTCGCTGTAGCCGCCACTGCTCCAGTGCCGCCCCCGGTGCCGATCCTCAGCTTCCGGTGCTCCTGGCCGGCGACCCCGCACTTCCGGCCGGCGTTCCAGGTACGCCACTCCAGGGATCCCCCTCCGCGGCCAGGCCGCACAAAATGGCCGGCGGCAACCCGCTCCGCTGCCTCGTCTCCGGAGTCAGTCCAGCCTCAGCGGCACCCGGCCGTCCGTGTCACAGTGGCGGGAGCCAGGGGCGGCCAGTTCCGGCCCCCGGCGGGCTCACGGCAGGTCCGGGGCTTCGATGATCAGGATTACGGCCGGGCTGGATGCGGAGCTCGCAGCTCACGCGTCCATCCCTATCGGCCTCCAAGCCACGCCCTTCGGACCTAGCCTTCCTCTCAATGAGATTCCCTAGTAGTGCCAGCCTTATCAGTGCCACATTTTCCTGAATATAAACCTAGGCCCCACTGACCAGTAACTGGTCCTAGAATCAAAGAGCCTTTAATGGCTCCTCTCCCTTCAGTGTGTGTCTCGCATCCCAACGTCATTTGTGCGCACAACATCAAAATCCTCTTCTATGCAGACAGCAGGCAGCTCACACGCTCTCTCTCAGACAAGACCCCCATCACAAAAAAACGATTTCACTGCCTGACCGAAGTTGCTAACTAGATGAAAGCCAACTGTCTCAAGCTCAACACCGACAAGACAGAAGTAGTGATCTTCGGCAAGAACCCCTCACTATGGAAATCCAACTATTTGCTGGCTGAACTCGGACCCACACCCAATGCCAAAAACCGCATATTAACCATCAACAGCAAAGTGGACACGACTGCACAAATCAACGCTGTCATTGCATCCTGCTTCCAAACCCTGAAGATGCTGAGGAAAATCTTCAAATGGCTCCCAAGCAACACCAGAAAAACTCATGCTCTAATCATCTGCAGGTTGGACTATGAGAACACCCTCTGTCAGGATCACTGAGCAACTCACCAGAAGGCTACAAACCATCCAGATCTCGGCAGTCAGTCTCATCCTCAACCTCCTCTGAATTCAAACTCTTCACGCACACGTTCAAGGTACTAAGGCCCCACTTACCTGAACAGCCTCACCTCTTTCCACCAACCACTTCTGCTTCTCAGGACTCCTACTTGCACATTTCTCATATGGATAAAGAACCAGATCAGGAAAACGGGTGTTCTCTTACATCACTCCTAATATGCGGAAGCTCCTCCCACTCCATAGCAGAGCTTCTTCGCTTCTTGAATTCCACAAGAAGCTGAAGACCTGGCTTTTAAATGAACGAACCTAACATAGACAGGGCTAGGCACACACACCTGCTTAGTGCCAGGATACCCTTGCGGGTGATAGTGCGCTTTACAAATACACTTAACATATTAAGAATGTCTGGGGGTTGTTGTCCTCACCTCTCCAGCAACTGCGCTTCCAAAATGGAAGCTACAGGCCTCTAGTTTATGTCCCATCCACAGGCACATACATGCATCCCAGCATGCATCACACGCTGTCTGGTGCTACACACACTCCATGCAGGCCAAGGGTCAGTTAAGTACTTGGTTTCAGAACATTACACAAGCAGGCCAGTAGGCCCACCCCAGTGACACAGGTAAAAAGGCCTGTTCACATTAATGATTCTAAAATGGGTATGCTGCTACCTCTGTGCTCATGTCACTCAACTCCAGCTAAGGATAGTATCCCTCTACCTTCATGAGGGTAGCACTTGGTGAGTCACTCCAGGTCTAAGCAGACCACATTACCATGAAACAGGCCTAGGTAATGGCACAAATTCATGATCAGTGTCCACCCATAAACAAAAATCAATATTAGGGATCAAGATATTGATGTAGCTGGGATACTCAGGCCAACAGTGCATGTCCATCACAGTGCAGGGAACTTTTCCTCCCAACAAGATGTAATTCAACAAAGGAGTATCTAACATGAAAGAGATTGCTGCTTTAGCGCACAAATGCTTCTGTAGAAGCCTCTTTTTCACCCATCTACAATACCATAGGCACCCGCTGTTCCTCTCCAGGGGACAACCAGGGAGCCGGAGGTCAGCGTGGCGGCCAAGCTCCACAACTGGGAGACGACTGACATACATGACATTGGAGATCTTTTCCGGGATTGGACCCTCATCCCCTACACCACACTTGTCTCTGAGGAGGGGCTCCACCCGGCCACTTTCTATTACACCGCTCCCTAGTTGCAGCTCTCATGCCCCGTTGGGGTGACTTGACCATAGAGCCTCCCACACATCTCACAGTTCAGTATTTACACATGAATGGTACCTGGGGTCACCTGACGTGGTGGTTTGCCTCCTCCCTTAGGTAGCACGCTGCAATTACGCCAAATCCCTTGAAGCTTCACTGGGAAGGGAACTTAGAACATCCTTTCACAGACATTGAGTGGGCAGCGGCCCTAAAGAGCACAAATACCATGCAATCAGCGCTTTCCCCAGAACCAAATTTTTATATTGCACAGAGCATACCTCACCCCAGCTAAATGTAATGAGTACTTCCATCGTACAGACACCAGGTCCCAGGTGCCAATTGGTTAACGCTGACCTCTTGCATATGTTGTGGCACTACCCTGCTCTTAATAAGTACTGGAAAAAAATAGCCAACTTCCTTGTTTGCTGCACTAAGCGTGATATTCCCTTTCAATTGGAGACCCATGTGTTGCATCTTTTTAAGAGAGGTAAATGATATAAGGTTACATCTCGCTCCCTGGCTTTGGCAATCGCTTAGCGTCTGATCACTAGGAGATGGAAATTCCCTATGCCCCCTCATGTTATGGCGTGGCATAGCTTTTTACTGACATGGGCTACGGCGGAGAGCATTGCCCTGCACAGATAAGATTTGCTAGGCCTCTGCAAACTCCCTCTAGCCACCAGTTGGGACGCAATATTAGTGGACCTACAGAGGTTCAATGCCATGTACCCAGTAGATTCGTCCACTGAGGAGGATCCTGCCATTGTAGCAACATAATTTCAGGGGCGTTCACCCGTCCCTATTGAGTCATGATGTCCTTTCATTAATGACTTCTCCCACAACCAGTTGGCAATTACACCTTCAGCACACATGGCAATAATCTGTTAAAGAAGATTGGTGCACAGGCGGGGGGTTGTGGTGGGGGGGCACCTCAGTGGCGTAACACTTAGTTAACCCTATCCTTTGCTTTCTTTGTTCTCACTTTGTTTTACCCCACTCCCCCTGTTTAGTATTTGTTGAACAATAATCTTGCACTGTATGCATACACATGTGATGTTAGGAGGTATCTACACTAGTGTTGGTATCTGCAACTCACTATAATACACATTTGTTATTCTCATTTACTGTATTTGAATTGCAATGCCCTAAGACCTGAATCGCCCCTTGTTTCGGGACCATTCTGAGTGTTCCTCTATATATGTCACTGGTTTTCTCCACATTCTTATTTGAAAAACCAATAAACAGATATACAACAAAAAAAGATGAAAGCTTGCTGCTTTCTTGATATGACAGTATCATTGGTGCTACACGCGAATTAAACTGCTCACCACAATGAAAGCAGCACAGACTAATACTAAATGGGCTGTGGAAATACTCTGTGGCATTGCACTTAGGTAAAGGGGTATTGGGATGAAGTTATAGATGATATAGAGTAAACCAAAGGCTTCAGAGTTCTTCCATTAGCCTGTATGATTTTGTGGGGATGGGTGATTCATTTTACCCTTCTTTTGGGCCATTGGTCCGAGGCCCATAGCAACACTGGAACAATAAGTGTTGCACTGGGCCTCAACGTAATCAAGATAAGATAGTAAGACAATACTAATTGGGGTTATTTTGATGCCTCACACCCCTGGGCCCCCATACCACTGCATCTGTAGCACAAATGATACCTACTACTCTGCCCACTGGCCCATCACTCCTAGGCATGAGGTCCAAAGCGGGTTGTCTGCCTCGTGTTAAAAACAAAAAAAAAGGAGTAAATCCCACATCTTGCTGCCTTTGCTTAGGACCTGTTCCCTGCGCAGCAAGGGTAACAGGGGCCCTAATGCTAACAAGGAAAAAAAGGTTCCCATCCGCTATTTTGCTTGTAACAGACACAATTGGGGTGCACTGCCCTAGTGTCACTGAACCAGCTGCATAAATGGCAGTGATGGTCATTTAAAATCCATATGCCATATAATTGAACATCTGCCGCATAGTCTACAGATTTAAGAAAAATGTTTCTAGCTCAGCTGAATCAAAACTTACCAAAAGGTAACAACACATGTTGTTACGCAGTGAAAGGTCCATCACAAAGGTTGACAGTCAGCTTTTTGTTGCTTATTGCTGAATTTGGGTATTAATCTGGCACTAACGAGGGGAAATAATTGCCAACACAGTGTTAGCATGCGTAAAATTGATCAAATAATGAAGTGACACTATCACAAAAAGTACTGTGGTCTAAGCCGCATATGTTGGCTTTTTTTGCCACATAATTTAGTCAGCTCTGCCACATAATTGCATCCTTCCCGCCGCATAATTCCAGCAGCCTTGCTTATACAGTGTATAATACAATTTTTAAATAATGACTTGCATAGTCACACTGCTTTGTGTTACAGGCTGGGACGTCATAGCATAGTAAATACACAAGTCAGGATTCCACACGTTGCCAAGCAGCATTCAATTGTATGACTCTCTGGTTTCGAGGTTTAGTTCAATTTGCCTTTGTTTTTCGTTTACGGTATGTGCATTATTTTATATGCAACTAGTCTAAATGTGAAAAAACACCAAAATACTTACAGAAAAAGTTGTTCTTTTCTTTGGAGCTACTAAGCCACGTTTTTTACCCTACCACCACGGCACCAACAATAACAGATACCATCATTTTATTTGCCCTTTACCTGCTGGATATATATGAAGACAGCCTGGAAACGCGATAAATAAAGAAAGTCGCACTTCCAGGCCATCTTCATTTATATTTTATTTACAAAGGCATTTGCGCCCCCCCTCCCCTAAGAACATAGCCACGGCCCCCCAGGGGGGCGTGCCCCACAGTTTGAAGACCTCTGGTATAGAGTGTTTGTGCAACACATCTACCAGTAACACAGTGAAAACACCACAAAAAGACTCCAAACCAATTTAGAAAAATAGAGAATAATTTTATAAATAAAACAAGATCAAAATGACAAACATCCAGTCAGTAGAAGTCAAGATATACATTTTCAAAGATGAAATGCAAAACAAGCGCTTAGAAGCAGTAAGTACTTAAATTGTTAATTGGTTATGCTGGACTGGGAAAAAGTCAAGTGTTCAGGCCCACCGCGATAGAGTGTGGCTGGATACAGGACCAACGCAGGGCCCGCTGAATACAAGTATCTTGATCCTGGTCACAAACAACAAGATGTGGGGTGCAGCTAAGCGATGCGTCAGTGATCCCCATGCAGTTGACATGCTGCTCCTGGTTTCGCCATGCAACATCTGTGGTGTGGTAGTTCCGAATGCGATGCGCCAGGTTTTGCCACATTGTAGAGGCGATGCATCAGTTCTGAAGTGGTGGTACTGGAGACGATATGGGGTTCCAAGTACAATATGTCGTTCTCGATCTTGCAACCGAAGCAGTGTGTGAGTTCTGATTGGCGCAACGGTGTCAATACATGGGTTCTGGCAGATGCAGCACTATACTCTCAAGAGCCCAGGACTGGGTTGGCACCACTTGGCAGAGCAGGACTTGTAGTAAGCAAGGTCCAGGTACTGTTTGTAGATGAAGAGAAGTCTTTGATATCCCTGAGACTTCGGAACAAGAGGCAAGCCAACAAGCCCTTGGAGATACCTAGGTCCTAGAATGTAGAGATGCAAGTTCTTTCCTCCTCATTCTCAGGCAAGAGGGCCGCAGGCAGCAGGCCAGCACAACAAAGCAGTCCAGCAGAGTGGCAGTTCATCCAGCAGCACAGCAGTCCTTCTTCCTGATAGAATGTCCTCAGTTCCAGACGTGTTCTCAGTTGGTGGTGTCAGAAGCCCTGTACTTAGACCCAATTGGGCCTTTGAAGTGGGGGAGACTTCAAAGAGATGACTTTGAAATGCACAAGTCCCTGCATTTCCTGACCTGGCTCCAGACTGACTACAGGATGGTATGCAGCCCCTTTGTGTGGAGACAGGACACAGCCCTTTCAGGCGTGTCAGTTTCTCGCTTTCATCCTGCCCAGGATGGCCCATCAGGATGTGGATGGCCCATCAGTCCCATCTAAGCTCCCTTTGTGAGTGGCTGTCTAGAGAGAATTCACAAGGCCAGCTGTCACCCACCCCAGACATGTATTTAGCGACACAAAGGCATCAAATAGTTACTGTAAGAAAATGCCCAGTTTCTAAAAGTGGCATTTACAGAATTGCAATTTAAAATCCAACTTCACCATAAGTTGTGTTTTTAGATTGATTTCAGAGACACCAAATGGGGGGGTCCCATCTCTTCCCAATTGGAAATTACACTTATAAAATGTGGTCTCGTAATCAGCAAAGAGGGAGAGAGAAGCTGCGATTAATTTGGCTTCCCGCCATGTACAATATAATCAAAGGTGAATGAATCACTTGTCCTGCGTATTACCAGGGTCAGAGTTCCTGACCATCTTAAAAAACCCTCATTCATGAATAAACCGTGTGTGCGGTTTATCTTGGTTCTCCACAGGGATGGTTACGTGCAAAGCATCATCATTGGGTGTTGGTTATGCTTTCCTCCACCTGGAGGAGGACCAACTGGTATTGACAGTAGTGATTAGAGAAAGTGAATGTAAAGTGCAACGTCATTAAAATTGCCTACATCTATCGATCCACTGTTTATTATGTCGTAGATGGGGCAAAGGTTAACAGTAAAATGATGGTACAGTGCTAGAAGGGTTACTGTTCTATCGCACCTCCATGTGAGTGGTTGACATGTTTCAGCCCGTGCGTGCCCAATAGGGTCTTTGGGCTTTCTTCAGGACCAAGGAACGCACGTTGGATTGAGGTTACATGCAGGGGCAAGTAGTGCACTTACCCTTCTTCTTAAGTGAACGTATTCGGACACTTATGTTTTGTAAGTGAAATTGTGTCTACGGTCTGCGGTCCGGTGACCGATCTGGGCATAGCAAAAAGCACCTGCTCCCCAATGCCAAATGAAGACTCTCAAGAAGATGAGAGCAAGGCCTCTGTTGTTTAGATACCACAATGTGCAAAGCCCATCCAAACCCCAGGAATGCACACTTCAACCATATGTCCTGAAGTAAAATGTGAATGTTGCACTAGCAGTGTCAACAGGGAAGGGAATGGTGGTGCCCCTGTATTTTTTAACTGCCATCATACAATTACTAAAAGTACCGGACAAAGAGTGTAACAATGAAGATGATGGTGGCCTATGTCCTGGGCGCATCACAGAAGAGAAGGTCTGTCCTTGTGCCTGCCAGATAGCACGAGCATCGGTCATTGTCAATCACAAAACATGGCCACCATCTTGTATCGCTCAACATCCAAAATCCAGGATTACCAACCGACAGTTCAAAGGATATTTATAAAAAGATCTCCTGCAGGGACACAGCTACCAGTATTACAGGAGGTGCAGAGGCATCACATCTCAGGGGAGTAAGAGGCCCACTTCACACCAAATAGTGTATTTTGCACTACTAAACTAGAGGATTCGGACCTGAATTCCTTGCTTGCATTAGGCCACACTCTTGTGGGCCTTTACCAGCCCAGGTGAAATCCAATAACATGAAATGAATCAGTGTCAGAACTTTAGTCGGTACCAGTACTGGGAGAAACTTAAACAGGTAGAGAGAATGCGGAAGAAAGTTGAGCTTATTATGTTATGTTATGTGTATTTGTAAAACGCACTATCACCCGTGAGGGTAACCTGGTGCTGAGCAGGTGTGTTTGGTTAGCCCTGACTATGATAGGTTGGTTAATTTAAAAGCCAGGTCTTCTTACGGAATTCAAGAAGAGAGGGGGAGGCTCTGATGTGGAGTGGGAGTCCGTTCCACACTTCATGAGCGATGTTCTAGAATGCCTGTCCTCCTGACTTGGTTCTGAGTATGCGTGGGATGTGTGCAACTAGGAATCCTGCAGAGTGGAGGTGTCTGGGTGGTTAGTGGAAGGAGATGCGACTGTTCAGGTAGTTGGGGCCTAAGTTGTTCAGTGCCTTGAATGTGTGTATGAGGACTTTGAAATGAGTGGAGGGTTTATATGAGTTCTGTGTGGAAGGTCAAGAATGAGACTGGTTGCCAAGTTCTGGATGGGTTGTAGTCTTCTAGTGAGGTGCTTGTGATCCCAGCATAGAGGGTGTTCCCATAGTTCAACTTGCTGGTGACTAGGACGTGAGTGAAAGTTTTTAATTTGAGTTGCTTGGGAGGCATTTGAAGATCTCCCTCAGCATCTTCAGGGTGTGGATGCAGGATGCAGTGATGGTGTTGACTTGTGTGGCCATGTTCAGGTGTTTTGATTTGTTCTCCATTTGCACTTGAGAAGTTTGCAGTGGTGTTTGGTCATCCTGAGTTCCTTTGTGTACCAACTGGCCTTTGGTTGCCGTCTTGCAATTGGGTTGTGCTTGAGGGGAGCCAGGATGTTGGTGCATGTGGTGATCCAGCTGTTGATGTTCTTGCTGGCTTTGTGCATGTTGCTGGTAGGCTCAGAGTAGTGCATGGAGATGACAGAAGCCCACTTCTCTTCTGTGATGCTTTTCCAGCTGTGACTGCAGGTTCTGGTGGTGGTAGGGCTGTGGTAGTGCAGGATGGATATGATGAAACTGATATGGTTTGTCTAGGTCATTGTTGCTGGCTTGTCTACTGTAATGTTGCTGATAGAGGAGAAAATCAGGTCCTATAGATGTCCGTCAGTGTAGGTGAGTTTGGTAAAGTGCAACATGAAGCCAAGATTTCGGAGGAGGATAAAGGGGCTGGCGTTGATGATGAGGGGTGCGACAAAGTCTGTGATGTTACTGGCAAAATGGGTGAAGGTACTGGTGGTCTGTATACAAGTGTTTCACCTAGGGAGAAGTTGGCTGTGATGAGTATCTTGAACGTGAGGTGATCCAAGTAGCTGGTGGGGATGTTCATGTAAGGGGTGCAACTCAAGGTATCTTTGAATATGGCTTGTGCGGACGGTGTACCTAGCGATCTTGTATTGGACGGGCATGGCTGTAGCAATGACTAATACAGGCGATGGGTTTAGGCATGTTTCCGGCTTAACACATTATCATCCCAAGCCCTAATATTTACAACCTGGCCAACATACAAATGTCCTTATAAATGAACTGTGCACCACTTTTACATTCTTTTGATCCTGTATGTCTTATATCCTTCCATTTTTCGAATTGAGAACGGATTGTCGCTGTGGTCGTGAATGCTTACACATTATTTTCTCCTTTAAAATGGTGTGAGGGAATGTCTCTTGGATGTGCTATACACGTAGTACTGTATATGTAATTTTGAATTGATTAGTAGTCGCTTATCTCACGGTTGACAAGCTCAAGCTTAGTACGTCCCCCCCACTTACATAGTGTTTGGTTTCACGGTTGACTAGCTCAAGCTTAGTACGTCCCCCTCACTTACATAGTGTTTGGTTTCTAGAACAATCAAGAACAAAGGGAGAGCTAGGGACAACAAGGGGGGGGTTGTGTCCGTATCCCCTGGAATTAGATAAGCTTTGTCAAAAGAGGACACGCCCAGTGTGGTATGGTACGGTCAAATGAAACAAATGTTTGGGAACCCACCAAGTGGGTTAAAAGACCCCTCACACACCAACCTGGTTGGTGTCATGCTTCATCATCGGGGCCCCAACCGGGTGGCCGAGTGCCTCCCGGTTGTGCTGCGACGCCTGGCTACAGCGGAGCTGGTGTAGTGCAAAAGTGTGATGTGGTGAAAATTTAAAAAATACCGCTGAGAATCCTTACCATTGCAAAATTTATTATTGGCGGCTCAGGGTATTGGTTAAAAGGATATGTGGTGCAACTAAATGGAGAAGTAATTATCTATTAGTTGACTAAGTGGTGGGTCTACATGTTTCAGCTCTCTAGTAAAAGTAATGAGGAGCTTTCATCAGGACCAGTGAGAAGTGAGTGGCAAAAGGTGTAGTGCCACGTGGTGAAAAAAATAAAAATGGGGTTACCTACACACTCGCTAAGGTGTGTGGAACGCGGTGTCAACACATTAGCGGACACTTGGCGCAAACCTGTGGAAGGAAAAACAAGACAGCACACAATACACATTTGACATTGGTGCACTGGATGGCAGGCGACATACAGGTAGTGTTTATTGTGCCGTGAAATATCAAACCTGTCTTCAATGAGCGTACCGTAAGTGACACACATACCTATGAAGTGTATCATGCTGCGATGCAGAGGAGCGGAGGCAAGACCATTAGGAGTGCTAGATGATGCGTAAAACCGTTCTGTGGACTAAGGGTGCCAAGTGGTAAATACCGCGGCACTATGTGGGGCTATATGTGGAAGTCATACAAACAGCCGCCAAGTGATAATGCTGGCAATGATTGCGGAACCTCAGAATGAGGTATGAACATAATGAGAGGCCCAGGGTGCGCTAAAAGTGAGGGGCTGCATGGAGCCTCTAAGCGCTGTAGAAGATTACTGGGCACAGACTAAAATAGGACAATGCGCAAAAGTAGCAATTAGAAAGGTAATTACACTATGGCTGAGTGGAGGCGCTGTGCAGGAAGCGGGAGGGGGGCGCTTCTTACAAACGAACTGTGGGTAAAAGAAACAAGTTTAGAGAGCGAGGTAGGCAGGAATGGGCTCGTATCCTGCTAGAGCAAAAAGGAGACACCTTACTTGATTGTGAAGCTGCCATCGCCTTGCACCTACTGTGGCCTCCCGAAGTCCCGGATGCTGACGGACCCCGGGGAGGGAGGAGGTTAAGTAGGGAGGAGCGCCATTGAGTACGTGCATTCGTGCTGGCTGGCTTGGGCGTTACTGGCTGTGATGCGCATGCGTGTTGGAGCAGCGTCGTGATGGCGCGCATGCGCGGAAGTAAACGCATGCCAGTGCTTCACTCGGTGTGGCGCGC
This sequence comes from Triturus cristatus, assembly GCF_964204655.1. NCBI lineage: Eukaryota > Metazoa > Chordata > Amphibia > Caudata > Salamandridae > Triturus > Triturus cristatus. The sequence goes on from NC_140589.1 coordinate 378,087,475, forward strand.
ATGCGTGTAGAAGTAGCGCGATGCGCGGATGGTTGGCAGTGGTGGTCGAGGAAGTCATGCATAGTAGTGACTGTTAGGCGAAGCAAGTGTTGTTCATGAAACTGGGTATTGCTGGGTAATCCCACAGAGGGAGCGTTCAGAGAGGAGGCAAGACTATACAATCTGTGCAGTGCCTGGGGGCCGCCCGGGAGGCGGTGCATGAGCCCTGGGCAGCAGGGCAGAGAGAGCCAGGTTTAGGTGCTAAAATGGGGATCTGGGAGGGTGAGCCAGAATGGGAATACAGTATGGCGAAGCCTGTGCAGTCATAGTAGTGACTGTTAGGCGAAGCAAGTATAGTTCATGAAACTGGGTATAGCTGGGTAATCCCACAGAGGGAGCGTTCAGAGAGGAGGCAAGACTATACAATCTGTGCAGTGCCTGGGGGCCGCCCGAGAGGCGGTGCATGAGCCCTGGGCAGCAGGGCAAAGAGAGCCAGATTTAGGTGCTCGAATGGGGATCTGGGAGGGTGAGCCAGAATGGGAATAAAGTATGGTGAAGCCTATAGATAAAGGCTGGTGGCAACGTCCCAGGTGGTCAGGGCTTTCTTAGGCAGTTCCAAGGGATGTTATCGTTCAAGCCAGTGATGTGGCTCGAAAGACGATAAATCCATCTTTGTTCCTGTTCTAGGAGGCGAGACTGGATGTTAGGGATGTTGTTGTCCAAAGCTTCAATTATCACCCATCTCATGTCGTTAGTCGTGTGGCCTTTTTCCAGGAAGTGGTTTGTCATTCTGGTGGTATTTTTCTTGCAGCGAATGGTGTTGCGGTGTTCACAGATACGGGTTTTGACTTTGCGTGTGGTCATTCCAATGTAGGTCAGATCACACGGACATATGATGCGGTATACAACATTCTCTGTGTTGCAGTTGGTGTGTTTACGTAACTCCCATATCTTCCCAGGTTCCAAATTCAGCTGTTTGGTTGTCTCTGTGATGTGGCATACACTGCAGTTGCCACAGGGGTAGTGCCCTTTGATATTGGGGAGGCCCCAGGCATTGAGTACCGTGTTTGGAGGTCTGGTAGGGGCCGATGGTCTGGTTGACACAATGGTGTCCTTGATGGATCTTGCCCTTTTGGTAGAGAGAAGGGGAGGGTCCCAATTTAGGTGGCCTGTGTGGAGGATCTTCCAGTTCTTTTTAACGATCTGCGCCACCTTGTTGGACACTGTGTTGTACGTGGTGACACATGTGAGTGGGGGAGGGGTGGGTTCCTTAGGGTACGTTGTGAGAAGACCCTCTCGGTTTTGATTTCTGGCCCTTTTGTTAGCGGTCTTTGTTATGTGCCTTGGGTAACCGCGTCGGTGCAGTTTAAGGCAGAGGTCTTGGGCTTGTGTTTTGTAGTCCTTGGGATCGCTACAGTTTCTGCGAAGTCGCAGAAATTGGCCATACGGGAGATTCTCCCGGAGGGCCCGTGGGTGGAAGCTGGAAAAGTGGAGGAGGGAGTTGCGTGCAGTGGGTTTGAAGTGTGTTTTGCTCATGAGACCCCCTGCCACTGCACAGATGTCGAGATCCAGAAAAGTGGTATGGTATCTGTCAAAGCTGTGTGTGAAGCGCAAGTTAGGGTCACACGTGTTTAGCCAGTCACAGAAGGTGATGAGGGTTTCGCTCGAACCTTCCCAGATAAGGAGAATGTCATCAATGTAGCGTTTGTAGAACTTGATGTGTGGACTGCGTGGCTGGTTGTTGTTGAGCAGATGTTTGGTCTCAAAGCTAAAAACATACAGGCCCGCTATGCTGGGAGCGAAAACGCTCCCCATTGATGTACCATACTTCTGTAGGTAGAGCTTGCCCTCATATTCGAAGTAATTCTCCTTGAGTGCGAGGGTAGCGCATTTCAGGACAAAAGAGGGGGGCGTGTGGTATTGCCAATCAGCCTCATTGAGGGCCTGTTCAAGAACACGTAGGGTATCATCTTGGGGGAGGCTGGTGTACAGGCTCTCCACGTCCAGCGACACCAGGAAAGAGCTTTCGGGGTCGTAGTGAATGTTAGCTAAGAGTCCCAGCAGATCTTTGGTGTCTTTGAGATACGTGCTTGTGGACTGGACCAAAGGTTGTAAAAAATGGTCACAGAAGCGTGAGAGGGGTTCCAGAAGGAAACCAATGCCTGAAACAATCGGGCGACCTGGGGGGGGAAACTTGTTCTTGTGGATTTTGGGAACAGTATAAAAGTATGGTATTTTTCCTTTGGTGGTGGTCAGGAATTTCGCCTCACTTTTAGAGATGTGCCCACTTTGTTCAGCTTCTCCTACTAGGGTCTCGATTTTCGCTTTGAGTGAAATGCTGGGATCATGATCGAGCAGTTCGTAGTTCTTAATGTCGTTGAGTAGACGTTGGCACTCCTGCTGGTAATCCTTTTTGTTGAGGATTACTGTGCCACCCCCTTTGTCAGCAGGTTTGATGATTATGTCAGGGTTATGCTTCAGTGTTTGTAGGGCCAGCCGTTCTTGTTTACTGGTGTTTTGAAATGTGTGGGGTTCTTCGAGGGCTTCTATTTCCTTGAACACCGCTTGCTCGTATACCAAGATTTCCGGGGGGATAGAGCTCGGCGGGGGCACGAAGGTAGACTTTACCCGGAGGGTGGTGTCCCCCTGGTCAATAGGGTCAGGAAGAATCGGAGTGTTCTCGAAGAATGCCTTGAGTTTTAGTTTGCGAAAAAATTCAGCTAGTTCGCAATGAAGTTTGAATTTGTCCAACTTGGACGTAGGTGCATAACCTAAACCTTTCTCAAGGATGGCTTCCTCTGCGGGTGTTAGAGTATGCTTGGAAAGGTTGGTGATAAGGCTTAGCGTGTGCTCGGGCCTGGTTGCTGGTCTCTGGTTTGGCTCCTCGTCTGTGCTCCCTGTGGAGGGTCGTCCTGCCAGTGGACTGTGTTCCCTCTGCGTCTCCTTCCACGACCTCTTCGGCCTCTTCCTAAAAAAGGCTGTTGTTGGTGTTGGTTCATGTAGGGAGGTGGTGGACCAAATGGTGGGTTCCAACCATATCCAAATTGTGGGTGTATTGGGGGGTACATGGGTGGGTATAATACGTTGGGACCCCGGGGCCCCGGGGTCCACGGTTGTTGCCATCCCGTGGAACCCCCTCTGCCTTGTTGGCGTCGGCGATAACTGCTATTGCTGGAGTTGCTGCTTCCGGATGAGTCTTCATCTGATGTTGTACCTGACAGATCCGCTCGATTGGGTGGTTGAAAATCTTCGGCGGCATATGGGTAGGTTTTGGTATAAGAGAATCTCTTGAGATCTTTTTGAAATTTGGTAATCTTGCTTTGGGTAAGGCCTTCTTTATATTCATTTATTTCTTTGTTCGTTTCTTCTAGTTTTTTCTTAAAAGAGGAGAGAGTGGCTTTGAAGTGTGATTCCGTCGTTTGTATTTCTATGAGGAATGCATCGGAGAGGCGTTTAGATGTTTGGATGATGAGAATCATCCAGTCACGGGTGCATCTCCACGCTATTTGGGCCCAGTCCTTCCGAAAGGTAGGATCCTCTAGAAAAATACGTGGGGCATTCGTGACTATCAGGCCTCTTGGCGCGGTGTTGTTTCTCAGATATTCAGTAAGAATTACCCCGTGGAGTATGGTTCTTATCCGGTTGCGCTTTTTCTCATTAAGGTTGTCCCAATCGGCTGTTTGTGCGATCGAGGTAGCTAGGTTGAAGTCAGCCAATAGTGGAGGATTGTCAAGGATGTTATTGACATCATCCAGAGTGAACCCTAAACCAGGGTTCTCAGCCATAGTGAAAGAAGGGGAGGGGGGGGGGGTGGAAGATATTTTGCGCAGGTCAAGAGAAGATCTGCTCTCACAGCTGTGCGCTGCGAATAACTATCAAGAACAAAGGGAGAGCTAGGGACAACAAGGGGGGGGTTGTGTCCGTATCCCCTGGAATTAGATAAGCTTTGTCAAAAGAGGACACGCCCAGTGTGGTATGGTACGGTCAAATGAAACAAATGTTTGGGAACCCACCAAGTGGGTTAAAAGACCCCTCACACACCAACCTGGTTGGTGTCATGCTTCATCATCGGGGCCCCAACCGGGTGGCCGAGTGCCTCCCGGTTGTGCTGCGACGCCTGGCTACAGCGGAGCTGGTGTAGTGCAAAAGTGTGATGTGGTGAAAATTTAAAAAATACCGCTGAGAATCCTTACCATTGCAAAATTTATTATTGGCGGCTCAGGGTATTGGTTAAAAGGATATGTGGTGCAACTAAATGGAGAAGTAATTATCTATTAGTTGACTAAGTGGTGGGTCTACATGTTTCAGCTCTCTAGTAAAAGTAATGAGGAGCTTTCATCAGGACCAGTGAGAAGTGAGTGGCAAAAGGTGTAGTGCCACGTGGTGAAAAAAATAAAAATGGGGTTACCTACACACTCGCTAAGGTGTGTGGAACGCGGTGTCAACACATTAGCGGACACTTGGCGCAAACCTGTGGAAGGAAAAACAAGACAGCACACAATACACATTTGACATTGGTGCACTGGATGGCAGGCGACATACAGGTAGTGTTTATTGTGCCGTGAAATATCAAACCTGTCTTCAATGAGCGTACCGTAAGTGACACACATACCTATGAAGTGTATCATGCTGCGATGCAGAGGAGCGGAGGCAAGACCATTAGGAGTGCTAGATGATGCGTAAAACCGTTCTGTGGACTAAGGGTGCCAAGTGGTAAATACCGCGGCACTATGTGGGGCTATATGTGGAAGTCATACAAACAGCCGCCAAGTGATAATGCTGGCAATGATTGCGGAACCTCAGAATGAGGTATGAACATAATGAGAGGCCCAGGGTGCGCTAAAAGTGAGGGGCTGCATGGAGCCTCTAAGCGCTGTAGAAGATTACTGGGCACAGACTAAAATAGGACAATGCGCAAAAGTAGCAATTAGAAAGGTAATTACACTATGGCTGAGTGGAGGCGCTGTGCAGGAAGCGGGAGGGGGGCGCTTCTTACAAACGAACTGTGGGTAAAAGAAACAAGTTTAGAGAGGGAGGTAGGCAGGAATGGGCTCGTATCCTGCTAGAGCAAAAAGGAGACACCTTACTTGATTGTGAAGCTGCCATCGCCTTGCACCTACTGTGGCCTCCCGAAGTCCCGGATGCTGACGGACCCCGGGGAGGGAGGAGGTTAAGTAGGGAGGAGCGCCATTGAGTACGTGCATTCGTGCTGGCTGGCTTGGGCGTTACTGGCTGTGATGCGCATGCGTGTTGGAGCAGCGTCGTGATGGCGCGCATGCGCGGAAGTAAACGCATGCCAGTGCTTCACTCGGTGTGGCGCGCATGCGTGTAGAAGTAGCGCGATGCGCGGATGGTTGGCAGTGGTGGTCGAGGAAGTCATGCATAGTAGTGACTGTTAGGCGAAGCAAGTGTTGTTCATGAAACTGGGTATTGCTGGGTAATCCCACAGAGGGAGCGTTCAGAGAGGAGGCAAGACTATACAATCTGTGCAGTGCCTGGGGGCCGCCCGGGAGGCGGTGCATGAGCCCTGGGCAGCAGGGCAGCGAGAGCCAGGTTTAGGTGCTAAAATGGGGATCTGGGAGGGTGAGCCAGAATGGGAATACAGTATGGCGAAGCCTGTGCAGTCATAGTAGTGACTGTTAGGCGAAGCAAGTATAGTTCATGAAACTGGGTATAGCTGGGTAATCCCACAGAGGGAGCGTTCAGAGAGGAGGCAAGACTATACAATCTGTGCAGTGCCTGGGGGCCGCCCGAGAGGCGGTGCATGAGCCCTGGGCAGCAGGGCAAAGAGAGCCAGATTTAGGTGCTCGAATGGGGATCTGGGAGGGTGAGCCAGAATGGGAATAAAGTATGGTGAAGCCTATAGATAAAGGCTGGTGGCAACGTCCCAGGTGGTCAGGGCTTTCTTAGGCAGTTCCAAGGGATGTTATCGTTCAAGCCAGTGATGTGGCTCGAAAGACGATAAATCCATCTTTGTTCCTGTTCTAGGAGGCGAGACTGGATGTTAGGGATGTTGTTGTCCAAAGCTTCAATTATCACCCATCTCATGTCGTTAGTCGTGTGGCCTTTTTCCAGGAAGTGGTTTGTCATTCTGGTGGTATTTTTCTTGCAGCGAATGGTGCTGCGGTGTTCACAGATACGGGTTTTGACTTTGCGTGTGGTCATTCCAATGTAGGTCAGATCACACGGACATATGATGCGGTATACAACATTCTCTGTGTTGCAGTTGGTGTGTTTACGTAACTCCCATATCTTCCCAGGTTCCAAATTCAGCTGTTTGGTTGTCTCTGTGATGTGGCATACACTGCAGTTGCCACAGGGGTAGTGCCCTTTGATATTGGGGAGGCCCCAGGCATTGAGTACCGTGTTTGGAGGTCTGGTAGGGGCCGATGGTCTGGTTGACACAATGGTGTCCTTGATGGATCTTGCCCTTTTGGTAGAGAGAAGGGGAGGGTCCCAATTTAGGTGGCCTGTGTGGAGGATCTTCCAGTTCTTTTTAACGATCTGCGCCACCTTGTTGGACACTGTGTTGTACGTGGTGACACATGTGAGTGGGGGAGGGGTGGGTTCCTTAGGGTACGTTGTGAGAAGACCCTCTCGGTTTTGATTTCTGGCCCTTTTGTTAGCGGTCTTTGTTATGTGCCTTGGGTAACCGCGTCGGTGCAGTTTAAGGCAGAGGTCTTGGGCTTGTGTTTTGTAGTCCTTGGGATCGCTACAGTTTCTGCGAAGTCGCAGAAATTGGCCATACGGGAGATTCTCCCGGAGGGCCCGTGGGTGGAAGCTGGAAAAGTGGAGGAGGGAGTTGCGTGCAGTGGGTTTGAAGTGTGTTTTGCTCATGAGACCCCCTGCCACTGCACAGATGTCGAGATCCAGAAAAGTGGTATGGTATCTGTCAAAGCTGTGTGTGAAGCGCAAGTTAGGGTCACACGTGTTTAGCCAGTCACAGAAGGTGATGAGGGTTTCGCTCGAACCTTCCCAGATAAGGAGAATGTCATCAATGTAGCGTTTGTAGAACTTGATGTGTGGACTGCGTGGCTGGTTGTTGTTGAGCAGATGTTTGGTCTCAAAGCTAAAAACATACAGGCCCGCTATGCTGGGAGCGAAAACGCTCCCCATTGATGTACCATACTTCTGTAGGTAGAGCTTGCCCTCATATTCGAAGTAATTCTCCTTGAGTGCGAGGGTAGCGCATTTCAGGACAAAAGAGGGGGGCGTGTGGTATTGCCAATCAGCCTCATTGAGGGCCTGTTCAAGAACACGTAGGGTATCATCTTGGGGGAGGCTGGTGTACAGGCTCTCCACGTCCAGCGACACCAGGAAAGAGCTTTCGGGGTCGTAGTGAATGTTAGCTAAGAGTCCCAGCAGATCTTTGGTGTCTTTGAGATACGTGCTTGTGGACTGGACCAAAGGTTGTAAAAAATGGTCACAGAAGCGTGAGAGGGGTTCCAGAAGGGACCCAATGCCTGAAACAATCGGGCGACCTGGGGGGGGAAACTTGTTCTTGTGGATTTTGGGAACAGTATAAAAGTATGGTATTTTTCCTTTGGTGGTGGTCAGGAATTTCGCCTCACTTTTAGAGATGTGCCCACTTTGTTCAGCTTCTCCTACTAGGGTCTCGATTTTCGCTTTGAGTGAAATGCTGGGATCATGATCGAGCAGTTCGTAGTTCTTAATGTCGTTGAGTAGACGTTGGCACTCCTGCTGGTAATCCTTTTTGTTGAGGATTACTGTGCCACCCCCTTTGTCAGCAGGTTTGATGATTATGTCAGGGTTATGCTTCAGTGTTTGTAGGGCCAGCCGTTCTTGTTTACTGGTGTTTTGAAATGTGTGGGGTTCTTCGAGGGCTTCTATTTCCTTGAACACCGCTTGCTCGTATACCAAGATTTCCGGGGGGATAGAGCTCGGCGGGGGCACGAAGGTAGACTTTACCCGGAGGGTGGTGTCCCCCTGGTCAATAGGGTCAGGAAGAATCGGAGTGTTCTCGAAGAATGCCTTGAGTTTTAGTTTGCGAAAAAATTCAGCTAGTTCGCAATGAAGTTTGAATTTGTCCAACTTGGACGTAGGTGCATAACCTAAACCTTTCTCAAGGATGGCTTCCTCTGCGGGTGTTAGAGTATGCTTGGAAAGGTTGGTGATAAGGCTTAGCGTGTGCTCGGGCCTGGTTGCTGGTCTCTGGTTTGGCTCCTCGTCTGTGCTCCCTGTGGAGGGTCGTCCTGCCAGTGGACTGTGTTCCCTCTGCGTCTCCTTCCACGACCTCTTCGGCCTCTTCCTAAAAAAGGCTGTTGTTGGTGTTGGTTCATGTAGGGAGGTGGTGGACCAAATGGTGGGTTCCAACCATATCCAAATTGTGGGTGTATTGCCTAGTCTTGCCTCCTCTCTGAACGCTCCCTCTGTGGGATTACCCAGCAATACCCAGTTTCATGAACAACACTTGCTTCGCCTAACAGTCACTACTATGCATGACTTCCTCGACCACCACTGCCAACCATCCGCGCATCGCGCTACTTCTACACGCATGCGCGCCACACCGAGTGAAGCACTGGCATGCGTTTACTTCCGCGCATGCGCGCCATCACGACGCTGCTCCAACACGCATGCGCATCACAGCCAGTAACGCCCAAGCCAGCCAGCACGAATGCACGTACTCAATGGCGCTCCTCCCTACTTAACCTCCTCCCTCCCCGGGGTCCGTCAGCATCCGGGACTTCGGGAGGCCACAGTAGGTGCAAGGCGATGGCAGCTTCACAATCAAGTAAGGTGTCTCCTTTTTGCTCTAGCAGGATACGAGCCCATTCCTGCCTACCTCGCTCTCTAAACTTGTTTCTTTTACCCACAGTTCGTTTGTAAGAAGCGCCCCCCTCCCGCTTCCTGCACAGCGCCTCCACTCAGCCATAGTGTAATTACCTTTCTAATTGCTACTTTTGCGCATTGTCCTATTTTAGTCTGTGCCCAGTAATCTTCTACAGCGCTTAGAGGCTCCATGCAGCCCCTCACTTTTAGCGCACCCTGGGCCTCTCATTATGTTCATACCTCATTCTGAGGTTCCGCAATCATTGCCAGCATTATCACTTGGCGGCTGTTTGTATGACTTCCACATATAGCCCCACATAGTGCCGCGGTATTTACCACTTGGCACCCTTAGTCCACAGAACGGTTTTACGCATCATCTAGCACTCCTAATGGTCTTGCCTCCGCTCCTCTGCATCGCAGCATGATACACTTCATAGGTATGTGTGTCACTTACGGTACGCTCATTGAAGACAGGTTTGATATTTCACGGCACAATAAACACTACCTGTATGTCGCCTGCCATCCAGTGCACCAATGTCAAATGTGTATTGTGTGCTGTCTTGTTTTTCCTTCCACAGGTTTGCGCCAAGTGTCCGCTAATGTGTTGACACCGCGTTCCACACACCTTAGCGAGTGTGTAGGTAACCCCATTTTTATTTTTTTCACCACGTGGCACTACACCTTTTGCCACTCACTTCTCACTGGTCCTGATGAAAGCTCCTCATTACTTTTACTAGAGAGCTGAAACATGTAGACCCACCACTTAGTCAACTAATAGATAATTACTTCTCCATTTAGTTGCACCACATATCCTTTTAACCAATACCCTGAGCCGCCAATAATAAATTTTGCAATGGTAAGGATTCTCAGCGGTATTTTTTAAATTTTCACCACATCACACTTTTGCACTACACCAGCTCCGCTGTAGCCAGGCGTCGCAGCACAACCGGGAGGCACTCGGCCACCCGGTTGGGGCCCCGATGATGAAGCATGACACCAACCAGGTTGGTGTGTGAGGGGTCTTTTAACCCACTTGGTGGGTTCCCAAACATTTGTTTCATTTGACCGTACCATACCACACTGGGCGTGTCCTCTTTTGACAAAGCTTATTTGGTTTCTAGAACACTCATGTTTTTTATCTATAGACATAGGACCTTTTGCTGCTTTGTTTGTTTACTCGTTTTTTGGTATTTTCACTTATTTTTTATTTTTTTTTACGTTTTTGACTACCTTCATATGGAGTTTTGTTTGGTTTCTTTTTGAGTTCTGGTCATATCAGATTTATGCACTTCCGGCTTTCAATTTTATTGTTTGTTTTTATTTAAATCTTACTGTTTTGAGACGTTTTTTGCAATGTCTTTCAATATGTTGACAGTCCGTTGTGGATTTGGTCATTCATCGCCTCATGTGATAGAAGAAAGTCGCATAACTGCCCGGTCACTCGGAACCATTCCAATATGGAGGATTCTTTTTTTAGAGTGATTTTTCAGCCTACTCAGCTTATCCCGTAATTTCGGATGCATCATTTTGGTGCCGAAGATATAATAATGGACAATTCTGGGCGCCCTGTGTTTGTGCGCGCTCTGGGAGCTATTTGCTGTTTTAATTACAATTATGCATTTCCTTACTTTTGTTTTTATTTCCGAAATTGTTATTTTGAAACTTCGTCTCGTAGTTCAGATGACATTATTTCGGTAGAGAACTAGGATGACGAGACTCTTTCAAGGACAGACGGTATATGAGTAATTTTGCAAGCTCATTATTTCTGTCGTATGTCATTCCTTGAACAACTGCATAATCCGGAACTAGTCCAAGATGGAGGACATTCAGGTAGGATACGCTTTTGCGCATTGACGTCATTCCCCACTTCCGGGAATTCCATCCGGACGCCGAAGACACACATATATATATGGGCGTCCCAGCATTTAATCGGTTACCGCTCCTACACGACGGTGCTCGTACCTGTGCAGACCACTTCACTACTCAGAATTGGACGTACGCTTTTTGTCAAGTAAGGTGGACGTGGGGGGATATTGGGGCTCTCTGGACTTAGCAGTGGGTACTTGAATGCCGGTGAAACGGCGCCAGATTTCTGATAAATATGTGTTTAGCTTGCACATTTAGTTTTTGGATTTGTGATTTTAGTGGCCTCTTGGGGCTTTGCACTTAATTTTGCTAGACCATTGCCCTTGTGTATAGTTTGCGCATGGGCGATTGTCTAGCAATGGGTTGTACGTTTCTTTGGTCCGCTGTTCTTAGTATTTTAGGTATACCTTTTAAACTTTTCTAAATCATAAACAATTTTATGCTCTCGTTTGGGCTAATATCTGTTTCTAAATACCTCGGTCTACTGTTTAGATATGCAGGATTGGGTGGCGTTTTGGCGCTCTACAAACAAATAATACACAATACATTATGCTCTTGACCGTTACGGTTTATTTGTGCGTGTTTGATACCTACACATAAATTCTTTCGTATCTTACTTTAGCTTTTATCTTGTTCTTTCACCATTAGAACAATACAGATTGAACTGTTCAGGAAATAATTGTCTTTGGATTACTCATCATTTCTTACGATTGTATACCGGCCTCTCGTTACAATTCGGTAAGGCCAGTTGGTACTGATTTCGAGTGTGCTCTTCAATACGTCTTTGTAGATTTATGTTTGCTTTTTCTCATATACCTCTACTATTACTATTCCAATTATATTACAGATAACTTCGGCAAGGATTTCTTAAAACAGGAAGTTCTCATTGATAGTTACTACTGTAACTTTCGTATATAGATGACACGCGAGCGTTTAACAAGGTCAGTGACTGTGGACTGACCAGAGATCAGTACCTTTTAACTGAATCTTTGCATCTCTACCAAACTTGGGTTTTACTTATGTTTCCCCTTACTATTTTTAGACCCTATCCGTCATGAACATTCTGCGTTGTTGTGACCCATTTTTTATGCGCCATTCAGTCTGATTTCTTGGTAAGCGACATTTCTAAACCCATATATGTTTGTTTCTCTGTTTCATTTCTAGTACTTTTCTTACACTGGTTTATTCTTTTTTCTAATCAACACTGTTTTTGGTGACAAGATATTTTGGGCTTCAGTGCTAGAAAACTTTGAATTCATCTTTATTTTTATTTTTCACGTTTTATTTTTGATCTTAGGTCCTTGGTTTGACAGACATCTATATTATGGTGTGTTGTTCACTTCTCCATTTTTCTTTGTATTACGATTAGTTTGTTTGTCAAATAAAACTGTTTCATTATATAAAATTCTGATATGACTTTTTGTATGATCTCCAACAGCCTTGAAGAAGCCCATGTTTGGGCGAAACGCGTTGGCTGTGAATGTGACAACATCAAACTATGGAATAAAGAAAATTTGAAACCTTACAAGTTCTGTGTGGATTACACAATCTGTTCAGTACCACATTGTATTAGTTAATTCGCTCTTGTGTTGCCTCTCATACCTTTGTGCTCATCTTTATTGTCTATGGTCTTTCAAGCAGCTGGCCATTTGAGGTGGGCAATACTCTCACTACTGAAAAGTGACATGTCCAGGCAGTGCATACGTGCTTAACCTAGCTGCTTATTTCTCAAATTGTTAATTTTCTCATGGTGTTTTGCACGCCGGACGCACTATTATTGATTAAATGATGATAATAGAGAAGAATTAGCGAAGGACCTGTTCAAACAAAACAAAGATATTGTACAAGTAGTTTCTGATGGGAGCAATCCCAAGGAGGGTCTGAAATCCAAATTTCAAAGATTGGAAAGACTTAAAAAAAACGAACTATCCAAATGGTGGGATGGTGTCACCCTCAAAAGATACCTTGAGAATAAGAAGGTGCCAAGGGGCCTTAGGATTCTAACATTCCCTAGCTTTGACGACCTTGATCCGGACTTACTCCTTAACTGGGAGGATAATCTGCATAACTCATCATTCAACATGATGAGAATATTAATAACTCATGCAGAAAGGAAATGTACCAAACTACAGGCTGAAATTAAGATTCTAGAGGACGACATCAAACAACTAAACTTAATTGAGGCTACTGCTAAAAACTATGTAATCTTAAAAGAACAAATCAATTTACATCAGAATACGGTAAAAAGTAGAAAACTACATAAGATTATACGAGACGACCGTGATTATGACAATGGTCGTGTGTTTACTTTTGCTGCCAAGTTTGATAATATACAGCTACCAAAGTCCAATACTTCGGTTGTACATAGCACTGGCAGTATTTCTAGCATTAGCTCTGATGCGTCTTCTATTGAAGACACCAACACAGTAGGGCCTACGGAGACTGGAGCGCAGGGACTTAGTTCATCGACTTTTTTAGACGAAGTCCTGCGTTTCAGAATTGGGAACAAAAAGTCAAAAGAAAAACCAGGAGAGGAGGGAGGAGGAAAAATGCAAGGAAAGGACAGGGTTCTGACACGGTATCAAAAGAGCCAGATAGAGAAACGTTGATTTACGACATAAATGTGTCTGCGAATTGTATGGATACAGCTTCTGTTTCTGAGAATTTGGTGATTAATTTGTCTAACTATCAATTGTCAATATATGAAATTAATGTGCTTAATAAAGGATTAGGCTACTGCCCTGTTTCCAAGGGTTTCTTTTCACATTTACATATCGATTTGTATAAGTTTGTACGGAATGCCAAACTCAAATGTCATTACTCCATGAATAATTACGAATCTCACGTCATGGATGGGCCTACTGTACATACGGATATTACTGTCTCTCATGTAAAAAATGTTGCTACTCTGTTATCCATCGATGAGGAGAATGATTCATCAATTGACAATATTCTTTCAGATCTTAATATCAGACAGGACTATTCATGTGATAGTGGTCTACATACTCGTAGTAAATTCACCCCACAAGGCACACACCTTTATAGCATAGATACTTTCTATGAAGTTGTATCTCGAGACTTGTACATTCTAGAAGACAGATTACACACACGTACTAAAAGATACACTAATGACAATTTGACCAAGGAAGAGAGAACAGCGTTACATACCCTCAGGGCAAATGACTCAATTATCATTAGAGAGGCTGATAAAGGGGGAAATATAGTGATCATGAATAGAGAGGATTATGAAGGTGAAGTACTCAGACAACTTCATGACACCACTAACTACACTAGATTGTCATCTAACCCCTGCCCTCTAGCCACAAGTGTAATAAATGATCATCTTTCACACTGGAAGGAGATTGGCCTTCTCTCAGAGACAGAGTACAAATTTCTCATCATTCATAATCCCAGATTTCCATGCATATACCTTTTATCTAAAGTGCATAAAAAACAACCCTTCCCCCCTGGTCGCCCCATAATTTTGGGCATTGGCTCCATGACAGAAGCTCTAGCTAAATTTGTCGATACTTTCTTACAGCCTCTAGTTACTAATTTACCCTCATACATCAGGGATAGTACAGATATTCTGAATAAATTGGAGGATCTAGAATGGGAGGATGGCATGTGGTTTGCCACTTTGGATGTGACATCACTGTACACGTGTATTAGAAAGGATCTGGGCATAAAGGCTGTTGACTTCTTTTTGGGCAAAAGATCAGCTACATTAATGGAACATAACGTCATGCTTTTGTCTATGATCAACTTGATTCTTGACAACAACTTCTTTCTCTTTAACCAAATTTGGTACAAACAAAACCAAGGTACCGCAATGGGTTCTAAATTTGCCCCCTCATATGCGACTCTATTCATGGGGTGGGTGGAACATATGTATGCCTGGTCACGTATGGCATCCAATTGGACTGGACATATTCAGTTCTGGGGTCGCTACATTGACGATATTATCATCTTATGGACAGGCACTGAACTAGAACTTAAAGAGTACTTTAATTTCTTGAATCAAAATACACTCAATGTGGCTTTTACCATGGAGGCGTCTCAGACCTCTATCTACTTCCTGGATCTTGAACTTTATGTTCAAGGCAAAAGAATACATAGTACACTTCACAGGAAAGACACAGCAGTCAACAGCACTTTACACTACACTAGTGCGCACCCGGCATCTACAAGAAATTCTATACCATATGGTGAATTGGTTCGGATTAGAAGGAATTGTAGTGAAGAAGAAAATTTTGAGAACCAAACCACACTGGCTATGAACAGATTGCAGAAGAGAGGATATCAGCAAATCACTTTGCAACGAGCCAAAAGTAGGGCCATGAAGCTCAAAAGAGAGGATCTGCTTAAGAACACTAATCGATCTGCTCACAGACAAAAAGAGAGACTTGCCTTTATTACGACTCACTCTACCCTGAATCATGAAGTATTTAAGATCTTAAATAGACATTGGTCTATTCTCAAGGGAGCACCTGGTGTCAACAGCATCATCACACCAAAACCATCTCTGACCTTTAGAAAAAGTAGAACAATCAGAGACGATCTTTGCCCCAGCTACACGTTGTCCCAACCACCCAAGTCTTGCTGGCTACAGAGACCGTTGGGATTTTTTACCTGTAGCTCTTGCAACGTTTGCCCTTTGGGATGCAACAAGACCTTAACGTTTAGTTACAACTCTGACAAAGAACACAAAATCTATCACTTCATTAACTGCCTCACCAGCTATGTGGTCTATGTCTTGATCTGTGGATGTGGTAAAATTTATGTTGGCAGCACCGTTAGACCTTTAAAAATTCGCATACAGGAACATCGTAGAGCTGCCTTACATGGTGATACCACATATGCATTAGTGACACACAACTATGTAGAAGGTGTAGATAGATCCAAATTTCGTTTCCATGGCATTGATGTAGCCATGCCCGCCAGAAGGGGTGGGGATAGAGAACTCAGATTGAGACAATTGGAGGCGAGATGGATTTGTACTTTACGATCGGTCACACAGGGTTTCAATAGTGATAATGAGATGCATTATTTTCCCTAAAAATCTGAGTGTATCAGGCAGAACTCAATGTTTGCTCTCATTGCCGATTGGATGATTTTCTTTACCATCAAAATTACTGTGTTTCAATGTATTAACTGCTATTGTGTACCTTTGAGTCTTAAATACTCATATTCGCACTTTGTGCTTGTTGCTCATGTTTGTGTAACTGATACACCGAATATGAATTGAAAATCTTGGGTATGTGCATTGTCTGTGATTTGGCCCTCTTGCCCATTCCTATACTATGTCCACTAAGCACTGTACTAATCTATTCTAATGAATTGGCACACTAAGTGCACCACTTTTACATTCTTTTGATCCTGTATGTCTTATATCCTTCCATTTTTCGAATTGAGAACGGATTGTCGCTGTGGTCGTGAATGCTTACACATTATTTTCTCCTTTAAAATGGTGTGAGGGAATGTCTCTTGGATGTGCTATACACGTAGTACTGTATATGTAATTTTGAATTGATTAGTAGTCGCTTACCTCACGGTTGACAAGCTCAAGCTTAGTACGTCCCCCCCACTTACATAGTGTTTGGTTTCACGGTTGACTAGCTCAAGCTTAGTACGTCCCCCTCACTTACATAGTGTTTGGTTTCTAGAACACTCATGATTTTTATCTATGGACATAGGACCTTTTGCTGCTTTGTTTGTTTACTCGTTTTTTGGTATTTTCACTTATTTTTTTTTTTTATTTTTTTACGTTTTTGACTACCTTCATATGGAGTTTTGTTTGGTTTCTTTTTGAGTTCTGGTCATATCACATTTATGCACTTCCGGCTTTCCATTTTATTGTTTGTTTTTATTTAAATCTTACTGTCTTGAGACGTTTTTTGCAATGTCTTTCAATATGTTGACAGTCCGTTGTGGATTTGGTCATTCATCGCCTCATGTGATAGAAGAAAGTCGCATAACTGCCCGGTCACTCGGAACCATTCCAATATGGAGGATTCTTTTTTAGAGTGATTTTTCAGCCTACTCAGCTTATCCCGTAATTTCGGATGCATCATTTTGGCGCCGAAGATATAATAATGGACAATTCTGGGCGCTCTGTGTTTGTGCGCACTCTTGGAGCTATTTGCTGTTTTAATTACAATTATGCATTTCCTTACTTTTGTTTTTATTTCCGAAATTGTTATTCTGAAACTTCGTCTCGTAGTTCAGATGACATTATTTCGGTAGAGAACTAGGATGACGAGACTCTTTCAAGGACAGACGGTATATGAGTAATTTTGCAAGCTCATTATTTCTGTCGTATGTCATTCCTTGAACAACAACATAATCCGGAACTAGTCCAAGATGGAGGACATTCAGGTAGGATACGCTTTTGCGCATTGACGTCATTCCCCACTTCCGGGAAATCCATCCGGGCGCCGAAGACACACATATATATATGGGCGTCCCAGCATTTAATCGGTTACCGCTCCTACACGACGGTGCTCGTACCTGTGCAGACCACTTCACTACTCAGAATTGGATGTATGCTTTTTGTCAAGTAAGGTGGACGTGTGGGGATATTGGGGCTCTCTGGACTTAGCAGTGAGTACTTGAATGCCGGTGAAACGGCGCCAGATTTCCGATAAATATGTGTTTAGCTTGCACATTTAGTTTTTAGATTTGTGATTTTAGTGGCCTCTTGGGGCTTTGCACTTAATTTTGCTAGACCATTGCCCTTGTGTATAGTTTGTGCATGGGCGATTGTCTAGCAATGGGTTGTACGTTTCTTTGGTCCGCTGTTCTTAGTATTTTAGGTATACCTTTTAAACTTTTCTAAATCATAAACAATTTTATGCTCTCGTTTGGGCTAATATCTGTTTCTAAATACCTCGGTCTACTGTTTAGATATGCAGGATTGGGTGGCGTTTTGGCGCTCTACAAACAAATAATACACAATACATTATGCTCTTGACCGTTACGGTTTATTTGTGCGTGTTTGATACCTACACATAAATTCTTTCGTATCTTACTTTAGCTTTTATCTTGTTCTTTCACCATTAGAACAATACAGATTGAACTGTTCAGGAAATAATTGTCTTTGGATTACTCATCATTTCTTACGATTGTATACCGGCCTCTCGTTACAATTCGGTAAGGTCAGTTGGTACTGATTTCGAGTGTGCTCTTCAATACGTCTTTGTAGATTTATGTTTGCTTTTTCTCATATACCTCTACTATTACTCTTCCAATTATATTACAGATAACTTCGGCAAGGATTTCTTAAAACAGGAAGTTCTCATTGATAGTTACTACTGTAACTTTCGTATATAGATGACACGCGAGCGTTTAACAAGGTCAGTGACTGTGGACTGACCAGAGATCAGTACCTTTTAACTGAATCTTTGCATTTCTACCAAACTTGGGTTTTACTTATGTTTCCCCTTACTATTTTTAGACCCTATCCGTCATGAACATTCTGCGTTGTTGTGACCCATTTTTTATGCGCCATTCAGTCTGATTTCTTGGTAAGCGACATTTCTAAACCCATACATGTTTGTTTCTCTGTTTCATTTCTAGTACTTTTCTTACACTGGTTTATTCCTTTTTCTAATCAACACTGTTTCTGGTGACAAGATATTTTGGGCTTCAGTGCTAGAAAACTTTGAATTCATCTTTATTTTTATTTTTCACGTTTTATTTTTGATCTTAGGTCCTTGGTTTGACAGACAATCTATATTATGGTGTGTTGTTCACTTCTCTATTTTTCTTTGTATTACGATTAGTTTGTTTGTCAAATAAAACTGTTTCATTATATAAAATTCTGATATGACTTTTTGTATGATCTCCAACAGCCTTGAAGAAGCCCATGTTTGGGCGAAACGCGTTGGCTGTGAATGTGACAACATCAAACTATGGAATAAAGAAAATTTGAAACCTTACAAGTTCTGTGTGGATTACACAATCTGTTCAGTACCACATTGTATTAGTTAATTCGCTCTTGTGTTGCCTCTCATACCTTTGTGCTCATCTTTATTGTCTATGGTCTTTCAAGCAGCTGGCCATTTGAGGTGGGCAATACTCTCACTACTGAAAAGTGACATGTCCAGGCAGTGCATACGTGCTTAACCTAGCTGCTTATTTTTCAAATTGTTAATGAACTCCAAAAGGCAGGGAAATTACAGTGGAGAAGGGAGAAATGTATGGGCTCAAGTTCACTACCAGTCATTACAATTTATGGAAGTCTCTGGAAAACTCAAACCTTAACTACGAGGATCTTAATATTTCTTCCCACTCAAATACTTATAGTCCCGTTAATTCCTAATAATGTATTTTAAGCATTCCAATTGATGGAATTTGCCTAATCCACTGATCAGGTGATGTAGAGAGGTATCAATTTTGTTCAGGAAACACATCTGTGCCTGCTTGATTGCCTGTAGTCAGCTGAACTGGATTTTAAGTAACAGAGGATCCATAACAAAAGCAAAAATCTGGGGTGATAGGGGCTACTCCAGACAGGCTTTTCTTAATCGTGAAACTGACCATCAGATTCTACAGCTACCGAAGACCAACCAGATCAGACGGCGGCCAAAGACAAAGAACTCTAGAATCTTCGCACGATATCTAGTCGATGTGATTGTTGTCTTCCCAGTTTCTAAACTAGCTAACGCCCTGAATTCCATATTAGTACTTCTTGCAATGTCAGTTGTCCTCACCGCCAGTTCACTATTAATATTCGAATGTCGGAATGTAACAAAGTAGATACGCTAATTCACTTATTATTTGTCAGATTGAGAGGCACTTGGAGTGAAATTAATTTCAAAGCGTGCAGAAAAACCTCACTGATATACATTCGAGTGCCTTACAACTTCGCACCAAACGTAACAGTATTGTGCATATGACACATTCAATTGTTTTTCGGCTCTCTCATGCAAAATACATGGAATTTGTATTTGTGAATCTTGCAGAGCTCATGGTTAGAAGAAACTAACTATCGCACAATCTAGTCTGGTGATATAATCCAATGTTCTACATAGAACCCGACGGTTAAAGGAATATTTTGTTGCATTTTACAGTCCAGTCGTCTTTTTCTTTTTTTACATTTCTAATGCGTGATTTACTTGATAATTATTTTGATGACAACTCCACCTCTCCTGGCGAATTTGGTGTTTGCTTCAACTTTATCACACTTGGAATGACGACACCAGCTGGGAGGGGGTGGTGTGTTGAAGGCTCCTCCCATTCGGGGCGGGCTGAAAGCAGATCTACTCCTCTTTTGCCCTGTGACTCCGGCTTTTATTTGCATACGCTGAGCGAAGCTCCTCCCCATTTGGGGCGGGCTGAAATCAGCTCTACTCCTCCTTTGTGACTCAGGCTTTTATATGCATACACAGAGCTGCAAACATGGTGGAAGCGTGGTACATGGACGAGTCCTCGGAGGACCAGAGGCAGCCACATCAGTTGCAGCCAAACCGGTCTGTGAGCATCGCTGAATTGGAGCGGCTAGGTGTCTTCTACTGGAAGGTAAGGGCCCCGGTAGGTCGCGCTGGGGGCTGTTGGAGGTGCCTGTGGTCACCGGAGTCAATATACGGGACAGCAACCTGAGAAGAACCTGTGCTCACTTTCGGATGCCAGTTTTTAAGCAAACCGTATAGCAGCTCCTCAGTGGCAGTTGCATTGCAGCGGTAGCCAGTGTAAAAACTTCCTCCTGTAAGTACTTTTTTTGCAACTGCTTGCGCTCGTTCCCATAACTTGACACTGGATTAAGTTACGCTAAAATACACGCATTAAGAGTCCTTTCTTTCTTTCTTGTTGGTTCATCAGCTGGCTCTTTATTTGGCAGAGCGTGGGCAGTCCTGGGGCGGGTCAGAGTTCTTCGTGCAAAGGGTAATCAGATATTCTGCTGTGTTTTTTATTTTATAAAAAGGCATGCCGCATGTAAGGTGAGTTATAGCACCCCACAGTTTAGCGCATTGCTATCAGTCAAAACAATCTAATTTGGAAAATAAGTACGTTTTTCTACAGAGGACGCTTTATCGCCTGCTCGAGACCACCATCCCGATCACAAAAACACACTCCCAGTAACCCCTAACTTTAATTTCCTCTCTCAACCACATAGTAGTGGCAGTGTTGTACTAGTTATCCTATGTAGGAAGCGGTTTGTGTCATGCGTGAGTTTTTAGAGGTACTCTTGTCTTGGGGCTCAATGTCTAGCAGTGAGGCTGGACCATGTGTCCTAATTATATTTTTAGTTAGGACTGAAACTTGCAGGCAGCTACCAGAGTACGGAGCTCAACCAGAGGGTAAACAGGACCCTGTGTGTAAGCACATCAGAAACAAGCATTTGCAATGTAATAGGTCTCGCATTAGTTAAAGTTTGCGCAATTGGCGGTGCAAATAATGATGCAACGCCGATAGCTCAAACTTTCTGTAATGCGAGGCCTATTGCATTGCAAATGCTTGTTTGTATAGTACCCAGTATGATCCAGGGGGTCCTGAAAGTCATGGCAAAGTACAGGATGGGGCGAGGTTTGGGGGAAATGTTTTCTTCTGTAACAATCCAAGAGCATCAAGCTGCTGGTTGCCTTGGAGCCCAGACCAAAGGATAGAGGAATCCTTTTGAAAAAGACACAGAAGGGGGATGCTCCTGCCTGGGGGGTGAGGGGGCACTGTGCCATAGATGCCACATTTTCTAGGTCTAGATATCAATATATACTCCAGTTAAGGTTTTTCTTTGCATTCTGCGATTTCTAGTCCTAGGTTTATGATGAGGTACAAATGACTTCAAGTTCCAGAATGCAAATAAAAATCCTGAAATGGAGCATCTAGTCATTCATGCACCTGGGAATCTTGGCATGGCTACTCTGAGCAGGGGTCCAGGTGGGATACTAGTTTTAGCCAGCTCCATTTGCTTTTCAAAACTGCAGTGGGAGTCCACTCCTGGATGCCCTAGAAACATAGCATTAGGGAGTGAGTGAGTGGAAAGAGTCTATTTTTTTTTTATCATTAAAACTGTAGAGTGGACTTTGTAGCGCGGCGGGGTCCGGGGAACAAGGACCGCAGCAGTGCTCTAATAAGCTACGACACACCAGTTACTTTTACGTTGGCTGGAAGACCCCGAGCGGTCTCCTGCCATTTATTTATCCCCTCGGGTCGAGCCCGCCCTTAGGGAGGGGTGTGTGTGTGTGTGTTACAATGTAGTGGAGAGCCCGGATGGCTCTCTACATCCCTCTTTTCTTTTAGTGACCGACCATCAGGTTCACAGGGATGTACCCACAAAGTCTCTCAGCCTCTGGTTGGGTGCAGGGTTTGGCCGGAGACCATACTTCTGGCTCCAGGAGCTGGAACTGACCACTGCATCCGATTGAGTGTTCGGGGGTATCTCAGTCGTAACATCTTAACTGAGCCTGCTGGCATGTGGGGCAGCCTATTCACTCCCCGCTTGGGTGCTTCTTGGTGGGGAAATCAGCAGCTCCGGCGAGCTGGGTGGAGCGAGACTTGGAGTATCATCCGGACTCTCTGACTCTTCTTGGCCAGAGTTTTGATCATAAGTTCTCTTGAAGCTGGACACATTCCTTGTGACGACCTGCGACCCTCGCTGGGTGGTGACCATGGTTCCTTGTACCTTCACAATAGTCCACCCTTCTGGGTCATAGCGCGTTCTGAATTTCCAGCCGTGGTGTATGTCCTTGACCACAACGCAGTCACCCACTTTCAGCTGTGGCTCTCTTGCCTGCGGGCTTCACTCGCTTTCTGAGTAGTCTTTGTCCTTCTCGCTTGGACGGCCGCGTTGTCCTGTTCTGGAGGCTTCCATGTTTGATCCGTCTGGATGCTATCCCGCGGGGGCCTTTTGAAGAGTATGTGGGAGGGAGCACACTTGGTCGTGCTGTGTGGCATCTGCCTGTAGGCATCAAGGAACTGGTCGAGTGCGGACTCGGCATCTTCCCCTTGATCTACGGCAATGCGCAGGGCCCGGTTGAGTGTTCGCATGAGACGTTCCACCCCCCATTGGCTTGGGGCCACAGAGGGGTGATCTTCCTGTGGCGGATCGCCCTTTTCTCCAAGTACTCTTAGAACTCCTGGCCTTTGAACGGGGGTCCATTGTCTGAACAAATTTCATCCGGCAAACCCATAAGTGCAAATGTTTTGTCGAGGACTCTCCTGACATGCATGAATGCTGTCGACGCCACTACCTCCACGATTAGAAACTTTCAGTAGGAGTCGACCATCACCAACATGGTACGCCCATCCGGGAAGCTCCCGAAATCGAGGCTGATTTTGGCCCAAGGGATTTCACTTGGCTCTTCAGTGATCACCGGCACCCGGTCTCCCCCAGTGATGGTGCAAGCGTGACATTGCCTCACCATGTCTTCTACCATGGCATCCATAGCTAGCAACCAGACCTTGTTCCGTAGTCTGGCCTTTGTCTTCGCCATCCCTTGTTTCTCCGACATGCGCCAGCTGAAGAATCCGTCGTTGTATAGTCTCTTTGGGATTATCTCTCAGAACAACTCCCTGTTCTCCCACACTCAGTTTGTGGCGTACCTGCCAGATCTGTTGCTGAGCGTGGCTGTCATCTGCTCGGAGTGCCTGAGTCCCGTCCATGAAGTGCGCCCATCCATTGCTCAGCAGTGTGGATTTCACTCTGGTCAACGTCTCGTCTTCATCCGTTGCTTGGCCAATCTCCTCTAGCGTCATGGCTGTGGGGCATGCTTCCTGCAAGATCATTTTCACAAACGCATCGGAGTATGCTACATCCATCAGTGAACTTTGAGGTATCAAGGACTCAGGGTGTCGCAGTAGGTAGTCTGCCGGGTTGTGTGCTCCAGGGCAGAAGACAACTTTGAAATTATACGCCTGTAGCTACACGGACCATCTCTCTATTCTCGGTGCGCCAGTCTCGATGACCCTGCAAAGAGCGAGAGCAGTGGCTTGTGGTCAGGGTCCACCTGGAATTCCTGTCCGTACAAGTAAAGGTGAAAGTGCTGGCACACCCATTTTATTGCTAGTGCCTCCCTCTTCAAACTGTTGCACCAGTACCTTTCTTAAACATACCCAATTTTTTAGTCGCCACGTTAAACTACATCCCCCAGCAGTCATCTGGTTTCCGGCACTTGGGATCGTTTAACCGTCACCATTTCCCACAATGCCAAACGAGCTTTACCAATGGACTGATACGGACAACGAGATACCAGAGGAGAATCCCGGTAAGTGTTCTGCCGGCTAAGGATAGGACATTAAGGGCTGTGACAACTTAGAGAACTTTAGCACAGCGGGCGGAGCAGTTTTTGGTGACGACTTGTACCGCCTTTTTGTTTTCAGAATCCGGCGCGGGTATCCTACGTGAGACGAACGAGCGAACTCACCTAGGTAAGCCTTCTTTTTCCCAAGGATATATCGTGATTCAGCCTATCCATGGGAAAGCACTTTTTCAAGTAATCGACCAATGTTTACTTTTGGTTCTAGCAAAGAAACAGTAGACACGTTTGTCAGCCGGCAAAGAGGGCAGCCTTCCCCTAATCCGGTAGGTGTAGCCAGTACCCCATCTGTGCAACAGTCTTGTGTCTGTCCAGTGTTGTGTGTTTAGCTTTTCTGTGATGAACAAGAAATGATAATGCAAACGGCTTTTTGTTTAGGTTCCACATCGCTTGGGACAAGTCGGACATATTTCAGGCAGCTAGAACTCCATTGTGGAGGCACTTTGTGAAGGTGGGTGAGGTCAGTTTTTGGCGGTTTTTGTGGAATTCTGAGTTGTAGTATAATACCTAAAACGGTTCTGTTATTTTTTTATTGCAGAAATTGGTTGGTCCTGAAGAGAACCCAAAAGATAGTGGTTCGAAACGCGTCGACCAGTTTGGTCCTTGTTTTGCACCGTCCTGTGATTTTTTTGATTCAAATTAACACTGGAACTTTATTGTTTCAACAAAAAAAACAGAACACTTTTGTTGTACAAACTGATTTGGAGTCAATCTACCAGAAAAGAAAGGGTGCTACTAGGACCTGGTTTACAGTGCGTGTGTAGTTTTGTGTATGTAAGAGTATATTGGCCATGAATGTCTGAAGAGTGTATGGATGTTTGTTTTACTCATTTAGGGGATCATGAGTATCATGTTGATGTATTAAATGTAATGTAAGATATTGTTTTGTACAAAAGATAAATGCGCAATGAAGTAATGTTGCAGCGCACAATTGTTTAGAAATGTGAAATAAATCAAAATCATTTCCTGTGATTAATAAGGAAATCCATAAAACCCTCCTCTCATGTTTCATTTCATTTTAGGAGCTATAAAAGTATAAGGTATAGTCAGTCTTAGTTTGGACTATTTGTTCTGTTTTTCCCTCTCAATTTGGGCGTACCTTGTCTCCGTGTTTTTTTTGTCCGGCTCTCCGTTGCTGTTGCGTCCCTCGGCACTATCGTCGACCACGACAGGCTTATCTTGGCTTCTGGTTTCCTGCTTATTTGGTATCTTTTCAATTGATGAGATACTTGCAAATGGACGTCTGCTCTGTTTGGATATACTATAGGCCTAGCGGAGACCGCTATTGTACAAGAGGTGTGACCGTTTTTACCTCTAGGCCCTTACGCGCTACTTTGAAGATACACTACCACATGATTTGCTCTGAGCTCCATCGCAATTTAACATGACGGTGCTGTACATCCCTATTGTGGGATGTACCTTCTAGCCATCACTTGGTCGCGGTTTAGATATAGACGGCTCCAATCTTGAATACATTATAACACCGGATGGGAAAACAACCCATCAGTGAGAAATTCTATGACTTTTCAGCTTATGGATGTTTGACCCCACCATCATCTAGTGCCCTGAAGAAGTCCTGCACTGGGATGAAACGCGTCGGCTGTACTGTGTGTTGAGTCATAAAAATTTGACTCTTATGTTTTACCTACTGGAAATGAAAATAGAATTAAAGAAAAAATTAAAGAACATTTTTTCTGGATATGGACTCTATAACTGTCCTTTGTGATTAAGTTTTGTTGTGTGGTGCACCTGTGCTTTTGTTCTGACTTGTCTCTGTGTCTGTACGCCACGGGTCTCCAGGTTTCTTGATCATGTTCCGAAGGAGGACCGTCCCAAGACCTAATGGGCTGGCATCTACGACCAACTCAGTGCGCTGTCCTGGGTGAAAGTAGGCCATCACTGCAGTCCTCGAGTCACTGGAGGGTGGCTCGGAGGAGAGTGTAATGCTCCTCTAGGGTGTTCGAGAACACCAGGATGTCGTTGCTCTGGTTGATTACACCCTGCAGACCCAACAGTGCCTTCCTGATGGCATTTTTGAAGACTTCAGCTGCTGACGACACCCCGAAACTCAGTCTCTTGTACCTCCTGAGGCCAACGTAGTTGAGAACGCGGTGATGTACCTGCTCTCAGGTTCGAGCTCCAACTGGTGGTACCCTGCGTTCTGGTCCAGCTTCAAAAACCATTTGGCTCCATTCAGATCCACCACAATGTCATCCATGATGGGCGTGAGGTGACTTTCCCTCTTGACTGTCAGGTTCGGGAGCCTCATGTCCACGCAGAGCCGGATGGCTCCGGGCTGCTTTGGTTTGGGAGCTATGACCAGTGGGGACACCCACGGAGTTGGGCCGGACACCTTCTCAATTGCATCGAGGTCCTCTAGTTTCTTCAGCTCTTCAACCACTTACGGGTGGAAGTTGAATGGTACCCTCCGGTTTCTCAGGGTGATGGGCCTCACCGTGGTGTCAATGTGGAGCTTGAACCGTTTTCCTTTTAGCTTGCCAAGCGCAGTGAACAGTGCCGGGAATTCCCTCAGGATGGTTATGGCGTGGGAGTCGTGGATCTGGTGCGCAAAGAAGCCCAGGGCTTCTGCCGTATGGCAGCTGAGTAGCGTGCCTTTTCTCCCTTACGTGACATGGAACCGAGCCACCGTGACATGCTTTCTGCTGGCGATTTTGGCCTCAATGACTCCTCGAAGGGGAGTGGGCTTGTCCCTCCGTATGTGTAGATTCGGGCCTTGGTGGGTGCGAGCGGGGGCCGTGGCGACAGACTGTCATACTGCTCCGAGTCCATAACATTGACCGATGTGCCTGTGTCGATGAGTTCCCGGACAGCGGTTCATTCTCCCAGGACAGAACACATCGGTGGCAGCCTCCGGTGGTTGTCAGACCTGCTGACAAAAGACACGACAAACACTTCGTCATCATCTTCGAGGGTGAGGCAGCGCTCCTGTGGCGGGTCGTCTTCATGCGACTGCAGGTCTTCGAGTGTGACTTGGTGCATGCGTTGTGACATGCCCCGTGACCTTGGCGGGGCCTGTCTGGACCGGCTGCTTCGACACACCCTGGCAAAGTGGTTCACCTTCCCGCAGAGGGAGCATGTCTTCCCCCTCGCTCCACACACTGCTGTCGCCGGGTGGTCCTCTCCGCAGTTGCCGCATGGCCCTCCGGTCGTCGCCCTTGGTGCCTGGTGAGCCATGGTGTGGCGCCGTTGGATTGCCTCACCCCTTTCCTCTTTGACGGGCACATATCTTGGCGCGTGTGGCGCCACGACTGTCTTGTGCAACGCAGCCTCAATTTTGCCAGCACGGACGTCCGATATTTCATGAGACCTGGCCAGGATGAGGATCTCGTCCAGCGAGATCCCTGGTTGTCGAAGGATCAGCTTCCGCAACAGTGTCGAGCGTCACCCCTGGATGACTTGGCCGCGTATTTCTTCCCTTTGATCCAGGAAGGCGTATGTGCTGGGGAGCACACCGGTATTGCTCGGCCTCTGTGGTTGGTATTGGGCCCAGCTGACCTCCCTCCCAAGCGTGCTGACCGAGCTGCAGGGCTGCTATGGCTGCCTGGGGCCTGCTGGCTTGGCAGTACTTATAGGCCGTTTCAGTGTCTTTGGGCCTCTGTATTGTCCGGGAGCTGGCAGATGGAGAAGGCAGGGGCCACGTTTGAGACTCCCTCGCCCCTTACTGCTCGGGAGGCCTGCAGTACCGCTACGTGCCACAGCAGGTGCCCGCTCGGGCCTTTCACTCACCGGTGACTTCTTCTGTGGCAGTGCGCACCGCCGGCTTGAGCACGCTTCTGCTGCACTGGGGAGGCATGCGGGTGGGTGCAGGGCACGTCGGCAGGTGTCAGGGTGCCGAGCGACATGTGGGCACAGTAGAGGCAGCAGCACAGGGCGTCTGAGGCAGGCCCGGGCTGCAGATGGCGGCGCATGTGGGCGCGGGCAAAATTTCCCATTGCCAAGATGACAGAGCATCGCGGGTGGGCTCCTCGTGCTCATTGTCGGGTGAAGTCTTTTTTTTTTTTTTTTTTTTTTTGAAACCGTTTATTACAAGACTCAAAAATATACAAATGTGGGCCTACAACCTTCCGGCCGGCCGCTAGCAATGAAAGGAGCATACGATATACATTTATAAAACACATGGTGCTGCGGCAGAGCATGCATAGGAGTTAACATCGTTACGAGCCACACCATCCAGACCCCACTATACGGTTCCATTTTAAACTTAAAGAACAACAAGTACAAACAAACCCACAAGGCAATCCTCAATCGGAAATAGCAACACGTGCTCCCCTAAAGGGGAAATCCTAGCCATCCATAGAAGTCTCAAGAGGGGGGTGAGATCAGAACTAGGGCTGGGGAAACCCAACGCCCAGGTGCCGGGGGGATGAGTTGGCTAAGGGGACGGGGCCGGCGACGGATCAGGCAATAACGGCGGAGCACAGATTCCCCCGCGGTAGGCGTTCCAGGGGCCCCACACTTTCACCCATGTCCCAGGCTTACCTCTCGCCACATACACCACCTTTTCCCGAAACATGCACCAATCCATATGTTCCTTCCAGGCTGAGACAGTCGGGGGCCTCTGGGATCCCCACAATTGGGCAATATCACG
This sequence comes from Triturus cristatus, assembly GCF_964204655.1. Classification (NCBI taxonomy): domain Eukaryota; kingdom Metazoa; phylum Chordata; class Amphibia; order Caudata; family Salamandridae; genus Triturus; species Triturus cristatus. Next base: position 378,115,975 of record NC_140589.1, read on the forward strand.
CTTGGCAACCATATACCCCAGAGTCACCCACCACGTCTGCGGCACCGAATAGTCGGCAGGCTCCCACACATTCAACAGGCATCTCCTCGCTTCGGGCAACAGCGCCACATGCGTAACCACTCGCAGCACCTCATGCACACCACGCCAGAACCCCTCCACCTCCGCGCACTCCCACAGGATATGCAGAAAAGTCCCCAACGCACCACACCCACGCTTACACAAACCGTCCTCAGCATAGCCCATACGCAGGAGCTTTGGCCCCGTCATGTAGACCCTGTGGAGTATCTTGAGCTGGACGAAACGAAGGCGAGCCGGTATGGCCACCTCTTTCGGGGAGGCCACCGCGGAGGTCCAGTCCTCGTCGTCCAGCTCCAGCCCGTCGGCTACCCAAGCCCCACGAAGGGCAGTCAACAAGTCTGAGCGGTCGTTGATCAGTTTTTTGTAGATCAGTGAGATCGTGCTGTCCGGGATGTGTCCATCCAGCACTCTATCCTCCAGGGGGGAACACTCCGGGATGGAGGCAACGTCCGGAAAGACGGAGCCCAGCGCATGACGGACCTGCAAATACCGAAAGTACTCGCTGCCCTGCAACTGAAATTCCGTCTGCAGCATCTCGAACGTTTTAAATCCTCCCCTCGTCCAGAGATCCCCCACTTTGCTAATGCCTATTATGTCCCACTTCTCAAAGCCCTTCGAGGTCCACAAGGAGCCCAACCGCTCAGACGCGTATAGTGGTGACGCCCGGGTCAAACGGTCCTTCCACCCCATAGCTGCATTGGCCGCATGCCACACTCGCACCATGACACGCGTGGGGCCCGTTAGGCGAGCGTTGGCCGCGCTAGAATAGAGCGCTCGATTATGGTCACCACCTGGAAGGAGCATCCTATCCATTTCAAATGCCGGGTTTAAGGCGGGCCCATATAGGCCCTGATTAATCGCAGCTAGCTGGGAGGCCCAATAGTACCGTTTGATATCCGGAAGGGCAATCCCCCCGTCATACCATGGGAGCGTCAGCTTCGCCAGGGCAATACGTGGCCTCCCGTCCCAGAACAGGCGGCGCTGCAAACTCTCCACTTCGCGGAAGTAGCGCGCTGGGACGAGGTCCATAGTGTTCTGCAACGCGTACAGGAAACGCGGCAGCGACATCATTTTAAACAATGCCGCCCGGCCGAGCGGCGAAAGCGGCAAACGCCGCCAGCGCGCGACATCCTCTTTCAGACGCTGGAGGGGGGGAAGCAAGTTCCGATCATACCGAGCCTCCGGGTCCAGAGTAATGAAGACACCCAAGTACCTAAATCCCTGCGGGGCGACCTGGATCGGACAGCCCCGCGGGAGGATAGGAGCCTCCCCGGAGAGAACATACACACACGATTTAGCCCAGTTGATGACAAGACCGGAGTTACGACCGAATGAATGCAAAACATCAACCAGTACTATGAGTGATTTACGTGGGGAAGCTAGGTACAAAAGGATGTCATCAGCGTATAGGGATACGCGGTCCTCATACTCGGGGGTCCAGCGGAGACCACGGATGGAAGGCTCCCACCGCAGCCACTCCGCCAGGGGCTCCAAGGCAAGTGCAAAGAGGAGCGGCGATAAGGGGCAGCCCTGCCGCGTGCCCCGGCCCAGCTCGAACGGAGCCGATACTCTTCCGTTCACCACCACCTGCGCCAATGGGCCCGAATACAGCAATTTGACCCAACTGATGAACCCTGGGCCAAATCCAAACTTCGCAAGCATCGCCCAGATGTATGGCCACTCAAGCGTGTCAAACGCCATGGTGGCGTCTAAGGACGCCAAAATGGCCGGCTCCCGTATAAACGGGACACGTGCGAGCACACCGTGCAAGCGCCGCAGATTAAGGGCTGTGTTGCGATGAGGAATAAAGCCGGACTGGTCCTGATGAACCAAATCGCCCACCACGCCGACCAGCCGATTGGCCAGTACCTTGGCGAGAATCTTGGGCTCCGCATTCAGTAGTGAAATGGGCTGATAGGATGTAACCCGGTCCCGAGGTCTCCCCTCCTTGTGGATGACCACGATTGTAGCCAGACGCTGGTCCAGCGGGAGGGAGCCCACCGAGTGTGCCGCCAGGAACATAGCCCGGAGGTGGGGTGCCAGCGTATCCGGTCGCAACTTGTACAACTCGATAGGGAGACCATTCGGACCCATGGCCTTGCCGGAAGCGACCGAGCGTATGGCGAGGGCGATTTCGTCGGAGGTGGGAGCGGCGTCCAGCAACACCCTGTCATCCCCGGAAAGGGACGGCAGCGCGATATCCCTGAGGAGGGCACGGGAATCCTCTTCCGAGCAGGGAGACACCGGGAATACACCCCACGGAAATAATCCGCGAAACAGGAGACGATTTCTTCTGGCTCAGTTACACACACACCATCCGTTTTCTCAATCAGCGGGACCACACGATTCGCTCTCTCTTTTTTGTCCAACCACGCTATCAGTTTACCAGCCTTATCACCCACATCATACAGTCGCCCCTGTTGCTCTCTACTGAGGCCCCTGGCCGCCTCCGTGACGAGGGCCCTATAGGCCGCTTGCTTGAGTTGGAGGACATGTAATGCGGCATCCGTCACCCCACCTTCTAAATTACCCTCCAACTCGGCTATTTCAGCCTCCATCCGGGTCACCTCCTCCCGCTCGCGCCTCCGGGCATGGGAAATAAGGGATAGGGCTTCCCCTCGGAGTACTGCCTTGAAGGCCTCCCACAGCGGTACAGCCGAAGGCACGGACCCCACATTCTCATCAAAATATCGCTGAAGGGATTTAATCAATTCAGCTCGAATGGTGGGGTCGCGCAGGTACCAAGGATTGATTGGGACAACCCTACCCTCACCCCTCGGAAAGACATCAAAGTGCAGTAGGAGCGGGGAGTGGTCCGAAATACCCCGTGGCAAATGGCGCACCTCTCCCACCCTCCCAACATAGGCCGCCGGGACAAGGACATAGTCTAGTCGTGAGAGACTACCATGGGCTCCCGAGTGGAAAGTGTACTGCAGCTGCGTGGGGTGTTTTAAACGCCAGCAGTCCACTAACCCAAATGTATCCAAGAGGCCGGGTAGCCACGCCTGTGCCCGGGGGAGGTCCCTAGGGGGGTGACGATCCACAGTCCCAGATACCACCGCATTGAAATCCCCCCCCCACAACTAAAAGCCCCCCCGGAAGGCCCAGGAGAAGGCGCCCCAGGTCTGCAAAGGTGGTCGACTGCAGCCCCGGTGGGATGTATACTGACACAAAGACAACCACTTTGCCCTCCAGTCTTCCCACCAAGACCGTGTAACGTCCCCTGTCATCGTGGAGCACCTCATCAATCTCCAACGGGAGCGAGTTCCTCACCATGATGCCCACACCCCTTGAGCCAGACGTGAAGCCCGAGTGAGCCACTAGGCGATAGCCACGCCGATTCATGGCGCAGAAGGAGTTGCCAATGAGGTGTGTCTCCTGCAGAAAGACTACATCGGGCGAGATTCGCTTCAAAAACTGCAGGACCACACCTCGTTTGGTCGGGTGAAGTCTTGAAGGCGATGCACCGGGGGCTGCGACCAGCCTCGTCGCCAATGTAGCGTGGCAGGGTCTAGGGAACAAGGACCGCAGCAGCGCTCTAATAAGGTACGACACACCAGTTACTTTTATGTTGGCCGGAAGACCCCGAGCGGTGTCCTGCCGTTTATTTATCCCCTTGGGTCGAGTCCGCCCCGAGGGCGGGGGGAGGTTTTGTGCATGTTACAATGTAGAGGAGAGCCCGAATGGCTCTCTACAGACTTATCCACTGCGAGCCTCTCAGCTGTGGTCCAAGCGAGAAGGTGAGCTGCAGCAGCTCCGTTTTCCCCTTAAAATACCAGATTGGTCAGGCTCGAGGGCAGCAATCTAATGTGTGCAGGCCCGAGCCTAAGTAGGTCATTCAGGAGGGTTTTTTAGGTTGAGCCTAGACAGCGCATGCCCTGTCGCAAGACCTATAGTAAACACAATATCGATGGTCATTTCTCCTGCCATTCTCCTGCTGCTTGCCATTTGTTAACTCTGTCATTGCTCTTGTAGGCTGGCTTATCGTTGGCTTGTGATCCATCACATCATTTCCGTTTTCCTTCCGTTTTGCAGGAAGCAGCACCGACCGACTACTGTTTAGTTGCGCTGGGCTGTTATCTTGTCATTTAGGGACTACTTCCTTGTTTTTAATGATTCTGCAGTTGTCACTGCTTGTTTCCTTTTACTTGGTCTAACCTTTTAACTTAGACTCTGAAAATTCAAGGTTTGTTCTTTGCTTCCTGCCTCAATTACCTCTTTACTGCTGAAGCCACGCAGGAGGCTGCTCAGCAAAGAAACCTTTGCAATGCAATACGTTTCACATTACTCAAAATGTGAGCTATTGGCATTGGGCATGCAATTTTTTTTTTCTTGTTTCAAATTATGCCAGCAGTAGCATAATAAAATAAATGCCTTTCACAAAGGAAAAGGCGCAGTACTGCAGGCTGTTACTAGGTGTCCCTGGAACACCTAGAAAAGAAACTTGTTTCACGAAGGAACAGACGCAGTACCACAGGCTGTTACTAGGTGTCCCTAGAATTTCTTTTCTAGGTGTTCCAGGGACACCTATAAACAGCCTGTGGTACTGCGCCCTTTCCTTCGTGAAAGGAATTTCTTACTGCTGGCATAAAAAACATAAGGTAAAATGGCACTCAATTATTTTTTGTCATCACTGAGCATTTCAGAGATTTGCATCTCAGACGCAGGCAGCCCCATTGCACGCCTGTGACTGGAACTAAATCCTGGCCCTGCGAGGCGAAATAATAATTGACTTGTTTGCACCCATTTTCGGTGTTAAAAAAACATCCTTTGCTGGTCATTCTTCAAATAAAAATTGCAACAGCTGATCCATATTTCATGCTTGGCAAAGCTTCACCAATCCCTAGGGAGAAGATAATACAGATCCCACAAACAGCAGCGGCACATAATTTCACATTTTAACAGAGGCTCAGAATGCGATTTTAATTCTGGAAATTGATACGTTTGGCCACTCCAGTAAGACCTGGAGCCCACCGATATCTGATGCATTAGACCCAATAGGTGAGCTCAGAACATAGCAGCAGCCCTCACTCCTTTCCTATGGCCAGTAATTCCCAAACCCCTCTCTTGTTTGCCCCTGAAAGCACATTTCTCGAATATGGCTGACTCCCACAACGCTGCTGGGTTGTAAATTAAATCCATTTAACACCCTCTGCCAACCATTTAAACAAGCATTTGCAATGCAATAGGTCTCGCATTTACGTGAGTTTGAGCTATTGGCATTGTAAATGTCGATGCCTTTTATTTATATTTTGGTTTTTAAAACCTAAATAAAAGGCATTGTCATTTACAATGCCAATAGCTCAAACTCGTGTAAATGTGAGACCTATTGCATTGCAAATGCTTGTTTTTCTTCACTTTTCATTATATTATGGAATTTGGTGTCTTTATCATCAGATTATTAAATGAGGACTTCAGATCCCAGCATGCAAATAACAAAACCCAGAATGGCTGTGCTACTCATGTTCCTTCCTGGGAAACTTGAGCGCTCTGTTACGGACCTCTGAGCCATAGCATACTGATAAGAGTTGACATGCCAGGCGCTCAGTTTTTAAATTCAACTGCAGAGGAGGAGGATTTCACTGCCATTAGATTAATAGCCCAAGAAAAAGAGGAGAGAGGTGCCTTAATGTCACAAAACTGCAAGGGAACTTTATCATGGACCATTCTAAGTAACTGCTACTCATCGTCACTCCACGCAACTATACTGCACTTTACGGCACTCTGCGCTGCTCCACTCTACACAACGTCAATCCACGCCGCTCTAGGCAACCCCATGCCGCTCTACGCAGCGCCACTGTACGCCTCAACCCTCTCCATAACACTACACTTTTCTCAACTTTCGAACACTTCACTCCACGTCCCTTTTGACCAATAACTTCTAGTTAGCGCCATGAAACCGCTTGGTGTACCTGCGCTCATTAAATACTTTTAACATAACATAACAGCTATACTGAATAGCACCCACACTAGAGTACAACAGAGCTAAAACATATTAGCAAAGCGATCAGCAAGACCCATTGGCTATGCCAATGCTTGTATTTCTGGTTCAAGAGTGGTTACATTTGTAGTCTCTGAGCAGTACACCCATTAGCTTGCCTGGTCGACCTGTCTTGACTTCATATATTGTCATTTCTCTTAGCTCCTGACGACTTGCCTCAGTGCCTGTGGGGCTATTTCCATCCTCTTGCTGCAGGATCCTGTACCGCCTTCACTCAATATGTTCTTGCAGTGCATAATTAGCACACCTCTTCCAGGGCCTTCATCATCTCTTTGTAGCTTTTGCTTACAGCCTTTAGCTGTCTGTTGCCGAACAACCTTGTTGACCATACCAATAACCTACAGCGGGCTTTCTGCCAATTAATTGCTTGCCATTGGTTGGCTTTCTTGTAATCTCATTTGCTTACTTAGTCAATGATTTTCTTTCCTCTTATGTTTGTCTCTCCCCTCGAATAGCTTTATTATCCCCCCTAATTGGATTTCTTTTATGGTTCAAATCTGTTAGTCACATCTTGTACAACATGTTAACAATTCTAGGTGTTAGAGGTAACCCCTCGACAACCTGAGTAAATAGAGCAACTTTTAAACCCAATTAAAGAGAAGGGAAAAAAGAGAAGAAAAAGAACACCCCCCTTCCTCATTATTCCCCGTCCCCACTTCCCTTGTACCAATATCTGTACTGTGTCTAGGGTTTTGGCAATGGGTTGCTTTCAGATGCTCTCCACTGGATCTAGATTAGCGAGCCATAATAATCGCAAGTACCTGGGACAGGTCAACTCTCTGACTCACTGAGTTAATAGAGCTATGAAGGGTCGCCATGTGGTTCTAAATGTGTCACCTCAAGATGTGAGCGTAAGGGTGAGTTTCTCCTTCCTGAGTATGCCCCAGAAGCGTTGTAACCAAGCCGCATGAGTCGGAGTGGTGGTCGACCCCAAAAGTGCTATAATAGTCTGATGAGCGGCCCCAACGCTTTACTTATCTGGTGCCCCCTGCGTGATGTGAGAGGGTATGCAAGAGCGTTTGGTAGGCCAAGCAGGATACACAATGGGAATCTGGGGAGCTGGGTGGTGAAGTGGGTATCAATATTATCTAGTACCAAGGACCAGAACTCTGTTATTTTCTGACCGTCCCAGAGTATGTGGGTGGCATGCCCTTCGCCCTGTACTGGCGTCAGCCATTATGACTGCAGGCTGGGTTCCCCAGGTGGAGTCACACCCGGCGTTGGGTACCAATAAGAAATTATTTTTATGGGGGTTTCAGTGTTTGACATGTTGTAGGAGGTGTGCCTCACTCTGTGGAATATGTCATGCCACTCTTTCGGAGAGAGCTGGCGCCCCAATTCTATATCCCAGCATTTCTGAGCTGGGGATTTGTCTTTGGTCAGCGGAGGCTGAAGAAAAACATAACGTTCGAGAGAAGGCCTTTGTGTCACAGTTTGCCTAGGAGCCACCTCTCATAAGGGGTCAGTAATAGTTCTGCTCCCTGTCGAATTGATGGGTGCATTAGCCAATGTCTAATTTGGAGGTATCGGAAAAGTTCGCCCTCTGGCATGGTGTAGGGGATAGGGCCATCTCGGTCAAAGAAGTTCCTGCTGCTTTACAGGTTGCTTCTTGCCACGCCCAGAACTACGGCCCGGTACCAGGTGTAAAGTCAGGCTTGTCTATGATTGGTATAAGGAGGGAAGGAAGGGTAGTTAATCTTCCCCCACGTGTGCACCTGTTCCACACCTTCAATAAGGAGTTTGTGATTGGTGAAATGTAAAGGCGTTGTGCTCGGTGCACCCGCGAGAGGAATGAGACTTTCTCCAACGAGGTTCCTGCCAGGGCTCTGTCCATAGACAGCCAGTGTTTCTCTGACTTTACTGTGGACTATTCCACTAGGTTTCGAAGCTGGGGTGCTTGGTAATACCGGAGCAAACAAGGTATGCCGAGACCGCTTTCTGCTGGGAGGAGCCAGCTTCTCTCTGTACTCCTTCTGGGCTGCTTATCCGCCCAGATAAAGTGATGAAGTGCAGCCTGTAGGACCATGATCGTGCCTACGAGGGGGGTCAAGGGAAGGGCCTGGAATAAGAAGAGAATCCTGGGCAAGGTAGTCATCTTCGAGGCCGTAACCCAACGCAACCAGGACAGTGGGTAGTGCAGCCATTGGTCCAATTCGGTATGCGCCCGTTTCATCAGTGCTCAGTAATTTAGTACATTTGTTCTTTCTAGTGTCGGGCGAGCTGGACTCCTAGGTATGGGATTGACTCGGTTGCCCAGCAAATTGTGTAGGACCTCTACTGCAGGAGGAGGAACCATGAGGTTGAGAGCCTGGGACTTATGGACGTTCCTTCGGAACCCAGACACCTCTCCTAACTCCTCCAGCTCTTTTAGAAAATGTGGCGGACTCTCACAGGGATTGTCTTTCATGACCATTACATCATCTGCGTATAGACTCCTCCCCACCCAGGTGGATCCCCTGGATCTTGATGTGATCTCTCACTTCCTACGCAAAAGGCTCCATGTAGAGAGTAAATAGGAGAGGGGAGAGAGGGCAACCTGTTGCGTGCCCCTACGTTTTGGAAAGTATTCAGAGCCCTGTCCATTCACCTGCACCGAGGCCACCGGAGACTCATAGCTGCTGAGAACGAAGGATCGGAATCTCTCCCTGAATCCAAAGTGCATCAGTGTCGCATTCAGGAAGGGCCAGTGGTCCCGGTCGAAGGCCTTCTCCATGTTCACTGATAACATACTGGACCCTTCCCTACGGTGAGCTTTATCTATGATATGTAGGAGCCTTTTGGTATTGTCCGCGCATTGTCTTTGAGGGACGAATCCTGCTTGATTGGGGCTTATGAGGCCCTGGATGAGGGGGTTAAGGCGGGATGCGAGGATTCCAGTGAACAGTTTTGCATCCACATTCAGACGTGATAGGAGAATAATTAGCGCACAAGCTTTTGTCTTTCCCAGGCTTGGGGATAACAACTATAGACACCTTGAGCATCGACATCCGAGAGGGCTATCCGCTCCCCCCTAATGACCGCCTTCAGCGCACCCCAGAGGCTAGGGGTGAGCGTGTCAGTGTGGTCATTAATATCCAGATAGTCGCTTATGGCTTTATTATTCTGCTTGACAACCTCTGGTCGCTGCAGTAGTTTTTCCCGCTGCCTCCAGTGCCATCGCATATCCCTCCGTTGAGGGTAGGGAATCTCGAACATGAGCGCTGAGTGGTTGGACAGGGCTCTTGGCTCTATCTCCACTAAACGGAGCAATTGCGGGATGTCGCGGGTTCCTAGGAAGAAATCTAATTGGGTGTATGATTTGTGAGCGTGTGAAATGAATGTGTAGTTCCGGCTGTGGGGATGGAATGCCCTCCACAGATCTGTCAGCCCCACCTCCCTCTTCCAGGCATGTCCTTCCACTGACCGTGTCCCGGCACCTCCCTCCTTATAGACAGATCGGTCCATATTCTTGTCGAAGAGTATGTTGTAGTCGTCCCCCACTAGAACCAGTCTGTCTTGAGCTAGTGCCTCGCGGATAAAATGCTCCTGGCCTTCATTAGGTGCGTACAAGGAGCCCAGAGTCTGTGTCTGGGTGCCTAGTTGAATTTGGTGGACCAGGAGGTGGCCTTTGAGTTCGATAAGCTTAGGCCTATCGAACCATGGAATTTGTGGGGTAATAGGATTGCCACCACCACTGTTTTGCGTCCATGTGAGGAGAATAGTTGTTGTGGGAAGGCTTTGTAGTTGAGCCTGTGAGAATCGCTTGCAAGGAGGTGTCTCTTGAAGGAGACCAATATCCACCCGGTGTGCTCTAGGTACGAGAGAACAGTTATTTATTTGACTGGGTTGTTAAGTCCCTTAACGTTTAAGGAGATCACCTGGCCTCATGATATGTGTGCAGTCTAGCTAAGAGCCAGTGATCTGTCCCCCTGTCTCTCATGCTGTACTAAAGTGTGGAGTGAGTGCCCAGGGAATGGGAGTTGCTGCGCCTGAGGCGCTGTCATCGCTGTCAATAGTGCAGTGGATTGGTACATGTCAAACAAACATATAGAAACAGGAACAACGTCTTGGGAATGAATGGGCCGATCTGGGCGATCCAGGCTTTCTGGCAAGAAGAACAGAAGGTGGGGTCCTTGATGGCCATATAACTGTGTGGGGGGGTGGTCCCTCGGCCCCGGATAGCATCTGATGTACATCCCCTCTGTGGTTGAGGTCGACTCCAATGTTTTAGTCGGTATTTATCTGCACCGATCACTGGCCAGGCTCTCTAGAAGCGCCTTTCTTTTTTGTGCCATCTGCTCTGGGTCCAGTTTCAAGGGACCTCCGCCCCCGCCGCAACTATTGGCGCCAGTCCTAGCTCCTGTCTTCTCCGTGCCTCACACGGGTTCCTCTGGTGGCTCAATCCAGAGGAGGTCACAAGCCGCGCTGATGGAGCGTAGTTGGTGGATTTTCCCTTCCATGGGGAAGACTTGGCGAAAAGGGTGGTCCCCATGTGTATGGTGTGTTGTGCTCTCGGAGGTAGGTAGTCACTGGGCGGAACTTCCTCAGTTTCTGCGGCCTGATCGTGAGAGGTCCTGGAATTATTGTAGTGGGTGGCCACAGAAGTGTATCGGATTGGTATCTCTAGCTTTGCGATGGATACGCTCTTTTAGGGGTAAATTGTGTACACAGGCAAAGATGTCTCGGGAGGGCCCACTCGGTGGACTCTATTATGTCGGATGCCTAGGATCTGGGCGAAGATTAGCAGCAACATACTCCTTAACGTTTCTGGCTTCTGCTGATGCTGGGGGTTTCTGATCCTGATATTGTTGCGTCTTGATCTATTTTTGAGGTCTTCAGCATATGCCTGAAGATCTATCTGCTGATCGGTAAGGCGGATTAGTTCCTGTCTGAGCTGGTCAAGTTGCTCAACTCTGGTGATCTCGTAGGTCTCCAGGGTGCCCACTCTGTCCCCAATGTCGTAGATCTCCTTCCTAACTCCCTGCAGGTCCTGAGCCCAATCCCTCTTAATTGACTGCAGGTCTTCTCAGAGGGATGTGAACAAGGTCCCCAGGTAGGATCGGGTGATCAGTGCCTCTTCCTCATCCGTATTCTCAGAGGGCAGGGGAGCCGCTGAAAGGCTCTGGCGCTCCGAGGCAGGAGACTTCCTTTGCATGTCCCTCAGTGAGCGGTCCTTCTTACCCCGGGGCGCCGTCATATCTCTGTCTGAGGTGCGATTGTCTTTGGCTCTGCACTATAAAGGTGGGAAAGTCTCTTCCACAGCGGGCTCAAATCTGCATGGGTGGGGATCCTGCCTGCCTCCCACATCCAAGAGGGGGCAGTATCTTAATTGTTGGTGTTCGGCTTTCAGTGGAGGGGAACACAGCCTAGGTGTGGGCCCCCTCTCTCAAGTCCCAGGAATCTGTGTGTTGCCTCGGCCATGTAGGGCAGAGTGAAGTAGGGCACAGGACTCTAGCCGATCTACTGGGCGTCTCTTTGCCACGCAGGCTGCCCCTTAGGGGCCGAGGTTTGCGAGCGCTTGTCAGCCCGTCTCCCCCACCTCGCCCTGAACCTCACTCGCCTGTCGTACTCAGGATGCTGCTCTTGGGTACTTCATGGCTCACTCCCCCAGGAGTGAACTCTGGAGCTGGATGCTGGCTTAGTCTCTCTTAGGGGAGGGTCCCCCCTGCCTTGGTTGTGTTCTGCTTCTTGGGGCCTCTTTCCTTGTTGGCCCATTGGGCCCTGGCTGTGAACCCTTATCTTGGGCACGCGACGCTTCAAGGGGGCCCTCTCTCACTCTGGATGTGTCCCGGTGTCTGTTTCTCTTCGCGGTCTCTCGGCCATCATGGCCTAGTTTGCCTGGTTGCTTTAAAGGATCATCCGGGCTCGGTCCTGGCAGCCAAGAGGAACATGGGTTAGGGAGCCGCAGAGCGAGAGATCCACCCCTTCAGTCAAGAATTTACGGTGTTTTGACGGGGCCGGAGCGGAGGAACCGAAATGCGCATCCACTCACTCTGCCATGCGTCCACTCACTCTGCCATCTTGGCCACGCCTTCCAATTAGATTTCTTTTATCCTTCCATTGTTGGGCATGTGTTTCGATGCTCTCCCCCCCCCCCCCCGTGCTGCTCCCCATCTCTTGCGCTTTGTGTTGCACTTCATGCCTTAAAACTCAATCTTAACAACACAGTAATGGGTATATGTTTTTTTGCAGGGTTTGGACTAAAAAGCTGATCTTGAGTTGGCGTTGTTCTATATCCTGCGTTCTACATGTTGCATCAAAACCTGCACCTTGGCATATAAAAAAAGGAACATTTGTGGTGCTGGGAGAAGGGCGGACTTGTGAACTCACTTAGCTTGCATTTGAGGCAGAAGGTGTATTTTCCATGCCATGCAAGTAGATATCTCTTCATGTGGAGGCCCATAATCTGCTCCATGGGCTGCTACCAATAGCTTCTAGTATTTGGATTTTGTTTAATTTGTGAGCCCTCTGAAAAGTAAATTAGGCCTTGGAATGCATTTTCCTTTAAATTCTGACTCTTCCTTATACTTTTTAATTTCTGTGGATCGTTTCCTGCGTGGAACATTTTTGAAAAAGAAACTGCTGTTTAGAAAGAACAAAAATATTAAATTCAATGTACATTTTCGAGCGAGCTTAACATTTGTGTTTGATTTCATCCAGTATTATTATTACTAAGTTATATTTATCATAACATTTATTATAGTTATTTATTATTATAGTTTATTAATACTTTTTTTTTTTGATTTTCAAACAATGTTTCACATCCAAGCATTGAAAAAAAGTCAAGCACTTTGCATTCCCATTATACATGTGAGACCTATTAGCTTTCCCAGTGCTTATTTATAAGTGGGGAGGGAGGGCATTCGGCAGCCCTGCTGCTTTCCCTTTGCCACCTGGGGGCTGAAGAGGGATGCAGACCACTTCTCTCCAACCCATGCCAGCTTTCCTCTGACTCCATTAGACTCTTTTCACATGTAACCAGAATGCCCTCTTTACTGCGCTCTGTCTCTTTTCCTTCGGGTCTGAATGCACAAGCTCATAAAGGTGCTGGCGCTATCTTGGGCCCTCTGCCTTGGGCCAGTAGCTTCTCTTCTGTGTATCATCCAAGAAAGTGCCTATTTTTCCACCTGGCTGTTCGCCTAGGAGCTTAGGAGAACACATTGAGCCAGCTGTCCTGCTAGCCATTCCCCATCAGTCTTTATATAACGAATTTACCAACTGAACCATTGCTACAAAAATGTCATTGTTGCTCTGTAGTTGCCATTTAACATTATAGTGCAAGGACTTGATTAAGAAACACTTTTCTATCACTCATTAAGTGTGAAATATACTCCTGATGGAAAGTATATGTTCGAATATTACATCTTTGTTCTCACTGTCAAACTCAATATTTGATAAAGTACTCCCTGCAGTACATTACAAGGATATTGAAAGGCCCAGAGGACCTCCATGACCATATAGAGTAACAAGGCTGAGTTCCTTTTATAAGGTTATGGGAACTCATAGGAAACTTAAAATATCCTTCTCGTGTACGGCAGGGGAATACTTTAAGGCATGTTAGAACATTGGAATGCTGGGAGCTCCATTGAAAACAGTGGAGTGCTCTGGGCTTGTAATGGCCAGTAGAAGCCTGGAGCACCAACATTTCAATGCTGTCCTTCACAGCTGTTGCTGTGAACAAAGGCCTCACAGACCCAGATGTGATTTCAGTCCCCCCAGTCTTAGAGAGGCCTTTGTTTTATTTGTTCGAATGTTCTGCCTTCTTGTGGCAGAATGTTCTAATAGCCTTATAGCCCTCCGTAGCTGGGCTATGCCGGCATTAAACTCCTGCTCCCTTGTTTAACGCTGGAGCAGGCCTTTAATGGGCAGTTTAGTCTTCTACGGCGGGCTATATAATATATGGTCACACCATCACCTTTTGTACAAACCACTTAAATCCTTGTTGTGTAGCAAATATGAAGAATAAAAAGAGAATCTCTAGCGCAAAATGAAGCGCATCAAAAAACTGTTATTCGTTGCCCAAAAAGACATTAATATTAGTAATTTTTATACATGTCCAATTTTTCTTTTTTTTAAGCTGCAGCAGCTTGAAATATGTAGAACTATGCATACATATTCTAACTTTTCTATAATTGCCTAAGTAGTTGAAAAAATAAAATATTGCCATAAACAATTCCTTTCCGCAAATCACTGTAAGATAGTAAAAGAGTAGAAGAAAGAAAAGCAACATTTTGTTTTATTTTAAATAGCTGCTTTAATTATGTCCCTTGACCTGACTTGCCTTTTCGCTCGCTGTTGGCTCTGGTAGCAGGGATTTTAGTGTCAGAACTCAACTGTTCTAAGTTATTTTAGTAGAGTTCTGATGTCACTTTTTATAATGGGCTCTGGATGTGTCTCAAGTCGCCTATTATATATAGAATTATAGATGGGTAACTGTGAATTACGGTGATATTTTTAACCAAGAGATTCTGACTGGCATGATGTCACTCAGAACCCAAGTTAATAGGCTTACCTTCGAGGAGACTACAACTCAGAGCCAATTAACCAGCTTTCTGACCTTTACACAAGAGAAAGTGAATAACCTCCTTCTAACAACTAAATCAGGATCTCCCAACGATCCATGCCCCCCCCCGCCACTCTACATCTGGTTTCAGAAAAGATCAGTTCCCATTTAGCTCCCCTCCTAAACAAAGTAGTCCAGTCAGGGACTTTCCCCTGTTCTTGGAAAAAGGATTGTATCAGGCCGATTTTGAAAAAGTCCACCCTGGATCCAACTGAGGTTAAAAACTATCGACCGATATCGTGCCTGCCAATAGCAGCAAAAATTCTTGAAAATCACTAAACGGTGAGTTAATCTATCAGCTTAACTCCAACAATCTTTTGGATCCCAGCCAGCATGGCTTCCGACCACGTCATTTCATGGAGTCGGCCCTGATAATGGCCACGGAGGAGAGTCGCAGACAGGTGGATGGGGGGGGGGGGGTGCAGAGCCGTCCTTATCCTACTAGACCTATTGGCAGCATTTGACATCATGAATCATGCAGTGTCAGTGCGACTCTGGCCCTCCTCTGCTCCTTCCTAGCTTTCAGAGAGCAGAGGATACACATTCGGACATAGGATACACATTCGGACAATCTGATATTTTCCATCTCCCGTGCGGGGTACTGTAGGGATCGGCCTTCTCACCAACCCTAATTTAACATCTATGTTACTCCGTTGGCCAGACTCATCAGAGAGCATGGTTTCACTCTTGTCTCATTCGCGGATGACTCTGATTGTCATATCCGTATCAAAAAAATCAGAGGCTACAGCCATAAGCTTTCATAACTGCCTGACTGAAATCATGAGCTGGATGAATCAAAACTTTCTTAAAATTAGCACCGATAAAACGGAGGTTATGGAGTTTGGCAAGGGCCTAACCCTGTGGAATCCAACATGGTGGCCAACCGAGGCGGGTGAGTGTCCCCGCCCTACAACTAAGGCTAGGAATCTAGTAGTGATCCTCGATATTCAGCTAAACTTCGCAGGACAGATCAATCGCCCAACGTCCTCATGTTTCTTTCTGCTGAAGATCTTACACAAGATCCTTTCTTTCATCCCACAGGAGCTTTTAAAACTGTGATAGTAGCCCTTATCCTTTCCAAAATAGACTACTGCAATGCACTTTTCTGGGCTTTGACAAAGTGTAGATGACTAAACTACAATCTTTACAAAAGGCTGCTGCGCGACTACTACTAAATATTCCTAAAGGTCCCCCTATCTCCGCTAGTATCAGGTCACTACATTGGCTCCCCACTCAATGAGTGGAATTCAAGGCCTTCTGTCTGGTTCACGAGGCACTGTATTGAGAAGGTGCCGTGGATATTCAGAAATAGTTTTTATGGTATTCACCCACGAGATACCTTAGATCTACCAATGCGGGCCTTGTACAAATTCCCAAAATCCACACAGCAAGATGGGGAGGCAGGAGTCTATCCTACTGTGCAGCTAAACTGTGGAACAAGATGCTGGCTGCTATGAGGCTGCAGCCAAACGGGCAGCATTTCAGGAAATTTCTCAAAACCTGGTCGTTTTTACCTCCATCTAAGTGCAGGCTTGAACTGAGCAGCTCTCCTCACACCTACCTAGCGCCAAGACGCCTCGGCAATCGAGCTCTTTATAAATCTACTTTACCTTACCTTGAATAATATCCCCGTAATTAGCTCTTTACCCATCTATAATTTTGTTGGATATGGCCCCTCAAATCTCCTACCTCTTGGCTTCCAACTGCTACGTAGATGTAGAGAAGTAATGGGGGAGCCATACATAACATGCCCTCTACTCCCTGTCCAAAATGTAAACAAAAGAAATTACCTTATGTCACCCACCCCAACCACTCTCTGTGCCCTTCCTTGCCTCTCCTCCAGAAACTGTGCTCTCTGCATTCCATTGCTGCTCTGACACACTCTCATAGAGCCCACCCAAAGCAGCCAGGAATTCTTTTATGATGTAGCATCAGTGAGTTATAAGATATGTAACCCACTGTTGCTATGTCACAGCGGTGAATTATCACATTTAGAATGTGACATTTACGCTAGTGAATGTCAGTGAGAGCCATACATAACTAAGAAATTAGAGATGGGTTTTATATAGGGATTGAAGAATCCCTTGAGTTATAAATTATTACCACTGTCAGACAACTGTCTGTGCTACTTAGCAGTTTTAAACTGGTATACTACTCGTTTGAAAATAGATGTAAACCGCTCTGCTTAAGGATGATATCCCTGCCTATCCTGGTTTTACTTCTTCAATATGTAAAACTTTTTTAAGCAGGAGAATGTAGTGAGGAAAGTTTGTTTTAAACATAAACACGTCAAATGTAGGCAAAATGTATTGTCACTGCACTTCAAACCCTTCTGTATTCCAGGATATTTCAATATGATCATTTGTGCTAGCCACCCATCACCATCTCATTTCTTCACTTAAAACGTGTTGCTGATTCATTGTGTTCACCTGATCAGTGACCTCTTCCTCCATGTCCACCTAATAAGCCACCTTCTGTTTGCTGCTAACAGCTTTGATACATATCAAGTGTAGGAGAGTAGGGTCTGCTTTCTATGTTCACCCCCACTTTTTGCTTTTGCTTTACTGGTTTTCGACTTGGATGTGGCTGTGGGCCTGCTAATCAGACCCACAGCCCTGCTGTTCTCTCTCTAAATTAATACTATGTACTTTAGGTGCATAACCCATTTGGATAGGATCACCTTATTGGCCCCTGTACAGTGTACCCTAGGTACCCAGGGCATAGGTGTACCCTAGGCCTACCAGGGGCTGCAGCATGTATTGTGCCA
Organism: Triturus cristatus; assembly: GCF_964204655.1. Taxonomy (NCBI): domain Eukaryota; kingdom Metazoa; phylum Chordata; class Amphibia; order Caudata; family Salamandridae; genus Triturus; species Triturus cristatus. Next base: position 378,133,363 of record NC_140589.1, read on the forward strand.
CCCCTGGCCTGGCCTTCCATTTTGACACAACTGGCTGATCACTCAGCTGGGGCAAGGTCGTGTAATCACCCCTTGCTTAGGTGTAGTATTCCTATACCTGACTTACATATAGACACATGTGTACCTATCAGTCACTCCTATGGCAGGCCTTGACAATCCTGGAGGCAGAGTGCTTGGTAACATGTGAGATGGTGCTCTAGCATGAGCTGAGCCTGTCTGCAGCTTTCGGAACCATGTCCTTATAGCTGTTCTATGATATAGCCTACCATATACTCTTAAAGTGCCTTATAATCTTAGACGGTTATGGTAACTATGGTTTGGCTTTATCAAAACATGTCGTGTAAGGTGTCTAACACTCGGGAATAATACCCCCATGCCATTTCTGGACATGAGAATATTACTCCCCCCTTCTAGAGGGAAAGACATGTTAAAATCATACTTCAACTGTTAGCCTCTGACCAAAGCCTCAGCATCACAAAATGGATGCTGCTGCCACGACACCAGTCTGACCTCCTGCAGCTGGGAGTGATCCCAGCCAGGGAGGCCTGGACAATAGGTTTCCTGCTTGGGGAGGTGCTAGCACCTCCCCAGACAGCCTTTAGTGTATTGGGGCAGGGTGGGCTGAAAGGAATGAGACATGCCTGGGGCACACAAGGTGTTCCTTGCATAGTCCAGTTCAAACCGGCGCTGGGGCACTCCAGCCCCAGCTCTGGCGCGAAACTGGACAAAGGGAAGTGGGTGTAACCACCCCCTCCCAGGTCCCACCCATAAGGCGTGACCTAGCAGGTATCCCAGCCCCCCAGATTAGTATAAGAGTGGGAGTTGGGCCTCAAGACTCTAGATTATCCTGAACCTGCAAAACTGAACAGAAACTCTGGACCTTCGACATTCGACGAAAGAAGAAGACTGAAGAATCTCCCTTGTAGCCAAGGAGTGGCTACCCTGTGCAAACAGGCACCATCAAGAGACTACCCTTTGCTTTGTGAAACGTTCGACGAGGAACCGACTGCAGAGCCCGACCAGAGCCTTGATTTCCAGACTTCTCCGACCCTCATCCACATCTGCAGCAGAGCTGAGATCCGTGGAGGCGACGAGCGACGTGGGACCGGCTACCTGGGAAAAGTGGCTAGTAACTTACAGCGCAGCTTCTGAGGTACCCTCGAAGTTGTGCACCGGGGATTGAGAAGCCCCAACCCCAAGCACCATCTGCACCGAAGACCAGCCCCCCACACTCCACGAGTCCTGCGTGGGGCCCTTCAGCATTTTCCTGCTTGCCGCGTCTGTCCGGTTGCTTGCCCGCTGGCTAGTGGCCTTTGTGACGACGCTCCCTGAAATCTTCTGCGCTGGTTTGGCTCCTCCAGACTGGCTCCCGCTTCTCTGCAAAGAAGAAGCACCCCAGACCTTCCTGGTCTGCACCAGAAGCAAGTCCTTTGTTCTTCGTGGGTTCCGCTTGCCAAGGCTTGGTGAGTCCTAGTCCAACTTCGACGCCGCCGACAGCAAGAGCCTTCGTGGGACAGCTCGCCTCCTGGTCCTGGTCGTCCTCGACGCTTCCTGGTCCTCCTGGCTGCAGCGACAAGCTTCACCTTCACCTGCAACTCTTCACGACATCGCCTGGTTCCTTCCTGGTTCCACGTGGTCACTGGCTAGTGACCTTGACTCTGTCCCTTCTGCTTGCAGGTTTCTTCTCTTCTTGATCCCAGCCTTGGGATCCACCGGACACTCTCCCCTGACTGCCTGTCAGCATCTTTTTCAGGCATCCATAGGAGTCGACGACGAAAACGACGCATCTTCACCCCTATGCACCCGCAGCCTGTGGGCTAGGTAACTTGGGTACTCCGGTGCTCATCAGGATAGTGACTATCCTAGTGTCTAGTTTTCAAGTCTCAACTTCCTAGCTACTCCGGAAGTGTCCTAAATCTATCTATTTCTAAACTGTAACATTGCTATTGACTTTTACGCATTACGCGTGAGTGTTTCCACTCTGCACACGAATCCCGTGGGCCTCCCACTTCCTAACTAACGCTAGTGTAGTGTAGCCCCAGCGATTCCCTAGGCCTAGGCCTATTCTACTTCCGTGACAGTGGTTCTTATACCACTTATTTAGTATATGGTTTGCGTGGCCCCTAGGGCCTAACTGTATTACTTACCTGTGTGACTTACTGTATGCATTAATAAGACTGTGTTGTACTTACCTCTAAACTCATAAAGAGTGCTGAGGGTTTGCTTAGAATAAATACACTTTATTTTATATATATATCTGTTGTGGTGTCCTTTCATTTGGTATTCAAGGGATTATATATGGTATCACAGCTGGCTTCACATGCCATTCAGAGTTTAGCCTAAGACTGCTCTTGTCCATGCTACCACTAGGATAGCTGGTCTATAAGGTTGACTTTACAACCAATCACCATAAGGGTATTTGGACTGATATAAGGTGTACACTAGAACTAGTGACATCATACATCAGGCCAACTTCTCACATCAAGTATATGTTAATTTAAGTTTAGTTGAAGGTCTTAGGCAACCCTTCAGTGCTGAACCTATCTCAAAAGATTGTATGCTTGTTTTCTATAGTTCCTATTTCTGCATTTAGTCTGGGGTTTGTCCCTTTAATTCCTGAGAGATAGGGAGCAGATTGAATCTTATCCACAGGAACGATCAGTATGCTTTATTATTAGGTCAGGAATGGCACAAAAGTAGAATACTATGCCAGCAGTCTTGATATGCTTAGCCATAGATTGTTTGGTAAAATATATTGTTTCTATGACATATGATCTGACTACTCTTATTTTTTTTATTTTTATTTTTTTAACTCTCACAAAGTGATTGGAGTCTACAGGAGTGATTACTATTATTGAAACTCAGTGACATACAGTATATCTATTATTGCAATATTTAGGTTGAAGCCTACCAGACACAGCACCCATTTGGTTAAGAAAGACTTATTGGGGACTTGTCTATAGCTGTCCTGGAAAGCAACTCCGCCCATTGGTTTCCATTGTCTTTTTGTTTAGTCCCTCTTATTTTCTTGCTTTCTATTTGAAGGTTGTATTTATTTTAGCCCATCCATCTAGTCTTTGTCCCTCCCATGAAACATAGCCTGTTTACCGCCTCTCTGATTGGCTCCTTTTAACCTTCCACATGTGTTTGCTTTTAGCGAAAGTTTTTACATTTTTCTGAAAGCACTCAATGAGAGTGCATGTGTTTTCCTCAAGTTTCTCGCTTCTCTCAGCACATTTCTTTTCCAAACATTATATCAATTTAATTTTCCACAACTTTGTCCTTCAAGCCTCTTTAGGGCTTCACTTTTATATAGCTTCACCTTTCGAGCCGCTCTCCTGTGCCCTTTAACTCCACTTTGCACTCTCTTGTTTGTTCGCTTACACCCGCTCCACATTGCTCTGTCTCTATGTTGCTTCCCCCACCTGCGCCCTCCATGTTGCTCCCCCAACGCACCTTATGTTTATTCCCCGCCCTCTGTGTTGCTCCCACCACCTGCCTTCTATCACACCACTCACATTCTTCTCCCCAGCCTTTGCATAACTTTTTTTTTCTATTTAGCTCGAGTCTAGTAGAGCTCTCTCGCTTTCTGTTGTGAGACATATTGTTGGCTTACCAAGAACATAAATGGGCTTTGAGCCAGTCTATTGCTTCCTATTGGTTGGCTTTCCTGTCTGTCAAGAATTCCTGTCATGCGAGGGGAGGAAAACGGTAACCAGCGAAAACGGACTACATCTCCCAGGATGCTTAGCGGTTGAGAGGTTATGTAAACAGGAGAGCTGTTACATAACTCAAGGAAAACACGCCCTTATGTAAACAGGAGAGCTGTTACATAACTCAAGGAAAACACGCCCTTATGTAAACAGGAGAGCTGTTACATAACTCAAGAAAAACACGCCCTATAAAGGGAGGAACCGGGAGGTACAACGCTGTCGGATATTGTGTTTACACCGACGTACCTGCTTAGTGAAGAGCAGTGTTCCGGAGTGGTGCTCCAGTAAGGCAAGAACGGAGGTAGGTCGAGTCGTTACTCCCTGGGTCGTGTCTTGCCCCATCGTCACCTGTGAAGGACCCGGAAGCTCTACCGGATAACCATTGAGCTTCGCTTTTTGACTCGGCTGAGTCAAAGCGCAGTGGCGCTTTTTGCTGGTTGGAGTCGTAACTCCCAGCCCGACCAGAGGTACAGGGACTGCCAGCTGTAACGCACACCAGGAGGTGTTTGCCGCGTTACAGACTCGGAAGTCCACGGGATCGATCGAGCGGCTGCTCTCGGTTCAGTCTTCTTTGCTTGTGATTGGGGTATCGGTGACGCATCACCAGGAGGTGACTCCGCGTCCCGGTGCAGTCTGAGGAAGAGGTTGAGCGGCTGCTCCCTTCAGGTAGAGACCCCGGCTGGGTGTTTCCCTGACTCCTCGATTCTCCCCAACACTCTTCGTGCCCCTCACAGCCTACCGATTGGCATTGTCGGCCATTTCATTTCTGCCCTCTGTTGGCATACGCCGGGATCGGCGTATATGCAGAGGACGGTTAGGACCATCCGTGCTGTGGGCTGGTAACGTACTTAGCCTGGAGGATTCCAGTGACTATAACCTTTGTTTATTCCTTGTATTATTTTTGCCTTCATTAAAATAACTAAACCTTCACAAGTGGTTGCGTTCTCTTTATCGTGTCTGTTAAACGATCCTGAGACGTCAGGGCGTTACACTGTCACACTCTTTGGTCAGTGTCTTATTCCTGTCCCAGTTTGTCAATCTTTTGTTTGCCTCTTTGATGGAGCATAGTCGCTTTACCATCTCTTTAGATTGGCTAGCTTCTGCGCTTCCACTTTTTTCCTTTTTCATACACTTACATTTTTCTTTCGTCTTAAACATTCCATAGGAGAGCATGTGTTTTCCAGCAGTCTCTCTTTTATACATTTCTTTCTCTGCACTCAGTGTTGCTGTCTTTCGCCTATGTGCATCTCCCCTGCCCGCACCATGTTGCTGTCTCGCTTGTTTCTTCTCTTCCTCGCCCTGCATTGCTTGCCCCACCCTCTCTTCCCCCTCCACTCTCGCCAGTTGCTTTTCCTCCCCACCACTTCTGTGTTACTTACTCTCGTCATGCTCCCAATCCCCGCCCTGGCCCTCTGTGTTGATCTCCCCACCTGCACCCTAAAAAGCAAAACATATAACTATTTGTGTGTTTATATATTTTTTTTGTGGTGTGTATGTGTATATCTTGTTAATTTACTGATCCAAATTGGTACATAAAATAAAATTGCTCATTTCATTTTGTAGATGGATGCATGGTGCTTCCCTATAAAATGAATGACGCGATCTCTGGGCATTCGCTCATTTTTGTAACTTTTTTTTAGGTCTCTCCTGACGTGGGCTGCGCTCATGCACAGTCTGGCTGACCAGATTTAATGATTTGGTGTATTTTCTGTAAAGGGCATTAAGCCCCACCCCTCTTTTCCATTGGCCGGCGTCACTGTTTATGCTAAACGGTGGCCAGCCATTGGAAAAGAGCTCCTTGTGACGTTTTCGTTTGGCTTTTTGAGCCGTCCCATTTGGTCGGGCTCGTCTGCCTTCCTTGCGTCGCAAAAGCTTTAGCTTTATGGGGCCATGTGTTTAAACACATGGCCCCATAAAGACCAGCTCCGCCGCATGTTTATTTTTGCATCTCGCTTTCACTTTAAAGTGAAAGCGAGATGCAAAAATAAACCGTGGCTGCCTGTCAAGTTTTTTGCTTGTCCATGGGGTTATCTCCGCAGCAATAAAACGGAGGACTGTCTTTCATTCAGCCATGGGGAGGGTCGTGGCTGTCACAGGTGTAGCATCGGTGCCATTCATTTGCTGGCTGCATCGCCCTGCTCAGATTGGGTCTCGCTGCAGGTTCGTAGAGGTCACTGAGACTTGGGGTGGGCTCCTCACCTCCCCCTGAATCTGTGTGTGTTTTTCTCCTAATCCCGTGTATGTATGAGCGCGTGGATGCGTGCGTGCGCCGGTGTGTCAGATTGGCGCTGAGGCTGCAGGAGTGCACAGATTGCGGATTTCACACACGCCTGGCAGCCCGGGATGTTCTCCTCCACCGCCTCCTCCCCCTCGCCGCCGGGCTGTGCCCCAGACACGGGCGGCCAGGGGAAGGCGAGGAAGAAAGCCTTATATCTGGTGAGGATGAAACCGCTGAAGGAGACGAGCACCAACAACAACAACGTGTCCTTTGTCATCCACTGTCCCATTGGCAAGGAGATAAAGCACATTTGAAGCAACTGCAGCCGCGGAGAGAAGGCCCGGGACTGTGAGCGTGTTTATCTGCCTGGCGCGTGTGCTTGTGTAAATCCATACGTGTGTGACTGATCTGTGAATGAAAGTCAGTGTGTGCCTGTGCAGTTTACGACTATTTTGTACTGTGTGCGTGGAGTGTGTATATATGTGCACGTGGAATCACTCCATTTTCCTAATCCTGCTTCCTATTTTTCCTTTTATTCCCTGTCCAGCTTTCGTCCTATTTACATCCATTCTATTCTTTTCCTTTCAACTCTCTGCTGTCCTGTTCTCCCGAGCTTTACTACGGTACCTGCCTTTGACATCATCTGCCACTCTCCTGATTTCTACTTCACTTACTCAAGCGCTCGCTCTTCCCTTCTTTACTTTCATCTCTTTAGTACCCCCATTTGTCTTATCTCTTAAGTTCTTTTTCATTCCAGCGTTCTCCATTTGTCACCCTTTCGCTTCCTCCTTCTTTCTCCCTTTCTCTCTCTTGCTTCTTAAAATAAGAACTGGTCCCCAGGAATTAGTGTTGTTGCCCACACCTCTATACACCGTCGCTAATTAAGTACTGGGCCTTATTCCAAATTCCTACAGTCCCTCCTAGCTGCCAGTCTTTTCTTTCTGTTCTTCCCTCGTTTGTTCCGCTCTTGGCTGCCATCTCTTATTCACTTATGCTCTCTCCAGGTCTCAAAGCACTCTGAACACCAGAAATAGATCAGTATAACCGTAGTTTAATATGAATTCAGGGTCGAGGTAGATACAACTATAAGAAAGAAACCATATGGAGCAAAAAGACGTGTCTGGCTATAATTAACACGGAGACATCTGTTAACAGCATCAGATCTGTGGGCGCAGCTTATAATTTATTTTTTATTTTTATGACTCAGTGGTATGTTTTGTTTTGCCAAAAATGTTTAGTTTTTTCTTTGGGGGATACATTACTCATTGGTTTCCGTTAATGTTCATTGTTTTCCTCATTAGTGAAATGTATTTATGCGGCCTCAGCAATTTAATCATATTTCATCAGTAAATATTGCTATATAGTCATAATAGTAGTTGGAGAATGCATAGTTATTGACCAACTGTCAATGCCAAGTATTTAATCTGTGTGTGCAGTTTAGAGCGAACCAGAGCCACGAAGAAAGAACAGTAAAGGTAACAACAGAAAGTTAAGCCTGCAAAGTTCTGGTGGTATTATACACCTATACAAAATATATCATTCTAAATGTAAACCTTTTTCAGTAAATGTTTACAAGTTTGGGATAGGAGAAATAAGCAAGGGGCATAAATTATTTTTAAACCAGTCAGTTATTTGGGTGAGAACATGTTCGAGGCATATGAGCTGCAGATCACACACTAAGGATAAGATCGCCATCTGGTGTTGGGCTCGGATGATTGCAGGTTGTTGTTGTCTTCGGAAGAAGTCTTTGGTCACGAGATCTGTGACTCCTCCTCTGGACAACAGTGCGCATGGGCATCCACTCCATCCTCAGATTGTTTTTTTCCGCCATTGGGTTCGGATGAACTTTTTTCCGCGTCAGCAGAAAACTTCTAGCAATCAGACCAACTCTCAAAATTTGAAAACTCGACGTCGAAATCCACATCGGACCGGATCCGGACGCGGCTGATGGAAAGGACACCTTTTAAAAAATGCCCCCAATGTGGAGAAAAGTTTCCTCATAGTGATCACCACGAGGTCTGTAATTTGTGCCTTTCACCAGACCACAATGAATCCAGCTGTCCAGCCTGCGCCGCATTCCGTTCGAAGAAAACTATCCGGGACCGAAGAGCTCGACGCCATATCATGGCCAAGCCGGTTCCGGAACCAGAAGACATCTTTGCACAGGATGTCCCTGACGACGACTCCGAAAATCTCCAGATCGTGTCCGAGGCCGACGATTCTGATCCGGGGCAGCCTGTGAGTACCATCCCCCCTACCCCAACACCACCCAAAAAGACATTGGTCAAGACTCTGCCAGCTGGGCCCAGTCGCGATCCAAAAACATCTTCAGAAGCCCCGCCCTCGGGCCCGGCTCCGAAGAAAAGTAAGCCTGCAGGTGGCTCGGGCTCGAGCAAACCTCATATCATTGTGCCTATAACACCTTCGGCACCGAAGCAGGCTCCGAGACCGAAATCTCCATCGGCCCCGAAACGTCACTCTGCACCGACGCCTCCACCGGCACCGAAACGTTCTTCGGCGCCGAGGTCTCCGTCGGCACCGAAAGGAGCTTCGGCACCGAAAAATCCACCGGAACCGAAAAGTTCTTCGGCACCAAAAACATCCTCGATGCCAAAACAAGTCCATAAAGAACAAAAATCAAAGTCAGAAACAAAAAAGTCGGCGCCAAAGCTGCCTTCGGACAGTGAGGCACTCTTTCGGCCAGATCCAAAGCACAAACGGATTTACATAAATCCGAAAACTGGACATGTCACAGCGGTGCCCTACAAGAAAAGGAAGCTGGACACAACACCTCCTCCAGCACCTCCGAAGAAGAAGGACTGTGCCACTTCACCCATATGTTCTTCCTCTCCTACATTACCTCCTATTCCAACCCCCCCACCCCCACCGCCTTCACCTCTACCATCTCCTTCTCACACACCACCTCCACATGATGATGATGATCTAGGGGGAGGGGGAGACCCAGATTTCTTTAATGATCCCACTGATCCCTTTACACTCCCGGACACAGCACCAGTAGATGACTGGACTTACCCTATGCCTGATATGCCTGACCCCACTCCATACCCCTCAAAACCATCCCCTCCTGATGACCATTTAGGGTTCGGTCAGCTTATAAACAGAGCGGCATTGTTTCATGGCGTCACCATGCACACCGACACTCCTGAGGAGGACTTTCTCCTCGACACTTTTGAGCAGTCGCAGAAGACAGTTCACATTCTACCCATGATTAAGGGAGTGATAAAGCATGCCAATGAGGTTTTTAAAGACCCTGTCAGGGCCAGGGTTCTCAACCCCAGAATAGAAAAAAAATACAGACCGGCGCCACAAGATCCTGCGTACATCAAGGCGCAACTCCCCCTAGACTCACTAGTCGTATCAAATGCCAGAAAGCGGGCGAACTCCCAAACAACCGGAGACACGCCGCCCCCAGACAAAGAGTCTAAACTCTTGGAGGCTTCCGGCAAAAGGGTTGCCGCACAAGCTGCTAACCACTGGCGTATTGCCAATACACAACGCCCTATTGGCTCGTTATGATAGAGCTCATTATGATCAAGATAGAGGATCTTTTGCAACATCTGCCTGATCCATACAAAACATAGGCCACTGACCTCATCCAAGAGGGCAAACGAATATCCAATGCCTCCATTAAATGTGCATTAGATGCAGCGGACACCGCCTCTAGGGCAGTCAACACAAGTGTATTGCTTAGACGCCACGCATGGCTGCGCATTTCCGGCTTCAAGCCTGGAAGTCCAAACCACCATTCTTGCTCAACCCTTTAATCAGGAGCAACTATTCGGTCCTGCAGTAGACACTGCCCTAGAAAAAATGAAGAAAGATAATGAGACTGCCAAATCTATGGGAGCATTGCAGTCTACTCAACCCAGAGGCTCCTTTCGTCGCTCCTTTGATAGAGGAGCTTCCAAAAATGTGGTAACAGACAACTCTTCCAACTTCAAAGCATCAGGTCAAACATCCCCTAACAAAGGATATTTTAGAGGAGGTTATCGGGGAAACAATACTAAGGGATGAGGACGGGGCAACAACAACAACACCCGCACCTCTCCAGCCACCAAACAGTGACTTGCCACCACTCCTCCCCCCAGACCATTCCACTCCGGTCGGGGGAAGACTTCCAACAGTTCCTACCTGTCTGGAATACCATCACTACAGACAGGTGGGTAAGACAAATTATCCAATCTGGCTACTGCCTCGAACTCATAAACCCACCCCCAAACATACCACCCAGGCACCGTCCCATGACGTCTCACCACCTCACGCTCCTCAAACAAGAAATACAGTCTTTGCTTCAAAAACACGCAATAGAACCTGTTCCACTACAACATCAGGGCACAGGAGTATATTCCCTATACTTCCTCATTCCCAAAAAGGACAAGACCTTAAGACCCATACTGGACCTCAGACTACTAAACCAGTACATACAATCGGATCATTTCCACATGATCATTCTCCAACAGGTCCTTCCATTACTTCAACAAGGAGACTTCCTTGCCACATTAGACCTCAAGGACGCATATTTTCACATCCCTATGCATCCCGCTCACCGGAAGTATCTACGATTCGTGGTAGACGGTCAGCACTATCAGTTTACAGTTCTCCCATTCGGAGTAACAACCACACCCAGGGTATTCACCAAATGCTTAGCAGTTGTGGCAGCATATCTCAGAAGACAACAAATCCATGTCTTCCCCTATCTGGACGATTGGCTCATAAAAGCCAATACTCTAGACAAATGCGTTCTCCACACTCACCGCACTATTCAAACACTACACAACTTGGGATTTACCATCAACTATCCCAAATGTCAACTACAACCCTCCCATGTACATCAATACCTGGGAGCCACCATAGACACATCCAAGGCCATAGCTTATCCCAGCACAGCCAGGATAGCCAACATACAGACTCTCATCCAAAAATTTCAAACACAACACTCTCTCCCCGCAAGAGTGTTCATGCAACTCTTGGGCATGATGGCGTCATGCATCTCCATAGTACCCCACGCACGCCTTCAAATGCGTCCCTTACAGGAATGTCTAGCACAACAGTGGAACCAGGCCCACGGACAACTTACCGATCTGGTGTTGGTGGACAGCCGCTCACTTCGCTCGCTGAAGTGGTGGAACACCATCAACCTGTCCAAAGGGCGGCCGTTCTTAGAGCCTCTTCCACAAGTTGTGCTGACCACCGACGCATCTCTCACAGGGTGGGGAGCCCACCTCCTTCAACACACCACTCGGGGTAGGTGGACCACTCAACAAAAACAGCTGCACATCAATCACCTAGAACTTCTAGCGGTGTTCCTAGCACTGAAATCCTTCCAAGTGCATCTACAAAACAAGACTGTCCTCATCCGCACGGACAACATGACCACAATGTATTACATACAGAAACAAGGAGGGACACATTCTCTACAACTGTCCCCTCTTGCGCAAAAAATCTGGAGATTGGCAATTCCCCAAAACATCTACCTGCTAGCAGAACACCTCCCAGGGGTTCAGAACCAGGTGGCCGACCTCTTAAGTTGCCACACACAGCAGATACACGAATGGGAACTACACCCCAAAGTCTTACTCCCATTTTTCCAAAAGTGGGGACAACCAGACATAGACCTGTTCGCCACACCAGAAAACGCAAAATGCCCAACCTTCGCCGCCAGGTTCCCACACCCACGGTCAAAGGGCAATGCAATATGGATGAACTAGTCAGGCAGATTTGCGTACGCTTTTCCGCCTCTCCCACTCATTCCATTTGTGGTACGCAAACTGAAACAACAGTCGCTAACACTCATCCTAGTAGCTCCCACTTGGGCACGTCAACCCTGGTTCACCACACTTTTGGAACTATCGCTAGTTCCACATCAAAAACTGCGTCTCTCCCCGGATCTTTTAACCCAGAACCATGGAGAAATCAGACACCCAGATCCTCAAACACTGAACTTGGCAATCTGGCTCCTGAAGTCTTAGAGTTCAGGTACCTCAACCTTCCTCCAGACTGTATGAATATCATTAAAGAAGCCAGAAGACCTACTACTAGGGCATGCTATGCTGCAAAATGGAAACGAATTGCCATTTACTGCGCTAACTATGACATACAACCACTGGATGCTTCCATCCAAAACATCATTTGCTATTTACTACACTTGCAAAGATGCAATTTAGCGTATTCCTCTATACGTCTACATCTAGCGGCATTAGCAGCCTATTTGCAAAATAGACAACACCTGTCCCTCTTTAAGGTACCAGCCATTAAAGCATTTATGGAGGGTCTTAAAAGAATTATTCCTCCAAGGTTACCACCTTCCCCGGCGTGGAACCTTAATATTGTTCTAACAAGGCTCATGGGTCCCCCATTTGAATCAAAGCACAAATGCGAACTGCAGTTCCTAACATGGAAAGTGGCTTTCCTCATCGCAATCACATCCCTGCGAAGAGTAAGTGAAATACAAGCCTTAACTCCCGAAGAACCCTTCCTACAACTACATCGTAACAAGGTGGTTCTTAGGACAAATCCAAAATTCCTCCCTAAAGTCATTTCCCCTGTCCATCTAAACCAGTCAGTCGAACTGCCAGTCTTCTTCCCTAATCCAGACTCCGTAGCTGAGAGGGCACTTCATACCTTAGATGTTAAGAGAGCCTTGCTGTATTACATCGACAGAACCAAACCTTTTCGGAAAACCAAGCAACTGTTTGTTGCTTTTGCTCCACCACATAAAGGCAACCCTATTTCCAAATCGGGTATCGCCTGGTGGATAGTCAAATGTATCCAAATATGTTACCAAAAAGCTAAACGTACTCTTCCCGTTCCCCCTAGGGCGCACTCCACGCGTAAAATAGGGGCTTCTATGGCATTCTTAGGGAACATCCCCTTAGAAGACATTTGCAAAGCAGCCACATGGTCTACTACACACACCTTCACTAAGCATTACTGTTTTGATGTGCAATCCAAACAACAAGCTTCAGTAGGCCAAGCTGTCCTAAAAACTCTATTCCAAACTGCTGCAACGGATACAGGTGACCACCGCTAGGGGAGACACTGCTATATAGTCTATCCTTAGTGTGTGATCTTCAGCTCATATGCCTCGAACGGAATATGCTACTTACCAGTATGCATATGTTCTTGGCATGTAGAGCTGCAGAGCCACACACGCCCACCCGCCTCCCCGGGACCTGTATCCGTTCCAGCATTGTCTTAATTAGACACTACACATGGACATCCTTTCTCTTTACTTCTTATACACTCCATCATGGCGAAAAACACTCTGAGGATGGAGTGGATGCCCATGCGCACTGTTGTCCAGAGGAGGAGTCACCTATCTCGTGACCAAAGACTTCTTCCGAAGACAACAACAACCTGCAATCATCCGAGCCCAACACCAGATGGCGATCTTATCCTTAGTGTGTGGCTCTGCAGCTGTACATGCCAAGAACAGATGCATACTGGTAAGTAGCATATTCCTTAAGGCAATACAGCCTGAAAACCACTGACCACTTGATGTAAAAAAAGGTGTATACCCAACAGTTCACCTGCTTACGTCTTGTACAGGCTATTAAAACATTGAAATGTTGAGCGTTCCATTGAAGACAATGATGTACTCCTAGCTTCTTTTGGCTCGTACAAGCCCGGAGCCTAAGGGGATTTCAAACCCCTCGGGCTCAGTAAGGCCTTTCTTTTACATGTTAGAACATTCTGCCCTCTAGAAGCGTAATGTTCTAATAGCCTTAGAGCCCTCAGTAGCGGGCTCTACCTACCATTTAAACATCCTCTCCCTTGTTAAAGGCCCTTGCCTTCGACTCTGGGCTCTAATGCTGGAGCGGGCCTTTAATTGCTGGGGAAGCCCGGTATGTCAGGCTCTAAGGATATATTATAATGGCCAACTCACTTATGCAAGCAACAGTTTTTTTACCTAAAAATCCCTCCCTTAATCCTCATTCAAACCAAACATTCCCAAAAATCCAAACATATATTGTCAATTTCTTAAAACTTCAAGACCTCGTGATATCTTTTCCCTGTCCCCTCACCGTCCCAACATGTCACTTATTCCATCTTTTAAACTACTTCCCCATCGGTCTATAGCTCCCTGCACTACCCCAGTCTGAACTAGACTCATTCGAACAGTAACAATCTCTCTCTCTCTCTCTCTCTCTCTCTCTTTCTCTCTTTCTCTCTTTCTCTCTTTCTCTCTTTCTCTCTTTCTCTCTTTCTCTCTTTCTCTCTTTCTCTCTTTCTCTTTCTCTTTCTCTTTCTCTTTCTCTTTCTCTTTCTCTTTCTCTTTCTCTCTCTCTCTCTCTCTCTCTCTCTCTCTCTCTCTCTCTCTCTTTCTCTTTCTCTTTCTCTCTCTCTTTCTCTTTCTCTTTCTCTCTCTCTTTCTCTTTCTCTTTCTCTCTCTCTCTCTCCCTCTTTCTCTCCCTCACTTTAACACTCTCTCATTCACCCTCTCTCTCACAATGTCTTTCCCTCCCTCCCTCACTTTAACACTCTCTCATTCACCCTCTCTCTCACAATGTCTTTCCCTCCCTCCCTCACTTTAACACTCTCTCATTCACCCTCTCTCTCACAATGTCTTTCCCTCCCTCCCTCACTTTAACACTCTCTCATTCACCCTCTCTCTCACAATGTCTTTCCCTCCCTCCCTCACTTTAACACTCTCTCACTTGTTGGTTTACTTTGAGGGTGCGATGCACACTGAGTACCTCGGCACAGTGGTTGTTATTTACGGAATTTGGTTGTTTGCCATCTTGTACCAGGAGGTAGACCATTCCTACATACAAGCGGGGAAGCAATGACCCCATTGTAGGCCTTCATTTGTAAAACTGGCCCATGAATAAATGCAGGTGATGCGCTGAGCGGCCCCGTTGAAGGATTTCTGGGGCCTCCTTGTTGCCATGTAGACACCGGCGTGCCCTTGGTGTGCCTTTAAGCAACTGGTTAGGAAACGGTGTTTATGGTTGGCCGAGCAGAAATTAAGCCAAGGCACCACAGAACTATACAAATAATGCGTGGTTTGTATACCGGACTCCACATACCGTATGCCTCTTTGCACTTAATAACCGTGATTGTTGTCCCAGGTAAGAGTACTTGTTTTGTCGACCTCCGAAGGAAGAATCAAAATATTTGCTCTGTTAGGATTCCCATCTGTGATTGCAGCGCCCAGTAGGGACCGGATCCGGTTCTTCCCGATTTGATATGGGTTTCAGTGTACTTAGTAGTTTCACATCTCATTGCCAGTATATAGTATTTAGTGGAGGTATGCATAATTGTTAAACAAACTTTTTTTTTTTTTTAAAGACCCTAAGCGAGTCGTTTCACTTATAGATCTCAGGTTTTCAATTAAAAGCTACAGTGGCATTGCAGTGTTTGAGGGCCTACGACTCCACTGACAGGTTGAGAGCTATGGCAATACTCTGGTATTAAAATAATAAGAAAATGCATCAGTTTGTTTTTCTAAATCAAAAAGCAAGTTCCTTTTGTATTCTATGTCGGATTACTTTATTGGCATTTTAAACATACTACATTGTGCAGTACCAGCAGTAAGGAGTATGGAGTACCTTGGCAACAAGAATATGCCGATATTTAAAATGCAATAGGTCTCGCCTTTTATTAAGTTAAAGCCATTTGCTTTGCTGTACAATACCATTAGCAAAGTAAATGTATTTTACTTAATCAAAGGCGAGACCTATTGCACTTTCAATGCTTGTTTAACTTTGTTGTTTTGGCCTCGCTGTACAGCAAAGCTAATTACCATAGGCAAAGTGAATAGGTCCCAAAGGCGGGACAAGTTGGATTTGTCAATGCATATTCACATTGACATTGCCTTACAATTTGAAGCATTCTCTTTTTTTTTTTTTTTTTTTGTTTTTGGTCGAGCCTAGACAGTGCTTGCATTGTTAGGATGATCTGTTGTATGTATTGTTGCAGGTATATGGGAACTCTAATTTTTAGAGGTGGGCGAGCCGCCAAAATAATAATGAGACCTGAGACCAAGCTGAGCCAAGGCTCTGGAATGGTTGTAAGAACCAGTGCATAAGCCAAGCCTTGAAAATGTTTGGTACGTAAATCGTGCAACCATAGTCATGTTAAATATGAAAAGTAGGAGATACTTCTTTCTCTTTAACTCTTGGAGCATGCTTTGATGGCAGGCAGAAAACATAAGAAAGCTTGACTCTTTATGCTCAAGGACATCAAGCTGAGTCAGACACATGCATCTGGCTCTCGAGCCTTCAGTTGCTCGCCCACCACTACGAACTGCGCAGACCCTCCTCACTGCAGCGACACAGCTCATATTTTAACGGAAAAATTAATTCAGATGATTTGTTTAATGTCAGTTGAATTTTTATTTAATACTTTGAAATTGAGGTGTAAGATTAAAGTTAAAAGCCATTTTTCTTAACGCTGTGCCTAACTGATTTTCAGCTTGACATATTGGAGCCCTTTGCTGAGATGTATTTTTTTATTTACCCTACTTTTTCATAACGAAGGACTCAATCCATCACAACAATAGATCAATTCACAAGAAGAAGATGGGTATATATCTAAAAGTTATGTCACAATAAGCAGGGCCCCTTACTTCAAGAGTTAGAATTTGAAGCCAAGAAACGGGTATTGGCAAAGCACAAACGTTTTGTATATGCAAGATCTATTGTCTTTGACAATGTTACTTAGACATGTTGCTGTGCAACATGAGTTAAAGGATAAAAAGCGCCATGACGCAGTTTGAGTTGACCGCGTCCTAGAGCTATTATTTTCTTTACTTTCAGCACGCTGCTGTGCAACCTGTCTAAAATCATTGACCAAGCTAATAATCTCGCAAAATCTCACAATTTATTTACAAACTCATAGCATTCATCATGCATCAGTTCATCAGCCAAACATTAAAGCCTATTTTATTATCAAAAACACATACAATCTGCACTTACTATACACCCGCACTTCTATAGAACCAAGAATAAAATTCTCTTGCAAAAGCGAGACCCATTTGCTTTGCCATTGCTTGTTTCCTTTTGTCTTCCTGAACAATTGAGCAAGTCATAGGGAAGCTCAAAGTACACTGGGAGGATATGATGCTATTTAGACAAGATTAACCCCAGAACCCTAGTCATATTACTAATTCATGTTCACTTCCGTAATCTGATGGTTTATAGTAAAACATGCAAACAGTTTACACGCTGATGGCCTTTTCATTATTGATAACACATCCCCATAAAAGAAGGGTCTACTTCACGGATGTTCCCATTGTAAGTTTCTAGAAGAAACATGGCAGCTGGTCACTTCTTTAACATGACAAGCCAATCTTTTGTTTAATCTGTTTACCCCAGAAACTTTGCAGCTACAGTAAGGTTACCACTCTTTTTCCATGTAGGCAATTCCAGTGTTCTATTCGTCACCTTTATCCCCAAAAACATATCCTGTATTGAAGAGCATTGCAGGGTAGAGGCCTGCAGAGGAGTTGTAGCCACCACATTGAGTATTCAGTGTCCTTGAATAGATGTTAATCCTTTCTCAACTAAAGGATACTCTGGTGTATATCAGTAATTGTTTTTCCTTCATTTCATTTCAGTTAGATGCAGATCATCATGAAACTGACCCAGTGTTGGCAAGGATCCGCAAAGAGAGAAACTACTCCTGGATGGATATCATAACTATTCATAAAGATCTGCTGCCTAATTATGAAGAAAAGGTAATTTTATAGGAATGAGACCAGTATGAAGAGGTGAGACTTTTGAATGTTGCTGATAAAAAGGGCAGCTCAGATTGGAACTTGAATTTAAGTAATTAGGTGCACTGCCAGACTAAAGAAATATGGACATACTCATACATCCTGTACACCGTTCCTCCGCGCAATTAGTTTGCTCCTGCTGTGAGTCAGGAGAAAGAGTGTATAAATAATAAATCATTGACTTTAAGTTTGTAAGCCTGGGAGCGTTACATTCCTGCCTGTAATTGGGTGCCACCCCACATCTGCCAGACCATTCCAAACACAGGAATGAATGCTTTTTTCAGTTATTCATGTTTTTGATAATCTCGAATTCCTTCCTTACGGGTTCTTCTGAGGTGGGAGATTATGGTTCCCTTGTCTGCTTCCTTTCTGCTGGGGTTACCTTTTTATGTTGAAATCCTAAGTTGTGTTGTTTCTGACTTGGGCTGTTCACTTTACTAGCTCCCACCGGTTTTGTCTAATGTACCTGCTGGGCCAGCATTCGATGCCCTTGTGCGATTTAACCTCTCCAGAACTGCATGAAGAGGACTCTTTCTAGTGTTCATCTCCATAAACTTTCGAGATTTGCAGATGAGGAAAGGTATCGGACATGTTTTACTTTTCTCTTTGTCTCAGGTAGTGAGGGATTGTTTCTCATGGACTTTGTTCATAAATACAACATTGATGGATCATCCAAGTTTCCAGTTAGACCTCACATTGGGGTATGCCTTGTTTTACAGATAATATGGTCTTACACTGTGGCACCAGGTTTTACACCATAACTTACTGTTGGCCTGTTGGACTAAAACCTAGATTTTCACTGCAGATGTGTGCCCTAGGGGTTATTTCAGCCTTTACTGGAATTCTGCTATATCTCTTAGAAAAGGCTTTGTTTTTGTCCTACTGTCAGGCTGATACCTTAGTAAATGGAGTCCTTCAGGGTAGGTATGTGTGCTGCAGGGAAGAGGCATCCTCTGTCTGGTGTTTAAAAGGCATAGGATAAATTAATCCTTCTGAGCCTTTCCAGTGGAGAGCAAACCTCTGGTCATAGAATATGCACAGACCAGCCCAGCTGTGTTGGTGGACCAGTCCACAGTCTTGCTCCTCTTTCCACATCTGCATGTTTAACCTTCAGGAGTAGGTAATTTAGGTCAGCTCACAGTGCGTGGCAGAAAGCTGACCAAGTAGGAAGATCTTGAACCCCTAGTTCAGGATCCCCTGTGGATTCTTCCTGCCAGCCTAAATGATAGCAAAAGACACACAATTGAAGGTCGGAATGCAGAACAAATCAAAACATTCACCCCCAGTCAAGAGATCTGGGTTAAATCCATCATTCTTTTGCTCACCATGCCACCCCAGTTTAGACCTGGCCATATGCAAATCAGTCTTGACCCTGTGCCTCCCTTGGAAACACGCATCCTGGGTACAGGGTCAAGACTGAGTTGCTTATGGCCAGGTCTAAACTGGGGTGACATGGTGAGCAAACAAATGAAGGATTTAACCCAGATCTCTTGACGGGGGTGAATGTTTTGATTTGTTCTGCATTCCGTCCATCAATTGTGTGTCTCTTGCTTTCTCGCCCTAAGTGTGCCAGGTATGCTCAGACGTGAGTCCCGTGCTCTCCATGCCACTGGAATCAAGTTATCCTGGCTGAAGAGGAGTGAAGCCCCGAAACTTGTCCTAGGATGCTTGTTTCCAGTCCAGGGAGGACCTGGCCTGGCAGTTCGGGCTGGACTGTTCCCACGAGGCACAGGGTCAAGGCTGATTTGCATATGGCTGGGTTCAAACTGGAATGGCATGGTGAGCAAAAAAACGATGGATTTAGGCCCAGATCTCTGTACTGGGGTGAATGTATGACATTGTTCTGCATTCTGTCCATCAACAGTTTTTGCATTAGCCTAAATGATAAATCTCTTACTCTGGGGCACAGCCCTAGACATACTAGGGCTGCTCTACCCCGAAGATGGCATGATGGTGACGTGCAGCTGCTGTTCAGGTAGATGAATGAGAGCAGGTGGAGTGTGGGGAGCAGGAGCTGCTGTATGGCTGACTGCGTCGGTGTGAATCCACCATGTGTGCTGATGGCAGGGGCTCTGCTGTACTTGAAACCCATCAGTGGTGACCGTGTTGTGGCTGGTGGATCTGAGACAGATGATAGTGCAGCTCCTGACAATCCTTGACTGGTGTCATGGTGTTTTCACTATCTTTGCAGGGGGTAGCAGGGTGAGCAAGTTGCTCTCAGCCTTTGCAAGTATGTCTATAGACTCTGGGATAGCTGATGTAGTCCCTCTCACACTCCAGGTCTCCTCTGGTCGTTATGCTTCCATTTTCTACAACAGAGCCTCCGTGTATCTATTCTGCTCAATTTGTGTTCCTGAGATCAGCTTGGTGCAGCCGGTTAGAGCATCCCTCAAAGCCGGAAGATAGAAATGTAAGGGATAGCAAGTAACCTGTCAGGAAAGAGCTGAAATCTCAACATGCAGGGTTGAGGACCGTACTGTGGTCTGGATTATTATCCAGTGTCACACTGCCTTTCCCCGCCCAATGGCCTATATATAGTAGCTCTTGGCCAATACCTGTGATAGCACGGAGTTGGGACACAATTTAAATAATATGGTTCAACCTTATTTTACCATCAATTTCAAAGTTAAGCTTTGTTCCTGTGCTGGCTTATGAGTGTAACTTGCTTCAGGTGACGGATCTTTGCCACCACGTTTTGAATCAAGAGCTATTTCATCATCATATCAAAATGACCATTCGAAATTCAGTCCGAGTTTAAATTAGTTTTGAAAGTTTTTATTTTTCATTGAGACTTTAGTAAGATTTATTTTTATGTTTATTCAGATTAATCGATAAATTCAAGTAAGTTTACAGAAATCTCATAAAAATATGGTTAGAATAAATCATCAAATAATGCATCAAGCACGTTTCATAAAGGACAAATTCCCTATTCTAGAGGACCAGAATTTAAGAGTTAGTAGAACTCATGAAGAGTTCGAGTTCAAAGGAAAAGTGAGATAAAGAGAGAATAATGCTCAAAATCCAATTAAAGCAGTTGAACTTCACATTAGGGTAGTTCATGAAACTCAGCCGAGCCAAAGCAGTTTGCGCAAATAAGCACTCAGATGCAGTAGCAATCTCTAAATATTGAGCATCTGTAAAAAGGCAAATGATAAACAGCAGCAGTGGTAGCCATAGCTGTCAGTCAAGGACAAGGGAAATAGAATGGGTGTCTGGGAAATCCTGCATGGAATGAGTTGATCTACATTAGAAACACACATTCGGGTCCAATCAGGCAGCAGCATTCTTCTGCGCTCGAGTTCAGCTCTTTTTTTCCCTACGAAGTAACATGCAGCTCGCAACATTTTATATCGGAGTTTGTCACAGACATCTTGTGTATGTAGATTCTTCATAAGTCTCCATTCCCATCGGCATCGTACACAATTTAACCGTCTAATGTTAAATGTTCTATTGCGTAAACAATGTGCCATGCTAAAGAAGATAAACATCAACTTGCAAAAATACTGTTCAGTAATGCATTTCATTAAAACGAACAAGAAACACTGTTTTAAAATATGCAACTATTCTATTCAAACATTGTGTAATATAGGGTAAATAGGAAGTTTGATCATTACAATCTGATGTTTTTTGGCAAAATGTAATAAATTTGTTAAACTGGAACATTCTGCGGTTATGATGAATATTGCTAAGCATGTCACATTAAGGCCAGGTCTCTAAATTCCTTTCTGCACATTTCAACATTGTAGAGTTCACTTCTGACTATAGAAAAACTTGCATATAAGCATTGCTGTGGCCTATATTAATAACTATGTCTTCATAGTGCAGTCTGTTCATTTAAAATGCTTGTCCTTTCATCTTTAACTTTTATGTTAATCATATGGCACATATGGCTATTACTCTAAAGAATTTGCACCTGCAAAACTGGATTCAGTGCTTCCATCCATCAGGAGTATTCAGCGCTATGTGCACAAAAAATACCATCTTGACCTGAGAAGAGTGGAGGTGCAAACCCAAAAAGGAATGGACGAATGCTAGGAAGATCTAGTAAGAGAATTGGACTCCTAGTTAAGTTAGCCATCATTGTGGAAGAGCCTTCAGAAATGAAGCTTCCATCAGATCTTTAAATACCCAAAAGCCCCATGCTGAACCACTCCGCTTAGTCACAAATGAATTTCCTAATGCAGTATTGATCAGCCCTATCCTCTATAATCTTTTCCACAGATTACTAGTTTGATTCTGAGACCTACATGTAATTTATTTGAACAAATGTTGTTTTGGTAACCACGTCTCACGTCCCATAATGTTTATTGTTGGTTTTTATTAGCCCTCATTTTGATGAGTTGACACATTTGTTCCACAGATTACATGCCAGTATTTGATAAACACTTTGAGACTGTGGTTAAAATAAATTTGAAAGGGTGACATTAAAGACAGTCTTTAGTAGTGGTAGTGTTGTTGAGCTTCAGGCTATTTTCATTTCTCAACAGTACGTGTTTTTTTTAAATGAGAATAGGTTGTTTTTAAGAAGTCTCTGATGTCTTTCTCATGTCATCCTTTCTGTTTCCAGTCACCTCAGACTGAATGATTGCTCTAAAATGTGATTTTTTATATTGTCTTTTGTTTTACTTGGCAGGTTTATTTGTTGCCTGGGTTTGCTCTTTGTGATTTTTATGTTTTTTTTTTTTTCCACTGCCCCAAAGACATCCTTGGGCATGCAGTACAAGCTCAGCATAATACTGTAATCTGAGTAATATTAGTTTAACCCCTTGCATGCTTCTGACGGAACCACTCCGTCATGAGCCACGGGCGCCGTGTGCTCATGACGGAGTGGTTCCGTCCTACTGCGGCCGTTGGTGGCCGCTCCTCCCACGCGGCGCTAATTCCCCGCCTGTGCGGGCGATTAGCGCAAGTGGGTGGAATCATGACGGAACCACGCCGTCATGAGCACAGCTCACCCGTGACTCATGACGGCGTGGTTCTGCCATGAGCATGGCGGCGCCACAAACCCCCCAAACCCCCCCAGCGCTGCGGCGGAATTCGCGCCGCAGCGAAGGGGTTAAATATGACAATCCCAGATGTATTCTGCCTTGTTTGAGGCTACACAGGGCGATGTAGTTGACAGACTGTGATGGAAATCTCACGAGTGACTGATATCAGAATAACTTTGATAGGGAGTGTTAAAATAGTGGAAAACATCCACAACGTTTTTCTTTTGGCAGTCCACGCATCACCACCAAGCTCTATAGCTTGATAAGATCTCAGGATCACGCACAAATAATAGCTATTGTGAATGCATATTTTCACTCATAATTTCCAAGCCAGAGATTTGAATCTATTGGGGATTATATTATGCGTAATGCATCAATCGCCATGTGTATATATATTTGAGCAAATACCAAGCAATCTCCTTTATCTCCCTTTCAGCAGCAATCATCTCTGAGCCACAACCAGTGCTGAGCTATTAACCACAGTACATAACCTTTTTGACTGGAGCCTGTTAAGGAATGGTGGACTTGTAGCCTCAGGGTATAGGCACAAGAAGGCAAGTTCAAAAACGTATTGGACTACACAGGCCCAGACTGTGTATCTGAGGCACATGTATCTCACTGTTCTCTAGCAGATTCTGTAAGGAAGTATGGAAGCATTTATGAGAACCCGATGATGTAATTTGCCTCGGTGGCCTAGATTTTAACCCCTTCGATGCTGCGCAGATTCCGCCGCTGTGCTGACGGAATCTTGCGCGGGTGTGGTCATGACGGAATGGTTCCGTCATGAGCACAGCTCAACCGTGGGTCATGACGGAACCATTCCGTCATGAGCACCGAAGGGGCTAAGTGCAGTTTTGCTCTTCACTACAAAGCCTGCTGTCTCCCTACTGCCCCAGGATAGAGGGCATATGCTTAGCAATGGTATGTGAGCAACAAAAATTATGTATGGTTGAATATCCCTGGGAGAAAAATATTCTTTAGCAGCACATGGTGACCACGAGCGTTTGTTTACATTTTTGTGTTCAATCAATTGCATCTGATAGCTGTAGATTCACCTTAGTCAAGGATAGTTTAATTTAAATGTCTGGAACTCCTGATTTCAGACCTTCATATGTTAGCTGACTGCAAAGCTGGATGTGGGTTTGGAAGAAAGAGATGGGAGTTGCAGTGCTTTTGCGTGGATTCTTTATCCATTTGTCCTAGTCATCGTATTATCATTTATCGGACAGATCTGCAGAATATATGTCTGACAAGCAAATAAATGCCTGAGGCAATGAAGAGGTCTTATTACCATTACTGCAACCCCTAAATCCTTCACAGCAGTTCCACTGCCAGCAGCACTATTCTCCCCAGCAACCACTTGTTGTCTATGACTCGCCATTTTGCATCCAACAAACACTACTTCCACTCAGATACTGTTGTAAGGCAAGGCAGATGAGTCCCAAAACTACCAGCTAACTACAGCATTGTTACTTACATGGAGAGTAACACCCTAGTAGCACTTTGACAGACATTGTGTAGAGTCTGATGACATCAACTCCAAAAAGCCACTCCCTTTGATATCATCCCAAGCATGATCTTGTTAAGTGACCGTCTGTCAGTGAGCATATGGCACTAAACAAGTAACTTCAAGGTACCATTGTGGTTATAACATTAACAGAAATTACCAAGAGGCAGATAACAGGATTTTGATATGAACAACATGAATCCGATACTGAGCATACTATGTATTTATGGCCTTGGTCACCATTCCAACCTTCACAGAAACTTTAAAAGTCCTCCAATCTTAAGCAAGAAGGGGGCGCCTAAAAGCGATCAGTAGCAGTCTCTGGTGATCCAGTGTAGAACGTAGGCAATCAGTGCAGAGGGCGGATTCAAGGTATTTATGGCATGTAAGGCCTTGGGAACTGGTTCTTGAAGTAGCATGATTTGAGAATACAAACATGGGTGCAGGCAGGGAAGTTGAATGACCATATCAAAACCTGTTCTGTAGCTGGATAGAAGTTGTTTTTGATGAGATGCAAAAAGAAATATAGTTACTTTGCTGAGGAAGTTTGTATTTATTAAGATGTGGATGGAATAGTGCTAAAAGGGATAAAGCAATAGTACAATAGTATTAGTTGGAATAACTGAGAAAAAACCCTAGATAACTGATATGTTGAAGGCAGGCTGGGATGACAGACAGACTACAGTAATTGTAGATGTGGGAGGAGCTGAATGAAGTGTAGTAGAAAAACAGATGTGGGTGGGGAGTTGGATACCTACATCTAATTGAGGTCCATAGGAATTCACACATATTAGCCAAACAGTGTGAGCTTGTCTTCGCATACCAGCATGTTTTCAATCGTATTCACAGAAAAAAAACAAAGGTTACAGAAAAGGGATTAAAAAAAAAAAAAAAAAATCCTTAGAAATTCACTGAAAAAGCCAAAGGTTACAGTGACCTTATAGTTAGGCCGACATTTCGCTCGTACAAAACCAGAGAAATTCAGCAGTTCTAGTTAGCTGAGCTTTTATGAATTAATCCCTGGGGAGGTGGTGGTCCCCAGGGCAGGGAGGGTCCGTGACGATCCCCCCCCCCCCCCCCCCGATTTATTGAAATTAGCCCCAGGGAGGTGGCGCTCCCTGGGGCAGGGGGTCTTCGAGGCCCCCACACAATCTGAATTCGCGCCTGGGAGGTGGCAGTCGCTGGGGCTTTATAAGCCCAGGAAGGGGGGCCCTGTGCGCCAGTCTCCTATAATTAGCATATGCCCACAGAGCCTGGCCCACCCGGGGGTTACTGTAAAGCAAGTGCGGGCTTGCTTTTTTCCCCACAAATTTGCGATTATTGTGATTTCGCTGCAACATTTATTTTTTATTTTTTTAATGCTTTTATGCTGTGCGGGGGGTTCCAATACCAAGGCTTTGGGGTCAGGGTATTCTTACCCTGCCCCCTGTTCTTTATTTTCACTTTCCTTTGGGGGAGACTCTGTGAAACCGAGTCGCAAGATGGCTGCCAACACTTCCTGGTTGAAGTGATGGCAGCCAATCAGAGTGGTGCATTCCCCTGCACAAGCTCGTCTTTTTTTTTTTTTGCGAAGGCTTCGCGACCAGAGATATCACGATAATGTTCGACTGAAAAACTACTGAATGGATTTGCACCACATAACACAAAGCACAATCTGCGTAACATCAACCTTTCTGTCAAATTTGGATTAATTCCGTCCAGCAGTTCCGGCTGTAGGTTCCTATGGGAATTAACATCAAAAATACACCCATAGTTCGCGCCCCGATTTCTCAGTCCTCACTGCATGGATCACCCTCAAACTGTCCATGACAAACAGAACCTACTTTGACACTTTTTTGTAAAATTTTATGAAGATTGGTCAAACAACGCTAAAGTTATAGGCACGTCAAAAAATGCTTTTCCTATGTAAACTAGGTCCTAGCTATAAGGTAAAATATTAACACTCCGTCCCTGCAATTGCTCAGATGACATTGAGGGTTGCCTAAAGGAGGTTCAGATATCGGGGATTTTGTCTTCTGCCCCTGTTTTTGTTCACCCTTCTGTGAGGCGACTTTGATTTGCCCCCTCTGCATTTACTTTTAATAGCCACTCATTCTGTTAGGTTACTTTTGTCTCCCTGTCTGTCACATCTGCTTGGATGCAAGCTCTTTTTATGGAGGAGGTGGGTAAGGGGAATGGGAGAGTTCTCAGGACGGATCAGAGTGTTTACTTCCTTGCTTACTCATTCATGTGTGGGTGACACCATGTGTGATAGCTCTTTAGTGAGGATCTGATTAGGGCAGGTGTAGGAGAGAGACGTGAGAAGTGATGACTGCTTAACCCCACCTCTTAATGCCCAGGTTTCTTGTTGGGATGGAATGGGAGATAATCATACATCCCATTCCACCCAGGATAGGAATCTAGTAAGGAGGAGATAGGAATTGGGGTAGAATTTGCAACTACCCTTATTTGAGACCAGGTTACTATAATATGTATTCACAACAATCGTATTGAGGAATTACAAAAATATATTCCACATTTCTTTTTCTCATTAAATTTCTGTGACTCTGACCACGTTATCATGTCTGTCTAACTCTATTATGGAAGAAGAGAATATTCCTGTTCTATCTTATTAGTCACATTTTGAGAGGGTAGATCAGTGAGGGATAAGAGGAGGGAGAGGCTGATGTTAAAGACAAGAATGCGAGATGACATTAATGGCAATAGTGCCTGTTTGGCAGAAAAGCTCCAGGTGTAATCTTTTCCAACTATATTTATACTGTTGCGATGTAAAAAAAACAAGCATTTGCAATGCAATAGGTCTTGCAGTTTGTGAGAGTTTGAGCTATTGGCATTGTAAATGATGCCTTATATTTATGTGTTTACAAAACCTGCAAGCGGTGCGTAAACACTGCTTGCAGGTTTTGTGAACACATAAATAAAAGGCATTGTCATTTACAATGTCCATAGCTCACTCTCTTCTTGCAAATGTGAGACCTTAAGCAAAGGATGTTAAAAGCTAAAGCGCAGATAGCTTAAGATGTTGAAAGCTAAAGCACGGGTGCCCCGATTGTCACAAAAGTAAACAAATAGAATAAATGGACAGCTGCACAGTTGTATATCTATTTATTTACTTTTGTAACAATGGCGGCCCCTGTGCCTTAGTTTTGAACATCTTAAGCTAAAGCATGGGTGCCGCGATTTGCTTCAAAAGTAAACAAATAGAAAAGAAATTGCATTTTTTTTCTATTTGTTTACTTCTAAAGCAATTACGGCACCCACGCTTTAGCCTAAGATGTTCAAAGCTAAAGGGCGGGTGCCACCATTGTAAAAAAACAGAAATAGAAAAAGAAAGGCATGCGGTTGCGTTCGGTTCGCCCTGCATATTTCAAAACAAAAGCATGGCCGCTATTCTTGCCGAGGCGTGCTGTGCTGGACAAAAGATTTTTAAAAAGTGTTGAGGGACAACCCTATTTAAGAAAATGGTGCTCGGAGGCTGTAATTAAAGCCTACTGAGTAACACGTCTAACAGGGGGTGTCCTCATGGGAGGTTACAAGAAGAGAATAGGCAGTACTAAGGAGGGACTACTAAGCCTATTGACCAATGAATAGCCACCATTAACAAAAAACAGGAGACAATTGAAAAGATGGATGGAAAGTGGGCAGAGATTCATGCCTTTATTCTGAATACAGCATGTCTCGAAGAGACTGAGCAAGCCCTGCCTAGGCAAGACCTAAAAACTCTGCTGACCTTAGATAGTTGGACTCTGATCCTAAAATTTACAATGAGCCAGCAGATAATGGTTGCATTGTTTTACTGATGTTTATATTGGGGACTACTTCTTTGACTGGACCTTTATCACAATGTCTTTCAGAGATGCATGGTGACCATTTGACTATGGTATATCTGACATGATGATTACCAGTGTCAAAGAGAAAAGGTTTAATCCTACCATGCAACAGCTAGTATCCCTCAACACTGAATCGTTGTGCGTCATTATCTCCAAGGCAGCTAATCTGGATGAGAGAAGAACAGTTTTAGATTACTTGATAATGGTTTGTGATGACCTTGGTAGTTCCTGAGAATGCTTCTCTATAAAGAGCAGTCATATCAAAGCTACCAGTATGCAGGTGACCTGTTGCCAAAGTGTTGCAAATTTTTGTGTGCTGTTTTTGTAAGCTGATTTTTATGCTGGTTAGTTGCACTTTTTTACATATACATACTAAGTTGGGCAGGGTATTGGTATTTTTACGTCTGGTGTTAGCCAAGACCTTTTGATTGTACTAAATTTATATATAATATATTTTGTTACAAGTGCTTTTAGCTAAACCGCTTCATCCATTGGTCTGTTGATGTCTCATTCACATTTGTAGGTTTCGCCAAGCGAAAGCAGCGCATGCGTTGCTCTCGCTATTGCGAGTACCTTTTGGAATCGAATCTGCGAAGGGCTTGCGTGCACGCGTCTGCATGGGCAAACATGGCTGCTCTTGCCATTTGTCCATAGCAGACAGCATGCGCGTGTCCGTAGAGACTGTGGACAGCCTGACGCCATTTTGCATTTTGGTGTCCTAGCAACGGAAATGCTTTTTCCTGTACAGCGTGTGAGTGCACACCCCCCGGACCCTCCCCCTGACACTCCATCCTTCCTCTCCCCGATCCATGACTCATAATAGAACTAGAAAGAGAGGACAAATCTAAAGTGAATGAGGCTACGCAAATTACGGATGAATTCCAAGATGACTATGAGAAGCTGTATTCCTCCATAGTTAACCCAATTTTAGATGAGCTTAATAAGCTTCTGGACACCAGAGCTAGCTTGGCTGGGGCCTGCACACAAGCAAACTCTAGAAATACTGAAGATATTGGTCAAGTAATCCCCATACTCCCGAACAACAATGCCCCTGGCCTGGATGGACTGGCAGTTCAATTCTATAGGGAATATGTGAAGCTATTAATACAGAGACTCATAGCCATAAAGTCATACCAGAAAGGCAGCCTTACCCCATCTATATGGGAAGTTATGATTATTGCATTAATAAAACCTGATAGGCCCCTGAAAAGAGTGACTTTTACAGAATCCTCTCATTAATTAACACAGTCAAGGGGGGGGGGGGGGGCGTGGCTTGGAAGCCACTGATGGAGGACACGTGAGCCTGCTGCTCCACATCGGCCCACACTATATCCTGAGTTTTTGAAAGCCTAGCCTGCGTGGTGCATTGTGTGGCACCGACCGAAGGAAAGCTTGTTGGGTGCTATATAATAGCCACAAGGAGCAACGAGACTGGGGCAAAGATCGGAGTCTACCTCAGAGTAGACAGAAGAGAGAAGCAGGAAAGCCCCCCCGAGTCCGCAAGAGGGGAGCAGACCCGCCTCTGGGGTACAGTACCAGGGACCGACGCCTCAGAGTATGATCGAGACTGCGGCGAGGGGACATGGACTTGGCCGTTGCCGCGGTCCCTCAAAGCTGCAAGGATTGCTGGCCGGTGAGTCAACCTCATTCTGCAAGGGTCTACCTGGCCGACCGTGCAGCTGGAAACGCCAATCCCCTGAGGGGGTACCGGCAGCAGCTGACAGCTGAGCCCGGCCGGATCAGAGAAACCAGCGAGGTAGAAACCATGAACCGCGGGAGTGGCTACACGACTGAGGCGGTGAGAGACACACGTGGCGCTGAAGATCTTACCGGAAACCCGCTGTGACTCGGGCCCGTGGCAACGCCGTGCAGGCCCTGGTGAATCTTTCTCTGCACTTGCCGGCACTCGATTTGATTTCCTGCAGCAGAGTCAGTCTGCCATCGTGTGCCTGACCTGAGGAAACCCTCCAAGCACAGCAGCCTTGTGGGCGCTCCGCTCGGTGCCAAGGAAACTATAGAGAGGGCTGAGAATGCTACACTTTGGGATAGATGGTCGAATTTACTTTAGAAACTAGGCACACACTATGTTCCCACCAGAACCATGAGATTGACGTTGTCCAAAGGAAAGATACATGAAAACTGGTACACTCACGATGAACTAGGACCAACCCCCCAGTGGCGTAACACAAAATTATGGAGCATTAGAAGGTGACCATGGACTTGAAAAGGAAAGAGATATGATTAAAGCACAATAACCGCATATTAGGAACTTATAGGTAGCCAATGGGCAACATCGACTCTATACAAAAGTCTCAAATTAAAAAATCGATACAAATTAGCCCGTTAAACATATGAGCAATCCTTCAAAGCGCATCATGAACTGAAAAATTAAAGGAACACGAAATGCTTTCATTTTTATTTCCATTGGAACTCTGAGCTGAGGACCCTGGAACACCTTTAAAATCTTGGGCCACAGTGCCCCTGGGAACCTCTCTTTTGTGACAACCGGTTGTGGTAGGTGTAGAGACACTTCCCCAGAGAAGGTTTGTCTCTGATCTTTGCAGGTAAGGCATTGAACAAGTGGACATTACACAAGAAGGCCTGTCAGGGGCATGGTGTGGGCATCCTTAGACTTGGAACAGACTGCCTTCTAGAAGTACCCCTCCCGCAGTTTGTCAACCAGCCTCCAGGGACAAGCATAGAGCATATAAATTTGACTAAAAAAGGCATGTTTTGTTTCAGATGACATAATAAACCATTTTTTCTTTTACACTTTTCTGATTGTTGTTTCACTTGGAAACCAGAAAAATAAAACACCTCTTTGCCTTGACCTCTTAAAAATGGAATGTGGCCGGGTGTGATGGCACTGCGCAGCTGCCAAAACGAGTTTATTATCCGCTAAAAAGCTTGGTGGCCAGCTGCCTTTGAAGACATTCACACCCTTGAAGTCCCCGGGACTGGAAGGCTCTCCAAGGAGCCGCGCTCAGACGTCAAGTGGTTGTAGGTGCCTGTGGTTGTAGGTGCCTCTGGCAGCCGCATGGCTGACGTCTGCAGGGCTGAGTGGTGACTGGTCAAGTTCTTGTGATGGGAACACAAGGGACATGCACACAAATGTTACAGATAGAGTACACGCTGACCTTGCCAGTGGCTCACACCATGATGTAATGTTTGCTGCCTCTGGGAGCAAGGCTCTGAAGCCTCAGCAGTGGGTGACCTAATTGCATTTTGCAAACAAGATAGTCTGTAGTCCAGGAAAATGGGTCACGTCCCTGACCTGCCAAGCTAAAAAAGAAAAAGCTACAGTGTGTAAGAGACTCTTCTGTCTTCTTTCCCCACCAACATCTCCTCCAGCCCTCACCCCCCAAACCAAAAAAATCCCACAAAAGCTTGCTGAGGCTGCCACTGATCGCCTGGGTGGTTTCAAAATCTGCTATTGACATTCAGTGTTCAGAGTCCCCTACCTTCCATCGTGTGATATCACCTCTTCACCACGTTGCCTATCGTGTGACACATGGTCTGACCTCCACATGGGTCAGAAGTGAAAGACCGACATAGAGAGGGCAATTGTGGCTGCTCGGGCTGAAGCACCTGGTACCCCCAGGCAGTGTTGCCCCCACACATGCTGCACCTATGATAGTTGAGCCCCTAGTGATGTCTCCTGAGAAGCAGGGTAGAAGCCAACTGGTGATAATGAATGATGCCTCGTCAGGGGTAGTAAGCGCTATCTAAAAATAAATTCAAATACCAGTAACTCTATGTATGCAGCAGTAACAGGGTCTGCGGTACCGGGTGAGACAAGACTGCACAGGAAACAGTCAAACGCACGCAACCTCCCATTTCCTGTCTCCCCTCCCCCCCCCTCCTCCTCATCTGTGTTTGCAGCTTCAGCTGCACTCTGCCTGACATCTCAGAACTATGCTCCCACCACAAACTCTGTGTCTGCTCTACAGGCTGGATCTTTGTTGTTTCTCTGCTACCGTGGGGGATAGTTTTGTGCAGAAATCTTTTTTTTCTTTACATTTTAAGATGGAGTTTGACTAGTACCTGAGCTGGTAAGAAGAGCAATTAGTTTTTAATCTTACTTCTGTTTCATGAGCACAATTCTATTCTGCTTTTAACATTACTGTGCATCAATTGTGTCAAGTTACTATTAAAGGGTCATGTAGATCTTGTCTACTAACAAAGAAATAGATAAAAATAGAGATTAATAGCTGGAAGTATTTGGGTAATTCCATGTTTATCACCATTTATTCTAACGAAGGAAACCACATAAACAAATACCTTTCTGAAAAAATGTAAATGCACTGTAGTACTTGTTTAATAGGGTTGTTCAGTTCTACATAACATCTTCGTGGTTGTATATAAAATAACAAATGCTTACAACGCTTTTTTATTATAACTCTTCAACATGCTGCACAGTAGCCACACTGCTCTACACTGTAGCTTAAAGGGTGTGCAGTCAAAATCTCATTTTTTTTTTTTTTTTTTTTTTAATATATGGACCTACACTAATATCGAGTTTTTAATATCGTACGGACAGAATATCGATGTCAAGAATATCGGTGACCAGAATATCGACCTTAATAGTTTTTTTTTTTTAATATCGAAGTTAGTACAATCGTTAGCAAAAATATCGCTGTTAATAATATCGATATTTATACTAGTTTTAATATATTTTATATGTATATTTAACATTTTTTGTAATGTAATTTTTTTTTATTTTAAAATATGTAATAAATGTTTAGAAATTAGTAATTTTCTTAAAGTAAATTTTGCATTTTAGTATCGGAGTGGGTTGTGGGTTTATAGGGGAATAGGGTGGAAAGTAATCAATATGTTTTTATTTATTGTTAGTGATTATTAATTCATTATTAATTAATTATTGGTAATGTTTATTAATTGGTTAATTTATCATTTTTTAAATTAGTATTAACTTATTATTTTTTATTTGTTATTGATGTATTCTTAATTGGTAATTAATTTTTATTTGATTAAAATAATTGTTAATTTTTAATTGTAGCGGGTGGTGAGTTTATAGGTGAATAGGGTGGGAAGTAATTTAATTATAATTGTGTTTATTTATTGATTATTGTTCAATAATTAATTGGTAATTACTTTTTATTAATTGACTTTATAATTATAGTAATTATAATGTATGTATTTTTTATTGTTAGTGTTAATTAATTTATTAATTTTTTACTAATTGTTGATACATTTCTATTAATTGATTAATTGAGAAATACATTAATTGTGTTATTCTTTATGTGTAGTGGGTTGTGTGTTTATCGGGGAATAGGGTGGGAAGTAATTTAATGTTTAAGTAAATATTAATTTAATTGTATTGCTATTTATTATTTTTTTGTTAATTAATTTTTAATATGTTATTTATTTTACAAAATTCATTCAATTAATAATTGCTAATTTAACCCCTACGCTATCCAACGCTTTCCCTACTGTTTCACTCACTGGGGGTGGGAATAGTAATTTTCACCCCTACGCTATCCAACGCTTTCCCTACTGTTGCACTATGTGGAGTAAGTGTATATATATTAATTTATATGCATATGTTTAATTTATATTAACATTCTATGTATTAGATTTTATTTTTTTAACATGTTTTAATATTATTTTACTATGTTTCTTTTATTTATATGTATTATTTACCTAGTCTTACAATATTATTAAAACATTTAAAAAACCGATATTTTTACATCGATATTTTTGACAACGATATTTTTTTCCCCGATATGTTTGTACTTGCCATTATGTAGCTAGGACTTCGATATTTTTGACATCAATATTTTTGTGTCGATATTTTTGTAGGTCGAATTTCTGTCTGTCGATATTCTGTCAGACAGTCAGGTTAAAGACATCGGCAAAGCTAATAGCTCTGGCTAAAAACGTATACGGTCCCAAAGGTGAGACCTATTGGCTATGCCAATGCTTGTTATTCTACCCTCTACAGCAGGGGACAGTGGGTAAGCGCACTTCAGCCATAGGCTAACTTCACCGTCAGTGATGGCATTCTGCTGTTTCACTTTTAGTACATCCACATAAAAAAATAATTCCCTTTAGTGGCAGACTAGAACGGAAACGTGTGATTTGTGGTTTCAAACTATATATATATATATGTGCCTTCAGCTGAGTATTTTATTTATGTATTGGTTAAAAACAGATAACTTCCCCAATAACAAAGTTTTACAAAAACCATTACAAAACAAACATTGGCGAAGGCAAAATGCTGGTAGCCAAAGCCCAACCTGTTGGCTTTGTCAATTCTTGTTGCATTTGTAAGGTTGTGATTCATGAGGTTTTGGAATCTCTTACCCTATATGATATTATTTTGTGGTTAACATCACGCAGAATAAGGGTTCGTATAGAATTTCTTGATGCCTGGATACTGCATGTAGAAGGTTTGCTGTAGGAAGAACTGTATGAAACGGACAGTTTAAAACTGATTATTACATTTCAGTACTGTTTAATCAAAAGAACATTTACCATTTGAACAGACTTTGAAGAAACCTCACAATAGCTACCCAAAGACGCAAATTTTTTTCTTTTAGTGTTTTTTTTGCAAATTTGAAAAACATTGATATTGTTGCATCGTTTAGTTTTGAAAAAAATGTTTAATATCATTTCAGTTAAAAACAAAAAATCATGATTTTCTCTTCCCTTAAAGATCAAGCATTTTTACGAAGAACATTTGCACTTGGATGACGAAATCCGCTATATTATTGACGGAAGTGGTTATTTCGATGTCCGAGATAAAGATGACAAATGGATTCGAATCGCCATGGAGAAAGGAGATATGATAACTCTCCCTGCAGGCATTTATCATCGGTTTACATTGGATGAAAAGGTATAAATACAAATATTTCAGCAGTGGGACAGATTTCTAAGATTTTTGTTATGGGTAGGTGTGCCTTACTCATGGCTTATTTCTGAATTTTACAGGAACTCCGGACTTCTAAGCCTGATTCATTAAGTTAAATCTATTGACGGAGATCTCCACATATATAGATTTAGGCATATGCCTAGGCATTCATCTCTGCCCACATGCAGTTCATTCACAACAAGTTGAGATTTATGATATTTACATCTAGTAGTAGGAATACATTGCCCCACCCCTCCGATTAACGAATTGGGAATACATATGTAAAATTCAGTGAGTTATTTTGTGTGTACATCAGCTAAGCATTGTTCTACATAGCGTTGGGTACGCTATGGAGAACTAACAATTTAAAAGCATAGGGAAATAGACATCCCTTGAAGAAAATAAAACACACCTTACAAACCTTTTTAATAGATGCACCTAAATGAAGTACGAGTGTGCAAAATTTGCATTTGCTAATATACGTGAAATTTTGGACATTTACACAATTGTGCATCATCATCACCTGAATCTTCATTCGGTTGATCAAAGCGACCATAAAAGAACAGAGTGCATTACAATAACCTCATCATGTAAATAAGACACCTAAGAATAAAAATAGCATACAAAGTAGAATAAAAACAGGGCAAAAACAGTGTTGAGTACATACACGTTTATCAATCGGGCCTCAAACGTCCAAATGCCAAAGCTGCATGTAAAAAAGCTCATCACAGCTGATAAGACGCGAGCGTTGGGGGGCAATTGGAAGTACAAAAGGTTGGATAAACTTGATCAAGATTCAAAATCCTCAACAATGGTAGCAAAAATCTCTTTCAAGGCCAGATATAGTGATTACAAATTATAACAAAATGAAGTGTGGCCTGCGGAGACTTGTTGTTGCAGCCGCATTGCATCCTGTATTCAGAATCAACCCAGGGTCTAGGAGTCTAGAACGAAACCTGGTCAAGAGAAACTGGTCTCGCCTACAAGTAACCTGCACCAAATACTGCTCCATTCCCTGACCAGACTTAAAAAGCATATGGCCCCTCACTAGGGGTTTCATCAGTTTTCCACCCTCCACCACTCCTGCCTGTCATCAGTTAATGTTTATGTTCTGGTAATTTATATAGCGCACGGCTGCCCCAGCCAAGGGGCGTCCCGGCGCTGCGAAAAGACCAATTGCAGAGAGAAAGAGGCGCAAAGAAATGGAAGCAATTATTGAAAAAGGTGAGTTTTGATAGCCTTTCTGAAGGCAAAAAGGTCCTGCATGCCACGGATAGATTCCGGAAGACTATTCCATAACTTGGCAGCTAAGAAGCTAAAGGATCGGCCGCCTACTCTGGCCAGTCTGGTGCGAGGGATGATCGCGAGATGTTGTCCCTCTGAGCGAAGCGACCTCCTAGGAGTATACTCCGACAAGAGGGGGCACAACATTGGGGGAGAGGCGGTTTTAAGGATTTTAAAGGCTAAACACAGTGCCTTAAACTGGATCCTTTTACCCACCGGGAGCCAGTGTAATTTTTTCAAGGCTCCGGTTGCCGAGGAGTGGCGAGGGAGACCTACCAGCGCCCTGGCCGCCGCATTCTGGACTCTCTGTAGTCTGGAGGTTTCGGCAAGGTTCGCCCCTAATAAAAGAGAACTGGCATAATCCAGTCTTGAAAGGATGGTCGCCTGAACAATTAACTGGCGGGTGCGGCAGTCGAAGAACCTCAAAATGGGTCTGAGGTTACGTAAAATGCCGAAGCAGGTGGCCGCCACCTTTTTAGTATGGTGCGTGAACCTCAGTGCCGAGTCCACCCAGACTCCCAGATTTTTAACGCATTCCTTAGGCCTAGGAGGTTGGCCCAAGACATCAGGCCACCAGCTATCTCCCCAGGACGCGGTATTTTTCCCCAGGAGCAGTATCTCTGTTTTCCCCGCGTTAAGTTGGAGAAAGTTCGAGGGCTGTCTGCTGCTTGTAAATATTCTGCAAAATAATGGTTCATTCAGTTTTAGACATATAAAAATATTTCCTTTTAGTTTTGTTTTTCCAAGATTGACTTAAAGATATTTACCTGGAGCCCTTTTCCCTTACACTTGGAAGATGATAAGATGGTGACGTGCAGCCAAATCTTTCACTTGTCACTGCCTGGCTGTAGTGAAATATATTTTAAGGCAAAAAGAACCCATAAAACTCCTCTTGCAGATCTCTTTGTAGAACAGTGTGACTGAGTTGTTTCTCATCAGAATCCTCTGGTTGTACCTGCAGGTAGTGTTTGCGTCAAAGCCGGTTGGTTACACTCGTAATCTACAAAAAAAGGGACTGTGGTACGATTGAAAATGATGCTCCTTTTACTTCAGAGTAGCCGGTGGGTGCAAACGTAAACACAACAAAGCTGTCAACCTTGTTGACACCCATACAGTTATTAAAGAATAAATACTTGTTTTGCAGCATAGACAGCTTCTAGATTCACATACTGTGCATATTCCGCCATCTAGTGGTTGGATCCAGAAAGAGCATTTTTTCTTTTTTTTTTATTCTGATTGGTGGTTGTGAAACCCGATCCTCTTGATCAGGCTATAGCCCCCTTTGTGTGTGTGCAAGCTCTCAGATTATTTTTTCGCCTTGGAGATCGGAGGTGCACTGAAGAGGTCTGAGAAAATACAGCAGCAGACGCAGGCAAAAAAGAAAGCCCACCAGAAACTCTGAAGAGAGTTGGTACCAAGGAAGGTTGCATGAGGGGGAAATCTTTAAGCAAAGCAGCTTGTTTGCGCTGCTTACTTTGTTCCTCATGCACCAGGGCAAATACATTTTTCGCTGGCAGAATACAGTCTTCAGGTATTTGGGGAGTGTTTCTGCAGGGAGCTGAGGGTTCATCCGGAACCTAGGTAAGAATTTGCTCTTTTATATGTAATATATGAGCAAAAGCACAGGTGAATCAGCTCCACGTACTAGCAAAAAAACTTTAAATAACGCGACACAGCCGCATTTCAATTACAAGGTTTGAAAATGGAAACACGTCTACCATGCTGCGCTTACGGCAATGTGTCAATGTGCTGTTTACACACGTATTATGCGTTTTTAAAATTGTTTGAAACCTACTTTCATAGTTTTTAGTACTACGATGGGAACGCACAACAGTGCCTCTTCCATACAGCACGGCGCACGACGCTTCTAGGGAACGAGTTATTCCCAAGTCATCTTTTTTGTTTCTAACATTGCTAAAGGCTCAGATATCTGCGCTATGCTTACAAGGGTTTAAGCTAAACAAAGAGTTTTTTTTCTTCTTTACTTAAGAGGGGATTTTACAGATCTCTTAAACAATGTTGAGACCTACACAGGAGGGTTACTTCCCAAATTTTTCCCATTTCAGCGTACAAAACATTCACTAAACCATCACATAACGTTATGGCTGGTTGCAGAACAAGCCCTTTGTTCTTCGCAGACATTAAATATGTGGGCACAACACTTCTAACGCGGCACCAGATTCAGCTCACTTCTACAAAGGCTATCTGAGCAATCTTGACAAAGGTGATAAAACCCCCCCCCCCCCGTGCCCGACTCCACTTCAGAGCGGACACAGGGACTCTAATGATCCTAAATTGGCCTACATATCGAGCACAAAGATCCTATAAATCTTGTGCTTATCTCCAGGAAGCGCATTCCTTGGCTGCTCTCTAAACACAGGCAGGAACGCAGGAGTAAGGTTCCAGCAACAAACATAAGTTGTTTCGTTGGCCATTCCCAAGGCTATCATAGATAACATACGAGGACAGCGGACGAGCTGATGGACTTATAATTCGCTACACCCGAACATTTGAGACATACTCCTGCTGAGCTGGTTGGTATATTGCCGAATGGGGAGGACTTAACTTACTGAAGGCTGGGACTCGGCGGGAGCGGGGTGAACTGGGCCTCTTTGGACCTTTGGGCCTACCCACATTGATATAGGGTGTTTGTGATTCCTTAGGGGTCCGAGCACTCTGGTTACTTTCTTAGTTTGGATGGGTGTTCAGGTTGGGGGCATCTGTCCTGGGGGAAGGGGAGTTGGGGGGTGTTTGGTTTTGGTTGCGGGACTCAGGGGGGGACCAGTGTGTTCCAGTCGACATGGCGGATAGATAGGGGTAGGAGATAGGACACAGGCCTCCAGCCCGGCCATTAAGTGCATAACCTGGAATGTCAGGGGACTCCACACTATGACTAGGCGCCACCAGGTGCATGCTTACTTGGTGCGCAGGGGGGCACATATTGCCCTTCTACAAGAGACGCACCTCACAGTGACTGAGGGGAGGGCGCTTCAGTGCAGATGGCGTGGGCAGGTGTATTATACTACCTATTCAGCATACGCGAGAGGGACGCTGGTGTGGATTAGGGCGGGAGTCCCCTTCCAGCTGTTGCGCAAGGAGATAGATCCTGAGGGGCGCTATGTTATACTGGCGGGGCGCTTAAATGGGGTGGATGTCACGCTAGGGAGTATATATGCCCCAAATGTTGACCAGGGTAGTTTCTTTGACCGCCTGTCCGGAGTCATGGCTGCATATGCGCCGGGCTTGATGCTCCTGGGGGGTGATTTCAACTCAGTGTTGGATGTCACCATAGACAGATCTCACCCGCCGCTACCTGAGGCGGCGAGTGTGAAGCTGGCAGACAGGAGGCGGAGTTGGCAGTCAAATTGGAACTTGCTGGATATATGGCGGGAACAGCACCAGCAGGAGCGCGATTACTCATATTACTCGGGCCTGCATGATTTGCATGTTAGGCTAGATGCGATGCTGGGAACGTCAGATGTATGTCTTAAAGTGCAATACAGTGAGTATCTGACCAAAACATTGTCAGATCATAACCCCCTGTTGGTCCATTTAGGATGGCACAAGGAACGGGCGTTGGTCCCGACTTGGCGACTGAGCCCTAAACTGCTAGAGGATCCGGTATTCCAGGACGAACTCCAACAGGGAATCGGCCATTATTTTACTGAGAATGATAATCCAACAACAAATGTAGCGACAGAATGGGAGGCATTCAAGGTGGTAGTTCGAGAAGGTGGGGGTGCGGAAAACATTGCTAGATGATGGCAGGAGCAAGGGAAGAGGTAGCGCGGCAAGTTGAAAGGCTTAGGGCGTTTGATTATAAAGCATACACAGCACGAATGCATGATGAGGGGGACAAAACAGGTAGGCTTTTAGCGCGACTCATTGCTCCGGAGACCAGAGGAGCGCTGATATTGGGGCTCCGCACTACGGCCGCCACGATGGTATACACCCAGCAGGGGATAAATGAGATGTTTGCGAGTTATTATGCAGCGCTGTATCGTAGCCTGGGGGTGGCAGATGTGGTAGATATGGAGAATTATTTTGCCGGGTTGGAGTGGCCCCAGGTGGAGGAGGAACAGTCTATAATATTGGGACAGGAGATAACCTTAGGGGAAATCCGGTCGGCGATCAAGCACATGGCCCAAAACAAAACCCCGGGAGTGGATGTGCTACCAGTCGAATTTTATGCCGCGTTTGTGGACATACTAGCGCCCCGGCTACAGACGTTGTATAAATAGGCCTGGAGGGCAGGAGCGCTGCCAAACACCGCTAGGGAGGCCATTATAATTCCCCTCCTAAAGCCAGGCAAAGACCCCGCTGAGCTAGCTGCATATAGGCCGCTCTCAATGCTAACGGTGGATTATAAAATTCTGAGTGGGATACTGGCGTCGCGACTGCTCCCTTACATGGCCTCCCTGGTCCACAGAGATCAGGGGGGGTTTATCCCCAAAAGGAACACGGCTGGCAATATTAGGCGTCTTCTGCGTATCCTGGAGGAGCAGCGAGACACTACGCCGGGGGCAGCGGTGCTGGCCGTAGATATTGAAAAGGCCTTTGACAGCCTAGAATGGCCTTTCTTACATTATGTGATGGGGAAAATGGGACTAGGAAACAACTACATAAAATGGACTAGGATTCTTTACACTGGGGCCACAGCCAGAGTACGTACGGGTACGACTATTTCTAGAGCATATAAAGTAGAGCACGGGACGAGACAGGGCTGCTCTCTCTCACCACTGTTGTTTGCAATAGCGATAGAGCCGTTAGCTATGCTGGCAAGAACAGGGGAGCAGTACCGGGGCCTAACATTACGGGGAGATGTGCAATACATCTCGCTGTACGCGGATGACCTCTTATTGTTTTTGGAAGATACCGGGGAGGCGCTGGAGGCGGCGAAACAGTTGCTGACAGGGTATGGCAGAAGATCTGGGTTACGGGTCAATTGGCTGAAAACTTGCATATTTCCGGTGCGGCCAGACTTGCCAGTGCTACCCCAAGTGCCTGCCTTATTTGGGAGTTCACATCTATCGCACGCATGACGGGCTCCTGGAAGGTAACCTTGGTAGGGCAATTCGAGGAGTCAAGGGGAGTATGGAGTTCTGGTCCGCCCTGCGGATATCGGTGGCTGGGAGGGTGGCCTTGTTAAAAATGGTAGTGTTACCGAGACTGTTATATTATTTTAGGACCCTCCCAATATGGATACCTGGGGCGGTATTTCGGCAGTTGAAAGCGATGGTAGGAGGCTTTGTATGGGGGAACAGTAGGAACCGGGTTGCCATAGATATAAT
This sequence comes from Triturus cristatus, assembly GCF_964204655.1. Taxonomy (NCBI): domain Eukaryota; kingdom Metazoa; phylum Chordata; class Amphibia; order Caudata; family Salamandridae; genus Triturus; species Triturus cristatus. The sequence continues at coordinate 378,174,808 of NC_140589.1, forward strand.
GATGCGCCCCAGAGCAGCAGGGGGATGGGCAGTACCTGATTTTGAGCGTTATCTGGCGGCCCAACTACAGTGGCTTACGGAAGCAGCGGCAGCGACGTATCGGGGACCCTACCCAGGCAATAACTGCTGGATACCGCGACATGTGATCTCCTATATCCTGCTGGGGCAGAAACTGCGTAAAGATACTATTACTAGCGAGGAGAGAACGTTACAGCGATGCTGGCTCAGGTGTCATAAAAAGCATGGAGTGGAGAGCCCTTACGCGCCTGAGCTCCCGATCGGAGCATGTACGGCGTTGCCCCACGGAGGAGATTGGTCTGCTCTGGGAGAGTGGGAGGAGAGGGGAGTATTTATGGTGGGCGACCTCTATGAGGACGGCGCGTTACTGCCATTCTCGAGCCTGCAGGATAGATATGACCTGCCGCGGGGGCACTACTTATTGCATGCAGCGCTGGTAGCGGGGATACAACGCAGGTGGAAGATGGGGCTGACGGAACCAGAGACGTCGTTGGTTTGTCAATATGTGGCCATGGCTGCAGGCACAGTCAAGGCCGTTACGTGCCTTAACAGGAGGATGGAGCAGGAGGGAAGGCAACCGCTGGACCGACTAAAGGGGAAGTGGGACCGGGACCTAGAGAGAAACATCCCTGAAGCTACTTGGCCTAAACTAGTGGAAAGGGCATGGAAGATTACGCGGAACGCTAGGTTTCAGCTCATACAATTCTATGTGCTCCACAGGGCATATATGACCCCGAAGCACATCCAACAGATTTTTAAGGTGGAGAACGCTAGCTGCCCTAGATGTGGGACTGTAGAAGCGGACTTTCAGCATATGTTGTGGTCCTGCCCGAATCTGATAGTATATTGGAGAGAAGTGATAACAGAGCTGGAGGTGGTTACAGAGCGAACACTTAACAAGGATATGGGGGTGAGCTTGCTGCATTGGTACCCGCACACAAAGCACAACAAGGTGACCAGCAAATTTATTGATCTGGGACTGATAATAGCTAAAAGGGAGATAGCCAGCCATTGGAAACAGAGTCAGGGACCTAGAGTCCGGAGATGGAAACACAAATTTCTTAAGTGGGCAGCGAGCGAAAGTGTGACTAAACTGCGGTTGGCGCATAGATCGCAGAAAGAGGTAATGCTGGAAGGAGCACGGGCCTGGGAGGCATTAGTAGAGGCGCTGCGAAGGCCTGTCAGAGACTTGCAAGATGAGTCAGAACCTCTTTTGGATGGCGGGCCACAGGGAGCTGTAGGGGGAGCGCGAGACCAGGAAGAGCATTAGACAGGGAAAGCACCAGGCAACATGGGGAGGGAGGCCGTACCTTAGAGAAGGCACATTTCCGGTAAACCATAAGGATCAGTCAGCAAGAAACATGGAATACGGAACGGAGCACACTGGAGGGGGAGGGGGGGAGCAGGGGTGGGAAGGAGTTGATAGATAGGCGGTTGGGGGGGATTGAATGATTCGGAAACTATTTGTGACTCGATATAAGGATGTTAAGATGTTACTTGCACACTAAAACAATAAAAAACTTTAAAAAAAATAAAATAAAATCATAGATAACATATAGCCCCTCAATAACATAACCCATGTGCCTAAAAAACGCACTAACAAGGGTGAAAATTGCAACATTTTGCATTTTCTACAGTCGCTCAATAATACAATTCACGGCAAAGCATTCAGCACTTTTAGAGAGCAACAGTTCACAACTAGCCTATGCTTGTGCCTCAACCATGCACTAACACAGGTGCGAGTGCAACATTTACCGCAGCCACAGGTTAAAATAATTGACTTAAAATCATTTTGCATATGCAATAAAGAAACAAGTTTCATAAAACTACTAATAATATATGCACACAATCGACTTGTTTTTCAATGGACCACAAAATTTGTGCTATATAACAGATAGCATGCACAGTGAAAGATCGTACGGCCCTAAACAAGACTCTAATACAGGTACTATGCCAACATTTACCAGTTACTACGGCCACTTCACACAAAATTATAATAAATACATTATTTTGCTGCATTCAATGTGATACTAGAACCTCATACTACAAAGTACAAATACGCGCACAATTGCAACATTACCTAGTGAGCCACTACAAACTTTAAAGTTGCAATTGTATGTTACTTTTGTATTTTAACCTTATACCAAGAAAACACCTAACACCCGGGTACACTGGGTCAAAGACAAATGTAGTTTTAGATCACACCCATAAATACATGGGCTAGGCTAATGTGAACACAAGTACATATGGCCATGTACCTATCTCTTTCAAAATTACACCTGAAGGGGTGGGGTAGTAAAACATGGGTTTATATTTATTCTGCACCCAATAAAGAAATGTGTTGCTATTACGGATCACATATTTGGATGCATCCCCAAAAGGAACGCACAATAAAGCAAAAATATCAAGGGATAGTTATGTATATATTTATATACATATATGTGCATATTATATATAGGTAGGTATATAGATTGATGTAGATCTTTATGGATACATATATTTAGGGTAGAAAAATATCATTCAGGGGCTGATTCCGATCTCGGTCGGAAGGGCACCGAATCTGGTTCGGCCGGAAAAACTACAAGCCGTACACGTGTTTTCCGGCCGACTCGTACAGCTGTACGAGCGAGCAAGTACGATGCGAGCTACATGAGATTCACTGACCGAGTTGTTTCCGGGTCCGAACTGCTCCGTACGTCCCGGTCGGAAGCTAACCGTGGCGTGCAATGGATGCGATTTACAACCGAGCCAGTACGATGCACGCGTCGGACAGCCTGTGTGAGCTGGAGTGTCCGCGTCGGACCCCCTAACACCCGCAGCCCTACAACTCGGACACAAGGGAAGACCTATGGGTCTCCCCAACACAGGCATGTACAGTGCGGATGGAACCAACGCGTACCCACTGTAGGGGGCGCACTTGTTCGAGACGTACCCATTCAGTCAATGGGAGCCCATGTACGCGTCGTACGACCGGCTCCCATTGACTTCTATGGGAGTACGACCGAACCGAGTCTGACCGCATATGTGCGCATCGTACTCTCTCGGTCTGACTGTAGGGGACCGACTCGGTCGGAGTGCTTTCCGGCCCGACCCGGATCGGAATCGGCCCCTAAGTAGGTGTATTACGCCTGTTTTAATGCAGTAGCCAATCGCCGATTTTCAGAAGAGCACATATATTGTTTATTTATAAAGCCAGTCTCACAAGATATAGAACGCATACCAACTCTCTTCCCCCATTCACCACTAATATGCTTCACAGCCCTGTTGGCACCGTATGAGATTTTGCACTCCTTTTTCAAACAAAAGGGGCCTGCACATGAAAACACTATACACGGTTTTAGTCACACCCGGTCAGCTTCTAATAAAGAAATAAGTCTCACACAGGAAGACTTACTATCCCCAAAATACAAGTACATATCTTCACGGGCTACACTGCATCTTTTTCACCAAAACAGCATTTACTTACAACACAACAAGGTGCTTGCCGCAACAACAAAAAGCGAGTCGGCCTCAGTCACAAGGGACTAATCTCAACCACCTAGTTGAGCATACTCCCTCAACCAGTAATATCAAAACTTATCCTTTGAGACAGCTTCACCGAAAAGACTGGCCTCACACACGTTATAGGGCATAGTGACCCTAAAAGGTGAGAGTATGCTCCTACCACGGAGACTGATCTTGACACCATAAGGGAGCCGGCAACTCTTCAAGGGGAGTTAACTGCGACTTTCAAAGGTATCCCATATGGCCGGCAACTGGGGTTGACCATGACCTCTAAATTTGCCACATAAAATGAAGGGTTAACACCCATCCACCACATAAAGCATCTATACACGAAGAAATGTTTTATATCATCACCTCAAAACATACATATACATACTATATAGCAAGGCAAAGTTAACTGGGACAAAGATATAAAGCCCATACCTTACATCTGGTCCATCAGACAGCGTCTCCTACTCGACAGAATTTATTACTGACCATGCAAGAAAAACACAGCCCTTTACCAGGTTGTTTTTCTGTTACAACAGCTATTAACTTGCATAAAGACAGAATGAAAACATTACAAGGTACACCTTCCAAGCTTCCTTACTAAGTAATAAAGGGTGCACAAAGGCTGTACGGAGCATGCTCAAATGTTACTGTATCTCTCCTTTGCACTTTATAACAGGGGTGCTCAATACCACTAAAGGCATGCATTAGCCTACCGAAAATGGGGAGCCCATTCGCAAATAGTTTGGCCAAAGGCCCACTGTGCACAGTACAAATTAAGGGCAGTAACACAGATCCAAAAACCAGGGGCCTGTGATGTCCCATGGATACAGAAAGAGCACATCCATCAACCACAACTCAAGTCAATCCTCCTACCACTAAAATACCTCCAAACCCACAGAAGGAATAAGATGGAGGCGATCCCAAAATAAGCATACACGTATGTAAACATACCCATGGCACACAAACATACGTACATGCCTATACATGTACATGCCAACATCTTCGGTATACAAAGTGGGTTGAGTACTTTCGATAAGAAAATATATACATGCATGTGTGTGCCTGTATATGTGTGTGTGTGTGTGTGTGTGTGTGTATATATATATATATATATATATATATATATATAATATAGCAATAAGAGACCCCTGAGCCCAGAGGTTGTAGGAACACGCACTCACTCGGAAATCAGTTGCAGTTTTGTTTTAATTCAAAGCCAAATTCATCAGCAAACAAGCCAAACAACGCTGGCCCAACGCGTTTCGGTTCTCACTCGAACCTTGATCACGGGTTACCAACAAAATGACCAGACATTTATTTATTTCTATTTTGCCTTTCACTTCCTGTTTCACAGTTTGCAAAGCATTCTGGTCATTGTAGTGTTTTTAAATTACACATTGTGCTGGTGAAGTTGCAAAAAATACCAATTAGATAAAATAAAATGGTGATATAACATATGGAGAAAAGAGATAAGTTTTGAATGGGTTTGTCATTAATAAAATTCTTAACAACACCCTTTTCTTTAGGTAATGATATACGACAATTATTGGGATTTGGGAACTCCGCTATTGTAACTACAGGTAAACGTTACTTTACACTTCTGGATTATAGACACCCTCTGGTGGGTAATGTCAATAGCATGGCATACACAATTTATTTGTTGGCTCTAAAAAACTGTGATTACATGTTGTTACAAATGATTACTCTGTTTACAAAACAATATTTTTACCTTCAATAAAAAACATTTCCAACAAATGAAGGGTACAGCCATGGGCTTTTCCTTTTCTCCAAATTTTGCAAATCTGGTAATGGGATGGTTTGAACAGAAAATCGCATGGAACAGTGAAAACGACCAACATGTGCAAAAAATCATCGCATGGTGGCGTTTCATTGACGACTTGTTCATAATATGGGATGGCACCAATGAAGAATTTGCAACATACTTCGAAATTTTGAATAACAATGAAACTCACCTGCAATTCACTTATGAGATAAGTTCAAACAAAATCTCATTCCTTGACATTGAAATTTACGTGCAGAACAACACCATACAAACCACCCTGTTTAGAAAACGAACAGCCACAAACTCAGTCCTACACGCGGACAGCTTCCATCCAACCAATCAAAAATGGAATATTCCTTATGGGGAATTTTTAAGACTACGCAGGAACTGCTCCGCAGATAACGAATTTGTAAATCACAGCAGAGCGATGCAAGCAAGATTTGAAAAAAGAAAATACCCTGGCAGGATAATCCAAACTAGTCTAAAAAAGGCAAAACAAAGAAATCGCACAGAGCTACTCAAAAACAAACAACAGACAAACCAGGAAGATTTCACTAAAATACGCCTCATAACAAGTTATTCCACTGAAACCAGCGATCTGGTGCATATCCTGAAAAAACATTGGGGCATCCTCAAACTAGACACCACTATTGCAGACCTCATAGGGGATCACCCTAACGTCAAATACAGAAGAGCGCCTAACTTAGGTGATAAGTTGACTCGCAGCCATTTTAAATCCAAACCACAGAAACCATGGACTAATATCGAAGGTTTTTGGCCGTGCAAGAATTGCAAAGCGTGCAAAATTGGCATTCCGAAAAAAGAGGTTGCAGGCAGAAAAGGCGTAAAATGGAAAATTCAACAACATATTACCTGCAAAAGTAAATATGTGGTGTACGTGGTCGAATGTCCATGCAAGCTAAAGTATATAGGCAGTACAATCTGTGAAATCAAGAAAAGAATCCTGGAACACATTAGAGCCACTGTGAACTTAGATCGCTCTAATGCAATTGCAAAACACATGGAAAGTATGCATGAAAGCAAATGGGAACTGCTTAGGTACTACGCCATTGAACAAGTACCATTTCTGGAACGCGGAGGTAACCGAGAAAAACTTCTCCGTCAAAAGGAGTCTAAGCACATTGTTTCATTCAGAACCCTGACTCCTTATGGCTTAAATCAGGACGAGGAACTTTTTGTACATTTGTGAACTTTCTACCGGTTTTACTTGTAATCTTAGCATGACACAATAGTATAACAGTATAAGGCTTTAATAGTTTAATTGTTATTACTTTCAGTTCTGTGATTAATGGGTTCAATTAGCCAATTTCGGCATATATAAGAAAGTATAATGTCCAAACACCCACTAGAGGGATGCAATCCATTAGTCAAGTACAGTACTCTGTGTGTGAAATCGTAATCACAGTTTTTTAGAGCCAACAAATAAATTGTGTATGCCATGCTATTGACATTACCCACCAGAGGGTGTCTATAATCCAGAAGTGTAAAGTAACGTTTACCTGTAGTTACAATAGCGGAGTTCCCAAATCCCAATAATTGTCGTATATCATTACCTAAAGAAAAGGGTGTTGTTAAGAATTTTATTAATGACAAACCCATTCAAAACTTATCTCTTTTCTCCATATGTTATATCACCATTTTATTTTATCTAATTGGTATTTTTTGCAACTTCACCAGCACAATGTGTAATTTAAAAACACTACAATGACCAGAATGCTTTGCAAACTGTGAAACAGGAAGTGAAAGGCAAAATAGAAATAAATAATGTCTGGTCATTTTGTTGGTAACCCGTGATCAAGGTTCGAGTGAGAACCGAAACGCGTTGGGCCAGCGTTGTTTGGCTTGTTTGCTGATGAATTTGGCTTTGAATTAAAACAAAACTGCAACTGATTTCCTAGTGAGTGCGTGTTCCTGCAACCTCTGGGCTCAGGGGTCTCTTGTTGCTATTTACACCGGCTGCCCTGCCGGGCGAACTACGCACCGGCCCGAGTGAAGAGCGCCGACCCTCAACCAAGGGCACCACAGGTTCTATATATATATATTTTTTTTTTAATAGTTATATTTATGTTTATATGTACAAACTAAAGTGCCCTAAAATTAGTCAGCACTGCCTTACTATACAAACGCACTGTACATATAACAAAGTAAAGCCTTCTTTCCTCTCCCCTCAATTTGCACATAAAGCCCTAGACAAGTCACATAATCATACGCTACCGTCCACGTCCAGGCAGTACCATAAACAGGGAAAGGTAAGAGCTGACTTCAACACGTCAGCGGCATACGCATAGCGTTTTGTGTCGCTACCTAAAGCCGGCATCAACAAAACAAGGGATACATACATACATAAAACAACCAGGCACCCCAAAAACCCTTAAGCCACATCTACACAAGACTTAAAAGCCTGCCCATTGCATTACAAAAATACGAACAATTTCTGACAATATACAAATGAGAGCTAGTGGTTGGTAGAAGATGATATTAAAATAGCACTCCCAAATTAAAAGAACCAAATCACGCTGTAGCCTACATAAAGATGAATGGGCCTACTAAATATAACTAATTCAGTATACATCCAGTTAACCGCTAGCCGACAACCGTAAAAGAAAGGGTTTTTGAGGTCACATCTATAAATATGTAGCACGCTCACAAATATGTATAAGGGTGTGTGTATATATGTGTATACTTTCATGAAAGTAGAGCTATATGGATACTTACTATATGCGCACAACGGGAGAACACATATTCTCTCAAAAAGAACAAGTGGTACACAACACAATTTTTGTTTTTTTTATCCTGTGGAGAGTAATTACACTTCACTCCCTCCTCCACAACTGCTAAATACCGCAACACAATTGATGCACAGTATGTGGATCTAGAAGACGTCTATCGTGCACAACTAAACTAGTTACTTACCTGTAAGAATAGTTTGGCAACCTAGACTCTTCTAGATTCACATACGACCCTCCCTCCACCCCTGTGAAGGAGTAAAAGTTTACAATGAATAAAATGATTACAATAAAAAAAAGATAGAGACTCATGACCTAGTCCCTAATAGTACATAAGTACTTTATTAGGACTAACAGATAGCAAAAAGGCTATATGTCTCCTCTTACACTAGTACATTTGTACTATATAAGAACTAAACAAAAGCAAATGTGCTGCATCTGTCCTGTTTCGAAAAATGTCACACCGAGCTACCCACATATAAACAAATTAATAAATAAATGTGTAAAAAAGCATAACACAAGTACTATGCTTTTCATACTGATGCCCAAAATATATACAGCGACGTATATAAAAAACACAAGTATAGCTTGAACAATAAAATATATATCACCTTTTAAAGGTCAACAAGTGTCCCTACACTCTCAGCTCAATAAAGGCATATAAACCGTACCATACTTATTCAACAGGCAGACACAATCACAAGGGATACAAAGCTTGCGCGCACACACACATAGGGGGTTGTAGACTGAACCCCTGACCAAGAGGATTTGGTTTCACAACCACCCATCAGAAAGAAAAATAAGCACACAAAAAAGCAAAAGCACTTTCCGACTCCAACCACTAGATGGCGGAATATGCACAGTATGTGAATCTAGAAGAGCCTAGGCTGCAAAACTATTCTTACAGGTAAGTAACTAGTTTCGTTCAACTCATGGGCCAAAGTGAATTGCCTCCCTAAAAAGCTGTTAACAGTTACTATAATAACATATTAATATGTTTTAGACAGGGCATACATGTTTTATACAGGGCTAATAGCTGCAACTGTTAATCATTGATCGAAGGCTGATCTGACCCTGGAGACAGGAATTTCAGTGCATGCCCCGCAGGTCACATAAAAATGACTGCATACCTCCCTCCAATCACTAAGCAGCCTTGCAATTTTATGGAAACCAGGTGGCACTATTGATACCTGCATTGTAAAGATGGAATCGATTCTCCCTTGTCCCCAAGGTTATCTTGAGGGTTACACGTAATCTCTAGCATTGACCTAACCCCTTCAGCTATCTTGCTCATATTCTTAAATGTACCTGAAATGTTATGTCTTTATATCACACAGTTTTAATTTATTTCAAATTCTAGGGGGTTGTACTTTGGCTGCTTTCAGTTGTGACTTTCCTCATGTGTTAGAGCGAAAGGCACAAACCATAAAACACTAGAAACAACATTTCAATATGTGTGTCGTACGAGTGATACAAGTAGATGAGGTCCTCAGACACCTGTAAATGCTCAGCAAAGTTAAAAGAACTGCAGTAAATGGTTTACATCTGAAAGGGAGTGGTGCCGAAACTAAATTAACAAGCATTGGCACAGCCAATAGGCCCCGCCCCTTTTTTCTGCTAATGCAGACCTATTGGCTTTTGTAGTTTAATTTCATAGTGTTTTCAGCATCTGCAAAATCAAAATAAATGGTTGTAGCCGTATTACTGGTGCTAAACAGCAAAAATACATTTTAAAACGTGCAGTGAAGCAAAGCCATGCAATTGTTATCCAGTGGGTATGCAGCCACCTTTAAATAAGTTTTGAAATTGAAGCGTTCCAGTAAGTGTTCTAATTTAAGGGTAAAAGGAAAAGGTTTATATTAAAACATGATGGTAACACAGGGTGATGTAGGGTAATGTTACATAAATGCAATTCCAATACAATCAAAAATATACAATGCATTGAACTCTAGGATCAGTCTCCTGCTCGCACGATCATTCAGTCTGGAGAAATGCCCTGATCATGGGAGGTTCTTACTGGTGCATAGCCCTGAACTTTCCCAGTTGTTTGCGCGAGTACCTCATCCAGACTTTTTTTTTCTTTTTTGCATGTGGGATTTGTAGTTCTGTTTTATCACATTATAAAATCAAGACTGCAAGTTTCAGACGGTAAAGTAAGAAAAACCTTGATTTAGTTAGACACTCGAGCATGCACCTGGAACACACGACTCTTGCCTTAAAGGGAGATTCGAGGCCCCCACAAATGCTGTAGACCCACCTCCTGATCTGCGCAACGGTCATGGTCCGTTGCGGGTTTGAGTGTTTTGTTGTGAAATGCCCTACCCAGCAGAGGGAATCGAGGGAACTGCTGAAACGACCCTGGGCTCTGAATCTCTACAAATAACACAGGTGAAGGCTTATTAGCTTGGTATGGGATTTTAAGGACGACTTTGCTAATTAATCATTCTTATTTACAGACCCGTGGACACCTCCAACCAGGCTACTTAAATTACATTTCCACAACTTTCTCGGTTTTTCCCATTGGAAGTAGTGGTGGCTACGATGCGTGTATAAATGAAAACAACTATTTAATGTAGGCCAAAACTAAGGCACTAAACAGTGACTGTTGTAAAGGGGTGATGCCGTTCTGAAAACACAGATATTATTGATGCTTACCTACAGCACCAGGCAGGACCGGGCATCCTAGTACCTCCGCGTACAGCCTGGAGTAACTGAATGCCTCTGGATCACAAGTGGGCGTGCATCAGTTACTGAAACACGCATTGATGTGGATCAGTGTTCACAGTTAAGACAAATGGAAACCTCGGACGAAAGCGTTTGAAGCACACACCTATACCACTGCTTACACTAGATGCTCCAGGCGTGTGCTCACATCTTAGTAAACCTGTCTTGAATGTGTCATTTCTTACCTATTGCACACCTCACATTATGTATTGCATGTAGGTATTTGCAGGGTTGGATTGGGATCAAAAATCGGCCCGTGCACACCCAAAAAAAAGTGGCCCACATTTGCATATTGCCTTTACGCAAAACACTGCTTCAGCGAAGTTTTATGTAAAGAAAGGGGGTTGGAGCATGTTTTATTGACTTCACTTACATGAAAAAAGCACAGATTAGTTCACACTGCTGAGCCACACATGAATGCAAGTGAGACCACTTCTGCTCAGGCACCCTGCTCAATCAGCATACATTAATACCGGCCCATCTGCCTCTAGAAAGGCCACTCGGGCACCTACGAATAGGACAGACAGACCCCAGGCTGCCCAAAACAGCATCCCACAGCTGGAACTTGGCTACCGGCCCTTCGGCCATTTCCAGAGTGCCTGCGTTACCAATCCGACCCTGGGTATTCGTTCCTCAATAGAAAACAGCCCGCGTAAATGGACCTGCCATTCCGAAATCTTTATTAGCCCACCCCCCCACCCCCAGCATAACTTCTACCTAGTATTGCGCCTGGTGTGTGCTGACTGTTCGGAGTACAGCCCTGGAACTCAACCCCGCCCTGAGATGCTCAGCAAGTGGCAGTGCCTGAAACCCCCCAGGTATGCTCATTGGGAGGGAGGGGGGCAGGCCAACACAGACACCTATTTTTGTGTGTGAAAAAGGCCGCTTTATTGAAAACAGGTGCATATCACAACTTCCAACCTAGGCTATTGCCTTACAAACTAAAACCTCACTATACATAAATTACCTGAAACTCCATTCCCACCCCCCACCCCTATGATCCCCACATCAATCCCCCACCCTGCCGATAACATAACATTACATAACATTCCATAACAATCCCAATACACAGTATTGCAGTTCCCAAAATCCTGCCCTCTACTAAAAACCTAAACCCCTACCTGCCTTTCTGCAACTGTAACTAGCTAACCTCTAATCTAAACTTATCCTACCTGCCTAACCTTCCCTTGACCCTGCCCACAAACTTCCAACATTTATTAAAAAACTGCTGCCAATGCAGCCAGCTTCTTAACAACCCCGCCACCCAGGAAAAAGCAGCAGCATAGGCGGGTACGCCGCCTCCCCTTTTTTCTGCCCTGGACCCCCCCCCCCCCCCGCCCCCCTGCCCTGGTAAGATTGCTTAGACCTTCAGCATCCGAGCTAGGACCTCCTGAATCTCCAGTAAATAGAGATCTATCCCCAAACGAGATAAATGAACCCCATCACTCCAAAAAGAATTCCAGTGTCATAATTAATCTCTCTGTGGGCAATCCTGAAAAACCCCAACTCTCTACAAAACCGTGCCATTTCGGTATTCAACTTCCTCTTGGTCCTATCCACTGCCCCCCGGGTTAACTGCACCCCTCTATGCCCTATGAGGAACAAACTCCGTCCAGATTAAAGAACATACTGACCACTGGCGCTTCAGCATGGTAAATCCCTCTTCATAGTTCGCATAAGAACCAAACCTTTTTCCCGGACCATATCATTTTCCCCCAAATGAATGAACAAAATGTCGGGGCACCTACCAGCCACCAACATGCCGTTCGGTGCCCTCAACAACTCTCTTCAAAGCATGCCCCCGCCCTTTCCACTGAACTTTAAATAACTCTTTATTAAACACCAAACTCTCCCCGAAATAGCTGTCCCGTGCTTGAACCTGGGCCCACTTCACAAATTAATGCCCCACTATCCATATCGTCATCTCCCTGGCAAGGGGGCCCACAACCGAACCTGAAACAGAAAAACTGCGTGAACAAAGGAAAAGGCATGTAACCGCGCTATAATCACCCAGCAGCGCCACGCACATATCTCCTGTAGTAGTCAGAAGACCATATTCCCAGTCTCATGATAACTTCCCTCACCCATCCCCTGTTCCTAGCTTCAGATGCCGCCCCAATCCTGAATGAGTGAGTATGTACCACATACCCTACTGGGAATCCCTAGCGCCGAAAGCGCTTTGCGCAATACTGATAGTACCGGAAAAGTTGTCACTCTACGCTCATCCTTGTGCTTAAAAACCCACCCAGCCTGGCCCCCTGACAGGGCCCTCCATCGAGCCTCCCATCTGCAAGGACGAGTTAAGGTGGGGGGTCTGCCGCCTGCAATGACACCCATTTTCCCACCCCACGTTGATCAGTCTTGGACTTGCACAGCCAAATGCAAACATGATCCCGGCGCAACATCTGCCCAGGTGACCCCACCTGAATGTTTGTGGCCCAGCATCTCAAACCCGGAACGCCTCGAAAAACATCCACACCATCAATGTGGAAAAAAGGCCCACTTCAAAATTGTCCTCGCATATCGCGAGCAAGGCTCCCAATACCTTCTTCAATAAGTCCCATGACAACGGTTGACGGGACACGCCCCTTGTGCCTTGTTCTCTGGATCCACCCTTCTAACATGCGTGACCCCAACTCCCCTGCTGATGGAGCATTTCCCCATAGAAGCTTCCCCACGAAAGCAATCCCTGCCAATTTCCCTGCAATGGTCACTCTAGAGACCCCTTTATCAATCAGCTGTATTATAAACTGTATCACGTCCTCTCTCCTGTGCATCGGGGACGCCCTCCGCTGTGCCCCTGAAGACAGAAATTCCTGCCAGGCTATATCCTGACCACGTGGAAGGTGCTAGGGAACCTACCACCAGCTGAAGCATCCGGTGTTGCTGAAGTACCACAACTGCCGCGGCATGGGGGTTCGGAGTCCTGTCTGCATCCTTGGCTAGCCCACGGAATCTTCCCCACTGTAAACGAGACAAAGCATCCGCAGTGTCATTGTCCACACCCGGAACGTGCACTGCACGAAAAATTATGTCATGGCGCAAGCGGCCGAACACAAAAACCCTTAACGGCTTCAGTACCTGCTCACCCCTAGCAGACTGTCGATTGACAAATGTGACTACCGCCATATTGCCGATCCTGAATGTCACTTTCTTGTGGGCCAGCTGTTCACCCCATAGTGTTACCGCGACTACCAGGGGCAAAAACTCCCGGAAAGCTATGCTCCTGCCCCACGCCCTCCACTCGCTAGGCCATTGTTCCGCGCACCACTTCCCTTGCCAGAAAAGACCGAAACCTTGGCTGCCCGCTACATCTGAGAAAATCTGAACATCCCATACCATGTCCTCCTCTCGTTCCAATGGCACTCCATTGAAATCCTGTAAGAAAAACTGCCACATTCGCACATCCTCCCCCACTCCCGCTGATAGTCGTACATGGTAATGTGGCGGTCTCTGTCCAGACAATGCCCTACCCAGTCGTCTACAAAAAGTCCTCCTTACTCTCACTACTCTGCACGCAAAGTTAATATGTCGCAGCAACACCTGAATATCACACATTGTGACTTTGTCCTTCCCCCAGCATGGCCACTAGGAGCCCCAGCATCTGCTGCTTTTTATCTCTTGGCAATCATGCCTCCATTGCACGGGAATCCAGCTCAATCCCCAAAAAGGACAGAGTCGTACTGGGCCCCATTGTTTTCAGGTAGTGCATCACCAATTGGTGCCCTGTACGCCTGGAAACCGACCACTGTAGAAACATACTGAAACATTCAAATAATGCTCAAGATATTGAGCAGCCCATCGGTAGTGCTTTGTCCACGTACCACTTACCATTGAAATGTATACCCAAGAGGTCCCAATCCTCTGGGTGGACTGGAAGCAGCAGGCAAGCCAACTTTGTCGCATTTTGCCATTTCTGCTGTTGCACCAGCGGTCCCTACCAGTGACATGGCCACGTCAACCGATGCGTAAGACACCGTAGCCTCAGTGTCATCAATGAAATCATTCACCGAATTACCCTCAGGCCAAGATAAATGCTGGATTAACCAAAATTGCCCCGGTTCCTTCTTGGGGACCACTCCCACTGGGGAGACCATCAGATTCGCCAATGGCCAATCATCAAATGGGCACGCCATGCGGCCTTCACGAACTTCTTCACCGATTTTGTCTTGTACCACCTTTGGGAGTTCTCTGGCTGACTGTAAATTGTCCGCCCAACGTCGCATCCTGGGGCCCATATACCTTAACCTAAAACCGTCAGTAAAACTGTCCCGTAGTGTCTTTGCAGCCGTCTGGTCATAACCCTGTAAAGCTGCCACTAGTGTGTCCACCCTAACCGGTGTACGAGCCTTTAGGCCCAGCCCCCTTAGCCCCCCTAGTTCCCCCGCTGGTCTGCTGCTGTTGTCCCTCGGAGTGATAACCCCCTTGGTGCCACTGTTGACCCCCACCGACTGCTGACCCGACCTCACCCCCCCCCCCCCCGAAGCAGTTGACCAATGCGTGTCTGCCTCCACATTTCGAGGAATCATGTAGAAATCTGCACTATTCCAGTGTGTACAGTCCTTTATTGAAATCCCAACAGGCCCCCACCGCTCCCGCCTGCCCCTTACCTGTGCCCCCCCACCCCTCCCCAGTTGGGTCGCCCCTGAAAGAGCCGATAAACGAGCGGGAGACCGCTGGCCGTAAAAATCGTCTTCCCTGCCCGGGCGGATCCCATTGTGTGCTGCCAGAGGTCAGTATCCAACTCCCCCCCACTTGGCTTCGGTGTCCCATGCCATGCGGGCCCTAAACTTCTCATCATATTGCGCCCAGGCATAGCCCTCCCCCGTAATCTGCGCCTTCCTAATAACGTCCATGTACTTAAAGAGAGCCACGCACCTCTCCGGGTATTTTTCGCAGTACACACTGGCATATATTAGAAAAGCAGCTGTACAGTTCTCAGTGGTAAGGGGCACTCTCGGCTGTGTGGCCAGCTCGTATTCCTCCTCCTTTGAACCTTTGTTTGCGCCCTCCTCCCTGTGTAGCATTTTAAGCAGCTCCACATATTCCCCTTTCCAAATGCGCTCTTTAGTGGTCAACATCAGTTGTGCCCCCAAAGGTTTTGTAACCCCCATGTACGGCAGCTTTTTAATCTTCAATTCCTTGCTCTCTGGTCTAACCACTGTATCCCCCGTCCCCTCCGCTGTGTTGCCCAACTCTTTGGTCTTCATGACGTCACCTGTACCTGCTGCATCCGTGCCCACCCCCATATCCAAAACATATTTACCTCTGCTTAACCTCCCTCCGTCTCCCGCCACCCCCTCCCCCACCCCAATCCCCATCGACCCCATTTTAGGTATCCCTGGCTCTCATTGATTACCTGGTTCCAAAGAGGGTTCTCGTCTCGCTCCATTCCTCCTTTGTACTGGGGCCAACCTGTCCACCAACCCAGATATCTGACCCGTGGGCTCCGCCGGGCGCCGTGAAACCTGCAAGGTACTAGAACAAGCAGTACTGGGCCCCCCGCACCATCCACTTCATCCCGTAATTCACCCTCTTCCATGCCATCTACATCATAATCCAACACGTCGGGCTCTATAGGCCCCCAAATTTTGTCAACCGGTGGTGCCGACTGCACCCTCCTCCGTCCAAATGCCTCCCAACCGCTGGAAGACCTACGCTCCCGGTGTCCCGCGTCCCGTTGAGGACCGTCGGGTGTTGGGGCTGTCGAGGCGGCCTGGTGCCTACTTGTGCCAGCTACGACTGATTCCCACGGCGGTACTGGGTACGCCGTGCCAGGCTCCACCCACCCTTCACCTACGCGCTGCCAAGCCACTCCCAGCTGTGCCGAGTCTGGATCCCGCCTTTGCCCCGATGCCTGCAATGTAAAAGTATGGACTGGGGTGCTAGGCCTAACTTCCCTGACCCCGTCCCCCCACACCCTACCTGATTCCACACCAAACGTCGAAGACGCCCAGTGCCGCCCTAACTTGCTGAAATCGAAGGCCACATCTGACACCCCCTCGTCCCCTTCACCCTCACTCCATTCTAAGTTCTCAATACCCCTGGCCTTCCAGGTCCCTCTTCCCCCCCACAATGGCCCCTGCCCCCTTATCTACCCCCTCTTGAGTGAAGTTCCCCTCCTCCTGCCTCCTGCTGGTCTCCAGACTCAGTGACCGCCCCCCCCCCCTGCACCATGTAGGTGGCAATTTGGCCTACCCTGTCCAACATTGCTGAAGGCTAATGACGACAAGACAAAATGTTTCAAAGGAAAAAGTCCTCATAAAGAGGACAAACTCCCATCACTCCTCTTAACCACACCTGGTGTAGTTAAGGAGCTACCGCACGGTACGATCAGGAAGACCGCCCAGGGTAGCGATTGCCAGAGCGCTGCCTCATGCCCTGAGTCGTTATCAGGAGTGGAGGTGATTATCTCCGATTTATTACGGGTGACCATTGTGAACCCCTGCAGTTCCGCTTATTCTCTTTGAAGCAGGTATATCTGTAGGTGGTATCGTTCCATTTTGCTTTCGTCATGTAATTTTTTGCACTTCTTTTATTCACTTTTGATGCAGTAGTACTAATCGGTCCTGAAGAAAGCCACGATCAAAATGTTAGATCATTGTTGGCTGAAACATGTTGACCATGTTTGTTATTGACCATATCTGCTTATAGCGTGTTCGAAATTTATTTGGGAACACGTCTTTAAGGAACATGACACTATTTGAGAGAGTTGCGGCCCTGGAGAGGTCTTATTCTGCCTTACTAAGCAAAACGGACGATGGTGAGACGCGATCAAGGAGAAACAATCTACGTTACATGGGAATCGACCCTGCCATCTCAGATGCACAACTCTATTCACATGTCCAAAATTTATTTTGCATGATCTTGGGAATCCCGTCAAATTGAAATTTTTCTCAACAGAACACACTGTGTTTTCTGTACCTACCAGAAAAAGAGAAATGTGATGCTGGATGTTCTCACAAACGTACACTTCTGTCAAAAACAAGAGATCTTCCACGCCTCCTGCAAAATGGATGAGATACAGTTTGAGGGAGATAACATTTTCATCTTTCAGGAAATCTCTGCCTATATTTTGTCATAACGTAAAGAATTCAAAAGCATTACGACCTACCTCAGATAACATAAGATACCATAGCGTTGAGGTTTCCCCTTCCATCTGCTCTTCTTTCACCTCGACAAACGTCACACAGTCTACATTTTAGAAGAAGCTAAAGCGATCTTGCCTGTTCATAAAACTACAGACACGCTTCTAAGGAGGACTCTGAGCAAACAGTGATGAGAAAGAACCCTTGGCAAATCCAGAGAACCCCACAACAGCAGAGACTGGAAAGACGCCAACATAGCCAAAAACTCTGGTCTTAGGCCAGTGCGCAGTCAGATGAGGACTGAATACGAGGCTCGTGGTTTCATCTGGGGTGTGATGGGGGATGTCCCACAAATTGGTCCGTCACTCCAAATAATCTATGATGGCCATCCCCTGAACCATGGTCCGCATAGACTCTGGTGCACTTATGCACTTGCCCCCCTACTGGGGAGGGGACGGACAGAGTGATTCCTTTCAGTAGTGTTGAACATTGTAGTTCGCACCAAAGTTGTTTAATCACTTATTTCTGCTAGCACATTACCATTGAGTACCCCAGAGGAAGGAGACTAACTTAACTTATCGTTGTCTTGGGGTTTCGGTTTTACTGAAAGTTCTACTTCTCAGGAAAGTGACAGAATCTCCCAGCCCAGAGATATGCTTGGTTGCTGCCCTTCTACTTTGGAACAAACATTATTCCTCCTGTTTTTTCTTATTGTTGATTATCTATTTTTTTTTTTTGTTTGTTTTTTTACAGTGGATGTAGGATAGAGTTGAATTTTTACTTTTCTGCCAAATTACTTGTAGCACTAGACGCTGCGCGAGGTGGGTGTTGTAGACCACTGGAACTCATTGCATTGCAGCTGTCCCTGATTTCTACGTAGCACCTCACAAGCAGACATCATGATGTTGATTAATATCTTAATACTTAATGCGAATGGTCTAAATTCACAGTTGAAACGCAAAATGTTGTTGAAATGTCTAGATTTCAAGGAAATAGAAATAGCCTTCTTGCAGGAAACCTACCTGAGGTGGGAAGATGTTCCTAGACTCAACTCTCCATTATGTCCTTTACAATATCACTCACCGGGCCTCACGAAGACTCGATGTTTGACCAATTTGTTTCAAAGGGGGCTGAAGTTCCGTACCAAATATAACCATATAGACAAAGGTGGCTTCTGATACCACCTTAGTTCCAACAGAACAGAAATATCGGTTCTATGCAGACCATTTTGAGATATTGGCAGAGTTGTCAAATGTATCCTACTTCTAGGGTAGATTTTAATGCGGTCCTCGATCCAACAATAGATCGATCTCGTACCAGATTTGGAGGAGCTGGTACACCATCTCCCCTGTTAGATGGCATTAGGGATCTCGATATTTCAAATGAGTGGAGAGTGCACCACCCTTGAGACCAGGAGTTTACATTCTTTTCAAGTGTACATCGGTACTCATCCAGAATTGATATTTTGCACACAAAAATTACACATAGGTTGATTACCCCCAAAGTCACAGGGACACCAGTCCTTTCTGATCATCCCACAGTTTTGACCCAATACGACACAGGAACGTATATAGTGACTCCTGGTAAACATTGGCATGTGAATGGGGTTCTATATAGGGACCCCATTGGTTTAGGTTGCAATAAGGAAAACGGTTACCCATTATTTCCAGGATACTGATGAGGCTTCTACGTCTCTTTCGCCTAGGTGGGATGCCGCCAAAGCAGTTGTGCACAAAGCCAATTGGTCAGCAAGAAAATGGGACCCCCTTCAAATGAACTTCAGGTCAGGGAAAAAGGGGAAATAAACACTAACATATAGTAAAGCTTCCCTCACGACCTCTTTTTTTCAAACAAACAAATTAATTGCAAACAGGGAAGAGAGCAGGCCTAAAAACAATGATGCTACACACAAAATATTTTTTTATTCCCTGCTGACGAGAGGTAATAACCTCGAAACACGTGTCCAGGGATGGCCAACGCGACTTTGATTTTGCTTAATACTCTGGCAGAGGCGCACTCGCTGATGCTGACTTCATGGACCACAATGCTTTGGGGTAACACGCTGGTAGGACGAGCAGTGTGCGACCAATTGGATTTGTGTCAAAGCAGTTGTGCAAGGTGAGCTATCTCAGGCAAACTTCTTTAGAAGCAATAGGAAGTGCAAACAAGCATTAGTTAAGCAAATAGGCTCCTTGAAATTGAAACACCTACAAACAGTCTCACAGATAACGTATAGGAAGCTCCAGACAACAAAGGGTGAAATGGAACAGATTATTCTGGGGGAAACAGACAGATAAATGTTGCAAATAAAACAGCAGTATTACAGGAAAAGGGGATTAGGCTAATAGACTTTTGGCCTATAAAATTGCATCACAACAGGAATACCTCCCCAAGGACACAAATATACTATTTCATAACTATTTCCTTGTACTTCATACCACAGAAGTCACATCGGATTTGGAACTGACAGCCTATTTTCAAGAAATAACATTTAATACTATTCCCTTGTGTAGGAGTCTGGCTTAGTATATGGTGCACACTCTAAGGCAGAGGTCTTCAAACTGGGGGGCAGGCCCCCCTAGGGGGGCCTCAAGTGATCCCAGGGGGGGTGCCAGGCTCTGGCCAGAAGAAACATTATGCTTAGTTTTCAGCCCAAAAAAATGAGCGGCAGTAAGCACGTCTGTAATGGGACCTCATTAACATCCTTCGTCATTTAAATCCTGGCTGGGAGAAGGCGTCAAGAGGGAATGGACTCCAAATTTTCTCCAAAACCCCCACTACCATTTCGAATAATCACACTGTGGATACTATTACACATTAGTAAGGCCTGCCTCACCAGAATAGTATGTTTGGAAATCCTGTATTTGTTTGCATTTCTAAAACAGTGACAGAACTTAGCTGCAATATTTAAATAAGTCTAGAAATATTTAAACATTGTCAGTTAAATAGAATAATTGTGAAAAATGTTGAGGGGGGGGGCCCGATTTTTTTTATTTTTTTTATTTCTACACTGGGGGGGGGGGCGCGGAATGAAAAAGTTTGAAGACCACTGCTCTAAGGAGTGAGGCACCTTGCTCTAATACAGGCAGCCCTTATGGTGATTTTAGTGGTCTTTGATAACCATAGAAAGCTCTCAAAGTAATAGCTGTGGAGAGCAGCCGTCAGGCTTATCTTGAAGGAGGAATGTAAAGCAGCTTAATTTTACTGCATTTAATCGACTGCATAGATTAGATGAAAAAGAACCACACAGTGTTTATAAAAATAAGTCTATTTATTACACAACCCTTCACTAACACATTGGTAGATCTCCTAGCCGGAGATATCAATAGTGCACACAAAATACTTCAAAGAAATCGGGAAAGTAGCACAAATATACACTGGTCTCCTGAAAGCAACCAAACCCTATACTAAAAGTGGAATGCGAACTGCAAATGAGAATGGAACATGGAGCAGAAGATTCAGAGGATCTGGGGAAACAAGGAACCACTCAAGGTAAGTACCCAGGAACCCCACATAGACTATGTGCAGAATGGAAACACAGCCATGTGCCCAATGGAAGTCTATGGAGAAGTTACGGTTGCAGTTTTAAAGAAAAAGGACCCTTCCCAAACGATCCCGAAGAAACACTTTGGAAGAATGAAGGTTGGAGAACCACCCCACCTGTGGATACCCCAGAAACCAGGTTACTTGCACCAGGGAAGCCAGGTGCATAGGGGTGAATGGATGTAGGAATCTGCCATAGATGACAGTGGAATACTTGGGAGAAAAGGTCTCTGGAGAAGTTTGTGAAGATGTCCGGTGAAATCCAAGGGTGGATCATTGAAAAGGAGAACTTGCAAGCAGAGGGGACAGAGTCTATGGCACTCTGAGGTGGCCAAGAAGCACAATTCCCACCCTTGCCAGGGAGCTCAGGAGAGATGGTGATTACCTCGTCTCTGCAGCTGTGGGGACCAGGCTATTCTGAGAAAGACCAGGAGCCATGGTCTAGGTGGTCAGTGTCCGGCGGGAGCATCAACAAGCCTTGGTAGCAACAAATGGCGTGGAAGACAAGATGCAATCATTGGGACCAGCAAGGTCCAAGGGACTCACTAAGGGCAGGAGTATCAAACCAGATGTGTATAGCACTGCTGCTCATCCTATTCGCTGGCAGTGGAGGTACCTCCTAAAGAGTGGAGGAGCATCGCCCCACCTGCTGTGAGCACAGCAGGCAAACACAAATAAATTAAATGGCATAATGATGCTATTTTATTTTGCCACCAGCTCACCCTGTGTACAGCCAATGCGCAAGGGCAGGGCTGAATCCTGCGATTGCAGGATGACTGCTGCTCCGTTCAGTGCGCATGTCTGGGTAGCCGGCTGTCTTGCCTGACATGCATACTGTTGACCCAGCAATCCCAGAGCTGGGGGATTGCTGACACAGGCTCCCAGCTTTCAAATGAGCACTGGGGATAGCCTGCTTCCACCAATCCTGAGGCAGCTCTCATGCTGAAAACAGCATGAGAGCAGCTCCAGGATTAGTTAGATTTGCGTTTCACTGAGCAGGAAGGAAGTTCTTCCATTCCTACATGTGGACACCAGAGGAGAAGTGCTACACCTGAGAGCCGCATTGGTAAGTTTGGCGCCATCGCACCAGACCATATTTTAGTCCTGCTAGCTACCACTGTACAGCAGGCAGTACTGTCCTCTAGCAATAACACAAGTCTGGCCCTGTTTTTATTTTAAAAATCAAAAAGTAGTATTGACTGGTCTATGTGGGAAGCCGGTGCAAGGATCTTTGAACTGACTGTCTCCCTCTTCCCATCCAAGCTAGGCCATTCAGTAATCCTTTACGTGTGTTACATTTTTTTAACTATGAGTGAATTAGAGTTCATTTAAGGGAATCTGCATCCAATTTGTGCTATGCAATTGTCTACTCCAGCACTGCCTCGTTCATCTGCCAGGTTGACTCTGGTTTTCTGTCTTGTTGTATGAACTGTGGACCCATGAGCAGCCGGGGGGCTGGACTGGCCTAGGAAAGTGGGGCTCGGTTAACTTGATGAAACTAAGCTGCCCATCCACACATTAGTCATTTTAACCTGGAAAAAGAAATGCTAGCCTGAAGATGGAGTCCAGCATTTCCACATGTACCAAGACCAATCGCAATTCAGTATTACTGTTATTATTGAGTTACATGCTCAGCTCTGTCCCACACACATCCTCATCCCTATACCAAAATACAGGGAGCCTCCACTCATCTCCCAAAGGAAGATCTTTACCCGGTCCAGATATACCATGTCTAATATAGAGCCTACCCCTTGTCGTTTCTCATGTGCAGATGGGATTGTCCCATATACCATGTCCAATGTAGGCAGATGATTTGGTTTTATTACATTACACCCCAAGGGGCCTTCATAAAAAGAATTATTTAAAAAGAAATAGGGGAAAAACTAAAGTTTTAGTATTTCGTAAAAAGGCAACACATTTTACATGGATCTTAGATAATAAAAAATTCAACCAAGTGAGAATTTATAAATGGCTGAGTATGCTCTTTTCCCATAATTTAAACTGGGACAAACGCGTCCGAGTTATTAAAGCAAGAGCACTTTTACAGTCCGCTTCTCTTGTGAAGTTTGATAAGATATACGGGGGTTCTGAAATACCTTGCATTAAAAAATTGATATTTTAGATCTAGTAGAAAGTAGCTTTTTGATTTTTTTTTTTTTTTTAATTCTTGCCGGTTCAAAGTGTACGTTGTGCAATTAATTTAAGAGCATGGTCACATATGGCAGGTATCTGGTTTTTAAAATGTAACAGTAAGTTGTCTTTGGTAGATGAAGTGTTGACGTTATCCCAGAACTGTTGGTTGAAGGCCCAACATAGTGAACTTAAGTGGGCGAGGGTATTTTTGAACATTGTGAAGTACTCTCTTTTCCCTCCAAAGGGATCATTTGAGTTCCACTCCTCTTATTGTGATGTGCTTATCCCTCAAGATGGGTGCGTGCAGATACATATTATGGGGGGGGGTCTTTAAGCAGTGTGTGTGCCCATTTCCATGCGCCGCTTAAGGTATGGAGCACAGGGTTACCCTTTAGGCCCATTTGTGCATGTGAGGAGTAATAAACCGCGAGATCGCCTGTTGTCTGTAGTTTTCCAGGTGAGCCCATGCAGGTGTCTGTGTGTTTTCAACAAGTATACAGTGTGTGCCAGCTGGGAAGCCAACCAATATGATTCTGCATTTGGAGGGCGCTGCCTGGTCCGAGGAGTGGGGGCCTCGCCCGGCTGCTGACCAGCGCATGGCACTTCTGTGAAGGCTGCTTCATCGCCCGTGACACGGGCCCAGTGGGTTGCGGAGTGCGCTGTCCCCTTGTGCCGCCTCCTCATTGTCCTGGAACCCTCTTCCCATCGTGACGCGCTGGTTGCGGCCCTGCCATGTGGGGGCATGGGTCGTAAGGACCCAAAGCAGAAAACGCTGCCTTTTGAAAAGCTGCCTGAACAACCGGTGGAACTCCGTCCAGATATGACGGCCCCCTCCGGAGGCCGGCCCGGTGACCCGGCGGCCGGTGCCCCTTCCCCGGACTGGCTGCATGAGATGCGTGCTGGGTTCAGGGCCCTCGATGGTCGCTTTGACGCCCTGGACAGAACGCTGGAAACAATGGGGACCAAGATCCAGGCCCACGACAAGAGACTGCAGGAGGCTGAGGCCAGGATATCGGCCGTGGAGGATGGCGCGGGGCAGGACACCAAGCGCATAGATAGACTGGAACGCATTCTGAAGGAGGTGGCCATCAAGAACGAGGACCTGGAATCGCGCAGTCGGCGCAATAACGTGCGAATTACTGGGGTTCCGGAGTCCACGGCTACTGGCAGACTGGACGTTTTTGTGGAAAAGCTTTTTTCAGATATTTTTGGGAGAGACTCCTTCACACCAGGCTTTGTGGTCGAGAGGGCGCACCGTTCCCTGGGTCCGCGGCCTGGCCCGGGGCTCCCGCCCCGTCCGCTGGTTGCCCGTATTATGAACTTCCGAGACCGCGACACGGCCCTGCGACTGGCTAGGGAAAAGGGAGAGATCACTTGGCAGGGCTCGAGACTTTCATTCTTCCCCGACTTTACAGCTATGGTCCAGGAGGCCCGTCGCAAATACGTTGGGGTTAAGGCGGCGCTCCGCAATCTGGGCCTCAAATATGGCATGCTCTACCCTGCCCGGCTCCGGGTTGACATTGAGGGCCGAGTGCGGATCTTTGACAATCCTACTGCGGTGCAGGAATTCTGCCGGACTTACAAGCTATGCAAGGACCCTCCGGGGGGCGACGAGGATGGTCGATCGCCTCAGCGTAGTGGAACAGCGAATAGTCAGGACCTGTTCTCTGGCTCTGGGGTCGGCTGAGTCGGCGCCTGTGGACTGGCTTTATCCCTTTCTGAATATTTGTTACAGGGGACTTGCGAACTCTTTGCTTTATATATAACTGCTTTATAGTGCTGGGTAGGTGGCGGGTCGTTGTCATCCCCCTCTGGTTGACACCGCTGGGAACGCTTTTGGTTATGATGTTCTATATTGTGATCGTTGCTTGCGTATGGTACTGTTGTTTGCAACTCTGCTTTTTTTCCACAGGTTGGGGTTTGCCTCACGTTTGCGTGGTATGGCTGGGTGGAGGGTGGGGGGTTGGGATTGGTTATTTTGATTTTTTTGACATGGCTGGCATTGTGTTAATTATGCAGGTACACGGAGACACGAATGTTATTATACCCTTCTTCCTTGTTTCATGGCACCGATGGCTCAAATAGGCCTGCACGAGTCCCCCCTTGGCCTATCGCTAATGTCCTGGAACGTCAGGGGTCTGAACAACCCACGTAAATGTGAACAGGTATTACATTATTTGAATCGCCATAGAGTTGATATAGCTTTTATCCAAGAGACACATTTTCACTCTTCGGTTGGCTCACGCTTTGCGGCCTCATGGGGCGCTCATAGATACTTCTCCAATTTCAGCAACTACGCCAGAGGCACCGCGGTGTTGATTCATAAGAGGGTCCTGTTCCACTGCCGGGCATTCGTGGGGGATAGGGAGGGGCGCTACTGCATAATACGAGGGGTGTTGATGGGCCATACTATTGTTCTGGTGTGTGTGTATGCTCCTAACACTGATTCTCCGGAATTCTTTCATGAGCTCGCCGCCCAGCTTGCTGCTCTTGAACCGGCCGGCCTCATACTTGGGGGTGACTTTAACTTGTTGCTGGACGAGAGTCTGGACAGTACCTCGGGGGCGGCTCACTCTAAGCCTAGGGCGCGATGCGCGCTACTTGACCTATGCAGCCAGTTCTCTCTGACGGACATTTGGCGCAGGCGCAATCCACACACCACCGACTACACACACTTCTCGGGACAACACAACACTTGGACCAGGATTGACTACTGGCTCCTGTCCCCTGGCCTGGCCCCATGGTTCCGCGCGATGCAGACCTTCCCCAGAACATATTCGGATCACTCCCCGGTGTCATTGTGCTTGGACGTTCCGCGGTCAGAGGGTTATGAGCGGCAGTGGCGATTCCCTGGGAGGGCGCTCCTGGATGACTTATTTGTCCACGAAATTTCCGAGGCAATCGAGGACTATTTCACGATTAACACCGGATCGGTTGACTCGTGGGCCATGCTTTGGGAGGGATTCAAGGCATATATTAGGGGAATTTGTATAGCCAAACAGGCTGGGGTCCTAAAGGCGCTGCGCAGGACGATTACACAATTGGAGACACAGTTGAAGGCAGTTAACGCTGAGGCGCTGCTTGCACCCACCACCGACGTGTCCGCGCGTCGACTCCGCCTCCTGGCTGACTTCAGGGACGCGGCGGACAGAGAGATTTTGTACCTGGGGAAGTACGAGACGGCGCGTAGATACGGGGAGGGGGATAGACCGGGTCGCACGCTGGCTCAGGCTCTGCGACCCCCGTACAGCAAATCCCTGATAGTCGAGGTGCGGGGGACGGATGGCTCGCTGCACACTACGCCTACCGAGATCAGGGACGACTTCCTGGCTTACTACTCGGATCTATACAAGACCAAGTTGGGTGAATCCTCGGCCTCCCGTGAGGCTTACTTGTCCGAAATCGCGCTAGTGTTCCTCGATAGGGGTATGCAGGAGTTCATGGCGGAGCCCATAACGGCGACTGAGGTTCGGGGCGCGATTAAGGTGCTTCGCGGCTCTTCTGCCCCCGGCCTCGATGGCTTCACTGGGGATTTCTACAAGGCCTTTGCGGATCTCCTGGCGCCACGACTTATTGAGGTATACGCAGAGGCGCTGGAGCGTGGGTCCCTCCCGGCGACCCTTAGTGAAGCGGTAATAGTTCTGCTCCCAAAACCAAATAAAGACCCGACGCTGTGTGGTTCGTATAGGCCCCTCTCCCTATTGAACCTCGATTACAAGATACTGGCCAAAATTGTGGCCAACAGACTGTCTCAATTGATGGAATTCATTATATCGCCCATGCAGTCGGGCTTTGTCCCGCGTCGCTCCACGTCTCTCAATTTGCGGACGTTGTTCACGGTTCTCCATAGAATCAACCCGGCCACGCCTGCCGCAGCTATCCTTCTAGACACTGAGAAGGCCTTCGACTCCCTAGAGTGGCCTTTCTTTCTTGCTGTCATGCACCGCATGGGCATGCCGGAGAACTTCCTCGCCACGACGCGGCTTTTGTATAGCCGCCCCACGGCTCGTCTGCGTATCAATGGTACGCTATCACGCCCTTTCTCTCTCACGAGGGGCACGCGGCAGGGCTGCCCGCTTTCCCCGCTATTATTCATTTTGGCTATGGACCCCTTAATTCGACATTTCCAGGAGCGGCATCTGCACAGGGGTCTCCAGTTCCGGACGGGTCCCTTATTGGCTTCCCTCTACGCGGACGACACGATACTGTATGTCAGAGAGCCTCAGGTCAACTTGGCTCCCCTAATACGAGAAATTCTCCGCTTTGGAGCCCACTCTGGACTGGGCATCAACTGGCACAAGTCCATCATTTTCCCGTTGACTAGCGGCACGTCCCAATGGCAGTGCGAGTTCCCGTTGGAATGGTGCTCCGACTCGGTACGGTACTTGGGCATTCAGATACATCTGAATACTGACGAAATTATTCGCCTCAATTACGGCCGCGCGATTGCCAGGCTAGAGACGCAGGTGGAGGGGTGGCTGCGTCTCCCGCTCTCCATGTCGGCCAGAATTGCCATTATAAAAATGGTTGTACTTCCCAGATTTCTGTATTTTTTTAATAATATCCCTATTCCTCTTACTCGGGCATTTTTCTCCACCCTGCGGTCACATTTGATTAAGCTGGTCTGGGGCGGGAAGCGCCCCCGAATCAGCTGGAGGACTCTTACGCTCCCTCATGACAGAGGCGGCTTCGGTGTACCGGATATGTACCTGTACTACTTGATTGCTCAATGTGCGCACGCCTACGCCTGGTATCATCCCGACGCACGGATCCCGTTCCTTCGGCCGGAGGCGGATTTCGTGCTCCCGGGTCGCTTGTCGGCGGTGTTGCCCGTGGGGGTTCCCCGGAGCCCAGTGGACATACAAACGGTGTCCACCACCAGCTGGGCCTGGGGTCGCCTGGCTCGTTATTTAGCCCGGCCTCGCCTGTACTCCTCTTCGCTCCCACTTCCCAACCCTGGGCTGCTGCCGGGTACGGGAGAACTCCTGGTGCAGCGCACTTTAAATAAGTTTAACCTCACTAAGATTGGAGATTTATACCCTGGCGGGCACATATTCTCTGACGCAGGAGGCGCGTTTCAGCGAGGCTACGTTCATGGATAAGTTTGTACTACGCCGGCTTTATTGCGCGGCGAGGTCGGAAATCGCGGGATTCCCCCTCGAGCCGGAGTCCTTTGAGCCCCTCACCCTCCTCATTGATAAAGACACGGGAGCCCACATAGTTTCTAAGCTTATAAGTCATGCGCAGCTCTGGTTCCTTATGCGGATGCCCGGCTGCGGGCGGCTTGGGAGTCGGATTTGGGCAGGCCGATCACGGACGAACAGTGGACCGTTTGCTGCAAAGTCACTAGCACGATATCACTCAATAGTCGCCATAAGCTCCTCCATTACAAATTCCTTCGCCGCTTCTACATGACCCCTGACAGACTCCACGCCATTGACCCCTCTCGACCACACACATGCTGGAAATGCGCGGCACCACACGCCGATTTTGCACACCTGTCGTGGACGTGCCCCAGACTGCAGTTATACTGGACACAGGTGCACGAGATCCTGGGTACGATGCTGGGGCTCACGTTGGTTCCCACACCCGAGGTTGCGCTGCTGGGCTACACGGTAAATTTCCCTAAGACTGTCTGAAGGCTCGCCTCTCTGGGCCTCCTGCTTGCTAAGCGAGAGATTGCTAAGCGCTGGGGGGATCGAATGGCCCCCACGGTAGATGCATTGCTCACTTCCATGGCTTTTTGCAGCACAAACAGCGAGATCTACTCTAGTATCCTCCCCACTGTGGCGCGACCTAAAGACATTTGGGGCCCGTATAAGACATACATCGCTACCCTGCCGAGCTCTTCCCCACCACACTCCAGTTCCGGAATAGTGCCTACGGGAGTGGGGTGAACTGCGCGGCGCCAGGGTTATGACTAGGGAGAAGTGATGAACCTGGCACGACGTTATGTCATCATGGCTGTTCTGATTGGGATGCTGGTCTGTGCTGGCGTGGGCTGGACGGGAGGTGTGGGGCGACAGCTGCGGCAGCTGCGGAGATTGAACGATGGGCCCTTTGGCGGGTGGTTCTTCTTATGTTTCTTATTGAACTCTGACAGTTGGGAATGTTGGGGCGATTACGGGGGGCCACTGAACTGATGCCATTATTAGATACTGTTGATGATTTGGGGGCCAGAGGTGTCATGATGTATCTTATCGACGGTCTCTTATTGAACATACAGCCAATGTCTTTGTATTGTTTTGATTTTGCAAACTTAAATAAAGCATTAAAAAAAAAGAAAAAAAACCTTGGGTAAATTAACATAAAGGCCATTGCAATAGTCAATCCTAGAGATTACAAGGCAAAGGATCATTGTGGCCAATAGATTAGATGGAAGAAACTGTACTATTTTCCTGATCATGCACAGCATGAGGAAGAAAGTAGAGATTACCTTATTAACCTGTTCCTTGTTGATAAGTTTGACATCTACCAGGATACCCAGATTTTTCACCCTGATAACCGGAACTGATGGAGAACCCAATTGCTCCAGGCACCAATAGGGTTTCCAGAAGGAACTTTTTTACCAAAGAGTGTAACCTCTGTCTTTGCAGAGTTCAGCTTGAAGCAGTTCACATCTATCTAGGCCCCACCTCTCACATACACACCCAGAATGACTTGCTCATGTCCGGACCACTTCTGGAAAGGGACATGACAATCTGGGTGTTGTCTGCATATAACACAATAGAAACCCCAAATGATTTCACCAGGGCAACCAGCGGTGTAACATAGATGTTAAAAAGAGTTGGACTCATCGCAGAGCCCTGGGGTACACCCCAAGGCAGAGAAAATGATTGACGTGAAGTTACCCAGGGCTAGTGTCTGGGCTCGCTCAGCCAGCAAGGATCTAAAAAAGGCCAGGGCTGCCCATCTACGCCCAAATCCGCCAGCCGGTATATCATTAGGTCATGATTGACAGTATCAAAAGCTGCCCTCAAATCAAGAAGGATGTCCGCACTGCCCCATCATCAATTGCAGCCCTGACCATTTCTGTGGCTCCAATAAGAGCCAAATCTGTAGAGTGCCTACTGCGAAACCCAAAATTGGGAATCATCCAGCAATAGATTACTATTCAGGAAAGCTGATAATTGAAGATTAATTTCTTTGCCTTTCCCTGCGAAGATATTAGAGAATCTGGATATTGGTCTAAGGCTGATGGGGTCAAGGGAGCTCAAGTTGGCTTACTTAAGCAAAGGAACAATAGAGGCAGATTTCCAAGCTTTTGAAAAGACACCGGTCTTAAGTACTGTGTTAAAGATGGGCGTCAGTTGGGCAACAAACAGAGCAGGAATGAGATATAAGAGTTTTAGAGGACAAGGTTCATGAGGGGAGCCTGATTTGGTTGAGAGAATCAATTGTCTATCTCGGTCTACTGAGAGTGTACTAAACCCAGAGAACAACTGCTTAATATCGTCCCTAAGACAGTTAATATACCCAGAAGGTTGTGTTTCAGTTATAGAGGTGAAGTTATTAAAGATGACTTCCACTTTATTCAGAAAGATACTAGAGAGTTACAGAAATCTTGATTTAATGTTTTCCAAACTCCTAGCCGCTGGTGAGGAGAGTTTGCAAACAACTTGAAAGAGGGCCTTAGACTAACAGCTAGCTGCTTCAATAGAATTGATGAACTACTTTGATTTGTCCTTCAACATAAGTTTTTATAATCTGCCAGCAGCAATTTATATTTTTTATTTTTCGTTATTGTCGTAATTTTCCCTCCTTATGTGTTCTTGTTGCCTGCAGGCTTTCTTAGCAGCCTGGAGCGCTTCCCCGAACCACAAGGAAGTACGTTTGCTTCTCCTAGATAGGGACCGTTTGGCTGGCGCCAGCCCATCAGTTTCTTCAGATAGCCATGAGGCGTAAATGGAAACCATTTCATCAGGAGTGTCAGACTTTAAGTGTGGAGATGAAGAAAAAAAACAAATTAAGATCCTGGGCGTCGACCTGATTCCAAGCCCGGGAATAACTTCGCTTCCCAGGAGCCTTCTTAGGGGCAATATTATGATGAATAAGGATTTCCCAACTAACTGCACTGTGATCAGACAACGTCGCAGACAAGATAGCAAAGTTAGTGTAGAGATTACAATTGGAAACAATTCCATCGAAGGTGCGGCCAGCACGGCATGGTGCTTAACCAAAGGCATTGTTTTGATTAAAAAACATTTAATCCTGGGGACAGATTCTTGTGGGATGATCACCTGATCTGTGTCCGAAGGAACCGAGCTGAAGGGCCCTACATGCTCAAGCACAGGAGTGAAGTGACACTTGCAAGCAGGGCATTTATTCACTAATGGATCAGATCCCTGTGTGAACATTTTATAGCAGGTCAGGTTTTTACCTGAAAAGTATAGTGTCAGCAGCTCACCTCTAGTATAAATCTTCTGTGCAATGTCCACGTCATTAAACCACGCACCTTGGATGACTCTGTCCAGTTTCTGGTGTTCGTCTAGGTCATCAATGCATCAGGTAGCGCAGGGGAAGTGCTTGGTTTGTGAGTGTCCGTGTCTGTCAAAAGTGTCTAAGCGTCAAGTAATTTCTCTAGGCCTTCCGGCTCATTGTATTAGCTTGTTCAGCAGTAATTAACATCGCAGCAGGTTCCAGGAGGCCATAGCATATGTCTCATTTCTGTAGTCGAGGCCACAATGCCAAAAACGGATTCCTTTTATGTTTGGGGTCATGAGAGAAATCCACTGATGCATACATGGATTAGTTTTCAAACTGGTAGGTACCATGTTTCCGTGCTGCTAGGATAATCTATTGTGCATGTTGATGTAGCAGGAGATAGGCCAAAATAGGCTGTGTGTGCCTGTGATGTGGAGGATGTATGGGACTTAACCTTGTGGGCCATTTGTTTTTCCAGCAGGGAAGCGAACCACAATTTCAGGAGATGTGGTAGGAAGGTGCCAAGGAATGTTATCATGTTTGCCCTCTCAAGCTTTGTAGGGACGCCTGTGATGCGTATAATGTCTCTCCTGCTCCTGTCCTCTAGATCCATCACCTTAAATCATGGTTACTCGCAAACATTTGCCCTGGGGACACACATTATGGTCTGTGGTGTGACCGAGGGCCGCATTGATTCCAGCAGGGTGCCTGTAGGGTTTCTGGGTGGGTCCGGGATTGTGTAAGGAGGTTTAAAAAATGTTAAATAAACAGACCAGCCTTTATTTGCAGGTCAGCTAAAGTTCAGTGGTGCAGGACACCACTTACTTCCTAACTTTATTTAACCTGCAAATAAATGCTTGTCTGTTTATTTAACAGTTTTTTCTGAATATTAGTGCTCAGTAAGTAAACAGTAGCTTGTGCTGCTGTTTACCAAGGGGGCCGCATGTGAAGGTCATGAGGGCCGCAAGCTGCCCCCGGGCTGTACTTGGAGTATCACTGCCTGAAGTTTTAGAGCTCATATCTCCAATGACCATTCCGGTAATCCAGACAACCGGGTTTCTGTGTCCTTCACCCTGGCATCCGTGATGTTGAATCAATGGTGGAAGAAAGCAATATCAGTTCTGAGGGATTGCACCTCCGAGACCGTTTTAGATACTGCCTCATTTATGGATCCCATGGAGACCTTGATGTCTGACAGTTCGTGCAATAAAGTGTCCAGTGCCAAAGAAGATATGGACGGAGAATCTCTGGCCATATCGTCCAAATGTGCTGGGGTAGAAGTCTTATAATTGAAGACCGCCTCTGAGAAAAGGACCTGGTGAGTAGACTGACTTGGACATTTCGACATGGGCAGGTAGGGTCTTTGGGTAGCGTGTGGGCAAGTAGTTGCAAGAACGGGTAAGTCCCGCACTGCACTCCAAGCTGGTTATGGGGCTGCATTCCTCTGTGTGCAGATGGGGTAGTGTAGCTAAAGTAGGTATGATGTGCAGCACAAGAGGGAGTGGAGACCTAAGGGAGGGGCTAGATGAAAGTTTGGGACCAGAGAGGAGGAGGTAGATCCAAGTGGTTGGATCTCAGATGGGCCACTCTGGCTTTACTTGATCTTGCCTCTCATGTACAGTGGAGATGCGGTATCCCATCTAAGATGGACACTGTGAGAAAGAGATACTCCTGTCCTTCTTTACACTGAATACGCCCAGTCAGTATCGGGCAATGCAGGGGAAGGTTGACTAGC
Source organism: Triturus cristatus (assembly GCF_964204655.1). Lineage (NCBI taxonomy): Eukaryota > Metazoa > Chordata > Amphibia > Caudata > Salamandridae > Triturus > Triturus cristatus. Next base: position 378,208,498 of record NC_140589.1, read on the forward strand.
CCTCAATCAGGATGGCCGCCACTGTGACTGTGGGCATAGTGCTCTTTCTATATTGAGGGCATCAGGCTTCAGTAGCTCCGGTACAAGCAGTGATGGCCCCTGCAATCCCAGGTCCCTGAGCGGAGCAGCAGTGATGGCAGCCTCACAGGAGTGCACAACAATATTGAAGCGAGGATTACAGGGCTTGCTGTTGGATCTCGTCCGTGCACCCGATGGGGCTGCTGGCCCATGGCAGGTAGAGCAAGGCCAGACCCAGGGGAGATCGCAGCGTGCAGCTGCACCATTCAGGTAGATGAGTGATGAATTGGTTCAATAGGTTTTGCCCTGCGACTTCCGCTCCTCACCTGCGATCCTAAATGGTGGATGCTAGGTGATCGAGAACAGCAGTCTGTGCCTTTACAAGGGCCCCCACCCCAACAGCAACCGCACATTCCCTCAGCTGGACCACATCATGTGTATGCAGGGCAGGCCACTGCAGGACCAGGAGGAAGATGGCCAGGGCCTGCACAGCCGGGGAGTGTTATGTGCTGCCATGCTCCTTGGCCTCCAGCTCCATCCCTCCAATTTAATGATGTTTTTTTCATCTTGTTGTGGTAGATGATTTCACCGATTCTCTACTTTGGAACCTGATTTCAGACCTTCTCCTGTAATAGCTTTCTAGCTAAATAGCGAAGTAAAGACTGTTATCGTGTTTTACCTCCCTCTCCCTACGATTGAATTCAACATTTCTTTATCAGAGTGGTTTAGACGTTTGCAGTTTTTGTCATTTATTTAAGGACTTCCCTTTATTGCAACAGCTTTTTATTTGCGTCGGAGATGGTGGTGGGAGCAGGCAAACGTAATATTGCTATTACTGCAAAGTTTTAGTTATCGCTCCCATAACTTGACTCTTGCAGTGACATTGATTGCCCTGCATGCTCAAATATTTTCAATGGATTGTGTTAAACAGGAATATATTGACAAAATAAGCTTGATACTTTATAATCATTTTCACTATATTCAATCAAAGTTTCATTCATTTTGTTATATCCAGATATACATTTTTGTCACAAAAAAACTTTTGACCTGCTAACCATGTTTCCTTTTATTCACAGAATTATGTGAAAGCGATGAGGCTTTTCGTTGGCGAGCCAGTGTGGACACCATACAACCGTCCAGCTGACCATTTTGAAGCTCGTGAAAAATATGTGCACACTCTTACACAGATGGGTTAATAGTCCTACCTGGTGAATCCTCAAAAATAAATGCAGACAGTATGATTCTTAATTGTCTCTCCTCTGTTTCCAAAGGATACATTTTGACTTTTTTCTAATTTCATAGCCTATTCTGTATGCTTCTAGAGTATGGTCTAGGTTGTCAACACATTTTATCTTGTCCGTCTTAAGATTCAAAGGAATTGGTGTAAATCTTAGTAAAAGGTCAAGTCTAATACATTTATGAGGAGGTGTTCTTAATACCTTCTTGGTGAGTGGGTCAGCCTGGCAGCAAGGTGGCCTCAAATGTCAGGCTCTTGACCATAATCTGCCTTGTGGATTTACAAAGGAAGCAATGCTGCATTGGTTGAATCCTTTTTGTGTGAGGTGGATGTAAACAGAGCTCTTCTACACCCCCACCCCAACCAGGCATGTGTGGATGAAAATAGTCCTGGCTGCTGGAGGAAGAGCTGCTTTTGAGTCTGCATTCATGAAGGCGAAGTAGAAGCAGTCCAGACACAGTGGCTGGGAAGACTAAGAACACTCTTTTCCTGTGACTGCTCACTGGATATAGAGCTGATAAAAAGCACCTTCAAAGCTACATCCTCTCCCCTTGGACTAATAGTTTTCTAGCAATACCAAGAGGAATCTCTGCAGCCTGTGTAAGGTCCAAAATACCTAAAAGGAAGTGAAAACAAGGGTTGAATTTTTCCAAACCAGTGAAGCAAGTCTTAACACAAGTCACGAGAGAAACTCCCCATGCGGATACTTCAGCAGATCCTGATTTTATCAACAGGGAGTAGACCTCATAGCAACAATGTAATGGGTTCGCTGAGAAAGCATCAGTTCGGAGTTCTAATATAAGTGGCCGTCAACAGGGAGTAGACCTCATAGCAACAATGTAATGGGTTCGCTGAGAAAGCATCAGTTCGGAGTTCTAATATAAGTGGCCCTGAAGCTAAAATAGAGGCAAACTTTTAGGTTAAGCAGTGCCGAGATGACTATCCAAGCAGTAGACTCAAGAAGTGGGTAGAATCCACTATGGAGGAGGTAGTTTGATCCCAAAGAGTCCAGAGCGTTTCAGAGCTCTTCATCCAAAAAACAAAATTCAGCTAGAAGGCAATACAGTACAGCTCAAAAACTGCCTCACTGCAGAATAATTGACACTGTTCATTTGTTGAATACCGCAGGAGCATTTGAGGCTTCCAGTGAAAGACCCAAGCCAGGTACCTAAAAAGTCAAAAGAGAATTCAAAGTACCTATCAAAACGCAACGAGGATCACCAGGCAATGTCACTCCTATTGAGCCAAGAAAGGTAAAAGCTGCAGCCATGAAAGAGGTGAGTTTTGCAGGAATAAAAACCTTGTTTAGGAGATCATACCCTTGAGACTTAGGCAAAAGTAGACCAGAAATAAACAGACCAATCTCAGGGTTACCTTTTGTGACAGAGTTGTTTGTGTATACACTGATTGGAGCAATCTGAGCTTTTCCATAGAGGTCTTGTTTTACATGGAGGTCTTGTTTGATATGTCAGCCATTGGAATCAGTCATATAGGTTTTGTAGTTGGTTTTGATTTGGGTAGTGGGCCCATGCATTTTAAATGTGTGGGAATGATTAAAAAAGATGTACGTTGAAGAGGGAATGTGGTATCACAAGTAGCTCGTTGCTATCTCCTCTCTCCTGCCTTCGCCCTTTCCACCGCTGATCAGGGTAGATTTCAGAAGTTAAGTATTACAATGTCACAGGTCGGTACAAACACAAATGAGACAAGGTCGAGAAAGACAAAGTGCCTTTAATGATAAGTGTACAGAGTTATACAAGCCATGCCCTTTTTGTACAACAGTTGTTTCTTACTGCTTAATAAGGTTTTCATTAAAATGGGATTTTATCCCAACAGAAATCATGATAAAGTCGTGCTGAATAGTTGAATGTTTCAGCTCTGGTTCTACCATGATTAGACAGCTGTCTTCCATCTCTTTATCTAATTCATTTACATTTAGTTTTGGTAGGGCTTAGACATTTATATGCTAACCACCCCGTCTGAAATTATTACAAATAAATACTGTATTCATAATGAGACACTTAAATTCTGGCTATGTCTCTCTGTCATGGTGTAAATATGCAACAATAAGTCACTTAATGCAGAGTTTAAAAAAAATAAAACTGACCAGATAACTAGGTCCTATATTCCTTTATGTAGTGCTAGGATTTAAAATAGGTTCTGTACTTTACTTACATACATTTGCACTCAGTATTACCCTTTGAAAAGTGATTTTGTTGGTATACATGTCTGTACCTCCTGCTTAATGTGAATGACTTAATTGAGTGATGGTCAATGTGAATATCTGGGATGTGTATAATGTTATTAAAATCAAATAAAACAAGCATTTACGAACCCTGTAGTTGTGACTTTTATATAAAGATACGTTTTTTCCAAGCTTAATTAACACGCGGACAACATGTACAATATGGCCTGCAGCAATTCCAGCTTCTCTCACACACAACAAATAAATAACCCATCTAATTAAGAAGCAATCACTGAAAATAACACATTACTCAAAAAAATAATTCTAAATAACCACTTTAACTAAGCTTTGTGCTTAACCTAAACTGCACTTTTGTAAACTAATTGCCATGAGCCTGTGCATTTGTTCCCCGCTCACAATGGCCATGCTTTCATTTACTGTCTGGTGCGCCATATATGCGGTTGAAGCTCCTATTGCTCAGTAGGAAGTGATCTTAGAAAGTTCCACCGTCACTCTTTTGACAGAGATTCCTGATGTATCTCTTCAACACTCTTTTAAATACTTACTTATTTTTCTTTTGAATAAATTGTTTAACATTGGATTGGTCCAAGCCTGTGAGGGCACTCTGCTTTTCTGTTAGGGATTTTTGACAACAGTCCAGCAAGTAGAATCAATAGGTCACGAAATTACATTATTGAAGAGACCTTTCTAACATGACCTTCTGCGTCCAAAGCTCCAGCTGCCATCTTCACAGCTCTCCGTAAGAGCTCCACCACATTCTAGCATATTATAGAGCAAGAAGATCTCCGCCAATGCCGAAAATACACCACTGCCTTTTCTTTGCAATTAAACAAAAATCAAAGATAAAATGAAAATCAATACAAGGTAAACACATTTAAACCTAATCACCAACATTGACTGGTCATGAAGATCATGCTGTCTTCGGCACCGGTTAACTTAAAGCAGGTAGAGAAAGATCTAAAGGAAACTCGGGCAACCACCCACTTCGCAGGTCTCTTGACATCTGGCTGACCCCATCAAATGCAATGCTGCCCACTACTTGGCTCACACCTTGATTCTCATTTTGAGACCTCTGACGTTCCAAAGCCTTCTCCCTCAAAGAGCCCGCAATGCTACGTTTGTGATGCATTGTATCCGGATCTTTACCTGTGGACACCATCACTGCCCATCCTACATTCTGCCATTAATTGGAAGTCTAAACTCACAATCATTTAGGGTGTAATGCTGGCCTCTGATAACTTACTGCAACCTATTAACTATTACATGAATGCAGTAACATTTGCATAAATATAATGCACTTCTTTTTATGTACACAGACCGAATTCCACTTATGATCAGTCTAAAAGAAAGTACCACCAGTTTGTCTGCTGTCCCTTTAGCTCTTGCTTCACCGCTATAACATGACCGATGTTGGCAAACATTTTGTATTTGGACCAACATAAAATCGAGGGTCTACAGACTTATCTTTATTAGGATCCCAAATTTATAGTGCAAGCAACTCTTGTACTTTCCCAGCTACATCTGGGCACGTGTTCGGGACCACTCTATCTATAACCACTGAAATTAACATTATTACAAGCCATTTTTTCCATCTTGGATTTCTGTGTAATTCTTTTTTTTTTCTTCTTTATTTTTCTTCTTTATTTATTATCATTGTGGACTTTTCAAACACAGCATACAAATAGTAGCAAATTTTTTTTCGCACATCAGTCTTTTGCCTCCAGATACCGAAAACACCAAATAACCTTTAAAAAATAAAAAAAACAGCACCAAGTGTGATCACAGATCTTGCAACTAAGGTCTCACAAGGATCATAAAGGAGGAGAGAAACGGAGTCAAAGAACACAAGGATCCTACACTAAAATAAGAAAAGATGTTCCTCTTCTTTGAGTTTTAAATCCGCTGCCTTAATTCAGTTTCGGCTTGCTTATGGTAATGGAGACTACTGGAGCACCACAGATAAAGACCTATGAAGACTGCATGATCCTGCTGGAGAACAATTGTTTGTCTGTTGGCAGTTTTGAAATGCAGATAAACTGTTTATGTGGTTAGCTCAGTGGGATACTGCCTTTGTCACAGAGATGCTTTTGTTACTTGCAGTTCAGAAATTATAATCCTGACATAGGACATTGACCTATGAACTGTCGTCAAAGAGCTGCATACAAACTGAATGGTATAGTTAGAACTTCGCTTTTTTGTGTGTTTTTTTTTGTGTGTTGCAATATAGTTAGAACTTCCTAGTCTTTCATTATTCTAATTTTACTAAAAAGAGTTCATTTGGGAAGATAATTATTTTTATTAGTAAAACCAGCCACTGAGGTACGCTTTAAATCCTGAGTTTGTGCTTCTCGAGACCAACCCCTCTTAAAATATACTTCCCATCAGTATGGATGACGTGATTCCTACACCTTGTAATCATCATTGGCTTTTTATTTTTAATATTTTATTGATTTTCAACTCACACAAACCCCCACTTATAAGGCACATTGTCAATGGGAGGCACATTCCTTGGTACATTGCAAAAATATTCACTGTCGACCATTTGGGTAGCATCCTCATCTTAATCAATACTACGATAAACTACCCATCGTCCTCACTTCCTGTTGATATTGACATCAATATATGCATTCGATACCATCCCAGTAAATCAAGGCTCTCAAACGTGGTGCCCCCTGCATGCTCTTGCCCCTCCCTCTTCCCCCTAACCCCATCCACCGGTGTGCTCCAAGTAATTTAAACTAGGATAATCAATCGTCATCATCATGCTAGGGTGTGCAGATCTCGGATTGTATTAGGGTCGAGCTCCCATTCCCGCTGGCTCCGTACCTGCTCCTTTTCTCCTGTAGTCCACCCAAACCTATCTATACTGTGTGCTCCATCATTTTCCCGAGGAGTCTCCAGGGAATCTGTATCCGAATCCGGCTCTGGGAGCTTCAGCAGGGCTACCAATGCTTCCCATGCCTGTGCAGTTTCCATCGCTTTTTCATTATTTGCTCTCCTGGCCTATTGTACCCGAACCATACTATCACTAGCCGCCCAGTTTGTGAACTCCGCCCTCCATCGCGCTACTCTAGGGCCCTGCTTCGATTTCCACTGCCTTGTTAGTTCCCGTTTAGCTAATAAGAGCCCCAGGTCAATGAACTTACACGTGATCTTAGTTTGCGCCGTGTGCGGAAACCAGTGCAGTATGCATGCCCCCATATCTGGCTCTATCTGCCTATCCGTCACTCCACCCAGGACCTCTACCACCTCCTCCCAGTACGTTCCAAGCTGCGGGCAGCTCCACAGCATATGTTGAAAGTCTGCCGCATTCATGTTGCACCTTGGACAACATGCTGAGTACACCTGAAAATATTTATTTATCTGCTCTGGGGTTAAATACGCCCTGTGTATAATGTAAAAATGGATACGTTGGAACCTGGCGTTCCGCGTGCCTTTCCATGCCCTTTCCACTATTTTAGTCCAGGTCGTCTCAGGGATATCCTTTCCCAGGTCTGCCTCCCATTTTTCACGCAACTGAATCAGTGGCTGCAATCCCTCCGTCACCAATCGTCTACACAGACATGTTACTGCCTTTAACATCCCCGCTGCCATTACCACACATTGACAAGTCAGAGATATCTGTGGCTCCGAAAGCCCTTCTCCCCAGTGTTTCTGAATCGCAGACACCAGTGCGGCATGCAGCAAAAAGGCACCCCTAGGCAAACCTGTAATGCTTGAAAAGGCAAGAGGGCCCCCTTCTAATATAGGTCCCCGATCATTTGCAGCCCCATCTCCTCCCATTCTGCTAGCGCTGACAAGTCTCCTCCATGTGGTAAGGCCGTGCACATGCCCAGGGGAATCTCCGGTGCCTATGGGTGAGTGATTCCACCCCTATGCTTGCATCTATTCCAACACGCTCTTAATGTTTTCTCCTCAGTCATCAATGAATCCACTCGCAATCGCTGACCGAGAACTATAAATGATAAAACCTGCCTCGGTTGCCAACGGTTCTCTGAGCCAACCGGTCCCCTAAACTCCCGAGCCACCGCCTGCGTGAGCCAGTGCAGCTGGGCCGCTAAATAATACACCTCGAAGTCCGGGACGGCCCATCCTCCCTCCGCTCTAGGCCTCATCATCGTGGCCAGTGCCACTCGCCGCCTGCCACCCCCCCACAGAAATCCGCCTACCATGGATCTAAGCGTCTTAAACACCGCACCCGGGAGCCAAATCGGCAGCGTCCTGAAATAATATAAGAGTCTAGGCAGTGCCACCATTTTCAGTAGTGCTACTCTACCCGCCACTGAGAGTGGCAAAGTACTCCAAAATGCCATGCTCCCTTTGACCCCTCGGACTGCTCTGTACACATTGCCCTCCAATAGATCCGCCTGCTCATGGTAGATGTTAGTCCCCAAATATTGCAGGCAACAGGGCTCCCATCTTATTCACTCCAGTCTAGTAGGAGCGTCCATCGCCCGGCATGCCGGGAACAAACAAGTCTTCTCCCAGTTCACTCACAACCCCGATACCTCCCCATATATCCGCAACAGCTCCGTCGCTCCCGTGAGCACCTCGTCGGGGCGGCCAAAAACATCAGCAGATCATCAGCGTAAAGCGGTATGTAATGCACTTCTCCACGCATCTCCAGCCCAGCAGAATGCCTCCCTGATCTAGCTCGCATCGCCAGTGGTTCATTCGCCAGTGCAAACAGGAGCGGAGACAACGAGCAGCCCTGACGCGTCCCTCGTCCCACTGAGCAGGGCGGTGACACCCCCCCCCCCCGTCCCCCCCCCCCCGTTCGTACTCTGGCCGTCGCTGAGTTATATAGTATTCGGGCCCACCTCACGAATGCTTCGCCCAAACCCATCTTGCGCATTACCCGAAAGAGATATGGCCACTCCAGACTATCAAACGCCTTTTCTATGTCCACGGAAAGAATCGGGGCAGTCTATGTCGGATCCTGGTATTCCTCCAAAATTCGCAACAATCGTCTCGCATTAATAGCAGTGTTACGCTTAGGTATAAAACCCGATTGATCCCGGTGCACCAACCGCGACATATATGGGAGTAGACTGGATGCCAGGATCCTGCTCAGGATTTTGTAGTCGGTCGTCAACATTGAAAGCGGACGGTAAGCCTTCATATCCGTAGCTTCCCTCCCAGGTTTCAAGAGGGGGATGATAATAGCCTCCCTAGTCGTCTCAGGCAGCCTCCCTACTTTATGCGCTTCCTTATAAACCACCTGTAAGTGCGGTGCCAGACATTCCACGTACTTGGAATAAAATTCTATGAGAATGCCATCCACCCCTGGCGTTACGGGCCATGTGCTTGATCGCACTCTTGATCTCTCCCACCGTGATCTCACTGCCCAGCAAGTCTCCCTGCTCCTTACTCAAGCTCGGCAGGGCCACCTCCTCGAGATACTCCCCTATGCCATCGGCATCCCTAGTCAATTGGGTACTGTAGAGCTCAGCGTAGTATTCCAAGAACAATCTGTTTATCCCTGTCTGCGTGTTCACCACCTCCCCTGTGGGAGCTGTCAGGCCCAATATCGTTGCTCCCCTGGGCACCGGATTAGCTAGCTACGCCAACAAAGCGCTCGATTTGTCCCCCTCTGCATGCATCCGTGCTCTATAATTCTTACAGTCATAGGAGCGCAGTCTCTCCACCTGTACTGCCACTCTAGCCTCCAATACCTCAGTCTGCGCCCCGGGCCTCCCAGGTCGATCTCTCTCAGCGTCCCGCAATCGGCGTTCTGCTTTCTCCAGGTCGGCCAATAACGTTTTCCTTACTCCCACCACCTTGCTATTGCAGATACCCCTAACCACAACCTTAAACGCATCCCATTCAATTGATGCCTATGTCGCCGTCCCTCGTTCTTCTCAAAGTATTTTTCAATGCCTGCCCCCAGCTCCTCGCTAAAGACTGGATCCTCCAGCGCCTCCGGTCTGAGCCGCCAAGTCGGTACAGGTGACCTCTCTCGGTTCGTATCCGCACTAGTAGTGGGTTGTGGTCCAAGATCGTTCTCGCTAAATACTCGCTACCTGTCACCTTGGTGTGAACATATGGGGTACATAATATTGCGTCCAATCGCACATGCAGGTCATGGAGGCCAGAATAATAAGAGTAATCCCTCTCCTCCACATGCTGGGCACGCCAAGTGTCGACCAGTCCCCAATTAGCTTGCCATGCTCTCCTCGCCTTGGAGATCTTATGTACTGGGGCACCAGAAAGCAGAGGGTGGGATCTGTCCCTATCCACATCTTCTATTGAGTTGAAATCTCCGAACAATATTGCCGCACCAGTTAAGTATGGCGCCAGGCTCCCTGACAAGCTCTCAAAAAAGGAGGGCTGGCCAACATTGGGAGCATACACACTGCACAGAGCCACTTCTACTCCATTTAGCTTCCCCATCACTGCTACAAACCGTCCCTCTGGGTCAATCAATTGTTGCATTGGCTGAAAAGGGACACCCGCTCTGACCCACACCAGGGCACCCCTGGCAAAGGCCGAGTAAGTCGTGCAAAATAATTGCCCCCTCCATCTCTTCTTCAATGCTGCTCCCTCAGACCGGTTGTGATGTGTTTCTTGAAGGAGCGCCACCTGCACCCCCCGTCTCACTAGGTAGGCATGCACTTTATGGCGCCTGTGCATCGTGTGAAGCCCCCGCACATTCCATGTAATACATTTCAAATCATGTACCGACCCCATGTGTCAAACAATCCCCCCCCTGCACACATCCCCCATCTAAGAGCACACCGGTGTCCCTAACTCCCCCCATCTGCCTCCCAACCCCTCCCCAACTCTCTCCCTCCAGAACAGGCACTACAACATTAGAACCCATCCAAACAACTGCTCAACTGCTTCCTCGATGCCCTTAGGGAGCTACAGCCACACAAACTTACGGGAGGTACGCCCTTAGCTTCAGAGAGTCGGACACCTAATAGGCCTCAAACCTGCACCCAACCCCTGTAATAACGAAGCAGCCCCCTCAGGAGCCTCACATCAACGAGACTTCTTTCCCAAATTTTACACAGCCCCTGCATTGCCCCCGGGCCGAAATAAGCAAGTCCTAGCCAACCTAGTCCCCATCTAACCCCCTCCCGATCCAGAGCCTACATCACCCATCCACAACCTCATCCGCCGTCCCGGCTGTCACATGAGGCAGTTTCAACCTTCCGGCATCCGATTGTTCATCGTCCTCTTCCAAGGACCCCCCTTCCGAGTACGTTCTCGCAGGAGGCGTACCCCCTTCCACTTGAGAGATAGCCGTGACGGCCTGCAAAGCGGCCGCTCTCTCCCTTTCAGTTTGTGTCTCTGTCGGCTTCTGAGCCGCTGGTTGACGTCGCCGGTGACGCCTCAGTCTGCGCGGGCGAGGCCCCTCCGCTCCTGCTCCCACTCCACTCCCTGCTTCTCCAATACCCGCTTTATACCTCTCCAGCCATTCCCAGGCCTCTTCTGGGCTGTCCTGGAAGGACATCTTGCCATCCACTGTAATCTTCAAGCGCACTGGAAACATCAGAGAGTTTTGGATACCCTCATCTCGAAGTGCCCTTTTGAGTGCCACAAACGACACTCTGCGGCGCTAGACCTCAAGCGTGTAATCCGGGAACAATGTCACCCTACTATTGTCCACTGTATATGGGCCCGCCGTCCTTGCCTTGTGCAGTAGGAGATCCCTGTCCTTGTAATGAAGCAGCCTGGCCACCACTGGCCTTGGCGGCCTCCCGGGTGCTAAGGGCCTGGCCGGTACTCTGTGGGCCCTCTCCAGCGTAAAGAATGACGACAATCCTTCCGGCGCGACAGTCCCTTTTAGCCATTCCTCCAGATAGTCCACCATGCTGGATCCTTCCACCCCTTCAGGTAGCCCCACCACCCGGATGTTATTCCTCCGATTTCTCCCTTCAGCATCCTCTGTCCACCTCTCCAGGGTCTGCAGCCTACTTTGAAAATCTGTCATCTTCGCTGCCATCGACTTTTGAGCTGGTTCCAGGAATTCTATGGCAGTCTCCGCTTGTTTTACCTTGTCGGCCAGATTGGCGTGGTCTGCTCGGAGCAACCCTAAGCCCTGCGTCACATGCGCAATGTCAAGCTGCAGGGCCTCACTAGTGTCTGTTATGGCCTTGTTAGAAATGGGATTTCTGGTTGGCTAGGGCTTGCGCCAAAGCCAGGCAGAAACCACCACTCTAGTCAGGGCTGGGGAGTTACACGCCAAATATAACCCCTGCTCACCCCCTTGGTAGCTTGGCACGAGCAGTCAGGCTTATCCCGGAGACAATGTGTAAAGCGTTTGCGCGCGCACCCAGCAACAACACCCAAGGCCCACCACAAAAGAAACTCCGCTCAAGGTTATATATAAAAATAGCCTTTGTATTCTACTAAAGCACATTAGATAATATTCACACAATTTACACTGTGCCAACTGGCACTGGGCAGAATTTTACAAGGGACTATTTACACGGGACAGGGCCACATGGACCACTGTCAGAATCGGCACAAATCACCAATTGTACCTGTAGAACATATACTAACTGTAACACAAATTAGCACTGTAGAACACAACCAGTAACTACTGGCGCAATAATGACCTCCGCGTCATCACACTAGCATCAGGTATAAAACCAATCCTGCATCCATCACAGGGGCATAAACACATTATGCAATTTCTCATTAGTCTTAACGCATTAGACCTAACCACCTAAGTATAACTACACTAGGGGCGTATATCGCACAGGGAAGTATTATCTCCCTAACATCAACCTAAACAGGTAAAACAACCTCCTAGGCAGAAATGACCACATTTAGAGGTATAAAACACAGGGTGCGCAAAACATGCTATACACAGAACATTTCCTAGCACCCAACGCATTAGTATATAAAGCACAATAACACCTAAATCACATTAGGGTTCAGGTTGCGCCAAAACCTAAACTTAGCAGCTGCCCACTACTTGCTGGGCAGCTGGGGACAAGAACAGGGCCTAAACGCTGCAGCTGGCACTAAGTGCTGTGCAGCCGGGAAGTCACATGAGGCTTGGGCTCTCAATGGCCCCAGAAACAGTGTCCAAAACGTTGGAGCCACCTAGGCTCTACACACACCATGTCCCCCAGTACTGTGGAGCGCACTGGCGCTTTTTAGAAGGAAGAGATGCCCCCAAAACGTTGGAGCCACACGGGGCTCTTTAAAATAACCTTGCCCCCTAGTTGGAGCGCTCGGGCTCCTAAAACAGAACATGCCCCACGAACTACAGTGGCCCGCTACGGCGGCGCCACTGGCAAAACTGGCCCACTCGTTGGAGCCATCTGGGGCTCTAAGAATAATGATGCCCAAGTCGTTGGAGCGGCCCGCTGCCATCTGGGGCCGCTCTAAACATGACTGAGTCTGTGCCTTTTACCAGGCCCCACAGTAGTCTCTTGCGGAGTCCCCCCCCCAGCCCTTTCACACTCACCGGGCTGTTTGCTGGCGAGGATCTTCGGGGGCAGGACTCTTCTGCGTTTTCACCCGGGCCCCCTCCTGGGACCCGGGGCTTCAGGTGTGCATGCAGGGCTCCCACCGGCACACGGGAGCCCTGCCTGAACGGACGCTGCCTCCCCACTTCACCCGGGCCCCCTCCTGGGACCCGGGGCTTCAGGAACATGCGCGGGGCTCTCTCCCGCGCTCATGGGAGCCCCGCATCCCCTGAGGTGCCGGAAAGCTTTCTCGCGGGGCTTCCCTTCCGTCTTGGAAGCCCCGCCCATGAAGTCACAGCCCTGCCTGTCTTCCAGGTCGCTGCCCAGCGCTACCCGGAAGAGACTCGATGTGCGGCTCGGGCCGCGGCGGTGATCTTCGTGTGGCGGCAATGCAGGGTGGGCACCCGCTTAATTAAAGGTCAATAGGCGGGGTGGGCTCCCGCAGTCTGGATTAGTTAATTAAAGAGGTGGCACTGAGGGGTAGGCTCCCTCCGAATAAAAAGTGTAACGCGGGATGGGCACCCGCTTCGGCTGACATCACGGGGGAATCCCTACGATGGGGATTCCCTCTACACAGACGGCAGCCCAGTGCTGCGGAGCTCCAGCGCTCCTCGGGCTCAAAATAAATCATTATAGCGCTCCCAGGGTGCTAGAAGAAGCAATGAAGCGCTCACCAGGCTCTAGAAGTATGCAAAGGTCCTGGGGCAAAGAAGATAAATCCAAGCAGGTCCCAGGAGTCCATCAGGCATCCAGGGCCTGGGCAGGGCCCAGAGGGGCAAGCCTTCCCCTGGGCCCCAGCAGCAGCACGCCCCTGGTAGATTCAAGTCAGAACAAGAACACTCTCATGGGGTCACAGCCCCTCTTTTATACACAGATTCCTTTGTCTCCAAAGGTGCAGGGAAGGGGCGAACCAGATGCAACTGGTTCCTGAGCACTTTGTTTTGCTCAGCCCCTCTCCCTATTCACAGAGCAGGCCAGGGTCATCAGTCGCACCACAGGGCGCGGAGCCAGCATTGTGTGGGGAAAGCCCAGCCCTATTCAGGTCCCAGGTGTACTCCTCCCACTCAACATGCAGCTCTCTCCACCCACCACTGGGGCAGACTCATCCTGACTCCTGGGGCCAGGCACACCAGCCAATCACACGCCAGGCAGTCACTGCACATTTATGACAGTGTCTAGAAGTGGCACTTCTACACTAGCTACTGTAATGCCGCAAACATCATCGCGCAATATTCACTCTCACGAGTTCGCACATACCAAACTCGACCCTGCACTCCCCACGCATCAGGAACTACCATGGGCACACAGATCCCCCATGCATTCCTATGGGAGGGCAGGTCAGTCTCACTAAATCATACACAGAGCGCACGCGCTTTCCACTGGGACACAGTGTGAAAGCGCCTATAGGCCAAAAACCACTAGTACAACGCAGAATAAAAGCTAGGATACTGCAAAAAGTTCTAGAGGTGAACTTGCCAGAAGGGCCAAGTCCAACAGGCCTTCAGTATTTGATCGACCTGTTGCTGAAGCAACCCCTCTGGACGTTGCTGCAGACCCTCTTGCGCCTCCCTAAAGGTAGTGTCCTCTTCCTTTTCCGCGGGTGCTCACGCCTGCTTCCCTCTCGGCTTCCCCATGTTCCCTCAGGTCGCGAGATCTGCAAAGCCTCCGGGTTGTCTTCTATGCGTCGCAGCCTCTCGGCGGATCCCCACTATGCGGCCACACCTCGGTTGGGTAAGCCGTCCTCTCAGCAACTCTCCGCGCTCTTCACCTTCTATCTTCACCACCTTTATGGGTGCCTGCGGCCCCAGGGTTCCAGTTCCTGTGCAGCCCCACCTGGTCCCCCACCTGGTTCCACAGCAGCTGCCCCCTATGTCCAGCCGTCTCCTGACCGCACTGATCCACCACAAGCAGGGCACCTCTCCAGCCGGCTCCGGCCACCTGCGCCGGCGCTGACGCAGTCCCCACCCCGCAGCTTTGGGCAGTCCTTTCAATGTCCGCTATTACCTTCTCCTCCGGGGCCTCCGCAGACCAGCTAAGCGATCAGGATGAGCACGGCGCCTCCTGTGAGGCACTCTGACTCCGGGGGACCCAAGCTGCCCCCAGCTGCGCCGGCTTGTTTCTGCCGGTTACCACCATGCCACCAGTGCCGCCCTCGGGGATAGAAAGATGGGGGGGGGGGGGGAGGGGTGCCCGCCGCTCCCCGCACTCTGCTTCCAGCCGCGCTTCAGCACAACCTGCCCTCTCAATCCGCGATCTCTGCAGCGGCAACGCAATCCTCAAGTCCTACTCACAGCATCAGCCACTCACCATCTTGAAATCTTCGCTGGTCGCTCCTGCCGCCATTTTGCGTCCTCACAGCCTCCGGTGTCGTTGGTGCCCCAGGCACTCTGCCGTCCGATGTCCCCAGTCTCCCTCAGTAAGGTTCAGTCTGGGCTTCCACTGGGGGGAGTCTTTCCTCGTCGGTTGCCCCTGCCAGTCCTCTTAGGCCGCGCCGCTTCCGCAACCAGTCTGAGCTCGGAGCCCTCACACCACCATCTTGTGTCTGCTTCCCCTGGCTCAGTTGTCTCTTGGCGGTGCCCCCGTCTACCCTGCCTCTATACCCGCTTTTCCTGGGTGCTGGTGCGTCGGGTCCTTTTCTCCTTCCCGGGGGCCTCATATAATGCCTCTAAGCAGGATAAAAGACGGGGTCGGGCGCGGAGCTCTTCACTCATGCGTCCGTTCCCATCCGCCTCGTGGCCACACCCTTGTAATCATCATTGGCTTGTGTGACATTTCCTATAGACTGATTTAAATACTTGTATGATTTATTGTCTCTGTGTAAAATGTGTGCATGATTAAAGTACTGTGACACCCTACACTGATATGAGTAGCAGAGTACAACAAATGAAATGCATATGAGAGAGAGAGGCTACAAAGAGATGAAGGGCACTGTGGAAGGGTGGTAGTAATGATATCTGCAGAGAAAGAGGTCATTGGTGGGGCGCCAAAAAATACTTTTGCGCTAGAGCCGGCCCTGTCATGACCTTTCTGTTTCTTTTATTAGTAGTCAGGTCATTAGGGCAACTGTGGAACATATTTTAAAGTGCATACTAATTATATTTACTGTTATAGTCAATGTTTTAAATTTGAAGGGGATTTTACTGATTTTTTTACTGGAAATAATGAAAATGGAGGTGGATGGTGGCTGATATGGGGCTGGGGTCTAAGGTCAGTTGTAAGATCAGGTGCATGGGAGAAGGATGGTAGAAAAGTGGATAATCTGGCCTGGAAGGGAGTGTGCTGCAGAATCCAGGGTCAGGTGGAGGTAGTAATGAAGAGCGATTCTCTCTGAAGGCTGGCAAAGATGGAGCACAATTAGTGTCGTTTAGTTACTAGTAGCCCGTAGGATCTGCGCATTGTTTGGACAACATAATCTAGGGGGTTGGTGCCAAGATTGATTCCGGACACCCCCGCATGATATGTTGGCCTACAGACCAGCTAGCTCTCAATGCCACTGTAAGCCCCTCCCCCCAACCTACCAGGAAGCAAAGGTTTCTGACAACCACTGAACATGACAACCTTGATCCCTCTTGGATCGTGGAAACAGTACAGAACCTTTTTCACAGTCACTCGTGCTCACTTATTCTCAGAGAAGTATACAAAGAATACACAGTGGGATGATTTCAGCACCAATACCGTGAATAGGTGATATAGTTCTACCATGATGCTAAAACAATGTATACATGCTGGCATATATAACAAGGCATTAATTGAAAGTACTCCTACAATGCAAACCCTACTCTAAGTGTACCTACAGTGTGTGTAGGTGTAGAGCCAAGAATCCTCCCCAAGGGACGATCCAACCCCATTACCTGGTGGGAGAGAATGAAGGACCCCTTCTTGGTCACGAACTGGACACCCTCATGAGATGTCGGACCGCTGCGTGGTGAATTCTCAGCATGCACGGACCTCAGATTGGTGTCAGCTGGAGTGCCTCCTCTGCTAATCAGGATGCTCATCTTTTATAATAGAAAGCAGCCTTGTGATGTGCGTATTCAATAGGGAAGTTATGGAAATGTAGATAGCACTGCCGCCCCGTGAATGAAGATAGAGATGATATTTGTACATAGTGCGAAAAGAGACCTTGAACATGATGTTCAGGGCATTGTGATAATTTTGTACGAAGCTAGATGTGTAAACAAGTTTAGTTTCAGGGAAACTAATCCAGCATTGTTGCGCACGCAAATATGTGCATAAGGTTACTGCTGAAAAATACGACTGTACGAAAAAAGCTGCTTATCCTCCTGAGTTAGGCTCATGTAGAGAACAGTGTCACTTGCCTGATATGATCATCTCAGAAACCCTCTCTTCCCATCAAGGGGAAATTACATGGACAAAACACTTTTTGAGAGTGATAACATTTAGAAAGAGACTTGGAAAAGAGTGTTTTACTGGGCCTTGTAAGACTAAGGAGAGATAAAGGAGGGCCCTGAAGTCGGCCTTGCTAGACATATGGACCCAGCTCCAAGGGTGGGTGAGACATATAATTGACTGAAAAAGCCGAGACAGTTGAGCCAAATGTTTGGCTTGGTTCAAAGACCCTGGCAACTAGCCAAGCACTGAAAAAGTTTGCATTGTAAAATGTACCACATACCGCATGTAAAATCTCTTCAACGTTAAAAAAAAAAGGGCTTTTCTTGAACATGCATAAGTGATTCATCATAGTACATTACATTATATTTCTGCATTGAAAGAAATGTATTGAAAGTGATAGTTTAAAAAAAAATATCAACAAACATTCATGCTCCCCTCACCCACTCAAAGCTTTTTGTGAACTAAAAGGCAAGTCTGTTGCTTGGAAACAGAGTTGCAGCTAGAAACAATGGGTTTTCCTGGTGGGTCTATGATAGTCTCATTAATTTTGGGGAGCAAGTATATAGTGGGCATCACCGGGCTGTCATTGAAGAGAAATTGGGCTTCGTCATCATTGAAGGAAGAGAAATTGGGCTTCATCATTATTCAATGATGATGAAGCCCAATTTCTCTTCAATGACAGCCCGGTGATGCCCACTATATACTTTCTCCCCAAAGTTCATAAGACTCTCATAGACCCACCAGGAAGAAGCATCGTTTCCAGCTGCAACGCCCTATATGAGAACATTTCGATCTATGTGGATCATCACCTTGCACCCATAGTAACCAACTTAAGTTCCTATATCAAAGATATGGGGGACTTTTTAAGAACATTAACCAATATGGGATGGCAAAAGGGATTCTATCTGGTAACCATTGACATGGTATCATTGTATACCTCTATTGACCATGAAATCGGATTAAATGCAGTAGGTTACTTTCTACGCCAAAGGAACATCCAAAAACTAAAGCACACAAAGATGTTAATGAAATTGGTGGAACTATACCTAAAGAATAATATATTTCTTTTCAATCAAAAAATATATACCCAAATGTGCGGGACTGCCATGCGAAAATCATTTTCACCAAGCTATGCTAACCTCACCATGGGGTGGTGGGAAAACTGTGTTGCATGAAAAGAGGGAAATGAAAAATAAACAACTAAGATAGAACTATGGTTGAGATATATCGATGATCTCTTCCTGATCTGAAATGGCAGCCCTAGTGAATTCAAAGAATATTTTAACATCTTGAACAACAACAGCATAGGCTTGAAATTCACCTACATCATCCGCTCCAAACAAACAGCTACCAACAGTATACTTCACGGCAAAAGCTTCCATCCAGCAAATCTGATAAAAAGCATACCATACGGAGAGTTTATCAGAATGAGGAGAAACTGTTCGGCGGATGAATGGGCAGAGAAAAGCTTTAAAGAGACCGAAAAGCGATTCATGAGAAGAGGATACAAACACAGAGATGTGAAGGAAGGCCTAGAACGGGCAAAAAACAGTCCCAAGAGCAGATACTCTAATTGTCAAAGCAAAGAATAAAATTGAGGACACAAGATTAATTCTCACGTACAGCAAAGAGTTTTAAAATCCCAAAAATTCGGCAAAAATATTGGAATGTTTTGGAAAAAGATTTCGATATTGGAAAAATAATCAGACCACGACCGAATATAACATATCGCAAAGTTCCATCCTTGAAAGACAAACTTGTAAATAGCCACTTTTCGCCAAAGAAATCAACTACTTGGTTGACCGAAAAACAAAGAGGATTTGTTCTTGTAACAAATGTAAAGCTTGCAAAATTGGAAAGTCTGTGAAAAACATTAAAGACTTTAGAGGAAAAACATTCTTGATAAACGAAAGAATCACCTGTGAGACTACATATGTTGTCTACATGATAGAATGCACCTGTGGATTACGCTACTTAGGGAGCACCATTTACCCTCTACGCAAGCGAATATTAGAACATCTTAGGGCTATTCATAACAAAGACATGAACTATGCGATATCAAAACATATCCACACACAGCATAAAACGAACTGGGAGAACATACGCTATTTTGGGATCGCAACTGTTCCAATCCATGAAAGTGGAGGGTACCGTACACTCAAATTAAGAAGATTAGAATCGCGCCTGATCATCAAGTTCAAAACAAAGACTCTGTTTGGACTGAACGGAGATCAAGAATTACTCATACATCTATGACTGTGTTAAAACAGATATAGGCACTTAAATTATTGGGTACTATACTGGGAAATAAACTTACCACAAATACAATTCAGATGCAAGTCAACTCCCAAATGAACGGTACTAAACCGCAAAGTACTGAGCAAGAAATGGACTAACCATATAATGCGAGACTATGCGGAGTAAAATGGTGAATAAAGATTGCTCTATCTGAATCAAGTTGATCATGACAAGAGGAATTCACTTGCAGAACAATAAGAACTTACCACTTAATGTATTGTTATATCATGTGGAAGAATCAATAGTGCCAATATATAACTGCAAGGAGTAAATAAAGTGTAACACTCGTATTGAACTAAGCTATGACGAATTTGGAACTAGGTGTCCCAGAATGCAATCTAACTGGGCACACAAATGGACACTATAAAGGGTGAAGGCAAAAAATAACTCACGTAACCGTGACAAAGACCATCTCTTGGTCGAAACGTTTGGTGGTGGTAATGGTGGTGGGAACTATGCTTTATTAAAAGCTTCTTCAAAACTTACGACTTCTGGAGTACAGTGGAATAATTGATGAAAAAAAAAATATATATATGCTGGCGGCCCATAACCCCTTGGACCTTCTCATGTATTGGCATGCTCACCTGTTGCTGCTAGATGGACCCAAAGTCATCTATCAACATGCCTGTATGCTCATGTCCATGCCATGGTTCCCTGTACACTGCGCGCCTGAGGGGGCACGCATGCCTAGGTTTCCCTCCTCGCGAACACCTAAACTCAGCGCGCACTACAAAGGATTCCACGGCATTCATTCAATGCTTCATTGGAGCCTTTGAAGTGCGGCTGATGGTGATGATGCTGCGCTTCCAAATGCTTTTTAAAGATGTGTTTTTTGTCGTTAGAAATGCAAATGGAAGACGTTTAAATACCTGCAGGGCAGGCATAAAACAGCAGGAGAGAATTCCCAAAGCTCTCCCTGTAGCCCGAGTCGATTCTGCCACATACACAGACCTCCTGCTCCCCCACCTTTTGTTTTCTCCTTCTTTGTCTTTGCACCTCGTGGTGTCGGTCACACGTGCTTGTCTGAGTCGGTATGGTACAGGCTGGTCTCAGTTCAGTAGCACTGTTGGTTATTGTTCTGGCCATGCACCTCTTCAGTGACTCTTCAAATGCTATACATTGCATGCTGCAATTTACATCACTGCCTCTCCCCAGACCACCTCTTGCTTTCTCCAGTTCTTCTCTTTTTTTGCACTTTGGTGTCACTGACTCCGGCTGTGGTTTCACACTGTTTTTCCAAGATCTCAGTTTGAAATTGGTTTCATCCAGTACAGCACATTCAGCTGTTATTGTTGGTCAGTGACCTCTCCAGTGACTGTAAAACGCTTGTTACTGCGTGCTGCCATATTCACATTGGTCTCCCCTCCTCCCCCCCCCCCCGCCCTCCTGAAACTGCTATGTTTTTCCATCCAGCACCTTTCTGAACCGCAATTACAGACACAGAAGCAGGGCTGTTTCGAGGGTTTGTGTGGCCCAGGTTAGACAAGGAACATGCAAGTGCACCTTTTAATTTATGTTATTGGTGCAACAGGTTATTACGGTATACACTTAAAGAAAAAATATGAACAAATAATGCAAAAGTTTTGAGGCTTAGCAGAGTACACTTTGAGTGGCGCCTGAAAATACATGCCCAGGCACTTAGTACTTGAAAGGTCACCAGGCATTTAGGGGCATTTGGAGAGTGATTTCCCAATATGAATTACCTCATTATAAAATCAAAACTGCAAGTACTTTGGAATGTGAGCCTGAAAGCAAGGACTCGCAGCAGACTTCCCAAACAATAGACCTTACTCAGAAACCAGTTCCCCAAGTGCTCCCACTCACCTCAGAGACAGTTCCAGAGAGCCCACAATGGAAACCTGAAGACTATTCCCAGGGTTGGATTAGGACCACAATTAGGCCCGGACAGCCAAAAACAAAAGGTGGCCCACATTCGCAGATCGCAACCTTTCGCAATACACTGCTTGGTTAGGATCATAGAACGAAATATTGTCAAACATTTGCAGTAATGAAAGTAATTTAAGCCTTATAGATCCAATACTTAAATTGGAAATTAACATTCAAATAGAAAAAATATACCTTGCAAGCTCAGAGTTATGAAAAATACTAGGAACTCATGTTAAATAGATTTTTTAACCCGAAGTTTGCTGTGGATGGTATGATTAATGTCCGCTGGGAAACAGGACATGACACAGACCTAGACTGCTTTTTACACTCACCCTGGGCTTTTTAGATATTCCCTTTATTTTTACAGCACTCAAGAGAGGCCCTTCAATCCTCAGAGACTGATGAAAGGTGCATCAGTTTTTTGGTTTTACCTGCTGCTAGCATCACGCGCACGTTTTGACAAAGTCTGACAATTGGAATGATGCTAGTGTGTTAATGCAAAAAAATTAATTTTAAAAATAGTGTCACTTTCCTCACATACATGCAGTTTTATATAGCATGAGAATGGCACAGAGGCCTTTGAGCACTTTACATGAGCATCAGATAACATTACAGAAGGAGGGGTAAAAAAAAGAAATTTGGGCCCCTGTAGATTTAGTGATTTGCCCAGGATCACAGGATGTTGAACTGACGCTTGGATTCAAACCTAGTTTCCCAGTTTCAAAGCGGGTTAAGGCCCCACCTCTCCCTCTTGAATGCAGGAATTCAATCAGTCAATCAATCAAAATCCTTTATTCGATCAATTACAAAATGATCATAAATGTACGTGTATAAAAAAAAACAATTTTTGATATTCAATTTCATTTAAAATACAATAGTTCATTTTAATCTTACTAAAATTTTTACAATTAAATCTATAAAGGATTGTCCGTTTCCATGGTTTTACTCCTATTACATACTTTTCATCCAGTGATTGGTTCTAGTGCTGGGTTTTTCCTTTTTTTTCATGCACGCCCATAGAAACGAAGCTAATGTAAAACAAGTCAGAGGATCTGATAGACTCTTTAAAAAATATAGTGCCACCCTACATTGTTTAAAATTCATCTTCTGCAGTATCGGTTTTAAATAACTATTCCTCTCCTCATACAATTTGCAGAATAACACAAGGTGCAGATCAGTTTGTCTTGACAAGCCATCACAGGGGCAAAAAGTTAAATCAGCATGGTTATAAGTTTTACCAGGGTAACCTAACATAAGAGGGATCAAATTCAGACGAAACCTAATCAATATGAATCTATGATGTGCATTTGTGACGTCTGACAGATAAAAGAAATATCCTCTCTCTATCACTGGGGGTATTGATCTATAATTCACCATTGCCTGCTTTTTACCATAAGTTTCCCTTCTCTCAAACTCTACCCTCATCCTAAATACATTTTTGAACTTTTCTTTAGAGATCTTTCTACATTCGTCTGGATCTTGAAACAGTTCGGGTAACCCAATCTTGTTTAGGAGTTTTTCTACGTAGCACAACCATCTGGATCTCCTCCACTTATCTATATTTAAGCAATTCTTTATTATTATATGTGTCAGGGGGAGTGAATGCAGGAATTGATTTCTGACAGGCAAAGGAGAACAGCAGAAACAAATGTATCTCTTCCTGCTCCATGCAGTGGAGGAAGACAGAAAATAACAGAAGAGCCCCCATCAACCTGGCCCACACCAACCCTCCACCACCCCCTCCAGTCATCTCTCCTGCCCCAGTGCCCTGCAATGTAAACGTAATGGGGCAACCCAGTGTCCCTCAGAACCTGGGTATACGTATTTAAAAGAAAGATTGGTTCTGTCGGGGGGTCAATTACTTAAGAGTACATAGCAATAGCACAGTTGTCAGTCACTGATTCAGCTCTTCGATTTTCACAGGCTCCAAACCGGCTGGTGGAGTTCCTTCTGATTTATTCTCCCACACTTACCTGACCAAGAATAACTCATCGCAAAATTAAGTTAGAATCTACTTTTGGGTAAGACTCATCGCTTCTAAGTAATATAGTGTCTCACACCTTTGCGCTATAACACATACCTGACTTGGCTCTTTAAATCAATCCCTAGGCTGCCATCTCTCCCCTCCTGCCTTGAGGGAGACCCGCCTTGACACACACACTTTTGCGCGATACACAGGGTCGAAACGTCGACGTGTTACCAATGTCCACACTTAAGAATACAGTCCCATTCGCCATTGGATTATTAAGCATATGTGTAAAATAATAAGGACTTTTTTGAATTATTTCCCCCTCCTTGTCACATTGGTTACAATTGTTTTTGTATATAGTATTTTCATCACCATTCACCACGTCACTGCTCACCACAGTCACTTATTTCACATATGCAATTGAAAGTGTAAATTGCGACAGCCTTTGATCAATTCCTGATCTTTTCTTAAAATTTGAGTGACTCAATTTTTCTGGTGTGTGTTATACTTTGTTCTTTGCAAATCATTGATTTTGATGCCAATAAGCTATTGCTATGTACTCTAAGTAGTTGACCCCCCCGATAGAACCAATCTTTCTTTTAAACCAGTGCACTGCAAAGCAAGTGCTAATGATTTCCCATCAGCAGCTCCTTGAGGCCACTGTCACCTAGAGGGAACCACTGGGAAGACACACCTCATTAAGTGACATCCAGAGCAGCCCATTGTCATTCTGCCTCTGACAATGAGACAGCCTGGCATATAGTGCATAGTGTCAAGCTGCTTAGATGTATGCAAAGGCTTTAACTACAGCCTTTGATGTGCCCTTGCGGTGGAGACTGAAACAGCCACAACAAAACCGACCCACCAACGGGCCTCAACCACAGGCCCATCGGCCGATGGCCAATTGTCCATCTTGCAAATCCGAGGCTGGCCATTCCAGACTAAAAAGACCAGCGTGCTATCTGCCAGTTCATTCTAGAGATGTGACAATGTCACCCTCTGGGGCATTTCAGCTAAGTCACTGTGGAATCAGATAATCCTTTCTAAAAATGGAGATGCACCACAGTGCATTCAGCTAGGCGACTGCACCTCCCCCCCCCCCCCTTTAAGATATTCTCAGCCCATTCAGGAATGAAAATTAAGAGCTAAAGATAAATGCATACTGTATTCATCCTTTCAATTAGAAACTTGCAAATCAAAATATTTCAAATAATCATAATCTTTATAAAGTAACTATTTGAATGAATGGATTAGTGAGTATGCAAGTTAACCAGCGAGTGGTGAAAGAATAAGAGATGGAGTGAATGCATGAGTGAATTGGCAAGTGAATGGATTTGTGGGTTTTGAATGAGCATATGGCTATCAAAGCGGGTAAGGGAATGAACAAGTGAGTACATAAGTGAAACAGTGCTTGAACGGCTTAATGAATGAGGGGTGATTGAGCAAGTGAGTTGATAAGCAGTTGAATGTGGGAATGAGTATGTGGCTGAAGCAGTGAGGGACTGGAACTCAAGTGTGCAAATTAGTGAGTGAATAAGCAAGCAAAAAAAACCATTAAAGGGGTGAGCAGCATGTAAGTAAGTGAGTGGTAACGCAAACTAAAGAGAATGGATGTCAGTAAGCGACAATTATGCAAGTGATTTAGGTGAGTGAAGGAGTGAGCAAATGAGTAAGTGACTGAACAGATGAGAGTGACTTGGTGAGTGTAAGTTAACAACCAAGTGAATAAGTAAGTGAGTGAGTGAAGCATGAAGTGAGTGAGAGAACAAATGATGACCAAGATTTTGAAGTGGTGATACATGGGTGCCTGTGTTGCAGGCAAAATTGTTTTTGTGCAATAAGGGACACTTTCCTGCACAAAATCAATCCTCAGAGTCATTTTCCTCTTTCTACATGTGCTGCAGAATATGTAGAAAGAGGAAAAACGCAGGGAAATAAAGATATTTCCCCTCGTTACTCCTCTGGGGAGGTGTAGCATTTTGATGCATTCCCAGGGGTTCTCTGACAAAATTTCGAAAGTCAGAAATTCGACCTACACAAATATCGCAACACTAATATCGATGTCAAGAATATCGACATCCTATCTACAACATGGTAAGTACAAAAATATCGAAAATAAAATATAGATGTCAAAAATATCGTTTTTAAAAATACCGTTTTTTTTTGGGTTATAAAAAATATGTTAAACATAATAATACTTATAAATAAAATAAACATAATTAAAAATATTTCACAATGTTAAAAATTTATAATTAATAAATATATTTTAATAAAAAATTAATTAAACATAGACATATAATATATAATATATATACTTAATAATGTTTTAATAATTATTTTAATAAATTATACATTATTTAAAAATGCTAATTGCAAAAACATTACACATAAAACAATAACATAAATAAAAATTAAATAATTATTTATAACAAATTAAAACTATTACATTTAATTTTAATATTGTTAAAATTAATTATATACTACATTAGCTAAAATAATAAAAAAAATATTAAATAGCAGAGACAATAAAACTACTACTCCAGCTCCCACAAAAACAACAGAAAGGAAAATGTTGGATAGCGTAAGGGTAAACATTACTATTCCCACTCCAGAGAGTGGAACAGTAGGGAAAATGTTGGGTAGCGTAGGGGTAAAAATTACTATTCCAACTCCAGAGAGAGCAACAGTAGGGAAAGTGTTGGATAGCGTAGGGGTAAAAATTACTATTCCAACTCCAGAGAGTGCCACAGCAGGGAAAGTGTTGGATAGCGTAGGGGTAAAAATTACTATTCCAACTCCCGAGAGTGCAACAGTAAAGAAAGTGTTGGATAGCGTAGGGGTATAAATTACTATTCCAACTACAAAGACTGCAACAGTAGGGAAAGTGTTGGATAGCGTAGGGGTAAAAATTACTATTCCAACTCCCGAGAGTGCAACAGTAAAGAAAGTGTTGGATAGCGTAGGGGTAAAAATTACTATTCCAACTCCAGAGAGTGCAACAGCAGGGAAAGTGTTGGATAGCGTAGGGGTAAAAATTACTATTCCAACTCCAGAGAGTGCAACAGTAGAGAAAGTGTTGGATAGCGTAGGGGTAAAAATTACTATTCCAACTCCAGAGAGTGCAACAGCAGGGAAAGTGTTAGATTGCGTAGGGGTAAAAATTACTATTCTAACTCCAGAGAGTGCAACAGTAGGGCAAGTGTTGGATAGCTTACAAGTTAAAAAAAATCATACTTATAAATAAAATAATTCTTTAAAATAATTAATAATTTAATTATTAAATAACTCAAAATTACTTACAAATACCAATAGATATTAAAAACATAACTACCAATAAATAATTAATTAGCAATAAATTATTAATAAATACCAATAAATAATAATTAATTAATATTAATTACCAATTAAAAAATATTGAACAATTACATTTTTTAGACCAAAAAATAATCAAACACTAATTACCAATTAAAAAATATTAAACAATTACATATTTTTTATACACAAATTATTAATTATTATACATTTACCAATTATTAATTACTTATTAGTATATTAATTAGAAATATCAATAAATAATATTTAAACATATTTAATTACCAATTGATTATTAATCAACAATAAATTATTTTTCATAACCAAATTATTATAATTTGAAATATTTACCAATTAATAATTAATCTCCAATTAATTAATTATCAATACCCAACAACAAATTTAATAATTACTTAATTAGATTTCAATTACTTCCAACACTATTCCCCTATAAACACACAAAACACTCAAATATTAAAATAATACAGTTAACATAATTATCAATTATTCAATTAATAAAAAGTAATTACCAATTAATAATAATTAATTACCAATTAATACTTAATTAACAATAATATAATTATCAATACCAATAAATAAATAAAAATATTACTTAATTACAATTAAATTACTTCCCACCCTATTCCCCTATAAACCCACAACCCGCTACAGAATTTAAACGCAAAAATTATTTTAAATTATTTTATAATTCCTAATAATTTATAATTAATTTCATATAATTAAATTACTTCCCACCCTGTTCCCCTATAAACCCACAACCCGCTACAGAATTTGAACGCAAAAATTATTTTAAATTATGTTATAATTCCTAATAATTTATAATTAATTTCATATAATTAAATTACTTCCCACCCTGTTCCCCTATAAACCCACAACCCGCTACAGAATTTAAACGCTAAAATTATTTAAAATTAATTTATAATTCCCAAAAATTTATAATTAAATTAATATAATTAAATTACTTCCCACCCTATTCCCCTATAAACCCACAACCCGCTACAGTACTAAAACACAAAATTAACTTAAAAAAACCATTATTAACATATAAAAATTGTATACATATATTTTTAAACCAGTAGAACACTTAACATAAAATAATTAACACATACATATTAAATACATAATAAAACACATAGGTGCCGATTACGATCCTGTAAAAACCAGGTACGAACCGTCGGACGGAGCATATTCTCCGTCCGACGCGTACCCGGTCGTAACAATATACAAACATGGAATTACGACTCGCACGGAAACTCAATATCCGTACGAATCGTACAAAACCCCGACCGACGAAAATAAACATACAAATGCGATCCGGGAAAGCGCCGACGTGACGTCGGGACGCACGCAGCCTGCCATTCACGAACCAGGAATTACGATTCGCACTGACGTCATCCCGCACGGACAATATTTTCCGGCTGCCAAAAACTGCCGGGAAATCAGGACGACGCGAACAAGGAGTACCTGTACGCGACGGACAGACATGGACCCGAACCTACGTGTCATCCCGGCCCTCATAGCAGTCGACCTCCTCTACAGGTTCGGACGCAGATGCCGCAGAAGGTCAGAACAACTAAGGGAGGGGGGAAAGGGGGGGGGGGCAGGACCAGGGGCAGGCCACAAAACCCCCACCAAAGTCACACAGCACACATGCCCTGGACATACCTGACCCCCAGGCCCTGGTCACTACGAGGGGGTGGGGGCGTGTCCAGCAAAGCCAGCGTCCGCCACAACGGAAGTGCCTGACGATGCGAACCGGCAACACAACAATACAGGTACGTCCCGTACCCACGCCTTAAGAGCGTGGGTACGAGTCATACCACGCCCACACCTACGTCACCCTAACAATGGCGGGACGGCTGTACCCACGTGGCAAAGGCCTGGGTATTGCCCGTACAAGCATTCCACAGCGTGGGTACGGATATGTACAGACCGTACCCCCACCCGCGTATGCATGGAGCGTACCCCCCACCCCAACCGTGTATGTACGACCCGTACCCTCACCCGTGTACGTATGGAGCGTACCCCCACCCCAACAGTGTAAGTACGACCCGTACCCTCACCCGCGGACGTATGGAGCGTACCCCCCACCCCAACAGTGTAAGTACGACCCGTACCCCCACCCGCGTACGTATGGAGCGTACTCCCACCTCAACAGTGTAAGTACGACCCGTACCCCACCCGCGTACGTATGGAGCGTACTCCCACCCCAACAGTGAGTACGACCCGTACCCTCACCCGCGGACGTATGGAGCGTACCCCCACCCCAACAGTGTAAGTACGACCCGTACCCCCACCCGCGTATGCATGGGGCGTACCCCCCACCCCAACCGTGTAAGTACGACCCGTACCCTCACCAGCGGACGTATGGAGCGTACCCCCACCCCAACAGTGTAAGTACGACCTGTACCCCCACCCGCGTATGCATGGAGCGTACCCCCACCCCAACCGTGTATGTACGACACGTACCCCCACCTCGTATGCATGGAGCGTACCCCAACCCCAACAGTGTAAGTACGACCCGTACCCCACCCGCGTACGTATGGAGCGTACTCCCACCCCAACAGTGTAAGTACGACCCGTACCCCACCCGCGTACGTATGGAGCGTACTCCCACCCCAACAGTGTAAGTACGACCCGTACCCCCATGGAGCGAACCCACACACGTGTATGTTCTAAGCGTACATATTGTTAAATAGGAGGGGTGGGTGCAGAGTCCTCCCAGCAGTGCCCAGACACAGGAGGGGTGGGTGCAGAGTACTCCCAGCAGTGCCCAGACGCAGGAGGGGTGGGTGCAGAGTCCTCCCAGCAGTGCCCAGAGACAGGAGGGGTGGGTGCAGAGTCCCCCCAGCAGTGCCCAGACGCAGGAGGGGTGGGTGCAGAGTCCTCCCAGCAGTGCCCAGACACAGGAGGGGTGGGTGCAGAGTCCTCCCAGCAGTGCCCAGACGCAGGAGGGGTGGGTGCAGAGTCCTCCCAGCAGTGCCCAGAGACAGGAGGGGTGGGTGCAGAGTCCCCCCAGCAGTGCCCAGACGCAGGAGGGGTGGGTGCAGAGTCCTCCCAGCAGTGCCCAGACACAGGAGGGGTGGGTGCAGAGTCCTCCCAGCAGTGCCCAGACGCAGGAGGGGTGGGTGCAGAGTCCTCCCAGCAGTGCCCAGACACAGGAGGGGTGGGTGCAGAGTCCTCCCAGCAGTGCCCAGAGACAGGAGGGGTGTGTGCCTATCACTCCCAGCAGTGCCCAGACGCAGGAGGGATGGTTGCAGAGTCCTCCCAGCAGTGCCCAGAGACAGGAGGGGTGGGTGCAGAGTCCTCCCAGCAGTGCCCAGAGACAGGAGGGGTGTGTGCAGAGTCCTCCCAGCAGTGCCCAGAGACAGGAGGGGTGTGTGCCTATCACTCCCAGCAGTGCCCAGACGCAGGAGGGGTGGGTGCAGAATCCTCCCAGCAGTGCCCAGAGACAGGAGGGGTGGGTGCAGAGTCCTCCCAGCAGTGCCCAGAGACAGGAGGGGTGGGTGCAGAGTCCTCCCAGCAGTGCCTAGACACAGGAGGGGTGGGTGCAGAGTCCTTCCAGCAGTGCCCAGACACAGGAGGGGTGGGTGCAGAGTCCTCCCAGCAGTGCCCAGAGACAGGAGGGGTGGGTGCAGAGTCCTCCCAGCAGTGCCCAGACGCAGGAGGGGTGGGTGCAGAGTCCTCCCAGCAGTGCCCAGAGACAGGAGGGGTGGGTGCAGAGTCCTCCCAGCAGTGCCCAGACGCAGGAGGGGTGGGTGCAGAGTCCTCCCAGCAGTGCCCAGACGCAGGAGGGGTGGGTGCAGAGTCCTCCCAGCAGTGCCCAGACACAGGAGGGGTGGGTGCAGAGTCCTCCCAGCAGTGCCCAGAGACAGGAGGGGTGTGTGCCTATCACTCCCAGCAGTGCCCAGACGCAGGAGGGATGGGTGCAGAGTCCTCCCAGCAGTGCCCAGAGACAGGAGGGGTGGGTGCAGAGTCCTCCCAGCAGTGCCCAGAGACAGGAGGGGTGTGTGCAGAGTCCTCCCAGCAGTGCCCAGAGACAGGAGGGGTGTGTGCCTATCACTCCCAGCAGTGCCCAGACGCAGGAGGGGTGGGTGCAGAATCCTCCCAGCAGTGCCCAGAGACAGGAGGGGTGGGTGCAGAGTCCTCCCAGCAGTGCCCAGAGACAGGAGGGGTGGGTGCAGAGTCCTCCCAGCAGTGCCTAGACACAGGAGGGGTGGGTGCAGAGTCCTTCCAGCAGTGCCCAGACACAGGAGGGGTGGGTGCAGAGTCCTCCCAGCAGTGCCCAGAGACAGGAGGGGTGGGTGCAGAGTCCTCCCAGCAGCGCCCAGACGCAGGAGGGGTGGGTGCAGAGTCCTCCCAGCAGTGCCCAGAGACAGGAGGGGTGGGTGCAGAGTCCTCCCAGCAGTGCCCAGACGCAGGAGGGGTGGGTGCAGAGTCCTCCCAGCAGTGCCCAGACGCAGGAGGGGTGGGTGCAGAGTCCTCCCAGCAGTGCCCAGACACAGGAGGGGTGTGGGCAGAGTCCTCCCAGCAGTGCCCATGGAACGCAAAGGGTGGAGTAGCCACAGATACCATGCCCACAAATTTCAGTCAGGTGCACAAAGACCCTGCAGTACATGTACCACATGTGTGCGAGGCTGGGAGTATACGCATGCATAGCGCAGAAAAGAAAACATGTCCACATGAAGTCATGTCAATAGTCCACATACACAAGTACAATGACTACCAAGGATGCCACGAATGATGCAGGTGGAGACATTGCTCAGCATGCATGTGCAAAGTTGAAGGAGTCCGTCACACACCCAGCTAATGTACACACAGCTCAGCGCTAAATATTGGGAACACCCTGCAGGGAAGATGTCAGGGTACACAGAGGAAGGAATACACCTTTGGACAATTTCACCATGCAGCAACTGCTTACATGAACAGAGAAACCTAGCTAACACCGTGTGATGGCACACAGATCCCAGGGTCCCCCCTATGACCAGCACACTACAAAATTTCCCACACACCCAACACATGAACACCACCCAAAACCATGTAGCAGCCCCACCAACAGCAATACCAGCAAAGCAGTAGTGTTCCAAGGGGAAAAAAATAAATTGCTTTATTCAGCATGAACCAAAAAATCTTGTTTGTAGGAAGTTCAATATTTACAAAGCCCATAGGGCAGTCCAGAAGTCACAGCTGGATGGGGGACACAGTGGGATGCGTGTCCCCTAGCTTGCCTGCACAGTTAGATTCCGTCGTCTTCCACAGGGGTGAGGTCATCATGTGGGGGGAAGAACCAGGCACCGCAGGGACAGGAGGGCGAAGGGTAGGCGTTGTGTGTGCAGGGATGGAGGACTCCACCACAGGGGGCGGGGCAGGGCCAAAGGCGGAGGCCAGGATCTCGCTGCACACTTTAGCAAGGTCCTCCAGGGAATCCCCTGCACCAGAAGGAACCACAGGCCCCAAGGAGGGGGGGGGGGGTCAGAGGGATGGGTCGCAGCGCCACTGGGGGAGGGTGTAGACAGGGGGGGAATCAACCACCCTGACCGGGGACTCCCTTGACCGCTTGCGGGGTGGTGTCACTGTGGGGCTCAGGGACAGAGCGGCCATGAAGGAGTCTTTGTGTGATATGTGGCCAGGAGAGCTGAGGGGAGGGGATTTGGAGGGAGTGGATTTGGTGGAATGCGGACTCCCACTCTGGCTGCGTGTCTTACGTTTGCCCCCCGACCCAGTGGGTGTTCCTACTTCACCCTGTGTGTGCGTGCCAGGAGGAGTGCGGTTGACCTTCCCTGCTGGTGTGGTGCCTGTGTCCGTCGTGGTGGGTGCATGCTGACGTCTGGGTGTACGTGGGACAGGCATGGGAGTGGGAGGTGTGGATGGGGCAGGGGTAGGGGGTTGGACGTAGCGCTGCAGGAGACCCACTGCTGCAGTCAGTGTCGAGTCTATCGACCTCAGCAAGCTGCGTTGGTCAGCCTGCGATGAGTGAATGCCCTCCAAGTATGCCTCCATGTTGTTGAGGACCTGGCTGTGGCCATGGAGGACATTAAGGAACGCAGCCTGACCAATCTGCAACTGCCGCTGGATGGAAGGAGACATGTGGTGACCGGGCACGTTGGGAAGGGACACGAGCAAGTGGGAGGCGGCTGATGGCAATGGAGGGGGCGGGGTGCGATGTTGTGCCGCTGTCAGCTGGTGGTGCAGCCTCCGCCCACTCGGAGAGATCATCCTCGGACCCGTCGGCTTCATATTCGGTGGTGCCAGTGGACAGGTCCTCGGCCTCACTCTCCTCCGCCTCTGTACCACTCAATGTGCCAGCCACGATGTCAACGCTGGCACTGGTGCTCGGTCCCTCAGCTCCGTCTGTGCTCATGTCTCCCTCTGTGTCCCCCGACGATGCTGTGGGCAAGGTGAAGAGACAGCAATTAATCACACACCTGTATACATATGTCACATGAGTCCAATCTACATAGGTTACAGTGCATAGCCTGCAAAGAAAGTTAAGTAACATCTACAAAACAAGGTACAGATGTAGGGCATGCAACACACAGTTGGTTGACCCACCATGCCAATGAAAATCCATGGAGAGCATGACACAATAGCAAATGACATGAAATGGAGTTTGACATAGGAGCCAGGCCCTGGGGACAATCCAGCACTGCATCTGCACCACACAGCATTGCCGACAATAGGGATGAGGAGGGGCCAAATCCATGAGCTTGAGGCACATGCTGCATAGGTAATACTCAAAACATGCCCAACATGACTGGCTCACTGCACCTTCAGTGTATGTCCAGCCAAACATCACACACTGGCCAGAACTAGCAAGGAGATTTCAGGTTTTGACATGTAGGCTTGCGCCGCACCAACCACCCCCTACATGAGACAATTTGTAGAGACACAGATGGCACTTACATCTCTTAGTCTTGGTGAAATACACAGGGGATGCATAAATGCAAGATTGGACGCCAAATACCCGAGGTGCGCCTGTCCAAATAATCATATACAAATGGCCAGCATCAGATGATTGTAACAAGACACACAGGCACTGGCCACTGTGACTATGAACAAGGAAAATCAGGTCAGGCTGTACAGTGGACAATTGTACTACATTTCACGTCAATATACATGGTGCCAGGGGACAATGGCACAGAGCACAACCTATGCTGTAGACACAGAGTGTCCACGTTTTGTGATGACACACATGACACCTAGGAAAATATGACCCAGGGGACAGTAGTGGCAACACAGCTCCATGGTCCTGAATGGGAATGACTGCAACACACGCCACCATCCCTGCACTATGCGTATCGCACACTCATGCACATCATGTCACAGGCCACAACATAGGACATGCGCACTGTAAGGCATGACACTTGTGAGACTAACTCCCATGTCTGGACTCTGCATCAGTGCCAACTGACATGGAACCCACATGTACTGAACTGGATAGGGCACAGCTAAGGTCCCAAAACCTGTTACACACCACCCCCACACATGATGCTACAGGCATAGTTCACGTGGAGGAAGTGCCAGCCTAGATAACCTTGTGAAGGAGTGACTACACACAGACCAGGGAACACATTGCAAGGAGGGGAAGGGAGGCAGGAGAGCACAGCTATACAGTGGGTAACTGGATCTGCACAGCACCTTTAAACCCTGGCAGTGTATCCATGCAACTGTGCACTTACAAATGCTGGTGAAACACAACAAGCACACATGTACCTACCCCCTTCCTGCTGCTGCATCTCCTGTAAGCGCCTCTCCAAGTCTGGAAAGACCACCGGCAGCACACGCTTGTGGATGTGGCTCAGTCGGCGGCGCCCGCGGTTCTTATGGCTCTCAGGTGAGTCCCCCAGCAGGACCCGTGCGATCCTCCGCGTCCAGCACCGGATATCCTGCCAGCGTTTCCTCACCTGGGACAGGCGCCGCTTCCGACCATCCGCACTCCTCACTGCGCTGACGGCGGTCAGCCATATCTGCTCCTTGGCAGAGGCGCCTACCTGTGAGGATGAACAAGTGTGTACGGGCCGTACCACTACGAGTACGCATATTCGAGGACAACCATAGTGATAGTGAACGTACAGGCGTGTGTACGGGCCGTACCACTACGAGTACGCATACGCGAGGACACCCATAGTGATAGTGAACGTACGCACGCGTGTACGGGCCGTACCACTATGGGTGTTCTCGCGTATGCGTACTCATGGTGGTACGGACCGTACACACGCCTGTACGCTCACTATCACTATGGGTACGCATACGGCAGCACTCTCATAGTGATAGTGAATGTACGCACGCGTGTACGGTCCGTACCACTATGGGTGTTCTCGCGTATGCGTACTCATGGTGGTACGGACCGTACACACGCCTGTACGCTCACTATCACTATGGGTACGCATACGGCAGCACTCCCATAGTGATAGTGAACGTACGCACGCGTGTACGGTCCGTACCACTATGGGTGTGCTCGCGTATGCGTACTCATGGTGGTACGAACCGTACACACGCCTGTACGCTCACTATCACTATGGGTACGCATACGGCAGCACTCCCATAGTGATACGGGAAACGTACACAGGCCCTCTTAGCGAAAGTACGGTGGTTTTCACACATCACAGTGGTGACAGGCAGCACACAGGAAGGAATAGGGCTGACATACTTGTCCATGGATGGACATCAAGGCATTGTCTGGGCAGTACTACATGTGTGGGGCACAGGTGTGAAAGGCTGTGATGTGGCACATTACTCCAGAGTCGAGAAGGCACCAGATGTATGATGAGATGTGTACACATGTAATGTGTGACGGTGCAATGTGTGCCAGGCATGCCCTTGACTCCTTTGACATGTGTGCATGTCGTACTGCACACTTGGGATGAGCGTCACTGGCATGGCACGGACAACAACACACGGAAGTGTCCCCTGAGGCCCGGTACAGGGGTTACCACACCTGACATGTCACTACCCACGGTGCACGATGTGACTATGTCATGTATGTGTGGGGGATTTCCATTAGCTTGATGTTGGAGCTCCCTCAAAAGCTGCAGCTGTTGCAGCAACCAACATGTGTCTGTGTGTAGATGGACATGGCACACTGTTCCGCACACCATGCCACATGTGGTATCGGATGTGAGGTGCGTATGTATGCATGGGACACGGAGTAGCGTAACAAGGACATGTCTGCATCCTCTCTATGAATGTGTGGTGAGTCATCACATGTACACCTTAATGGCAAGGTGTGTAGGCTGTCCTAGTGTAATGTCATGTGACCTGTGGCTCTAGTGTTCCGATACCAGTCTCTACAATCGACATCCTACTTCTGCTGATGTGTGGATGTATGTCACTCCTGTGTTGCGTCTGGCTGTTCACTTACACTGGGACACAGCTAATCCCATGCCATGGCATGTGGAGGTTCACAATCTCCGTGTGTAGCTGGGTCTTGGTAGGAGTGTCACCTGGCAGCCATACGTATCCAGGGCATGTGGCACATACCTGACTCCGTATGTAGCATATGTGTATAGACAGATTAACATGTGCTCAGTACAAATAAATTGTTGTTGTGGTGCACTCACTCTTCCTTGTCACTTCCAAATTACTGCAGAGCGCCGCCTGTTCCCCGACCAATTCCGGACTTGGCTGCCATGCGGGAGAATGACTGTATCCGGTGCTACCGCTTCCCCCAACGGTTGATTCTGGAGTTGGCGGCGAGACTGGCACCACACCTGCAACCGCTGCACAGGTATCCTACGGCACTGACACCCAAGCTGAAGGTAATGGCAGCCCTACATTTTCTAGCCATGGGTACCTTTCAAAATACCATAGGTCATGTTGGTGGCATGTCCCAGAGCATGTTCTGCCGTGTGCTGCATGATTTCTTAGAGGCCATGTTGATTCACCTGGATGACTTCATCCATTTCCCAACCCCTGAAATGTTGACTGGGGTCAAGCGTGGATTCTATGCCCTGGGAAGGAAGTCCCATGTCATTGGGTCCATAGATGGGACACATGTGGCTTTGGTACCACCACAGGCACAGGAGGTAGCGTACAGGAATCGCAAGCACTACCACTCCATCAATGCCCTTGTGGTGTGTCTGTCCAACATGGTGATTTCACATGTCTGTGCTCGTTTTCCAGGATCAGCACACGATGCCTACATCATGAGGCCTAGCAGGGTGCCTGAAATGATGACGCAGCTGCGCAACGAACGAGCATGTGTTGTTGGTGGGTACAGTCTGTCTGTCCTGTATTTTGCGTAGACTTCCAGTACGACCGCTTCTCCTGTCCTACTTATGTCCATGTGCTTTCCATGTAGGGGACGCTGGCTATCCCAACATGCCATGGCTGATCACACCTCTCCGCAACCCCATCACGCCGGCCCAGCTCCGCTACAACACCGCCCATGGCCGGACAAGGCGAGTGATAGAGAGGACGTTTGGCCTCCTGAAGAGCTGATTCCGATGCCTCCACAAGACCGGCGGCGCCCTCCCATATGCCCCGGCGAAGGTCTGCAAAATCTTCATGGTCTGCTGCATGCTGCACAACATTGCAGTTGAGAAAGCTGTGCCACTCATCCTGGATCAAGATGACCAGGACCATCCACCCGTGGAGGACGAAGGGCTTGGCAATGGGGCTAGTGATGTGGAGGATGTGGAGCCGCAAGAGGACATCCGGACTCGGCTCATACGCGACTTCTTTGCTTAGTGGTGAGTACCAGTGTCTGAGTGTGCACGCATTGGTCCCCGTGTGGCATGTGTTGCGATGTGTGTCTCCATCTGCATGTATGGCACGTGAGTCAGAGGTGTGTGTGGATGTGTCACTGGAGTGATGGTGCCAGTGATGAGTGTATTTCCCCAGTCATAATTGTGACCTAGCATGTTGTCATCCATACATGTGTCGAGTACATGCACATGCAAGTGGCTGTGCTTTTTGTGGCTGACTTCTTGTGTGTCTCTCTTCCCCAAGTACTTGCGCATGCCGTCTGCTGCTTGCATTGTTGTGGCACTGCTATTCCTCATGGACACGTCATCGTGTGCTGACTCAGCGTTACACGCACGGACAAGTTTGGAAGTCTCCTTAGGGTAAGGGATGCATCAGGGGTGTATTGGGTGTGGCAGTAGTTCACGATGTATGCACACTGCCCCTGTCGATGTTTGGTTCCTCTGCAGACATGTTGCATCACCATGGTACACATGACATGCAGATGGGTACACCTGAATAGATGGTCAAACTTGTTGACAGTCATCAGTGATGGGATTGTGGAATGTGATGATGGCATCAATGTGTGTAACACTGCCCTCGGACACATACGGTTTGCATTGGCTTGACATGGTGTGGGACTTCCACATCAGCGGATCAATGGTGTATGGCAGGCTCTCCGTGAGCAGCAGGGGGTGTTTAGCTGTTAGCCGACACTTGTGTGCCAGTTCCATGGATATCACGCATTTGTGGTGCAGAAGGGGGGTGCCAGTGTTGGACCCACATGTTAGTCCACATGACCCGTTCATGTGTACTCCGACTTGCCTCTGCAATCCCAAATACATGACTAATAAAGGTGTCCCTATGCCTCCAAGGTGCCTCTTCTCTGTCAATGCTGGTGTGTTGCCACGGTGCATCCGGCATGTCTGGCATGGTTTTCCGTGATAGTGGCTATGTGTCTATGTGTAGAGTAGCAAGATGCAAGCTGTTTGTGTGGGATTAGACCGTGTATTGTGCATGATGTCCATGACTGTGTGGGTATTGTGACATGTGCCATCCCCATGCATCCAACGTTGGCCAGGCCACCATTCTCTGCATCCACCTGACTCAAGCTTGCAGGACATGGTTCTGCCACCTGTCTACACATACCTGGGTGCCCCCCAGGACACTCGACATGATCCCTGACCTCTGCGCATGACTGTTGCTGTACTCAATATGTCTGTCGGCACGGTTGTGCGGCCACCCCCTCAGCTGGTTGGGCCCATCACGGGTGTGTATGGTGCTTCATGTCTGTCTTGCCTAATACACTGTGACCCGTGTGTCCTGTGCCAGACTCAGGCCCCAGGGTGTGGATGGTTGAAGTCAAATGAGAATTCAGGCATGTTTAGACTTTACAAGACACATGTAAGGTAATAATGCAACCAGCAGGCATCTTCTCTTCATGGTGTGACTTTTTATTTTAGTGGGGGGGGGGAGGAGGGGTTGACATGAGGGGCTTTCCGGGTGTGTGGAATCCAAAGTTCACTAGGGGAGTTGGTGTCCTTGCCATTAGAAATCCTCAGAGTCCATGCCACAGTCTTTGTCAACATTGGTCAGACAGTGACCAGCAAGGCCATGTGGCAGAGAATGTCTTTTGATGCTGTGCTGCTGTTGCTCCAGTGGGCCAGGTGCCAGGCCAGGTGTCCTGGGAGATGGTGCTGTAGCGCCGACCCTCACGGTCTTTTACGTGGACGACCCCGCCCTCCTGCGGGGACCCTCAGAAGCAGGCCGTGACGATGTTTGGGATGCTCCATCGGATGTTTACTCCTCCTCCTCCTGATCCCTCCCTGTGGGTGGTGATGTTCTACGCCTTCTGGCACAGGGAGGGTTGCCCATGTTGTCGGCCATCCGACGGAGTGTACTGTGAATTCCTGTGAACACCGTCACAAGCTCAGCCTGTCTGTCCTCCATCCTCCGTTGGTGTTGCAGTAGACAGGCATGTTGCTCCGCATGTTGCTGGGCCTGCTGGGTCTTGATCCCCTCGAGGATGGACACAACCTGGGCCATGCCCGTGGTGTCCTGCCGGTATGTCCTGATGTTTTGGACATGGGAATATACCGGTTCCCCAGCCAACTGGTCAGGCTGGCGCCTCCGCCGTCCTCCACTCCCACCACCCCTGCCCACTTGCACCTGGCCTGCCCTTGTGGGCACATCGGGTCTCCGGGACCCCTGAGGGGTGGCATTGGCGTTGTCGCCTGCCTCCTCCTGGGTGCCCGGGACACCGTGTCCCTCCTGGCCAGCCTGGCTGCTTTGTGGTGGTGGGGCAGGGATCCTGGGTGTCTCCTGGGATGTGGCAGGAGTGGGGGTGGTGGTTGGCCCTGTTGTACCTGACGCAGGTGCTGCAGGTGCTGCAGGTCGTTGGACACCAGAGGGGCCAGGTTGGTCGGGGTCGGGTTGGTCCACAGAGTGGTGAGAGTCGTCGCTGCCGGTGGCTCCTTCATCCCGCCGAGCCGGGTCCTGTGAGTCTTCCCCTCCAGTGTTGGGGGGTGATCCACGACGTTGACCTGTGTGTGAGAGAGACAATGTTAATTTTGTTCCATGCAACATCCATGTTTCATTAGTTTCAAAGTTGGAACTTTTCCTCTGGGAATTTGGATATGTCTTGCATTCCACTCACAGTGCACTTGTGCATGGGTATGTCCCTTGGGCACAGCTTTGGCGACTTTACCTATGTGTGGCACAGTCTTACTTGCTGCGTTAAGTGTGACTGCAGTCAGCAGTGGAGTGGGCAGGTGTGGCGAGCCGTGCATTGGTGCCTTCCGTGTAGCACTGTACGTGGGCACATGAAGTTGTTCCACACACTTATATGATGCAGGTAGCTGTCGTTGTGCTCGTGCACAGGTTGTGACATGGCCCTGTGTTTTGCCATGGAGGAGAGGGGGGAGAGAGGCCACCCTTGTCTACATGCACGCAGTCCACCTGCTGACGAGCAGACATTCCCACACACCACAAGGCTGATTTGCTCTCCCTGTGTCTCCCTCCCTCTCTGTCCCCCTCTCCCTCCCTCTGTGTGTCGGCCTCCTCCCTCTGTCCGTCTCCCTGTGTCTCCCTCCCTCTCTCTCCCCCTCTCCCTCCCTCTGTGTGTCGGCCTCCTCCCTCTGTCCGTCTCCCTGTGTCTCCCTCCCTCTCTCTCCCCCTCTCTCCCCCTCTCCCTCCCTCTGTGTGTCACCCTCTGTCACCTCAGCCCAGCTTCCTAGGCACACACTTTTTGCAGATCTTTGAATGGCCCTTGGCTTGTTGATGTGAGTTTGTTTCTGATCTCCAGGCACCCATTGGGTGTAGTGTCTGTGTCTGCACTGCTGCTGTGGTGATGTGTGCTGCCACTCTTTCACAGTGTTGGCTGTTCATTAGCTGCTGTCATGTGCAAAAACGTGCCTTCACCCCCATGTCTTAATGCAAGGCGTCCGCCATTTGCTGGCAAGTCTTTCCTGTGTGGGGACACACTGTTTGTCTGGCTGTGACCTAGGCCATATGGGCAGAGGGCATTGTTGTCTGCTTCTGAGTTGCACTATGTGATTTTTGGGGCCCACCCTCCCGCCATCCGGCTTACCGTGTCATGTGTTGGTGTCTTCTGTGGCCTGTGACTTGACATTGTCCAGCTGGGTGCATGGGGCATGGTGGCGCCAGTGGCATGTGCGTGTTCATGGAGTGTGGTTGAGTCATGCGATAGCTTGGGGTGGTTGCGTGCCTGTTTGTGAGTTTGGTTGTGGATGACGTTCCCCCCATGTGAGGTGCGTTGTTTGTGTACTCATCCGGGTCTCGGAGTCCTCCTAATCCGTCCACTGCCTCCACCGGCAGTATGGCCATCACCCTCTCCTCCCAGGGATGGTAGTGTACGGGTCTGCGGGACGGCCCTCCTCCAGTGACGTTGGCCTGGTTGTGTTCATCCGTCATCTTGGCTCGGACCCTCCTCCGCAGATCGTACCACCTGGCTTGGCATTCCTGCTTGTTCCTTCTGGTGTCCGCAACAGCATTCACAGCATCGACGATGGTCTGCCACATGGCTGTTTTTGCTGAAGGGCTGGTCTGTCTGACCAATGTTCCAAAGAGGTGTGGCTCGACTCTGAGGATTTCATCGACAAGGACCTCCAACTCTCGGCTAGTGAACTTTGGATTCTTGTTAGTGGGCATGGTGAGGGGTGTGGGTGTGGATGGTGGGGGGGTTGTGTGGATGGTTGTGGGTGTGTGGGTGTGGTTGTGTGTGTGTGTGTGTGAATGTGATGAGGGGGTGTTTGTGAAGGTGTGTGTGTGAAGGTGTGCAAGTGTAAGGTGTGGTAAAGCTTCTAGTATGGTGCTGTAGGTTGTCTGTGGGGTCTGGCAGCAGTGAGTCTGTTGCAAAGGCTCATGGTTTGTGTGTGTGGGCCCTTTTTATTGGTCCATTGGTGGGTGTGGCTGTGTTTGAACTTTGGGTGGGTGTGTTATAAGGAGTGGTTGTGTTTTGGGCCTCTGTTTGTTTTTGGCAGTTGCAGGTCAGTGAATGTGTTGTTTTAGTGGTTGTTGGACATGTTTTGTTGCTTAGTGCCATTCGAATGGTGTATTCTTGTGTCGTTTTGGTTTGTCCTAGTTGTGTACGTGCGTTTTTTGCGTGTGTACGGTGTGTACATGGGCCATTTTGTTGTACAGTGCTGTCCTTGTGTGTGGCTTAGTACGACTCGTACATGCGGTTGTGATGTTGGGGCCTGGGGTGCGCTCCGTACTTAGAATGTTGTGGTGGGGGTACGCTCCATGCATAGGCGGGTGGGGGTACGACTCTAACGTACACGGGTGTAGATACACGGGGGTACGACATGAACGTAGGGGGGGTATGACACATACACGGGTGTACATACACGGGGGTATGACACGTACACGGGTGTACATACACGGGGGGTACGACACGTACACGGGTGTACATACAGGGGGGGTACGACACGTACACGGGTGTACATACAGGGGGGGGTACAACACGTACACGGGTGTACATAC
The DNA here is from genome assembly GCF_964204655.1 of Triturus cristatus. NCBI lineage: Eukaryota > Metazoa > Chordata > Amphibia > Caudata > Salamandridae > Triturus > Triturus cristatus. The sequence goes on from NC_140589.1 coordinate 378,250,914, forward strand.
ACTGGGGGTACGACACGTACACAGGTGTACATGCACGGGGTACGACACAAACGTACACGGGTGTAAATATGGGGGGTGCGAAACGAACGTACACGGGGGGTACGACACGTACACGGGTGTACATACACGGGGGTATGACACGTACACGGGTGTACATACATGGGAGGGTACGACACGTACACGGGTGTACATGCACGGGGGTACGACACGAACGTACACGGGTGTAAATACGGGGGGTACGACACGAACGTACACGGGGGGGGTACAACACGTACACGGGTGTACATACACGGGGGTACGACACGTACACGGGTGTACATGCACGGGGGTATGACACGTACACGGGTGTACATACACGGGGGTACGACACGTACACGGGTGTACATGCACGGGGGGTACGACACGTACACGGGTGTACATACACGGGGGTACGACACGTACACGGTGTACATACGGGGGCGTATGACACGTACACGGGTGTACATACACGGGTGGGGGTGTACATACACGGGGGTACGACTCGAACGTATGGGGGCTGGGGGGAGTGATGGGCGCGTATGCGGGCACATGTCTCCATGGTTGCTATGGGAGTTCGGTGCGGACGGTGTTTTTTCCATACCGTTGTAACATCGGACGCACGGGATGGATCGTGATTCCGCGGTCCGACTTCACTTTTCACATTTGTACGGTAAATCGTCCGAGGACGTGTTGGACACATTTTCCGACCCAAGGACGTGTGGGGAACTATTCCGAATGCGAATCGTATGGTCTTTTTCCCATGCGAATCGTAATTGGCAGTTTGTACGGCACTTGTACGATTCGTACGGTAAAAAGACCGGATACGAGTCGTACGGGGAAAAGTTTTTACCGGATCGTGATCGGCACCATAGTAATATTATAAATATAGATATTAGTGACATGGATATTAGTAACATCGATATATTTCATATTGATATTACTAATTTCGATATTACTAACATCGATATAAATGAAATCGATATTACTTACCTTAGGGTCGATATTCTGTCCATAGATATTCTTGACATCGATATTCTGTCCCTTCGATATTCTTAACTCGATATTATTGTAGGTCGAAATTAAAGTTTCGATATTTAGACTGCTCACCATTCCCAGGTCTACTGCTAATGGTAGATCTGGAAATGGGCCAAAATCCTTGGGTGGTGCATGGGAACACCCACGCTCCACCCATGCAAAGCCTACCATGGCAGAGTAACGAGAAGCAGCAATTTCCGTTGTCTTGCGTTACTCCAAATTTATCAAGCCATGCAGGGCCACGCAAGGAGGACTTGCATGGCGTGATAAATCTGACAGTACTACGACACCCTTGCACCCCCTTGCGTGGCGCAAGGGCATTCACTATGATAAATCTGGCTAAATGTACAATGCCATTGCAGGACGTCCACAACTATGTACTATACCATTGCAAGATGACCACCAGCTGGTTTGTTTAATTTGAAAGCTTGCGTCTGTCATTTTCAGGCAATAGCATGTTTTAATTTTTCAACTTTTATTCTTTCAATTTATCTTGCATATGTGGCTAACTTGCGTATGTGTTGTATTGTGGATGTTTAAGTTGGTGAATGCAAGAATAAATAAGTAATTTATGGATGCACAAGTGCATGGATGAGTGCCAGGGTGCATGTGTGATGGCTTATTCAGTGCTTAAACCAATCAGTGACTAAGAAGTAACTTTAAATTAAAAGCAAGACCTATTGGCAGTGCCAATGCTTGTTATTTACCTTTAAGTGGTAGCTTGTCAACTTGCATTGTTGCACATCTTATCACTCAATTGCGCTCACAAGAAAGAAAAGTGTGCACACCAACATTCTATTGCCGCACATGAGAAAGAAAAATTAGAGGGAAAATTGTTCCATGCAAATACTTTCACTAAGCAAATCTATTCTGGCTGCCCGTAACAGGTGCACTCCTTTGGATCGCTTGTCATCTCTGTTGGTTGGACTAAAGATTATTTGCCATGGTTAGCTGAATACTGTTCAGGCTTGTTGGGTGTTCATCTGTCAATCTGGGGGGTTATATAGAGCTATACCATGACTGCCATTCTCTAGCATGTGGTGGACCGCTCATCTGTTGTAGCTAAGTGGATCCAAAGGTAGCCTGCTCAATCACTAACAACAGTGTATGTAATTTGCACGTATTCCATCTTTTTCTCTCCTTGCTATTAAACATCTACTTGCAACGACCTAATAAAACATAAGATTATCACTCTAATCACTCATGCACAATACTGAAACAGTCCCCATGTAGGCTACACTGTGATGCACCACTCTTATAACAAGTCTTCAAAGAGGATCATTTTGGATACCATTGACAGATAAAATGCAGGATATTGTATTGTGACAGGAAAAGACTCCAGACAAAAATCCACCATAGATGGTAATGAACAGACATACCTCAAACAGTTTCATCCCCCATGTACCATAGAGGGGTGGATGCAGCTCAACAAGGCAAATGTATAATGCCCTGGATTGAGGGAGAAAGTTGAAATGGGTCCTATATATCACATATTCAAATCATTGCCCATGCAGCACTGTGCCCTCATTTCGGGATTCCTAATGCAAGATTTTATTCTAATTCCAATATGCGACTTATGGCAGGTTTGCCATGAAAGAGCAGGGTCTGTTCTGTCTATCCAGATAATTTCATGATACCATGGCTATCAATGGCTGCAATTGTATACTGCTTATTGAGGAATTTTCTAGTTTCCAATCACAAGGCACAAATGTTTTTTAATTAAACTTTTTAATCCTTGTCCAGGCACTATTATGAATGTTCAATAACTTTTAATTTAATTTTTAAGGTGTGTGACCTGTGGTATTTTGACCTGCTATTTGAGGACATTTTTTAACTAATCAGTGTTTTTTTTATTTAATTTTTTTTCAGTTGCATCCAACCCTAGCTCGGGCATTATGGACAGATTCAACATTCGGAGAGGTTCTTTAGACCCCAGCCGCAATCCCTTTTGGTGTAATCCAAGTCCTGTACCAGCACCCCCCATTGAAATTGAAAAAGAAAGAAAAATGTATGCTCACCTAAATCCTGGTACTGCTGCGAATAAAGACCTTGTTGACTTTGAAAATCATCTCAGCAGCAATGCTACTGATCTGAATAGGGATAAACCATCCCAACCAATTCTTAAATCTTATCCATGAATTAGATTTGGCGACTGTGAGAGGGCATTCAGCTCGGACTGGTACAAACCTCGACTATTGGCTGGAGTACTCTGTTAATGTAGATGCTTGCTTTTGTTTCCCATGTAATGTGATTACTAATGGGGATTAACCCCTTCGGTGCCCGCCCCTTTCCCCGCCCTGTGCCGGCCGTTACATTAGCGGGCGGGGTTTGTGACGAGCTGGACTCGTCATGGGCACAGCGCCACCGCGGCCCATGACGAGTCCAGCTCGTCACGGGCACCGAAGAGGTTAATGATAAGTTTTTACTGTAACTGTTTTCTGTAACTGGAAAAGTGTGCTAACATCTGATACAGGTTTTGCTAAACATGTGGCCAATGAAACACACACATATGCTGTACTAGCTCTAGCAGATGCATTTAAAAGAGGGGAAAGAGGAGATATAATTGCCTTTTTATTAGATATGAAAGTAATAGAATATACTTGATATTACTTAAAAAGCATTGGAGAAGTCATTCAACTTCTTGGTGTTAATGAGCTCCACCTGCGTGGCAACACAGAAGATGTTTTTGATACAAGTGGATTCTTTTAAAAGCTTTTCCAATACACTCTGAAAAAAAGATAAAAAGCTAGCAGGAATTATACGCTCAAATTCCTTAAATGTAAAAATATACATCTAAATGTATCCAAAACGAAGTAATAGATACTGTAACTGGCATGGCTCTCTAGCAAATCAAAAAGCAGTATAAAAGTTGTGATTCAAAAAGTTTTGGGATTAAAAGTGATTGCACCCGTGATAAATGTAACATTGGAAATCTGTCCCTCATGGTGCATTTTGTGAACAAAGCCAAACCTGAGGAACATTTATTTGGTCTTTTACAGACGGAACTATTAGATGCTGAATATATAGCTGACCGGATTTTAAGCCACTTGGTTGCCTGTGATTTCAAACCAGAAAACATTTTGGTGCCGATTACGATCCGGTAAAAAATTTCCCCGTACGACTCGTATCCGGTCTTTTTACCGTACGAATCGTACAAGTGCCGTACAAACTGCCAATTACGATTCGCATGGGAAAAAGACCATACGAATCGCATTGGGAATTATTCCCCACACGTCCTCGTGTTGGAAAATGTGTCCGGCACGTCCTCTGACGAATCACCGTACAAATGTGAAAAGTGAAGTCCGACCGCGGAATCACGATCCATCCCGTGAGTCTGATGTTACAACCGTATGGAAAAAACACCGTCCGCACCGAACTCCCACAGCAACCATGGAGACATGTGCCCGCATACGCACCCAACACTCCCCCCAGCCCCCGTACGTTCGAGTCGTACCCACATGTATGTACACCCGCACCCGTGTATGTACACCCGTGTACGTGTCGTACCCCCCGTGTACGTTCGTGTCGTACCCCCCCCGTATTTACACCCGTGTACATTCGTGTCATACCCCCGGGTATGTACAGCCGTGTACGTGTCGTACCCCCCGTATGTACACCCGTGTACGTGTCGTACCCCCGTGTATGTACACCCGTGTACGTGTCGTACCCCCCGTGTATGTACACCCGTGTACGTGTCGTACCCCCCCTGTATGTACACCCGTGTACGTGTCGTACCCCCCGTGTACGTTCGTGTCGTACCCCCCTGTATGTACACCCATGTACATGTCGTACCCCCCCCTGTATGTACACCCGTGTACGTGTCGTACCCCCATGTATGTACACCCATGTACGTGTCGTACCCACCCCCCCTGTATGTACACCCGTGTACGTGTCGTACCCCCCCATGTACGTTCGTGTCGTACCCCCGTGTATGTACACCCGTGTATGTACACCCGTGTACGTGTCGTACCCCCCCCTGTATGTACACCCGTGTACGTGTCGTACCCCCCGTGTACGTTCGTGTCGTACCCCCCTGTATGTACACCCGTGTATGTGTCGTACCCCCCCCTGTATGTACACCCGTGTACGTGTCGTACCCCCATGTATGTACACCCGTGTACGTGTCGTACCCCCCCTGTATGTACACCCGTGTACGTGTCGTACCCCCCCATGTACGTTCATGTCGTACCCCCGGTATTTACACCCGTGTACGTTCGTGTCGTACCCCCGTGTATGTACACCCATGTACGTGTCGTACCCCCCGTGTATGTACACACGTGTACGTTAGAGTCGTACCCCCACCCGCGTATGCATGGAGCGTACCCCCACCCCAACATTCTAAGTACGGAGCGCACCCCAGGCCCCAACATCACCACCTTCACACAACATCGCGCATGTACGAGTCGTACCAAGCCACACACAAGGACAGCACTGGACAACAAAATGGCCCATGTACACACCGTACACACGCAAAAAACGCACGTACACAACCAGGACAAACCAAAACGACACAAGAATACACCATTCGAATGGCACAAAGCCACAAAACATGTCCAACAACCACTAAAACAACACATTCACTGACCTGCAACTGCCAAAAACAAACAGAGGCCTAAAACACAACCACTCCTTATAACACACCCACCCAAAGTTCAAACACAGCCACACCCACCAATGGACCAATAAAAAGGGCCCACACACACAAACCATGAGCCTTTGCAACAGACTCACTGCTGCCAGACCCCACAGACAACCTACAGCACCATACTAGAAGCTTTACCACACCTTACACTTGCACACCTTCACACACACACCTTCACAAACACCCCCTCATCACATTCACACACACACCTGCACAACCACACACACACACCCACAACCATCCACACCCCCCCACCATCCACACCCACACCCCTCACCATGCCCACTAACAAGAATCCAAAGTTCACTAGAGTTGGAGGTCCTTGTCGATGAAATCCTCAGAGTCGAGCCACACCTCTTTGGAACATTGGTCAGACAGACCAGCATTGCAGAAAAAACAGCCATGTGGCAGACCATCGTCGATGCTGTGAATGCTGTTGCGGACACCAGAAGGAACAAGCAGGAATGCCAAGCCAGGTGGTACGATCTGCGGAGGAGGGTCCGAGCCAAGATGACTGATGAACACAACCAGGCCAACGTCACTGGAGGAGGGCCGGCCCGCAGACCCGTACACTACCATCCCTGGGAGGAGAGGGTGATGGCCATACTGCCGGTGGTGGCAGTGGACGGAGTAGATGGACTCCGAGAGCCGGGTGAGTACACAAACAACTCACCTCACATGGGGGGAACGTCATCCACAACCAAACTCACAAACAGGCACGCAACCACCCCAAGCTATCGCATGACTCAACCACACTCCATGAACACGCACATGCCACTGGCGCCACCATGCCCCATGCACCCAGCTGGACAATGTCAAGTCACAGGCCACAGAAGACACCAACACATGACACGGTAAGCCGGATGGCGGGAGGGTGGGCCCAAAAAATCACATAGTGCAACTCAGAAGCAGACAACAATGCCCCCTGCCCATATGGCCTAGGTCACAGCCAGACAAACAGTGTGTCCCAACACAGGAATGACTTGCCAGCAAATGGCGGACGCCTTGCATCAACACATGGGGGTGACGGCACGTTCTTGCACATGACAGCAGCCAATGAACAGCCAACACTGTGAAAGAGTGGCAGCACACACCACCACAGCAGCAGTGCAGACACACACACTACACCCAATGGGTGCCTGGAGATCAGAAACAAACTCACATCAACAATCCAAGGGCCATTCAAAGATCTCCTAACAGTGTGTGCACAGTAAGCTGGGCTGAGGTGACAGAGGGTGACACACAGAGGGAGGGAGAGGGGGACAGAGAGGGAGGGAGACACAGGGAGACGGACAGAGGGAGGAGGCTGACACACAGAGGGAGGGAGAGGGGGACAGAGAGGGAGGGAGACACAGGGAGACGGACAGAGGGAGGAGGCTGACACACAGAGGGAGGGAGAGGGGGACAGAGAGGGAGGGAGACACAGGGAGACGGACAGAGGGAGGAGGCCGACACACAGAGGGAGGGAGAGGGGGACAGAGAGGGAGGGAGACACAGGGAGACGGACAGAGGGAGGAGGCTGACACACAGAGGGAGGGAGAGGGGGACAGAGAGGGAGGGAGGCACAGGGAGATGGACAGAGGGAGGAGGCTGACACACAGAGGGTGGGAGAGGGGGACAGAGAGGGAGGGAGACACAGGGAGACAGACAGAGGGAGGAGGCTGACACACAGAGGGAGGGAGAGGGGGACAGAGAGGGAGGGAGACACAGGGAGAGCAAATCAGCCTTGTGGTGTGTGGGAATGTCTGCTCGTCATCAGGTGGACTGCGTGCATGTAGACAAGGGTGGCCAGTGCCAGCACCCCCCCTCTCCTCCATGGCAAAACACAGGGCCATGTCACAACCTGTGCACGAGCACAACGACAGCTACCTGCATCATATAAGTGTGTGGAACAACTACATGTGCCCACGTACAGTGCTACACAGAAGGCGCCAATGCTCGGCTCGCCACACCTGCCCACTCCACTGCTGACTGCAGTCACACTTGACGCAGCAAGTAAGACTGTGCCACACATAGGTAGAGTCGCCAAAGCTGTGCCCAAGGGACATACCCATGCACAAGTGCACTGTGAGTGGAATGCAAGACATAACCAAATTCCCAGAGGAAATGTTCCAACTTTGAAACGAATGAAACATGGATGTTGCATGGAACAAAATTAACATTGTCTCTCTCACACACAGGTCAACGTTGTGGATCACCCCCCAACACTGGGGGGGAAGACTCACAGGACCCGGCTCGGCGGGATGAAGGAGCCACCGGCAGCGACGACTCTCACCACTCTGTGGACGAACCAGACCCCGCCCAACCTGGCCCCTTTGGTGTCCAACGACCTGCAGCACCTGCGTCAGGTACAACCGGGCCAACCACCACCCCCACTCCTGCCACATCCCAGGAGACACCCAGGATCCCTGCCCCACCACCACAAAGCAGCCAGGCTGGCCAGGAGGGACACGGTGTCCCGGGCACCCAGGAGGAGGCAGGCGACAACGCCAATACCACCCCTCAGGGGTCCCGGAGACCCGATGTGCCCACAAGGGCATGCCAGGTGCAAGTGGGCAGGGGTGGTGGGAGTGGAGGACGGCGGAGGCGCCAGCCTGACCAGTTGGCTGGGGAACCGGTATATTCCCATGTCCGAAACATCCTGGACGCATACCGGCAGGACACCACGGGCATGGCCCAGGTTGTGTCCATCCTCGAGGAGATCAAGACCCAGCAGGCCCAGCAACATGCGGAGCAACATGCCTGTCTACAGCAACACCAACGGCGGATGGAGGACAGACAGGCTGAGCTTGTGACGGTGTTCACGGGAATTCACAGTACACTCCGTCGGATGGCCGACAACATGGGCAACCCTCCCTGTGCCAGCAGGCGTAGAACATCACCACCCACAGGGAGGGATCAGGAGGAGGAGGAGGAAACATCCGATGGAGCATCCCAAACATCGTCACAGCCTGCTTCTGAGGGTCCCCGCAGGAAGGCGGGTCGTCCACGTAAAAGACCGTGAGGGTCGGCGCTACAGCACCATCTCCCAGGACACCTGGCCTGGCACCTGGCCCACTGGAGCAACAGCAGCACAGCATCAAAAGACATTCTCTGCCACATGGCCTTGCTGGTCACTGTCTGACCAATGTTGACAAAGACTGTGGCATGGACTCTGAGGATTTCAAATGGCAAGGACACCAACTCCCCATGTGAACTTTGGATTCTACACACCCGGAAAGCCCCTCATGTCAACCCCCCCCCCCCCCCCCACTAAAATAAAAAGTCACACCATGAAGAGAAGATGCCTGCTGGTTGCATTATTACCTTACATGCGTCTTGTAAAGTCTAACCATGCCTGAGTTCCCATTTGACTTCAACCATCCACACCCTGGGGCCTGAGTCTGGCACAGGACACACGGGTCACAGTGTATTAGGCAAGACAGACATGGAGCACCATACACACCCGTGATGGCCCCACCAGCTGAGGGGGTGGCCGCACAACCGTGCCGACAGACATATTGAGTACAGCGACAGCCATGCGCAGAGGTCAGGGATCATGTGGAGTGTCCTGGGGGGCACCCAGGTATGTGTGGACAGGTGGCAGAACCATGTCCTGCAAGCTTGAGTCAGGTGGATGCAGAGAATGGTGGCCTGGCCAACGTTGGATGCATGGGGATGGCACATGTCACAATACCCACACAGTCACGGACATCATGCACAATACACAGTCTAATCACACACAAACAGCTTGCATCTTGCTACTCAACACATAGACACATAGCCACTATCACGGTAAACCATGCCAGACATACCGTATGCCCCATGGCAACACACCAGCATTGACTGAGAAGAGGCACCTTGGAGGCATAGGGACACCTTTATTAGTCATGTATTCGGGATTGCAGAGGCAACTCGGAGTACACATGAACAGGTCATGTGGAGTAACATGTGGGTCCAACACTGGCACCCCCCTTCTGCACCACAAATGCGTGATATCCATTGAACTGGCACACAAGTGTCGGCTAACAGCTAAACACCCCCTGCTGCTCACGGAGACCCTGCCATACACCATAGAACCGCTGATGTGGAAGTCCCACACCATGTCAAGCCAATGCAAACCGTATGTGTCCGAGGACAGTGTAACACACATCGAAGCCCTCATCACATTCCACAATCCCATCACTGATGACTGTCAACAAGTCTGACCATCTATTCAGGTGTACCCAGCTGCATGTCATGTGTACCATGGTGATGCGACATGTCTGCAGAGGAACCAAACATCGACAGGGGCAGTGTGCATACATCGTGAACAACTGCCACACCCAATACACCCCTGATGCATCCCTTACCCTAAGGAGACTTCCAAACTTGTCCGTGCGTGTAACGCTGAGTCAGCACACGATGACGTGTCCATGAGGAATAGCAGTGCCACAACAATGCAAGCAGCAGACGGCATGCGCAAGTACCTGGGGAAGAGAGACACACAAGAAGTCAGCCACAAAAAGCACAGCCACTTGCATGTGCATGTACTCGACACATGTATGGATGACAACATGCTAGGTCACAATTATGACTGGGGAAATACACTCATCACTGGCACCATCACTCCAGTGACACATCCACACACACCTCTGACTCACGTGGCATACATGCAGATGGAGACACACATCGCAACACATGCCACATGGGGACCAATGCGTGCACACTCAGACACTGGTACTCACCACTAAGCAAAGAAGTCGCGTATGAGCCGAGTCCGGATGTCCTCTTGCGGCTCCACATCCTCCACATCACTGGCCCCATTGCCAAGCCCTTCGTCCTCCACGGGTGGATGGTCCTGATCATCTTGATCCAGGATGAGTGGCACAGCTTTCTCAACTGCCATGTTGTGCAGCATGCAGCAGACCATGAAGATTTTGCAGACCTTCGCCGGGGCATATGGGAGGGCGCCGCCGGTCTTGTGGAGGCATCGGAATCGGCTCTTCAGGAGGCCAAATGTCCTCTCTATCACTCGCCTTGTCCGGCCATGGGCGGTTTTGTAGCGGAGCTGGGCTGGCGTGATGGGGTTGCGGTGAGGTGTGATCGGCCATGGCATGTTATGGATAGCCAGCGTCCCCTACATGGAAAGCACATGGACATAAGTAGGACAGGAGAAGCGGTCGTGCTGGAAGTCTACGCAAAATACAGGACAGACAGAGTGTACCCACCAACAACACATGCTCGTTCGTTGCGCAGCTGCGTCATCATTTCAGGCACCCTGCTACGCCTCATGATGTAGGCATCGTGTGCTGATCCTGGAAAACGAGCACAGACATGTGAAATCACCATGTTGGACAGACACACCACAAGGGCATTGATGGAGTGGTAGTGCTTGCGATTCCTGTACGCTACCTCCTGTGCCTGTGGTGGTACCAAAGCCACATGTGTCCCATCTATGGACCCAATGACATGGGGCATCCCTCCCAGGGCATAGAATCCACGCTTGACCCCAGTCAACATTTCAGGGGTTGGGAAATGGATGAAGTCATCCAGGTGAAGCAACATGGCCTCTAAGAAATCATGCAGCACACGGCAGAACATGCTCTGGGACATGCCACCAACATGAGCTATGGTATTTTGAAAGGTACCCGTGGCAAGAAAATGTAGGGCTGCCATTACCTTCAGCTTGGGTGTCAGTGCCGTAGGATACCTGTGCAGCAGTTGCAGGTGTGGTGCCAGTCTCGCCGTCAACTCCAGAATCAACCGTTGGGGGAAGCGGTAGCACCGGATACAGTCATTCTCCCGCATGGCAGCCAAGTCCGGAATTGGTCGGGGAACAGGCGGCGCTCTGCAGTAATTTGGAAGTGACAAGGAAGAGTGAGTGCACCACAACAACAATTTATTTGTACTGAGCACATGTTAATCTGTCAATACACATATGCTACATACGGAGTCAGGTATGTGCCACATGCACTGGATACGTATGGCTGCCAGGTGACACTCCTACCAAGACCCAGCTACACACGGAGATTGTGAACCTCCACATGCCATGGCATGGGATTAGCTGTGTCCCAGTGTAAGTGAACAGCCAGACGCAAGACAGGAGTGACATACATCCACACATTAGCAGAAGTAGGATGTCGATTGCAGAGACTGGTAGCGGAACACTAGAGCCACAGGTCACATGACATTACACTAGGACAGCCCACACACCTTGCCATGAAGGTGTACATGTGATGACTCACCACACATTCATAGAGAGGATGCAGACATGTCCTTGTTACGCTACTCCGTGTCCCATGCATACATACGCACCTCACATCCGATACCACATGTGGCATGGTGTGCGGAACAGTGTGCCATGTCAATCTACACACAGACACATGTTGGTTGCTGCAACAGCTGCAGCTTTTGAGGGAGCTCCAACATCAAGCTAATGGGAATCCCCCACACATACATGACATAGTCACATCGTGCACCGTGGGTAGTGACATGTCAGGTGTGGTAACCCCTGTACCGGGCCTCAGGGGACACTTCCGTGTGTTGTTGTCCGTGCCATGCCAGTGACGCTCATCCCAAGTGTGCAGTACGACATGCACACATGTCAAAGGAGTCAAGGGCATGCCTGGCACACATTGCACCGTCACACATTACATGTGTACACATCTCATCATACATCTGGTGCCTTCTCGACTCAGGAGTAATGTGCCACATCACAGCCTTTCACACCTGTGCCCCACACATGTAGTACTGCCCAGACAATGCCTTGATGTCCATCCATGGACAAGTATGTCAGCCCTATTCCTTCCTGTGTGCTGCCTGTCACCACTGTGATGTGTGAAAACCACCGTACTTTCGCAAAGAGGGCCTGTGTACGATCCCGTATCACTATGGGAGTGCTGCCGTATGTGTACCCATAGTGATGGTGAGCGTACAGGCGTGTGTACGGTCCACACCACCATGAGTACGCATACGCAAGAACACCCATAGTGGTACGGACCGTACACGCGTGCGTACGTTCACTATTACTATGGGTGTTCTCGCGTATGCGTACTCATGGTGGTACGGACCGTACACGCGCCTGTACGCTCACTATCACTATGGGTATGCATACGCGAGCACACCCATAGTGGTACAAACCGTACACGTGTGCGTACGCTCACTATCACTATGAGTACGCATACGCGAGAACACCCATAGTGATAGTGAACGTACGCACGCGTGTACGGTCCGTACCACTATGGGTGTGCTCGCGTATGCGTACCCATAGTGATAGTGAGCGTACAGGCGTGTGTATGGTCCGTACCACCATGAGTACGCATACGCAAGAACACCCATAGTGGTACGGACCGTACACGCGTGCGTACGTTCACTATCACTATGGGTGTTCTCGCGTATGCGTACTCATAGTGATAGTGAGTGTACGGTCCGTACCACTATGGGTGTTCATGCGTATGCGTACTCATGGTGGTACGGACCGTACACACGCCTGTACGCTCACTATCACTATGGGTACGCATACGCGAGCACACCCATAGTGGTACGGACCGTACATGCGTGCGTACGTTCACTATCACTATGGGTGATAGTGAACGTAAGGGTTTAAAGGTGCTGTGCAGATCCAGTTACCCACAGTATAGCTGTGCTCTCCTGCCTCCCTTCCCCTCCTTGCAATGTGTTCCCTGGTCTGTGTGTAGTCACTCCTTCCCAAGGTAATGTAGGCTGGCGCTTTCTCCACGTGAACTATGCCTGTAGCATCATGTGGGGGGGTGGTGTGTAACAGGTTTGGGGACCTTGCCTGTGCCCTGTCCAGTTCAGTACATGTGGGTTCCATGTCAGTTGGCACTGATGCAGAGTCCAGACATGGGAGTTAGTCTCACAAGTGTCATGCCTTACAGCGCGCATGTCCTATGTTGTGGCCTGTGACATGATGTGGATACGCATAGTGCAGGGATGGTGGCGTGTGTTGCAGTCATTCCCATTCAGGACCATGGAGTTGTGCCACTACTGTCCCCTGGGGCATATTTTCATAGGTGTCATGTGTGTCATCACAAAACGTGGACACTCTCAGTGTCTACAGCATAGGTTGTGCTCTGTGCCACTGTCCCCTGGCACCATGTATATTGACGTGAAATGTAGTACAAGTGTCCACTGTACAGCCTGACCTGATTTTCCTTGTTCATAGTCACAGTGGCCAGTGCCTGTGTGTCTTGTTACAATCATCTGATGATGGCCATTTGTACATGATTATTTGGACAGGCGCACCTCGGGTATTTGGCGTCCAATCTTGCATTTATGCATCCCCTGTGTATTTCACCCAGACTAAGAGATGTAAGTGCCACCTGTGTCTCAACAAATTGTCTCATGTAGGGGGTGGTTGGTGCGGCCAAGCCTACATGTCAAAACCAGAATTCTCCTTGCTAGGTCTGGCCAGTGTGTGATGTTTGTCTGGACATACACTCAAGGTGCAGTGAGCCAGTCATGTTGGGCATGTTTTCAGTATTACCTATGCAGCATGTGCCTCAAGCTCATGGATTTGGTCCCTCCTCATCCCTATTGTCGGCAACGCTGTGTGGTGCAGATGCAGTGCTGGATTGTCCCCAGGGCCTGGCTCCTATGTCAAACTCCATTTCATGTCATTTGCTATTGTGTCATGCTCTCCATGGATTTTCTGTGGCATGGTGGGTCAACCAACTGTGTGTTGCATGCCCTACATCTGTACCTTGTTTTGTAGATGTTACTTAACTTTCTTTGCAGGCTATGCACTGTAACCTATGTAGATTGGACTCATGTGACATATGTATACAGGTGTGTGATTAATTGCTGTCTCTTCACCTTGCCCACAGCATCGTCGGGGGACACGGAGGGAGACATGAGCACAGACGGAGCGGAGGGACCGAGCACCAGTGCCAGCGTTGACATCGTGGCTGGCACATTGAGTGGTACAGAGGCGGAGGAGAGTGAGGCCGAGGACCTGTCCACTGGCACCACCGAATATGAAGCCGACGGGTCCGAGGATGATCTCTCCGAGTGGGCGGAGGCTGCATCAGCAGCTGACAGCGGAACAACATCGCACCCCGCCCCCTCCATTGCCATCAGCCGCCTCCCACTTGCTCGTGTCCCTTCCCAACGTCCACGGTCACCACATGTCTCCTTCCTGCCAGGCACCGCACCCCCTGCCCCTGTCTCCACTGCTGCCGCCAATGCTGAGTTTGTGGACATCCAGCAGCAGTTGCAGGTTGGTCAGGCTGCGATCCTTAATGTCCTCCATGGCCACAGCCAAGTGCTGCACAACATGGAGGCATACTTGGAGGGCATTTTTTCGTCGCAGGCTGACCAACGCCAGTTGCTGAGGTCCATAGACTCGACACTGACTGCAGCAGTGGGTCTCCTGCAGCGCTACGTCCCACCCCCTACCCCTGCCCCATCCACACTTCCCACTCCCATGCCTGTCCCACGTACACCCAGACGTCAGCATGCACCCACCACAACAGACACAGGCACCACACCAGCAGGGAAGGTCATACGCACACCTCCTGGCACGCACACACAGGGTGAGGTAGGCACACCCACTGGGTCGGGGGGGCAAACGTAAGACACGCAGCCAGAGTGGGAGTCCGCATTCCACCCAATCCACTCCCTCCAAATCCCCTCCCCTCAGCTCTCCTGGCCACATATCCGGCAAGGACTCCTTCATGGCCGCTCTGTCCCTGAGCCCCACTGTGACACCACCCAGCAAGCGGTCAAGGGAGTCCCCGGTCAGGGTGGTTGAGTCCCCACCCTGTCCACACCCTCCCCCAGTGGCGCTGCGACCCATCCCTCCGCCCCCCCCCTCCTTGGGGCCTGTGGTTCCTTCGGGTGCAGGGGAGACACTGGAGGACCTTGCTAAGGTGTGCAGCGAGATCCTGGCCTCCGCCTTTGGCCCTGCCCCACCCCCTGTGGTGGAGTCCTCCATCCCTGCACCCACGACGCCTACCCTTCGCCCTCCTGTCCCTGCGGTGCCTGGTCCTTCCCCCCAACATGATGCCCTCCCCGCTGTGGAAGACGAAGGAGTCTGACTGTGCAGGCAAGCTAGGGGACACGCGTCCCACTGTGTCCCCCGTCCAGCTGTGACTCATGGACTGCCCTATGGGCTTTGTAAATATTGAACTTTCTACGAACACACTATTTAAGATCATGCTGATTAAAGCCATTTTTGTTTCCTTTGAATACTACTGCTTTTCTGATGTTGCTGTTGGTAGGGCTGCTACATGATTTTGGGTGGTAATCATGTGTTGGGTGTGTGGGAAATGTAGTAGTGTGCTGGTCATATGGGGGGGGCCTGGTATCTGTGTGCCATCACACGGTGTTAGCTAGGTTTCTCTGTTCATGTAAGCAGTTACTGCATGGTGAAATTGTCCCAAGGTGTATTCCTTCCTCTGTGTACCCTGACATCTTCCCTGCAGGGTGTTCCCAATATTTAGCGCTGAGCTGTGTGTACATTAGCTGGGTGTGTGACGGACTCCTTCAACTTTGCACATGCATGCTGAGCGATGTCTCCACCTGCATCATTCGTGGCATCCTTGGTAGTCATTGTACTTGTGTATGTGGACTATTGACATGACTTCATGTGGACATGTTTTCTTTTCGGCGCTATGCATGCGTATACTCCCAGCCTCGCACACATGTGGTACATGTACTGCAGGGTCTTTGTGCACCTGACTGACATTTGTGGGCATGGTATCTGTGGCTACTCCACCCTTTGCGTTCCATGGGCACTGCTGGGAGTGTTAGGCACCCACCCCTCCTGTGTCTGGGCACTGCTGGGAGGACTCTGCACACACCCCTCCTGTCTCTGGGCACTGCTGGGAGTGATAGGCACACACCCCTCCTGTCTCTGGGCACTGCTGGGAGGACTCTGCACCCACCCCTCCTATGTCTGGGCACTGCTGGGAGGACTCTGCACACACCCCTCCTGTGTCTGGGCACTGCTGGGAGGACTCTGCACACACCCCTCCTGTCTCTGGGCACTGCTGGGAGTGATAGGCACACACCCCTCCTGTGTCTGGGCACTGCTGGGAGTGTTAAGCACCCACCCCTCCTGTGTCTGGGCACTGCTGGGGGGACTCTGCACACACCCCTCCTGTCTCTGGGCACTGCTGGGAGTGATAGGCACACACCCCTCCTGTCTCTGGGCACTGCTGGGAGGACTCTGCACCCCCCCCTCCTGTGTCTGGGCACTGCTGGGAGGACTCTGCACACACCCCTCCTGTGTCTGGGCACTGCTGGGAGGACTCTGCACACACCCCTCCTGTCTCTGGGCACAGCTGGGAGGACTCTGCACCCACCCCTCCTGTCTCTGGGCACTGCTGGGAGTGATAGGCACACACCCCTCCTGTGTCTGGGCACTGCTGGGAGTGTTAGGCACCCACCCCTCCTGTCTCTGGGCACTGCTGGGAGTGATAGGCACACACCCCTCCTGTCTCTGGGCACTGCTGGGAGTGATAGGCACACACCCCTCCTGTCTCTGGGCACTGCTGGGAGGACTCTGCACACACCCCTCCTGTGTCTGGGCACTGCTGGGAGGACTCTGCACACACCCCTCCTGTCTCTGGGCACTGCTGGGAGGACTCTGCACCCACCCCTCCTGTCTCTGGGCACTGCTGGGAGTGATAGGCACACACCCCTCCTGTGTCTGGGCACTGCTGGGAGTGTTAGGCACCCACCCCTCCTGTGTCTGGGCACTGCTGGGAGGACTCTGCCCCCACCCCTCCTGTCTCTGGGCACTGCTGGGAGGACTCTGCACACACCCCTCCTATTTAACAATATGTACGCTTAGAACATACACGTGTGTGGGTTCGCTCCATGCATACGAGGTGGGGGTACGTGTCGTACATACAAGGTTGGGGTGGGGGTATGCTCCATGCATACGGGGTGGGGGTACGGTCCGTACGTACACTGTTGGCATGGGGGGTACGCTCCATACGTACACTGGTGAGGGTACGGGTCGTACTTACACTGTTGGGGTGGGGGGTACGCTCCATACGTACGCGGGTGGGGTATGGGTCGTATTTACACTGTTGGGGTGGGGGGTACGCTCCATGCATACGGGGTGGGGGTACGGTCCGTACGTACACTATTGGCATGGGGGGTACGCTCCATACGTCCGCGGGTGAGGGTACGGGTCGTACTTACACTGTTGGGGTGGGGGGTACGCTCCATACATCCGCGGGTGAGGGTACGGGTCGTACTTACACTGTTGGGGTGGGGGTACGCTCCATACGTCCGCGGGTGGGGTACGGGTCGTACTTACACTGTTGGGGTAGGGGGTACGCTCCATGCATACGGGGTGGGGGTACGGTCCGTAGGTACACCATTGGCATGGGGGGTACGCTCCATACGTCCGCGGGTGAGGGTATGGGTCGTACTTACACTGTTGGGGTGGGGGGTACGCTCCATACGTCCGCGGGTGAGGGTACGGGTCGTACTTACACTGTTGGGGTGGGGGTACGCTCCATACGTCCGCGGGTGGGGTACGGGTTGTACTTACACTGTTGGGGTGGGGGGTACGCTCCATGCATACGGGGTGGGGGTACGGGTCGTACTTACACTGTTGGGGTGGGGGGTACGCTCCATACGTCCGCGGGTGAGGGTACGGGTCGTACTTACTCTGTTGGGGTGGGGGTACGCTCCGTGCATACGGGGGTGGGAGTACGGTCCGTACATATCCGTCCCCACGCTATGTGATGCTTGTGCGGGCCGTACCCATGCCTTTGCCACGTGGGTACAGCCTTCCCGCCATTGTTGGGATGACGTAGGTGTGGGCGGGGTACGACTCGTACCCACGCTCTTAAGGCGTGGGTACGGGACGTACCTGTATTGTTGTGTTGCCGGTTCGCGTCGTCAAGCACTTCTGTTGTGGCGGACGCTGGCTTTGCTGGACACGCCCCCACCCCCTCGTAGTGACCAGGGCCTGGGGGTCAGGTATGTCCAGGGCATGTGTGCTGTGTGACTTTGGTGGGGGTTTTGTGGCCTGCCCCTGGTCCTGCCCCCCCCCCTTTCCCCCTCCCTTTGTTGTTCTGACCTTCTGCGGCGTCTGCGTCCGAACCTGTAGAGGCGGTCGACTGCTATGAGGGCCGGGATGACACGTAGGTTCGGGTCCATGTCTGTCCGTCGCGTGCAGGTACTCCTTGTTCGCGTCGTCCTGATTTCCCGGCAGTTTTTGGCAGCCAGAAAATATTCACCGTGCGGATTGACGTCGGTGCGAATCGTAATTCCTGGTTCGTGAATGGCAGGCTGCGTGCGTCCCGACGTCACGTCGGCGCTTTCCCGGATCGCACTTGTATGTTTATTTTCGTCGGTCGGGGTTTTGTACGAATCGTACGGAAATGGAGTTTCCGTGCGATTCGTAATTCCATGTTTGTAAGTTTTGACGACCGGGTACGCGTCGGACGGAGAATATGCTCCGTCCGACGGTTCGTACCCGTTTTTTACAGGATCGTGATCGGCACCTTTAAGTCAGTGCTAAGAAGGAGCATCTGTGATGAGTGGATGCAATGGGGGGTGTTCAGGCTGTGATACAAAGAAGATTAAATATATTTCCTTACATACACTGTTACAATCATCAGCTTCATCTTGTTGTGATATATGCCATTTCAGCGTGAACCAAGGGCAAAGCAATTCATTGATCTTTGTAATATGCTATACAATTTCTTTCATCGTCATTATGTGAGTTAACGATATAATGGACTTATTCTCAAAAGTCTTCTTGTAATTCCATGGATTAGCCATTGTGAGGTTACAAAATGTGTGGTTGAAAACATTGACACAATTTCTGATCTATATCAGACATATATCATTATGGCAATGCTACATCTGAGTTGAAGGAAGAAGTTTGTGGTTTATTACCTCATGCTGAAAGGGAAAATTGTTCATGTTATTGGGAATTTTTACAATATCTACTTTTAACTTTAGAACCTGCTAATGCTGTGTTTCAGACACAGGAAACCTATTTGTCTTTGCGGTGGAAGTTGTGCAGTCCACACTTAATGCCCTGAAAGCAATGCATGCAGATCCAATGTTGTCTACAAAGTACTGCTCTTCTGTTGATTTGTTAGACAAAACCACACATGTTAATCATGGACCAAAAAGGAGGAGGATACTCAACTGCCGATCTGCAGATTCAGTGGTACTTGCAACAGTTTGCAATCTGCAGTTGACTTTCTTTTCTCATTAGCAAGTGCTCAGGCAGCCCATCTTGGATATTCTGGACAGAGCAATAGTTTAAATGGAGACCAGATTCTCCCAGAAGAACATTGAACTTATCAAAGCCATCTCTATCTTGATTCCCTCATCACCTCATTGTGTGCAACCCTTCTAGATCTAAATAATGTAAAAATGTAACTAATGCAAAACCATTGTTACCAAAAGAAAAAAGTCACAGATGATGCAGATGTTGCCACCATTTGTGAACTGGTGCATGATAATGCTGAAGCTTTCCCAGCACTTCATGAAATGTATGTATTTGCACTGGTTATAGGGGTTTCAACCGCAGCCTGTGAGAGCTCCTTTTCAACCCTATCCCATGTCATCACACCTTTTTGATGCACAATGAATCATGATCAGAAATAGAATTGTACTATTTTAGCACATGAGAAGGAGCTCACGGCAAACCTATGTGTGGATGAGGTTGTAAGGGAGTTTTCAAAGAACAACAGATTACCTCTATGACTGCAACTGCTAGTTTTGCAATTGTCAGGCGTGAAAACTGCTGGCAGTTTTCAACAAGCATTTGCAATGCAATAGGTCTCGCATTTGTGAAAGTTACAACGCTTGGTGTTGAAAATGATAATGTTATTTACTTTTGATTTTATGTGTATGCAGTGGAGTGAGGATATTTGCATAGCGCTACTGTATGACCTCACTGTGCTGGAGAACCAGAATATAGGAAATAGGTTATGAGGGAGGGGACAAGTGTAATATGCTGGCTGCAAAAAGAAATAGTAACAACATCCTGGAAATAGCAAACACATATGAAAGGTAAGCAGGAACAACTTAGTTACTGCAGGCCTGGAGGCTTTAAAGTAGCACTACGAGCCGAAGCGACGCCCCAAGGGGTGAAAGTAGAGCTGATAAGGGATCGCTATGCTGGATGGGGTTTATGAGGAAGTTAAAGCAATTTAACATACGCCGTGTACACAATATTGACATTTTGTATGTATGTGCTCAGTGAAATGCATTTTCAGTGAGAACTGTTAGATAAGATTTTAGCACCCTCATCAATTGAGGCCTGACACAAGTATGGGAATCTCTAAGTTACGAATTGAGATATTTGTGACACTAATGGAGTTTTTATAACCTGTATAGTTAGCTCATTGACAAAAGGAGGAAGATATCGCTGGAAGTACGGAGGAATATACTGATGTGCAAGTGAAATGTGAAGAAATAATAACTAACATAGGGAGCCTTTGACACGCCATGCTGCTGCTGGATCCAGGTGACTTCAGCCCCCAATAGCCCTCGTGTCAGGAGGCATCGACGTTTGGTTTTCGCGCCCAGAGGCGCTTAAAGGCCCTGTCTCTTGGTTTTATATTTTAACTGGTGCCTTTTACATTGGACATTTGGCATATTGGGTCTGTAAAAACCCCTGGTGAAGAGGACATCCAAGTTCTTGAAGAGCTCTGGAAGGTAACTTTGTTGTAATTCATTGCAATTTCACGATGGGAAAAAGAAAGGGGAGCCATTTAGACCCATCAAGGGAGGAGGGCGACACACAAAGTAATTCAATCAAAAGCTATCTGACTTCCATAATGGGTGCAATCGAAAGTGAGATAGGCAAAGTTGAAGGCAGGATGAACTCCGCAACAAAAAGATCTGCCCCTACTGCTACAAAATCTACCAGTGCTGAACAAACACAAAAAGAACATGCTAGCCTGATTATGTTAACATCTAAGTCCCTAAAGAGAGGGGAACCATTACCTCCTAGAAACCCCTCGGAGCGCTCTCTGTGTCAGTCCTCTAACCCGTGTGTGATTAAAGAAATGCAAACATTGACCACATTAGAAGTGATATCACGGTTAGATGGTCTTCCCTGAAAAAAAAAAAAAAGCAGGCAAGATCTAAATATAGGAGAGTTGCCAAAATTAATATCCCTGGAAATAACTCTCTGTTCTCTAGTTAAACAAAGTGAAAAGAAAAAGAAAGGTACAGGGAAAAACCCCACAAAAAAGATTTCCAAGAGGGAGCCCGCTAGGAAAAAGATGGGTGCAAACAATATTGTCAGCTTTGATCAACTGCGTGGAAAGAAACTCTATACTTAATTTATGCTTTGTGACATTTGAAAAATTGATCCATTTAGAGGAAAAGATCGAGGAAGTAATCACTGCTCAAGAAACCCTCAGAAGAACAGTAGGAACTTTGGAAGAGCAGGGGATTTTCAAGTGGCCCCAGGGGACATATATTGGCCCTGTAAACAAAGCACCTGCTAATCCACAGAGACAAGAGTTAAAACACACATTAACCCTGAGGCCTGATACAGCATCACCATCTGGGCTACCACTGGATAAACAAATGTCTCGAGACTCACGGGACACTAGTTACAGGGCGCCCAAAGGTCCCAGTGGCACCAATCAAATTAACCAAAATAATATACGTCCTCATGTTGTACCAGAGGTTCCCCGCCATATAATAGTTTTGGAAAATGTCACCCCACTGCGGCAGGCACAATATGAACCTCATGGATCCCTAGTAAATAAGGTCTCTTTTTGGCTGAAAAGAAACTTAAACCGGTCCCACGATTTATCCAGGGAAATAATCTCTATAAGAAGAGTTAACTGGGTGGGCCCAGGACTGAAGTCATCTTATGGGGACTGTATAATTGTCAATTTTAGGAATCCGTACGTGGTTAAAAAAATCTCTTTCGAAGCCTTGCAAACAATTCTTCCTATGTGAAGGTGTTAGAGCACAACCTCTAGGTTTCTTCTACCAACCAAAAAAAGAATGCACACCGATAGGTCATGTAAGTAGCCTACTGCAACTTGATCCTAAAATAGACAAATTTGCCTTCCTGAGACCGGCAACGTATCTCCCTCTTTCATACAGATTTGAAGTCCTATCAGAATTGGAAGCACAAGACTGACAGTTACTGGATTCAGAGGGCAAAGAAATTTTACAAGAGGATTCTACTGCATTACTGGCGTCCTTTACCCCTGCGACTAATATACGACAAGAGGGTTTTAGTATTGTCTCATGGAACATTGCGGGTCTTCGGTCCAAGATCGATAATCCTGACTAGAGAATTTTGCTTGACCAATATCGAATTATTTGTTGCCAAGAGACCTGGACAGTGGACACACTGCATGTTGACGGATTTGCCTCTTATTATATACCAGCTGTCCCTTCCAGAGCCGGCCGAGCGAAAGGGGCTTAGTCACCCTTTTATCTGGCATTGACAGATATTTTAATAAGAGAATTGTGTAAATCCCAATATTAACAGCTGCTTTTAATTATTACGCCAAAGTCATTTGATCTGCTCTTAATTAACTATTATTATTATATTTTTGATCCAACTGTGACAAACATTGTAGATGACCTAGAGGATGTTATAACCGAAGCCCAGAAAAATCATAGAAGGGATCTGCAAATAATTTGGGTGGGGGATTTTAATATAGGAACCTGTGATCCCAGGGTCCAGTAATCTTGTGGTATTAGTGATGGGAGGGATCAGTCCTTGTACCATTTTAAACACACGCCGTATGGGGATACATTGAATAGAGTTGCCATTGCTAAGGATCTTAAATTCACACAAGACATGGATGTGGTTATCTACCCCCCCCCCCCCCCCCGATTCCAACATACGTGGGCCCCTCATCATCTTCGACTATTGACCACATTTTAATTAGCAAAGACCTAGTGAAATTCTTTAAGGGATATGTAGTTAAGGCACGTTGTATGAGTGGCCATAATCCCATTGTCTTAACTTTAAACCTACTTGTGGCCAAAGAAAAGGACAAGAAAATACAGCATAGGGCAGTATATAATAGAAATAAGGGCATTAGTATTAAATGGGAAAAGGTTGATAAGGCGGCCTTTCTTAAAGGCCTTATAACAAATAACAAGGCTGATATTGAGACAGTACTCTCAGATTCCGCCTCTCCAGGGAACGTCATAGTGACCTTAACAAATCTAAAGGATCTCATGGCAGATAAACTAACTAAACATAGTAGAAAAGCCCCTGAACAGCCAACGTGGTTCAATAAGATCTGCTCCAATGCACATAAGGCGTTATGGTCGGCCTTAAAAAATACCCCGAGGAATACGGATGAAATAATAAAATCAAGGAAAGATTATAAAAAGGCAATTGGGGAAAGGAAACTGTTCCTGAAGGATAAGGCCTGAGAAGATCTAAAAATTGCATCAACCCTAAAAGACACTTGTGCTTTCTGGGAGATGATAAACTCAGTTTATAAGTCTGGTGATGAAATGCCCAAAATAGAGACCATAGTCCCAGCTGAAGCCTGGGTTAACCATTTTTCGGAAAAATTTTCTCCGGAGCAAAGGATAGTAAACCGATTGCCGGCCTTGGAAATTCCATGTGATATAAGAACTGTCCAGGCCCTATGCAATTCAATAGAGGTGAGTGAGGTACTGTTAGCTATAGAAAAAAGTCACACAGAGAAAGCCCCGGGCCCGGATAGAATGCCTGTGGACCTATACAAGTATTTACCAGATTTCTGGGCCCCTTAGATTACAAATGTTTTAAAAGCTGCAATAGTGGGCCCACTAGTCAAGACCTGGCAAGAAGCCATTATTAGTGCCGATTTTTAAAAAGGGGGATAAAACCCAACCTCATTGCTATCGCCCAATTTCCCTGCTCGATAGTTCAGTTACAATCTTGGGCAAGGTAATTTTCGCCAAATTAGAACTTTGGGCGCTGGAACATCAGGCACTATCAATCTATCAATTTGGATTCCAGCCAGGACTTGGAACTGTGGAACAAACTCTAAATCTGGCAAAAATTGTCCAAAAGTACACCAAACCACAAAATGGCTGTGTTCATCTAGCCTTCATGGACCTAACCTGTGCTTTTGACACAGTGAACCGCAGTCAACTATGATCCATAATATTACAAATGGGGATTGATGGAGCAATTATTACCTTGCTCAGTAGGCTTCATGATCACACCTCAGCCTCAGTACGCCATAGTAGTAAGGGAGATTTGACCGAAGGATTACCCTCGGATATAGGGTTAAGACAGGGCTGCGTCCTGGCCCCATTCCTCTTTTTACTATATATTGACAGGCTGGTAGACCAACTATGTAAAGTAGGAAAGGACACCCCAAGGTGTAACGTGCCAAATCCTCGTTCTCCTATATGGTGGTGACGCTGTCCTGATAGCCAGGACAGCAAATGGCTTAACAAATACTGCCAGATTCATTCAATGTTTTTATGAACAATCTGGGTCTAAAAGTTAACCGTATGAAATCCTTCATTATGAAATGTGGTCCCAAAAAAGCCAAAATTAGAAGAATTTCATTGGGGGGTGAAGAAATTGAGAAAGTTCCAAATTTTACTTATTTGGGGGTTCCATTTGATGCTGATTTTAATTGGAAACATGTTTTAAATATTAGAATTATGCAATTTCAGAAATGGATCGATGCTGTTTTTAGATTTGCTAAAAGACTGGGACATAAACCAACTAAGGAGATGTTATGTATTTATAAGAGTAAAAGCTTTTCTCTGGTAACTTTTGGGGCCGGGGTGTGGGGACATGTAAATTGTAAATCACTTCAAATAACAGAGAATACGTTTCTAAGAAGACTTCCCTCAGTGCCTCAGAGTTCCTCTGTTTCTTTTTGTCATGAGGAAGTTGGTCTGAGTTATTTGAAAGACTATATTGCGATACAACCACTGTTGCTTTGGCCTGCTATATGCAGAACAATACTGGTAGACTGCATGAAGCTGGATAATAGGTCAGACATACCTTGGATAAGGTATATCAAAACGAGTTTTGCCAAAATGGGTGTAACAGAATATTCAACAAACCGCGACACACTACAAATTGTATCGCCTGCCACTATAAAGTCTCTTTTTTACCAAAGTCATGGGCAGGCAGGCCCTATATGCAATGTGACTGGTCAGCCAGAGCTTCTCTCTCACCCACAAAGAGAACCTGCCCTGTATCAACAAATTGACTTAAATGAAGAAGGAAATGGTTGTTGACAAGGCTGTGTTTAGCACTGTACATTTCTTAGTTGCTTTCCCTATCCAAGGCTCGTGGTTTGTCAATCCCTGTCTGTCCGTGTGACAGTTGCTCACCCCAAAGCACTACGCACTTTATTCTTTTCTGTAGATTTTACACCTCCCAGAGGAAGCAGTTTATTCGCCCACTATTACTTGCCACAGGGATTGGGAATTATATATTGGCAATGGAGTTTCTACTCTCCCTAGTAACAGATGAGATCATATATTGTATTTTAAATGATCTTTTTACTGATTATAAGATTCTTAGCAGATATTGATCATTCTAAAATTCTAGAGTCGAAATAAAGTATTCTTGATTTGACTTGAACTAACATATCATATGGGTTGTTTGCTCAGCACTTAAAAGGTTCCTGGTGATGTTTTGTAGCACTGAGGGGGGAGGGAAGAGGTAGTGGCACTTGGGGCAGAAGGAGGAAACAAAACAAGGGATGGTACTAGCAGAACGACTAGAATCGTGTGGCACTGGAGAACCATACATAGCAGGAGGCTGTCTCCGCAAAATAGTGCAAATTACTCTACAGTAGAAGGCAAATTATGCAGCATATAATACAATTAAAGGCAAATTAAATGCCCACATTGTGACATTGCTATTTGGGAATATTGACTCATTCTAAAGCAAAAGGGACCCCAACACTACAGAAAAATTGTGGGTTTCTTAAAAAAAACTTTAAATATTTAATAATTTCCATTTAAATAGATATTCACGAACAATGAATGTGTTTTTGTATCGTGCAAGTAAGCAAAGCAACACCATTTTAGAAGCACTGATCTTTCTACCTCAGAGAGGAAAACGGAGTACAGAAAACAAGCCTAGCAGTGCTCATTTCTAGTCGCTAAGGCTGCGCGGGTTTTACTCTGCGCATCTCAGCCAATTGCACTTTAAGTTTTGGTCACTCTCTGTGCTCCCACTGTTGGTCCTTTGAAAGCACCAGCAATTTCACTACAAGATCCTCCCATGGGAGCTGAACAAGTCGTAAGCAGAAGAATGCCCCGCTTCCAGACTCTGTTTATCTCAGACACCACTGAAGTTTAGAAATGTGGAGTCTCTTCTTGGGACTAAATGATTGAGACGAAGGAGAGAACTTGCGAGGCAGCAAAAATACAAGTAACGCTAACCACATCCTTTAGTAATGAAAAGGCCAGAGAGGGGGTGGGTGGCTAGAGAAGAATGAAGCCAATTGAAGCAAACCTAATGAAATATACATCCAGTGGCGCAGAGCCTCACATAACTGAAGGCAGAAGGACTGAACTGTAGGCATAACTGGCTGGCAGGCGGCTGTAGAAGAGGGACAAGGAAAGTTATTGGAAAGTCCCTAAATCCGAGGACAGGCTAGATCAGCAGCACAGGGACAAAAAGCAGACCTTGTGGTAATATAAAGCACGGCGACCATGCAGAAAAAAGTAATGCTTATGGCGGCCCATGAAGTTAATATAAAAGCGGGTTCCATGCTCACACCTAAAGCATGGCACGGGGAGGGGGCATTGTTGAGTGTGTGTTGATTGAATTCGGCGAGCCGCCCATAACAAAAGAGATGCGCGGCCGGCTTTCTCGAACCTTAAGCATGCCTCACGTTTGAGAAAAGAACATAAAGTGCGGCTTTACAATGTGTTGCTTTAAAAACAAGTAAGGCGAGCCAAGTTTTATGAAAATATCACGCGCTGCTGCCATTGTTAATAACGTGTCCGCCATTGGTAATAAAAATTAATCACTGTAGCCATTGTTAAAGTGAAAGCACGCATGGCATGCTGCAAATACAAACAAGAAGCTGCTGCCATTGCTGAAGCTGGCATTCCACGAGTGCTGTGTACATTAATTAAGCATATAGTTCTCACCAACGGCTAATGAAATTACAGAGTAAGGACGTATGTAAGAGGGTCTGTCCTTAAGGGAGGTAACAACAGGAGAGAGGGAGTTAATAAGGAGGGACTACTAAGCCTATTGACGAATCAAATGCCCTCATTTACAAAGGAAAGGAAGAGGAGCCAATTGTAAAGATGGGCGGAACATGGGCAGAGCTTAATGCCCATATACTGAATACTACATGTCTCGAAGAGACAGCGCAAGCTCTGCCTAGGCAAGACCTAAAAATACACCTATTTCTTTTTTTCATATGTGTTAACTGTTTATCAAAAATTTGTGTCTATGAAATTACATCGCAAAAGAACGACAAGAATAAGTGTTGGACAAATTGCAATGAGTAATAGCCAGCCTTTCTAGTGCAATGATGTCAAGGCTTTAGTGCGGCAATAGGGACCTCTTTAATCTTGAACTATTATAATATGCTTAGCATTCAAGTACTTGTGTTGAAGCCTGGCCTGCTGGAATTTGAAGTCTTGCACTTAGGTACAGACATCGCTCTTACTTTCAAATAATTATCCACGTACTTTGTATACACACAGAATCGATTTGTTGTATCGTGGTCACTATTTGCAAGTAGATATGATGTACCTAGGCTACCTCCAGAAACAACCAATTGGGCCCACAGTGGCCTACCTAAATGCACCCTTAGCCGACCCAAATAAAAATTCCTGGAGCCAGGCCGGGGTATGAATATTCTGCCCAACTCTGAATCAGGGCCTTTGTAGTCAAGTCAAAAAAAGACTTTTATTGATTCTTTAAAAATCGTAAAAGGATGGCAAACCATCATAAAATACTGATTCTGAACATTAAATGAGCATATGTATATTAAAAACGATTATTACTTAAAAATGCTCTTTTTTTTTTTTAAGGCTTTGATCAGAAAGAAAACCGTAGAAAACCATGATCACAGTAAAGAGTTAGTCAACGGGTTGTATAATTACTACTTGGCTTGAGGAAATGTTGTCCAATTCTTTTGCTGCTTTTTTCCAGAATTTTATGGCGTTACGGGAGAGTGGAGTAGCAAGCCCTCCAAGACATCTAATGACAGCAGCTCTACATGTTCTGATCTGTTCTTTCCTTAAAGTCTCCCGAAGAATGTACACTACAGTACAAATGACTTTATTCGATTGTAAACCTTACAATCATAAAAGCGCAATTCATAAACATACAGTTAAAATCAAACCATCCATTTCATTTGTGAGACAAGACAAAAATTTACATAAACAATATAAAACAAGAGTAACAGGCAGAATAAACATGTTAAGAATATAAATAATTATAACAAGGTAAAAAAGTTAAAAATACCTAACGGCAATAGCAGCATAATTATCCCTCCATACTTTTCCTGAAAGTAATTGCTAATTTCAGAAAACTGCATACAAATAAGGTGCAGTCACATTTCAGGAGTTGAAGGTAGTAAAATGCTGGTTTGATCTGTGCAAATTTCAGTTCTTTCAGGCATGGTTTTAGATATAGCCTCCGAGGTACTATGTAATAAGGACAAATAAATAAAAAGTGTGCCAGATCTTGCGGAGACTTCCCGTCGCAGCCGCAAGCTGGCAACACTTGACCTCGATGGGCCCCACTCGGTACCGCCAGTAAGAGATGAAACAGGTCAAAACGGAACCTTGTTAATAGGTAACGTTCGTAGCCAGTCATAGGCCATGATAGATATGGTTCCATTTGAAGACAGGTTTTAAGTAGAACATGTTTCCTAACACTGTCTTTCTGGAGCTCAACCTCCTCCCGGGCAAAATACCTGGTTGTCATGAATGTATTTTTCACAAAAGTGACATCTGATTTAGTAATGAAATTTGGGGTTAAAAACAGGTCAGGCCGTCCTATTTCAATAAGACGATCGTTAATATACTTCAGCCACGGGACCTTGAACCTACCATCCCATGTTAAAGCTTCTTTTAGTATATCATGGGTAAGAGGTATGTCGTTATTTAGCCAACAGTTCATCCAACACAATAGGGAATTTGCTGCTATTCTAGCACTAAGGTAGGGCACACCTAGCTCCTCGTGTACCGAGAAGTTTCCGGTTCCCCTTGGCAGCCTCAGTATCTTCTTCAGAAAGTTATTTTCTACAACCTCCAGGTCCCGCGTCTGGCTGTAGCCCCAGAGCTCGCTTCCGTAGCAAGCAACGGCAACGCTCTTGGCCTGGTATAATTTAAGCAAGGCAGCCACCGGGCTATTGCCCATTTTTCTCGCGAAGCCAAGTATGGCTGCGTTAACGCGGGTTACCTCGCCCTTCTTCTTAAGAACAGCGGGGCCCCAAGATAATTGATGATCAAGAAGGACCCCAAGGTATGAAAAGGTTTTGGTGGTTGGAATTTTTTCCCCATTTATGTTAAAAAAGATTAGATTTTCGTGACCCTAGGCCTGTCTTCATAACATAGGACTTAGAGTTGTTAATACTTAGGCCTCGAGACTCCATGAAATCAAAGAAGGAGTTTAAAAGTGTCTGAAGGCCGATTGCTGTCCTTGAAATAAGGACAGCGTCGTCCGCGTAGAGCTGAACTGGAACGCCTTTTCGGCCTACATAGGGGTAATCCGCTCCAGTTCTTAGCAAATATTCCTCCAACTCGTTGATATACAAGTTGAAGAGGAATGGAGCCAGGATACACCCCTGTCGAACACCCCGGTTAATTCTGATATCCCCCGTCACTTTCAGGTCTTGGGTATATCGAACGTTAGCTCTTGTATCGGAGTGCAGGTCAGCCAGTAGGTTAATTAAATTCTGCTCAACGCCCATCTTGAACATGGTGTCCCATAGTTTGCCTCTGTCCACACAATCAAATGCGGCCGAAAAGTCCATAAAAGCCATGTGGATGGTTCCCTGCCGGGCCAAGGTGTATTTACCTATAATCAGATATAGGTTCAGACACTGAGTTACTGTTGAGTGGCCAGGTCTGAAGCCGTATTGTATTGGGGATATAACATTATTCTCATTTTCCCATGCAGTTAACCTGTTCAAGATTACACCCCCTACCACTTTGGCTACAGAATTGATTAAAGATATTGGCCTGTAGCATAACGGGCTACTACGATCGCCCTTTTTAAACACGGGCACTATAGTCGATAGCCCCCACGACTTTGGACATCCAAAGGCCGCAGCTGCATTTACTACAGCAGTAAGGACAGGGGCCCATAATGAGATACAAGATTTAAAAAGGTCCGGAGGCAAGCCATCCGGGCCTGGAGCCTTGTTACTAGTTAGCCCTTGAATGCCCTTTTCTACTTCATTAACTGAAAAGCACAAAAGATTCTCCATAGGAGTTAAAAAGTCATTTTCTGCCTGTTGCTCATTGCTTTTAAAGATTGCACTAAAGTGAGTGACCCAGTCCTCCTCTGGGATATTAGTACCAAGTGCAGTGTCACTGGGATTGTCAAACAGGGGTTTATTAATAATTTCCCAGAATTTGCTGCTTTTGCCCAGGACTGATGGATCAAGCAGAGACTCCCAGGTACAAGCCTTAATTTCTTTTTTACGTTTAGCAAGTGATTTCTTGTAAATCAGTCGCAGGTTTTTAATTTGACCTGAATCTCTGGGTTTGGTTTTTAGCGCCTTTCTCAGGTCTCTGCTTGCCTTAGAGCATGTGTGGTCAAACCATTTAGGATTGTTTCTAACTTGTCCCTTCACTGGAACTATTAACATAGATCCTACTGATAACACCACAACCTCAAAAATGGCTAAGGTTTGCTCTGGGGACGTAGATGGTAACACGCAAGCCGCAAGTTCCTCACCACATGACTTATTGATTTCAGTGTACAGGTTTTCATGATTTACCGAATACCATTTCAATCGACGTTTACCATTTATACATTTTAAAGTTCCCCGGCCTTCACAGTTCATTCGCTGTTCAAATACTCCCCCACCCAATCTGATGGTTAAGGGATTATGGTCACTGTAAATGTTCGTTTGAATGGTGAATCTGGAGGCCTGATTGGCAAGGTCAGCAGATAATAATATATGATCTATAAAAGACCCCTGACCAGAGCCTTTAAATGTTGGGGCATCAAAGACCTTGGACTCAGGCACCATGGACATAGCTACAGATAGGTTATTTTCATTCAACAAATCGTTGAGACAAGTTCCACGCCTGGAGTGGTCAAAATGAAAACCATTCACACTAGCACACCCCAGAGATCCCATGGGGGTAACTCATGGGTTACCACATGGGTGTACATTAAAATCACCTGCGATCAGTAAGTTACGTGACAGTGTACCTGCTCCCTCTCTCAGCATCTCTTTCAGAAGCAGTATATTACATTCCCCTTGGCTGTGTATAGCATTGTAAACATTAATTAAAGTCAGAGCATGTTTGCCTCTCTTCAATTCGAGCACTTGGATATTCCGATTTGCATGATACCGGTTACTTATTTGGCAGGAAAGTGCCAGATTAATGAAAATAGCCAGGCCCCCCTTTGCTCTTCCACTAATTGAGGGGGCTGCTGGCCTAAGAAAGCTTTGGTAGCCCTCAATGAAGGCATTATTATCTTCCATCCATGTCTCTTGGAGGCATATAACTGCGTATTTCTTAACAAATGTCAACCAGGCAGAGTCACATATTTTATCAGCCAAACCTGCTATATTCCAGGAGACTAAACTCGCATTACAAGCATCACCAGACTCTATTCCAGTGACGACTTCTGTGGTTGTAGGTTCTAATAACCGATTAACTTGTTCTACGTGTGTGTCTCCCGAAGAATGGATTTGCGTTTTTTTAAATAAAAAAGGGCATATGCATAATAAATGTAATAGTGACTCCTCCCCTTGACAGCAAAGGCAACATTCCTTCAATGGCCATACGAATTTCCATTGCGGAGTTAAATCTTTTGAGGGGAAAGATCCCAGTTGTAGCAACATCAGGTAATGCTTTTTATGGTAAGAGATATGTTCGGTCAGGTACCGTTGCGGTTTTAGCCTCTGATATGTCTGTATCACAGCCCAAGCGTGGTATTTTTTTGAAAAAGTCTTTATCAGATAGTAGGGAGTTCCTCTTTATTGCGGAATTCACCGCATTTTTAAATGCAGAATACATAACTGGTGTTGACCAGGCCTCCTCTAACTGTAATGCAGACAAGGATTCCCCTTAGGATTCTCGTCGTCGAGTTAGCTTGTCGAGCTTGCCTTTCAATCTCCACCCAACAACGATGGGCTAGAGTATTATCTTCTGCCTCCCTCATTCTCCAGTAGTACTTCACTAAAGCACCTTGTCTGGCCATAATCTGTTTTTTTAATCCAAATTCTAAACGGATTTGGTCTTGTGAGATATGTGGCGGGAGTGAAAACAGTCTTTTGAAAAATACAGATTGTGCTGTATTTAAGGTGATTGCATCTTTGGTATTCAGGATTTCTGAGCCATACGAAATGGAGGGTAAACATTTTGCGGCTCTCACATTTAGCAGATGACAGGTAGAACAACCTGTGAGCTTTTTTTTCAAGACTTTGAAGGCGAACAACAGTTGTTTTGCTTTTATACTTCCTTGTTCCATGTGTTGTTTAAAGTTTAGCTTGCTATCTAGCAAGAAACCTAGATATTTATAGGAGGTAACGTAGGCCAATGGTTGTTCGCCCAATTTCCAGGAGAAAGTATGCCTGGACGATGTTTTATTATGTTTTGAAAAACGCATTACTTTAGTCTTTTGGTGATTGATCGTAAATTGGTTTGAGGTGGTGTAGGCTCCTAATCCCGTGATCAGTTTCTGCAGGCCAGCTGGTGTTTGCGCTAGCAGTACTATGTCATCTGCATACTGAAGGCATGGTGTTGGTATTTTGCCCAGTTTTGGGGGGTCTGCTGGGATTGACTGGAGGCAAGGGCCTTTGTAGCACCCTCTTGGTACGCAAGTTCCAGTATTACATTCCTATAAAATGATACATGAGAACGCGTGTTCGAGTACAAGCTTAAAAAAGTGAATGTACTTTCTTTAGATTAGGAGCGGAAAGTGAGGATTTGCAGTACAGTAAACATTTTTGTTCGACAAAATGTTTATCTAGAAATACAATTTGCCTTAGTGTTACATTTCCTTGTAGGCTGTTATGTAAAATAATGGTTGTGCTGTTTCTGTATAATGTAACTGACCGTTTTCTTTCTCTTGTTCCTTGTGGATTATGCCTTTTATTTTTACATAGCCTCTATGGGGCAAACAAGACTGTGGACTGCTTTTTTTTCTCTTACTCTAACACCCAACCCCCACCAATGGGGGCTGACTGTGATGTCCTAAATAAGCTTGGGGCCACAGATATCACACAGTATTCATAATGCGTTTTGCCATGAAGATTCTGTAGAGAATATACTTATCTAAAGTCAATATATATCCAGTTCAATACTCCCAGTAATAACAGCATCACGCTTCCCTTCTTAGCAACCCATAAGTGTACAGTATGTCACTCAATGTCCGATATTGGAGCTTCGGAAACTTTACGATGCTCTGCCACGATTATATGAAGTCAATAGCACTCTTACGGTTCATTAAAAATCTTTTGTTTGCCATCCACCTCCACTCTTAGATGAGCCAGATATAACATTGCATAGGGAATATTCTCGGCTTGCAATTTCTTTTTTACTGGCAAAAATTCCCACCTCGCTGCCTGGACGGCAGCAGTGAAGTCTGGGTAGAACGCGATCGCACTGTCATCGCAGACGTTTTGTTTCTCTATTGCCAGGCAGAGTATCGTGTCCCTATCCCGATAGTTAAGAAGCCGGGCAATCACTGGCTACAACGGGGCCCCCGGGACTGGGCGTGCTACTAGTGATATGTGGGCACACTCCACCACCATCACAGCAGAAAGGTTCTCTGGACCAAACACATCCATAATCATTTTTTCAATGTAGACCTTCATCTTGCCTGTGTTGGTAGATTCAGGCAGCCCAAGAATGCGGCGATTATTGCAACCAGATCTAGCTTTGAGATCTTCATTCTTTGCGTGAATTACCGCAAGAACTTTCTCCATGTCTAGGCTTTTAGCTACAACTGACTGCTGAGTGTCCTCTGTAGTGGATATTCGCTGTTCCGCTTCACCTATTTGTGCCCTATGCTTATCCAGCCTAGTGGCGAAATGGTCCATTCGAATATTTAGGGCATCGACTATGCAGTCGATTGACTGCAAACTGGTTTACATTGCCATTAATGTCGCCTCCAGAGCAAAGGGGTGTTTCTCTGAGAGCTCCTGCTCCGAATCTGAAAGAGCATATTGTTGGGACCTGGAAGGCTTCTGAGCCTCATAGATTAGGCACGACTGCTGTTATGTTATGTTATGTTAGGAACATTTGTAGTGCGCACAGCTGCCCCAGCTAAGGGGCGTCCTGGCGCATGACAAGGTAAAACACAACTAACACTAAGCATGGAAACAGAGAAAAGGGCGCAGCTAGTAGGAGGGAAAAAATTAAAACAGGAAGGTTTTTATGGCTTTACGGAACAAAAGAAGGTCTTCCATCGAGCGAATCTCAATAGGAAGAGAGTTCCAAAGCACTGCTACTTTTACCCGGAAGGACCGGCCACCAGCTCGGCTGAGCTTAAACCTCGGGACCACAGCGAGCGCTTGGCCCAGTGATCTCAAAGAGCGGGTCGGAACATAGCAAGACAAGAGATTCGAGAGGATCTGGGGGGCTGATCCCTTCAAGATCTTAAAAGCCAGACATAAAACTTTAAAATGAATTCTTGTGTTAACCGGCAGCCAATGCAAAGATCGAAGGGTACTAGAGACAGAGCAGGACCTGGGCAAGCCAACTATGGCTCTAGCTGCGGCGTTTTGGACATGTTGAAGGCGGGTGATTTCTGCCTGGTTTGCCCCTACCAGGAGAGAGCTGGCATAATCCAGACGAGATATTACTGTTGCCTGAACCACCAGCTGCCTGGTGGGGGGGTCAAAAAACTTCAGGACAGGTCTTAAGCCCCGAAGGACCCCAAAACAACAGGCCGCGGTTTTCTTAGTGTGCCCGACGAAGCTAAGAGTGGGATCCAACCACACTCCCAAATTTCTCAACTCCGTTACCAGAATTGGAGACGGCCCAAGCTCCGGAGGCCACCATCTGTCCCCCCAGAGTTCCTTCCCCTTCCCGACAATCAGCTGTTTGTCCCCATCTTAAACAAGAGATATAGTGCTCATAGCCACACAATATGAATGCGCTGTATGCAATTTGACGACGGAGCAACTTGCAGGTCTATGACCCTCACAAATCGTGGCTTCCTCCAGTGCAGCGCCTGGCAAGCTTGCTTCGACACAGCCGCTAATCCCAGCAGCACCCTCCACCTCTAGAGACTCTCCTAGTTGGATATAGCCTTACACAACTTCGAATTTTCTCAGGCCCCTCGTCCCACAGGACTTTCCAGACTATACAAGCCTGCGCTGTAGCTTCGGTGTATGTTGCCCCTATTTAACGGGTATTCTCATACCACAGCCGAACACACTTTCAGATCCACTGCTACCTCATGTGCCTCTGGGCGATCAAGCCATACTTGCTCATGGGAAGCGATCTTCTGCCCCTTGATGTAAGGAATTGCAGACTGACGGGCTCCACCAGTCACCTGTCTTTTGTCACTACTGGCCAGGCCTCCTGTATTGCCACTTAGTGCATGTCGCCATATTTATACAGCCTGCTCATTTCGGCATGATGAACCGCTGCCGCCACTCCTGCCCAAGGTCACCATCACACCAGTGCGTCTTGCTGGGCATTCACTCCGCCCCCACCATCTTAACTCTCGTCCCCGG
Source organism: Triturus cristatus (assembly GCF_964204655.1). Taxonomy (NCBI): domain Eukaryota; kingdom Metazoa; phylum Chordata; class Amphibia; order Caudata; family Salamandridae; genus Triturus; species Triturus cristatus. The sequence continues at coordinate 378,287,391 of NC_140589.1, forward strand.
CAGCCGCCATCTTGTCTCTATTACATGTGTGTCGTCCCTGCAGCCCGCTACCTCAGCACGATTAAACGTTGAGCGGCTCCGGTCAGTCGTATTTGAGCGGCAGCACTCACAGCGCTGATACAGTCCTCCACAAGGCTCCCAACACCTGCTGCGTCGTCTTTACAAGGCTCCGGTGGCCATTATCTTGCGTGAATGCCGCAGCCCTCTATCAACAATTGCGGGTGTCAATGCCGGTCCTCCGGACGCCCGCTGTGAACTTCGGCGGGCTTGTAGGAATCGCACTGTGTTCCAATTTCCAAATCTGCAATCTGCAATCGGCATGTGCAGATCTACAGCGTGTGTCAGGCTTATGGTCGGATACTGCCGCTTGGCCCGGCAGAGCTGCTCTAGGAAGCCGCCATGTTGCCGCCGGCACACTAGCGTTCCCCCCCACCTTACTGGTTGAGGCCTGCACTCTGGTTTGTGGTGCTTGGTGAGAAAATCTGTGATACAAGGGGTTGATCTGATGTCTGGCCATCTGCCTACTCACTGGTGGGTAAGAAAAAGGCTTCAAGCAAATGGCTGTCAAAGTTTAAGTGAGGGCATTGTTAAAAGAAAACAAGGGCTCAAAAGTCTGTGATATCTGTTAGAACACTTGTTTCGGCCTCAACTGAGGGTAGCTGCAATTCTAGTGTCCAACCTACCCTCCAGACTACCATAACAAATGAGGTACTCTCTTCCATTGGTGGTCCAAGTGACGAGTACAGCTGTCTCGGGTAATGGGTCAAGCCCACTGGCATTCTGTAAATCAATGTATAAGGTATCATTGGTGTAGTGGAGGGGGTCGAGGGGGACAAGCAATCCCCATCTACAATATTCTGGGGTACCATAGTATTACAGTCAGAAACAAAAAGAAAACGGACCCCCTGTTCATAGATGTGACGTGGCCGTCACTGGATTAGAGTTAGGTTGCATGACAGGCAGTAGCCCTTTTGTGATTTCATAGCCTGACATTGGTTGGGTGAAGCTGAATTCAGTTTCTAGGTCCATCATTGGCATCGGTGGCACTGGTCACAGCGTCAGTATAGCAGGGATACCAGCGTGTAAATCAGGGCTGGAGCACAAGTCCACACTGGCATCGGTAGGGCCAGGTAACAGGTCCCCAGGGGACAGACATCGCAGAGATGGACCCACTAGCTGTAAATGGACTAGAAGCCCCTGCAGTTCCATAGGGCCTGAAGACATGCCAGAGGGAGCTAGAAGTGCACCAAAACTTTGCAGCATGACCTCTTTGAAGGCATCAATTTGCTGCTGGATTGACAGCCTGGGAAATCCAAGGTATATTGGGACCAGCTGAGGAATTGGTTCCGTGGCAATAGACTTCAAAGGGGTGTCACTGGCAATGTGACGTTTCATGCCTTTTCTTTGGAGGCCGTGTGAGATTGCGTAAAGCTTCACTTTATTATGCTTGTGCTTGGAATGACCAGAGGACTTTGAGCAGTAAGTTGAATGCTCGTGAGAACAACCTGAGACCAGGACCAAACCCAAGCCTTGGATCAGGTGCAGAACGTATCTGTAGGACAGAACTTCTACTTGTGTTTGGAGACAAACAACTTTACCTCCCAACCTCGGATCATCTTTGGGTACATGAGGGCAGACTTATTGCACTATTTAGTCGTGGCCTGAGCCTGGACACCAAAGAGAAAACGTTTGCTGGTCCGTAAACGACATCAGCTTCCAGCAGTCATATCATGTCTTGAAATCTGTTGTTTTGGGTGGAGACATCGTTCCTTATAACACTGGTGAAATTCAGTCAGAAGTTACTTGAAAAACCAAAACAGTCAGATGCGGAACTACAGATCCGTGTTGCAAGGCACAGAAAAAAGGAACTGACATCAGCTTGGAGGGTTGGTACTTTATGTGGCACTGCAGACTGGCACAGAGTCACCTAGCAGAGCTAGAACACTGCCATTCCAGATCCCATCTGACGCCTGGGAAATATTCTAAGGTGAAGAATCTGCAGGTAGAAGAACCAATCAGAATGGGAGAAGAAATCCTAGCTGTGAGTAGGTTTGAGGCAATGCGGGGTGTCAGTTTAATATTGACAATAATGTTTTATTCAGTAAAAGAAACATGATCAAAGCAAAGAGAACCCATAGGCCTGATGTTCTTCGCATTATTTATAGCAACAGTAGTGAAGGAATGGTTAACTGGGAATGCTCAGAATTAGAAAGAGGTATTGAAGAATACATACATCACCACGCGTTACTTTCCTTTCAACACATCTTAAAACTGTGCCTATTTACCATAAAAGCGTGCCACTCATAACTCGATTTGTAGCTCATATTTTGCAGTAAAGAACAACCTTTCTTACACAGGATAGTCACTAAGTCATAGTAGATTTTAGCTTGAATACTTTTTGGCATTCTGGTAGCAGCATTACTTTCAATGCTGTTACTTGCACCCCATCTAATGGCCGTTTTAGGTCATGGCCAGACAGCGGTTGCGCTATCTCTTCGAGACATTTACAGATACTGGAATACAGTCCACCCACAGGCTGCACAGTCACTCTCATATCCTTTGTTCCAGTTTGCCAGGCATGCATGGGTCATGCCTCTTTTCGTGTTTGGCCTTCCCCTAAAGCATAGACCAAGTACTTGTCTCTTTTGGGAGCTACTTTTTTTATTATGTTTAAGCACACCATAGGACTGCTTGTGTTTTTATTCACAATTTTCTGTCTCACACCCGCCCTTTAATTGTGTTTAAGCACTCCACACTAGTGCCGTTCTCATTTCTTTTAGAATAATAAACAAGCAAATGCCACTGAATCGGTATTCCAAGTTGTTCCCCCGACCCCACACCCTCCTTCTCAATAGCAGTTCTTGTTTCCCCTTCACACTTGGAAGTGGGAGAAGCTGCAATGCAAGCAGAATGTGGGCATCAACAAATCGAACAGAACAGTATGTTAAGCCCTATTCCGCAAAGATTTTAAAGTGAGAGTGATTTTGAAAACTAGGGCTCACTGCTCATGCACTCTGCGCTGTCAACAGGCAATTTACAAACATACTGCTGATGTGGCAAAAAGGCAATTAAAAAAGGAGAAAGCAGCTTAAATCGGCAATCGGAGCACATGGCATTATGGGCATGCAAATGAACCCTGGAAGACTTTTTCAACATTGCAGTTAGGGATTAGTAAGAAATGAAGCTGATATGCAGTATAACAGAATTTAAAAAAAGAAAAGTCTTTTTTTCACGTTTCAAAACAAATTGCCTACAAAGCTATTGATAAGAGGAACGTGCACTTCATCCTCATAATCCCACTTCTCATGGCACCGCTAGCCCGCCCTCTTCATCGCGCTACTGCCCCTTCATCTTCATGACACTGCTTCTTCCCTTTCCTCTACGTGACACTGTTCTTTCTTCATCGTCCATCCCACTCCAATCTACCCTCCTCCAGCACCCCACTTTAATCTGCTCTAATCTACCCCACCCAAGCTACCCAACTTCAATCTACACCACTTAAATCTACACCACTCCAAATTACTCTGATCTTCCCCATCTCCAATTTACCCCACTCCAATCTACCCCATTCTACCACAATCTAACCCACTCCAATCTACCCCACCCATCCTACCTCAATCTACCCCAGTCTCCTCACCCCAATATGCCCCATTCCAATCTACACCACTCTAATCTACCCCTCCCTGCTTCACTCCAATCTATCCCTTTCCAGTGTACCCCAATCCCGTTTATCCCAATCTACCCCATTCAACATAACCCAATCTTCCCCACTCCATTCTACCCCACCCCTCTCTACTGCACTCCAATCTACCCCATTCTAATGTGCCACAATTTACCCCACTCCAATCAACCCCACTCCAAAATACTAACTCTAAAATACCCCACTCCAATCTGCTCATATATACTCCAATATACCCCACTCCAATCTGCTCATATATACTCCAATATACCCCACTCCAACCTACCCCCCTCCAAACTATTTCTACCTGCCCAATTCTGCCCCACTCCAACAATTCCAATCCACCTCAATCTATCCAACTCCAATCCACCCACTCCAATTTACCCCACCCAACCTACCCCTTCCCAAGATACAGAAAACTGCCCCAATGTACCCCACCTCAATATGCCCCAACCTACCCCAATCTCCCCCACTCCAATCTACCCACCCCAATGTACCCACCCTAGTGTTCCCCACACCAATCTACCCCAACCTACCCCACCACAATCTGGCCCAATCTACCCACCTCAATGTACCCTTATTTACCCCACCCCACTCACTTTTAGCCATGCTGAGCAGCAGCCACACTGGTATACAAAATGGCTAAAACACATTGCCAAAGCCAATAGCTTTCGCACAGGTAAGACCTACTTGCTTTGCCAATGCTTTTTGAATAGTGTCCATCCACTTCACCCCCAACTTTTTAAAACTGGCACAACTATTTTTCTTTTCAAAGTCCACAATATTATCCGACAAATGAGTTGGCAATAACTGGAGGATGGGGAAGTGGGAGAGGTTGTCTTCGCCAGGTGGGGTTATTAAGTCTGATTGGTTGTAGGCAGCTCGAAGGAGGGGTGTAAGAATCTTTGGGGGCATTCAATGTCCAGCACTACGGTGCTCATATTTTTATTGGTGCATGGAGTGACCCCATGGCTTGGCTTGGTTTGGTATGGAATGGAATATCGAAGATGGAAACTGTTGAAGTGTTCCGGCAAAGTTCTTTTCTACTCAACTGACAGATTTTCCGGCACAAATTAAGCGATGTACACAACCCTAATCAGACATCAGATCAGATTTCACATTAGTTCCAGCACTGAGCTCTATTTTTGTTAATGCACCGATTATCAGGAAATTCTTGTCGACACAGACGTGTACATTAACCGTCGATTATTTCATTTTTGTTAAGAGAATCTGAGACACTGATAACAGTGATCACTGGAATTATTGCACGAGACTCTGACAAAAAGATTGAAAAATCAATTCATTTGGAATGACGGCAAACCGTCGAAAGCTGAAATGGCGCGCTGTGGTTAACTCAAATGTCACCTAGATCTTCTGAACGCCTGATAGGGTTCAGAGAGAATTTAATGTTTACGCCCGTCAAAAACACAGAGGTAAAAAAGGAGGGATTAAATATGGAACAACAACCGTCCACCATTAATACTGAATTTATTTTATCCGTAAGAAGAGCATTTACATGTTATCGGCAGTATATACAATCTCTCATAAATATTCGAGCAGCGCGAGCGTCACGCCGTCTCTACACCAGCTTCAGACACTGCGTGTTGAAGCTGTCACCCTCCTTGACAGCCACGGCCTCGAGCAGCGCCTGCTTCTTCTGCATGCTGCGGGACGACTCCAGCTCGTACATGGTGGTCAGATTGAAGAGCACGCTCTCGTGCAGGTAGTGTTCAGGGTCCTGCTGGACCAGGCCCTCCAGCTGCCGGAGGGAGTCCTTCAGCCTGCCCAGGTACAGCAGGCACACAGCCGCGTTGTTATTCGCCTACGAGAAAAAGAGCACACGTTGGAAACTAGTAATAGGAATGGAATTGTACTTTAAATGCAAAACATTTTTTTTTTATGTGTTCTTTTTAAGGTGAAGTAGGAACAACTGTACTTTGCTTTCACTTTAATAAGACATTACATCCGAGGAGCATTGGTGGCGACTCAAAGAGGTCAAGCTTTGAAAAATAATGTTTTCATATCAATTACTCTCCTACATCTGATGTTATGTTATGAATACCTGGTATAGCGCAACGAATCACACCCGAAGGTATATTTCGGAGCAAACAAAACACCATGTCTTTAAGAGTTTTTATTTTTATTTATCCAGCTCTGTACATGATTGAATGTGTAAGGGCAGTTTGTTCCAATAGAAGGGAACTAGGTACTAGAAGGACCTCCTGTCAAATCTAGAGATTCCGAATCGAGGAGTCCAGAGCAAGGCTTTGGGCCTAATTATGAGTACAGCAGTCCAGAGGACCACCGTACTTGTGGTGGCGGTCCAACCACTGTCGCACTGCGGGTCTGCCTGCAGTATTCAGAGTGTGGCAGTCAGACTGCCAGGAAACTGCCGGCATCAAGGATCCCGCTATGCCAGCGGTATGCAACCAGCAAGAATATGTCGGCAGTGCCGCTGCCGGCACCGCAAAGCATATTATGAAATGCCTTTTCACCGTCCTTTTCATGGCGGTGAGCCTGCAGTGAAAATGGTGGCGGCTAGTCAACTAAGAGGGGAGGGGATCTGGGCCTGGTAGTGAAAGAGGGGGGGGCACATATGCCCCTCTGTAACTGCACCCCCGTTCCTGCACAGTGTGGCATGCATTCCACACAGTGTAGGAACATGCTGCAGGCGCGTTCACGGTGGCGGGCTGCATGTTAGGCTCTCCTATGATCCGAACAGTTCACTGCCATGTGACCGCTGCAGTACCGCCTGCCACCCTGGATTTAACTCTGAATCTGGCAGGTGGGCTACTCACGGCTTTGTTGTCCTCCTGCAGACGGAGCACTAGCAGTGCCACAGGAGGCCCGCCGAAGTCGTAACAAGGTTCTTTGTCCTTTGATCTGAGCAATCTTACAACACAGTGAAAGTTGAGCCTGCTCCGCAATATGATTGGGTCTTTCCCAGTCAGTGCTTTGTGGGTGGGACAACATAACTTGACTAGCACAAATTTCCTGACTGGCAACTAGTGCAGAACACTTAGGATAGGGGCAGAAGAAGAGCCAGAAGGAAGATTACATACTAATCTGGCCACAGTGTTCTGTACAACCTGTAATTTAGACATTATTGTTTCATTAGCTTCTACAAGCAAGGCATTTCCATAGTCCAAGTGACTGATAATTAAAGCTTGTATTGAATTTTCCTAGAGGCCGGAAGGAGTCATGGAATAGCTTTTTTCAATAGGCACATGGTAGCGAAGCAGGTTCCGCACACAGTTGTGACATGTTCCTTTGTGGACAGAGTGTGATACAGCTTTATGCCCAGATTTTTTACCACTTGCTTGGGGGATGGGGCCAACCCAAGATTGGAGGGCCACCAATTGCTGGACCAAAGCTGTTGAGCTCTGCCCAACAACCGTATCTCAGTTTTATCCCCATTTAGTTGCAGACAATTGCTAGACATCCAGACTGCTATTTTCCTCATGCGGTCAGAAAAACCGGCTTTGACCCCGTCCAGGTCCAGCTCAAAAGAGATTACTAACTGAATGTCATCGGCATAAGATATTTTTTCCAAGGTGCATGTTTTGACAATCTGTGCCAAGGGGGCAACAAAGATATTAAATAAAGTGGGGCTCAACAAGGAGTCATGAGGAACCCCCTTGTCAATGCACATTGTGCAAGACTTAAAACAGTCCAGAGTGATCGTTTGAGTCCTGTCTTTCAAAAACGTTGTAAGCCATTGAAGTGCTTTGCCATGAATGCCTACAACATACAGCCTGTGAATCAATATTGTATGGATAACAGTATCGAAGGCGGCTGACAGATCTAACAGCACTAGCATCGCCGGTATGCCAGTATCCTGGTACAGTCTGATGCTATCCAAGACCAGCGTAGTCTCAGTGCTGTGGGAAGCTATGAAACCAGACTGAGAGGGATCCAGAAACTCATGCTCTTCCACCAAAGTCATCTGCTTACTTATGATATTTTCCAAAATTTTACTTAGGAGAGACAGCAACAAGATAAGGCGTTTCCGTGGTCTACATTAGGTTGCATTACGAGCGGGGAGACTGGAGCGGTTTTCCAAGCTACTGGAACAGTAGCTGAGCCCAGAGAGAGGTGAAGTAGGGATATAATGGCTGGAGCAATGGAATTGGGAAGTCTGGCCATAACCGAAGGGGCCATTAAGACTAATGGGGTTACCCAGTATCCCGCAGAACCTGGGAAATCTAGTGGTATGTAACAATTGGTTCTGTAGGGTTACAGAACCAATTGTTGTTACATACCACATTGTGGAAGGGGGAGCACAGATCAAGTGGAGAGCCTGACTTAGCTTGTTCTAGCAACCCCGGAATCTGCTTTAGGGTTGAAACCGCTCTATTTGGAAGTTGGCCCTAGGCGATGGCAAGGTGTAATCTGGAGGTTTCTCAGGCAGCTCCAGCATAGCAGGGACATTTGAAAAGATAAGGTCAATTTTCTCCTAAAAAAAAGTCTGCCAAAGAATTACATAACTCACATGATCAGCCTATGCAGTCTGAATGGTTGGCAGAAGGAAAAATGTTACCCTGGAAGCAATTGATCGTAGCGTGTAGTGCTGTAGCTTCACATTCTCTGCAAACTCCTGCCATCTAGTATTGCGCTTGAAAGTTGCAACTTATAGTCACAAGACCTGTTGTGACCCCTTCCATAGTGTAGAATGCACAAGGACACAAGCTCCACCTCAGATCGTTTTCCATCTAGAGGGTGAGTTGGGCAAATGTAGCATAATGTCGAAGACAAGTGTACCATGCATTGTGATATAGAAGTGAAATGAAAGAGTGAAAAACATCTGTAATCATCACCTGCTTTCGGGAAAGAGGGTGGTGGACATGTGAATCTACAGCACTACATGCATATGCTTACAGGGTAACTAACATTTTCTGTTCATAGCATGTGTGGCTGTATAGACTGTAAAGCAGTTTCCCCAAAGTGGTGCTTAGTGGGCTGATGATGCAGATGTTTAGAACAAAGCTCTTGACACAATTTGGTCATCCATTGCCTGTTGATGGGAAACAATTGTCACACACTGGTGCATAGTAAACATGTGTGATAATGATCATGTAGCAGCTTTGCAGGTATTGGCTAGCAGGATGTTACCAAGGAAAGCACTGGTAGCACTGTTTTGTTGCGCATGGAGTGTACCCAGAGGGCATTGGAAGTGTGCATGTTGACTTAGCATAACAAGTCTGGATGCACTTACCAATCCATGTCATATCGGGTTTAGAGATAGGCTGACCCTTGCAGGGTTTGGAAAAGGCCACAAAAAGCTGATTTGTTTTACAAAAGGACTTGGTCCTGGATATTTAGTACATGAGCCCCCGTTTAACCTTTAGAGTGTGTAAGGCCTGTTCTGCTACATAGTCTGGTTGTGGGAAGAAGACAGCAGCTCAATAGACACATTGATGTGGTAAGGTGAGACTACCCTGGCCAGACCCAAGGAAAAAGTTCCTGGATTGTTAGGGCATAAACTGGTTAATATGTCTAAACAAGGTTATTGCATGACAGAAACTGTAAGTAACAGGAGTGTAGGGGTTAAAATGATCAACCCATAAGCTGTGTAAGGACTATAATGAGATTACACACTGGAGTAGGAGGTGTACTAGCAGGGATCAGTCTCTAAAGTCCCTCCATGAAGGCCATCACAACAGGATTTTGAAGAGGAAGGAATGTTCCTTATTTTTCATATACACTGCAACTGTGGCTAAGTTTAAGCATATGGTGGTGTATGTCAGACTGTTTATTGCAAGTGTATGTGGTAGCAAAAGATAACTTGTAAAAAAAATCTTAAAATGGACCCATTTGCTTGAAGCTGCATAATTAGCCACATCTTTGCCACCTGCAACAAACAAAGCATGCCCACTTGGTGGGTTTGTGCGTGTCTCGTAGTATAAGCATACACTTTTCACAAGATAGCCAAACTCTTGGACCTCAGGTTCCAAATTGCTGTATTGAACTGTATGAAAACTGGGTGTCTGAGTAGAACCTGATGTTGAGTGAGAAAGTCTGGCCTCACTCAGCAGCAGTTTCTCTTGCAGGCTGATGGACATCTCTTGCAGGATGGAGTATCGAGGTTTTCTGGCCCAGATGGTGATACAAAGTTGAGTATCATGGCCACCTGCCTCATTTTCCTCACCACATATCAGATGAGGGGGGGGGGGGGGGTGTAGGCAAATATTGACCAATCCATCCATAGTGAAATGCCCATGCACTGTATGTACTTGAAGGCTACGAATTTTGAATTTATGGAGGTTCCCCACAACTGAAAGTACCTTTAGAGTATTTTTGAATGGAGATCTACTACTTGACTTGTTGATGTGATCTTCTGGGCAGACCTGCATATTTGTCATCCACCCCCAGCAATCCCTTCGCTGACAGGTGGTTATTGTTGCAGAAAGCCCACCACCAGATCTTCTGAGCCAGTGCAGACAGCAGTGGAGAATGAGTTGCCCCCATCCCCCAGTTCTGAATGCAGTACAAGGTGGCCCTATTGGCTGTCCTTATGAGGATTCTCTTCCACCAGATGAGTTTGAGGAAGACTGAGGGCTAAACTAACCTCTGGGAGTTCAAGGTAACTGATGTAACAGCCCTGGTGCGCGTGAGTCACTATGCCTCTGACAGAGATGTGACTGAGGTGTGCCCCACCACCTCAATGCCAAGACATTAATCGTCACTTTTGGGCGAGGGTTGAGAAAAGGCCTGAAGAGCAACAGGATGTTGCTTTTTCACCACTGCAGAGAGCACTAAGTATGGGCCTTTACAGACACTAGATCTTCCTATTGACTCGCTGCTTGTACCATTGTCATGCAAGACACTTTTGCAAGGGGCACACATGGAGTCTTTTCATTTTTAGCAATGAATGAGGTCCATCATCTCAAAGACTTTCATAATAGTCCTTACCATAAGTGGACGTCCTGTTTGAAAAAGAGGCAGCAGCAATTGAAATGCCATCTTTTTATGGGGGAATGCTTTCCTTGTAACATTGTTCAGGAAGGAACCTAGAAAGGGCTGGATTTGTTGTGTTTGAAGGTTGGACTTTTGGACCCTAGTTTGTGTGCTAGGCTTTGTTATCTGCTGCTGCTTTTTATAAGCCAGTCGTCTAAATACAGGAAGACGTGGATGGAATGTCTGCGCTGATGCATGGCCACCACTGCTAGACACTTTGTAAACACCATACTGCCTTAGAGACCTCAAAGAACAGAGCACTGCACAGGTAGTTTTCTCCACTTAAAACAAAGCTTTGGTACAGATGGTGAACGGGGTGTATGGGGGATATAAAAGTAGGCATCCTTCAGATCCAGAGCCATCATAAAGGCTTCTCGTTGAAGCAGTGTTATGGCCTTCTGGACGGTGGTCATGTGGAAGTACTCTGACAGAATGTAGAGACTGAGGGGCCTGAGGTCCAGTATTGGCTGAAGGGAATCGTCCTTTTTGGAAATCAAAGTGCAGGTAGTACACTCTTTGGCCTCAATGACGTGGAGGCACAGAATGCCTATACCTCTACAATAAGCAGGAGGTGGTTTTGGCTCATCGCAGTGGGGAAAGAAATCCCCTTGTCTCCCCTAACACGTTTTGTGTGATTAGGTGCAGGGAGGCGATTGCAAGTCATTGATTGGAGGGAGAAGTGTGCCCTGCAGAATCTGCCTTTACCTTTGCCTTGGCTGTTACTCCTGGAACCTCCCTGGTGTAGCACTTGCTTGTCTAGAAGTCGTGAAAGGGCTGCTGGTGATAACCTTGTACTTTAGTGGACATATGGGTCTTGGATGCCCCTCGGAACTCTTGTCTCCAAAATGCAATGTTTGTGGTAGCGGCCTGGAGGGCACCTAAAGACTTGGTGACACTGCTTTTGTATTTTCTCAAGCATCTTGTCGACCTGAGGGCCTGAATCCTAGTGTGGGAGCTGGAAGGTTTCTAAGCCAGAGCTTCAGCGTCATCGTGCTCCTTATCAGAGGCTTTGCAGAAGACTGTTTCGGGGGCATGGCGTGCCCTGCACAGTAGAAAATCCTGAATGACCAGCTTCTTTTTCAGCCTTGAGCTGGGTTAATTCCCCAAAGATGTGAAGTTTGCCACCACCTCTTATGAAAGGCCCAGCGTCTCTCCTTCTGCTTTTTCAGAGTCTTTTTCAAGTTGAAGGTGGCGTAGGAAGTGTCATCATGATTAAGGGAGAGGCAAAGGTTGCAGACATTGTGCTGATTCAACCACAGGAACATGGTGTTGCACGGAGGACATTGAATGCACGCCCTTCCAATTCTGTCCTTGGTTCAACACCATGTTCCTGTGAAAGGGTGTGCAGTCAATGTCCTCCCCTAGGCATTCTCCGATGATTAGACCTATGAAAGGGTTCACTGTTTGACTTCTGAACTATAGGTGTCAAAGTGTAGACGATTGGGCCCAAAAAGACAGTGTGAACATGTTGGTCTATGAACTTGTTCTCTAAACGTGTGAACCCAGTGGCGGAAGACCAAAACCTGTGGTGGAGCCTGTGTCATCGTGAATTATGGACTATGGGAGTAGTCAAAACAAGTCATGTGACCCTAAAAAGTTGGAATGTCTAAGACCAAAAGTACCTGGCAGGAGTGTGCACAGCATGAGTATCTTTAGCCACAAATGCTACAAACAGTTTTATTTCATTCAGCAAAAGAGAAAACAAAACTTAACAGCGCACTTACATCTTCGTTAAGCCTAAATCCCAATTTATCATATGGAAAAGATTAGAATTTTGTGGAGCTCTTCTACACCTCATATAATCACAGTTAATTTATCTGGCGTTAATATGTCATGGGCCTCTTTAGCTTGCATACTAAAAACGTAATTGCCCCACTAGAACTGGTAATAATATATATATTTTTTAATACACCGTTTTTATAACATATGGTCTTTCGTAATCACTGTCAATATGAAGTGTCCCTATTGCACATGTTAATGGCACTCTGTTTACTGACGTCAGAAGAATTGAGGCCGATTTGTTCTTGCTAGGATTCCAACTTATGGCTTGTAGATCAATGAACATTTAAGCTCTCAGCCAGCCTGCCTGATAACTACTACACTTTCGGGGTAGGTTAAGCATTAAAATGTAGCACCTTCCTTTGAACGTAAGGCACTTTAGGTGCCTATTCGGAGGGATACCTGTCTTAAGTATCTGGCGGGTAATTCTTTCAGTGTAAGTAGGCAGGCGGGCTGTAGGGTTCTACTGGAAGGAAAATGAATCAGCACGTTCCAGAAGAATGAAAACATGGCATTAGTCAGAGATTTTATGTGAAGCATAGTACTTACAATTCGATTTGAGCACCATCATTGTAGGCATGAGAAGCTCTTCATTTGTAAGATTTTGTTACAATTCTGCCTGCTGGTTTTAGCTACCCTAACACGGTTTGTAAAAGAGTTGAATCGGGATTTTACAGCCATGAAATGTGTCCCTAATTGTTTGTGTACATAATTATGTACCTCAGAGAGAGAGAGTTCTGACATTTTTTATCTCAATCACTGTGTATGCTGAACCAATGGCTAAGCTTTAGCAGTGTCAGAGCCAAAAGCATTGGTAGTTGGAAAGCAAAAGGCCTTGGTATTTGGATATCAGTTGGGATCTGTATCACGTTCTTCCTCATAGAATTCTCTCGTGGCACTGTTCCCTGCGTGGAACATGGAATGTGTTGTTTCGGCAGTTGCTGCCTGGGAGCTGTCTTGTTGGGACATAATAAATGGAGTACTTACCTTATCCGTTATTGTACTTCTTTTCACTGGCAACAAATTGTCCCGTCTTCGGCCTCCCTCTCCTGAGTGAACCTGCTTCCTTCCAGCTGACTGCTGGAGCTCCGTTCTTCCCGTGTGGCGTTTTCTTACTCCACGGCATCTCCTTGCAGTCTAACCATCCGTGTGGACTCCTGTCGTGGTTCTGCTGCTGCCCTGGGACTCCGACGTCAATTTTGGCTATTTCTATCCATTTCAGGTACTTTTGCTGCTTGCTGTACGCGCGCGACCAAAGCAATCTTCCGTTGGGTCTCGCGCTCTGCCCCTGTGACATCATCTCTTCTGAGAGGTACTGCGTGCCTTCACAGTCCTGTCTGACTTGCCTGATCTGCCTGTTATTCCCGCATCCAACGTCCTCACATTGCGTGCGGCCATTTTGGATTATTCCGATCTCAATTGTGCATTGCCATAACAACACCAGAGTTGTTTTCACCGCTAAAGCGCACAGCTTATTGATCGGATTACCACGTTCCCTGTTTGAGCACCAACATAGCAACTCCAGTGTTGCTTTCACCGCTGATGCGCACAGCTGTTAACATTCATTGTTCACGCCCACATCTTACAGAGTGATCGCTGATGTGCACACCTCATTTCTTAATTGTTCTTTGTGTTTGTCTCCTAAATTAACACACTCAGCTACTTCTGTGATGCACTCACAGTGTGCATCATAAGAACTTTGCAGTGTTTACGCGAATCCATCTTATCCTTGCAATTGTTACAATTGTGTGGGCAGCAACTCACCCATGCTTTGTTTTACCATGGATCATGTGTTAGCTCCGCCACCTTTCTTACAATCTCTTGGTTCTCCTCCCATAAAATGGCAACAATGGAAGAATACATTTGAGAGTTATCTGGAACCATCGATGGTGATACCTTTACTACAAAGAAGAAGAAAGCACTTCTTATGTATAATCTTGGTGCGGAGGGTGGGAGCATTTTGAAAACATGGACTCTTGAGGTCGTCAACACTGGTGTGAGTGGCGGTGACAATGGTGATTCCCTAATCATTGATAGCTATGCATCACTGATCAAAACTTTGGAAAAAAGGTTCAACCCCAAGAAGAATGTTGTACTTGAGCGTCACAAGTTTTTACAACGTTCCCAGGTTCCTGGTGAATCTATCGGCGATTTTGTCTCTGCACTCAGAACCCTATCACCTGTAACTACAGAGAATTTAGGGATGAAATCATACGTGATCAACTAATCGAGTGCACATGTAACAAGAAGATTCAAGAGAAGCTTTTATCATCAGACGACCCCGACCTCGAGACAGCTATTACTCTTGCGAAAAGCATTAAACATTCTCAATTTTGCATGGAGGGAATGTGCAACCCTTCTCAACCCACTGAAGTTAAACTGTTGTCATCTAAGCATAATGTTAAGCCTACCAAAGTTCCCATTGAAAATACAACGCAAAATTCACCTTCTCTACCTTCGCCTAAGATTAAATCAAATCTTATTTGTTGTGGGAGCAAAAATCACTTAGGAAATGCGAAGTTCTGTTTTGCTTTGAACAAGACTTGTTTCACATGTGGGAAAAAAGGTCATCTGGCATGTCTCTGTAAAGCCATGGGGTCCAACAAAGGAAACACGCAAATCGTCAAGCCCATTGAAGAAAACTTTATTGACTCTAGTGAAGAATTTTTGTTTGTTAATGTTGTCTTCTTCATCTTTACAATCTGCGGGATTCGTTGAAACTGCGTCCATGGTGGTTTACGTAAAAGAAAATCCCCCGCATGTGTTATCTGTGTGAATGGGAACAATTTGAATTTCTTGGCTGATTCCGATTCCCCATTTACCCTTATCAATGCTAAGGATTTTGGGGGAATAGAAGACATTCAGTTGCCTCAGTCTAACATTAGAATTTTTGCCTTTGGGGGCAAAAGAGTGGAAGTTCTTGGTAAATTTGAAGCAAATTTGGAATTCTGTGGTGATCTTGCAACAGGAACTGTATACATTGTAGAGGATGTTGCAAATGTGTTGGGATGGAAGGGTATAGAACGTGATGGTCCCAGTATTATTACATCAAAACAGTGTAAATGAAAACAATAAAATTGTATCAAAAAAAATTAATCAAAAAGGGTTAAATGGTGTTCAAGTGTTGTTTAATCACACTAGGCACCTGATGCAAATTTTAAGGAAACATTTTACAGAAAACATTAAAAAACATCGTTGGTGTGCCCAACTAAGTGGAAGGGGAGGAAGGAAAGTGACTTAAGTGAGGCAAGTGACAAACAGTTCTAGAGGGTATCACAATCAAATTGTTAGGCATGCTATTCAATGCCACATATTCCTAACACAGTCCATATCAGATAGATTACAGTCATTTACGTAGCCATGTACAGTAGAAAATCACAGTGCGGCATACGCTGTTGGTGATACTGGCATCAGTAACGTGTCGACGTTTCGACCCCTGAAACTATGTAGGTTTGTTCTAATCCTTATTGGTGGGGTCTTCCTCAGGACAGAAGTGAGAGTGAAGGGAGAGGGGCACCGTATCCGATAAAGGAGAGGCCTTGTAGGCGCAACATTTCGTCAAGGACGATGGGGCTTCAGAGGCTCCGATAAATGTAGGATGAGGGAGAGAGTGATGAGCCCTCAAAAAAGGGGGATGAAATCCATATTATTCCTCCAAAACAGTGTTAATACTGCTAGGAAAGCCATGGCCAAACCATCGGTCAAGAAGTGAGAACAATCACGGGTTACTTCAAAGATTAGATTCTATTTTTCCTCGTTGGTCAATCGTCCCTCATAGAATTTTCTTGTGGCACTGTTCCCTGTGTGGCACATGGAATGTGTTGTTTCGGCAGTTGCTGCCTGGGAGCTGCCTTGACGGGACATTATAAATGGAGTACTTACCTTATCCGTGATTGTACTTCTTTTCAATATCCCACTGGAGTCTCAGAAGAAGCCCCCGGATTGCTGGTGTGGAAGTGGGGCTTAGGCAACTTCAGCCAACAAAAAGATGTCTGGACAACTTCTGGACTTTCTTTGCTGAGTTGGTTATCGTGCAAATCACGGCCAAGACATCAGGGAAAGTCAAGTTTAGAGGTAACATGTGCTGACTACTACACCAAGGTGAAGCCCTGTGGGACTCTGTTGGAAGTAGAGTTCAATGGTCACTGCACTGATTTTGAAGTTCATCTTTGGATTGCCTTTTGAAGTAAACATATTGAGTTTTGGCACGTTTATGGAAAGTCATAAGACTTCAATATGTTGGACAGCTCAGCAATGACACTTGACTTCAAAGCTAAATTATTTCTATGGGGGGGTGAGGGGATCACTAACACTGAGGGAGAAGTAAAAGGAAAGGCCAAGATCTCCACGCAGTTTTATGGCTGGGCTCGGGATAGGGAAGCTTCAAAGACTCAGCAGGTAAATTTGATATATTCAGATTTCAATATTTAGAAACAATATCTTTTATTATCCCTCCACTAAGTCATGTAAATCCTCAATAAAGGATACTAGGTGACAATCAAAGTTACTGTGTTGTTTTGTGCTTTATAATCACATTAGGTAACTTCCAGATGCAATATGAAACATCTCAATCAATCAATCAATCAATCAAAGCATTTATATAGCGCACTACTCACCCAGAGGGTCTCAAGGCGCTAGGGGAGGGGGGTCCGCTACTGCTCGAACAGCCAGGTCTTGAGTTGCTTCCTGAAGGCGAGGTGGTCCTGGGTCAGGCGGAGGTGGGTCGGGAGGGAGTTCCACGTCCTGGCGGCGAGGAAGGAGAAGGACAGTCCCCCTGTGGTGGCTCTTCGGATGCGGGGGACGGTGGCGAGGGCGTGGCCGGTCGATCGAAGCTGGCGTTTGGGAGCGTAGAAGTTGAGGCGGCTGTTGAGGTATCCTGGGCCTTGGTTGTGTAGGGCTTTGTGTGCGTGGGTGAGGAGACGGAAGGTGATTCTCTTGGTGACCGGGAGCCAGTGCAGGTCTCTCAGGTGTCCGGAGATGTGGCTGCGACGGGGGATGTCCAGGATGAGTCGTGCTGAGGCGTTCTGGCTCTGCTGAAGTCTTTTCTGGAGTTTGGCGGTGGTTCCGGCGTAGAGGGAGTTGCCGTAGTCCAGACGGCTGGTGACGAGGGCCTGGGTGACCGTCTTCCTGGTCTCGGTGGGGATCCACCGGAAGATCTTTCGTAGCATGCGCAGGATGTTGAAGCACGACGAGGAGACGGCGTTGACTTGTCTGGTCATGGAGAGGGTGGAGTCCAGGATGAAGCCCAGGTTGCGTGCGTGGTCTGTTGGTTTGGGGGCGCTGCCTAGGGCGGGAGGCCACCAGGAGTCGTCCCAGGCGGAGGGTGAGGATCCCAGGATGAGGACTTCCGTCTTGTCCGAGTTCAGTTTCAGGCGGCTGTTCTTCATCCATTCGGCTACCTCTTTCATCCCTTCGTGGAGGTTGGCTCTGGCGGTGGCGGGGTCGTTGGTGAGGGAGAGAATCAGCTGGGTGTCGTTGGCGTAGGAGATGATGTTGAGGTTGTGCTGGCGTGCGATGTCTGCGAGGGGGCTCATGTACACGTTGAAGAGGGTTGGACTGAGCGAGGAGCCTTGAGGAACGCCGCAAGGCATTCTCTTGATAAAAAGGTGACTTATGGGGTAGGTGATGCAAAGTAAATATATATCTCTGCAGAACTCCCTAATCAATAAAAAAATCAACTTTGAAGCAAGCTTCAAGGATATCACCACAACATAGTTCATGGAAATATTTGAGAGACAATTGTGCAAGAGATATGAAAATAAGTGAAAACAACAAAATAGGATTTACTGCTGCCAAAGTCCATGCAAAAGGGAGGAACAAGGACATTGGCACAGTCTGCAAATATGTAACACAGCAGAAAATCTGAAGCTGAATCTCGCTTTTAGTTAAGAAAAATCTTTGTTTAGTGCCTACTTGGGGCACTTCATATTTAACAATGTTTCATATGCAGCAAGTGCACAAGAGCACTCACCAATCCTTGGTTAGTGTCTCCCTATACATAATATGGATGGCACTCAATAGTACACCCCCCTGTTTCAGTGCTGTAACAACCAAGCCTGCTCCAATACCACTGACAATTTTCTTCATTCCAGTTTATCAAGCATATGTGTCTCCTATCCATCTGCTAATAGATAGTTCATTATGTATGTGTACTCATATTAAATGCTAATATTTAATACCCAATACATTTCGAACAGGAGAAAGTCCTTGTTGAAGTTTTCTTACACCCAAGACAACATCTGCAAGTACCTGCGGTAACCAGATGGACTATATCAAGACGGCTCATTGGCCGTCCATTCAGACACTTTATTTGGGGCTTAGGTTAAAAAACCTGGCCACCCTACTATGAAAGCAGGTCCACCCTGTCAAGGAGAGGGAACAGTAGGCGAGTACTGAGTTCCAACAGGCTGGTGTACTAAATCCTTCTCACCCTGTCCAAGGTGATCAGAATGAGCTGTGCTCGATCCTTCCGCACGTTGAGTTGGACTCCTGACATGGTGGAAATGCTCAAAAGAGATTGAGTGATCGGCTGAACCTGAAGCCACCCCCAAGGAACCATTCTGAGGCACGTGTATGGCACTGACATGAGAACACTTCCTGCTTTGGGCTGTGGTGATGAGATACATGCATGGACACTCCAATCTTAAAAAGGGATTTGTCAATGCCAAGCAACACATAAGTAGCGCTCAGTGGATCAAACAGGAGTGTTGGACGCTTTACTGCATGAATGAATAAATAATGAGCTGACTTGAATTTGTCGGGAGTTGGTATTGGATGTATAGTTTGCCCAGAATGGTTTTGGAAGTTTACTAAGAAGGAAGCAAATGTTTACAGGAGCCATCATTCCCTGTGCAACGCTGAGTCCTGAAGATGGTCTTGTGGACCTTTTTGGCCATATAAAGACCGAAGCGTCGACAACGCACCCTTATTTCCTTGAAAGATCTTTAATGAATTGACAATTCATCTGTATAAATATTTGAATATTTGATCTATAATGGACTTTTAGCTTTATCTGCATTGTCCTAAGTGGAAATTGGGTGATTACACTCCCATCAACCCCTTGAGAAAATTAAAAGAAAGTTGTAGGGATTGTTTTGGTGGTGTTAGTGTTGCTATTCGTATATATTTTGTGTATAATGCTTGCGTCAAAACAATTTGTATGTTTTGTATAATGAACTAAATATGATGAGATAAATGAAGTAAAAACATTTGAATACATCCGTGAAGATAACCTTTTTTTGTATTGTAAGTAAACAAATTGGATCATATTTGTGACAATGAGAAATTGTTAAACTTATTTGGGACATAAATAATTTCTCAAGGGATATTTTGTAAGAAAACACAGATCCATGCCTGGACACTCTAATCTTAAAAAGGGATTTGTCAATGCCAAGCAACACATCAGTAGCGCTCAGCCAGGCGGTCCTGCTGTAACTTGAAAGAAAGGTGTGTTCTAAAAAACAGGCCAGAGCATCGTTACCACCGCGAAATTAAGACACGTTTGAAACGTGCACAGTAATTTTTCAAACAATATGGGCCAAGCACCGTTCAAATATAAAGAAGAACGTACTCAGAAAAGCGGTTTCCAAGAACAAATTAGACGCGCTTGACAATTACCATCGGGCCAATGCAACACTACAAGAAAAAAATACACAACAAAATAAGAGCTTACCTAATCTTAAAACAGACAGGCCAGGGACCACAGTCAGATAAGATGGAAAGAGAGTGCACAAGAAAAACAAGAAGGGATGTTATGTTATTTTCATTTATACAGCTACTCGGAAGTGTCCCGGCGCTAGAGACCGCTGGGGAACCCGTTCTGGCTATCCCTGTGAGATGGTCCCTTTCTGGGTATCTCCAAGGTGAAACCAGGCATCCCCGGCGTCTGTGGGGGGCCGTTGTAGAGCTGAGGCAAGCTTAATGCCCAGAGTGGCCGAGTGTGCTCCTGGTTAGAGTAGGTACTGAGGCGAGAATTATCGAGTCCGTTTTGACCCTGGTCCACGACCCTGCCGCGTCGGGTATTGAACCCTGGTCCCTGGCCGAATCTCTGCTTATGGATCTGCCACCTCTAACCAGTGAGCCACACCTCTCCCATGGATGTATTTCTTCTGCCATGGCTTAAATAGTTAAAGGGGTTGGGTTCTGGCATGAAATGAAAAGGACGTTGCTTGGTATTGGTGCATGAGGTGAGGCCTAAATAGTGTATTAAGTGAGTAATGGGACATGGAACATGGAGTAGGAGTAAGTGGCTAACTATATACAAAGTACCTGAAATATAGACACATATAGATATATATTAATTTCGCATGAATGTTGAAATATGTTAGTTGTTCAAGGTCACCAAGATTATTTACATGTATGGCTAAAGGTCTACCGTTTCCCATACGTGGCATCATACAGTTTTACTGGCCACATATTCCCATTAAATAATGAATATTAGGTTAATTAGAGAAACCGGAGTGAGGGCTTAAAAAGCTGCACCAGTATATTAGTTCCTATGAGTGTTTAAATCATAATGCTCCACTTTTTGTAACCCCACTGCTATGGAAGTCACACTATATGAGAAGAAAACTTCTCTTAGAATAAAGAAATAATGAAAAGGAGCATATAATCAAATATTGTACATTTATAGAATATAAACAATATCAAATTCATGCGATTTGAAACAAAATCGAAGTGCGGGGAGTCTTCAAATTTATTTTCTTCATATAATCTTTATTTTCATTTCCAATCAGAAGCATAAAGCCCAGCCAGGGCACAATCGGTCTGCGACAGAGAGCTGTGCTTGCCGGCTATAGCCATTCCAGTCACTGCAATTATGCTGTTTAGTATTATAAGCAACATGGGAGCAGTGCAAGAATTGGCTGGGCTGGTGTTCGCCAGTATGAACATGTTTTCATCCAGGCAGCTCGTGAGGTGAGAGGATTCAACCTCAGTTGAGTGTGGATTGTGTAACAATTTGCAACTGGACATGAGTTGCTGAATCCTACGAATAATATAGGAAGACAACAAGGTACGTTTAAGTTTTTTTTTAGCAGTGTACACAGTAAGCTGCAGAATTCATATTGCAGAGGTGACAAGGGCACCTTCTATTCATATTTCTGTAAAGCAAAAGCATTTACTGTTATGGTCCTCACCACTTTCAAGAGTAATCAGCCGCCCCTGTGGAAATGGCCTTCCAATGACATGTTCCCTCCCAGCTGGGTCATAAGCTAGGCATTGTGGGTGCATGTAAAGAATTAAAATCCCTGTCAGTGGATGAGTCTGGCTAGAAGCTCAATGTAGATGTTCAACAGGTGATGTGATAAGGCAGACCCCTGAGGAACCTCACATTCAATAACAGTTGGGAAGAGGGGAAGGAGAAAGAATTAAAGACTGGACCCAATTCACGAGAAAGGTCCTACATTAGGAAAAGGTCAAATTGGATATTCTGACAGCCCGTTCTCTCTCCAACAGGATAACGTTACTGACAGTGTCCATCATTGCTGACAGATCGAGTAGAATCAGGACGCTGACATAATTATTTTGTCCTGAGGCCATCCGTCTTTCACACTAATATTATGTCTGATTGAATTCCTAATTAAAAATCACGGGACCTTGTTTCACACTCATGCCTTTTTTACTTTCCACATCTGTTGAGTTTACCATGCAGACCTTGCATACGATGTTGGACATTTTACTGCCTGAGCTCCTTGGTGCAAGCCCATGCATACTGCCACTTTCATTCCACTCCACAGTTCTGAGACCATATGGCTTGCGCTGGCAACTCTTGCTGTTCTGTATGGATCTCACGCCAGCCTGCTTGGCCCTGTACTTAGGTTCCATATTAAGGCAAAAACAAGTTGTTTATTTTATAGGCATGTTGGAGGTAATGACCTTAGCTGTAAGGTTTGGCATGATTACTGTAGATTATTCACAAAAATGTTTAGAGATCCAGTTTGTAGTTAGTACTACAATTGATGACATCTGCAGCAGATGGATTGCAGAAGGGAGCAGGAAGACGATCAAGATCTCATGAAGTGAATTATAAAGACTTAGATGATGGAGGGTCACTGGCTAGAGTGGAAACTCAGTTAGACCTGGAGTAGGAGAAATCGATGAGATCAGCTTGGCAGTATTTGTGATCTATATATTACTTATGTGTACCCTGAGAAAGTTATCTATGTTTTTTACAGAATCAATTTTCACATTAACCAGCATGGTATCATACCATTTCTATACAAGTTTAAAGAATATGGATATTTATGGGGTGTTGAGGTAAATGTGGGACTATTGGCTGGAAGACTACCACATTTTGGGTTTTCCTGTCCACAGCCATATGTCCAAAAAGCAGTAAACTAAAGAGCATACACAAAAGTCCATCGTGTAAGGGATGTAAAATAAATGGAGTCTTACCACAGCGTTGTTTGGCTCGATCTTTAAAATTTCTGTGAAGAATTTGTGAGCCTCTGAGAAGTTATTCTGGCCAAGAAAGAGGAATGCTCTAAACGTAAAAATGAAATTAGCAGTTAATGTAATATATTATATAGCATATACAAAATCTCTCATATATTACGAGGCCCCATTTAGAAACGTCAGGTTACATGGCTTAGTTAGGCTTATGTAAAAACGCTGCTTTATTTTACTGCGAACATGTTTCTTACATTGACTTCCCTTTCACACAATATCCTTTTACACACATCTGGGTGTGTGACAATGTAGGATTAGTTTCTCTGACACAGCTTTGCTTACAGATTCCGCTTCACTTAACATTATCACGACTTCTTGAACACCATGTACAAGGCCTTGACACGCAAAGTTCGTTCTTTTTTTCATCCACCGGGGTAACCTGGCTATCTACAGACCATAACAATGCTGGCTTGCCAGGACTCACAAAGATGCTTTTCATTATAAATAAACAAGCATTTTAGGTTTAGTCAGAGGAGAGCTTTGCTGACATTGGTGAGGTCTCTACACGCTGAGGCTTCGGCCCAGCAGCTTGCTGATATCTCCGCAAGGGTGTCCGGCTCGTGACCAAGACAGGGACTTAAATTCCTTCCCTTCAGGTTACTGGGGATGAATCATCCTGTATGGAAATTCTTGGAAGAACACATACGCATGCACCCTAGACACTTAGGTTAGGGACTCCATAGTAGGAGTATGCCAGCTTTCTAGATTGTTTTATATGCCTGCATAAATACACTGTATTTGCAGGATGGTGGAACTTTTTATCTTGTTCACTGTCTTGCTACTTCTAATAACTTTCATCTGCTTCTATCTATTGATTATTAAAGCACATATATTCTATAAAAGAATCACATTGGTTCAATAAACATTGAAAACATCCCACTGTAAATTCCTTGTATCTGCCTCTGAGGATAAGAGAGCACAAGCGAATGAGAAAAAAGGTCTAGATCTGTTACCATGATCCCTGGGGGGATCAGGGTTGTCATATTCAGTGGTTGCCAGATCCATTTGCTACCCACCTAGGTTTATGGGTACTTATGGTGGCACTGTGACCTAGCTGGCCTATAGGACAACATATCCTCAAGTGTCTAGAAAGTGTTTGGTTTTGGAGCTCATAACAGTAGGAGGGGGTTTAGGATGAGTAAAGGGGAGGTGGGGGGAAGATTCAGAGGGAAGGGTTTAGAAAGGCTTGGTTAGGAGATCTGAATAGTAAAAGAGGTATGAGATGATGCAAGGAGGGGTAGCAGAGGGAAGAGTCTAGAAAGGGTTATTTTGGGGATCATATTAGTAGAATGAGGTTTGACAGGAGACAGAGAGTGGAGGTAGAGTATATATTGAGGGAGGTATAGGGTGAGATATATGGTAGTGCATTGGAGATGCTGAATTAGAAGTAAAGCAATAAATATAAAGATACATAAGTACATGGAAAGTATATATGTATAAGAAAGGTAATATATCTAGATTTAAATTATATTTATTAAACTCAGACTTTCAAGCGTTGCTGTACTTTAAGCTAATTTATAACAATTGTAAAAATGATACTTGGCATCCAACTAATTGCATACTCCTCTCTCTCCTATACTTAAGCTACACTCTCCGCTGGCACATTTAGAGAGGCACTGGTGTAGCCAGGGCCACCTTTAGGGTGATGCGACCGGTGCAGCCGCCCCTGGCACTGACCTGGGTGATCGGGGTGTGTTCAAAAATAACTTATGGGTTTAACAGCACCTGCTGCAGAGTTCTTTGTGTGTCCAGCAGTTTTCAGGTAGCAATAAAAATGTCAAGATACCTCTGGTGATTAAAGTTCCAGCTGGAAAGAGATATGAGTTTTGCATCATAAGGTAGAGCAGAGGTTTAATATGCCGGCTGCAAATAACATGTACCATGCAGATCACAGAACTGTATTTAATGTGGATAGCTCAATGTGTTACTGTTTTTGTCACAGAGGTCCTTTTGTTACTTGCAGTTCATAAGTTACAATCTTAATATAGCAGAGACCTATGAGCTGTCATCAAAGAGTTCCATGCAAACTGCATGGTATAGGTTAGAACATTATGTTTTTTCCTGAGTCCTTCATTATCCTAATGTTGCTAAGAAACGTTTCTTTAGTTAAAAATACTTTCTTATTAGTAGAGCCAAACCAACAACGTTTTAAATCTTGAGTTCCTGCTTCTCCATACCAAACGGTCTCAAAATATAATGCCTACTAGTATGGATGACATGCGATTCCTATAACTTGTAACCCTGATTGTCTAATGTAACATTTCTTATAGACTGATTTACACACGTTGATTCATTGTAGCTGAGTAAAATGTGTGTGATGTAAAGTGCTCTGGCACCCTACAGTATTATGATTTTGCTATAAATCTAATGAAATATGTGTGAGAGAGGGGTTATGGAGAGATGAGGGGCACTGGTGGAGCTTGGTAGTGAGGGAATCCATGAAGAAGGAGGCAATGGTTAGTTTGTAAAAGAAAGAGTACCAGTGCCTGAATCTCTGCTAAGAAGCCCGCAGCTGACGCTATTTCATGTTGGTGCCCTGAATACTACGGCTACACAGTCTGGAATCCACTGCATGCCTCTTTAATCCACTGCCAGACACTCCCTGACCCTTTATCTCACTCATGTAGATTACTGCTTTGTCCCTTGGTGTAATTGTTTTTACGTCTTGCTATTCCTCGAACTTGTTTGTTTGTATGTGTGTTTTTCCCTCTCTTACTCTCGGGAAATGTCTGATGTGGAAAAATAAGTGCCAGTCCCCAAAAATTAGTGCAGGTGCCCCACCTCCTCCTACCAGCAGCCACTGGCTCAAATTAAGCAATGGAAGGAGGTCACTGGGGGGCGGTGACAAAAACAGTTGTCACACCGGGCGCCACTAAGCTAAATCCAGCCCTGGGTGTAGCTTATCCATAGCTGGCAAGGTTTCAGATTGCTTATGTGTGACATTTTCATAATTTCAGTGTAATTATGAGTGACAATCAACTACTACAAGTGACACACTCTCTTACGAACAGTATAATGTCACCCACACTTAGTAGTACCATGGCACAGCCCACTCACTAGGTCGGACACCTGTTGCCAGGCAGCCGGCAGAGAAACAATAAATTAAACTGAGATTCTCTGCTCTAGTAAGCCTGCGACTCCCTAGCTGGCAACCATACACATTAATGACATGAACAGATCATGATCAATTGACAGAGTCTGTCCAGGCTCTCTGCCACATGGGACCCAAGGCCAACTACAGGATGGAAGAGGAGCCACTGCAGGGATCTTCTCCCTGAACAGGCCTCTTTTTACTGATGATTAGGCTGACCCAGTTTTTGGCATGTATTTAGAAGCTTCATTTTGCGGGTGGACATCCACATCTGTTTGATAATATGGATTGAGCAGGGGGTGCTTTTTCACATTAATTAGGCAGGTGTGTGGTTTTGTGTTCCCATCTTCAAATCTCTGAAGTTTGTTTAACTTGCATATGAGTTTCTGTGATAGCAGGATATTCCCATGTCAGAATGTACTGAGATTCCTATACCTTCCGTTGTACACTAGCGCGATCTTGTGGTCATTGAAAAACAATCTCAGTTTTTATGCACCTGTGCAAGTAAAGCGAGAAACTGGAACTACACAGCTTTACTTCAGGAAACTGCTCTTTAGCGTGACAATCTCAGGCATTGCAGTAATGCGGCACCTTCCTCCTCTGTCAGTGCAGATCAGCATTTGGGCCCCAGTGACAGTAAAGCAGGGGAATGAAGGAAACTCGTATTTTCACTGGTTTTGGAAGGTGGGTTATTAGTAGTGGTAAGTAGGTACCTCCCATTGGCAACAAGGCCATCAACCCAGTGTAAGGTCCAGTATAGGTCGCAATAAATTATTCCCAAGCTCAACCCTGGTAGCTTGGCAGCGAGCAGGCAGTCTTAACTTAGGAGACTGGTATGTAAAGCTTTTAGAAACACCAATTCAGTGAATAAGTAAGACACAATCCACAATAAAACTCCCACACCAATTTATAAACATTGGAAATATTTTTATCTTTAAAATGACACCGAAATGAGAAGGATCCAATGCAGGGAACTGGAGATATGATTTTTTAAAGAATAAACGTTTTCTAGCACTTAGAAACCTATGCACAAGTCTGAGACATCTGGCCTTGCTTGACCGGGACAAAGTCAAACTTTCAGACTGACCGCGATGGAGCCCTGTTTAGATACACGTAGCGGGAGGCCCCGGTTAAAACTTTACCTTCGGACTTAGAAACTTTTCTGGAGCCTTTTCCACTGGGGTTCTTTGATGCTCTTCACCAGTCCGGATTTGGAGAAGGTTCGCCAGCTTGACTTTTAGGGAGCTCTGGGTCAAACTCTGGAAGTCGGACCTCCGGAGTGCTTCAGCGGGGGGAACCTGGAATTGTGGGCTGGGTTGCGGTTAAAGGTGGCCTGTTGGCTCTCGTGGTTGAGTTGGGTACAGTATGAAGCTTTTTTCAAATGCTGCTCCAAACTTCTGGAACTTCTTCCTGAAGTTCCTCTTGAGGGTCCAAAGGGTCCAAAACACACTTTAAGGGTCTGGAAGCTCCAAGATGGTCCTTGTAAGTTTAGGACCACAATTCCCACAATGCACCTGGCCAAAACCCTTATAAGTCCACTGGACGCATTTCAGGCAGTGGACTCTTGATGATGCAGGTGAGCTCTGTTAACCTGTAGCATGCAGGGAGTCCACTCTTTAATCCTTTAGAAGCAAGGTATAGCCACAGGGCTGAAGTTCCAGATAAAGCAGCAGGTGCAGTCAGTCAGAATGCAGGGCCTGATAGTGCAAATCACGTTTCCAGTATGGCAATCCTTCTTTTTCTCTTAGTTTATAGCAGCAGATCTAAGAGGCTCTGCACCTCTCATAAGTATTCAGTGTTCTCTGGGTTAAATCAGGAGAGCACTCCTGTCCAATGAGGTACAAGGCAACACCCAAGAGCATAACCACTTTCTCCAAAGTGTGGCTTAATCTTCCCCAAGAAAGCACTATTAGTCCAAAATTCAACATGGCTGAAATCTCAACAGAGCATGAAGAGCTAACTAAACCAACTCTCAGTATGGCTCATTTCCCTAGCTCTACACCCCCAGACATCTGCAGAGTCCTTCCTTAAGCCCCCTATCTGGCTGGGTCACAGGAGATGGGGTAGATGATCCTGGCATTCCCTGCCTGTCCTATTCCTCCTTTGAAGCTTCTTGCTTTTAACCCATTCTCGCTGCTCTGGCATTACTGTGTAACAGAGCCCTCTCCACCAACTAGCCTCTCCTTGAGTGAGCCACTTATCACTGCATCAAAGCAGCCTGGCTAATCCTGTTAACTCTGATCAATCAGGGAAGACTGCAGGAAGGTAACATTTTGGTTTACTTACAATAAAGTTGTACAACTTATTTTTCTGTATAATTTAGCATAATTTCAACAATTTAATATTATTGGGTTTATCAATACCATTCTCCTAAATCCTCGAATGATAGTATATTCAATACCTAGCAATATTTATGTGTTCATAAAACACTGCAGTGTGTTATCCTATGGGGCTAGGCATCTACAATGGGGAAACTGCAATGTGCAATTTCTCCATCATCAAGGCATATTTAAACATCTTTTATAAGGGCCCTGCTTATAGTTACATGACCCCCCACCCCTGGGACATCTAAGGGAGACCCTGTGGGCCCAGAATATGCATAAATAGTGTAGATTGTCACCCCATAGTACTTTTAGCACCAAAGTCAACTTTGGGAGGCACTGTTGGACCTGGCCCTTTTTGCAGGGTTATCCCAAAAACTTTTGCCTTCCTCCTGTATTTTTTCTGACCTGTTTTTGTTGGTTTTAGGACTCTGGGCACTTTTCCACTGCTGATCAGTGCTAAAGTGCATGAGCTCTCTCCTGTACAATTGGTAATATTGGTCTACATATGTTTGGCAGATTTAAATTTACCTGTATATCCCTTGTACAGTGGTATCCTATATACTCATGGCCTGTAAATTAAATGTTACATGTGGGTCTGCAGCCCTGTTTGCGTCACCCACAGAAGTAGACTTTCAAACCTGTCTCAGGCCTCTGCCACTGCAGGGCCTGCATGCACAGTTTACTGCCACAGTTACTTGGCATTTAAAGTGCTTGCCAAGTCTGAAACTCCCCTTTTACTACATAAAGGTCACACCTAAAGTAGGCCCTAGGTAGCCCTATGGGCAGCGGGCTGTGTAGGTAAAAGGAAGGACATGTGCGTTTGTTGTGTGGCATGTCCTGGTAGAGATAAACAGCATATTTGGTTTATCACTACTGTAAGGCTGCTCCTCTCATAAGTTTGCATTGGGAATTCCCTGATATGTGTTTCAGTGGTAATTTCTAATCTGGAAGGAGTAGCGTTGCCATCTTTGGTATGTTTGGAACAGTGGTGATAAATCCTGCCTATTGGTGAAAGTGGAGTTTTTATTACTATTTTAGAAATGCCACTTTTAGAAGTGGACATTTGTGTGTGCTTATGGCTCTTTGTGCTTTGCAGCCTGACTCCAATCATCGTCCGGTTTAGACTGGGCTACAGTGTTGGGAGGAGTTGTCACCTGCACCTGAATAGGGCTGTGCCTGCCTTTCACAATGTTGTCTACGGCCCCTGTAGTGTGTCTGGAGCCAGAGCTGGGGTGTTGTGCACTCCAAAAGTTGCTTGAAATTACCTCCAGAACAAAGACATTTGGAGTATAAGTACAGGGGGTCTGACCCCATGATTTTAGACAATGCGTGGGTCTGTAACCAGACGCTGCTGACTCTACATTCTGTACATTGCCAGAGACTATTGTGCTGCCAGGAGAAACTGCCATTTGCACGATCTGCTTTGCTGGGCTGGCCTGCTTTAGAGACTGCCACTTTGCTACCAGGATCCTTGTGATGGCCTGCTTGCCTGGGCCCTACTCTGTGCTCCTCATGTTCTCCAGGGGCTTGTGCGCTTGCCTCCACTCCCCCTGTTCTGTGAGGGGTTCTGGAGGAACTCCTTTGAAACTTCCAGTGTGCCCTGTGTGGTGTGAAATCCCAGCGCGTAGTGAGCACTTTATTCTTCAGACCAGCGGATGTTGGGAACTCTTTACATAGTGAATCAAGAGCGCTTTATACTCTCCCTTCCTTGGTGAAACCTGCGCGTAGTGAGCGCTGGATTTCTTAATAGAGCGTGAGGAACGCTTTTCTTTTGGGCATCTCTAGTGCGTGGTGAGTACTGCTGGTATCCCCCAACAGGCAGTGGGGGTCCAGCGCTACTGATCACTCAAGTGAGGGGGAAATCCTCAAGTAGTGCCGTGTGGTGAGCACTATGGCCTCACGAAGCCCGAGGGTTGCAGTCCTGCCGGGTCTCCGAAGAGCAGAAGCAGAGCCAGCGAAAGCTTCCCACGAATTCCCCCCCCTCCTATGTTGCCCCCCCAAGCAAGGGGGAGGCGACAGACAGTGTCGGCAGGAGCGAGGTGCTGTTCCGTGACATCTCTTCTGGCCAATAATTGTACCGACCCTACAGAGCCTTCCTAAGTGTGGTCCCCCTTCAAGTGGACAGCCACACACTGAAGGGGGCCTACTGTTTGACCCAGCCGCTGTCTGAGTGGATCCGAGGGCTTCAGACTCGTCTGAGTGTGTGATGAGTCACTCTACTGTTGGCACCTGCACAGCACACTCACGAGCCTCTGTGCTGGGGCACCCAGAGCTTGGGGGGACCAAGCGAAGTCTCTCCCAGATCACCTGGATTGTTGCCCTACCCCCTGGAGTTCTGAGACCGAACCGGGGGGCCCTGTTGTTGGGAGCTCATACTTCTGGCATTTTCGTTGTTGGCATTACGGGGAAAAACTTGACGGAGAACCTGGGAGTGAGAAAAATCATGGACATTACTATATTTACTGTAGTAGGTGTGCAGGTGCCCTGTAACCTACGCTTGGTGCTCACATTACCGCATAACTTGTAGAAGAGGCACAGGTGCGCTAGATATGTGTGATGACTACTTTTACTGGGGAGATGGTGATATTGTGGCGATTCCTATATGGCCGATACTTAAGTGCTTCATATTCATGCCCTGATGTGAAGATGTATGTCATTTTATACCTTGCAATGATACGATTACTAGTATCGTTTCAGGACTTGCATAATATCTACAGTGATGGTACATGGTGTTTTCTTGACATGTTCAACCTATAAGTATTTACTTTATTGCATTAACAGTGATGTTATGACAATTGCCTAGTTGGCAAAGTGGTTTTGATTTATGTGATTGTGGTCTATGTGTTATATAACGTGTGGGTGAGTGTGTGGGGGTGTTTTGCCCAAACGCTTTACACATTGCCTGTGGGATAAGCCAGACTGCTAAGCTATCAAGGGGGTAAACCGGGGTTATTTTGGGTGCTTAACTCCCTTACACTGACTAAAGTGGTAGGTTCTGTCTGGCTTATATGCATACCCTAGCCAACCAGAAACCCCATTTCTAACAAACACTTTACTACAATGGGGGATGTGAAATTTTCAATTTCTCCATCCCCAAGTAAATAAAACATCCTTTATAAGGACCACCCCTATGACACCTAGGGGTGACCCTGGGGGTACTGAATATGCACAAAGTTTGTAGATTATCACTTTGTATGTGCCCCTACTACCTAAGTCGAAGTTGCACTTAATTTAATTTTAAAAACAGTGTTGTAAGACAGGGCTGCTTTTAAACAGACCTCAGGCACCTAGCAGTGCACACATGCAAGTGCTGAATGGGCTGCTGGCCCTAAACTACCATGTACTATTATATACTAGGGACTTATAGGTAGTTTTAATCCTCCTGCCCTATTATCTAGCTGGATTTATAGTGCAGGTCATGCCAATTTTAAGTGTACCCTAATACATGGTGTACCCTAATGCATGTGTGTTTTCACTGTGTTTTCAACATAGCACTGGCTCTGGGCCTGGTTAGACCAAGCCTAGGGGCAGTCAGAGTCGGTTACCACAGTCAGCAAAAATAATTGGGGGTGCACAGGGCACACAGGATGACTTCGAAAACAACAGGTCTGGTGTCGGAGCTTGAATAGCTGTTTTTGAAGCCTATGTTCCCACTAATGCCTTTCTATGGAAGACCTACATTTGAAAAACTGTTTATTTGGGTCGTCATTGGGGAAAGTTTCTAGTGACAATGGAAGGAACACTGAATGAGGCTTTTAGGCGCTCAAATGACATACCTGTTCATTAAGACCATCATTTTGTTTTGCTTCACATCTGACTTCTGAGTTACTCTCTCCACGTCTTGAAAATACTTCTCAGCACTTTTTATGTCTCCAATCTAAGGAAAGAAGAACACCGGTCATTCACTAGGTAGTGACAAGATACACAATGAAGGGATGGGCAATGATACACATCTTACTGATCAAGGTGTTTGCATGCTGTTTGAGATCATATGATTTTTCGTATTTCAGACGGATCTGCGAAGGGTTCTTGAGGAACATTTCCTTGAAAGAATAACAAATTTATACAGTTCGTTCAAACTGCATAAAAACAGAAACATCTCAAATGTCGGCTAACCCTCCAGCCCTCTCAAGATGCGCAAAGTAATGAACTGGAAACATTACAAAGTTTTTCGAGTCCTTGGATATTCATCAATATGATTTACCTGTCACATAAGTGGAATTTTATTCTGAGCCTTTTCTGCATGCTCACGTTCAAACTTCAATATATTTATGCTCTGTAAAAGGTACCTGAACATTTTGTACCCCTCGTTTATATTATAGAGTTTTAAAAAAACAGAACAATTGTTTAAAAAAGTAGTGTTTTGTCATCTACTTGCACAATTATGGAGCAATGTGTTGCAGTGTTATTCCAAAAAGAGGACTGTGGAGGAATGGAAATGACAAACAACTTTGAATCCTTCCATCGCTCCATCTCTCCAGCAAAATTGTTCTACATTGGTTTCCGAGCATGGTATGGAGCCTCACCAAGGCAAAAAAAGAGTGTCCACTGAAACAGACAGGCCGAAAAGAATGTCCATTTTAAGCCCTCACTGAACAATGCCCTAAGGCCACAAATTTGCTTTAACCAAACCGATACCTTGAAATCTAGAAACTAAAGGCATGGTTCCAACTATTAGAAGCATTATCTGATGCACAGGGCAGGCTCGCAGGTCATTTTGTAATCACTCTATCTGCCACAAGGAAGGATCACGGAACGCTGCTCACGGAGGGCGCATTGCCACTTGTCTTGATCACGAAGGGTCGTGCCGCTGGTGGGAGCTTCTCCGCAATCGGCGGACAGCCTGCACGCTCCCAGCGTGCACTAGACTCCAGGGCTACCTGTTGGCTTCACCGGGGGACTGCGAGGACCAGCAGCCCCTACATCCAACAGCTGGTGCCTCTTCCCCCGGAGGCCACGCCCCCTAACTGTCTTATTATAAACTGACCAGCCCCAAACGCAACGCGGGACGCGCGCGGGGAGAAGCGCGGGCGAAGCCCTGGCCAAGGGCGGGCCCGTTTAAGCCCGTTCAAGACCGGGCAGGACTGGACTGGGCCACCCCATTTGCAGTTCGTGCTTTAATAATCTGCCATTGTCATTTCACATTAACTTTTTACTATCGGCTTGAGAATATTCATTGTTCCTCACTATCGTAATATTTTTCACGGTACAATGTCCCCGAGAACCACTAGGAACACAGTTAAAAAGCAGGCTCAATCCGCTGGTGAGGTCATTGGCCCAATTGACCAATTTATAACTAAAGCCAACGATGCTATTGAGCAGGGCATTATCCTACTGGATCGGAGGATCTCACAGGACCTGATGATTGCCAGACGCTCTTCGATGGGCCTACTGGCCACTGCAAAAACCCCCTTACGTCCTGTTGATCTACCTCCTCCAGTGACAGTGCATGCAGAAACGCACACTGTTCCCTGCACAGTGGACCTTTCTGCATCTTTGGACTTGTCTGATTCCCATCTCTTCCTGGAAAAATCTCCTGCTATTTTTGTTACTCAACTAGATAACACCCCCTCTTCCTCAATGGCTAGGGGTATACGAGAAGGAGCAATCCCTAAAAAATCAAAGAGGAAGACAACCACTAAACTCCCCCATTCCATCATTCCTCCTGTTACAACCATCCCTGCAACTCCTCTTGCCTCTAATTTTCCCCCGCAAAACCCTAACCCTTCATCCCTCCATCATTCTCCTTCACTGTCAAATGTTCAAATAGTGGATTCTATTCCTGCTAATCTGAACATCAGCTGCACCAGCTCAAGTAACAATTACAGCGGAGGAGATATGGTAAATGGTAATCTTACAATCAATGCATGTAGCAACGACAGCCTATTGCTCACCAGAATTGGCGATCTATTTAAATTTCACTTGGAACCCATAGAAAAGGCCCTACACATGGTTCAGTCTCAACTTACCCAACTGTCCCTTGCACTATCCCAAAGTACAGGAAACAAGAAGGATTCCAATTTGGCGAAAGGCAGGCCCATTACTTCAAACACTCCAAACGCCAAAGCGTTAAAACCTGGAACCTTCGCGCAGAACCCCAATTCTAACAAACAAAAAGTCCCTGAGAAGCCTACTCAAAATTATTCCCTAGCATCTACAAACAAGCCGCAACCACCTCCTAAATCCTCTAACCCTTTACCACCCCGCCCCGTAACCAATCCTAAACCAACAGCACTTTCCCTACCAAACCCTCCTTCTTCCCTTCCCACCTCTACAGCCCCCACTCCCGCTCCTGTCCAATCCAATAATGCTACTGGATTCAACACCATTCCTAATAATTGTAAGAGAAGGATTCCCCCTATCCATCTCCCACCTGAGGCCTCTCCATATGTAGTAATAATGACTGGGGTTCCGGAACTCCCCCCAAACCAAGATGAACCGGTTTGGTCCCTAAAAAATAAAGTAATATTCTGGTTGTCCAACAATAGACCGCTTCCAATCTTTATGGACAACAGAGTTACTACAGTGCGTAGAGTGCCTTGGTTAGGCAACCTACCAAAAAACACACAGGGCGACTGTATTATAGTAAATTTTGAAGATCCAAATACAGTCGAGCATATTTGCTCCTGGGGTGATCAAATCTCTACTGAAGGGATAGCTACCCATAATTTGTCGTATTTCTATCCCCCTAATACACGACGTAACGCAGGTCCTCCGTGGTCCTGGACGAGGGTAGGAAACTGGGGCGGAATCAGAGACCGAAACCAGTGGTCGGGGTATGGCTTTAGCAACCCACCACCAGGCTACTTTAGCAATTGGAGAGGTCCACTACTATCCAATCGATATGATTGCCTGGATATGGTGGACTGACTACCATCTCTACCCATGACAGACAGCAGTTACAACAGCGTCTTTCCTAACCCAAAAGACCCCTGTAAGAGCATTCGGGCGGTTGGCTCCTTCTCGCCATCTTTGTATGGTACCCAGCTTGAGTCTTCCCCTCCCCAGTACACCCTGACCCAACAGCAGTCATCTTCTCCTCACCAGGTCGCGTGTTACACCATGTCAGCTACCCCCGCAGACCCGCTCCCAAATCTACAATCTACTACTCCCCAACCCAGTGAGCCTAAACCCAACCCTCCTCTTTCTGCTATAACCACTCAGTCCCCGTCCCAACTCCCACATTCCTCTGCTGACCCTCAGCCTCCAAATTCTACTTTTTCATCAACCCAGGACCTTCCAATTTTATTCTGGAACGTAGCTGGCTTAAGATCGAAAATCCATCTTCAGTCTTGGGTGGAAGTAACCAACAAATTTAAGTTAATCTGCCTAGAAGAAACTTGGGCAATTGACCCTATTCATATTCAGGGTTTTAAAACATTTCACCTCCCTTCCTTACCGTCCACTCATGGTAGATCCAAGGGCGGCTTAGCCATCTATGTTTCCAACTTAATTCCCTTTACGATCACGGAAGTTCCGTTAGTCTCGTCAATTTCTCAAATCCTCAAAATAGTTCCAGACAATAACTCCTGTTATTATCTCATCAATATGTATAATAACTCTTCACCCAGCGACTGTGTAAAATCTCTGTCGGAAATTACTTTGTATTTACAAGACCAAAAAGCTATGAATCAAGAGTTAAATTGTCATATTGTGTGGGGTGGGGATTTCAATGTGTATTTGTGTAACAATCATAGCAAAGGTATTTGTGGGCTTTTAGACGAGCATGATGTCCCCCTGGCCCACTTCACCCACAGTACAGTGGGTCACGCACTAAACACCTGTATTTTCGCACTAGAACTTGAATTCGCGAACATTTTAGTGTGTCCTGCTGTAGAGTTCAAGACGACTTTTCATGGTAGAGGTGCTACCACAATCATCGATTTTATTTTATGCTCTCAATCCCTAAACAACCGACTGAAGCAATTTACAACTGGCACCGACCCCTCAAGCGACCACTACTCAAATAGCATAACCATAGCATTAAATACTCCATCCTCAGCCTGCCCAAAAACAAGCCTCTTAGCGCAGCACTCTCTGGAGATGAATAAAATTAACGGTTATACTGTTAAGTGGACGATGACCAACCCCACAGAGATCACTAGTAAGATCATCCAAAAAACCCTTCCTTTAATCCACCACTGTCTGGAGACGTCATCTTCCCCCCAGCTGATCCTCTCCAGCTTTGTCAAGATATTAGAAGTCATCAGACAAGAGCTTACCCGTCCCCATAGGACTAACGACAATGATAAGGACTCAAGAGGGTGGTTTGATTCCCGTTGCCGTAAAGCGCAGCGTGCACTGAAAAATGCTCTACACAATCAGACTAGGGACCAGCCCCAAATCGCCTCCTTAAGGAAAAACTATAAGATGGCACAGCAATCCCGTAAACGGGAAATAAAAAATAATCTCTGGGCCCAACTACACCAGAGCACTCTAACCAAGGACTCCACCATGTTTTGGAGAACAGTTAAGGCCCCTTTCCTAGCTGATGAAACCGCGATACAGCATCTAGATGTGGCAGTACCCGCTGATAAATGGGTAGCACACTACTCGCAGATCTTCGGGGACAACCCCTTGACAACCGAGGCTCCCAGACCAGATGCGGAAGCTCCCACTAGCAATAACATCTTCCCTATTGACCTCCACTTCGATCTAGAGGAGATAATCACAGCACTGACTGCCTCAAAGACCGGTAAGGCGCCCGGTCCAGACGGGGTCCCCTTAGACATATTTGTGAGCAATATAGATCTTTGGTCTCCAATTGTCACACAGGTCATGTCTGCAGTTACCCAGATCGGCCTTATTGATTCTTGGTCTACTTCTGTGCTCCTGCCCATTTTCAAAAAGGGAGATCGGGACAACCCAGCCTGCTACAGGCCCATCTCCCTTTTGGATTCCCTAGGCAAGGTTGCTGGCAGACTAATCCTGGAGCGATTAAGGGACTGGGCCACAGAGAATAAGATCTTAACTGACTTACAGTTTGGGTTCCAGGAGGGCCTGGGCACTGTGGAACAGGCCTTAAACCTGACTTTACTCATAGGCAAATACGCTGGGGCCAAAGGCGGTAAACTTCATCTAGTCTATGTGGACTTGAGTTCCGCATTTGATTGCGTAATTCATTCCAAGCTATGGGCGATCCTGAAAAATCTGGGCATAGATCTTGCACTGCTGAATTTACTCCGAGAGCTATACTCGGACGCAAAAGCTTGTGTGAGATACGGTATCAAAGGGGAGCTTACTGAATCCTTTAACATCGAAAAAGGCGTAAGGCAGGGATGCGTCCTTGCTCCATTCCTATTTAACATCTATACTAATGGACTGGAGCAAGCGATGTTAGCTGATAGCAAAGATCTCCCCTGCATAAGCTCCCGCCCTATCCCTGCATTACTGTATGCAGACGATTCAGTCATCCTAGCAAGGACACCTAATCAACTTCAGACCCAACTAGAAAAATACTGCGAATTTATGTCTTCTCTTGGTCTCAAAGTCAATAAGTCCAAGACTTTCGTTATGAATATCGGGAAGAGAGCCCAAAAATGTAAATCTCTCTTTATTGAGAAGACCAGATTAGAAACTGCCACTACCTACCCCTATCTAGGTATCCTTATTGATAACCACCTGTCCTGGAAATCTGCCATATCCAGCAAAAAACTGCAGTTTCAACGCACAACATCTGCACTGACTTTGTTCTCTAGGAAACTGGGTAAGCCCGCTCCTACTGTGCTTTTGAAGATCTACCAAGCTAAATGCATGAGTGTGGCTACATACGGCGCCGGAGTCTGGGGCTATGTGTCCGCAGACGAGCTACAAATTATAGAAAACTACTTTCTGAAATACATATTAGCCCTCCCCCGTAGTGCTCCTACTTTCGGCACCCATGTGGAACTCGGTTGGGAGTATCTGACTGACATCATTAGTTACCAGCCGATTCTACTATGGCATCGTATATGGACTCAGGAGCAATGTCATCTAACTAGGTCACTAATATCTGACTGTCTCACTTTGTCCCATTGGAAAAAGATTCCTTGGCTGTTATATGTTTCAAAATTTTTGACAGATTTGAATCACCCTGCATATTTCACTGACCCTGAATCTCTATTGGACATATCCAGAAAATCTTTGAAAAAGCTATGTGCTGACCACCTAAGCGATCTTCGTTTGTGTTCTGAACTTGTCAAAAAGCCAAATGTTCATTTAACGATGGTCCAATCTTCTTATGGCATTCAACCTTATTTGTCATTTTTTCTGTCAAATTATGAGAGGTATGTTTTAACCAGATTTCGGTTTGATGTATTTTATCGCCTTGTCTCACTGCCTGTGCCCTTAGACTGGTCACGGGAACTAACAAACTGTCCCTGTGACGGTCTTACTCGCCAGTCCACTCTGCACGTAACCTTTTTCTGCGGTTTCTATAAATCCCCGCGGAAACGATGGCTGGTTCCATTGCTCCGACACTTAGGACTGAGAAGATGCAGACCGGCCCTTTTGGCACTTCAATACCTAGACACCCCGTACGTTGCCAAAACCGTAGCCTGCTTTCTCAAAGCCTGCTTGAAAACTCATTCCCAACTATTGGCAACTGTTTCCTAAGATTTTACTGACTACTGTGCTATTATTCTTGTATATAGAGTGTTAGTGTTTACTTTTAAAATGCCTGCCTTCCTTAACAGCCAATGAGCAAACCGAATTTTTACTGACTACTGTGTTATTATTCTTGTATTTAGAGTGTTAGTGTTTACATGTAAAATGCCTGCCTTCCTTAGCAGTCAATGAGCAAACTGAATTTTTATAATGTTGTAATGTTTTAAACGTACTTTTTATGATTGTAAATTCAATCGAAATAAAGTTAAAAGTAAGTAAGTAAGTATCATCTTCTATTACTTGTGCTTCAGCTGGGCTGCAGGCTATCTCTGCTGGTCTCTGCTGCCTGCAAATGACACCCTAGAGCCAAACACCATCTGCCTCCATGTTGGTTTAGTTGGTTTAGCCTGCTGCTCTTGAAAGGGAGCTTTCATCCCAATGCCTCTGCTGCACCTGCTGTGGAAGTGAGGGTTTGCTGCTGCTGCTGCTTGTGCTGTACTTATTGTAAGAGTGTGGGGAGGGAAGCCTTCACCGCTGTAACGTTCATGGTCAGTGGCGGCCGTAACAAAACTCAAATGGGGGGGATGGGGGAGGATGGGACGGAGAATTAGGGAAATAATTATATATATATATTTTTTTCATTTTCCTGTTCTGACGCTGCCGGACACCTCAGTGTTTCTTTTCTTTCCTGATGGTGTCCCAGCAGTTCCAGGCTCCCCACCCAATCCCGCCACTGCTCTCAATAGCATGAGAGCAGCAACAAGATTGGTCTGAGCAGCTTTGTTTGCCGCTCAGACAATGACTGGGAGTCTGTGCTGTTTCTTCAATCCCAGCTGTGCAACACAGCTGGGATTGGAGAAACCCAAGTGCACATAACGGTTTGGCCGGCCTAAGACAGGTGGCCAAACCGTCATGCGCACTTACAATGTGCACTCCTCCTCCTCTGCTGGCTGGGACGACTGCCAAGCCCTGCCCCACCCATACTTGGCTGGCTCTAGAAGGGAACAGGGAAAATCAAATGATAAGAAAACCAATGTATTATCATTTCATTTTTCATGTTTCCCTTAGCTGTCTCTCAGCGGGGGTGGAGGTGACTCGCCACTGCCATAGCGGAGGAGGCGTCGCTGTGTAGCTCTTCTGTTTGCACGACAGCTATTGGTTGTTCTCTGCGATAGAAAAGCTTACATGCGAGTCCTGTAAATGTTCTCTTTGTGTGTGATACTTTGCTGGTGGTCTGAGCAAGGCCGAGTGCTATAATAGCGCGCGCTGCTGCTGTCGATCCTATATCTGCCCTGATGGTGAAAGCTCGAGAACACGCCTTCACTATAAAAAGTCATAACAACTAGCTTGGTCAATGATTCTCAATATTAGTTGGTCTAAATCTTGATTTCTACGGCTCGCAGCTCACGTCTGCCCTCTGTTGGTAAAAAACACAAAAGCAGGAAAGGAATTTTGACGTACAGAAATGAAAATTCAAAAACGTGGCTTGTGTCTCATAAAATGCCCAATTGCCCATAATTCATATGAAAATGGAAGACTATCAACAGCGTCAGCTTAAACATTATCCTAGCAACCAATGCCTGTACAGAAACCAAGGTTTCTGTGCACGCCTCCACTCGGGGGTACCCAGCCTTTAGTCGACTGCATCGATTACCAGTTCACATTTCCAAACTTCCACTCAAGCCTAGATATCGACGTTCTGCCACTGCCCCATCAGAGCAGAGTCTCGAGACAGGGACTTGGCTCTGATACGCAGCCCACTGTTCCGAGAAGGGCCGGCATGGAGTGTTACGTCGACATCAACCTGGCGTGCCTCTTTCCAACCACATCCTTGTGCTCCTGAGGAATGATCCTGGCCCAGCCAGCCCGGTGCGTCACCTCTGTCAACTCAGCTGGAGAACCCACGCTACGCAGCAGACGCAGGTGAAAAAAAATGTACGCTCCTGGTTTTCCGTGTCCTAAAAAAGATACTGTTTGAAAAATAAAAGTATTTGAAATAAAAAATAAAGGATGCCTCGATCCATTTCCAAATGACCCACACTGCAGCAAATAGTTTGCTTACCACAGTATGCTTTCATTTTTCCCCCCAAATATTTTTATTGCAGGTTTGTACTCAACACTAAAACATACAAGCATGCCTTTGAGACAAGCAGGAAATAGAAGTATCATTATTGTGGAGGCTCTCGGTGGGGTAGGTAACGCCGAAATATGCTTTCCTAGGCAATTAACGACAAGGAAGCGGAAGAGACAATATGGTGCGGTATCACTGAGACAAGCCCGAGGGGTCTCACCCTCCTCAGCCAGACCGTGGTAGGCTATCCATCGTCCCTGTATTTTCTGAAATGTACATGGGCACCCCCGACACTTATAGGTCACCCTTTCTGCGGCCATAGGCAGGTCCACACCCTTCCTCCATCCCGCTAGGGTTGGTGTCATAGGAGACCCCTAGTCTGGGCCACATACCGTTTAGCAACCACTAGTCCCAAACTGCATAGGAGCAGCTTAATGCGAGTTAAATCTATGTCATTGGGTATCCCTAATAGGGCATATTACGGACCATCAGGGACTGGTGATTCTAGAATCATACTTCGCTCCTTCCGTATCTGTTCCCAATAAATCCAAATGTTGGGGCAGGACCATAGAGTGTGGATGAAGTCACTCCGGTCTCTCCCACAGCGGTGACATTCTGATGGGGATGCTCGCCCCATGTGAAATAGACGGGCTCTGTCATTGTAGTCCTTGTGTAGGACTTTTAGTGGTATAAGGCGCAGTCAAGACCTATGCCTTCTCTTTCGGAAACAGTGCCGGCTCCCAGTCAATGTCCTCTAATGGGCCTATCTCGGTTTCCCATGTTGTTCTTAATTTCCTGAAGGGGTCTGCAGTGTTATTGTTAATGGTTCTGTATATGTACGATAGTGCTTTTTCAGAGAGTTCGCCTAGGAGGAGTCTACCTTCCAAAGGGGCATATTCCGGGAGGTTTTGGGGTATCTTTTCAGCCCTCCACTTTGTATCTTTAGTGTTCATGTATGTGAAATTCGCACTGTAAATGGTGCGAGGGCCAATCTCTAGTAAATCCCCTATTTTGGAGATACCTATAGCGTCCCACGGTGCAAAGCCCTGGGGATTGGAGAATTCTTTTAATGTCTTACCCAGCCATAGTGGTGTTTCCCTTGTGATTATTGCCTCTCCAACTAATGAAAGAGTTGCTTTATCCCATGCATCAATCGCAAGTTGGGTAGCTAGTAGTAGGTGGGATTTGCCCGCCCTGCCATAGAGAAAATTATGAAAGGCATGCGGCTGGAAGTGAGTCT
The DNA here is from genome assembly GCF_964204655.1 of Triturus cristatus. Taxonomy (NCBI): domain Eukaryota; kingdom Metazoa; phylum Chordata; class Amphibia; order Caudata; family Salamandridae; genus Triturus; species Triturus cristatus. Next base: position 378,329,565 of record NC_140589.1, read on the forward strand.
GTTCCAGGGCGTAGGTGAGATGATTTCTGTCCATGTAGCCCCAATTATTAATAGCGATCATATGAGCCGCCCAATAGTAAGCCTGGGTGTTTGGTAGGCCGATACCTGCGTTATATGGGCTACATTGGAGTTTACAGGGCGTTAGCCTTGGGTGCCCATCATTCCACAGAGGGTTTCACAGTTCGACCTCAATGCGGGCAAATAATTTGTCTGGTATTCTATAGTAAGTATTTTTAAAAGCGTAAATGAATTTGGGGAGGGTAATCATTTTGAACGTTGCAGTTTTCCCCAGTGGTGTCAGTGGGAGACGTTTCCATTGTGCCGCATCTGATTGGAAGTCACAGAGTATCGTCTTAATATTGTGTTAAATGCTACACTCCGGGTTAGACGTAGCATATACCCCTAGGTATCGAAATCCTTACATGGCCACATTGAGATGGGAGAGTGGATGGGTCGAAGGACCCTCCAGAGGAAAAAGCACTGACATCCCAGTTGATCGTGTATCCAGAGTGAGATCGATAGTCCTCAAAACACCTGAAAGATTGTTGGTAGGGATATGGTGGAATAAGTCAGAAAAAAACAGAATGTTGTTTACATATAAGGAAAGTTTCTCTTCCTGAATAGGTGATTACGCCGCACGGAAGCCTATCACTTCCGAGTGGGCTCTAGTCAGGCAGGCTAGGGACTCCAAGGTCAGGGCAAAAATGAGTGGGGAGAGCTGGCATCCCTGAAGGGTACCCCTGTGAATCGGGAAGTCTGGGGATAATAAATTAATAACTTTGACAGTGGCCATTGGTTTGGTGTAAAGGAGGTCTACCCACTCTCTAAACCGGGGCCCAAATCCCAACCCCTGCAGGGTTTGCGTCATAAAAGGCCAATTAATTGCGTCAAAAGCCTTCTCAGCATCCAAGGAGAGGAAAAGGTGTGGGTCTGGTCTATGTTTGACGTGAGCGATCCAGTTGTGGAGCCTTCGTAGGTTCCCTCTCGTAGATCGCATTGGCATAAAGCCAGATTGGTCATTATTGATCAAGGTGGTAATGATGCGCGGTAGTGGGATGATGAGGACAGTAGCTAGAGCCTTGGTTTCGACATTAATGAGGGAAATGGGATGATAGGAGGCACCTGAGGTGGAGGGTTTCCTTGTCTTGTCGATTACTATTACGGTGGCTCTGTGTAGGTCTGGCAGGAGGAGCCCCACCTCTCGTGCTCTAGGGAAGAGTTGGAGCATGTGAGATGCTACAAGAGGCGCTTGTTTTTTAAAGAACTCAGCCAGTAGTTCATTGGGGCCGGGGGTTTTCCCGGAGTTAAAATGAAAGATAGCTGCGTGGATGCCTCCGGAGATATCTCAGCCTCTACAGATTCCCTATCTTCGTCAGATAGAGCCGGGAGGGTCATTCCCGCAAAATGAGTAGCGATCTGTGCCGAGTCTGCTGGGGGACGAGCATAGCAGAGATCAGTATAGAATGTCATGAATTCTCCCAATATTGTGGTATCTGTAGCAAAGAGGGAGCCGCCCCCCCCTCTATCTGGGGAACCATCTTGTGCCTCCGCCTCCCGTCGGCTCTGCCATGCTAGTAATTTGCCAGTCTTATTGCCAACGTCATACAAGGGATGTTGTGTCTCAAGTATATGGTGGCGAACTGCGTTAGTGGCTAATTCAATATATTCGGAGCGCAAGCTATCAATTTTTAGTCTAAGCCTTCATGAAACACAAATCAAAGCCGATCTTCACTTGACAGCAAGGCTTAGTCGCACATATGAGGAAACTCAACTACAGTGCGCTTATTGTAAGGGATCTCCACTGGCTCACCCTAGAAACCAGAAGAAGTTTACACAAGCGCGCATCATTTTTTAAACTCTACATCAACCAGAGTGCCTCTTCTCGTCCCCCTAAATACCTAGTAGCTACAACAGCTTAAGAAGCCTAAAAAACCTTTTGAAAAATGACTACTTTTAGAAATGTTGATTTTTGGAAATGTTTAACAGAGAATGTATTTACGCCATTTAAATCTCTTTGGAAGCTAATGGGAGTAGAACCAAATATTACATTATCTGCCTATAGCAATATCTGGAGAGGCCGACCAATCAATATCTCAGGATATGCTCATTTAAAAATTCAACGAAGATCCAAAAAATAGAAACCAGTAGGGTTGAAAGATTGCGCCCCTGTTTTAATGTGCTGTTTGCATTCATTCTGGCAGACAGGATTTTATCAGAACCTTGCAAAAACCTGCACAATACACGCCATTACCAAGCGTAGAACGGTAGCCAGTATTACTAACTTACCCCTAGAGCATGCTGACCAACTTTATCGAATGCCGTGGTGTAATCGATAAATGCTCTTTATACTGGCTGACCTTCCACTGGAGAACATAATAGATTAGCATTGATTAACGTGATCATTTCTCCCTTATTCCTTCCCTTGGACTTTAGGGCTACCATGTCAAGTCTTCCATTCTTCCTGAGCGGGTAGGACGAGCCTCCTCTTACCTCATTAAGTCCTGCTCCACGCTCAGTATCCTTACCAGCCCTGGTTAACCCAAAGAACTCTGGCTGGGCGTCCGTCTACTGCACTCAGAGCTTTGTAAAAATGCACCGTCACTTTAATCTACTACTGGATTGCACTCAGGCTTTAAATCTAAAGTGAATACAAAACCTCTAAGTTCTTATATTGTCGTTGTTATTTGAACTCAAGAATTTAAAATGAACTGATAAAAAAGTAAGCAAACAGACCTGAAGGAAAATCCTGCCAATGCCACTGAGAAGCTGCGCCTCTTGCTCCGGGTAGTACTTGGTGACGGTGTGATACGCATCTACGGCAAGCACATAGTCCTAAAGGGAAAAAGAGGAATATGTTACACACCCTTTATTTATTTCCCATTCTGTAACTTTTTTCTGTATCAACTGTTCACAAACAACGCACAGTGTTTTTTTTTTTCAGTCGCTCTGGATGTTGAACTATTAAAAATGATTTGTTTTAGTTAACTGAACAGAAGACTCCTAATCCAATGACTTCCTTCTTAACATTTCATACGACCACTCTCCAGAGGGACAGATGTAGCTGGAGCACATCATTTCGTACAGCTGTTTGTCGATGATGTGCTGTTATATCTCAGCAATGCGCAAACAGACGTAGCGCCAAGCAGCGAACGACCAAGCAGCTTTGGACCGTGGTCTGGCTTACAAGTGACTTTGGGAAAGCCCTGCCTTCCTCCTTAAAATGTTTGAATGATGAAAACGCATCGCTCTGCCACCCAATGTCCCACAGTGATAAACTTCCACATTCACTGCTCCAGATCCACCACATTAATTAACATGTACTACTGGGCAATGCACTCAAACAATGGCTGCAGTAGCAGGCCGAGCTCCGTTTGGAGTGGACTTCCACTATGGGCCACTAGTACTTTCGATTATTTTCCTCTGGTACTTACTAGCAGCACCGTGTCCCTGTTCGCACCTTCTATGGTTAGGTAAAGAGTGAACGCTTGACAGCAAGAAGTTTGTGCTCCCTGGTTGGACTGTTTCGTGAACAGCAGTCAGTTACTTAATTCGGACACGTGCCAGCTAATGACGTTCTCTTAGAAATGGTCATATTGGGAGATTCGAGCAACATATCTGGCTGCAACGCTCTGAAACATTAAAAAAAAAACTCTTCTGGGAGGATGAGACCATTCCCTTAACCACTAAAGGATTTATACATTGCCACATTCTCGAGGTCATCACCAGGCACAACTGAACTGGGTTTGCTTAAGTAAGTGTAAATGTACAGTGTGAGTCATCTAAAGTTACATCCCGCTTATTTACACTAGTAGTAGCATAACTGGAGACCAGTGTTTGATACTGGGATTAGGTGCGTGTCAACATTTTTGTAAGCATACTTTTCCACATGGTGGACATTTTAGCAGTATTATACATATTTTTGAGTCCATGGACATGATATAGAGTTTAGCAGAGAGTACCCTCTCCGTCAAACTGAAGTTCAGTTCGCCTCATTTAGAGTCGGCAGAACTTAATTATGTCAGCGACGGAGACTGCTCTGTCTCTACCACTGATATACTTGTCTGAAGGAGTAAGGGCTGGTGGAGGCTTGGCCATTTGTCTACCCAAAGTTTTTGAAGTGGGCGGAAAAATAGCCAGCATTACTATCCATCCCACACCACCATCCAAAACATGGCGGTAACTGAACTAAAAACCCATGCCATGGGAGAAAACGACCATGACATGGGAGTCAGCTTCTTAATTTTCAAAATAAAATCCTGCCCTGGGATTTTGATTTTGAAAAAATAGTATTGAACCGGTTCCTGCCAAAGGTCAGAGATGTCTGCTGGGCTGGTTGGTAAATTCGGATTACGGTTACTCCATCAGGTAAAAGGAATATTTTACCGTGTTGTCCCGCCACAGTAATTACCATACTCAGAAATCTAAATCAGCCCCAAATTTGTTTTTCAAATCTCTTAAAGAGGTTGAGGTAATGTCCTCTAAAGCCCAAAGTAGATCAGAATCCCTTGAAAACCCTGTGCTCATGAAGAAGGGTCTAAAATCTCACGTGCCCTTGACAGTTCCCTTCTCGAAAAATATTAATAATCTACAGGTAGGTATTTTTGTCTAACAGCTGATGGGACGGTGTTAATAATGGGAAATTGAAAACAGACTAAGAACAGCGGAATTACTATTAAGATAATGCTATCATACTCTTTGGTTTTGAGGTTTTCCCATTCTCAGCTCTTAATGCACCCATCACGCCAACTAAGAATGAAAAACGGAGATGGAAATGGCCCTCTATGGCCAGAGGTGATTGTTCTGATGTAGATAGTACAAGTCTGATAACCATATGAGGCAAGGCTAAGCAGGAACCATTGAAATGACCAAACATCCTTGCCTGTTCGTGATGTTCCTTATGACCCTCAGGGTCAGAAAAAGTCAGAGGAGAAGCAAGTGTGAACACAGTCCACAAGTTGAGGCCACCCCCTAGTACTATAGGCTCCAGGCTCATTCACAAGTCAAAATGCTCACATCTGGTGCTCAGGTGAGTGGTCAAGGGCGTCTATGGTTGAATGACCCAGGCCTCCAATCTGGAAATGAGGTTGTTCTTGAGAATGTCCAATTTGTGTGGGAAATTGAGACATCTGATAAGGCTGTTGGGTCTGATGCCCCTTCATTCCCTGGGTAGGGGGAGACTATCAGAGACAATGTATGCCTATTAACATACATCTACTACCACTGTGAGCTACCTTGATTCATTGCATAAAAGAGGACTGTTGTATTGGCCATGTGTCTCACCGCCACTCCGAACTGCCTTATTAGGACAGAGGATTTCCACACTAGAAATATTTCATACATTTATATGTAGAAATAGATCTGATTTCTTCTACAAAGGACTGATGATGAGATCCCCAAAATAAGGCTGCAACCATTCTTTGATGACTAAGTAATGATCATGAGATACTGCGAAGTCAGGCACATGTGGCAACCTATTATAAAGCTGGGAGCGTTTGCCCACAATTGCAAGGTCTTATTTTAATAAACAAAGGTCCTTGGCATAAGAGGAAATGATACGAATGTTTCAACATAGACTACAATGAGCACTATGGAGGTTCTTCCAATGTCCAGCCGGACAGAGGAATATTTATTCAGGCAAGATAACAGGATGGGCAAAATACAAAGCACAACAAGGATGGCGAACGGCACAGTCCTGTACCGAGCGTTAGAAAAGAAGGTGTAGGGAGTATAGACACAAGAAGGAAAAAGCAGGCAAAAAAGGGAGAGAGAGAGCAAAAGGCGGCTTACATTTACATACTAATACTGTGTAAGCTCAAACCAACAAACAACGCACTCATTTTGTCACAGTGGTTAATTAGTGGTGTTTGTTACAAAGGTCGACGTTTCGATCCCTAGCTCTCAATACTATGGGATCATCATCAGGACTAGAAATTGAACTGTTGCCTGATAGATAGTGTCAAGGAGCCTGGAGAACAGCTCACAGAGGAACTAGTAAGGCTCGGTGGGAGCCGGGGACAACTCGATGGGTGCCTGGGGTACGTTGGAATTCCGCGATGCTGGAAAGAAGGATCTCCGAGTTCGTGTTAAAGGACCGTCGGCGACTGATGAACCAAGCGATCAGAAAGACTGGAGCTTAGGGATACAGCCAGGGCGCAGGGGGCCAGAACCAAGTGTTCAAGGGCCTGCGGTGGACAGTCTAGGCAGCGGAAGGGGCTGCCGGGTAGTGCGGGACCGGAGCTCTCAAGGAGTAGCTGGCGGCCGGAGGGAGCAAGAGTCTGCTTCTCTGTTGGGCGTGATAGCACGCCCAACAGAGAAGCAGACTCTTGCTCCCTCCGGCCGCCAGCTACTCCTTGAGAGCTCCGGTCCCGCACTACCCGGCAGCCCCTTCCGCTGCCTAGACTGTCCACCGCAGGCCCTTGAACACTTGGTTCTGGCCCCCTGCGCCCTGGCTGTATCCCTAAGCTCCAGTCTTTCTGATCGCTTGGTTCATCAGTCGCCGACGGTCCTTTAACACGAACTCGGAGATCCTTCTTTCCAGCATCGCGGAATTCCAACGTACCCCAGGCACCCATCGAGTTGTCCCCGGCTCCCACCGAGCCTTACTAGTTCCTCTGTGAGCTGTTCTCCAGGCTCCTTGACACTATCTATCAGGCAACAGTTCAATTTCTAGTCCTGATGATGATCCCATAGTATTGAGAGCTAGGGATCGAAACGTCGACCTTTGTAACAAACACCACTAATTAACCACTGTGACAAAATGAGTGCGTTGTTTGTTGGTTTGAGCTTACACAGTATTAGTATGTAAATGTAAGCCGCCTTTTGCTCTCTCTCTCCCTTTTTTGCCTGCTTTTTCCTTCTTGTGTCTATACTCCCTACACCTTCTTTTCTAACGCTCGGTACAGGACTGTGCCGTTCGCCATCCTTGTTGTGCTTTGTATTTTGCCCATCCTGTTATCTTGCCTGAATAAATATTCCTCTGTCCGGCTGGACATTGGAAGAACCTCCATAGTGCTCATTGTAGTCTATGTTGAAACATTCGTATCATTTCCTCTTATGCCAAGGACCTTTGTTTATTAAAATAAGTTATTACCCGAGGTCCCTAGGCTACCAAAACGGGTTCCCTTGTTCTTTTCTCTACACAATTGCAAGGTCAGCACCAGAATGGCAGGACTGGATGGGGTTAACCTGGTGGTCCAGCAACTGGTCGCAGTGTTCAATCAGATGGATATGCCAGGATGGCGTGTGAAGCTTGACAAGGAGTACCACAGCTATGCAGAGCGCCTGTACTCTCAGACACCTTTGGGTCCATCAGAATTTCTAGGTCTTGTTGGTCATAATGTTATTCGTGAACTGGCTGGTGCCAATAGCCTCCCAGGAGATAGGAGAGCCTTTGCCAGGATGGAATTCAAGTTTGCCTCCATTTACTGGATCCTCTTGGATGGCACCAACTTAGGTTTGTGGTAGTTTACCGTGTTTAAGGAACTGATGGCTGAAGTGGTAGCAGAAGCCCCACTAGGCCGAGGAGCATGAAACAGATCCGAGGAGGCCAATGAAACAAAATGCGAGTGTACTGGTCCGGTACTTTTTGTTTTCAACTACGAAAGGTAGGTATTTTGTGTGGGTGCAAGGAAGTAAGACCCAGGAAACAGTCAGTTGTCATTTTGGACAGCATCACAAACCGAGTAGGTCAAAGTGAACATGTAGAACTTCTGTAGGAAATGATACTGATTTGTTTCATGGATATTGAATGAGGAACATGATACTCTATCCTTCTCCTTTACAAGGAAATAGTGAGAGCATTCTCACTGCCCTTTCAGAGGCAGTTCTGGTCCCCCTGATCGTAAAAATGAGGATCCTCTTGAGCTCCTGCAGAAGTTCTTGAGTTGCTGACTTGGGAAGTGGTGGTCTGAATGGAAGACGCAGTGCAAGCTGGGAGGCACTGTACTTTTACACAAATTAAAGGCACAATGCATAAGTAGTTATCTTTGTCCAGAGACAGCAATGGAGAGAAAGCCTTCCTCTCAATGGAGTACACTAAGGTTCCTGAGATGATGTTGAGGACATTGGCAGGTCAATGGGGACCGTCTGGCCTTTGTTTAGGTAGATAAACCAGCTTATTTTGTTCTCTAAAAGCATTTATTTTGTTCTCTAAAAGCATTTTTGATTGATGGTTGCCCCCTGAAGATGGAGAGTCTCTTACCAGTGCCTTGAAACTTAGGGAGAACTTAGCCTTGAAAGACTGAAACACCTTCATCAGCTGGAGGGGCAAAAGTGGTCTTGGCGGTTCAGTCTGAATCAAAGAGTTCTATGAGTCTTTCCTTAGCTTTAAGCAAGGTCTGAAAATTTAAGCCAGCACTGCCGGTCCCTGGAGAGCTGCAGGTCATGGTCCTGCTGACAGTTCCTGGGGCATCAACAGATCCACAGTTTTTTTCATTACAGCCTTTTTGACTAGGTTACACATGAACTTGTATGTCTGTACATGGTGTAAGAGTGAGGGCATTTATCTGACAAATCTGTGCCACAGGTGCAATCCACAGAAGGTCATGGTGGGAATAGCATTGGCCTGCCTAAGTGTCAAAATACCTGATTGGTACATTTTCCTCCCATGTGTCTCAAGACACTTCACCATCATGTCTATGTAACAGGATGATGCCTTGCCCTTCAGGATAGCGGTCAGTACCACAACAGACTGAACTGGAGGTTCCAAGAGATAGAGAATGGACTGAAGTTTGGAGCTTGGTACTCAACTTTGTCACTCAGCGTATCCATGAAAAGTTCTGAGCTGAAAATTAAGGACAGCTTCCCCACCACTTCTGCAGGGAAAGTGATTCACGTATTAACTGCATGCTTCATGTACTTTTTAGGTCGGGCTTATAAAGCAGCACAGCTGTCTGGTTGAGAAAGACATACTGGTGGCTTACCAAGAATATGAAGGGGATTGTAGCCCACCCATTACTATTGGTTGGCTTTGCTGTCACTCTTACTTGCCTGCTTTTAATTTAATGGCTTACTTTGTACAACCTGTCTCTGCCACTCCCTGGAGCATTGCTAATATAGTTGTGTTCTTCCACTGCTCACTTTTATGGAACTATTTTTTCTGTTATCTTAAGCACTCCACGAGAGTGCATGTGTTTTCCATCTGTCTACCTCGTGTGCTTCTCTTCCCCCCCATGCTCCATAATGCTCTCTTGCCTGTGTGCTTATTCCCTTCCACTCTGTAATGTGCTTGCCCTCATGTGCTTTTCCTGCCATGTTACTTTCCTGCCTGCGTTTGTCTCCCTGCTCAGTTCCACATTACTGTCTCTTGCCCACTTGCTTTTCTCTGCCCCCAATTGTACCCTCCTTGTTGCTTCCCTTCACCTACGCCCCCTATGTTGCTTCCCCTCCTCCCAGACCCCCTTATTGGTTCCGCCCCCATCTGCTTCTATTTTCTGATCCAACTTGGATTGGAAAATAAAAAAAGTGCTTCTCTCATTATGCAGAAATGCACCTACAAAATGACGTAGGTAGGCACATCATAGACTTTTTTTTATTCTTCCTTAGTCATGCTGCACAGCATCGCTATAAACCATTGGCAAACCGAAAAGGTCCCCCAAAGGTGAGACGAATTAGCTTTGCCAGAGCTTTTTTATTCCTGAACTTGTCCATTCCAATATCATATTGTTCTATGAGCACTATTCCACTGGAATATAGTTTCCTGTGGCACAGCGCTTATTCGCAATTGGAATAGGACCATCCCCATCATATTTTCTATTCACACATTTCCTTCTGTATTCAAGTTCTTCGACCTTTCGCTAAGAACCTGAGCTACAAACAACTTGCTGAGTTGTTATTTCATCTTGTGTCGATTTTCAATCCATGCTTAACATTTTTGAGACGTGGCCTCAAAAACGAAGGCATCTTACCGCTGAGACCTTGAAGTTGCGTATGGTGGGAGCATAAAAACGTTTTCTGCTTGCTCTCCCTGACCGTCCAGCATCCCTTTTGCTCTCCTTGCAGCCAAGTCAAATTATGTAGCCACTTGAGGCATCTCAGTATGATAACTTATATCTCACTAATCTTTAGTGATCTTCAACACATCACATCCCTTCTTCTACCGCACCTAAGGACACTTGCCTTAAGTGCATTACTTTGCACTTAGCTACACTACATAACTTCCCACCATCTAAGGCCACCATCTAAGTGTCTATTTTTTCTACATCTCAGCATGTTCCGCTCCATCTCAGTTATGAATAGCCTGAGAGGTGGTTTCATTTGTTTAAGGCATTTGTACAAAACCTCGTCTTTCGCTTGTCGCGGAAGGACGCACATGATGGAACAATTCCTCTGCTAACTGTATTTTATCAGAGAAGGTTCTATCATTAGTCTCTGGCACCTTACTCAGGCAGTCTTCTGTATTAAATGGCGAGATTTTCCAAAGTCTAAGTACACTACTTTCATCTATTATCATTATATAATTTTATAAAGCGCATAGCTACCCGACAGGGATTCCCAGTGCTCAACATATGAGGTAAAGTGTGCTGGCCAAAATAAAGCAGAAAGGTTAAAAAGCCATGTATGTAAGAGTTTTTGGAAGTTGCTAAGGGACTGACATCATTTCAGTGAATCCAGCAACGTGTTCCACAACCTGAGGCCCAGATAGGAGAAGGAGCAACCGCCCTGATGTTTTTGTTTTTTTATATCTCGGACATTACAAAAGTTCTGATTGCAGCAGCTTAGACAGCGGCTGGGGCAGTAGTGTTTCACTACCAATCGCAGCTAGCAGAGCCCTACATTGGACATGGCTTTATGCATCTAGCATAGGGCTTTGAACTGTAATGTTTTTCCACCGGGAGCAAGTGGATGTCGCAAAGCAGATTAGACATGGAGGCGTGTTTGGGCAGATGGAATAGCAGTCTGGCGGCCGTGTTCTGGACCTTCTGTAGGCGTTTGAGTGTAGTCTTACCAGCCCAAAATGAAAGAATGTTGCTTTAGACCAACCTTGACCAAATCAAGGCATTGTTAGAAATGGCGATTTCTGGTTGGCTAGGGCTTGCGCCAAAGCCAGACAGAAACCACCACTCTAGTCAGGGCAAGGAAGTTACACGCCAAAGATAACCCCTGCTCACCCCCTTGGTAGCTTGGCACGAGCAGACAGGCTTATCCCTGAGGCGATGTGTAAAGCGTTTGCGCGCGCACCCAGCAACAACACCCAAGGCCCACCACAAAGGAAACTCCACACAAGGTATTCTATAAAAATAGCCTTTGTATTATACACAACACATTAGATAAAGACACACACTCTACAATGTGCCAACAGGCACGGGCAGAATTTACAAGGGATTATATATACAGGGGACAGGGCCACCTGGACCACTGTCAGGAATTAGCACTTTTTAGAACATAGGAATAATACTGTAGTACAAAATAACATATGTAGCACACAACCAGTAACTACTGGTATCAGGTAAGTACCACCTACGCAACCCTAACCACCTTAGGAATATATTGCGCAGGGAACCAGGACCTCCCTAGTACCACCTGTACTAGGGGAAAACAAACAACCACCTTAAGTATCACAATACCCGTAGGGGTCTAAGCACATAAACACATGATGCATAACATTCAGAGGTGTAAAGCAAAGCACATGACGCATAAACACATTCAGAGGTGCAGGAAGGGTACAATGGCGCAAAAACTCACATTAGCCACCACTGTGGCAGTCCCTAGGCCAACTGGCCTTGTCGGGGCAAGGACGCCCTGCGTCCAGAAAGTCAGGGCGCGCCGGCGCAGGCTGCGCCAACCAGCGCGCACAAAGCACAACCTACACGTAGCAGTTGCCCACTAAGTGCTGGGCAACTGGAGAAATGCTGGGGCCAACGTTGGAGCCTCCCAGGGCTCTGAAACAAATGAAATGCCCCCTAGAGCCTCGCATGCTCTAAATAATACTGTGCTCCTTCGTTGGAGCCTCGTGGGCTCAATAAACAAATGTGCCCCGTTAGAGCCTCGTGGGCTCGAAATCAAGAATGCCCCTAGATAACGTAGGAGCGGCCCGCTGCCTTCCGGGGCCGCTCTGCTGATGAACAAAATGCCCCCGTTAGGTTTAGAGCCTCCCTGGGCTCTTCAAAAACAATGTGGGCCGTTGGAGCGCACCAGCGCTCAAAGAAAATATTGCGGGCCTCGTGGAAGCGCAGGCGCTCAGTCCCCATGCGGCCCCAACTCAGCACCTCTCCTCCCCAGCCTACCGCCTCGACTCACCGGTTCGTAGCTGGGGGGGAAGGGTCCTCGAGGCGAAGGTGGCGGCAGTCTTCCTCCGGCGGTGCAGGCAGGACGGTGCCCTGTAGCGAGGAGCCCTCTTCACCGGAGCTCTTCCCTCGGGGGTCTGGAATGCGGAGCCTACGGCTCTGTGCACGCCAGCGGCACGTCCCAGTGCGGGGTGGGCTCCCGCCTGGGTGGGGGGCACAGTACTTCTCCTCAGGGCCCCGGGGCGCAGGGTAGGCTCCTGCCGGCTCCGGGGCTTCCAAATCAGCACGAGTCCTCGGTGGGAGGCGGGGTAGGCTCCTGCCTTCCCACTTCCTGTTTCGGTTGTCCCGGAGGCCCGCCCCCGGCCCGCCTGACTTCCTGGTCGGGCGCCGGAGGGCGATTTATGGAGCAAATGCCGGGTGGGCACCGGCGCTTTTAGTATTCAATAAATCGAGGTGGGCACTCGATATTGTGGCAATGTCCCTGGCAGGGTGGGCACCTGCCAGGGGACCTCAGGATCAGCCCAGAACGGGGCAAACGCCGGGTGGGCACCGGCTTCCAAAAATAGAGCGCTCCTGAGCGCTAAAGGCAAGAGTAAAAGCGCTCTAGAAGTGCTGGGGTCCAGAATAAAGCGCTCCTAGCGCTATGAAACAAATGAAAGCGCTCCCAGGCGCTTAAGGATAAAAACCAGGTCCAGAACAAAGTCTTCAGAGGTGGGGGGTCAGGACTGGGCCCAGGGGCCAGCTCACAGGGCCCTCCAGCAGGGAGGCAGTCCCCAGTGGCGGTCTCTCCTGGCACCCAGCAGCAGCAGCCCCCCTCAGGTAAGATCCTGGCAGAGAACAGTTTCTGTGGGGACACAGCCCCATTTTTATACAGCAAACCCCTTTGTTCTGGGTTCAGGGTGAGGGGGAAAACCAGTCGCAGCTGGTTGGGGAGCACCCTTGATGTGCTCAGCCCCTCACTCTATTCACTGGCAGGGCTAGGGTCGTCAGTCGCACCACAGGGGGCGGAGCCAGCCTTGTGTGTGGAAAACCCTGCCCTATTCAGGACCCAGGTGTACTCCTCCCACCCATCTAGCTGCTGATCTCCCCATTCACCACTGGGTGACTCATCCTGACTCTGGGGAATCCCTAGCCCGTCACATGACATGACCAGCCAATCACGCGACAGACACACTGCACACAGAAGTGCCCACCTCTAGAAGTGGCACTTCCACACTAGGTACATGCACGCCGCACACATCATGGCGCAGCATTCACTCCCACGAGTCCGCACATACCAAACTCGGGCCTGCACACCCCACGCATCAGGAACTACTAGGGACACATACATTCCCCATGCATTCCTATGGGAGGGCAGGCCTATCTCACCACATGCACTCAGAGCACGCACGCACTTTACCCTGGGACACAGGGAAAGTGCGCAGAGACCAAAAAATTACCACACCAAGTCACCAGTAAAAAGCAAAAAAGTTCAGGGGTGAACCTGCCACAAGGGCCAAGTCCAACAGGCATGAATAACAGTACGCTGAGCAGAAAAGGGTAGCATCCAGATGATTTGTTTTATGCACTTTAGGACTGCAAAACAGGTAGAGGCTACCTTAGTAATCTGTGTTTTCATTGAAAGTTCATCGTCAAGCCAGGAACCTAAATTTGTCACTTTAGAAACAGGCACTGGTGGGGAACCAAGAATAGCCGGCCAATGGTGTGGCCCCCACAGTTTGGGATTGTTACCCACGAGAGTAATCTTGGTCTTATCTCCGTTTAGTTTCAAAGAATTGCTGCTCATCTAGGTGGCAACCTTCAGGAGACAGGAGTTCATAATGTCCAGGCCGTGAGCCTCGATAGATGACAAACAGAAGATGATCTGGTTGTCATCAGCAGAGGAGAGCAGCGAGAGGCCACAGCCTTTAATGATATCAGCCAGGGGACGCACATAAATGTTAAATAGCATCAGGCTCAAGGTGGAGCCCTGGAGTCTCCAGAAGAAAGAGAGTGACATCCAGAGGTTGAATTGGTGGAGAAGACCTGAAAAGTCCAGTCCAACAAAAACAAAGTCAACCAGGACAGTGCTGTAGCCTGGAGACCCATGTCCCCTAGGTTTTTAGGTCTCGCCTGAGCTGCCCTGGCGAGACTTTTAGTAAGTGGGTTTTAAAAGTGCTACCACAGCTTTCTGTGTGGCCTCGAGCGTGCGGTTATGCGCACATGCATGAGCAGAGGCGCCATCTGGCTTACCTCTCTCGTCGTGCGCTCAGCGCATCGCTTGCGGGCACACAGAAAGCGTGTGGACGCTGCAGCTGCTTTCACTTTTGCCATCGCGTTGCCACTCGCTCCACCCTCTCCTTTTTGAAGACCGTTTTTTTCCCAAGCATTGGCCGCGCGCCCACACAACTCCCACTTCTCCCCCTCCCCCACCACATATTGCGTCTCGCGTGCGCGGCCAATGCTTCTTATGCTTAATTGCGTGGTGGTTGCACCATGACCAGTTGGTCTGATGACGTCCAACTTCAGACATCTTTCTAGTCACTTTTGCTGTATTGAAAGCAAACGGAAACACCCTTCTTCAATGCCTATTTCTAAACTTTTTTTACGCCTGGCCCCAATATAGTTGTCTTGGGTCCGCTCGGTATGTCGGTCGGGTTCCTCCTTTTCCTCACAGAAATATATGTCACCACATGCAACCCCCCCAACCCCCTACTCCTCCCGCAGCCCCCAAACCATTCTTCAAAAAGCCGGCCCTCCTTTTGTTCACAGCCCACTCGCAGAGGCGGTGCTGGTCTCCCGCCTGCGCTCTCACCCAGACTTGAACTTGTCCCTGCAGGCAGGGCATCTCTTGCCAGCTTCTACCCCTCGCACCCACACCCCGCTGGGCTCATCCTTGCGCTTTTAATTGGAATATTTCAAGGCCATCATTACCGCTGTTACCGCCTACCACGTTTAAACTCTTATAGACTGCTGAGCTCACGGGTAATGCAGCTAAAAGGTACTTATGTTACCGAATTCAAGATTAGGGTCATTACCCCTGACTTAACCTCCCCACGTGACTGGTGAATGAATGTGGCGTGGTAATCGTTTCTAATGAAAATTGTCCACATGTCTGTATCTCTCCACCTCCCTTTTAATACATTCTCTTTATTGGGGACATTTAACAACACTAAACAATTAGTGCACGCTTCGCAAACTGGATGTCATACTTTCAGGAATCAAGTCACTGTCAGTCTCATGTTAATTCTTCTTTTCCTTCGTGTTCGGACCAAAACTCACGGTTCCTTCCCGCGCCTGGTCATCCCTGTCCTGAGGATTCTTGCCCTCTGACGTGCCCTCTGACGCGCGCTCCGACACAGCTGACCCGAGGTTAAATTAAACTCCCGGGAGGAGCAATTTCCTCATGAGTGAAAACATAAAACACGCCTCTATTACAACCTAAGAATGCGTCCAAAGACAACATAAACTCATTACCAGACTGAACAGACTAAAACGTAACTCTCCCTATACGGACGCGCACATGGCTTCCTACGCAGTTCTATTTTACCCCATGCAACGCAGGGCATGCTGCCATTCTATGACATCTGCACCACCTACTCTGCACAGAGGATATATATGTTTCAGTTATTGTTCATTTTAAAAAGCAGTGGGTGCGGGGCTTCCATACATGTTCATCTCATAATGTAAGGCACCACTGCAAGCCATGTGCTAGCTAGGGTGTCCAACGCAGGTCCAGAACCGAGGGATTCACGTCAGATTTTCAGGATAATGTATGCCTACGTAAATTAGTTTACTTTGGATTCAGTATATGTAAACCTACCATACATGGAGATTCCAAAAATCTGGAATGGATCGGAACTACTTAGCTATAGAGCACAGATACAAGCTGAGCAGGGTGCTCAGTGAGATTAAAAAAGTGTGTGTGATGATTGTAATAGCAGCGTGCTTCAGAAGCCTAACTAGGAATCCTTTCCTAGAGATGTGGCCTATGTGTGGTTTCAAACCTGTGTACTAGAATCCTTTTCTTCCCATAGTGTCCAGGAGCGACGTTTCGATAGTGCCACCGGGGCAGCCTCACCTGGTGCTGACTTTGGTGGGTGCGGCCGGCTTGTTTAAACAAGCATTGGCATAGCCAATAGGTCTCGCTTTTGGGACCTTATAAGTGTTTACCCATGCAACAGTTGATGTTGTTACACTGAGGATATTGTGGTGCATAACTAAATACTTATAAGGTCTAAAAAGCGAGACCTATTGGTTATGCCAATGCTTGTTTAGCAGTATCTTGTGAGACACGGTGAGAAAAGCTGCTCTAAGATCAAGCAGGATTAGTGCAGCTGTACTGCCACTATCTAGTGCAGTCTAAGATGCTCTGTGACTCCCAGCAGAGTGGATTCGGTGCTGTAACCAGCCTTGAATCCAGATTGCGATGGATGGATGGGAACATGTGTTTCCACAAATGATGACATTTGCTGGTTCACATGTTTTTCTAGAATCTACTTCCTGGTCACGCAGAAACAGGCGCCGGGCAAACAGAGTTAATTGTATTGCTTTGACATGAATTTCCTGTCATGACATCATGATGTTATATGTAATTAATGATATGCCTGAATGTTAACAGAACCAGGTGAATTCATCCAAAACATACGAGTGCATCCCATGCATGGAGTTGCAGCCTATACACCGCGGTGACTCACATTTCATCAGCCGTAATTCAAAGATGATTTCTTAAAATTGCTGTTTGAAGCTCATCACACCAATTGCCCAAATGAAGATCCAAGGTCACCTATGTCTAGATACAAGGCTGAAGACAAAAGATTGTACCTCGAAACAGAAGTTCCTCAATCAATGGAGTGTTTATTGGAGGTCAGTGGACATCAATCTATACGTATAAATAGCAAAAGTTGAACATATGAGAAAAATATATATCCCCTGGGCCTGGCTTTGCGTTATTACAGACTTTCTCCACTAACTTTGCCCTAGGAAAGTAATGTGTTAACCCATCTATAACAAGTTCAAAAGGGTTTTTATGTGTTCAGTAGTTGCAATAATGTACATTCCTTCCTGGATGCTGTGCTTGGTCTCTATAAGAAGGAATGATTGTTGTGGCGTTGCACGTGTGTGTCAATGTTCTACAAGGCTGATAACTGCATCTCATGATAGTTATATGATAGCGCAGAAGCAACAATCACATAAGGGAGTGGTCTTACTCCCTAGAATAGGAAAAACAGCCCCTTCTCTCTGCCTCTGCTTGTTCAAGGAAGTTTGGAAACAACATGCAACGAATTACAAAGTATTCTCATAACATGACAGCTTTTCTGGGACATATGGTTCTTTTCATTGTGCCATTAGTTTATATTGGTTCCTCAGTCAAAAACTAAACCCCCCAGAAATTGTTACGGAAGGATATTGTGCTATAAAGGTCTTACTGCTCACTTACAAATATGACACCTAGAATCAAAATAGTCCTAGAGACATTCAGGGATCACGTTACAGATACAGAACACGGAGCCACTCTGCACTGTGGTAACCTATTAAGTGTGTGTGAAATGGGAGGAGATCAGGGAAGTGTGCGGTAATACAGCAATTTGAAGCTACCAGTTTTCCTTTCACTGGAGGTGGTGGCCCAGCCTCTGTTTCAAAGTGATATATATAGAAAAAGGAGTATCACGGAAAAAATACATACAATTATTCATAGAAAGAGCACATTTAATTACCCTTTCAAAGATATCAAATAATCGAAATAGAATACATCTTGCATCATTTACAGTATATCACAAGGAAACAGGCGTTTATACAAAGAAAGATACAGACACATATATCACATACCATCAGTTCAATATATAACAAACAACAATTAACCCAAACACAAACATTTTTTATCAGTGTCCCCTTTCAAAGTATCAGGCGGACCACTCGGAGGTAGTCAAACTAAACAGTGGGGAACACAAGCAATGAGGGCAAATATGACCCAAACTTTGTTCCAGGTGTCCCAGCGACAGTCTGTAAATCACTGAACCTCAAGTGACTCCTCCATCCAATATCTGTCGACGTGACCACGTTTCAGCCAAAGTAAACTTCAGGCCTCTTCAGGACAGGGGTTAAATGGCAAATGTATCTTCCAAATTCAAATTCAAAATAAGCTCACTAGAAATCGAGGGAAACGTTCTAGTAAACGCTACTCGCGCTTCAATACTGTTCCTTCGGCAGAGATCAGAACACCGGTTCTCCACACAGTTTTCGGTCAAACTCGGACAGTCTCTTTGCTCAAATCCTCATTAGCACGCCAATCCAAACCAACGCGGGTTCCGAAGTAACGCTTTTACTTTGGCTGAAACGTGGTCACGTCGACAGATATTGGATGGATGATGCAAGATGTATTCTATTTCGATTATTTGATATCTTTGAAAGGGTAATTAAATGTGCTCTTTCTATGAATAATTGTATGTATTTTTTCCGTGATACTCCTTTTTCTATATATATATATTGTCCCTTATACCCAGGTATCACAGGGTGATTTGGGTATAACTCTGTTTCAAAGTGAAGCAGCGATCCCCTAAAGTCGGGTGCAGTGAGTGAGGACACTCACATGAAGGAGAACACCTGGGGCTCGCTGGGTTACCTCTATGTGGCACACAGTCCTGACAACATCTTTGCCTCTGCGCCTGAATCTGTAATATACACCGGTGTAAAGACAAAGGATTCTACCATTTCCATGGTACCACGCAAATGAGGGCATGCCCCCATGGGATAGTGTGAGGGCACAGTTAGCACTGCGTGATCCCTGTTACAAAAGGGCCACAAAAGCATCTGTGGCCCTTTATAAAGTACACAGGGACTAAAACGCAGGCTTGTGGAGCCTGTTGCGCCACTAGGGCAGTATGTAGAATATATCCCTGGGTGCACCGCAAAGGATGGTTACCTACAAAAGTGCTGTGTATGAAGTTCTGATGATTAAAATTAACAATAGCCTCCATTTAAAAAAAGTGAAATGCAAGTGATAATTATTATTATGTAAATCAGGTCAGAACGGGCACACTTCCACTGATTTGTTTTCAACACTGACATAATTTGGAAATGATTCAGAAAGATAGTAAAGGCTTGAGGACTTTACCTGTAAATAAATATTAAAACTCCAGAGAACACAAAGTCAGTAGCTCTATGTAAATTTTCGAACAGAACACGAACCTAGTGGCTAAGATAATTAAGACTGCTTATGTGAATGGACATTGCTATAGCGCCGCATAAGATCTTTGTTTCTGTGGGAAACGCTATCGATCACCGTGGCTGCAGAAAACACGAAATGGCTGTGAATTGAGAACAATGCTCCTACATCTGCCGTCTTTCCCTTTAAACGTGTTAAGAAATGCACTACCCTACTCTAAGAGTTTATGTTTTAGGTCTCCCCGCAAGTGAACACCTAGAATGAACTACATTCTGCCCACCGAAGTAGCTGCCAATATTGACCAGATAACCTAATGATTCGAGCCCTTCGTGCTTTTCCCGCGTCTTCATGCTCATAAGACTCGACGAACATTATCTGAAAATGTGAAAGGAGCTGGCATAAAGGAAATATACAATCTACTCACAGTGCGACCTTTAATTGTAATATTTAAGAAAACATATTTTTGGCTAAGGGTTCTTCAGTGAAAGATTTTCAGGGCTGCAGTCGAGCATCAAAGAGTGAAGAGCGCAAGGACACGAGACTCCAGGTTTGTTAGTGAGAGATATTTAGGACATCCTTCAAGTTAAGAGGTTTCTTTACTGAAGATAACACACAAGAAATATGAACTTCCTAATGCTAAGGCGCCTGCTTCAGCTTGGGCATACCGCACATAGAGTGGAACATGTTGCAACAACCTTAATACTGAGATATTATGATATGCTTGGGCAAATTGCAGACTAAACCACTGGAAAATGCAAACTATTCCCTTCCTTTCCATTCTCAGCAGACGAAAAGCTGAAAACGGATAAGGAAATTTCATGCAGCCCTGCCTTGCAATATACAGCCACTAGATGGCAGCAGACAACGCAAATTAGAGTTAAAGCCTGGTCGGCTGAAAATGAGAAGGATGAATTTGGAATTATATTAGTAATTAAAAAACAATGGTATAAAAGTGCTGTGCTATACTTAAATAACTGAGGAAATAATTGTTGATATTAAATACAGAGAGAGATCCTGACAAAGTCTCAAAAAAAGCAAAATATAACATTTTGATTCTATCCTTTTAGTTTTTTAAATATGCACTTTAATAGGCACATTAAAAATAACAGGCTTCAGTTAAACAACGTATCACTATTAAGCGATTATTTAGCATAAGTAAACAAATATGCACTGATCCTGTTCTGAAAATCTCCATTATTTACTACTTGTAATCCCCACTGAAGGCAGCAAGCAGCCTTTGGAAGCAGCGAGCCCTTATCGCACACAGCACAGCCTCAGTCGGCTGCTGTTTAGGGGCTGCTGACGTGGTACTTTTGAGCCAGAAGTCATACTGCAGATAACGACTGCTGGTAAGCTTTCGGAGGAAAATGATTTTGCCTCTCTTTCAGACTGTATGTGAACAGGAGTAAGAGAAAAGAAACAGAATTATTTCAGCTAAAACGGTGAAATGTTAATCTCAGAATGGCGAAAGGCATACATAAACATAAAAACGTTTTAGAGTTTTCAATTATTACGTAAATCTTCCTTGCTCTTTTATTCTCGCTGTGTTAAGTATCCGTTATCAGGACCTC
This sequence comes from Triturus cristatus, assembly GCF_964204655.1. Classification (NCBI taxonomy): domain Eukaryota; kingdom Metazoa; phylum Chordata; class Amphibia; order Caudata; family Salamandridae; genus Triturus; species Triturus cristatus. Next base: position 378,350,504 of record NC_140589.1, read on the forward strand.
AAAGTGGTGAAAGGTTTTCGTCGCCACGCGGAATGAGTCAATGTTTAACAGGGGACAGCAGATGGCGCTACAGCTACATACTACGCTCCCAAAACAGCCATGGCCCTGGTGCATCAGTGAAGCTAACTAAGGTCGAATGCACCAGTCAGAACAGCATCAACGACCAGATCCATTAACGCCATGAGACCTTAAGAGCTATGAGCTGCAAAAATCAATCTCAGTTGAAAATGTCCCCATTTCTTCATTTCCTGCCTAGATTCGGAGGGCAGTGTCTTAAATGCGAGCTAAAGTCTTCCGATGAGCAGACTTGCTCATTCTAACGACGGTACTGCTGATAATTCATGTGCTCCCTTCAACTACATTACATTTGGCCATTATTACCGGAGTGTATACCGATGTTTTAGTATGCTCTACAGAGAAGTGTTTCCATCCTGATGGGCCATCCATGCGAAACATCTGTAATCATTTTTTTCCGCGGCTTTCACGCTTTCTGTTCTTTCCATAGAACGGCATGATTCATCTTCTCTCTGTAGACATTCTAAATTAAAGAAGATCTAAGAGTGGGACTAAAGTCAATCCTGTAAATGCTATAAAACGTCACCAGACGGGGGCGTGACCCGCGGTCATATAGGGACACGAAAGACTAAGGGACTCCTCATCCCAACAATAAATCACAGCCCACTACTTCTTTTATTTAGCAAAAAAGGCCACTTTATTAAGACGGGTGCATTTTGTAACTTTATGTAAAACAGTATTAACAACTCAAGATTCCCAATATCTTAAAATAAATCAATCCCCAAATTAGCTTAATATAGCTTCAAAAACAGAAACCGTGGTCATCAATCATCCTCAGACGAATTGCACTCATGTTATAGAAAGCCTCATCATTTTTCTTCCCCTCCCCGTGTCCTGTCCATACCCCCTCCCCCGAGGGATGGATAAGACTGCTCAAGACTGTTCACCCCCCAAAAAACCCGCCTACAGACTCTACATGAAAAACCTATACCTATATTTTAGTGGTGGAAACGTTAAATGTATTCCACGAAACCTAAAGCCTGTGAATAAAAATTATTTTGCAAAAACAAACTAAAAAGGGGGTGGGTCAACGGAGAATTTTTTTTTTTACCATCCCAATGACCGCCGCCGCGAGTATCTTCCTGCCCAAAACACCACTATGTATAACCTCCCCCTAGATCCCGCCCTCCCTCACCACTACATGCACCTATCCGCACGTGGACTGCTCCATTGTGCGAAAACACCCAGGGGGAGACCGGCTCGCGCCAAGCTCCTCCTGGGTCCCCCCTTAACAGTTGGTATCCTGTGTGTGCCTCTAGTTACTGGAAATACAACTGAATGGCTAGGAGCCGGCAACACATAATCTGATTGCATTTGGGATAGCTTGCCAGGTAGAAACGGTGGCTAGTTGGAAAGGCAACCCCTTCCATAGGTCAGCTGATGTGCCACTTAGGTGAGTGTGTGTACATACTGGGTGCAGCCAGTAAGAGCAGAGTCTCACATTCTCTCTGGTTAGCTCCCTTGACAACAGGCACGAGCCACTCTCTGACTTCCGTGCGCACGTATGCTGATTAGACGGGTCTCTGAGCGGCCCAGTGAAGGAGAGCTCAAGGTACCTTACAAATTCGGGAAAGAGACGGGATCAGGTAGAGGGGCTGAATCCTGTAAATTGCCTGTACTTTGGTGGAGTGAGGACAAGGTAGGGAAGAAAGGCCAGTAAGGAACGTGTACGAGGAGAGAAGGATCCTGTTGGCCGAAAGAGGAGTTCTTGTATAACTGATAGTGGTCCGAGAGGGGAACTTTGGCTTCCTGGCTGCCTTTACCCACACAAGCCCAACTGAGTGTGGATCCGCGGATTAAAATGATTAATCGATAGCAACCAGGCACCGAATCATCTGAGATATTGCATCTCAAGAATACAGGAGCTCAATGTTTGGAAACCAGGTGTATGAACACCTCATTGACTGCAGTGATAGTTCTTTTCGCCTTAACTGGTAAATTCAAACTATCATTGGCTTATGTATTAAGCTTGAAGCCCAAGCCCACGCGTCTTACTTGGAGCTCCTAATGTACTCTTACTGTGGTTTTGAACTTGGATATTTCATTGAGCTTAGGCCAAAACACAAATGACTTCAAATAAGGACAAGTACACTTCATATCAAGCAGAGGTGGATTCGGAGACCCAACAGAAGAAAAGGAATGACATCCATTAGTACGGGTATGCAGGGCACGAGTCGGGGGTACACATAGGTGAACGGCGTCCACCCACTATTTTCACAGGGTGGACGCCATCCCCCATGCCAAGAAGTTAGGCCCCACAGAAATATGTTGAACTTGCCCCAGTGTAAGACACAGGGACACGTTCAGCAGCGCCTGTACGCTGTCTGCTTTCCATTCCCAGCAGCAACTTGCAGGCAGCTAGGGAGCATTTTTTCACCTCCAGCTGGGCCTCCTTTTGTTTGTATATGCTGACTGGGGGCCGCCTGGAACCTTACATTTAAATGTAAATGCCACAGAGGGAAACAAAGGCACACAGCTTGCCTTCTCTTCACAGGTACTTAAGAGAGGCATGCCTTTGCCTTTGTTCTGTCCCTGTATATAAATGCAGACACTGTAAGACTGTCAGATGGGTTAGTCTGTCCCAGTATTAACACAGATAATTTAAATAGCACTATTTTATTTTTATAGCGCTACGTCGTGATGTCATGATGTCATTACTTGGTCAGTCCCCCCACTTCTTTTTATAGGACTTGTGGTACGGTAGCTCACTACAATATGATGACGACAACAACTGTATTTAAACTCTTTCTTTTCACAAAGGACACACTGCCGCTTACAGTCCTAGAGAAACATAAGCATATCCTAAGCATTTTGATGTTCGAGAATCCACAAAGTATTATTAATATTGGTAACCAGGTACCAAGTGCAGTTAGTTGACTGAAATGAAGTCTTAGTCAGCGAAGCACAACACTTGAAACAAACCTTTCCAAGAAGGGAATTGCAGATGAACACAGTTGTCAACATCCTGAACAGGAATATAGGAGCATACTCCCCAGAGAGGGTGTGCTACAGCGCCTCTCAGTAAATGAGCAAGAAACAAAGGAAATGGTCAAATGTGGCACATACGCCATTAGGTGTGCAGATGTATGTAAGCCCATGGTGGCTCCAGGTAGCTCAGTGGATAGCCCACATAGGCCAGCTCTTCATTATTCCACACACCTGAGATAGTGGTGCCTGACTGCCAGACAGCTTGGACTTTTAGAGGGTCTTTGGGCTCCAGGGTGAAATAGTCCTTTACCAGTTTCCATAACTATTGAATGCACGGAGTTCCCGAAACAACAGCATCATTCACAAAACAAGTTAATGTTGCTTTTTGGGACCAGGCTACGGTGAGAAAAGTCTGTGGCTTAGAGTGTGTGCTGCATGGTTACTGTCAGAAGATCAGAGTGGGTCTCTCTGTTGAGGGAAGTAGGAGCGAAGAGGAGATGGGGACTAAAGCCACCAATCGGGGCTCTTCAGCAGGAGCCCGAGCATGGGACTTTTGTGTACGTGTACTTGAGATACCCTTTTGATGTGTAGGGTCGCAGGAGAACACTGTACTCCTTGATTGCATACAACAAAATCAGAGGCTCCTTGAGTTTAGAATCTCCTGGCTCAAAGCCCCTATGGCAGTGCTCTTCAAACTGTTGTGTCAAGCACTTCTCTCCCCCGAGCACAGTGTTTTGCAGTCAGGCCCTCCTCAAATGCCAAGGGCAGCGGATGAATCCCAGGGTATGGAGTCTACCTGAATCTCTGGCACATTGGGAATTCCACTGGGGCAGAAGCCACATACTTGTCCCCACATCAAAGTCAAATATAAACCTCCGCTCAAAAGTGCCACCCTGACCTTTCTTAACAAAGTTCTATCCTGAAAACTCTCTAAATGTCCACCCAAGCTCTCACATAGGCAAGGCCCTATCTTGACTTCATGTGCAAAGCACCTCCCAGACACCACCTTCAAAGCCCTAGCCTGGCCCCATTCTACAGAACTAGAAAGAGTACTACCCAGGAGAAATGCCTTGAGCTGTTAATGCTCAAGCCGCAGTAGCATCCTCACCTATGAAAGAGCCCTTAGTTTGCCAGTGCCCGGGCCGCTGCATGTATGCTCCCTCAGTATGAGTTCCCTAGGCAGCAATCAACCAAAAGTATCCATATTCATAGTTAGATCCTTTGATTACAGCAACTGACAACTAAATATTTAGCTTATTCTGACAAGCCACATAAATACCAACACACAGAAATAACTTGATTCTAGGTAGGGCAATAGGCAGGACTTTCCTACAGATCAGGATATGAGTGACATATCGCAATAACACGCTTTCCTGGGATTGCTCGAATATGAATTTACCTTGAAAAAATGAAAGGCAAGAGGCGTTTGGCAAAAAAATAACAATTGGTTTAATTAAACGCAGCAGCCGAGAGAGCAGACAACAGCATCAGGGTCTGAAGATTGTCTCAAAGCACATTGGTTTCAGCCATCATTTTATACATTACATTAAGCATCATAAAACGATTGATGCATTCCTTCGGGGACAGAAATTTGGACATAGTCACAGGGCCATAAAACTGCTCGTTTGATAAGTGGCGTAGGTGGGCCTTGACTTTGGTTGGACACAATGCAGGGCCAGTGGGTACGTGTCCAGATGTCTGGCATGTTTTGACTGGCTGTGGGTTCCTTACTTAGTGTGGCATCTGACTTTATGGTGTGTTTGGGAATGCGTCTCCCTCCGGCCAAACGTGTTTTATTGGGGTCAATCTCCATTTGGTGTTGCTGTCAATCAGTTGCTTCAGACCTAGGTCGCAGGGCCTGCCTGACCACGTATTTCTTTTTTTTCACAACACGTTATTGGCATTTAATACAGTACAGACCGGGAACATCCGGTACAGTGGAAAGGATTGTCTCCGATCAACAACTATATTCATGTCAGATAAATGTGTCTACAAACCCGGCTGTAATGCTTTGTATACTGCATTGTATACTTGAACTTAACATTAAACAATATGCATCCAAGTACCCCGCATCCCTCCCCGAACCCCCGCCATCTTCATTAAGTATGTATCGTAGTCTGACCCATATCTGTAGATACGTATTCACATGCTAAGAACTTGTTGTTAGACCTGTCAGCCCTAGGGTGGTCTTCCCTGTATTTTTGCCCTTGCCTCATTTTTTCCACCCTCTTTTTCGTTGGCCTTAGGTCTCCAAACGCCTTTTCACTGCTAATCGGTGTTAAGGTGCAGGTGCTCTCTTCCCCCAAGATGGCTGCCACAGGCCCCTGCTACTGCGGAGTGGCCTTCTTAGTAGCACCCTAGTTGCCAGGAGCTGGCTGGGACCCTACAACAATGTTGCGACACCAGCCCGTCTTTTTGTCCTATAGCTAGAGTGGGGAAGCTCCTGGAACTTGCTGGAACCTTCTAGAAGAAGGGTGGGGTTTTGCTTTTGCCGCCTTAGAGGGTGGTCACCTGACCTAGGGCTACTTAAGGAAAGGAGGGAACATTTTTTAGTGAGTTGGGGCGACGCAGACCTGGGGGAACCTACAAAGGAGTTTTAGGCGGTAGGGCCTAGTCAGGGACCTATGCCACTGAAAGTGACAGGGCTTAGGTGCTGCCTTTTAAGTTAAGAGAGGGATCCTGAACTAGCCCACTGATCTGGCCCAGTGGGAGGGGAACCCAGGGACAACCTACCAAGCCTGACTGAGGACTCCCTTCAGTCACCAACTCAACCTACCCCCCCACCCAAGGAACCAAACTACGAAGGGCGCCAGATCCAACCAGCGCCATGAAACTTACCAAAGAAACTTACCACAGAACTTGCCTAAGAAACTTACCACAGAACCTTACAACAGAAACTTATCACAGAACTGCTGGGGGATCGACCAGGTACCTGCGCATTGCCACTTCTGCGCTCCCTGACTTAATCTGGGGCCCCTTCCTAGCTTGTTCTGCCACTGGCGTGTGGCCTGCCACCTCCCAGCCTACCTGCCCTGAAGTGCGGCGTCATCGTGGGAGCAAGGGGGCGCTAGGCGCTGAACACATCGCCACCACCCGAGCTGTGGGCCAGCCCTTAATTTCTGCCACCCCCGTCGGGGATCCTGAAAAGCAATCGCTCACCGCTGCGGCCCAGGGCCGGAAAGATTGTCCCCTTCATCACCAGGGCCCGCGGAGAAGCCCGGGGCCCCGTTGCTGCTGTCGCAGCCGAAGTAACGTGGTCCCCAGGGCGGAGAAGGCCGCCGGAAAGCAGGGAAGGCCTCGTTAGGCCGAGACGTCTTGCCGAGGCCGCGTAGGCCTGAAGCCGAGGCCTGAGTCACCTGACGGGGACGGACTGCCAAACGCCACCCCCGCCGCTGTGCTATTCGTTAACTGGGCCGCGCCCCCGCAGGCCGCACTGCCATTGGCGGCTGCGGGCGCGAGCCACAGAAACCTGCGAGGGAATCCCAGAGTCCCCCGGCACCAGAGGAGGACCCGGGACCAGTGCCTAATCCCTGCGGAGATCCCCGGCCACGTCTGGACCGGCAGGGAGCCCCGCACCATCCCCCTCGACCCGGACATCGCCGGGAGTCCTACGCGGCTGGCGGGAGGGGCTTCGTGAAGAGTGAGCCCCCCCCCCCGGCCGCGGAGCTGCACAAGGGCCCGGTGAGGCCGAAGATCAAGGTAACCCCTGGGGAGGAGGGCGGAAGGCCGGGGAGAAGCCTGAGACCCGCCCCTCCCCCGGGGACGGTACTAATATAGCCCGGTGGGCCCCCATCGCCCAAAAGGAGAGGGCGACTCGAGACATAAGGAGAGCCTCGAGTAACGGTCTCCACGGCCCAGATAGATCCCTTAAGGAGGGGACCCGTCGAGGCCCTCCTGGAACGCCCTGATCGAATGCCATGTGTCAGGCTCCAATTACATGCCATGCTTTGAAGCGCTATTGATTGGCTATGTGCAGCGCTATGCCTACATGCTATGTTTTGGAGCGCTATTGATTGGCTACGTGCAGCGCTATGCCTACATGCTATGTTTTGGAGTGCTATTGATTGGCTATGTGCAGCGCTATGCCTGCATGCTATGTTTTGGAGCGCTATTGATTGGCTACGTGCAGCGCTATGCCTACATGCTATGTTTTGGAGCGCTATTGATTGGCTATGTGCAGCGCTATGCCTACATGCTATGTTTTGGAGCGCTATTGACTTGCTATGTGTAGCGCTATGCTTAAATGCCATGTTTTGAAGCGCGAATGAATTGCTAGGTGCAGCGCTTTGCGTAAACGCTGTGTTTGACGCTCCCCAGGATCACCAGGTGTCGCGCTTTGATTCAAGGCCAGGTTTTGATGTTTTAATTAACTGCCAATCTATTCCTAATGAAATGCTTTTGATACTAATGTTGAACTAGATAAAACTGATTGGTTTTATTCAACCTACTGTGTGGTGTCAATTATTGCCTGCGTTTCCTGTCTCAGTGGATGTGTGTGCTGTATGGTCACTTTACACGCAAGCCTTTGGATGCCTACCTGCTCGCGCCACTCTACCCCCATAGGGCCTGGTGACCCCCGGTCCTACATTGTTGGCGAGCGGTGGGATAAGGACCTGTGACTATACAGCACCCTCCAGTGAGACGGAGGGCGCCGCAATTAGACGCCTATTGTGTATGTTAGCTCTGCATCTTTTATTGCTGCATTAATTGTCCCCCACTGTCTAGACTGAGTGTGTGGAGGCCTGGTTAGCCCAGTACTGTTACCTGCATCCTAGTATTTTTCCTTGATGTCTAGGTCCCCACCTGTCACAATGGAGTTCCAGTTAGCCAACCTTGAGGGGTATACAGTAAGGCAGCTGAGAGAATTCGGGCAGGGGATGGGGTTGCCGGGGGTGCGGAGAGCCAAAGGACCGGAACTCAGTACAGCCTTAAGGGCATGGGTTGAGGCCCACCGAGAGGGGATGAGGGACAGGAGGGGCAGGGTGCACCTCAGGAGGAGAGCGCGCAGGAGGAGCTAGACCTGCTCAATGTTGATGTTTCTGAAAACTTGCCACCAGAGACACGTTCCGAGGCAAGCAGTAGGACAGGGTCTAGGAGGAGCGCGTCACCAGAAGAGTATGAGGACAGGAGGGAGGAGAGGCAGTTGAAGTGGGAGCTTGCCAAGCTAGAACAAGGAAGGGAAAATAAAAGATTAGCGATGGAAGAGAAGAAGCTCGCGCACGAGCTTCAGCTTAAAGAGTTGGAGCTGCGAGCTCTACAGTTGAATGCGTCCACTAAGGATAATGGTGGCAGCGTACCAAAGGCTCATCAGGAGCCAAAATTTTATCTGCCCAAGAATGCTCCGGCCACCTTCCAGCGGTTGGTGAACCAGGTGCTATCTGGCCTGAAGTCCTTCTAAGCGGCATATCTGGATGACATAGCCGTCTTCAGTAGCACCTGGGAGGACCATCTGCAGCACCTCCAGGAGGTACTGCATGCTCTGCAACGTGCTGGTCTGACTATCAAAGCCAGCAAGTGCCAGATTGGACAGGGATCTGTTGTTTACCTGGGACACCTGGTGGGCGGGGGTAAGGTGCAACCCCTCCAGGCCAAGATTGAAACTATTCTGGCCTGGGAGCCCCCCAAGACCCAAACTGCGGTCCGAGCTTTCCTCGGCCTCACTGGGTATTACCGCCAGTTTGTCAAGGGATATGGTACCATCGTAACCCCCTTGACAGAATTGACGTCCAAGAAGCAGCCACGTAAAGTAATCTGGACGGCTGCTTGCCAGGAGGCATTCGAAACTCTGAAACACGCGATGTATACCACTCCGGTGCTTGCGACACCGGACTTCGCAAAAGAATTCATTGTACAGACGGACGCCTCAGAGCATGGCATAGGTGCGGTGTTCTCGCAACTCAACACCGAAGGCCAAGACCAACCTGTGGCCTTTATCTCCAGAAGACTCCTCCCTCGGGAACAACGATGGAGCACCATCGAGCGAGAAGCCTTCGCGGTGGTCTGGGCTCTGAAGAAGTTGAGGCCATACCTTTTTGGCTCTCACTTCCTGATTCAGACGGACCACCGTCCCCTTCGGTGGCTCATGCAGATGAGAGGCGAAAACCCCAAGTTGCTAAGGTGGTCCATTTCCCTACAGGGGATGGACTTTCGGGTGGAACATCGGCCCGGAGTTGACCACGCCAATGCAGACGGTCTCTCCAGGTTTTTCCGCCTTAGCGATGAGAACTCCCTAGAGGTTGGGTAGCTCTCCCCTCTTTCGGCTGGGGGGGGGGGACGCGTGTTAGACCTGTCAGCCCTAGGGTGGTCTTCCCTGTATTTTTGCCTTTGCCTCATTTTTTCCACCCTCTTTTTCGTTGGCCTTAGGTCTCCGAGCGCCTTTTCACTGCTAATCGATGTTAAGGTGCAGGTGCTCTCTTCCCCCCAAGATGGCTGCCACAGGTCCCTGTTACTGCGGAGTGGCCTTTTTAGTAGCACCCTAGTTGCCAGGAGCTGGCTGGGACCCTACAACAATGTTGCGACACCAGCCCGCCTTTTTGTCCTATAGCTAGAGTGGGGAAGCCCCTGGAAATTGATGGAACCTTCGAGAAGAAGGGTGGGGTTTTGCTTTTGCCGCCTTAGAGGGTGGTCACCTGACCTAGGGCTACTTAAGGAAAGGAGGGAACATTTTTTAGTCAGTTGGGGCGACGTAGACCTGGGGGAACCTACGCAGGAGTTTTAGGCGGTAGGGCCTAGTCAGGGACCTATGCCACTGAAAGTGACAGGGCTCAGTTGCTGCCTTTTAAGTTGAGTGGGGGATCCGGAACTAGCCCACTGATCTGGCCCAGCGGGTGGGGAACCCAGGGACAACCTACCAAGCCTGACTGAGGACTCCCTTCAGTCACCAACTCAACCGAACCCCCCCCCCCATCCCCCGAGGAACCAAACTACGAAGGGCGCCAGATCCAACCAGCGCCAAGAAACTTACCAAAGAAACTTACCACAGAACTTGCCAAAGAAACTTACCACAGAACCGTACAACAGAAACTTACCACAGAACTGCTGGGGGATTGACCAGGTACCTGCGCTGTGCCACTCCTGTGCTCCCTGACTTAATCTGGGGCCCCTTCCTAGCTTGTCCTGCCACTGGCGTGTGGCCTGCCACCTCCCAGCCTACCTGCCCTGAAGTGGGGCATCATCGTAGGAGCAAGGGGGCGCTAGGCGCCGAACACATCGCCACCCCAGAGCTGTGGGCCAGCCCTTAATTTCTGCCACCGCCGCCGGGGATCCTGAAAAGGAATCGCTCACCGCTGCGGCCCAGGGCCGGAAAGATTGTCCCCGTCATCACCAGGGCCCGCGGAAAAGCCCCGGGCCCCGTCACTGCCGTCGCAGCCGAAGTAACGAGGTCCCCAGGGCGGAGAAGGCCGCCGGAATGCAGGGAAGGCCTCGTTAGGCCGAGACGTCTTGCCGAGGCCGCGTAGGCCTGAAGCCGAGGCCTGAGTCACCTGACGGGGGCGGACTGCCAAACGCCGCCCCCGCCGCTGTGCTATTCATTAACTGGGCCGCGCCCCCGCAGGCCGCACTGCCATTGGCGGCTGCGGGCGCGAGCCTCAGAAACCTGCGAGGGAATCCCCGAGTCCCCCGGCACCAGAGGAGGACCCGGGACCAGTGCCTAATCCCTGCGGAGCTCCCCGGCCACGTCTGGACCGGCCGGGAGCCCCGCGCCTTCCCCCTCGACCCGGACATCGCCGGGAGTCCTACGCGGCTGGCGGGAGGGGCTTCGTGAAGAGTGAGCCCACGCCCGGCCGGCGGAGCTGCACAAGGGCCCGGTGAGGCCGAAGATCGAGGTAACCCCTGGGGAGGAGGGCGGAAGGCTGGGGAGAAGCCTGAGACCCGCCCCTCCCCCCGGGGACGGTACTAATTTAGCCCGGTGGGCCCCCATCGCCCAAAAGGAGAGGGCGACTCGAGACATAAGGAGAGCCTCGAGTAACGGTCTCCACGGCCCAGATAGATCCCTTAAGGAGGGGACCCGTCGAGGCCCTCCTGGAACGCCCTGATCGAATGCCATGTGTCAGGCTCCAATTACATGCCATGCTTTGAAGCGCTATTGATTGGCTATGTGCAGCGCTATGCCTACATGCTATGTTTTGGAGCGCTATTGATTGGCTATGTGCAGCGCTATGCCTACATGCTATGTTTTGGAGCGCTATTGATTTGCTATGTGTAGCGCTATGCTTAAATGCCATGTTTTGAAGCGCGAATGAATTGCTATGTGCAGCGCTTTGCGTAAACGCTGTGTTTGATGCTCCCCAGGATCACCAGGTGTCGCGCTTTGATTCAAGGCCAGGTATTGATGTTTTAATGAACTGCCAATCTATTCCTAATGAAATACTTTTGATACTAATGTTGAACTAGATAAAACTGATTGGTTTTATTCAACCTACTGTGTGGTGTCAATTATTGCGTGCGTTTCCTGTCTCAGTGGATGTGTGTGCTGAATGGTCACTTTACACGTAAGCCTTTGGATGCCTACCTGCTCGCACCACGCTACCCCCATAGGGCCTGGTGACCCCCGGTCCTACACTTGTCATCCGATGATTGATGAGGATTCTGTAGTGCTTCTATTGGCAGACCTCTATAGTCGGCCCATCTCTGCCCTGACCACGCATTTCTGACTTGGGTTTGAGAGGGAATTCAACAACGGACATGTGAGTTCGTTATTATACGTACAGATATGATGGTATACATCAACATCCTATTTTTCAATATTAACATTACCCCCTCTAGTTGAATTGTCAACAAAATCATTTACCCCATACTTCATATACATTAAATGCATTTTACCTAATTTGAAGACTGTGTTTTTACAGCAGGAAACCCCCACTTGTAGAAAACCACACAACAATGAAAATAGGGAGCAACAACAGGCACATTCTGGTCACCAATCGAAGAAACCAGGAAAACATATCAAACAAGCATTGGTATAGCCAATAGGTCTCGCCTTTGGGATCTTGTAAGTTTTTGGCCAGAGCGATTGGCTTTGGCAATGTTTTAAGCTATGTTGAAGAGCTCTACAGCACCACTCTACAGCACCACTCTACAGCGCTATTCTACAGTACCCCTTTACAGCACCACTCTGCAAGCACCACTCTGCAACCACCACTCTGCAGCACCACGCTACAGCACCACTCTACAGTACCCCTTTAAAGCACCGCTCTGCAGCACCACTCTGCAGCACCACTCTGCAGCATGTAAATGACCGCTACGGGAGTATTACAGGAGCATTATTTTAAGAAGTGCAAAATGGCTTTGAGAATTGACCGCAGGGTGTTTAAAGAGATGGGGAATATCGTGCAACTGGTAGAGTTAGGAATTGCATGGGAAGATGGGAGTTCAGAAGCAGTCTGCAGACGAGAGAAGCGGAGCATTTCAGGGGTGGGGTGGAATGGAGGAGGCAGTGATGTGCGGTACCACCAGATGCCAACTTTACCCAAGGCCTTACATGTGTGCGTCAGGCATCGCAGTCTTCCACGCTCCTCACGCACGTCTACTTCTCGAGGTGCCTAGCTCTAGTCTTGGAGAGCCTGCTTCGCCCCTCAGGTTCTTGTGCCCCGGGTGCCCTGGGAGCTCCTGTCTTTTTTAAGGTCCCCGGGAGTCTGCTCCATGCCTCGGGTCTCCCACTGCTGCTCCATGCCCCTGTGCGCGGACTGTTCCTCCTTTCAGGGGACTACTTTTTCCTTGCCCCGAGCCGCTCTTTTCTAAGTCCCCGGGATCTGTTGCCTGTGGCTGTGTGGCGCAGGACTGCCTCCGGCTGGTAGGAGGGGTGAGGGGCAGCCTGTGCAACTAAGAAACGGATCATCAATCCGGCGCGAGCCGGCGATGCTCGAGCACGCACCTGAACGCACTGCCCAAAGCTGCCCTTCAGTGGACCGGTGCATGCAAACGAAGTGATCCATAATAGGGCGGATTGAACAGCTGGGCTGGAAAGGGAGACAAGACAAAGGAAGGATCTTAGGCGGGGTGAGTGCAGACGCTCTATGGCAGGAGAGATGAGGGAAGAGAGGCAGACAAGTTCGATGGCAAGAGATGCTGAGGATGTTCACATAAACAGGAAGGCATTACAAGCGCGGCCTCGTGGACGCGAAAAGCACCAAAGTGAAAGATAATAAGACCGCCATCTGTTTCCAATTAACACGACTGCAAGACAGGCAAATGGAATTAAGCGCAGGCGCGATAAATGGAAACAGACGGCGCGCCTCTCGTTCCTGCAAGGTGTATGCCATGCATGCACGAGCGCTCATTGGAAATAGTGCAGTACATGCAAGAGTTTTCCAAAAAGTACAGACCGATTCCAAGAGGTCACTCCTAAGCAGCACTTATGCGCTGATTAGGCTCGACCTAAAAACCAGTCCTGCATAAGGGGCACCTCCCTCCTTCATTGCAGCTTGTAGTGTTATGTTTCATATAGGTACCCCAATATAGGCTCAGGGAACCCTCTAACCTTTCACCTATATTCTCCCCTACCATTACACTACATAACAGTTCTTGGGAACAAACTTTTACCTAGTTACGGTACTGCTTATAAGATGTGGCGTTTTCCCTGAAAACTATCTTCATCCATTATGTATGAGGATTCTTGGAAACTCAGCAGGACTACCATCTCCTGCATAATTATGTATAAGGGTCATTCCTTCCATCATCCTAAGTCCGACATGACACAGCAGCAAGGTAGAACCCCTGAGGGTACCAATTTGGATATATATACACCATATCTTTGCTGAGGCAGGGAGAGAAGAAAAGGACTTCCATGCTGACACACTGACACGAGATGCTGAAGTTCCGGCACGGAGACACTCCAGCTCGCAGTGGTCTGACATCCCTTGTGGGGTGTCTATCTCGAGACCAAGATGGGGTCCCACAGTCTCTCACTTCAGGTAATGGGGTTGACTTTATCCTAGAGGGATTCTTGGCTTTACACCCACACACACGCTAGGTACACTTAGGTACACCTCGTTAGGGTCGCATCGTAGCATTACGCATTTTATTGTTATGTGATTTTATATCTAGCAGTATTCATTGATTTAGCACTATGGTAGAAATCTTCCATCCTTTTCCTCTGTTGGTGCTTATAATCATTAATATCTGTTTCTGTCTAATGGTTGTTTCAGCACGCCTTTTTTACACTCGAATGATGCTGGTTCAATAAATGCTTATGGAAAAATGTCCCACCATTTATTCTGTGTATCTCTCTGAGACAAAGTGAGCACGAATGACTGAGCGAAAAGTATTGTACTGTTTCCATGATCCCTGATGGGACAAAGTTGTCATGTTCGATAGTTCGCAAGAACTATTCTCTCCTTGGTAAGCGGGGTTTCTAGTGGCACTGTGAGCAAGCTGGTATACAGGCTAACATACCTGGTGGGGGTGTCTAGAATCAGTCTGGTCACCAATCCTACAGTGTATGTTGTCTAAACGCGCAGATCCTATATAGGTTTATAGGAACTACACAAAAGTAGACGATGCAGTGCTTGGATGGCTAGAGCTAGTGTCCCATTATCCATGTTGTTTCCAGAGATAAAAGTACAGCAGGACACACCGATCTTTGCACACACCCCACTCTTCATCATGGTCATCAAGTCCAACACATATTGATGTTGCATCATCATAAGGCGGATGGCTCTCAGTTCTTCCTTGATAGCGTTTAGGCTGAGCTCAGTGTTGTTGATCGTCTTCAGCACTTCCCACCTGGTTATTTGTAAACAGCGGGCGTTTGCCTTTTTTGCAAGATGAAGAAGGGTATGGACCCTCCTGCGTTTATTTGAGTGTTAGAAAACAGTCTGAATTCTTTCGGAATGTCCTTGTATTGAGTCCAGCCAAAGTAATCAGTTCTTTTTTCTCAAGCTTGATTCAACAGAGTTGCTTTCTTCTGTAGCAGATGTTGGAAGAACTCAGACAGATCTTCTCCAGGGATGATCAGGTTTGTGGTGTGTATTGTTACAAGGGCACATAGGCCCCGCCATCCAGGGAGGAGCTAGGTGTAGGCAAAGTCTCCACACTGTCAGTATGTATCCATCAACACAGTAGTGCCCCATTGCAGGTCTGGTATGTGCAGTATTGCTCCACAATTTTCACTGGGGCCAAGTGGGATCATTCTTTCTTTTACATTTGAAACACAAAGAATACAGAGTAAGTTTCTGTACAATTAGGGGTTGCCCCTTCCCTTTTAGTCACGGGTACCTATCGATCTTAGTGTCCCAGAATTCCTGACATGGGTTATCTATGCTGGCAATAAACCCTTCTCTTCTAGACTAATTTCCCTAGTATCATCGAGGTGAATGGCCCTGCACTGGAACTCAATGTCTGGGATCCACTTGTTTTTAAAGAATACTTCCCCAGATACGCTAAGCGCCACCCTGGGACCACAGAGGCGAGGGCCAAACAGTGTCCTCCACTATGGTGCCCACCTGCGCATCCTGTTTAGCTTGGTTTGAATGTTGCTAGGCTCAGTGAAAAGGTGTAACGCTGTGGAGTTAGTTTCATATCAGGTGATGTTTACCACCACCCAATGGGGTTCTACTCTACTGGGTTGTATCTTTGCCCTAATCCTACATAGGTACAGGTGGATAAGACATTTTGCTTTTTTAGGGCTATTTCTTGTGATAGGTAAAGTCTGTCTGCGTGCCCAGGGCGTGGGGTATCAGCGAGCAGACATAGCATGACCTAGCCAACACCTGGGCACCCACGGCGGTCATGTTTTGCTACCATGCGTTGTGCAGGAGTGCACTGTGTAGTGTGTTATGGAATACTAGAGTTTGGTTCAGTGTAAGTGAGGTGTTAGAGGTCCTTACCCAAGCGCTATACGAATGTCAAGGTAGTCTCCATGTGACTTGGTAAATTTCTCGCTGCGGATGGATGCAGACACAACCATGCTATGCAGATGATATAGAAAGGCAGCCGCGGTCTGTGCAGGTAACAGCGGTGGGGCGGTGTAAGGGAGTAAGGTAAGGTAATTTTTATCTGCATGATTAATAAAAATATTACAATTACAACATTCTTAGAGAAAACACACCAATTAAAAATATAGTTCGAAAGTTTAAAAAACAATTTTAAGGGCTAAAAAAAGTTTTCTTAAATAAACAAATACAATATATAAACATTACATCAGACCGTCATCTTTCCAGAGCTTAATATAGGGTCAATTAATATTTCTATAACTTATGCATGATATCATAAATGTAGTCCTAAGTTTTGTTCTTAACTATTTTAGACTTCCGGATATCCTGTGGCCAACTCACAGGTATCCAACTTCTTTTTAACAAGTATTAGAAATTTAGTAAAATTGGAAATCATTTTAATATCCGTCGGTCTAAAACAGACTACCAGGTACGAACACCTCTGTCAATGAAGAAGTTTTTCCAAGTATCGTTTTCTTTCGGGGGTGTAAGGGGGGATTCTGAAGGACGATACCGAGGGAAAATTAATTATTTATTTGATTTTTTCCTCAGCATCGTCCCTCGAATCCCCCCTTACACAGCCCCACCGCTGTTACCTGCACAACTGCGGCTGTACAAAGGTGCACAAACACATAACTTTTGGAACATTGCAGAACTTGGGATGGTGGCTGGAGGGGTTATCTGCAGCTTTCTGGTGCCTGGGGGTGTCTCTGCTGGGCATAGTGTAAAGAGTCTGTATTAAAAAAATAGTCAGTAAAAAATAGTCTGTGGTCTCTAGAGGGCTTCGGTGGGATTTTGGATGTTGCTACTGAAGAGATGGTGGACCGTTGTAAAGGAGGTGCACGTGCAGCTCAATTGCAGACCTGTTGGATAAGATCTGTGTGTTGTAGGTTAGCTTTCAGTCCTTTTTGGGGAATTATTGGAATATCCATTTTTGCGCAACATTTTAGTGGGGTACTGGAAGGTGGCGCCAGTTGGGAAGTCATTTTAGAAGACGGTGAACATTTTAGTCCTGGAGCACCTGAGTTTTATTTTTGTGGGTCATTTGATCCTCGCCCTCTCCATGACATATTTGAGTATTTTAGTGGGGCGATTTTCCATAGTGCGTGGATTATTCTTTTTATCTACCATTTTACAGGCGTTGCTGGCTCTCTAATAGCCTACTTGTCCTAATATGTGCTTGTGTATAGTTTTACCGATGCAGGCGGTACCTTTTGACCCACACATGCGCGATGTACCATGAAAGGAAGGGGGCGTGGAGCAATTTTGAGGTCTGTGGGTAATTGCAAGTGTCCTGAGAACACAATTATGCCCCTCTGGTCCCTGCACGTGACATGTAACAAGGTTTTCCCTAATGGAGTAGGGTGTTTTGATTGCACACTTTTTCTGGAAGCTTCTGTTTGGGCTACTTTTGGGCTGCTTCTTGCAGGTCATTGGGCGCCTTCCTAAGGTCTCATGTAGTGTTGGTTGTATTTCAACATACCAGTGGGGGGGGGGGGGGGGGGGCGGTGAGAAGCTGCTCTGTGGCCCCCATGTGATTCAAATGTAGCAATGACTGGGATCAGGCCTATTGCTCCCGTGGATGATGTTCGTGAGGCCCTGTGGTATTTGCGTCGCCAAGCTGGGTGCGGTGGTGAGCGTATCCATGCAGCTTGTGTGGGGGATTCAACGGTAATCTACAGAACCCCCTTTCCCTCCTAAGGCTTCCTACCCGGTGACATGCTACTCCCGCCATTTTAGGAGGGACATGATCCGATGAGCAGACTTTGGATGTTTGGAAGCATTAGGGAAGAGGAGGACACAAGATCTCATGCTTGCAACGGGAGTCAAGTACACGGCTGGGCCTTGTCGTGCTGCGAATAATGAACTGAGATAGCTAATTGCCCTGGTGAATCTCCCTACTGACTTGGTCCCAAATTGTTGCTTATTTGTAAGTGGACTACGGAGTTCTAGGGAGACACCATTATCCCAAGTGCACGGAAAACCTGGTCTCCAAGACCGGAGCATCACCTCGTTTTAGAACTGAAAGGGGGCCTCCACTAGCTGGAGGCCTAAAAACGATTTGGAATGGGGTCCTTTCGACATAGTCATAGGAACCAGTCCCCATTGGACTTTGGCAAAGGGATCTGGATGCCAGTTTTTATGCACAGGTAGTGGGCTGCCCTGCCCCCTCGTGGCGTGGCCATCCAATCCCGCCCTGGGGGAATAGCAGCAGAGTGGGGCCTAGGGCCCTGCAAGCACTCAAAATGGCAGATTTTAACGCAGATTCCAGATCGACTGAACATACGGCAGTCCTCAGTTTACGCAAGTAAAGGCTTGAGTTTTCTCCTAATGCTGTGTCACTAGTCTTTATTGTAGTGGTCAGTTTTTCTGATGTGGGTATGAAGTGGATGTGTCGTATTTGAGATTTTTAGGCTTACTGCGCATTTAGATTGGCCGATTGTGTAAAGGTATTACCTCCCCAGACAGTTACCCCTCCCTGACGTGGCCCCAGTGCTTGTTGGGTTGGGTTCCCTGCCTGCTGCTGTTGCCATGTGTTTTCCTAACTACCTTGTCCTTGTTGCGGTAGTGTGTTTGCTAATTGATTTCCTTATGGCTGAATGTACTGTGCACTAGGGTTGATCTGGGCTTGTTTTTGTGGATGGGGATTCTGCAGGGACTGGCCCAGGCTTGTCGATCTTTGCTCATGATAAGCTTTAAGGCAGCAATGGCCGGTCAGGTGGCCCACCCGGAAGCAGCAGAAACACTCTCTAGCATGTGGCTACCACCAGCCTTCCCGATCTCTGCCATCGTAAGTGGGCCAGAACCCTCTGGGGTTTCTTGATGGTGTACCTCTCAAGATTGGTGCCATTTGCATGCTTGCAGCCAATGCGGGCCGCCTGGGGGTGTTTTACTTAGTTTGTGGGGTATCGGCTTAGAGGAAGTTTTTCCAGGCTTGTTCCTGGTGAGGAAATTCGATTTTCGATCTCGCTTGTATTCAGTTGTGTTCCACCGCCATTTTGTGTTGCCCTCACTCAGGCAGCACAATGAACAAAGTTTTTCTGCTGATCTTACCGCAACGTCTCAAATAACCTTCTGCCTCTGTTTACGAGACTGATGTCAGGGACTGGCTGAGTCCACTAATCCTCGTCTGGTTTGACTAAACCCTGTCTCAACTGTCTGTCGGTTCACACCATTCTTTCCTGACTTTATCTTATCTTCTGGCCTTCGCTATTCTCTACTTGTATTCTCTCATTTCACAACTGTCCTCCAAAGCATACAAATATGTCCTGCCACCTGCAAGTTGAGTTGTAGACACTACCACTGATTAACTTGTGGGGAGGGGTGACAAAAACAGTTGGAAGAGAGGTTTATTTGGGTTACTTGATATCTTGTTTTCAAACTTTTCTCATTGGTTATATCTTGTTTTCAAACTCTTCTCATTGGATAACCATGTATGCATTGGGAGTGTTCTTGGTGAATCTATGTGCTATAAAAGATTGTGCGCCACGGAGTAAAGTGGCAGTCTCCTAAGAACATACTGAGTGTACTTCTGGGACAACTGTACTTAGCTGCAGCTAATAAACCTGATCTTCTACGCTCAACAGAATGTCCTGTGTCTCTGTTCAACAAAGCAGGTGAACTCAGGAGATTAAGGCGTGCCCTGCGCCGCCAGGCCCATAAGGCCCTGGTTCTTCACTGGTTCCTGCTCTTCCTAGTGGTCCACTGCGTGGGGGGTGGTGCATCATTTGCTGGATATGGCAAGTTCCCTCCAATGGTCACTCACTTGGGCACCATATTCGGGAGACAAACCACATTGTGCCGGGCAACCTGATCTATGCCACTTCCTCACTCTGGAGGGAGCCAGAGTGGCAACAGAGGTTGAAGCCACGCACTACCAAGTAGGAGACAATCCACCCCAAACATCTGCGGGTGCTCGAGAGGATGGGTAGGTGCCTTTCACCGAAACCGTGAGTACGTTCCTGTCTTGGCGATACAAACACTTCATGCTCCGAAATTAGCACAACAGTAACTGCTATTTTTTTAATACAGATTGTGACAATACGCACCCTCTTGTTTGACTCAAAGGGACTACCGCCTATGTCCTATAGGTAAGAGGTCCCCCCCTCCGGCACAATTCGCCTTTATGTAAAGGCTTTGCCATTGAAGCAAATAATGACAACACTTGATTTACAATTACTCAGAGCCTGCCTATATTGCAAGACGCTGAACTTTCTTGATATTTCTTATACGTTATGCTGGTATAGGACATATGATTTTTTACAGAGTTGATGTAGATACTAATCATTATGATATACTTACCTCACAACTAATTATGATAATGTATTGGGGTACCCATACCCTTATGCCTGGTTTTACTAATCATGACTACCTCACCATTGGTTTTAACATTATGCACAGCCTTTATATGGCTCTATTTGATCAGTCAACTCAGTGACTACGTCTGGCCATCTTTCAAAGGCCAGGACCATTAACATGGTCCACATATAAGGGACAATGTGGTTGTATCAGGATTTATACACCAGAAACATGACTAATTATGTCTCTATGTACTGTCTGTTTGTACCCTCCCCCTTTCCCTCTTGTCGTTTTAGATTGGACCACCACCAGGTCCTACTGGTGGCACCACTTCAATTTGAAGAGGCCAACGCCAATACACCACTACGTTGTCTATGGTTTAATTTTTTACTTTGATCCTGAAGAAGCACTAGGGATCTCCTCCTGAGACCATCAAGGGCACGAAACATATCGACCTAACCTATCCAGAATTTCATTCACACACTTATAATATCATAGCTACTTAGGGTCATCATAACCCTTCAGCAGCCACAACCTGTTTTTTTTTAAATTTATGACAGAGGAATATTTTCATTAAATTTGACTAGCATAAATATCCTCTAGCCATTTTAAAAATCACTCACCACTTCACAAGCACTACCTCGCACTCATCATACAGCGTACAAACAAAAGATCTCCGTTAAAGTGACCCTTTGGGGGACCCGTTGGGCATTGCAGCACCAGGTAGATGAGGAGCACCGCTATATGATGAGCAGGACATCCCTTGCGATGTGTGAGGGCACCAAGTAAAGTCACTTTGACTTTCCTTCCCATTTTTCTAAAACAACATATCTTGTCTTCTCTCAGGAACAGTGACCCATTGTTTTGGTTTATTCATTACTTGGGGGCACTGGACCTTCATTTAGCTCCTTGTCCCCCACCGCCTTTATTTAGAGTATGATTTCACTAATGCCACACTATTTTTTTTATAGCTATCAGATTTAAGAAAAGGTCTACAGAGACCAGTAAAAAACGATTGCAAAGTGCTTTCTCCACACCATTCAGCGCCTCACTACCCTCCTCGATTTTTACAATAGCACTGTCGACTACACAGCAAGAAGGAGAGCAGCAATAAAAGCCCAAATGCCTTTAAAAAATACGCTGAAAACACAAAACAAAAACAGCTACAAAAATCAACAAAAGAAACCTGCAACTGAGTTCTACTTTTGTGGGCTTCTCATGGCCCCAGGAATATGTGGACTTGTGCCCCCTTCTAAGGACCTCCCCAGGGAGTGCTCCACAGTTTGAAGACCCCTGAACTATGGTATCTAAAGCTATTCCAGTTCTAATGGAGCCAAACCATACTCTGATGCTCTCTGTCAGTTTTCTGTGACAATGTCAGGAGAATTCAAGTAGGCATTATCCATGAACATGCATTGGGTCGAAATAGGGCTGGTATGAAAAGACATGCTTAGTTAGGAGGAGAGAAGAGAAATAACCTTCACATGGATCCAACCCCAGGAGAAGACCACACATAACAGGATTCACAGATATCACTGCATCAATCCTAGGAAGGAGTGAGCAGGGCTGGACAGGCCTTTTATTCCACCAGACATTTCCCTGAGGGGCTGGAGTCCTTGGAGCCAGTTTTGAAAGGCAAGGGCCACTCCAGGTGTTTCTGTTATTTTCTCCACCTAGGGCAATTGCAGGAGGAGGTTTCAAGAAAGAGAGGAAGATAGGGATGGAGGGGGAAGGTACAGAGAACACGTTCAGAGGAGGAGAAGAGAGAAAGAGAGGGAATGGATGGATAGAAAGAGAGAGACTGGGCGAGGAGAAGTACAGGAGCAGCAGGTTTGAGCATTTTTGCCTGGGCTACTTTTGGTTCCCCAGTCTGGCTCTAGGAGTAAGTAATTAATAAAATTGTCTTTGAAGAAAGCTAAAAGAGAAATAGAAAAAATGTATGACATTGTTACAATATCCAACTCAATCTACATGTACAGCTAATGAAGATCCCTTACAGGAAAAGAACCCTTCAATCCAAATATACAACAGCAGGTGAAAGTGAAGACTTAGCAACAAACAGAGGAGTCCTTGTACCAGTCCAGCTACCCAGGGACATCCTAAGGATTTTGGGGGCCTGCCAAACTTATTCTGGGGGCCCCTGTTCGGAACAGTTTTGAATTTATGATCCAACTTCAGCTCTTTCACGTCCTCCTTGGTCAGGTCACTGGCAGTGCACAGGCACACTGGTCCAAATTCTAAATGTGTTTAAATGTAATATTTAGGGATAGTGACCTATGTTTCGAATATTGTGCAGCAGCTCACTAATATTGCTGCATATAATCTCGGTGACGTATGAATATGTGAGGTCCTGTTTTGATCTAAAAGAAACCTTTTTATGGATTTGTGTGAAACAAACACATTTCTCTGCAAAATTTATTTTATAGATTCTCACGCATCACCCACTTAAAAAATAAAGTAAAGGAAAACTATATTTGAAACAATCTGTTTAAGAATTATTGAAGGTCATCAGGGCAAGAGTCTCTGCAGAACAGAACTGGCTCTATTAGGGGGCCCCCTTAAAGGTTGGGGCCCTGGGCCAGGGCCCACTTTGACCATGCCTTAAAACGTCTCTGCAGCTACCTTATGTATCCATCCTAAGTAGTGCTAAACACCCAAATAGCACTGAAGAAGGAAGAAAATGACAAAAGAAATTTTATAGCAGGACTCTAACTCAGAATAAAAGGACTATTCAGGTTACATGAACCAAATCATCCTAACAGTAAAACAAAGACCGTGCTTCCCAATAACCAAATCTTGCTCTTTGTAGGACCCCAGCCTCAGATGCTGCACTAGCATTCAGTGCTGAAAACACAAATTGTTTCATGAGGGTTATTGGACCCCCAGACTTAACGCTGGAAATACCTTCAATATGAAGAGCACCATCCCATAGTTACTAACATCACAATCAGAAACCTAGTAACAGACAACTGCGATGTCCCATCACAAATGTTCCCAAATTTAGAAGGCAGAAAGCCGTAAGTAACTGAACCATCGCCTGGGTCAAACCGAAACAAAGCAGGCCTGAAATGATCAGCAGGCGAAAAGCTCAGGAGAAAGCACAGATCTGCAAGTGTCCAATAACAAACTGTATTATTTTGAGCTGTGGGAAAGGACATTTGCTTAAAGCAGTCAGCAGACACAAGAAAACACTCCTCTAAGTTTAATTGGTTCACAGCCCTTGCTACATTTGTCCCTCTGCTATTCCTTACTTAACGCTCAGCATGTGTATAGAGGCATGTGTATAGAGTACTTACTGTAAGGAGATGCATGTTTCCAGAGAAAAATAATGTGTGACCCTCGCTCCAATACACCGAGTTTAATGCAATATAGGGCCTCCTCTAAGTTTGAAAAGGGCTCCGACTTCTGTCCTTTTTCATCTTCTCTCTTTTGGGCATTCGTTTCTTTCAGTACAGACCAAATATGCCCATGGCTGTAGTTACCCCTTCCAAATATTTCAATTGCACTGCGCTTATGTTTTCTTTTCCCCATGCACCGGCCTTCTTAATGGGAGCTGCGTGTTCAATATAATGTGAAATATGAACGAACTGAATAACCAATACTGTCTACTCAGGAACTCCCAAAATCCAATCCGGAAGTTCCACAGCGTGAAAACAAGGCAGCAAGTATGGGCCTGAAGCTGAAAACCCAAGAGGTATTTCACTGACTTCCAACCGAGCTAAGGATACATATCAAGCTTGTCTGATGCAATATACAAGAGGTAACCACATCTCACCCCCTACAGAAATGAAAGGGTTCCCATCAAGCCTGTCACCAGGAGTGCGCCCTAAAGTCACAATGGTGGAGCCCCATGCACAGAAAAATCTACCACACACCACAGCCGTGCTCCTCTAGCAACAGTTGGCACATTAGCACAATGAAGCAGCCAGACGCTACTCGCTAAACTGAACAAAAATCCTCAAAAATATATATTCTTCACCAAATATCTATGCTGGAAAAGAAGCAAACAAGACGCTGTGATGTAGCAGTCTAGTGCTCGACACCCAAGTGACTTGCGATTGTGTCACGGGGGAAATCCTAGGTGCGCGCATAACGAATGGGGATACTGCCGAGAGTGCACGCACGGCCCTCCCTCTTCATGCAATAAAGAAGCTTACATATATCAGTGGCCTCTGTCGTTCCTTCCCAGGGCTCTTGCATCACCACAGACTGGCGACGAGCTTGAACGGACCCCGCCGACACAGCTGCTCCGAGCGCCGCCTCACCCACTGCGCACGGCCTGGAATCTGGTCCCCGCAACGCAGAGAGGGAGAGCAGCGTGACCAAGCCTGCATCCAGCCTGCGGCAGTGGCTACATCCCGGTATCCTGCTGTTCTGGATCGGAGGTATAAGAGTAGCGAGAACGTAGTCATGCGCCCAGAAGCACACACCCCGCAAGAAGCGCCATAGCTCTGCAACTGCCAACGGTGCCTCAGGCATACGTCCTGCGCGCACGAGGGTCATGCACAGGCAGAGTACTCCAACCACGCCCCTCAGTCACGGTATGCTCCGAGCCCAAGAACACTCCCAGGGACAAACCAGGCCCCACCGCTGGGCACAAGTATGGCCGATAACCCACGAAGAACTTGGCAATGCCCCACCGGCCTTCTCCTGAATCAAAAAGCTCCTGCTACAGATGCGGTAGCCAGACGCACATGGCCAATGACAAACAATGCCCTGCCTTCCACGTAAAGTGCTCCTTTTGTGGGGTGACGGGACATTTTGGCAAAGTCTGCAGGCGGAGACCCAACAGCAGCTCTGTCAAATGTGTCATGTATGACTCGGAGCCCGAAGTGAGGGAAGGGGATGGTGATGATGATTGCATCTTGTGCATAGACAAACAAGTGTTAGGTATAGATTGCAACTCCAGAAGGAAACCATCCTGTCTCTTGACCATAGGGGGGGTCCAGATATCCATGATAGCAGACTCAGGGTCCCAATTTACGATCATACAGAGGGACATATGGGATAGAGATTTTGCCAGCACCATAGGGCACCACCTACACCCTACAGACGTACATCCTGTCACCTTCACAGGAGAAAAGATCCCCATGGTAGGGTTCAGACAGCTACACTTCGAGTTCAAGGGGCGAGAGACCACAGGCCAATTGTATGTGGCCGAAACAGGCCCCTCGGTCCTCGGATGGGTCGACCAAGGAGCGCTGGGCATCCAACTCAACCCTGGTGGAGAAACGCAAGTACTAATGACGGACGATACCCCCAGACCTGACGTAGCCAAACTGCGCAAAGAATTCCCCGACGTCTTTGGCGGGACGATCGTGCAACTGTCGAAGTTCACACATAAAATCCAGCTGAAAGACGGCGCAGAACCGGTCAGTCACAAAGTGCGGAACATCCCTATCAACTGCAGGGAAGCCGTGCAACTGGAATTGCAGCGCCTGGAAGACGCTGAGTGGTTGGCGCCCTTGGTAGTGGCACGCAAACCAAACGGAAAAGTGCGCCTCTGCATTTACCTTCGAGAACTCAACAAAAACGTACTGGTTGACAAGTTCCCACTGCCACAGATCAACGACATGCTAGCCCAAACCAACGGAATCAAGTGGTTCTCGACCACAGATCTCACGGCCGCGTACCATCAAGTTTTGCTTCACCCCTCGTCTAGGAAGTTGACCTCCTTCATTACCGCATTTGGCTGCTACCGATTTCGGTGACTGCCCTTAGGACTGGCGTCCGCAGCGTCGGTATTTCAGAAACTAATGCATAAGTTGTTCAAAGACTGCTGCGATGTCTTATACTTCCAAGACGACATACACGTAATGGGTAGAACCAAGACAGAGCACGATGAGAAACTTTGTGCAGTCCTGCAAACCCTTTAAACCAATGGCCTCACTGCTGAACTGGAAAAATCCAGGTTCGGCCTACGCACTGTCACGTACCTGGGGCATGAGATTGGCGAAAAAGGGATATCGCCGAAGAAAGCCAACGTTGAAGCCATCAGGTTGGTGCCCAGACCTCGAACCAAAGACGAAGTATGCTATTTCCTTTGATTCTATAGCAAATTTGGCAGGAACTTCGCAACCAAGACTCACAATTTGCGCCAGCTGCTGAAGGAGAAGAACACGTTCAACTGGTCAACAGAATCGGATGCAGAATTCAAGACCATCAAAAATGACATCTGTGAGACCGTCCCACTGCAGGGGTTCGACAGCTCAGCCCCCAGCATTTTGACGACTGATGCCAGCGAGAAGGGTTTAGGAGCAGTCCTGTCACAACGCTCCACGGACGGTACTGAAGTCACCATTGGCTTCGCGTCCCGCTCCCTTGCTCCCAACAAAGAAAAGTTCAGCGTCATAAAAAAAGAAAAGCGGACTTCCATCTGGGCCATGGAGAAATTCCGGCAATATCTCTGGGGCTCCAAATTCATGCTCCGCACAGACCACAAACCACTGATCAAAGTCCTCACGTCCAGGGGGCATGCCAAAGCCACCCCGCGCATTGCCAAAATGACACTCCGGCTCCTGGATTTCGTCTAAGGTGTGGAATACCTGCCAGGCCACAAGATCAAAGTGTCCGACTTTCTCAGCCATTCTGCCGCGATGGAAACCGCCACACACACCGATGGGTGGGAAGAGTACCAAGTAGCACTCACAGCAGATCAAGAGACCATCATCAGCGCGCAGAATTGGAAAACGGCCTACAAACATGACCCGGATCTCTCCAAAGTGAAGACTTTCATCACCCAAGGCTGGCCCAAGAAAAAGCACTTGAAGGACGATCTCCGGAAGTATTGGGAAGTGCGCAATGAATTATCCCTCAGCGATAATGCCACGTTACTACTCAAGAGGAGACAAGGTTGTTACCCCGAAGAATTTGCTGGACCGCCTCCTCAGCATACTGCACAAAGGCCATCTGGGCATCATCAAATCCAAACTAGGGGGGAAACAGTCGTACTGGTGGCCAGCGGTGGATAACTCAGTGTAAAGATTTGTGCGAGCAAGCCAGTATTGCGCCAACGCAGACATGCTGAGACCCCAAATGGGAGAATTCACCACACCCGCAAACCCATGGGAAGAGTTGTCAGTGGACATATTGGGCCCCCTCCTGGACTCGTGGGGAGTACCCAAATATGTGATAGTCCTCGTTGACAGATACTCAAAATAGCCGGAGGTGGACATCTGCGACAAAGTGGACACCGATGCCGTCATCACATTCTTGACCAATGCATTCTTGAGGGAAGGAATTTCAAGAGCCGTCACAAGCGACAACAGTCCCCAGTTCACCTCGGAAAAGTGGAGTGCCTTCCTCTGGAGAAACGGCATCCGGAACAAACACACGCCATTGTATCACCCCGCAGGTAACAGCCAAGTAGAACGGTTCAACCGAGTAATCATGGGCTTGGTCCAAGCAGCCATCAGCGTGGGCAAGAACTGGGAGTCGAAAATCAAAAACACCTCGTGGGCCTATCGCATCACGCCCACCCTCACAGGGTACAGCCTCTCCCGGATATTGCGAGGAAGGGAGCCATTTACGAGAGACAACCGGATGCGGATGGACTAGAAACTTGAAAACAGATGGCCGCCCGCAGTGGTCAGAAGCAACATACAGAAAGCTCAAAAGATCTACAAGGACAACTATGACAGGACACCTGGAGTGCGTGAGGTCTTTTTAGCCCAGGGAGACTGGGTAAGAGTGAAATTGGACCACCTCGGAAGGAAAGGAGACAGCAAATTCAGCCAGCCCCTCCAAATCAGAGAACTGTATTCTTGTTCAGTACTACTGAGCGACGGTAAAGTATGGTCTCACAGCAGAATGGCGAAGTGCAACAAGGTCCTGCAGTGGCAGACTAACGGCTCCCCCTCCACGGCAGAATCTCAAGGAGTGACTGTGGATCTGGGTCGACGACGTCTCTACTGACGGCCGCAGGACTGGTGGCCAGAAAGGGGGGACAGGGGGCAATACCGAGTCCACAGGAGAAAGTAACAACGACAACTCCGCACAGCCCACACCACCCCAGGTGCCCGATCACACAACACCCCAGAGATTAGGCAAAGGGCTTCCACCTCACATGGCAACGGCCAGGAAAGAGAAACACATGAGGAGCAGGCCTCCTGTACACGCACCTGCACAGGTAGGATAGTGGTGTGTCCAAGAAGATACAACGAATTTGCCACGTAGACACTTAGGGTGCTACCTCACCCTCCACCCCTTAGCAGTCTCTGGCAAGGGTACATACATATATCTCTCTCTCTCTCTCTCTCTCTCTCTCTCTCTCTCTCTCTCTCTCTCTCTCTCTCTCCCCCTGCTGCACCCCTATACTGAGCTGCAGAGCTCCTCTGGTGCAGCAGCAACGTTTATCCTCGAGGCTCCTCCGTTGAGGGGTCACCACGCAGAGACTATGTGTAGATGTATTCTCACACAACTCATCGTTCATGTAAGCTCAGGCAATTGGTCAGATATCTATCTGTATTGTTGTTAAAGGGGGAAGATGTGTGTTGTCGCAGTCTAGTGCTCGGCACCCACGTGACTAGCGCAGTGCCTCACAGGGGAAATCCTAGGCGCGCGCATAACGTATGGGGACACTGCAGAGTGTGCACGCACGGCTCTCCCTCTTCATGCAATAAAGAAGCTTACATATATCAGCGGCCTCTGTCGTTCCTTCCCGGGGCTCTTGCATCACCACAGACGCAAACAATAATCCCATTCGCCCCCTGGCCCATTCATATAGATCTTACTAGTGCCCGAGAGTCAATACACGCACCTCCTCCACAGTTGGGGCAGACCAATATCACTCTTGGTCCTTGTAAACCAAACTCCACTTGAGTTTGGTCACACAGACTCCTCACAAAGCTACAAGATGACACTGTCTGTGATAAATTAGAAGTTAATTTCGTGCAAGGTATGTGCTTTAACAGCACTCTTTATTTTTTTCTACAAAACTTTAAGGGGTCCCACCGTTGAAAGTATCAGACGCTAAGTTGCCACCTACCATCAACTATGCTCTGAAGCACTGTGTGTGAGAGAGAAGCAATTACACTGGATAAAACAGTTACAAGAACATGTAAACTATAACTCCGCTTACCAAGATCTGCGTCCCCCGGCCCAAGTCCGCCTGGAGTTCGGATCACTAAACAAGTCGCGACACGGCAAGGAGCTTTCTTAAGATGGTGTTTTAAATTAAGATCAATAAAAGATCATTCCCTACATAAATTGCTTTGGGCCCAAATAACCAGCAGCGAAGCTAATTTCCCTGGCTGTCGGTATAGGGAAGAGGCTCTTACCAATCTCCAAGCGCGAGGATTTGGGGCGGCACCGGCTGCTTTACACGTTTTTAAAAACATATCTTAATCAAAGCACGAGGAAAACACCGTGCAATCAGGAACAAACCATGTGACAAAACCACCTCATGCCTGGATGGGTTTAACCAGCTGTACATTATTGTGTCGTCAAGCCTGTTTCACCAGGGTACAAGTTTTACAAAAACACAAATTTATAACATGATTGTGAAAGCCAGTCACATTGGGATCATGTTCCGAGGTGGGACAGGAAAAGGACCCTGTGCAGACTTTGCAAACACGCTGATGGAACACGAATTCATGGAGCCTGCAAATGCCCAGCGCCCTCATTAAGACAAAGACAATTAGAAAATGGGTGAAAATAAGATATATAAGAGCATGCTGGCAGGCCATTAATTAGCTGCTAAATCCAAAGGATGTGATTTTAAACACCTGTTTTGTAAAATGTCTTATGTTGGTTGAAAATAGATTAAGTGTATGTGCGGCTAGCTATGAAATCCTATATGAGACCAAGTCGTTATTTACAGAAATGCTGCTCTTATCTATTTACCCACTTTAATGCAATCTGACTTTAGTCATCATTTTTTGAACGTGTTAGTGCACTGGTGCTTTGTACTTAAGGTCTGTACTTTACTATCAAGAAATGATCTTAAGTAATTGATCATGAATAAAAATAAACTTAAAACTTAAGCCTAGTTCTTGCCAGTCCAATGAAAGATCCTGTTGTCAGTAAATGTCAACATACAGCTCCCTCAAGGTCAAAGAAGAGACCGTGTTTTTCAATCAAAGCAACTGTTGTTGAGAAACTTTTAAGACGCTGGTTTTCCTATGAGAGAATCGACGAAAAAAATATAAGCTGCCAGCAGATAAAGGAAGAATGACGTGTCTTTAACGCAGTGCCTGAGCTGCACGCTGGTCTGCCAGGAGCATGAAGCAAAACACCTGCTCTGCAGCTAAGCTCTAGCGTCGAGCTGCCACTGTGGCGCTTCTAGTAGCTGAACGCGCTTGAATACACCTTTTTGATGCTAAAACAAAGATGACTTTTCCATTACTCCCGAGTCCTCGTCTCTCCATTAGCGAAGTTGATGTAAGCAACTGCGGCGGCGCGCCTGACTGTAGATGCCAAAGAGCCTGTCCTCACACACGGATTCACAGGTGCCATGAGTAGCCCACTGTTGTACCAATGCAGGGGGTGCCAAGGGTACTGAACATAAGGTTGGTGGCAGTGGCAACTTCTTCACTTGGTCAGACAATGTTGTAACAAAGCAACAGCAAAAAGTGCACACTGTGGCTGCAGCAGACTTGCAGAGACAGTGGTTAAGCATAAGTTGGAGGAATGTGTGTGTGTGTTTTTATCTTTTGAACACTTTACCAAGGTGTTATTTAATATCAATGATGGGCTTTCTTGTTACTGCCAGGAAAGGGCTGTTGGAACAGGACCAGGGCTTTGCTGAACGAGCATGGCTTCATATCGTGTGCATTTAAATATTCCACATCAATCTAACATATTTGCAGAATTTCTGATTCCCAAAAGTCAACTAAAGCTGGATATGTACCTCTACCCAGTAAATATCTCACATGGGATGGCATGCCCCCACTGTTTCCAGTGATTAGTGACGTAATAAGACAGGGCAGGGTTAAACCTAATTTTGAACGACCCCATAGGCGGCAGGGCAGACCCCAAAACATTGTCAATGTATCTTAATGCTTTCCCTAATTAAAAGGTACTCTGATCAGAACCAATGTTTGAGCAATAAAAATGTGCTGCATTGCTTTGCAGCAAGGTTTGCAAGTCCTTATACATATCATGGTAGGTGGCTGTCATGCCTTGTTCTTTAGACAGAAGTAGTGCAGAGCCACATGTTAATGGCACAACTACAACAGGAGCCTGTTCAACTACCTGCAGTGAAAGTGGGACAGGGCTGATGGCCACTCGAGGTACACAGATTACAGTTTTAGCCTCTATTAGGTTACTCCACTCGCCTGAGTAAAGTCAAGGTGTGGTTCTGTTGGCATGACGGGCCAAAGAGAGTCTGTCCACAAGTGTTTGGGCATTGGCAAGTAAGTGTCTTCCCAGATGACCTACTGTTATTCCAGGCCATTGCCATCACCCTTAGGACGCCAGGATTCACAAGCCTGCCTTACAATTTCACAGAGAGACCAATACATTTCAATGGACAGCTCCAATTATAAGACAGGGCTTTAAAACACTTACACAATTGAAGGTCAAGCCGAAGTGATGTCATCCAGGAATTGATCAGTATAAAAAGGCACTTTAAACATGACTCCTTTCCCTTCCAACTTTTCAAGATAGTCACTGTATTATTGCTTCCACAATGTCCCTTTTGTTCCAGTATGGGTGACACAATTGAGTGATTCAAGGTTAACCTCATGGTGTTATAGGTGTTAGTTCCCATTGCAGGTGTGATGCCCAAGTCATCTCTGAGAACCCGAATATGTCCTAATTCAACGGATTGATAAAACTTTAATCTATTCCCTAAAATGACATTCAGCAGGCTCTCAATGATCGCCTTAGATGCTTTAAGGTAATTCAAACCGAAGAAGCCCTCAATAAGCATGATATTATGGTTGCTATGTCAAAATCTAGTAAAACAGGTATCTCCAAAAAGGGAACTGATTTTCAGTGTCTAGTATTAGGCTCTGGTTCGTTTATGAATGTGTTGCCAGAATGTGGTTACACAACTCTTGCCATGAAATATACATGGAAGGCCTTTATAATATTAGTCGTTAATTATACAATGTAAAACACATTTTATTAATTGATCCAATTCATATCAATCTAATGAAGCAATTACTAAACTTATTAATGAATTATGGAGGAAACACCTTTGCTTGAACTATACCCCTTGTAGGTACAAATCACATTTGGCTTTAGTTTCAAACAGATGTTTAAGTACGCTTAATTAATCAAAGCAATTAGTTGATATGAAATTTATATGAATCCGACAAGAATCAAAATATGTACTATCTTATAGCTCATTAAATAATGTTAGTAGCAGACACAGGATGGGGCAGGGAGGATATTTAAGTCACCTTTTCTATTTTAACCTAAGCCATGAAATAGAGAATAAAGATGCAAAATGCCAAATGTTCTCTCCTATGGATGATGCTTAAGAGTTCATTGATGTCACTTCATTGAAGATAAAAAGCACAGGGGATAGAGGAGGAGAAAAATAGAAATAGTTTTGAAATTACCTGTTACTCTCTGTCAGAGTCCCCTCCGCTCTCACTTCCTGGACAAAATGCCGTCCTGAGATGACTCCGGCCCTTGAGCCAGACACGTTTTTTACGTCGCTCAACTGAAGTCTAGTCAAGTTTTTTTCTTTAAAGGCTCTTATAAATTGTAGACTTAAATACCTTTTTATAGATGCAACATTTATTGCTAATGAAGTTTTGCACACTATTTCGAAAGATTAGCCTAAAACAATTTAGCCAGAAGCTGGATAAGACTTAACCTTTCTGCTTCTGGTACAGGCCCCCAATTCTAAGTCACATTGCAAAAGCACTGGTTGGGATGGTTGTATGATGGAACAATGCAGGTAAAAACATTGCATGCTTTTACAACGCATCTTTTACCTCGCATTTTTTTAGCATGCATATGCTTTTACCCCACATTCCATTACCATGCATTAGTAGTCTAACTTAGGTAAGTATAAGTAAGGTACGTTTAATATATATATAGATAAAAATTTATTTTTTGGGCGGAGACCCCCAAGCCCCCATACTTACCTTACATGTGTGGTAAAGTCATGCATGGTAAAGGCCTATATGTGGTAATAAATGCGTGGTAAGGCACTGTGATGTAAACATTGCATTGTAAAGACTGTTTCCCATTGGGATGACACAAAATCTGGATAGCCAGAATCATAGGGCTGCACTCACTACATTCTTAAAGTTCTTGCTACCCATGTTCTCCTCCGGTCACCCCGCTGCCTCCCAACTGTAGTTGGCAATTATGGTTTAACCCCGATACAAGAAAGTAAACAGATTCTGGTGACTCAAACTCAGATGTCACCGCCACCTGAATTATAAGCTGGTCTTCGTAGATGTTTCGATTTGTAAAGAGGCAGATACATTACCACCACAAAGAGCTCAAGACCCCAGAAGAGACCCTTCTGCTAGATGCTGTAATTCCTTATGCCATGACATATGCTTTGAATGACAAAGAAAACACCCTTTTCCTTACTGTAAAATCAATTTTCCTAGTTCCCCATCTGCAACTGAATGCTATTACTGTATAGAATATACACACAATTTAAGGTAAACCATACCAGAGGGGAGCGGAAAGCAGCCTTCCAAATCTCATGGAGAATTTAGCCATGATCTTTGGGGCATGTAAAACTCATACATATATATGTTTGGCACAATTGCTAATGATTTTTATTCAAGAAAATATTAAAGTTTACATGTTGATATAGCTAGATAATAATTTACTGTGGCAGCCCAGCAAAGTGCTAATTAGATAAAGAACACATCACATCTGCACAAAGAATATAAAAATATTAATTTGATCAGAAACATGTTTTGTTTGTTACCTCTTATCCCCAAAGGAGTGGGCAAAGATCTTTCTAAGATCCAAGGTATCCTACGAGTCTGTGCCAAAAACAAATACTGTTCTTCAAAGATACATAGAAGATTTGCAAGATTCGTCTACTGATGGTCAGCCAATGACCCAGTTCTCCAGAAAAAGGATGACACTAGCATGCTTCTGTAGCACAATACGTCTTCGAGCTTGTTGAAGACACCGTTAAAAACAAATCCAGTTATGTTGCATCCAAACACTGAGTTGGTGTGGAAGTCAGTGCCGCTAACACTTCAATAGGAGAGGTTTCAAAAGCAAAACATAATTAGGATATACCAAACTGTCTAGCAATGTCATCAGCTGGCTATTTCATAATCAAAATAAATCATTTATGAAAAAGCTTTACAGGTCATTTGCGAACAGTGGCGGCCCCTCCGCAAAGACGGAGGAGCGTCACCCCACTGCTCCTTGACCACATATGTATGGATTCTGTGAAATATCTACCTACAGAAGACACTTTTAGTGATAGTAATTGATTCACCAGCTAAGACGTCTCCCTGCTTCTGTTTCAGGTCCTTTCCGGAGCGACCAACAGACTAAGGGCTTCATTTAGAGTTTCGTGGATATCCGGTCCGCCTTATCACACGTGCATTATGATATAATAGGTAGACGGGATATCCGCCAAGCTCTAAATGTTATGTTATGTTATTAATATTTCTCAAGTGCAAACTCTTACCCGAGGGTGTCCTGGCGCTAAACCTGACGTCCTACGGAGGCCTAAAACAAGGGGTAGAAGAAAGGAAGCAATTAGACAGTAAACAGCCACGTCTTCAAGGCTTTCCCGAAGTCCAGATGGTTTGTCTTGCGCCTGAGATGCAACGGGAGTTCATTCCATGCCTTAGCTGCACCGACCACAAAACTTCTGCCTCCCCAGTTGGACTTTTTTCCAAAGGGCACTGGCACCAAATTTGCTTCTGAAGAGCGCAGAGGTCTTCTGGGTACGTACCACTGGAACTGCCGTTTTAGGTGGAGGGGTCCATTTCTTTGAAGGGATTTGTGGACCACACAAAGAGCTTTTAATAGAATGCGTTTTTTGACGGGCAACCAGTTGAGTTTTTTAATCTCAGCCGAGATTGAAGCATATTTTGATACGCCGGTGAGTAGTCTGGCCGCTGCGTTCTGTAGTAGTTGCAGTTTTTTCATCAGACCTTCCTGGATATTGAAATAAAAAATTACAATAATCCAGTCTGGACATAGTCAAGGCTGTGATGACAGTTTGTTGGCTTTCTTTGGGTAGGAAAGGCATAATTTTCTTGCACGATTTAAGAGTGTACGATGTAGCTGAGACCACTGCATTCACTTGATCCTTGAAACTGAGTTTGTTGTCTATGTATACTCCTTTTTACCTTCCTAATCGGAGTTGGAAGAGGACCCAGTGAGTCCGGCCACCATGCCGGGGTCCAAAAATTTGGATCATTGCCGAACAGAACCACCTCCATTTTACTGGAGTTTAGTTTAAGGCAGTTTTGGGCCATCCAGTTCCCCACGGCTGTCATGCAATCATGGAAACGGGACGCCGTTTCCTGTACCCCATCCGGTAGCAGTGACACTACAATTTGGGTGTCATCTGCATATGAGGTTAAATTAAAACCAAAGGATTCAATTAGGGGAGCCAGCTGTGATACATAAATGTTAAAAAAGTGTCGGACTCATGGACAACCCCTGCGGGACTCCACAGGGCAGTGAAAAAGGTTTTGCAGTGAAATCTCCGAGGGAAACAGACTGTACTCTATTAGATAGGAAGGATTTGAGTAACTTCCAGGCAGTGCCCTTGACTCCAATCTCTTGCAGCCGGTCCATCAATAAGACATGATGGACCGTATCAAATGCCGCGGAGCGGTCCAGCATAATCATTGCAGCATTGCACCACTCCTCCCCTGCCCAGCCCTGCTCACAGAGCAGCCCCACCCACTCGCATCAAACACTTTTGCTTTCTCGCACTGCGAGAAGCAGAAACATCTACCATTTTATGTTTCTGCTTCTCGCACTAAGAAATAAAAGGCAAGCTAGATAATACAGCAAGATGGGGTGTCTTGGATCCCCCCATTGCAAAAGTTTGCAACTAAAACATAACCTATTCCAATTAAGTTTGTCCATGCAGTACTAAGCAATGTGCCGTCATATGTGGTATATTGTCTAAAGGAGTCTCTCATTTTGATCACTCTGAGTAAACATGAAACAGGCATAGAACAGATATGGGTAACAATGGAGCTTGGGAATACAGAGATAGTAGTAGCCCAGAAGAGCTAGTGCAGGTGGACCAACATCATGCTGGAAGCTCTCTACATGCCTCCATCTACAAGTGGCAACGTCCCAACTAACTGAGCCAGCATGTCTGCTTAAGAAGCCCAATCAATCTCTTCAAAACCCATCCTGTCCTCTAGCATTACTAAAACGCCAGCCTTTCCATATTCTACCCTCTTCGTCAATGAAATTATCCACATCCACATTCCCTGACAGTCAAAAGTGAGATGGCATGCCAGCAAGAACATCTCTGACAGGCCAGTCTTCAAGACATCCCATAACCTCTACCACCGCCTGCTGAGGGCAACAAAGGAGACAGCCCTAGCCGCATGCATCAAAGCCAGCGCCAACCACACCAAGGAAACTTTTCAACATGATTAAGGAATTCTACAACCTGGCTGCCAGCGAAAACAACATTACACCCTCACAGAAGCTGTGCAACAACCTCGCTGACTTCTTCCAGGACAAGATCGCAACCATACACAGAAACTTCGACCCTCAACCCATACCTACGGGCTTCCTCAACAGATACACCACCACCGCAACTGACATGAACCACAGACTGACCACCTGGAACCTTCTCTCCACCCAGGACACCACCTCCACCATGAAATCTGTCCACTAGGGAGCTCCCACAGACCCATGCCTGCACCACATCTTTAACCTCGGAAAACAAAGGGTCGGTCAGGAACTCACCACCCTGCTCAGCACCTCTATCACTACTGCAATGTTTCCTGATGCCTGGAAACATGCCAAAGTCAGACCACTACTCAAAAAAAACCTCAGCTGACCCCAGCGAACTCAAAAGCTACCAGCCAGTCTCCCTGCTCTCATTCCCACGGACAACAAGCAAGCAGCTCATGACACATCTAGAGCAGAACCAGCTACTCATCGCCTCCCAATCCAGCTTCCGCAGCAATCACAGCACTAAAACTACTCTGAATGCAGCAACTGATAACACCCAAACCCTTCTCGACTGATGTAAAACAGCATCACTGCTCCTCCTCGAACTCTCAGCAGCCTTCATCACCGTATCCTACCACACGCTGAAAGACTCTACCAAATCGGCATCCAAGGGGACACACTTAGATGGATCACCTTCTTCATCACCAGAAGAAACCAGAGGGTCCCCCCACCATTCACCTCCAAATCCAAGGAGATCACCTCCATTGTCCCCCAGGCCTCATCCTTCAGGCCCATGCTCTTCAACACATATATCACCCCGCTGGCCAACATTATCAGATCCCACGGTCTCAACATAATTTCTTACGCAGACGACACCCAACTCATCTTCCTACTCGCCGACGACCCCAACACCAGCAGAACCAGCTTTCACAGATGCATGACATGTGTCGCTGACTGGGTGAAGAACATCTGCCTGCAGCTCACCATGAAATCACAGATCAACGCCATCTTCTCCACCTGCTTCCTCACTCTGCGCATGCTACGAAAGATCTTCAAGTGGCTACCCCTACACAAAAGACGCACCATGACACAGGCCTTCATCATTAGCCAACTGGACTAAGGCAATGCCCTCTACGTAGGAATCGTTGCACACATCCTAAAGAAGACTTCAGACCATACAGAAAGCCGCACCCAGGCTCATCCTCAGCCTTCCCCGACAAAACCACATCAAACCCCACCTTAGGCAACTCCACTGGCTCCCCGACCATAAGAGATGCCGATTCAAGGTGCTGACCCATGCACACAAGCCTTTACACAACCAAGGACCCACTTACACTAACCACCGCCTGTACTTCCACCAATCATCGCGAAGTCTACGCTCCCCATCCTTATCATTTGCCCATACTCCCTGAACCTACCGAAGCAGAAGTGCAGGACGCCGCTTTTCCCACATCACAGCAAGACCTGGTCTCCACGCAACTCCAGACCATCACCTCACTTCCAGAATTCCGGATGGCCCTCAAGACCTGGTTATTCGAAAAAGCCTCCGGGACCTGTAAGCGCCTGCATACCCTATCGGGTGATTTCCCATGCTTTATAAATCCTGATTGATTGATAACAGCAATTACAATACCCCCACCTTCAGGAGAACAGGGACCAAAGTCGCTCCCACAAACCTCTTACTTTTGGTTGCTGGTCTCTGTGACAACCGGGTGGTCCCTTGCGGACAGGCAGAACTAAGCCATCAAACACTGGCAGCACACATCAAGGGTGTTAGATTGAGAGAAAGAATGAGAACAAATAGAGAGGGAGGAAAGATAGAGTAAGGGGAAACACAGAAGATAGAAGAAGAAAGAAATAGAAGAGACTAAGGAGAGAAACTGAGAAGCGGTAGAGAGCACAAAATGGAGGAAGAAGGGCGTGGGATGCAGTTTATGCAGGAATAACAGAACAAGAGGTGGTGCAGAAGAAATGCATGGGAAAAGCAAACAATCAAGATATATAATGATGTTCCAATCCTACCTTGATCCTCTGCACATGTGCAAACGGAGATATCTAAGAATATCATACATGCCTCATATTACAGTCGCTCAGTCAAGGAGGACAAAGAGGCGAGTTGAACAATAGGGCATCCAGTCCCCCTTCTGGTCTCTGCAGAGATCATGGTCTGGCAGCCCGCCCAGAATGGCAACTCCCATTCTCCCTGTAAAGCTGCCTCACCAGGCAACACCATCACCACAGATGACCAAGCAGAAGCTGCCGAGTTCTGCTTTCTCACCTGCACCTGAAGTACTTGGCGAGGAACATGCCATGATCAAAAAAACAGGCCAAAACTGTTGAGTCTCACAGACGCAGCACAATCTGGCCTCCTCATCCCCACTACATCCCATGCAGGACTGTCTATTCTTCATGCCACCCTCTGAACCCTTCTTACACTGTTTCTTGATCAGCTAGAGGGAGCAGGTGGGCTGGAGCATGCCTTGAAGCCAGAAAAGAGATCAGACAGGATGCTCGAGTTCCTGTTCCCCTGTAACAGACCAGTCTTTCCATCTAGACTGCGTTAGTCCAGCTTCCAGCAACGCCCTACGGCGGAGGTGTTGTGGGCTTCTAGGCATAGCGGAACAGTGATGCTGTGGAAACTCCTGGGGGACAGACGTGTGGCGGGTTAGTGGTGTTGTGGGTGCCTGAGAGGGGGAGAGTGTTTGTTACTCTTTTGAGGCAGGGGGAAGGACAAAGGTGTTGGGGGCGGGGGGCAGATGTATTTTTTCGTTATGTGTCTCCTTACCGCTGGGGACAAAAAAGTGGCTGGTTAGTGGTGGTATGGGTCTTTGGGGGTGGGGGGAATGATCTAATTACTCTTTTGAGTAGCTAGAATCCTTTTATTTCCAAAATGTTTAAAAATGTGGCAAAGAGGAGACTTTTTTACCGTTTGCTATGCCGATGGAAGGTTATTTTTTCCACAGCTTAACAAATGGGTTACCCTTGACAAAATGAGAGGAGTAGTTTTAGGAAAACAACTACAACGATTCACCTCAAGCCGTTGGTAATGTGGAACACTGTGCAGAATCCTACATATGAAAAGTTAGTGAATAACTGACTGATAATTTTGATTAGCACAGGAAACAGTAAATTCAAAAGTCTACAGGATTTTATTAGGTTTCTTTAAATGCAACAAAGGAATTCCAGTGAACCAAACATTATGTAAACAATAATGATGAAAATGTTACCACTCGAGTTGCAGAGTTTTAGTACCTTGGCTACTGTCAGACATTTAATATTGTGTAATGAGAAAGAGAAAAGCGAATGCTGTAAATGAATTTGTTGTGCAAATTGTTTGCATTGCATTCACAAAGAGAAAGTTATTATGTTTAAAAAAAAAGACATTCTGTAATTAAATTTATCACAGATGATTTATTAACTAAAGCAGTGTCATATGTCAAAGAGATGTGCAACATTTCTACATTTGAAGAAGTGCTGCCCTGGGGTTGGTATATGGTGATAAATAAGTGTTTAGAGGTACACTGTGGCAATGGCTAAGAATGATACAATCAAAAATAAAACCATGCAAGTATGATGTCAATTGTAGTCTTGACTTCTGAGACAGTAAATTATTGTTAGAATGAAGTATATTGTTGACTATTATTCCATTCAAGGGAATCTCCTATCTTGGCCTTCTTCAGGGGAGAATAAATAGCATAGTTCTATGAAGGCTGTTACATAAATTGTGATATAACAATATAGAGGGCAAAGTACCTACATTGTAGGGGTGTGTGATGCAATCAGGCTGCATCGATCCACATTGGCAACCAAGACGATACAGATGCTGAGTGTAAGTTGAGGGCCTGGGGGATAGAAGTATTGAACATAATCTGCACTCTGAGAACTCTATGGCCCCAGGCAAGGAGTAGCCTCCGAGGCCCAGTGGCTGCCGATGAGCCTGGTTGCCATCAAACTCTGCCTGCTTTGTCAGGTGGAGACAGTGATTACCGCCCCCCCACCCCCGAGATCTTGCCAAACTCAGAGGACACTTCAGAGCCCATAGCGGACCCTAGGCGGACCTCGACATCCGTTGAGGGCTTAGCGGTGTGTGTTCATGGGACAGCAGCCCTGCCAGCTGTGCTGAAGAGTGGAAGGCCCAGAAGATTCCTTGTGGTCCTTGCACATACTCGATGGCTTAGGCAGAGCCAGTACGCAGCCGATTTCGACCCAACTGCACTGACCACCATGGCCCTTTTGGGTGAAGGAGCTGCCGGACCTGTCATCAGAGTCAAAGCCTTTTCAATTATTATGACACAGTGCTAGTCAGTAACCTGGGAGCAGTTATAAACCACTACAGAACAGAAATTAGAAAGATATTTTGCTGGTGGTCTGTGACGATGGTGACGTCCAGAGTATGTCCGCCATTTCATTAAAGCCTGGACCCACCACCATCCTTCCCTGATGTTTCCGCTTTATTTGATGCAAGAAAATGAGCAGCCTGGAACTGCTCTTAAAGGGAGATATATTTGTGTCTCATCACAGCGGCCTTGAGACACTGCATTTCATGGTGAGTGAGCACTAGGGTGGCAGTGTAATTTGGGGACAGGAACTCAGATTCTTAAAGTGGATTACATTCCTTTTGGAAATACAGCAGGAGTCCCGACTGAGCGCTGAGTGTCTGAGGCAGCGGGGTGCTCCATCTCCGATACATCAACCCAGTGTTGTGTGTCCAAACAAATGATAAGGGGAGACCAAAGGCAAAGCAAGCTGATGTTTGAGCAACAAAGATTCCCCCAAATGTCTGACTGCAACCATCGATACAACAGATAGGTAAAGTGGGGAAAATAGCCACTCTACTGCAGAAATGGATACAGATTATATCCTCATATATCTCAAAGCAAATCTCAGGACGACTATGGCAAGACAGATACTGATGAGATTAGATCACTTAACAGAAAGAACACACTGCCAAACTTCAAGCTGGACTGCATAGATCGCTGGATATCTGATCTTGAAGCCAACTCCAGAATGCTGGAAAAAATTCTCAAGAGGGGAGGAATTGACGGCAACCCTTTTAGCCATGAACAAAGGCCTCGAGTCATGGTTGCACCACAATAATATCCATATCATTGGTCTGCTCAAATCCACTATAATAGAGAGACCAAATATCTTCAATGAAAAATTGCTTTAATGCTCTCTGAGCCCTTCAGCTGATCAATCATCTCAGAAAAAGTTAAGGTGGAAAGGATGCAGTGGTCCCTGGGCTTCCACCTGGTACGCTCTCACAACCAGTGGTTACCCACCTTCTCAATTTCTGGGAAAGGATCTCAAACTTATGACTGGAAAGATGAAAGTGTACCCTACCACTATCAATGCTTCATTCTTGCGATATACCCAAAATTAACAATAACAATTCATGAAGCTTGACCATAATTCATGGAGAAGAAAAGACTGTTGCGTTCTAAAGAAATAGAATACGCCTTATATGGAAAGACCCCCTTTTCACA
The DNA here is from genome assembly GCF_964204655.1 of Triturus cristatus. NCBI lineage: Eukaryota > Metazoa > Chordata > Amphibia > Caudata > Salamandridae > Triturus > Triturus cristatus. The sequence goes on from NC_140589.1 coordinate 378,392,766, forward strand.
GATGCTGGTGAGCTGGAAAAAGTATTCAAAATAATGTATTGATAGCAAAGGATATCTGGCCCAAGAAGAAAAAAAAAGCAGAAGATGCGGGAGGGGCAGAAGCCGCAGAGGGGTCAAGTGGACATTGACTGAATTACAACTACACCTTTGGCACTACAGACCTAGCGGAGAAACTAAGCAGGCGAATAGGGAGATACGATAAGTTAGTAATACTGTTTGCCCCCGTTTACACTGATGACTCTTGGTCTTGAATCTCCTTTTCAATAGCCATATCCAGTCACTGACAAGAAAGCCAATGGTATTTTTCACCTGTTTCTATCCTCTCTTTCATACAGAACTCAAGAGCTTCATAGGGGAGATTGGTTGAGCTGTTGTTTGGGAGGGAAAACATCCACTGACACTTGCGGTGATCAGTGTTGGAGAGAGATGGGGCCATTACTACTCAAAATTCACAGATCACGTTGTCCCTCTGTGACAAATTGGATTGTTGGTTGAGAGGGGTGAAAGAAACTATTCTCCTGCAATAGCCACATTCCTTGCCAGGGTAACCACAAAAAGTAACTAAATTAATCTGTCCTTAAGTCTCTGGTAGCTTGGCAAAAAAACAGTCAAGCTTAACTTAGAGGCAATGTGCTAAGTATTTATAAAGCACTTAAAAAGTAATGGAGAACATAAGAAAAATCCCACACCAACTTAGTAAAATAGAGTCAATTTTTATAAATTATTTAACACCAAAACAATAAAAATCTAATCAGTAGAGCCAGTGTTATGAATTTTAAAGTTTAAAGTGAATAATAGAGTATAAAAGATCAGAGTCAACCGCGGACATCTAGTTGCGCAAGACCAGAGCAAAATCTAACGTTATGGCCAACCGCAATGAAGCGCAGTTCGGATACACAAAGTGGATCGGACCCAGTCTCCGTTTACATTCAGACTAGGAAAATGTTTTGAAAAAAATGTCTTAGAAGGTAAAGTTCAGCAGGGTAAGGCAGCCGCCAGTGTCGGAGGAGGAGGTGTTGTTGTCTGGGAGCCGCTAAACGAAGTTGCGGTGAAGATGTCTACGTTTGAACTTAGTCTTTTTTATGGAATTCCATAATCTCCATTGGGACAAAGCTGCTGGCAGTAGCCGACGAGAGCTCCATGAGGCTGGATACCCCTTCTGCGAGGAGCAGCTGAAAAGGATTTGCTGCTGTGGAGAAGAACGTAACAGGAGCTACTGACGATATCTGATGGAGGCAGACGGGAGCAGTCCCCATCGCAGCAATACACATATCCCTACACCGGCTGGCAGACGCCCTCAAACCCCCGCTTATGTAAAAGAATTCCCGAAACATTCACTCATTCTACCACAGGGAATCACCATACCGACCAAGGTTTGGTTATCCACACCGACCTTTTCTATATAAGATGTGTGACTGGACACACGCTGATATGGCTGTCAGTTCCTCCCCAACTTACAGGGTGCCCGGCTGGGTGCCATGTATGTAGTTTTCCTTTTTCAACTCACATTGAGTCACAACTGTTACAGATGTGCACCTCCCCCCTCTTTTCCGTTCTGACAGAATATCCCTTCAAATCCAGGTGACCCTCATTTGATAGACTCGGAGGTCTCATCAGGAACTATGAGAGGATGAAACACCATCGACATGTTTAAAAACAAACCACTGTACTTAACCTTCATAATTGTCACTGAAGGCTCTGAATAATTAATGTATATTAATCAAAAGGTCGTTTTTTTCCTCTTCTGAAACCTTAATGTGTATCACAATTTGTCACTTAAATGTATAGGTTCAATTTTCACTTGGGACACTACACTTTTTTCAAAATATTTTTGTATTTGAATTTGTTAGTATAAACAACGTCTTTCAACTCATTAAGCTGTATTTGATTCTTTCTGTGGTGTGTGTACATCTCCTCCCATAAATACTGCCATTGAGCATAAAAACTATTCTTTATTACTAATACCATTATTATTACCTAATTATCTTTCCCACAGGGACCTCTGTTCTTTGACCTAAAAGTCAGGCCAACCAGCGATGCACCTTGGGTAGATAGGCGATCAGGTATGTCCCGATCTCCTCTCGGTTGCCAGAGCACTTTTTGACAGAATTGTTTTTGGGCCCACATGTGGGTTCAAGATGGTTCAAGATGGCTGGAGCCTTTTCTGCCCCTGAGGCTCTGATCAGGAGACCAGATAACTAGCCCTTGGAGTCACTCTGGAAGTCCTGGGTTCAAGCAGAGAGGGTCTCATGCCACAGGGTAGTCCTTGAGGGCACAAGGCAAGCTTCAGGCAGCCGTGCAGTCTTCTTGGTGCAGCAGGGCAGTCCTCTGGGGTACACAGCAGGCCACAGGCAGCAGGGAAGTCCTCAGAGTCCTTCTGCAGGACCAGAAGTTAACTAAAGAGTGCTGGTCTGAGGGTCCTAATTTTATGCCTGGAGCCAGCTTTGAAGTCAAAGAAACGTATGGAGTTTGCCTACCCACAGAGGTGCCTGGAATGTTCTGTCTCCCTGCTTTGTTCCCAGGATGTCTAGGGGCACAAAAGGCTAGTATGAGCTTCTTTGTGTGTGTTCTGTGGCAGTGTCTTTAAAGGTCAAGTGGGGCTGTGCACAGCTCACCCTCCCATCTTGTTAGGGCGGCCCATCCTGCCAACAACCAGTGTACTATTGTGTACACAAAGGCCCACTGCAAACTACACCTAGTCATGTGACCCAAGAAACAAACACCAAATGTGGAGGACAAGAAAATGCGTGTGTGTATTTCTCAGAATTGTGACTAAAAATCCGACTTTACCATTAAAGATGATTTTAAAATACAATTCCTTAGACACCAAATATGACCTTACTTGCTTACAAACAAAAGTTATCAATTACTAAATGTAATAAGATAACACAACGTTATCATATGGGAGAGGTAGGCCTCACGGTAGTAACAAATTTGTGAGTTTTTCACTAGTAGTACATAAGAGTATATGTACAGTTGGGTTGTTTAGGACCCACTCGAGGGGGTGACTTTTATGCACTAAAAAAGGGAGTTTTAGGCTTGGCAAAAGGTTTATTTTGTCAAATCAAATTGGTACTTTAAAACTGCGCATAGGCTGCAATGGCATGTCTGAGACATGTTTTAAGTGGCTTCTTAAGTGGACGGTACAGTAAGTGCTGCAGGTCCACTAGTAGCATTTAATTTACTGGCCCTGGGTATATGGAATATCACTTTACTAGGGACTTATAAGTACATTAAATATGCCAATCTGGTGTGAGACAATTTTACCATGTTTTAGGGAGTGAGCACAAGCACTTTCGCACTGGTTAGCAGAGGTAAAGTATGCAGACATCTAAGCTCAACAGAAATTAAGTCAGCAAAACAAGACGAGAGAAGACAAAAAGTTTGGGGGACGCCCACCCTAAGGCTGACAGGTCTAATACCCTCAATGTGTGCATGCTTGTTCTGATGCTCTTCAAAGATATTGATTTTACCAAGGTAAAGGTTTCATGAGACAAGTCATCATGCTGAACCATAAAACCTCATCACTTACCAAAAGTCTCCTGTAGGGAGTGGAAGAGAACTTAGATGAAATTGATTTTGAAATGCCCATTTTCAAAGTGTTATGGACACTGATTCGATATAGAACATTGAGGACTCTCGCAATTAGAGGATAGACAGGTTAGCGATTGCTGAGATTAATAGAAGCAAACCAAACAAATCCTGGACACACTAAAACTTACTAGAATAATTATAAGATGACTGCTGTCATACCTCGTACTGTTAAATCCTATGGATGTTCTACTCATCTTACAGCAACCAATTCCATTGCTTGCAGTCTGGAAATGAGAGGGCCAATTCATCAAGACTTACAAATGTATTTTCACTGTGCTTCACACCACTCAGAAGGTGCAAGTGTGCTTTTGGTGGATGAGCAACATGGCACGTCTTAAGTTTGGAACCATGAATATGAGCTCACTTGAAAGAACTGAGCATTTGATTGTCTGCTTCACCACGATAAAAATGTCAAAGTAGGCATCTCCTTGACCAGATACGTCGGGATTTCTTGATAGGAACTAGGATGGCAGAAAACAAACACCCCTTTAATAGTCTACTGGTCATGTTTTGATGCCTTTTATGAAAGGATTATATTTAGAACTTATACAGCTGTAAAATAAAAACATGGTAGGACATCTTACTAGCTTATGGCACTCACTGTGATGTTCAGTTTTGAGTCTACATGTATAGTATATGGATTAAGGGAGTGTCGCTGTGTTTCTTGCTGGGGTTCACAGTGTGGGTGGGGGGTGGGTTTCATTTAGTACAACCATTAAATGCCAACTGGAGCAAGCTGCATGCTGAGTGGGCTATGCTAGGTTATTTGGCTTGGCAATTTGAGATGCATGATGATGGCTGACGGTACACAGGGTGGCACGTTGGAAGCCAGGAGTCCATCACTCCTGAAGTTACTAACCTGGAATGTCAGGGGGCTGAATGATTGCAGAAAGGTCCATAAAGTGGTAGCATACTTAAATCGGCATTGCATTTACAGTGCTATACTACAGGAAATGCACGTTACGCCTGGGAACGGATTGTTCACACAGCACCACATGCGGGGTGTCTGTTGTGCGGCAGGCTTTACTACACAAGCCAGGGGTGTGCTGAGCTGGGCTTGGAGGGGTTCAGGCATCAAAATACAGGAAGTGTGTGTGTGGACCCAGGAGGCAGGTATGTGGTGGCACGCTGCTACAAAGATGATTTGGCAGCACTGTTGGTGGAAGCGTATAGTGCTAATTATGATGACACGCAGTTTTATACTTTGTGCATCTGGTTTGCTCAATATGGGGATTTGGCTGAGATATGGGACGGAAATTTGAATTTTGTATTGTGCCTGGACCGGGATCACTCCTGGGGTCTACCTAGGCAGCCCTTAGCTACAGCCCATGCCATTAATGAGATCGCGGAGCAGTGTGGCTTGCTGGAAATTTGGCAACACAAGTTTCCCACAGGGGCGAGGTACACCCACTACTCTACGGTGCATGATATCCACAAGTGCCCAGATTATTGATTGATTTCTCAGAGTCTGGTGCCACGTGTTCAGTGCTGTGAATACCTGCCACGCACACACTCAGATCACTCACCAGTATTGATGGAAGTGTAGTTGAACAGCCCGCGGCCCCCTCGTTTACAAGGCAGTTCCCGCCTTACTCTCTTTTGGATGCAGTGTCCATGGAGGAGCTGGTGTAGGCGATAGATGAGTATTTCAACACCAATATAGGTTCAGCAGAGAAATTCGCAACAGTCTGGGATGACTTTAAAGATTATATCCGGGTGGTCAGTATTTTGAAACACGCTGGTGCGCTTAGGTCACTGCGTGGCCAGCTGTCACAATTGGAGATGGAAATAGTGGGCTTGAAGAGGGTGCACAGGGAGACAGCTGAGCAGACCTTGCTGGATGACATAAAGGCCAGGGTGCAGGAGTATTACGATGTGGTGCAAAGCGAAGCCAATCATTTAAGAAAGTATGAGACTGGAAGGTTATATGGTGAAGGTGAGCACCAGGACGCAACACTGGTGGCGCTCCTGCCGCCTCTGCACGAGGACAATACGGTCTTATCAGTTAGGGATGAACAGGGGGTGCCCAAATGCAGGGCAGGGCAGGTGTCTGATCAGTTCTGTGATTGCTATGCAAAGCTATATTGTTTGCGTCTGTCACACGACAAACAGGCCACGGCAGACTACCTCGCCCATATCACCATGAAGTGGCTAACGGTGGTGCCTACGGGACACCTTATGGCCTCATTACGCCCCTCGGAGATTGTGGCAGCGCTAAAGCACATGCTGAGCAGGATAGTGCCAGGCACTAATGTGCTGACGGTGCCATTTTATAAGGCCTATCAATATAAACTTGCCCCACATTTGGTCACCCTTTACAAAGAGACGGTGAATGAAGGTTGCACCTGCAATGCGTCCTAGTCAACCGGTTAAATCGGCAGACTTTTGCTTGTCCTACAGACCTCTGTCGCTATTGAACACCGACACGAAAATGATTGCAAGAATATTGGCTAATTAGTTGGAGCCTCTACTCCCGAGCATTGCTGGTCCAAAGCAGGCTGGGTTTATCTCAGGCCTTTCTTCGACGTACAATCCCAGAACCTGCGCAATCTCCTGTATTGACCCGGATGTGCGTGCCACTGATGTGTTCTTGATGCTGAAAAAGTGTTTGTTTCTGTCGAATGGGGGTTCGTGCTGGCTGTGCTGAGACGTGATGGAGTGGGGAAAAGTCTTCCTGCAACATGTCAAGGTACTTTATACATGGCTGACTGCTCGTATCTGGGTCAACTGCATAGTCTCGGGCGACATAGATATTACGAGGGGCACTGGGCAGGGTTGCCCCCTGTCGCCATTGTTGTATGCCATGGTGGCATTACAATCTGATCATCTCTGCATAAGCAGACAATACCTTCCTATATGTGCATAATCCAGAGCATAACTGACCTCTGGTTCTTCGGGAGGTGATGCTGTTTGGTGGGCATTCCGGCTTGCGCATTAACTGATATACGTCCCTGATATTTCCGTTCACTGGGGCCACGACACCGGTGCAGTTGGAGTACCCATTACAGTGGAGGATAGACCACTGGGGATAAAGTTCCACACAAACCCATCAGTGGTGTTGAGGGACAATTATGACAGTGCAGAGGCTCACGGAGGTGGTAGGTTAGCTGTATTGCTGAGTGGGCGTATTGCCATACTAAAGATGGTGGTGCTCCCCCGTTTTCTGTTTCTATTCGCGAACATCCCAATTCTTCTACCACATGCAGTGTTCTGTAACTTAAGGCCCTTTCGGTTCGTTTAGCCTGGGCTGGGAAGCTTCTGTGTGTGGGCTGGGAAGCTTCTGTGTGTGAGCTGGGACATGTTAACCCTCCCCTATGATATGGGAGGCCTACTACAGAGCTGCGCAGTGTATGTTTGCCCATTTCAGGTTGCATGGTCCGAGTGACTTGCTGCATCTGTGGCTCAAGTGTGACACTGCCTCCCCTCTTTCATTGCCTAAGATGCTGTTTGTGAAACCTGTACGGCACTACAACGTTGTTGATTTATTAAATACGATGGCATATTCCTGGAAGCAGCAAGACGGGTCACTACTTTACTCGCCCTGGAGAACCGCTGGACTGGTGCATGTGGTTTCCCATAGGACTGGAGAAAGAGGCACCTAGTGCGCTGCAAGGACTGGCACTGAGAAATATGGGGGACTTGTTCCAGGACGGGGTGATGCGTAGCTGGGAGCAGTTGAGCGCGCATGGCGATCCGCATACTGTCATGGGTCGGTTTAAAATTCTACAGGGCGCGCCACATTATGTGCGAACTACTGGGGAGGGTTTGCTGAAGCCACCACAATAACCAGTGTTGACGTACCTGTTGCAAGCGGCTATGCCTCAGCACATTATAGCAAAACTGTATGCGTGTGCAGAAGAGACACGGTGGCCAGGAGTCTCGAATGTTAGGCTGGATTGGAAGTGGGGACCAGGGCTTAACCATCAGCGATAAACAATGGACCTGTTGTTGCTCAATTGTTAAGTCAGTATCTCTGAAAAGCTGGTACTGGTTACTACATTAAAAATACCTCAACAGGGTGTATTACACACTGGCTCAACTGTTCTGGTACAGCTTATGGGCTAATTCTTGCTGCCCCTAATGCGGTGAAGGGGAGACAGGGTTTGGCCACCTGGCGTGGTTGTGTCCAGGGATGCAGCGATTTTGGGAGGCAGTACTGGGAGAGCTGTAGGAGATAAGAGACAAGCACACTGCGTAGTCCCCCTTATTGGAGTTGCTGGGATACAAAAGGAATGTCCCGAAGTCCTCCAGGCGTCTAGTGGCCATTAGACTATTCACTATTTCTGGTGAGGCGCAGAATAGCGAAGTGCTGGGTTAGGGGTCGCAACCAACACTGAAAGAATTGCATGTGGACATGGCATATTGCAAAACACCGTCTGACGCCCATCACAAACTGATACCGGTCCTCAGTGGTCCTGAGGATATATGGGGGCCTTACAAGGCTTTTCCTGGCTCGGACTGGAGAGGCAAAGACAGATGGTTCGGGGGAAAGCAACTTAGCAACCGTGGTGGGGGGTTTGCAGCAGGTGGGGGAGATCACTTGAGCAGCTTTGTGTGCGTATCGCCAATTGGGATGGTGTAGCCCCATGGAGCTTGTGGAAGGACAGTGTATTCAGTCCCCTCGGTGGAGTGTGAGGGCCATGTTTTTTACATCTGCTGTGATTTGCTCACTGTCTGCATGATTGTAACCCCGACTGTACGCTCCGCAATCAAATCACCTAGTTTATCTGTACCAGTAAGGTCTGTGCCTTGCCATTGAATTACATGCCATTGTCCTCTGTATGGTTGTTTAAAAATCAAAATAAAGTTTTTTTTAAAGTATATTGTTAGACCTGGCACCATTGTCGTGAGTCTCCCTTCCATGTTTTCGCTGTGCCTCCTCTGTTTTTCTGGTGATAGATGCTCTGGGCGCTGCACCACTGCCATTCAGTGCCACAGCGCAGATGCTCCCTGTATAAAGATGACATATGAATTGGTGTATCCCTGATTGGCTTATTTGGTCTACCTGTTAGACCCTAGTAATGTGGCCTGTGTGTAACCCAAATGCTGCTGATGGGCTTGCAGCGCTGATTTGCCGCCCCTGAACCTTCCCTTGGCATCCTGTAAGCCACCTCTATGGTAGGGTGCATTGTATGTGTAAGGTAGGACATGCCCTGATGTGTGTCCCCAGCAGAGAAGTGGGGGGGACCGGGGTCCACCAAGGGACCCAAAGTAATCCCCAAGGGAACCAAACAGTGGTGTCCCAGCCTCCCCAAGAAAGGAAGCCAATGCCCCCGCCAGGTAGGCCTGGTCTCAGGGAGCCACCTACCTGTTATAATTGTGGCCAAGAGGGCCACCGGTCTATTGATCCCCAGTGCCCTCAGAGGGCTACTGCGGCACCCCCACGGGTGCCCCCCCCGCCAGATGGCTAGTGTAGCATTGGAAGGAGAGGAGATGGATGCCCAAGAGGGGTGGGACCCTGTACAGTTAACCCTTGTCTCCCTAGGAGACTGTGAAATGGTCTCTAAAACTGCAGTGCCTGACAACACTAAAAAATATAGGCAGTGGGTGACCATCAATGGCCATAAAGTGGAGGCTCTAAGGGACACAGGAGCCAGTATAACTGCTGTCAGCTCCCGGTTGGTGTCCCAAGAGCAGATCATTCCCCACGCATTCTGCCCAGTAGTGTCAGCTGACAACTCAGAGAGCCAATGTGAGGTGGCTCAGGTTCCCTTCGAGTGGGGGGGTCTCAGGAACTCTTCAAGTAGCTGTGAGGCCCACCATGCCTATAGACTGTCTGTTGGGCAACGATTTGGAGAACTCCCCATGGGCTATGGTGGACAGGAGTTCTCACTTGGAAATGCTGGGTCTGCCTGAATGGATGTGTGCCACCCCTCGGTCCATGGCAGCCAAAGAGGGTGTTGAGAGAGGTCTGGAGCCTGGGAGTATTGCCCAAATCCCTGCCTTAGAGGGAAGGAGCAGGGGGCGCGGGAAACCAGCCCCCTTAGTTCCCACAGCCCAGGAAGGAGCACCCCTTCAGGGGGATGCCCTGGAGCCTATCGGGGAGCAAAGTACCGACCTTGGGGACCTACCTGAGCTGACCCATTGACAGCAGGAAGGGGGGCCCACCAGGGAGGACTTTTGTGAGCAGCAGAAAGTTTGCCCTTCTCTTGAGGGTATGCGGCGTCAGGCTGCAGCCCAGGCAGCATGTGATATGTCTGGTTCGCATCTGATCTATTAGGAGAACAGTCTCCTGTATAGTGAGCCTAAGGCTGCTGAGCCGGGGTCGGCCCGTGTGCTGGTGGTACCCGAGTGCTTCAGAGCCTTCCTACTGGGGTTGGCTCATGACATTCCGTTGGCAAGACATCTGGGGCAGACCAAGACCTTTGAGGGGCTGGTCACCCACTTTTATTAGCCCCAGATGCGCAAAAGTACAGGTACTTATTGCAGGACCTGTGAGACTTGCCAGGCAAGTGGGAAGAGTGGGGGGAAGATCAAGGCCCCCACTCCAGCCCTTTCCCGTTGTGAGTACCCCATTCGAGCGAGTGGAAATTGACATTGTGGGGCCTCTGGACCCCAAGACAGCCATGGGCAACAGGTACATCCTGGTCTTGGTGGACCATGCCACCCGGTACCCTGAAGCCATCCCGCTCAGGACAGTGACGGCCCCCGTGGTGGGATGTGCACTGATGGGGATCTTCTCCCGTGTGGGGTTCCCCAGAGAGGTGGTGTCTGACAGGGGGACCAACTTCATCTACCAGTACATGAAGTCTCTGTGGGAGGAGTGTGGGGTAACTTATAAGTTCACCACTCCTTTCCACTCCAAGGAAACAGTCTGGTTGAAAGGTTCAACCGGACCTTAAAAGGGATGATTATGGGCCTAGAGGAGCCCCTGAGGCGTAAGTGGGACGTCCGCTTGCCATGCCTGTTGTTCGCCTACTGTGAGGTGCCCCAGAAGTCCTTAGGGTTCAGCCCCTTTGAACTGCTCTACGGTCACCCGGTCAGAGGGCCTCTGAGTCTGGTCAGGGAAGGCTGGGAGCAATCGCCCAGGAAAACCCCCCAAGATGTATTTAGCTACATCTTGGCCTTCAGGAACCAGACTCGGCGTTTCAGAAAGATTGCTGAGGCAAATCTGGAAGCCAGCCAGGAGGAGATGAAACGTTGGCACAACCAGAATGCCACTCTAGTTGAGTTTCAACCTGGCCAGAAGGTTTGGGTACTGGCCCCAGTGGAGCCCTGCGCGCTCCAAGATAAGTGGACCGGTCCATTTGAGGTGGTGGAGCGCAAAAGTCAAGTTACCTACTTGGTGGACTTTCAGTCGCCCAGGAACCCCCTGCGGGTCCTGATAGCCAGAAACCGGTCCTAGGATGCTTGATTCCGGTCCAGGGAAGACATGGCTTGGCAGTTCGGGCTGGACTGTTCCCATGAGGCACAGGGTCAAGACTGATTTGCATATGGCCATGTCTGAATTGGGGTGGCGTAGTGGGCAAAAGAACGATGGATTTAACTCAGATCTCTTGACTGGGGGAGAATGTCTGCATTGTCAGCATTCCGTCCATCATTTGTTTGTTGTAACGCTTTTCGCCCTAAGTGGGATGGGTATTCCCAGACGTGGGACCCGTGCTCACTACGCTACTGGAGTCAAGCTATCCTGGCTGATGACGGCTGATAGCCAGAAACCGGTCCTAGGATGCTTGATTCCGGTCCAGGGAAGACATGGCTTGGCAGTTCGGGCTGGACTGTTCCCATGAGGCACAGGGTCAAGACTGATTTGCATATGGCCATGTCTGAATTGGGGTGGCGTAGTGGGCAAAAGAACGATGGATTTAACTCAGATCTCTTGACTGGGGGAGAATGTCTGCATTGTCAGCATTCCGTCCATCATTTGTTTGTTGTAACGCTTTTCGCCCTAAGTGGGATGGGTATTCCCAGACGTGGGACCCGTGCTCACTACGCTACTGGAGTCAAGCTATCCTGGCTGATGACGGCTGATAGCCAGAAACCGGTCCTAGGATGCTTGATTCCGGTCCAGGGAAGACATGGCTTGGCAGTTCGGGCTGGACTGTTCCCATGAGGCACAGGGTCAAGACTGATTTGCATATGGCCATGTCTGAATTGGGGTGGCGTAGTGGGCAAAAGAACGATGGATTTAACTCAGATCTCTTGACTGGGGGAGAATGTCTGCATTGTCAGCATTCCGTCCATCATTTGTTTGTTGTAACGCTTTACGCCCTAAGTGGGATGGGTATTCCCAGACGTGGGACCCGTGCTCACTACGCTACTGGAGTCAAGCTATCCTGGCTGATGACGGCTGATAGCCAGAAACCGGTCCTAGGATGCTTGATTCCGGTCCAGGGAAGACATGGCTTGGCAGTTCGGGCTGGACTGTTCCCATGAGGCACAGGGTCAAGACTGATTTGCATATGGCCATGTCTGAATTGGGGTGGCGTAGTGGGCAAAAGAACGATGGATTTAACTCAGATCTCTTGACTGGGGGAGAATGTCTGCATTGTCAGCATTCCGTCCATCATTTGTTTGTTGTAACGCTTTTCGCCCTAAGTGGGATGGGTATTCCCAGACGTGGGACCCGTGCTCACTACGCTACTGGAGTCAAGCTATCCTGGCTGATGACGGCTGATAGCCAGAAACCGGTCCTAGGATGCTTGATTCCGGTCCAGGGAAGACATGGCTTGGCAGTTCGGGCTGGACTGTTCCCATGAGGCACAGGGTCAAGACTGATTTGCATATGGCCATGTCTGAATTGGGGTGGCGTAGTGGGCAAAAGAACGATGGATTTAACTCAGATCTCTTGACTGGGGGAGAATGTCTGCATTGTCAGCATTCCGTCCATCATTTGTTTGTTGTAACGCTTTTCGCCCTAAGTGGGATGGGTATTCCCAGACGTGGGACCCGTGCTCACTACGCTACTGGAGTCAAGCTATCCTGGCTGATGACGGCTGATAGCCAGAAACCGGTCCTAGGATGCTTGATTCCGGTCCAGGGAAGACATGGCTTGGCAGTTCGGGCTGGACTGTTCCCATGAGGCACAGGGTCAAGACTGATTTGCATATGGCCATGTCTGAATTGGGGTGGCGTAGTGGGCAAAAGAACGATGGATTTAACTCAGATCTCTTGACTGGGGGAGAATGTCTGCATTGTCAGCATTCCGTCCATCATTTGTTTGTTGTAACGCTTTTCGCCCTAAGTGGGATGGGTATTCCCAGACGTGGGACCCGTGCTCACTACGCTACTGGAGTCAAGCTATCCTGGCTGATGACGGCTGATAGCCAGAAACCGGTCCTAGGATGCTTGATTCCGGTCCAGGGAAGACATGGCTTGGCAGTTCGGGCTGGACTGTTCCCATGAGGCACAGGGTCAAGACTGATTTGCATATGGCCATGTCTGAATTGGGGTGGCGTAGTGGGCAAAAGAACGATGGATTTAACTCAGATCTCTTGACTGGGGGAGAATGTCTGCATTGTCAGCATTCCGTCCATCATTTGTTTGTTGTAACGCTTTTCGCCCTAAGTGGGATGGGTATTCCCAGACGTGGGACCCGTGCTCACTACGCTACTGGAGTCAAGCTATCCTGGCTGATGACGGCTGATAGCCAGAAACCGGTCCTAGGATGCTTGATTCCGGTCCAGGGAAGACATGGCTTGGCAGTTCGGGCTGGACTGTTCCCATGAGGCACAGGGTCAAGACTGATTTGCATATGGCCATGTCTGAATTGGGGTGGCGTAGTGGGCAAAAGAACGATGGATTTAACTCAGATCTCTTGACTGGGGGAGAATGTCTGCATTGTCAGCATTCCGTCCATCATTTGTTTGTTGTAACGCTTTTCGCCCTAAGTGGGATGGGTATTCCCAGACGTGGGACCCGTGCTCACTACGCTACTGGAGTCAAGCTATCCTGGCTGATGACGGCTGATAGCCAGAAACCGGTCCTAGGATGCTTGATTCCGGTCCAGGGAAGACATGGCTTGGCAGTTCGGGCTGGACTGTTCCCATGAGGCACAGGGTCAAGACTGATTTGCATATGGCCATGTCTGAATTGGGGTGGCGTAGTGGGCAAAAGAACGATGGATTTAACTCAGATCTCTTGACTGGGGGAGAATGTCTGCATTGTCAGCATTCCGTCCATCATTTGTTTGTTGTAACGCTTTTCGCCCTAAGTGGGATGGGTATTCCCAGACGTGGGACCCGTGCTCACTACGCTACTGGAGTCAAGCTATCCTGGCTGATGACGGCTGATAGCCAGAAACCGGTCCTAGGATGCTTGATTCCGGTCCAGGGAAGACATGGCTTGGCAGTTCGGGCTGGACTGTTCCCATGAGGCACAGGGTCAAGACTGATTTGCATATGGCCATGTCTGAATTGGGGTGGCGTAGTGGGCAAAAGAACGATGGATTTAACTCAGATCTCTTGACTGGGGGAGAATGTCTGCATTGTCAGCATTCCGTCCATCATTTGTTTGTTGTAACGCTTTTCGCCCTAAGTGGGATGGGTATTCCCAGACGTGGGACCCGTGCTCACTACGCTACTGGAGTCAAGCTATCCTGGCTGATGACGGCTGATAGCCAGAAACCGGTCCTAGGATGCTTGATTCCGGTCCAGGGAAGACATGGCTTGGCAGTTCGGGCTGGACTGTTCCCATGAGGCACAGGGTCAAGACTGATTTGCATATGGCCATGTCTGAATTGGGGTGGCGTAGTGGGCAAAAGAACGATGGATTTAACTCAGATCTCTTGACTGGGGGAGAATGTCTGCATTGTCAGCATTCCGTCCATCATTTGTTTGTTGTAACGCTTTTCGCCCTAAGTGGGATGGGTATTCCCAGACGTGGGACCCGTGCTCACTACGCTACTGGAGTCAAGCTATCCTGGCTGATGACGGCTGATAGCCAGAAACCGGTCCTAGGATGCTTGATTCCGGTCCAGGGAAGACATGGCTTGGCAGTTCGGGCTGGACTGTTCCCATGAGGCACAGGGTCAAGACTGATTTGCATATGGCCATGTCTGAATTGGGGTGGCGTAGTGGGCAAAAGAACGATGGATTTAACTCAGATCTCTTGACTGGGGGAGAATGTCTGCATTGTCAGCATTCCGTCCATCATTTGTTTGTTGTAACGCTTTTCGCCCTAAGTGGGATGGGTATTCCCAGACGTGGGACCCGTGCTCACTACGCTACTGGAGTCAAGCTATCCTGGCTGATGACGGCTGATAGCCAGAAACCGGTCCTAGGATGCTTGATTCCGGTCCAGGGAAGACATGGCTTGGCAGTTCGGGCTGGACTGTTCCCATGAGGCACAGGGTCAAGACTGATTTGCATATGGCCATGTCTGAATTGGGGTGGCGTAGTGGGCAAAAGAACGATGGATTTAACTCAGATCTCTTGACTGGGGGAGAATGTCTGCATTGTCAGCATTCCGTCCATCATTTGTTTGTTGTAACGCTTTTCGCCCTAAGTGGGATGGGTATTCCCAGACGTGGGACCCGTGCTCACTACGCTACTGGAGTCAAGCTATCCTGGCTGATGACGGCTGATAGCCAGAAACCGGTCCTAGGATGCTTGATTCCGGTCCAGGGAAGACATGGCTTGGCAGTTCGGGCTGGACTGTTCCCATGAGGCACAGGGTCAAGACTGATTTGCATATGGCCATGTCTGAATTGGGGTGGCGTAGTGGGCAAAAGAACGATGGATTTAACTCAGATCTCTTGACTGGGGGAGAATGTCTGCATTGTCAGCATTCCGTCCATCATTTGTTTGTTGTAACGCTTTTCGCCCTAAGTGGGATGGGTATTCCCAGACGTGGGACCCGTGCTCACTACGCTACTGGAGTCAAGCTATCCTGGCTGATGACGGCTGATAGCCAGAAACCGGTCCTAGGATGCTTGATTCCGGTCCAGGGAAGACATGGCTTGGCAGTTCGGGCTGGACTGTTCCCATGAGGCACAGGGTCAAGACTGATTTGCATATGGCCATGTCTGAATTGGGGTGGCGTAGTGGGCAAAAGAACGATGGATTTAACTCAGATCTCTTGACTGGGGGAGAATGTCTGCATTGTCAGCATTCCGTCCATCATTTGTTTGTTGTAACGCTTTTCGCCCTAAGTGGGATGGGTATTCCCAGACGTGGGACCCGTGCTCACTACGCTACTGGAGTCAAGCTATCCTGGCTGATGACGGCTGATAGCCAGAAACCGGTCCTAGGATGCTTGATTCCGGTCCAGGGAAGACATGGCTTGGCAGTTCGGGCTGGACTGTTCCCATGAGGCACAGGGTCAAGACTGATTTGCATATGGCCATGTCTGAATTGGGGTGGCGTAGTGGGCAAAAGAACGATGGATTTAACTCAGATCTCTTGACTGGGGGAGAATGTCTGCATTGTCAGCATTCCGTCCATCATTTGTTTGTTGTAACGCTTTTCGCCCTAAGTGGGATGGGTATTCCCAGACGTGGGACCCGTGCTCACTACGCTACTGGAGTCAAGCTATCCTGGCTGATGACGGCTGATAGCCAGAAACCGGTCCTAGGATGCTTGATTCCGGTCCAGGGAAGACATGGCTTGGCAGTTCGGGCTGGACTGTTCCCATGAGGCACAGGGTCAAGACTGATTTGCATATGGCCATGTCTGAATAGGGGTGGCGTAGTGGGCAAAAGAACGATGGATTTAACTCAGATCTCTTGACTGGGGGAGAATGTCTGCATTGTCAGCATTCCGTCCATCATTTGTTTGTTGTAACGCTTTTCGCCCTAAGTGGGATGGGTATTCCCAGACGTGGGACCCGTGCTCACTACGCTACTGGAGTCAAGCTATCCTGGCTGATGACGGCTGATAGCCAGAAACCGGTCCTAGGATGCTTGATTCCGGTCCAGGGAAGACATGGCTTGGCAGTTCGGGCTGGACTGTTCCCATGAGGCACAGGGTCAAGACTGATTTGCATATGGCCATGTCTGAATTGGGGTGGCGTAGTGGGCAAAAGAACGATGGATTTAACTCAGATCTCTTGACTGGGGGAGAATGTCTGCATTGTCAGCATTCCGTCCATCATTTGTTTGTTGTAACGCTTTTCGCCCTAAGTGGGATGGGTATTCCCAGACGTGGGACCCGTGCTCACTACGCTACTGGAGTCAAGCTATCCTGGCTGATGACGGCTGATAGCCAGAAACCGGTCCTAGGATGCTTGATTCCGGTCCAGGGAAGACATGGCTTGGCAGTTCGGGCTGGACTGTTCCCATGAGGCACAGGGTCAAGACTGATTTGCATATGGCCATGTCTGAATTGGGGTGGCGTAGTGGGCAAAAGAACGATGGATTTAACTCAGATCTCTTGACTGGGGGAGAATGTCTGCATTGTCAGCATTCCGTCCATCATTTGTTTGTTGTAACGCTTTTCGCCCTAAGTGGGATGGGTATTCCCAGACGTGGGACCCGTGCTCACTACGCTACTGGAGTCAAGCTATCCTGGCTGATGACGGCTGATAGCCAGAAACCGGTCCTAGGATGCTTGATTCCGGTCCAGGGAAGACATGGCTTGGCAGTTCGGGCTGGACTGTTCCCATGAGGCACAGGGTCAAGACTGATTTGCATATGGCCATGTCTGAATTGGGGTGGCGTAGTGGGCAAAAGAACGATGGATTTAACTCAGATCTCTTGACTGGGGGAGAATGTCTGCATTGTCAGCATTCCGTCCATCATTTGTTTGTTGTAACGCTTTTCGCCCTAAGTGGGATGGGTATTCCCAGACGTGGGACCCGTGCTCACTACGCTACTGGAGTCAAGCTATCCTGGCTGATGACGGCTGATAGCCAGAAACCGGTCCTAGGATGCTTGATTCCGGTCCAGGGAAGACATGGCTTGGCAGTTCGGGCTGGACTGTTCCCATGAGGCACAGGGTCAAGACTGATTTGCATATGGCCATGTCTGAATTGGGGTGGCGTAGTGGGCAAAAGAACGATGGATTTAACTCAGATCTCTTGACTGGGGGAGAATGTCTGCATTGTCAGCATTCCGTCCATCATTTGTTTGTTGTAACCCTGTACAGTTAACCCTTGTCTCCCTAGGAGACTGTGAAATGGTCTCTAAAACTGCAGTGCCTGACAACACTAAAAAATATAGGCAGTGGGTGACCATCAATGGCCATAAAGTGGAGGCTCTAAGGGACACAGGAGCCAGTATAACTGCTGTCAGCTCCCGGTTGGTGTCCCAAGAGCAGATCATTCCCCACGCATTCTGCCCAGTAGTGTCAGCTGACAACTCAGAGAGCCAATGTGAGGTGGCTCAGGTTCCCTTCGAGTGGGGGGGTCTCAGGAACTCTTCAAGTAGCTGTGAGGCCCACCATGCCTATAGACTGTCTGTTGGGCAACGATTTGGAGAACTCCCCATGGGCTATGGTGGACAGGAGTTCTCACTTGGAAATGCTGGGTCTGCCTGAATGGATGTGTGCCACCCCTCGGTCCATGGCAGCCAAAGAGGGTGTTGAGAGAGGTCTGGAGCCTGGGAGTATTGCCCAAATCCCTGCCTTAGAGGGAAGGAGCAGGGGGCGCGGGAAACCAGCCCCCTTAGTTCCCACAGCCCAGGAAGGAGCACCCCTTCAGGGGGATGCCCTGGAGCCTATCGGGGAGCAAAGTACCGACCTTGGGGACCTACCTGAGCTGACCCATTGACAGCAGGAAGGGGGGCCCACCAGGGAGGACTTTTGTGAGCAGCAGAAAGTTTGCCCTTCTCTTGAGGGTATGCGGCGTCAGGCTGCAGCCCAGGCAGCATGTGATATGTCTGGTTCGCATCTGATCTATTAGGAGAACAGTCTCCTGTATAGTGAGCCTAAGGCTGCTGAGCCGGGGTCGGCCCGTGTGCTGGTGGTACCCGAGTGCTTCAGAGCCTTCCTACTGGGGTTGGCTCATGACATTCCGTTGGCAAGACATCTGGGGCAGACCAAGACCTTTGAGGGGCTGGTCACCCACTTTTATTAGCCCCAGATGCGCAAAAGTACAGGTACTTATTGCAGGACCTGTGAGACTTGCCAGGCAAGTGGGAAGAGTGGGGGGAAGATCAAGGCCCCACTCCAGCCCTTTCCCGTTGTGAGTACCCCATTCGAGCGAGTGGAAATTGACATTGTGGGGCCTCTGGACCCCAAGACAGCCATGGGCAACAGGTACATCCTGGTCTTGGTGGACCATGCCACCCGGTACCCTGAAGCCATCCCGCTCAGGACAGTGACGGCCCCCGTGGTGGGATGTGCACTGATGGGGATCTTCTCCCGTGTGGGGTTCCCCAGAGAGGTGGTGTCTGACAGGGGGACCAACTTCATCTACCAGTACATGAAGTCTCTGTGGGAGGAGTGTGGGGTAACTTATAAGTTCACCACTCCTTTCCACTCCAAGGAAACAGTCTGGTTGAAAGGTTCAACCGGACCTTAAAAGGGATGATTATGGGCCTAGAGGAGCCCCTGAGGCGTAAGTGGGACGTCCGCTTGCCATGCCTGTTGTTCGCCTACTGTGAGGTGCCCCAGAAGTCCTTAGGGTTCAGCCCCTTTGAACTGCTCTACGGTCACCCGGTCAGAGGGCCTCTGAGTCTGGTCAGGGAAGGCTGGGAGCAATCGCCCAGGAAAACCCCCCAAGATGTATTTAGCTACATCTTGGCCTTCAGGAACCAGACTCGGCGTTTCAGAAAGATTGCTGAGGCAAATCTGGAAGCCAGCCAGGAGGAGATGAAACGTTGGCACAACCAGAATGCCACTCTAGTTGAGTTTCAACCTGGCCAGAAGGTTTGGGTACTGGCCCCAGTGGAGCCCTGCGCGCTCCAAGATAAGTGGACCGGTCCATTTGAGGTGGTGGAGCGCAAAAGTCAAGTTACCTACTTGGTGGACTTTCAGTCGCCCAGGAACCCCCTGCGGGTCCTGCATGTGAACCGCCTGAAGCCCCACTTTGCGAGGTCTGAAGTGGGCATGTTGCTTGCCACAGATGCTGGAATGGAGGAGGAGAGTGAGCCTCTTCCTGACCTCCTGTGCGCAGAAGAAAAGGACAGGTCAGTGGTGGGTGTGGTCCTCTCCACCACACTGGCCCCTGAGCAGCTGAGAGATTGTCACCAGCTGTTGGGGCAATTCTTAGATCTGTTTTCCCTAGTGCCTGGTGTCCCTGACTGGTGCGTCCATGAGGTAGACACCGGGGACAGCCTCCCTGTTAAGCATAAGGCTTACCGGGTGTCTGACAGGGTCAGGGCCTGCATTAAGGAGGAGGTCTCCAAAATGCTTGCCCTAGGGGTGATTGAGTCCTCTAGCAGCCCTTGGTCCAGCCCAGTGGTCTTGGTACCAAAGGCTGCCGCGCCTGGTGAGGCCCCTGAACTGAGGTTCTGTGTGGACTACCGAGGTCTCAATTCGGTCACGAGGACCGACGCGCACCTCATCCCAAGAGCAGATGAGCTCATTGATCGGCTAGGGGCTGCCCGGTACCTCAGCACGTTTGGTCTAACGTCTGGGTACTGGTAGATCGCCCTAACTGATGGGGCAAAGGAGAGGTCCGCATTCTCCTCCCCCGATGGGCACTACCAGTTCCGTGTGATGCCCTTTGGGATGAAGAATGCCCCTGCCACCTTTCAGAGGTTGGTCAACCAGGTGTTGGCTGGACTGGAGGATTTCAGTGCCGCCTACCTGGACGACATTGCAGTATTCAGATCCTCCTGGGAGGACCACTTGCACCACCTCTGGGAAGTGTTGATGGCGCTGCGCAAAGCAGGCCTCACAATCAAGGCCAGTAAGTGCCAGATTGGGCAGGGTTCGGTGGTGTACCTAGGACACCAAGTGGGGAGTGGCCAGGTGGCACCCCTGCAGCCCAAGATTGAGACAATCCTGGCTTGGGAGCCCCCAAGAACCCAGACGCAGGTGAGGGCCTTCTTAGGACTCACGGGGTACTACAGGAGGTTTGTCAAGGGGTATGGCAACATTGTTGCCCCCTTGACTGAGCTGACTTTCAAAAAGCAGCCCAAGATTGTGAACTGGACTGACACCTGCCAAAAAGCTTTTGATACCCTCAAAACTGCCATGTGTACCGCGCCCGTACTCCAGGCACCCAACTTTGCTAAAGAATTTATTGTCCAGACAGACGCTTCAGAGCATGGGGGCTGTCCTGTCACAGATCAATGAGGAGGGACTAGACCAACCTATAGCCTTCAGTAGGAGGCTACTGCCACGGGAACAGAGGTGGAGTGCAATTGAGCGGGAAGCATTTGCTGTGGTCTAGGCATTGAAGAAGCTGAGACCATACTTGTTTGGGACTCACTTCCGGGTTCAGACAGACGACAGACCCCTCAGATGGTTGATGCAAATGAGGGGTGAGAATCCCAAGTTGTTGAGGTGGTCCATTTCCCTACAGGGGATGGACTTTACTGTGGAACACCGCCCTGGGACAGAGCACGCCAATGCTGACGGTCTGTCACGGTTTTTCCGCCTTAGTGACGAGAACTTCCCAAGGGATGGATAGTTCTCCCCACATTTCAGCTGGGGGGACGCGTGTTAGACCTGGCACCATTATCGTGAGTCTCCCTTCCATTTTTTCACTGTGCCTCCTCTGTTTTTCTGGTGATAGATGCTCTGGCCGCTGCACCACTGCCATTCAGTGCCACAGCGCAGATGCTCCCTGTATAAAGATGACATATGAATTGGTGTATCCCTGATTGGCTTATTTGGTCTACCTGTTCGTCCCTAGTAATGTGGCCTGTGTGTGCCCAGGGCTGGTAACCCAAATGCTGCTGATGGGCCTGCAGCGCTGATTTGCGCCACCCACAGAAGCAGCTTGTAAAGTGTGTCTCAGACCTGCCACTGCAGTGTCTGTGTGCAGTCTAGAACTGCCATCTTGACTGTGAAGTGCCCCCACTTCCCAGCCCCTGAACCTTCCCTTGGCATCCTGTAAGCCACCTCTATGGTAGGGTGCATTGTATGTGTAAGGTAGGACATGCCCTGATGTGTGTAGCATGTCCTGGTAGTGAATTACACCCAATTTCGTTTTTCACTACTGTAAGGCTACCTGTTCTCCATAGGCCAGAATGGGAGGTTTTGCTATTACATTCTATAGTCCTAACTGACCCATAGAACATGGTAGAAAAACGAATTTAGTATGCCTGAGCCAACAATATTAAAATACATCTTTTAGTGAAGGTTATTTTTATATTCTGTGTTTGAAAATACCACTTTTAGAATGTAGGCACTTTCTTGCCTAAGCCTTCTGCTGTTATGTGTATTGGCTGTCTGGTTTTGGAGGGAAAGGGCAGGCTGAGTCAGACCCAGGTTGAATAGAGAGATCTGCCTTGGAGTGAGGGGAGGGGTAGCTCCTGCACTTGAATAGGGCTGTGCCTGGCAAGGTGAATGCTGGCTCCACCTCCCACTGTGCGTCTGAGGGCAGACCCCCTCTTTCTGAAAGGAAGGATGCAGCCTGGTAAACAAAGTGCTCCAGGGCTGGGCAGAACTGGTTCTGGCTGGGTTCAGTGACTTGTGACTCTTTAGAACAAAGACTTTTGGGGTATAAATATCTGTGCTGAAACCCCTACAATTTGTATTGCCCCTGGATTTCAAGACCAACCTCTGTCCGTGGAACTAAAGAAAGCTGCAGGAGAGGACTGTCCTGGTGTTGTGTGCTGTTCCCTGGATTGGCCTGCAGTAGTTTTCATTGGACTGGAAAAAGGAGGGAAAAGGAGCTGTAAGAGAACCTTTTAATCTTGACCCTGCAATCACCCAAGGGCTAGAGAGAGAACTAGCCTCCTGACTGAAGTCTCAGGACCAGTAGACTTAATTTTCGTCGCTAAGGCCTGTTAGCGAGCTGCTGCAGCCGAGGAGTGTGAAGAAAATCGTCGCTACACCTACCGAGCGTGAAGAGCGTGAAGAAAATCATCGCATCGCTGCCGCTGAGGGCTCGCTGGCCTGATCATCGCCCCGCACATTTGCGGCCAGAAAATCATCGCTACAGTGGCTGAGCGTAAAAAAAATCGTCGCATCGCTGCCGCTGAGGGCCCGCTGGCCTGATCATCGCCCGCACGTTTGCGGCCAGAAAATCATCGCTACAGTCGCTGAGCATAAAGAAAATCGTCGCATCGCTGCCGCTGAGGGCCCGCTGACCTGATCATCGCCCCGCACGTTTGCGGCCCGAAAATCATCGCTACAGCTGCTGAGCGTCCGGTAAATCATCGCTAACCCCCATTAGCGAGCAGCCGTGACCAGTGTGTGAGGAAAAACATCGCTAACCCACCGGAGCGACATTTCTTGTGGATTATTTGCCAACATCCCACAACTGTGAGTAGAGGGGTCGCAGAGACCACTGTCCTGAACTGAACTTTACCTTACCCATTGGAACTATTTTTGCAGCATCCAGAGAGAACTATTTTTGTACAATATTGTGGTTTTCTCGTTATTTGGTCTTGTGATAAGTCGCTATAAATATAACTATTTTCTTTGATAACTACCTGTGTTGTATCCCTTTGTAGTGTTCCTCACTGTATTTACTGTGTATGATCATCAACGCTTTACACACTGCCTCTGAGATTAGCCTAACTGCTCGTGCTACGTTACCACAGAATGGAGCAGGGGTTGTCAAGGAGGTGCAGCCCTTCACTCTGACTTAGAAAGAAGGGTCCCTGCTTGGACAGTGGCCATCCACTGCCAACCAGAGACCCCCATTTCTAACATATATGAATTAAGGGAGAGTTGATTTTGCCTTTAACCCTCTTGTGATTGCAAAACTTAGCGACAATGAATACAATCGAGTATATACAATACTTGGATACTTCTATGGGATTTTAGTGACAAATGGAACACTAGTTGTGGTGTGTATTATTAATATTAATAACACACAACACCAGTAAAGTATCAATGAAACCAAATAACCAGTAAGAACGTCATTTTTTATTGCCTGAAGAAAACAGTTATATTTGTTTTGGGAATTAAGTGCAAAGAAGGGCCTGCCACTGTTAAATCATGTTTAAAAAGAACAAGTACTTCAGATATTCATAATTTATTGGCTAAATGAAAAAATATCACTAGGTTTTACAATGTATATGATTTCAGAGTCACATAATTGCCTGAGCAGGTGAAGTTTAGGAATAATTAAAGATATTTGAACCCAGTGGTGCTGCTGCCATCAATGAAGTAATAGGGATTGTGAAAAATACAAGTGTCATAAAAAGAACAAGTATAGCAAATGAGGCATGTCTATTCAGCAGGAGAGTGGTAAGGGTGTGGTATGCAGCCGAAGGTGTATTGTGGAGCACGCTGTCGCAAATATATTCCTAAAGTATTGTGCGGTAGCGCACTGTAATTTACAGACAGTACATTTTTCCACCGCAATGGCAAGACAATTCGAACTGACGCGCAGTGTTCCTTATAAAATGATATTGCATACAAACAAGGGTGTGGAAATCAGGTTTCAGAAAATACTTATCATTTGCACATCACCATGTAAAGCGTCTTGAATTGTTCTGTTCCCATTAAAATATTGGTTTCCATCACACTTTAGAATTACAGAAGTGTGCTTCATTTGTGCTTTCCTAACTGCTATTAGGTTTTCAAATATCTGCACATTTCTTGTTAGAAAAAAACAACATCCTACAGCCTTTCCTTTCACACTCTCCATGTGACCCAGCAAGATTGTCAGAGTTCACTTTACGAAATCCTCTAACTTTGCAGTCAGAGAAAGTAAACATTAATCTACATGTTAAAAGAATAAGCAGCAATTTGTCAGAATACATAGCCTGACAACTGACCTCTGTCTTTGATCGCACAGCAAATGTGACAACATATAAAAACAACAGTTAAATGCATCGTTATGACTCAGTCACCTTCTAAACTGCAGCATGTATATTTTGGGGGGTGCTGCAACACCTCTTCGCACCAATATCCAGCAACTATGCTTGAATCACATTTATTTCATACAGAAAAAAATACTGCTGCTGTCAAAATGGCAACTCTGATCATCGGCTGCCAAACTGTGGTAACTAGTGTTACATACATGGAAGCCATGATGGAGAGACATGGTAGGTGTGTGACTTTAAACACAGGGCAAGGGAAGGATATGGATAAACAGCAGGCATGGAAGAAGGGACTAGAGCAGGAAACTGAGAACAGAAGAAGGGCAGGTGGAGGAGACGAAGAGTATGTGGCATATGGAAGAAAACTCAAAACACAACACATGATTATGCAGGGTGCTTTATCTAACAAATGTACTATATGTGACAGTAAAAAAGAAATACCTCCGATCTGTGACTCAAAAAAGACTAGTTATGATGCCTTTTAGGAATCTTTTTAGGAACATCTGTGTACGGAAGCGCAAGACAATGAAGGCTGGAGCCTGGCTCGAGTTAGCTGTCTAGCTTGGCGTCAGCACTTCTTTATGGAGGAAGAGGCTGAGAAGAATTAGAGTTTTCTGTAAGAAGCTCCACTAACAATCTTTAACAAGGAATCGCAAAATGAAGTAAGATACAAAATTTCCAAATATAAGTTGCTCTTTTCGTGAACTAATGCATGTCTCTGTATGCATTTCTTTTAAAATACTTCTGCTGCTTGTTTAAACTTTGGTGGGGCTCGACAATACTCCACAAATCTGTATTTTTTACCTCTCCGACGTGAGGGGGGAAATGTTTCAGTGTTACTAAGCTTGTTGAGTAGCTTGTGGGTTGATAAACCAGCTACATGGAACTCGGAGTGTCTCTGAATGGAACCACGGTATTGAATTCTGTCAAGGCCAAGTAGGGGCCTGATTACCAGTTTGGTGGTCCAAAAGACCGCCAAAGTCGCAGTGGAGGTGCGGTGGTGGTAGTGGACCACCGCACCAGTGGTCCAACCGCTGTATTACGAGTACGACGGTCAGACCGCAATAGGACCGCCGCAACTGCCAGGGGTCCATGTTCCCCGGCGGTGATGCGGCGGTCTGAGGGCCGCAATATGCTGACGGTGCTGCTGAAGCACCGCCAAACAAATTACGAGTTTCCTCACATCCACCCTTTCATGGTGGTGCGTCCGCCATGAAAAGGATTGCGGTGAGGAAATGTAGGGAGCCCTACAGGACCCCTGTTCCTTCAGGGCCATGGGATGCAAGCAGGGGGTCACATGGTCTGCCCCCCTGTCTGCATGCCCCCCCTTTCCTGCACGGCATGGACTTGACAGTTCATGCCGTGCATGAAAGGGCTTTGCACGCCATTGCAGTGCTTTTTTAAAAGGCACCACCATGGGAACTCCACAGGACAGCCCGCCAGACCACTAGATAACTCGGAATCGGGCAGGTGGTCGGTGGTGAGGTTTGGCAGTGTAGGAGCAGGGTGGTGGCATGGCGACCTACTCCCACACCGCCAAACCTCTGATCAGACCCTAGGCCTGTTCAGCATTTTAATACAAGTGAGTAACACTGGTTACAAGAATCGCGAAGCGAGACGGACAGAATTATTTCCCCCAGTAAAAGAATGGACGAGTCCCTGTAAAGATCAGCCCTTAAGTGAATGTTTCGAAGGACTCGTTACAGCAGACATTCACACAGGCCTGCTGCGCGTGGTTTCCAGCATCACAGAACCCCTGTAACGGGGCTGCTCAGGCTGTGCGGATCCCCAGGACGATTGGAACCTGGACATGGGTAATTCCATCTTCCACCTGCCTTATTCCCACAGCAGGATGCTGCCTCGTGAAGGAACACGGACTCGTGCTGCTTACAGCAGCAGAGTTGTCACGTCTGGGAATGATTTATGCCTCCATGTCAGTGTGAGGTGGAAGACAGATTCGCCGTGACTGCTTTCCCTTGCAGCACACTGTCTGGATACCCCCCTGGTTGCCAGTAAGTCTGGGATTCATTAGGGGACCCCAACCCACTGGTTATTTTCCCCCGTTTAGCCGCAGTGCATCTGAAAGGTTTTTTTTTGGGCTTCAGCATCACCTGTGTTCCACTGAGGTCTGCTTAGGAAATCCCAGAGCATTTGTGTTTGTTATGCTGACCTGCTGCTTTAATAAGAGTAATTAGGGTCTTGAGGAGAATTATTGCTATTCAGCAAAGCATAATGAAATCATTACTTAGCTCGCGTCCTCTAATCTGAAGCAGAGGCTTGGTGCACCGTTCACGCCTTGAGAGACGTCCCAGTAGGGGCCCTGCGCCTCATTGCGCATTCTATTCCAGTATATACGGTAGCTCTGCAGTTTACCGACGCCCACGTACCTTCATCATTAGCAGACAGTTTGCCATGGAGTACATCACCCGGCCCAGACGTGACCTCCACAGCTGAACAGAGGCTGAAAAATAAGAGCAGCTTGTGAATGCGCACAAATAAATTAGAGGTTCTTTCTAGCCATCAATTATTGGTCCTCTGAATTCTGATTTGCTCTTGTTAACACCACTGGGCTTCAGCCTGGAATTTGTAATGCTCTGCAGAGCTGCACTTCCAGACAGAGAGAAAAAAAACACAGCTCCTGTGAAAGACACAGATTCAGCTGGTGCTAGAAATAGAAAGTCTGCAGGAAGAAGGCAGCTCTGGAAAAACAGACTACAAAGACTCGGCTTGCGGTCTACTTCTGCATTCAGAGGAGCCCTGCTTAGCGATCCTGGCTCCAATGATTTAAACAATGACATAGCAGCATATCACACATGAATACGTTTCACATAAAAAAAACATTTGACACTACATGAGCAGTGGTTGAAGGTGTGCAGGGTGATGGTTTCTTGGCATGCTGTAGAACTCCCCAGTCAGTTTAGCTCTCACGTTGTGCAGTATGCAGATCTCCGTCACCATAGTTATCACTGCCACAGCTAGTAACAGACTTCCAGTAAAACAACAGAGACAGAAACAGACACACTGTTATTTTTGCTAGAAAGGACTATATAATCTCTGTTCGTTTTTTACCTCTCAGAGGAGGTAGCCAACACATCCACTTGACCTCGGAGTATGGCGGTTTCACACTACACCCGAACACTGGGTATCAGGGGACATTACACCTTAATAAGAGAGATTTTTCAAACACATATATACTGCTCTACAACATGCCTACTTGATTCAAAGGTGCGTCTTGGTGCTTGTCGCCGGCGTGTATTGTTTCAGATTAAAAAAACTAACAAACCAGGAGAAATATCACTGTCCACTCCACCGGTCACGTATAGTCCAATGTCTATAAACTTGTACACAACCGATGAGCCCAGAATAAGCCATTTTCAATTGGAATATCCACCACGAAACAGGACACACAACCATTTGTATTATTATGGACACATATATTCACACTTTCTCTCCCCTGTTTTGATGTGAGGGAAATATGATGAGGCAGAGGTAAGGGTGACTTTAGAAGATGTGGATGGGGAGATTGAGGTGATGATGCAACGAGGCTAAGTGGATTTGGCACATCAGAACCGAAAGCTATGCATGACCAGTGGCAGGCGGCAACCACTTACCTTCATCAGTAGTGGATAACTTGCCATGGGGTACATCACCCGACCAAGATGTGACCTCCACAGCAGAGGAGCTAAGCTACTTCATTGTAAGAATAAAAGTCACTGGCAGGCGTCCACAACCATTATAGGTCTGTGTTTTCACAGTATAGCTGTCAAACAGACCATTTGCTAACAATATATATATAGAGTGGGCTTTAGGTCCATTCACCCCTTTCAGCTAGCATCTTTCAGCCTTTTGCTTGAGGATTTGTCAAACACGTCTTGGCTCAACCCAGTGGAATATGCATCTCTAACCTAATGCTATTGGATGTATGAGTCTAACTATTGGTTCCACTTCCGGCTTGAATATAACTGCATAAGGGACTACTTCACAAACATAACCCTCTATGTCATCTCTGCTGACACACGTCCACCTGTCTCGCTCTACTGTGCCAATGCGACATTCTTTTAACACATTAAATCCAAACCTGTTGACTTTGTCAATGCTTGTTTTATTTGTTCCCTGAAGGTCCTGTCAGATTTTCAGGTCTGGCTTCACAGCACAGCTACTGAATGACCTAATGTGATCAACAGTAAATGTGCTTTAAGAAGCTCTCCTGGAAGAGGGGCGTTGGCTCCTGCCAGAAGCTGATCCTCCTCCCTGGTGGATTTGATTGGGCAGATGTGTGGTTCTGCAGAAAGAGTGGTGGCATTGCACAATTATGCTCAATAGGTTGGTCTGTGTTGGTTCCAGTAGCTAAACCAAGAATCAAGGCAATATGCATGATTGATTCACTGGGAAATATTATGCCATGTAGAACTTATCTGTTTACTATCAGAAGTTAAGACAAAGGGAGCAGACCTGAAATAATTATCGTGAAAAGCATATTGTAAAGGTAGTAGGCCTCTATGAATAGATTATAATTACACAGTGTTAAGGCCTGCAGACACGTATTTTCTAACGCAACCCCTAGATGAAATACAGAAGGCAGGAGCTTGAATGGTGCAGCCACATGAGCAATGGAGAAGGAAAAAGTTTCACACTGTGAATTCTCTAACAAGTATTATCGGAAAGAGGTTTACTTTGAACTGCTTGCAAAAATCATACAATTGGGCTTTAGATTGTGAACTCTCTGATAAATACAATAAGAAAACGTTTTACATTGCGAACACCCTGCCAAACTCTCCAGGCAGGGGCTTTACGTTTTGGACCCTATGAAAAAGCCAATAGGAAGAGGTTTCACATTGTAAATTATGAGCAATGCTATAGTAAGGCTTTATATGCTGTGAATTCAGTCAAATGCAATGGAAAGGGGTTTTACATTGTGAATTACATGACAAACCGCATAGAAAGTGGCTTTACACTTTGAACTATTCGACAAACAGAATGGGTTTTACAGTGTAAACTCACAGACGAAAGCAATAACAAGGCATTATACAATATAAACTGTCAAGTACAAAATGAACAGGTTTTGAATTGTGAACGCCATAACAAATACCATAGGCGGGATCTATACATTTTGATCAGACAAATAAACTAGGAAATTATTTTACATTGTGAACTCTAACAAATGCAATTGAAAGGCGTCTAATACAGAGGTAACTTTTCAGGTCAGGACACAGTAAATGTTTGGTGTCTCAAGGAAAAGAAATTAAAATTCATTTATACTCTGGTTCTTCCTAAAATGTTTTATGGAGACCTCTTGGCGAGACAACACGGTCATGTTTATGTTCAAGCCAAAAGGCTTACGTTTTTGATTTTCAAATGTGGTGACAAAGGCAGCAGGCCTCTCATTTTACATTGTGAATGACTTGACAAACAGTGTAAACTTCCCCTTTTTAATTGTGAAAATCCCCATGTTTTTCCAAATGGGCACATAGGACTATTGGTGTTTTTAGGATTACAGACTGCTGATATGCTAGCTGCCACATGGTCCTGCATAGACAACGGAAGTAGACTAGATTCACAGCGTTAGTTTCTCCCTGTGTTATTTCTTTGGGACATGTGATTTGCAACCTGGTTAATCTGCAATGGCCCAACAAAAAGGGTTCCCATTTTCAATCCCTCTTGAAATTATATAAATATTTGTCATTTGAGTAAAGTATTTAGTTGTGAGTGCATTAAATAACTGTTCCATTTTAAATAAAAAGCACTGGCTGGACATTCATTTATTTAATCTTGATGCTGCGTGTTGCTGTAGTCTGAAATCTATCACACAACACCTTGCCAATAAGCCCTGGTTTCTCTGGCTATCTACCCTTTTAGACAAGTGTTGGTCCCCCTTTTTGAGGGTGTGTGGCCAGGAGGCTCCAAGACACCCGAGGTGAAAGACCTCCATTGACACAATTGAGGCTAGTAATTTCTGACTGCTATGAGACCTCCTGAACCTGATTTTTCAAGTACAATATGAAGGGGCTTTACATTGTGAACTCAGTCAAACACAACAACAACAAGGGATTTTACACTGTGAATTCTCTGGCAAAAGCAATGCCAAAGAGTTTTATATGTTAAACCCTCTGTCAAATACAACAGGAAGGGGTTTTACATATCAAATGCCATAACAAACAACATAGAAAGGTGAATTACAAACTGAAGTATGTGACAAATACTATAGGTAGGGCTTTTCCATTGTGAACTCTCTGACTATTGCAATATGAAGCGATTTAGCACAAAGGTGCCATTTGAGGCCAGGCCACAATAAATCCTTGGAGCCTTAGGGGAAGATTTTAGGTTCACATCAATGTATACTTTGGATCTGCTTAAAATGTTTGATGGGTCTCTGTATGCAGAGAATATATGGTCATATTTATGTTAAAGCTGACAGTCTTACTTTATTGATTTTTAAATGTGGAGACACCGGCAGTAGGCCCCTTTTTCTCACATTGTGAATTACTTGACAAAGCCTGTAGGCCTAACCTAGCTGATCATGGAAAGCTTTACATGTTGCAGCCAGCTATTTTAGTATTGCTGACTTATATTTAGAGGCCGTTGGTGTGCAAATGTACACCTGGTACTACACAGTTAATGTGAATAGACTAAATGTAGTGAGTTAGTTGCCTCCTGGGATATTTCTTTGCGGTACCAGGTTTGCAACCTGCGAATCTGAAAGGCCTCTTTAGGAAGGCTTTCAATTTCCAGTTCCATTTGAAATCTTGTGAATATTTGCAACTAAGTGCTTTAAGTACGTAGTTTTGTACTCATTGTAGTGCTTTGCATTGGCTGGACACTGATTTATTATCACTTTTGTGTGTTGCTGAGTTTTGATTTTCTAGCCCACATCACGGAATTGAGACCGCCTCTGACTGCTTTGCCGCAAGAGCTAAAAGGGGTACTTGGTCCCTGGTTTGAAGGACCAAGGTACAGAGCCTCCAGGATACCACAGGAGAAAGAATGCCATTGACACAATTGGGGCTCAGGAACTACCAATTGATCTGGGACTCCCCAGACCGGATTTACCAAATACAGTAGGACGGGATTTTGCATAGCAAACTATTTGCAAAACATTAAAGTTAAGAGTTTTATATCGTGAACACTGTGACAAATACCCTAGGAAAAGGGCTTTACATTGCCTACTTTAACAAATGCAATAAGGATACGGTTGCCAACTCTGACAAATACAATAGAAGCAGGGTTTACAATTAACTTTCTGACAACTTCAATTAGAAGGAATTTTGGATTGTGAACTCTCTGATAAACACCATAGGAAGGTGGAGTACATTGTAAACTCTGACCAATGCAACAGGAAGTGGTTTTGAATGGTGAACTCTCTTGTAAATACAGTAAGTAGGTGATTTACTATGTGAACTCCAGGACAAACAACATAGGAAGGGACTTCATATTTTTAACTATCAGACAAATACTATAGGACAGGGGAATTGTACTGCAAACTCTCTCACAAATGCAATATGGGTTCAATACACGTCTCTTTTCTCGGCTGAACTAGAAAATGATTAATCTTTCCAGAGGGTGATCAAAGTTTCATGCCAATGTAGACACTGCTTCTTCCTAAAAAGTATGATGGTTCCTCTAGGGCAGTGATCTCAGGGAGATGTTTCTTTATTTTCATGTTAAAGACAAATGGTATGTTTTACTGATTATCACCACAATAAGTAAAGACAGTAGCCCTCTCAGTTTACATTTTGACAGACTTGACAAAACCTACAGACTTAACATTTTGAATTGTAAGAAACGCCTCATGTTTTCCAATAAGACCATATAGGACCATTGATATTTTTTAGTATTAAAGCCTGCTGTTGTACAAACTGCTACATCGTGCCTAATAGATAATGGGAGCAGACTAAATTTACAGGGTTGGTTGCCTCCTATGATATTTCTTTAGGGTACTATATTTGTTCCCTCTTTAATCCGCAAGGTCCCTAAAAGAGGGGTCTCAAACTGAAAGTTCACAATAATCTTGCAAATATTTGTCATTTGAAGTATATTATTTAGTTGTGTGTGCATTAAAGTACGTTTCCTTTTTAAAGAAAAGGCATTGGTTCGAAATTGATTTACTATGTGTTATTGTTACGTGTTGTTCAGTTTCTGAGTTTGTAGCAGCTCCCCGAGTCAGCCTTGGACTGCTCTGACTCACTACCAAGAGAGTCAATCTTTTCATTGTGATCTTATTGACAAATGATTAGGGGGAGGGGTTACATAGTGAACTGTCTGAAAAATGCAAGAAAAAGGTTGTTTAAATTGAGAATACTGTGGCTACTACAAAAGGAAGAACTTCAAACACCATACGGATGGGCTATACATTGTTTAATACCAAGAGATCTTCTGACACACCTCTAGTTCCTGTGGTGCTAGAGAAATCTCAGTTTCATTGTGTACATTTGTAATTTTGTAGTGTGAATTAAAGTACTATTTCCTTTGTAAAAGTAAAAAACAAAACTGGACATTGATTAATTAGGAATTATTGTGCATTTTGTGGATTTTTTCTAACTTTTATTTAACCCCTTTGGTTGCTATAATTTGTTCTTTTGGCTTTGAATGTGGATATTCACTTCCTGATATAACAAAGTGATAGTAATTCTTAAATTCCCCATAAACTTTGGCAATGTATTGCTGTAATAGCACTTGTTTGATGACCAATAACCTTTTACATTTGAATGCTGATAAAACTGAGGTGTTGGTTCTAGGGAATCATCCTTAGAGGAGTGGTAAAAGGCTTTAACCATTTTCATCTCAACGTGGATGGCACTTGCTAATCCTATGCCTAAAGACTTTGCTGTTAAAATGAAAAAGACTTTGTCACTTTATAGCCCAGCATGGATGGCACTGTGCTAATCCTATTCTGAAAACTCTGCTAGAAAAACAGACTTTTTATGTGAGCAGATTTGGAGTGTTGGTGGTACTGTTGAGTGTTCTATACAAAGGAGCTGCAATCCACCTAAAACTTAGAAACTACCTAGGGTTCCCTGCTCTTTTTTGCATAATTTATGCACCACTATAAGCCTTAAAGAGCATTGTGTTTACTTATACTGGTTAATGCTTTGTATCTGGACAAAGTTATACTTCTCTGATGAGCTCAATTCCGAGTGAAACACTTGTCAGGGGTTGGTTTTATTAATTTCAGGTTGGCTTCGATGTTATTTTACCAATCCAAATACTGTGCTTGGAGTGGTAAAAGGCTTTTGCCATTTTTGCAGCTCAGTGTGGATGGCACTTGCTAATCCCATGCCTAAAGATTATACTATAGAAATGCAAAAGGCTTGGTCACTTTCTAGCTCGGCATAGATGATACTGTGCTAATCCTATGCTTAAAAACTGATCTAGAAAATCAGACATTTTAAGTGAGCAGATCTGGAGTGATAAACAACATTGGATGGACATTCATATTTCCTTACAAATGTTATAATTGAGTTGTGAGGTACCTACAATTGCCCCTCACCACCTGCACTGAGCTAAGCCTTGATTCCTTATCAACATCTACTTGAAGTCAAGGAGACTTAACGAGGTCTACTTTTTGCTGTTTATCTTGTTTTTTTCAAGCACTCATTGCTGGGTAACGTAAGAATCCTTCCTTTTGGAGTACTTAGTGGCCCCACAATCTACTTTTCTTTGAAACCAGTTGTGACAATCCGAGGTTTACACTGTGGTATCTGCCAATTGCACAAATTTGATGAGATTTTATTTTTTTGCTACTTGAATTTAGAGGATCTGTGAAAGACTAGCGGCGGTAGCGGGGGACAGTGGCAGACGCGCAACCGCTCACTTACCGCTTACCGCTTACTTGTAGACTCAGGAGGTCCAATAACTGCTGGGTCTCCAGAGAGGTAACATTAGCGTGAACCTGCTAGCTTCATTGTCCACCAATTTTCTACCCATTGGGTAATCCGGGACTCAGAGGCTGCATCAGTGGCATCACATCGTTAATAAGTGCGGGGGTGGCAGGCCTAAAAGTATATGGTACTCTAGGAGAAATATATCTGCTCCTATGAGCAGTTGATATAAATATTTTTTAGGACTGTGTACTTGGCTGTGACTCTTACAGGTTACATGTAGCTCGCCATACATGGGTATTGACTAATACGTATGTTCTAATGTTTTTCTCTGATGAGAGGAAGTTTACTTGGGGTTTCATTACCCCATCTGTTCAGGTTTATGGGGTTTCATTTGTTTTGGTTATAGGTACACAAATATCACTCCTATATTTAGACCTCAAAGAGACGGGGAGATGAGACTTTGCAACTGGGTGGACAGGGGGGAAGGGGAACAATGGGTAGGACTCGCGAAAAGGGAGGTGATGCTACTGGCACTGCAGCTTATGCAGCCACCCCAAATCTAGTCATGGTTATCACCACACTTACCTGGAATATCAAGGGTCTTATCTCATCCACCAAGAGTCAAACTATGGCACTACATACCTCACCAGAGGCATGATGTAGTGGGTTTACAGGAGACCCATATGAAACGTTCAGAAGACCACTGGTTGTGACATAGGGCCTACCCTATAATGTATAGATCCTCAGCCCCGACTAAACACAATGGGGTGGCTCTTTTCTTTCACTCCTCCCTGAAGTTTCAGCCCAAAGGCACCAAAGTGAACAAAGATGGTAGGGTGGTAATGATTAAGGGTAGGATATATTGCCGCAAGTGCATGTTTGCTTCTATCTACGTTTCTAGCTCTAACCAAGCATTGTTCCTGAGTTCTGGTGTCAACATGGGCTGGGGGGGCATGTCACCTAAGGAGAGATTTTTTTTATGGGAGACTTTAACCTTAGCTGGGATTCGGGGACACAGACAGAGAGACAGACAGACAGAGAGACAGACAGACAGACAGAGAGACAGACAGACAGACAGAGAGACAGAGAGACAGAGAGACAGAGAGACAGAGAGACAGAGAGACAGAGAGACAGAGAGACAGAGAGACAGAGAGACAGAGAGACAGACAGACAGAGAGACAGACAGACAGAGAGACAGAGAGACAGACAGACAGAGAGACAGACAGACAGAGAGACAGAGAGACAGACAGAGAGACAGACAGAGAGACAGACAGAGAGACAGACAGAGAGACAGACAGAGAGACAGACAGAGAGACAGACAGAGAGACAGACAGAGAGACAGACAGAGAGACAGACAGAGAGACAGACAGAGAGACAGACAGAGAGACAGACAGACACACACACACACACACACACAGGATTATGTGTTTCTGAGAAAGACCCTTTCTTCAGCACTTCAGGCAACATCCTTCCACCCGATCACTATATCTGGCCACGCACCAGTCACGTTGACCGTGGCTTGGGACATTGCACCCTCAAAAAACAGATGCAGTTTTTTTCCAGCTACCCTAGTCCAAGACTGACAACTGCGAGAGGAATTGCGGAAAACCATTAGAGACTACTTCCTCTTGAATGACCAATGAGACACCAGCGCAGCCAACAACTAGGACTCTTTCGAGGATGTGTTTCGTGGTAAATGGTGTTTCGTGGTAAATGCATCACACTTACCTTGACACTAAATAAGCAAAGAACACAAGAGAAGTTAACACTGGAGGCAGAACTCCAAGCGGCAGAGCAGACACATAAGAAAAACCCTACTCTCGCTCTCCTGAGGAAAGTGCCTGCACTCTGAGGCATGATCAATGCCATTTACAATAATAGGGCTGAACTTACCCTTCTACGACTTAAACGCACAACATACTAGCAGGGAAATAAGGTGGGCACACACCTAGCTAGACAATTGCTAATTAAGAGGGAAAAGGAGTATATACGAGACATTGAACAAGAAGTGGGGGAAAGGGCAGCCACAGAAACAGACTAAGCTTAGGCCTTTGGTCGCTTTTACAGGGACCTCTATATGGCTGATGGCCACAAGGAGAAATCACAAATTCACTATTTGGATGAAGTGGAGCTCCCAAGGGCAATGGCAGTACAAAATGAGGTTCTGGGAGAGCCAATAGATGAGGAGGAGGTTCGTACAGTCAGAGCGAGTCTCAAGCCTCATAAATCACCAGGGCCCGATGGGCTCACAACACAATTTTACAAGACGTGTGGGGTGGAAATTATACCATTCTTAGTGAGCCTTTACAACTCCAAAGCAGTCTCATGGGTGGTGACTGCTTCCATGAGTGAAGCCCGCATCTCGATGCTACCCAAGCCAGAGAAAGATCCCCATCAATGTAGTTCCTACCGTCCAATAGCTCTTCTCAATCTCAACGCCAAGATATATACGAAAATCATAGCCATCAGATTGGAGGATCTCATGCCAGACTTTATACATCCGGACCAGTCCGACTTTATCAAAGGCCAACAATCACATGATACTTTATGGAGGGTCTTTCATCTGTTCAATAAAGCAACCCAAAAATAATGTCCGGCTGTTTTACTGGTGTTAGATGCCGAGAAAGCTTTCGACAGGGTGGATTGGCCTTTTTTATTCCACACTCTGGGAAGGTTTGTATTCTGTGGTCGATTTATTGCTATGATCAGAACTAACAACGCATGTCCTAGTGCCCGTGTCCTGGTCAATGGGGTGGGCTTTGATTTATTTCAACTGGAGAGGGGACCGCGACAGGGTTGTCCCCTCTTGCCATTATTATTTGTTCTCAGTATTGAACCCTTGGCAACTAGGATACGAAAGACACCCTCCATTCACGGCATTCCGTTTGGTACAGAGGAGCACAAGATCTCGCTCTTTGCCGGCGACATACTGCCGTCCGTTGCGACACCCAGGTCCTGTTTGGAAGTGGTACAGGCAGAGTTACAACGCTTTGAATAAGTGGTGGGTTTCCGTATCAACTTGACCAAATCCTACCTGCTTAATCTCATCCTGCCACAGCAGGAAATGGAGTCCCTAGTGACATCCGCCCCTTTTTAATGGGCCAAAAAAGATATAACGTTTCTAGGCATAAAGATTACCCCTAGAATCTCAGATCTTTTTAAGGCTAACTATCCCCACTCCTACAACAATTGAAAGCAGAATTCCGAAGATAGGCACCCATGTATATCTCTTGGCTGGGTTGTAGTCATGCCATTATAATGAATGTCTTACCTAGACTTTTGTACCTTTTCCAGGGCCTACCGATTAATCTGGACTGGGGGTTTCTGGCTACACTTAAATCTATGGTCATTCGGTTCATATGGCACGAGTGCAGGGCACGTCTCCCATATAAACAACTTCGACTCCCGAAGAGCCTGGCTCTGCTGGATTTTCATCTTTATCATAAGGCATACCAACTGCGAAAGATCTCTGAGTGGTCAGCCCGTGAGTCCGATAAACATTGGCTCCATATGGACAGGGCAGTGGCAGGGAGGTACATGTGGGACCTCCTATTGTAACCTAAGGTGGACCTTCCATTGAATGCCTACCTAAGTAACCCCACGAAGACTACACTTAAGGTGTGGGATGAGGTCAACAAGACATCTGCTTGGAGCATTTTCCCATCCCCATTCACACCAATCCACTATAATCCCACATTTCCACCAACTCTGCGCCCAAAACCCTTTGATGCATGAAGGGCAAGAGGATGCCTCACAACTTCAGATCTATTCCATAATTGTGATATTCTCACCTTTGAGCAATGTCAAAGTGTTTTTTATCTGCCAGCCACTGAATGCTATCACTACACCCAACTCTGACACTGGGTACTTGGCTCTGAATCGAAGGAAGCAGCAATCAGGGACCTCACACCCATAGAGCGGTTTGTGAAGTGCAGGAGCAGTTCAAAGGGTAGTATTTCATTTCAATACTCGCTACTACTCTCTATGCTTGTCACCCCCCTACCACAGCCTAGGGCTTTCTGGGAGAGGACTCTGGGAGACACAATCTTAGACAAGCAGTGGGACAGACTCTATAGAGATATACCCCAAATCAATCATTCGAAGGGGATGCGGGAGGCTCATTATAAAGTACTATGATTGGTACCTATACCCCACAAAATTGAAATTAATCTTTCCAACTAATTCCGATCTATGTTGGAGGAGATGTGATCAGTTGGCGGACTATAGACACATCTGTTGGGATTGCCCAATGATCCGTTCATTTTGGTAGGAAATCTTGGCACAAATTAAAGACATTCTGGATACCCCATACTAGAAGACCTTTACTTTGTACTCCTGGGTTTTCCTGCCGATATCCTCAAACACTAGACTATAGGCGATAGATCAATTCTTTGGTTTTGCTTGGGCACAGCAAAACTGGCGGTGGCTGCAGCATGGAAACAGAAAGAGGCGCCATCTATGACGTAATGGGATTCCCGCCTATGGCAGGCCCTCATGATGGGGCGCATGACAGCCGTTCTCTCTGAGTCATTTAAAAGTTTTGAATATATTTAGGGTCCCTTGGTACAATACCTCTCAAGAGGTCTTCCCTTGTGTGCATGCCCAATGTGAACACAAGCCCTTCACCTCTTCCAATTTTAGAAATGCCACCTGAGACTGACTTAAGGGAGGAAACTCCCCCTTCCCCCCACCAGGCACAGCGCTGCACTTCAGGGGATATGTTTCACATCTACTAATCTCTCCTAGGAATGATAGGTATTTCCTTGTGTACCTTGTTATGGGGATAGTTGGGCGGGGAGTGGGGTTTGCACAGGAAAGTAGTTCCATAATCATGTACATCACCAGCAATATTGTTTATTAGTGCTCTCTGTCATGGACACTTCCTAGGTGAGAGGCAACTGAGTTCTATAGATTGTACGTTTTGCAATATAGGGATGGTGATACATTGTATTGTACTGTTGTGTACGTAGGAAAATCCAATAAAGAATGTTTGACAAAAAAAAATATTGCAGGAGCTACCTCTTAAGTTTTATTATGCAGAACATTTGGGTAGAAGCTACCCTGATCACAATCCACTTCTGATCCACTTTGAATGGAGGAATAATAGAAGTAAGATCCCCGCATGGAGACTACAGGTGGCAGCGCTAGAAGATGCAGCATTTAGGTGTAAGATAGATGAGGAGATAGCTCCCCACTTTTGAATGACTATGGTCACAGAGACTGATGCTATGACTGAGTGAGAAACCACTGAAGGTAGTGATACAAAGGTACTGCATCACAACAAATTATGGAATCTGCAAAACTTTTGAGACAGACCTTACAACAGCAAAGGAGAACATACGTAAGTTGGAACAGGTAGCAACAAGTACAGAAGAATCTAAAGCAGAAATAGCTAAAGACAGAGATATGCATGCCCAGCTGACACACAGCCAAAAGCCACATAATTATAGGAAGCATGTGGCCATTAAGACAAGGTACAGGGAACAAAATAGGAAGGCTATTATCCTGGCTTATGCAACCAGATTCAAGGGGAATCTCAATTACTGAATTGCAAGATTTAACAGACCAAATTCAATATGCACTAACAGAGATCAATATAATATTCCATAGTAACTGAGCAGGCCTCTATGCTATGCTGGAGGCAGTACCTGATAGAGAATTAAGTGGATACCTAAATAACACACACTTATTCGGCTTGATCCCGGAACAAACAATGGGGATGGACGGCCTGATAATGGTTCAGGAGATCCGAGGGGCTATACTGAGTTTACTGAACGGAAACGCATCTAGCTCAGGTGGTCTGCCCACGACATTTTACAACACATATGTAGATGCCCTGGCATCAAGATTATTAGCGACATATGTAGCAGTGCTCCACAATGGGGACCTACCTAATACCAATACGGAAATCCTGAAAGTCCTCCTCCCCAATTCTGATTGTGGTTCTCTTAACAAGAAGGCATGTAGATCACTCTCAATGTTAAACATTAATTTCAAAATCATAAGTAAAATACCAGACTACTGCAAGTGCTACCAGAGCTAGTGCATCTGGACAAAAGCGGGTTTGTGCCCGGCCATAGTACTTCACCCAATATTAGGCAATTTCTAAAAGATTATTGAATCCATTTCAATTGACTCCCAGACCCAGTGGTTTTGCCAGTTGACCACAAGAAAGCATCTGACACGGTTAGGTGGGGATTCTTGCATGAGATTCTGTGGAAGGTAGGGATTGGGAAGTGCATGAGACAATGGGTTGCACTGCTTTATATAGACCCAACAGCCAGGGTGAAGAGAGAGAAGACAACTTCTGAGGTCTTTAATGTACTGTGAAGCATCCAGTTGGGGTGCCCTATACCCCCTTAATATTTGCATTGGTCATGTAAGCACTTGCTAATGTATTCAGGGATGGGGACCTGCCCTCGGAATCACAGTTGTGGGTATGCCACATAATATTTCACTGTATGCAGACAGAATCCTGATTTGCCTTAATGATGTTACCAACAGAATAGGAAGTGCCTTAAGTGTAATGAACACATTTGGTAAATAGTAGGGCCTTTGGGGCAACTGGAACAAGTAGTGTGTCTTTTCAATCACGCTACCTTAACGAGGGAGGAACTTTACAAAGATTAACATGGGGCTCAGGTGGGAATCGGATATGCGTAAGTACTTAGGCATACAAATTTATCACTAGGAGTAAGACATTACTGAGGGCAACAT
The DNA here is from genome assembly GCF_964204655.1 of Triturus cristatus. Lineage (NCBI taxonomy): Eukaryota > Metazoa > Chordata > Amphibia > Caudata > Salamandridae > Triturus > Triturus cristatus. Next base: position 378,433,665 of record NC_140589.1, read on the forward strand.
TGAGAAGGCAATAAGATCCTTAATAGGTAATACTGCCTTTTGGAACAGAGCACAGCAGCGGAGGAGGAACTCGGGGTGCCAAACTTCGAGCTTTACTATATAGCAGCCCAACTGCAGTGTACTGCACTGTGTTTTTAGGTTTAAATCTGTTTATTGAAACCAAGGATCTGACATCCCACCAACAAAATACAATTCCATATGTCATTTATCAGACCAACGGTTTAAGTTTTAACACCATCCCTTCCTCCTCCTCATCACCCTCCCCCTGTTCCGGGTACATAAGCAACAAATCAATAACCACCACAGTAAAAGCAAAAACAAAGAAGTAGGAGGAAGAGGACCGGGACCATATAGTATTTCAATTACTGCCTAACTGCACCCTATCGGGAGCGCTAAGTTTGAGTCGTAAGTCGTAGTAGACGTAAATACCTAGGACAGGTAAGTTCAGTAAATTCTTGAGATAATAAGCTAAGGAAGGGCTTCCATAGGTCTTGATACACCTCATCTTGCTATGCCAATCATACGAAAAGTCTCTCCTTCCTCAGGATATGCCAAAGCCTGTGAACCCAATTTATTCTAGTTGGTGTCTTTCCCGACCCCCAAAGGGCTATTATAGATTTTTTTTTTTATTATAAGTCCCATGGGTCTTTTAGTACATTATGTCCCAACATTCAAACAGTGCAGCTAATCAGGACATGATGAGGCACATAAGGGTTCCACATGTATACAATTTTATTTTGATAATCAAATTTATTTGCATTTGAAAAACCAAACATACAAAGCACAGCATGTAATTACATAACAAATCAAAGTCCATCTTTGGCAAAAAGCAAAAATCCCAGCCATGATGTAGCACCTCCGAGCATACCACCTCACCTGAGTAGAAATGTAACGAGGTAGGAGAAAGATCAAGCACGTGACTCAAGACAGTAGGTTTAGCCATTTGCCCCATACCTGAAGACATTTCTCAGGACATCCCTGGGCCTCAAAGAGGGGTTACTCCTGGGCCACGCACCAATCCACCCCTCGTCGCCACTTTTGTATAGTAGGGGGTTTGGCCTGAGCCCAGACTGCAGCGATGTCTCGCTTGGCCACCGCCACCGCAGGGCCCAGAAATTGCTTATCGGCTCTAGAGCCATCCAGACCATCAAATACACCCAGAAGAAGGCGTAGAGGATCATGAGGGACCTGCCACCCCAGAGTTTGTGTGAGTTCAGACACAACACCCGACAGAATGGAGCGAACCCAGGGCATAACCAGACCACGTGGTAGAAGTCTGCCGGGGCTTGGCCACATCGTGTACAGTCTGGGGAGGGGCGCAGTCCTGCCCTGTATAAGCGCGCTGGGGTGAGATAAGCCATGTGTAGGTAATATAGTTGGACGAGACGTATTTTAAAGGAGGTGGTCAAACTTTTGGGAGCCATAAGGGCGTCACGCCAGTCCGCCTCTTCTAGGGTCCCAGCCATCCCTCCCAGCAGGTTCACAGCGGGTCTAAGGTGGTAGGGCCATTGTTCGTGAGGGAGCGATATGTCTGTGACACCCCTCCTCTGCCTAAGTCCCCCATCATGACCTGGGCCTCCAGCAGACTAAACTCAGGGAGCGAGGTGCCTGGTGAAATATGTGTATGAAGGGCATGGCAGAGCTGTAAGTACTTATAAAATTGGGTGGTGTGAAGGGAGTGACGCTGTTGCAAATCTGAGAAGGCCCTGACGTGGTCTCCCACCCAGACGTCCTGAGGAGCAAGATCCCGACCCGATCCCACTGCCGGAAACCCTCAAGGGTCGATGTTTCATGCAGCCATGTGCCGTGCCATAGAGGTGTGTGTTGGGTAAGTCTCTTGCCCCATCTCGTATAGCACAGGACAGATCGCCAGGCCACTAGGACTGTCCTGGTGATGGGAGGAATTGCTTGCGGAATGGGGACCCCGTACAGGTAGGCTTGGATTTGTGGGAAGTCCATGGTGTGAAGCTCAACCCGGTAGGCCGGGCCAGACCAGTATCCATTGAACCAATCGTGGACAACTATCAGTTTGGTGGCCAAGTAGTTGAGGGGAAGGTTCGTCATGCCCATGCCCCCGTCGAAGGGAGGAATCCGGGCAACAAGCCAGGGCTATACGTGGTCTCCCACTCCCCCACAGGAACCTAGTAATTACCCTGTCAAAGTCTCAAAACCAACTACCCGGAAGATGAAAGGTGGTATGTTGAAGAATGTACAGGAAACGGGGGAGAATCATCATTTTAAAGAGCGCCCAAGGGGGTTGAGGGGAAGAGATTGCCAGCACTTAAGGTCGGTTTTGGCTTTCGTGACCAGGGGTGTGATGTTAAGGGCCCATTCCAGCTCCAGAAGCAGAGCCATCCAGATTACCAGGTACTTAAACAATTGTATCCGTAACTGCATATTAGACTGCCAATCAAAGCAGGCCCTCGAGGGGTGGAGGGGGATCAGAGTGGATTTCGCCGGTTTGAGTCGCAGACCCAATCCGTTCTCGAAGGCCTGGAGCACCTCCAAACAGCGTGGGCTGGAGCTCTCCGGATCAGCTAAAAAACAGAAGGACGTCGTCTGCGTATAAGGCAATTTTATCCACCTGGTGGGGATCCCAAGACCACCCCTGGATGTGGGAATCATTGCGTATGAGGCAGGCCAGGGGCATCGCAAGTGCAAATAGGAGTGGCGAGAGAGGACACCCCTGACGCGTGCCTCTTCGGATTAGAAATGCTTCCTAAATGGCTCCATTGGTCAGAACTCTTGCTTTGGGGTTGGAGTACAGGACATGGATGAGGTGTCTGAAGTGAGGGCCGAAGCCCATCGTGGTGAGAACGTCCTCCAAGTAGCCCCAACCAACCGTGTCGAAGGCCTTCTCAAAATCAATGAGTAGCAGGGCTAGATATGGTGTGAGGAGGTGGCAGTGGGCCAGGGCAAGGTGGAGACGTCGTATGCAGTGCCGGGTGCCACGCGCCAGCATGAAGCCACATTGGTCTGGATGGATCAATTTATGTGGCAGGAGACGGAGGCGTTGGGCCAGGACTGTGGCAAAGATTTTCATCTCTGTATTAATTAAAGAAATCGGACGGTAGTCCGCACAGGAGAGAGAAGGTGGCTGGGTTTTGGGAATGACCACTATGGTGGCTACATCTGTCACTGAGGGAAAGGAGACCTTCTCGGCGGCCACATGCTGGAAGAGGTCAACCAAGTGGGGTACCAATAGATCTTGATATGTCGCATAATACTCTTGTGGGAAACCATCTGGTCCCGGTGTCTTTTCTTTAGTGCTGCAGGGAAATAGCCCCGTAGTACCTCCTCTGGGGTAAAGGGAAGGTCGAGGTCTGTCGATGCAGCCTGAGCTCCGCTATGTCTAGCAATTCGACCAAAGAAGCCCCAGGGGGCCGGGCTGAATAAAGCTGGGCATAGTTTCCCGTGAAAACCTAGGCAATGGCCTTCGATGTGTGGTGGTGGGTTCCAGCAGCGTCTCGGATTTTGGGGATAATTCTGTTAGCCTTGGGGTAAGAGACCAGGTTGTGGAGCAATTTTCCATTTTGTCACCCCACCCGTACACTTGGGCCACAGAGGAGCGCCACAGCGTCTTGGCCGACTCCAGGGAGACCTTGCGGATCTCAACTTGGAGCGCCGCAAGTTGTCTGGCGAGGTGAGCGTCATCTGAGTCTACAAGGGTTGATTCCAGCCACGTTGCCTGCGCCTCAAGCTAAGTAAGGCGAGCAGCCTGCGCCGCCCGCTTCTTGTGCACCAGACCTCTGGCCACGCCACGTAAGGTGGCCTTACCAGCCTTCCAAAGTGTTCCCGGGGAAGGGACTGAACCGTGCTTGGTAAGGAAATAGTGCCACAATTCTACAGTCTCTGCGTCCTGTAAGAACCACGCGTTCAGTCGCTAGACCGTCCGCGTCCCCTCAGCAGTGCCTCCCAGGCAGAGGGAAATGGCGGAGTGGTCCGAGATGCCACGGGGGAGAATAGAGACGCCGTAGACCCGTTGGCAGTCGGTGGCAGGCAGGAGGATCAGATCGATTCGAGAGTGAGTGTGGTGGGCCGCTGAAGTGTGAGTGTATTGTTTACCCCCGGGGTTCCAAATCCTCCAGGCGTCACACAGAGCGAGGGCAGCTGTCCAATCTGACAGCTGCTTGGAGCAGGTTAGGTGCAACGAGGATGGGTCACCCGTTGTGTCTAGTGACGGTTGCATAACTACATTAAAATCCCCCCCAATTATTGTCTGACCCTGTGGCATGAAAAAGATTACCTCCGTAAGGTGATGGAGAGTAAAGTGTAGCAGGAGGAATGTATGTTGATAATAGGTTTAGGACCTAACCTTCAAGCTTACCGGACACGGCCACGTAGCGGCCCTGCTTGTCATCGTCACGTGTATAGAGGTGAAGGGAAGAACTCTTCGGGTTAGTACGGCTGTCCCTCGTGAGCCCCGCGCAAAGCCAGAATGCCACACTCTATCGAACCCGTATCTTGCCAGAAAGGAGCAGTGGGTTCCCAGGAGATGAGTCTTCTGAAGAAGGAGCACGTCAGGCACTTGGCGTTGGGTGTACTTGAGGACCGCTGTACTCTTGATACGGTCCAGCAAGCCATTCACGTTCCACGACAGAACATGAAGGGGTCTACCGTGGGTATGCATCTGTGCAGTAGCTAATGTGGGGACATGGAGGACCCAAGGAGCCTGGATCCCAGGGGAAGTGGTGCATCGCGACTAGAGTAGGAAAAGGTGGCATGTGCAAGGTAGTATGTCGGCTGTCTGTGGTGATGGTGTGTGTAAGTGGTAGGCTGTCATGGAAAACAGAAAACAATGGCCCAAACACGGAAGACAAAGGCTTGAACAGAGCCTGATCCAAAACAACTTTAAAAACAACAACGGTATCCTTCCCCAGACCCCTCCCACCTCCCCCCACCCTATACTTACGAAACTGAAGCATCTGTCGCCCTGGCTAAAACGCTTAGTAGGGCAGTTTGTGGCAGCAGTGGACCCCTCCATAGTGACAGATGTAGACGGTCCGCAACCTGTGTCTACGTAGATAACTTTCCCGGGGGATCTACTCCGATATCGGCCCGATGGGCGTTTGCCGATCACACTGTCGCATATTCACTGAAGTCCATGAGCGTGGGGCTTTCTAGAGAGGTCTGAGTCTGACAGGGAAGGGCGCAAGGCCCCGGACGGATCCGGTTCTCGGCTCAGGTGATCCATGGAATTGGCACGGCTCCGGTCCTCAGGAGCGGGGGGCCCCCCCTGTGGTGGATGACTGGGTCCCAAGGCTTGGCGACCGTGATGCCTCCCCCCGCTGCGGCCGAGTACGTCTCTGTTGTTGCTTGGGAGGAGGCAGACTGGTTTGCTGAGGGCCGGATCAGTCAGAGGGTGAAGCCGGTCGTATCCGCAGGGGCCGCTCCTCAGTGAGCCAGGTCCAGGCCGCCCACCTGCGGGGTGTCGAAGAAGATGTTTTGCCCTGAAAGACGACTCGGAGGTGAGCCGGGAAGAGGAGACCATATCTAAGCCCAAGATTACGGAGCTTCTGTTTGACGTCCGCATAGGAAGGGCGCTGGGCCTGTACCTCCCTTGTGTAGTCTGGGAAGAGCATAATGGTACTATTGTGGTACTTCAGTGGGCCCTGGGCTCGGGCCGTGCTGAGGATGGCAGCGGTGTGGGGCCTGGGGGGGGGGGAGGGGAGGTTTAGGCACCAAAGAACGGTGGGCGCGCTCAATTTCGAACCAGGCTTACAGGGCCTCTTTAGGCATCCAGGATTTCAACCAGGTCTCAATGAAGGTGGCCGCGTGGCCCTCTTCAACCCCTTCCTGAAACCCCATCAGTCGGAGGTTGTTTCGCCGTTAGCAGTTTTCGGCGTCCTCCGCCCGACGCTGTAGCTATGATGTGTGGTTCTGCAGGCGGGACACCTGGGTCTTCAGCTGTCCAAGTTCGTCCTCGACCGTAGAAAGACGGGACTCCGCCCTCCGAGATCCGAGCTGTGGCGTTATGAAGATCCTGGCGTATCAGGGCCATGTCGACCCAGACCTCTCCGATCTTACTCTCTACCGACGCCTGGGAGGCGCTGATAGCCTGCAGGATGGTCGAGATGTCAGTCCCAGGAAGGGAAGAGCCCCTAGTCGCCCCGTCCGTTGGGTTGCGATTCGTGGTGGTATATTGGTCCATCTTAGTCTTAGTCTGCGGAGCGGAGGTCTTAGAGGCACGATCCCTACCCATCGCTGCCGCAAGCGTAGGAACTCAGACGCCCACATGTATACAATTAAAGTCTTTTTTTCTAGCTGCTCAGCAGCTGAGATAAGTGTGTTTATCTTTCTCTGGTGTTTTTTTCCCTCGGTAGTTCTGTCTTTTTAAAAAACAAATCTTTTTATTGATTTTAATCATCAAATAGTCACATGTATTAGTATTTATACATTTCAGTTGAATAGTCACAGGGCTAGTATAGATTGATGTGCTGCACCCAAAGCTGATGCTATGTGTCTCCCTCTTCTAGAGCATAACGGGTATGTGAGTGGATTAGAGAGACCAAGTATTATGAAGGTAGGACATCTTAGCAATTGGGTGTCAAAGTGCATGTCGATATCATTAATACCGCATCCCAAAATTGAAATAATTAGGGACACTCCCACAATATATGCAATAATGTCCCCAATGATCCACATCCCCTCCAGCACCTGTCACTTAATTCTGGTTGTATCCGATGTAACCTCTCAGGTGCAAGATACCAATATGAGGCTATTTTTGTTGTGGTCTTGATACTAGCCATATTTGATGCCACATGTCGTGTCCTATAAAAAACGTCTAGCCATTCCTTCGGTAAGAGCTGTCTGCCCACTTCTTTCTCCCACCTGAGCTGCAAGGGTGTCTTCGAGTTCTCCCCCTCTCCTCTAAGATGCACATATAATTCTGTAATCAGGCCCGGTTTGTAGCTTTGCGAATCAGCCATTTCTCAAATGAGGTTAGGGGGCGTAGCGCTAAATCTCTTATCGAGGGCTGTGAAAGCCAATACCTAATCTGCGTGTATCTGTATCTTTCTGTCTCACATGATATGTGGTCCTATCTCTCTGTAGATCATCTAGGGGTAAAGGCCCTCGACATCAAAAAAATGGGCAATGGATTGACACTCCGGCCCCTGCCAAACCCTATATCCCCTGGCGTAAAATCCTGGCGGGAACTCACTGTTCCCTACCACTGGGGTGAATGGGGAAGGAAAGGAAGTCAGTTCTTTAGAAGTAGCTACTCCATCCCAGGCCTGTAATGTAGAGGATGTAATCATAGACAAGTAGAGATTGGTGGGGCACTGTGGGCATGTCAGAAATGGAATCTTCCAGAAATCCATGCCCACCAGGGCTTGTCCATAAAAAGCCACCACTTTTCAGGTTCCGGTCTCGACCACACCACCAGGAACCTAAGTTGGGCTGCTCTATAATACTGAAGCAAGCACGGGACACCCAACTCTCCCCGCGACGTGTGTTCTCAGCTACGCTCTCGGCTCAATCTGGGTCTCTCACCCGCCCAAATAAACTGTTGCAATTCTCTCTGTAATTGACCCAACATTCCGTTTGGAGGCTGTATTGGGAGGGTTTGGAACAGATATAATATTTTGGGTAATATTGTCATTTTAACAGCTGCAATCCTCCCAAGCCAAGACAATGGGTACAATGTCCAGCGTGACAGGTCCCCCCTCCCTCTCCGCAATAGGTCTTGGTAATTTAATCTCGATACCTCCTCTATTGTTGGGGCAATTTGTAGACCCAGATAGGAAATAGCTTGCAGGGCCCAAGTAATGGGGAATGCCTCTGCTATATTCTCCCGGGTTTCAGGAGCAACTGTCAGGTTGAACGCCTGGGATTTAGAGATATTTATATATAACCCGGAGACCTCTCCAAATTGTTGAGCCTCATCCAAGAAGCCCGGGAGTGGCCTTGCCGGTTCCCCTAGTGCCACCAGTAGATCATCTGCATACAGGGTGATTAGATGCTCTTCCCCTCCGAAGTTCACCTCCTTCACCCCTGACCCTCACTCTCTGGCAAATGGCTCCATATACAGAGAAAACAGAGGGGAGACAAAGGGCATCCCTGGCGAGTGACCCACCTAATCGGGAAGCGTTGTGAACTGTGTCCATTTACCCTAACCGAAGCCACTGGAGAATCAGAACCACTCAGCACCCACCCTTGAAATCTCTCTCCCAAGCCGAAGTGAGCCAGCATCTCCATAAGAGGCCAATGGACCCAATCAAAGGCCTTCTCCACGTCTATGGAAAGCAGCATAGCTTTGCCCTTCTTACGAGTGACCTTGTCTATCAAGTGAAGGATCCTTTTCCTGTTGTCTGCACACTGCCTGGACGGAATAAACCCCGCTTGATCTGGCTCAACTAAACCTGGCATCAGCGGACCCAGACAAGTTGCTAGTATCCCTGTTAGCAGTTTCCAGTCAACATTCAGGAGTTAAATGGGTGAAATGGGCCTATAAGACCCACATTGAAGTTTATCTTTCCCTGGCTTAGCTATAACCGTAATGGATGCTTCAGCCATCGATGGTGGTAGAGTGCCTGGGACCTCAATTGAGGTAAAAACTGTGGTTATTATTGGAGCCAGTTCTTTACAAAAAGTTTTATAAAAGGCGGCGGAAAAGCCGTCCAGTCCATGGGACTTGTGTGATTGTAATTGGGATGTCCCGGATATTACTTCCTCTATTCCTATGTGTGCATCAAGGGCTTCTGTTTGATGTTCTGATAGGGTCTAAATGTTGGCACCCCCCAAATAGCGCGCAATATTAGAGGTCGAGCAATCCTGTGGGCCATAGAGAGCAGTGTAATACGATCTAAACTTCTCCGCCATCTGCTTATCCCCAGTTAATACAGTGCCATTGTCCTCTCTCAGTGCAGTAACCTCATAGGACTGACGGAGGCCCTTAAGCTTATTTGTTAATAACCTACCACACTTGTTACCCCCAATGTAGAAGTAATGTTTAAGGCATAGCAGGGCATATTCTGCATGATTTAAGTCAAGTCCTGCAAGTTGTTTTCTAGCTACTTCTAACTGCCTCCAAACTGTAGGTGCCCCCGTATGGTAGTGGACCAGCTGCAGCTCTTTTACTTGCTGTTGAAGATGTACACATTTTTCACATTGTGTCTTATTATCTCCTGTTGAAATGCTAATAAACTCCACCGGTATAACTGCCTTCAACGCTTCCCTTAATATAGCTGGTTTCCCCTCGGAAGTGTCATTAATTTGCATGCAATTTTCAATAGCCATTCTAATCTGCTTCACAACGTCTTTCCTGCTAAGCAAACTCTCCCTCAATCTCCACATACGTGATCTATCTCCTACCCTAGAGATAAATACCACCCTGAGAATCGCGGATTGGTCAGACAGAGTCTGTGGTTCTATCTCTATCGTCTCTAGCACATTGAGTACCACCCAGGTCCCCAATAAATAGTCCAGTCTAGCATAGGATTTATGCGCACGAGAATAAAAAGTTTAGTCTCTCGTGCTCGGACGTTTGACCCTCCATAAGTCACACAGCCCCAACTCCTGTAACCATTGGGTGCCTACAGTAATATTAAACCCGTTCCGCCCTGTCTCTGTACTGAGCGATCCTACTCGCTCTGCATTACTAAATTAATATCTCCCCCAAGGATCAACCCCTGTTCTTTTGTAGCCATAATATCCGCTATAGCACCCTGTAGACATTTTTACGGCCCTTCATTTGGGGCACTGATTGAGTCCACCACCACTGTCTGCGTGCCCACCTGTACCTGATATACCAACAAATGGCCTTTTATCTCTGCTACCTTCGCTCCTACTTTCCCTGAAAAAGAATGTGCAAAGAGTATAGCTACCCTCACAGCTTTATGTGGCATAGAAGACAAAAACTGTTGGGGGAAGGCCCTGGACCTCAACCTGTGTCAATCCCTGGGGAGTAAATGTGTTTCTTGGAGAAGGCAGATATCTGTCTGAGACCTTTCTAAATAAGAAATTATGGCCCTCCTCTTCACCTGGTTATTAAGCCCCTTCACGTTAAGAGTCAACACCTTCAGCCCTTCCATTATTAAAGGCCACGGACAAGTTTACGACTTCGTGCTCTCCTCCCTCTCCTAGCTCCAATCATACCGCCCACCCCCTCCCAAACCAAGGTCCCAATGTCTTCACACGTAGGGTTATCAACAACTAAAAGCAAATATAGCACCTGGAAACATTCCCCCAAAAGAACAAGAAACAATAAGTGTCACTGAAGTGTAGGAAGAGCCAGCAGGCCCGTACCCAGTCCAGTGGATAAGTGTCATCGGGAGACACACCCATCACCCTCAGAACTCGCCCCACCCCCAACCCACCCGGCCTCCCCATCAACCTTGTGCTCTCAGGCGGGGCCCTGTGAGCTTGAGTCTTCCGAGAGCTCGACCAGCAGGGCCCTTCTCTCCGATGCAATGCACTCCAAGTCTGGCCTGGAGACTCCCCGTTTAGGAGTCACTCTTCTCCACCACATGTATTCCTCCACTCGCTTATTACGGCTTTTTGCACCGGTTGTTGAGTGTCTATCTGCAACAATGTACATGCCTCCGTCAGGGATCGTAGATAATGTAGTCGATCCTGCTAACGAAATGTTAGCCGGAATGGATGACCCCGTGAGAAAGGGATCTTCTGCTCTCTCAAAAAGGCAGTTACTGGCTTGAACTCCCTCCACTTAAGAAGTGTGGATGCAGCCAAATCTTGAAAGAGCTGTATCAGAATGTCACGTGAGAAGTTGCTATGGCCTCTCGCAAAATTCTTTCCTTGAGTGGGAAACTATGGTCACATGCCCAGATGTCTGCTGGCTGTGTTTGCCCCAGTCCACCTCGGCCCACTCTGTGTGTCCTGTCTTGGCAGATCTTGGTTGCAGAAGTGTCCCACAGTATCTGGGCAAATAGTTCAAGGACGTATTTCTCTACATCTCCTTTCTCCACATCGTGAGGTACTCCTCTGATCTGTATGTTATTCCGCCTCGAGCGATTTTCGAGATCCTCTGTGTGGGCCTGTAGGTCGAGGTGTTGTTCATTAAGACGAATCAGTTCCTGTTGTAGTTGTGTGATCTCTTCAGCTTGAGCGGACTCCCGAGTCTCAAGAGTGTCCACCCGGTCCCCAATTTCCTCCACATCTTTTCTGATTGCTTGCATCTCGCCTGAGAGGTCTTTTTTAAGTTGTTGTATATCTTCCCTCAAGGAGGAGAACAAGGATTCCCAATAAGGTCAAGTCACCGGGGCTTCCATATCTTCCCCTGATGGTGAGGATGCTCTACTTGCTGTATTCAGAGTGTCCCCTTCTTGCGAAGCTGTTTGCTTCAAGAACATCTCCTTGTGCGAGCCCCCCTTTTTGGTGTGGCCCGTCGCCATCTGGGCAACTTCCTCCTTCTTATTCCTGGGACCAGTGCTACTTTCTCTACTCCAGTCCACAGTTGCTGCCTATTAGGAGGTGTTGTATCATGCAACAGAACTTTCGCAATACTGACAGTGGCCCTCCTATGTGACTTACTGATCCAGGCCCCTCGTGGTATCACTGGCCTCCCTCTATTTCCTACTGTAGCTTGCGGGAACCGGTGTGTGTAGCTGCCTCCCGGCATCAACCACTGTGACCCCGACCCTATATCCAAATGTCCAACAACATGCACCGTAACCTTCAATTCTTTACTGCCCCCTTCAATAACCTCCGGCTCTGAGAGACGTCCCAGTGCCTGCTTTGCAGCTCCTTCTCCACTTGCACGGCCTCCACACCTGGGGGTCTAATCCTTTCTCCACAAGCTGCTATCAGCCGTATTCAGACTGCTTTATTCGAGCCTTATTATGTGACTTCTGCCACTATTGGCTCTGCATCAGATAAACCGGGCAACCTCCGTCCAGAGGTTATGTAATACTAGCTGTTTTGCCTGCCCCAAGCTTCAAGCGCAATCTCTCACTCCATGGACCTCAGTGCTACCTCCTTCCCGCTCCTCTGAGGCTACGAGGCACACACGCTCTCTAGGTCCCAATGGCAGCTGCACGCGTTCTCTGTACTTCACATGTAGGCCCCTGTCTCCCACTCTTAGTACCTCTATGGGGCATGTCTAATGAGCCCAGCTCTGGCACGGTTTCTGCACTCTCAACAGGGTAAATACAGTCCACTGCCCAACACGGCTGCTGTGTGCGTCACTTCCCTTCCTTGAAGCATCACTATGCCCTCCTTCTGGAGCTGCAACCCTGCGGAGCGGCCGGGGGGGAACAATGCTTGACTTTCTCCATTGTGCCTCTCCCCTCACCAAGATTCAGGCGGCTGCGACTGCAAGTCGTGCGGCGGTGCTCCTCCCTTCACGCTTACGCCGGCCGCCGGCATATATTTCCAGCTCCACTCCTCCAGGCCTCTCTCGCGCCAGCTCGCTCCAGACCCCCGCGGGGTAGGAGCCGCGTCACCAACATGGACCAGGTCCATCTCAGACCCCAAAAGGGGGCTGCATATGTTTCTCGGCCCCCTTTGTTGCACCGCTTCTTATTTCCACTGCCGTTAATTATGCTTATACTTGTCCCAGCCGGCCGTAGGACGGAGGGACCGAGCTTCACGTCTTACTCGGTCGCCATCCTGGCCACACCGCCAAGCTGCGTTTTTAAAGACTCCACAGGCTGAAACAAGATGGTCTTCGCAGAGGATGAAAACGTATGAGGCAATGGTGTTACATGCCCGAACACATGCAAAAGGAATGTCTTGGATTGGCAAATAAGGCTGACTTGGATTGCCAGACAAGTCTGTGACCTATTCCTGTGCAATTCAGACTGAGGGAATGATGAGAACAGCCATCCCACTGAAGCCAATAACAGGGACAGAAGTGGTCTAAGCATCAAGTTCGGAGGCTTGAGGAGATAGTACAGTCGGAGACCCGCATATAAAAGGCAAATTGCAGATCTTTGCCAAACTGATGGAATCGTATGGGATACAACCAGGTGACTGAAAAATTATGGCAGCCTTGTGGGACAACTAAATGATAGCTGAGTGAAAGTAATTGCAGACAAATTAAACAATGGCAGTACATTACAACAATGAGAAAAAGGTTGCCATATAAAATTATACAGCGCATTACAATCAGACCTCCAATGTGACTTAACTCAACTGAAATTAACTACCTGTGCAGATTGCACCCAATGCCTAAAAGGGTACCAAAAAATGCACCCACATGTAAGGTCCAAAGGGTGCTGAGCAAACTGATTTTGTTCACTTAGTATAGGCCAGCCCAGTTACAGCAAACCATTGGGAAAATGTAGTGGCTATACTAGAAAAAGCCACAGGATGAACAGAATTATTGAACTGTTAAGAGGTGCCAACTGGGGCTATTCCCAAGACCAAAATGTAAAGGGAAACAAATTTCAGAATCTTGCACTGTTTTTGTCTAAAAGATGCATAGCATTGAGGTGGAGCTCAGCAACTGTGCCTAGTGATGGGCAATGGATTAAAATGGTGCTATATTGTGCTGATCTGGAAAGAAATCTGCAGGGGCAGGGGCAAGAGGGAGTTTATCCTTTAAGGAGGCAAAACATACCACAAGTAGCCCTAAGACATTATGAGTCCAAGGGATGGTGACCCTAAGGTAGATATGACCAACTCAAAGAATTAGGCCCAAAACCAATGGTTTCTTGTTTGAACTGGTTTATCTCCTAGAAATGTTTACATGCAGTGTAAAACACCCCCTTCCCACCACCTGAATCAATGGACTGTGTATCAATTTGTTCACTGGTATAAGACATTCAGAGCATTTCCCCACACCACGCACTCAAGAAACATACTGAACACTTGGTGCCCACAGTATTGCCAATCATGGGAATTTATTGTTTATTGGTTGCAATGGTTTGTTGGTTAAGTGTTGATTAAAGTTAAACTTGTAACGCAAAACAATGGACATCCGCATTTGATACTGCTCAAGATGTACACTATATTCACATGAAAATGTTCCTACCAATTGCAATATGTAAGTGTAACTGATTTATGTTTTTGCAAATTACTGTAATTGAAAATAAAAAATAAAAAATCAATGAAACGTTTAAAAGAAGTAATTACGCAACATATTCCTCGAGGATACCATGGAATGTGTGTCACAAAAGTGGCAGATGGGTTTTTTAAGGTGTAATTCACCATTTTTCTCTATGGAAGTTATAGGGCAATGTAGGTCACTCCTAATTTTTGGGCTTTTTCTGGACCCTATTTTTTTGCTGGGATTAGGACTCTGCACATGGCGAGCATTTCTGTCTAGTGCTCAGTGCATGTGCTCTGACCACTAAAACATGGAGAAATTGACCAATTCCTGGTTGGAATGTTTTACTTTTCTAGAAGACCATAATATATGGTGCAGAAATACACTCTCAGCATGAAAAGAGAACGGTCACCTGTAGACTGCAGCACTTGTTGTGCCATCCACTAATGTGACAAAAGAACACATAACTCCAGGCCTACCCTGTGTAGCCTAACTACTGCAGTGGAAAAACCTGCAATGCCACCTCCCTTTTAAATATTTAATAAACTACCCCAACGTAGGCCTTGTAAGGATGCTGAAGGCCCTTGCTTTTGTGCTACCAGACTTCTCTCTTTGGGTTTGTTGTGGGTACAGTGGATTGCCTCAAATTGGATTTCAGTGTTTGGCGTGGGAGGACACTAGGATTACCAAAGTACACTCCCCACTCACACACCCAACCTCAGAGTCCAAGTTTAGTGTGGCTGAAGACCTTTGCCATCTTGATTTTGCCCTGACACATTGCATTTAGGGCCTGTTTACAGTAAGGCAAACAGGAGCTACAGCAAAAGTAGGTGGTTCGGGAACTCTGAACATTTGATTCATTGGTTAAGGAGGAGCCAAAAGTTACTTCACCCGCTAGCTACTGCCTGGCATAAATGTGGCATCCCAGGCACCCTCCTCAGAACACTTTCTGGACCTGCGAAAGATCAGAAGGGGACCGGACCTGCTGCCTGTGACCTTAGAGGAGCCCTGAATGACTGGACCTACTCCAGTTTGTACCCAGGATGAAGAAGTGGACTCCAAGGATCAGATGGCTGATTTCCTGTGTGGCTATAGGGAGACAACAAGTTGTAAGAGGCTCTTTTATTTAAGTACTCAGCTGACCAGAGGCACCTTTGACCTGGACTGGACTCTGCTTTTGGCCTCTGCCTCAACCCTGTGAGTATCTAAGTCGCTCCCCTGAGGTCCTAAGGGTCTTAGAAATGTACTCCTTTTGTTAGTAGGGACATAAAAGACTGAGTGCCTGATTTCTCTTTTGGCGGTATGGATACTCCGTCACAACGGTGACTAAGCATCCATATCGTCAAGACTGTGATCTGTCAGCCGATTTAAAAGTGGGCTGGACCTTTGGTTTATTCACGGCGAAGACTACTCCGTCTCTGCCATGATTAAACCCCTCCTACGGCCTGACTGAGTTGGAGCCGTTGGAGATTGACTAATTCCACCAACCTAATTTAGAATTAGAGGTCAGTTTTTACTGCCTTGTCACAGCACGGAAAACCCTGGCGGTTAAGGGCAGAAGAATCCCATGGCGAGGGGAGCACTGTCTTTTTTTATTTTCAAAAAGAAAATCCTACTTTTCTTTTTGAAAATAAAGAAAACAGTTTGCTGCACGGCTCCATCATGCTTTTTTTTTTTTTTTTTTTTAAACGTCTTTTTATTGAATAAACGTCAGCATTAGTTTACAGCATTGCTACATTCCTTGGTTGGCAATACTTATATATCATCTCATATGACATTTCTATCGTACATTGTCCTGTATGCATTAATCAGATTCTAGGGGACCCCTACCTAAATTAATCCCAGTCACCCCCTCTCCCCAGCTATGTAATCTAACTTCCCTCAAACGTTCCTAAGCACTTCCCATTGGTTCCATATTTTTTCCCATTTTTTGGGGCATCCTCTGCTCTCATATATTGTTTTCTCAGCTGCGCAACACCAATCCATATCCATTTTCCACTGTGCCACCGTCGGCGGTTGACTGGCTCCCCGCCTCCATCATGCTTGACGGAGCTGTGCATCAAATTTCAAAAAGCATGGACAGGAACGGGACAGCAGTTCCTGGCAATACTGTAAGAATTGACCACCGGTGTGGTGGTCATTTTATAATTTGGCAGGCAGAGGTGCAGTCAAGGCGACAGAGTAAATTACTCTGTCACCTGACTGTCAAACCTCCGTCCGCCAAATTATAAATTGGCCCCAGAGTCAGAAGTTAGATTCTTGGACAGGGTCGAACCTGTTTGGTGTATCTGACCTGCGCTTCATCATGGTCAGCCTGAAACTGTGCCTAGGTTCCAGTCTACTGCAAACATAGACTATCATTGGCACCTAGTGCTTTCTGGTGCGGTTTCTACTTAGGACTTTTCAAATTTATATATTTTAGATTATACAAGGAATCTGCTAGTATTGGTGTTGTATGGGATGTGTACGAGGCATTTATTGGGAGGGGTTTCAAGATTTGGGATGTGATAAGAATAAATCAAGAAGATAGTTAGAAAGCTAGAGAGTGCTATTGATGATAGCTGAGTAGTTTAGTGAAATGACACAAGAAAGATATCTGGAGGTACAGCGGGAAGTGATGGAGCTTCGGGGCGCTATGAAAGAGTGATTACAAAAGAGAAGTGGAGAGCTGTGGTATACGAGCAATTTAAGACATTCTGAATTTGGGGAGAAGTGTGGAAAGCTCCTCGCATAGAAAGCAAGGGCAGACAGGGCAAAGGGAGCTATTGAAGAGCTGTACATCGATGATGAAGGGAACTGTACACGTAACTGAGAGAAGGTTGAAGAAATGGCATGTAGTGCATTTTAAGGCATATACTCAGAGGAGACACTAGTTGAAGCCCACAACATAAGAGAATGGTTAGTGGATAGGAAGCTTTTGAACTTGTCCGATAAAGGAAAGAACCTGTTGCAAGAGGAGATAACATTCAAAGAACTTTTTTATCAAATAAATAAGTCTAGTAGTGGGAAGGCAGCTGGGCCGGATGGTATACCCTCTGAGGTGTATAAGATAATAAAGGAAGTGGTAGTTCCCATATGGAGACGGCTGTTTCATGAAATATACTTAGAGGGTGGGGCTAAGCCAGCATGGTGGGATGAGGCAACAATCTCGGTAATTCTGAAACCGAACAAGGATGGAAGGGCAGTGGAGTCATAGCGGCCTATTTCTCTTCTTAATAGTGACTTTAAGGTTTATGTAGGGATTTTGTCGGCTAGATTAACGGGAATAATTAGTCAGGTAATACATTCTGAACAGAGGGGCTTCATACCAGGCAGGCAACTGCAAGATTTAACACATTTACTAATAGCCTCAATAGATCTACCTACAGCAAAAGCAAACCAGCTTGCGGTTGTACTAATTGACGCTGTTAAAGAGTTTGACAGAGTAAGTTGGACATACCTATGGTAGGCGATGGAAGTTATGGGTTGTCCCGAAATATTTATAAAGGGTATGCAACAGCTATATTAGGCCCCAAAAGCCCCCGTTATGTTATATGGCAGTCTTACTAGGAAAACAGAGTTGCATAGGGGTCCGCGTCAGGCGCGCCATTTGTCCTCGCTCCTTTTTAGGTCACGCTGGCTATCGCGTAAGCGATCGCTCAGCGAGACACTAGTAAGGGGCTCCCAAAAGTGCCCCCAAAAGTGGATTGCATGGCGAGCACGCGCACAATCACGTGCATCGTGCTGCCATGCAATCCGTTTGGCATCGTACTTCAAAGGGTCCGCTCCCCCGCCTGGAATGCGCTCCCCCGCCCCCGCCAAGCGCGCCACGCTTCGCCGGGCTTGTCTTGTTTTTCTTGTTTTTAACTGAGACAGGGCCAACTACAAGGCGGATTTTCCTTCTAGCACCCATTTGCGCTCTTCCTATCTTGCTGTTTACTCCAATTTGATAGCTGTGCAATCATTCAGTTTGGATGCTCAAATGTATCTTTTTGTTGCTTCGCAGGTTATGTATATGTTGCTACTGCCTGCGATCGTTAGTCTTTTCTACAACTATGACGACTGCTGTGTACTTTGTCAATGACATGAATTATTTTATCATGTGAAGGACATTAATTTTTACTATTCACAAAATGGGTAGTTATAATGTGTATATTTTGTTTTCAAATATTTTTTCTGTATTTCATGTTTTATATATACTTTTATGGCCCTAGAATAGAAAAAGTGATTTTGAGTTTGAAACACTGACAAAGAAGTGGGCAAGCCAAAAAGAAAGGGCAAGAGAAATTAGCGTATTTATGTTAAATTATTGAATAGAATGCTGAGTATTTAGGGCTATTTTTAGCATGAAATAAGTCCTTGTTTCATATTTGGCACAAGAACACGTTTTATGCTAAAAACAGTGCTAAACTGCTCATTATGCAAACAGCTGCTGCTTGCACTCTGGTCGTTCAAGTTGTTACTGTGATCCACAATAGGATGTTTCCCCCAACGGACTGATGACCTATGGCGTAACTGCATGATTTCAGGCATTGCGTGTAACAAGCATAAAGCGAAATACTAGCAATTATGCAAGGTTACACCAGCGTAATAAACAATTCATCCCGAGACTACATATTAAAAGAGACCCATGGTAGAGCCAAATCATGAAAATGTTCAGCATGTAAATTGTGCAACACACGTCATATACAAATGTGATGGTCTCTTTAAAAAAAAAAAAATCTTTACCATGTGGAAGTGTTTCATTTTAGTTGAGCAGATATCACTGCATTGGGAGGCATTAAAAGGGATTGATTATAAACCTAAACTTATAAATGTTCCCGCCTCCGCTCTGATGACAATGCCAATAATGAACTAAGAAGCAAGCAAGTTATCATGTAAACTCTATATTTGGCCTACAGTGCTATTATACCAGGAGTAACATTACAGTCTATGAAATTACACCCAAGACGCTATTGTGTACTGCATGTCCTGATCTCTGGTATTTCAAGATGCTGTTCGATATGATAAATGGAAAAAGGATGCATGATTAAATAAAATATTTTCCTAAGATCACACAATTTAGTCAGCGGGTTTCACACTGTGCACCTCTGCCGCTAGAGAAGCATCTCTTTCTCGCTCCAGTTTTAACTCAACTGTTAATAATTTGGGGCTGATTTCTCAAGGCATTGCGCCAGTACAAAGTCATGCTCACTCAAAGAAACAAAAAAAAACTACAAAATATTGACAATACATACATTTACTTTTCACCTTGGGACTGGCAGACAGATTTAGGCCCAAAACAAATATAACACAGCTCAGAGCAGCAACCTAAGCTGCCGTCCTGCGTTGCACTAAGGGAAGAGTGCAAAAAGAAAAATTGATGGTCAGAATGCAGAACGGTGTCATACATTCACCCCAGTACAGAGATCTGGACCTAAATCCATAGTTTTTTTACTCCACATGCCATTCCAGTTTGGACCCAGCCATATGAAAATCAGTCTTGACTCTGCGTCCAATGGGAACAGTCCAGCCCGAACTGCCAGGTCAGGCCAGGTCCTCCCCTGACAGGAAACAAGCATCCTAGGACTGGTTTCAGGGTTTCACCCAAAATCAGCCAGGATAGCTTGACTCTAGTGGCATGGAGAGCAAAATGACAATGCATTTTATTGAAAAGTTTAGTAAACCTGCAAGCAGTGCATAAACACGCTCTTTGTACTTCTAGTCATTGCTTACGAGAAGCAAGACTGGCTGTAAAAGAGGCACAGTTACTGCCTGCCTTGCTTCTCATAAACCACAACTTAAAAGTATAATCTGCGTGTTTACACACCGCTTGCAGGTTTTCAAAACACATAAATAAAAGGCATTATCATTTACAGTGCCAATAGCTCAAAATCTCCCAAATGGGAGACCTATTGCATTGCAAATGCTTGTTGATATCTGCAGTGAACCATTAGTACAGCTATTTCGGGATGATGAGGACGTAGCTCAGTTTAAAGGCTGAGGTAAGGGAAATAAAAACGCTCTGTACGCTGACGATATCATTAAATATACAAATTACTTATTTCAAAATCTTTTTATTGACTTTTAAACATCAACAGAGAAAGAAAAAAATAGTTGCATCGAGCTCATTTACAGGCCAAGAGTGACAGATATCATAAAGGAAACACAGCTTGTTCACAAGTTCTCAGAATACCCTGCATTTTCCACTTGTGTCCCTACTATGTTCATCCTGATAGTACATAACTCTACAGCTAGACATCGCAGTATTTCGGGACAAGATTACGGAAAGCGCTTATGCACCCGAAACAAATAAAAAAACTTCAGAATAAAGTAAGACATGAACAAAACAATTGTATCCAGGTGATTGTATTATAGTTCTGGCCGAATCTGGGGGGTGATCAGTAGGAACCAGGCGGGCCCGAGGAAGTCACACTGCCCGGTGCAAAGGGGAAGATTCCTGGTCTATCATATGTGAAAAAGATGGAGGGCTCTTATTCTGGGGCCATACGCAAACAGGGGCAGCCCCTCAGATAAGTATTTCACTAATGGGGACCAGATACAGTCAAACCCCTTCTTTGTGTCATCCATCACATCAGTCATTCGTTCCAGGGATAGTGCCCGCCATAACCTTGCATGCCATTGCGTGAGGGAGGGGGCTTCTTCCAGACTGCGGCTACTGCCATTTTTGCAGCACCCAAGCAGAGCCAAATAACGGCCCGATCACCTTGCGTTTGATATATCAGGTTAGGATCCCGTATCCCCAAAAGGGTGTGGGCCATGGTGACTGGAATTGGGTAGCCCAGAATCGATTTAATTTGGGATAAAATCTCCTTCCAAAACAGTTGTATAGAGGGGCAATCCCATCAGATGTGGCGGAAGTCTCCGAGCAAACCAAATCCTCTCCAACATCTATCTGAGGATTTAGGGAAGATTTTGTGTAGTTTCCTGGGGTAGGGATACCAATCATACATGACTTCATAATGAGCTTCCCTTAGATACATAGAGCGGTTATTTTTGGCAATATCCTTATATAGAGGGTCCCAATGCTTTTCGTCTATGGGGTTGGAGAGAGTCGTATCCCAGAACTTACGATGTCTTGGGGTGGACTGCGGACTGGTTGCCCGAATGAGGGATTAGAGGAAGGAGCTGCATCCCTTAGTTGTAGTACCAGATTGTGCAAATTTCACAATTGGGGGCAGATCTCTGATTGCGGCCAGCCGCACCTGAGGTTGCTGCACCCAATGTTTAAGCTGCAGATAGCGGTCCTTTTTAGTAGGGGGTAACGCAAACTGCCTAGCACATTCCCCAAAAGTGAGTAGTTCGCCCTTTTCATATAGATCAGAGATCATTAGGCAGCCGCCTGTTTTCCACCCATCAAAGGGTCCCTCCTGGAGGGCTGGGGGGAAATCGGGGTTGAAGTGGATGGGGGTGAAGGGGGAAGGAAAGGTCGCCAGCAGTAGTGTTTTGGTGAGGTCGTCCCAAACCCAAAGAGTGGTGGCCGTGAGAGTACTAAGGTAGGCATTAAGCGGCCTATCTTTCTTCTGTTTCCACAGGAGGTCCCAAATAGTTCTGCCAATTATCTGCCGATCCATATGGAGCCAATGTTTCTCAGAGGCTCTAAGAGACCATTCAGTTAACACCCGTAGCTGGGCAGCCCTGTAGTACCCCAGGAAGTCTGGCAGCGCTAGCCCCCCCCCCTTCCCTACGTGACTTAATTAAGAGACAGTGGGATAAGTGAGCCCTCTGTCCCTGCCAGATACATTTAATAGTCATCTTTTTCAGTTCCACAAACAGCTCCTTTTTAACTGGAATTGGCAGGTCCTGGAAAAGATAAAGTAACCTGGGGAGAGCGTTCATCTTTATGGCATTAATCCTACCTATCTGTCAGGCTCTGGCTCCCGTTGACCCTGACCCTAAGGAGGAAGAAGAGACTGCCTCACTGACCCCCAACTTTGTTTCCTTTCCAGCCCTAACTATACGATGTAAAGTAGACCTGGGACAATCCTGAAGATAGGCGCTACGGGCCCTTTAAACCACAAAGGTAAGAGGCCGACGGACGACCAAGCCACGCCCCTTGGAAGTGGGAACTCGTTAAGCCGGAGGAGGAAGAGGAACCCGGAAGAGATGACACGGCAGCGTTCAACGGGGAAAGAGGAAATGCTAAGTCGGAGACTGGAGAAAGTGTGTGGCAACTCCGAAGACGGACGAAGAGCAAGGGCGACCTGGCGAAACAGGATTCCGATGGTGACCCCCGCGAAGGAGTGCCAGGAGGCCAACGACCCCGCGAGTCGCCCAGCCGGGTTCCCGGAGGAACGCGGCTCGCACAGGTGCGTGCACGATTCCTGGGGAGCGAGAGGCGGGTGGGAGTAACGTCCTGGGGTACTGAGAAGGGAAACCCCTCAGGAGCTCATTAGAGCGACAGTGTGTGTGCTTCTCTTGACTTACGCTGGCAGTCTCTCACTCCTATGCACCCCTTCAAATGTGTAAAACGGGTGTACTATCTCCCCCACTCCTTCTCCCTCATCTGAGCCTTGGCGCATCGTGCTGATCTTTGTTTTTTTCTCTCTCTTTTTTTGTTTTTTGGTGTCTCCCCCTCCTGACTGGGCCGACGGGAATCCGGTGGAGAAAGTCTATGCTTTAAGGAGAAGAGACATTCCCCAAGAAGAAACGGGACACTTTTGCTTATGTAGCCTGATGTGAAGCAACAATAAGGAATATGCTACTTACCAGTATGCATCTGTTCTTGGCATGTAGAGCTGCAGATCTACACACTTTTGCATAGATCGACATCTGGTGTTGGGCCCGGATGTTTGCAGTTTGATTTTCCTCTTGGAAAGTCTTTGGAAGTCACGAGGTCTGCGACACCTCCTCTGGATGGTATTGCGCATGGGCTTCGGCTCCATCCCCCGATTGTTTTTCGCCAGCAGGGAAAGATGGAGCGTATTAATAACAGTGAAGAAACCCATGTGTGTATCTAAATAAGATAAACTGGAACAGATACAGGTAGCGGGGGAGGCGGGTGGGCGTGTGTAGATCTGCAGCTCTACATGCCAAGAACAGATGCATACTGGTAAGTAGCATATTCCGTTCGAGGCATATGAGCTGCAGATTACACACTTTTGCATAGACTATATAGCAGTTCCCAACCTTAGCGGCGACCACCGGTATCTGTTGCAGTGGTTTGATAAAGATTTTGTGGGGAATTGCCCATCTCCATATGCTCTGTGCTAATTGAGAAAGCTGTGGAGAGTGTGTGCCACCTTATTTTTGTATATAATACATGGTCGTCATGTTGTCTGTGCGAATGAGGACTGCCTTGGCTGAAATCTGTGTTTGAAAAGATTTTAGGGCTAAAAAGATTGCTAGTAACTCCAGATGGTTGATATGGAGTAGATTTTGTTGAGGCGTCTATGTGCCCTGCACGGTGAGATGTAATAGGTGAGCTCCCCAGCCGGAGAGCGATGCGTCCGTTGTTAGTATTATCTGGGGAACCGGGTCCAGGAACGGTCGACCTTTGGAAAGGTTTGTGGTGTTCCACCACTGCAGAGAGCGATGGGTGCGACCGTCTACCAACACCAGATCTGTCAATTGACCTTGGGCCCGGTTCCACTGGTGCGCTAAGCACTCTTGGAGGGGACGCATCTGGAGTCTTGCGTGGGGCACTATGAAAATGCAAGAGGCCATCATCCCTATTAGTTGCATGAACACTCGTGATGGAAGGGAGTGTTGAGGTATGAATTTTTGTCGTAAAGCCTGAATGCTTGCAATCCTGGCAATCCTTGGGGTAGGCTATCGCTTTTGAGGTGTCTATGGTGGCACCGAGGTATTGTTTTATGTGGGATGGTTGTAGCTGGGACTTTTAGTGGTTCACCGTGAAGCCTAGTTGGTGAAGTATTTCGATTGTGGTGGAGGTGTGTTGAACACACTGATTGTATGAAGTGGCTTTTATCAGCCAATCGTCTAGGTATGGGAAGACGTGAATGTGCTGTCTTCTCAAGTGTGCCGCCACCACTGCCAGGCACTTGGTGAATACCCGTGGTGCTGTTGTGACTCCGAACGGGAGCACTTTGAATTGGTAGTGTTGTCCGTCCACTACAAATCTGAGGTACTTTCTGTGAGCATGGTGCACTGGAATGTGGAAGTATGCGTCTTTCAAGTCCAGAGTGGTGAGGAAGTCGTTTTGGGAGAGGAGCGGAAGTACCTGCTGAAGCGTTACCATATGAAAATGGTCTGAGTGTATGTATGTGTTTAGGGGCCGGAGATCTAGAATAGGTCGTAGAGTCTCGTCCCTTTTTGGTATGAGAAAATATAGGGAGTAGACCCCCATATTTTGTTGATTGACAGGAGCGTGTTCTATTGCCTGTTTTTGTAGGAGGGAGATTACCTCCTGCTTTAGTCATTTTAAATGTTCTTGTGACATTGGGCGTTGCCTGGGTGGAATGTTTGTGGGGGTAGATGTTAGTTCTAGGCAGTAGCCTAACCGAATTATTTGGGTCACCCATTTGTCTGAGGTGATGGTTGCCCAGACATGAAGGAAATTTTGGAGTCTGCCCCCGACCGGAGTGGAATGGTCTGGTGGGAGCGGGGGGGAAGTCATTGGGTAGGAGGTGTGGCAGAACGGGCGTTGTTTGTTTTGCCTCTGCCCTTGTTATTGTTACCCCTGTAGCCGCCTCTTTGGTAACCTTTTGTAAAGGTGGTCTGAGTAGGGGATTTGTATGATGTGGACGCTGTGTCTGAGGAGTAGCCTCTGGATGTACTCCGAAAGGAGGAGCGGCGAAAGGAGCGTCTGGGCGGATGAGACTGGGGTGGCAGAGTGGGCTAAAGAACGGTGATGGATTAAACCCAGATCAGTTGACTGGGGGTGAGTGCTTGCAATGTTCAACACTCCGTCCATCATTCCCTTTGGTTTTGCTTTGTTCGCCATAAGTTGGCAGGGTATGCTCAGACGTGAGTCCCTTGCTCACTTTGCCACTGGATTCAAGCAAGCCTGGCTGAAGACGGCTGAGATGCCAGAAACCGGTCCTAGGAAGCTTGTTTCCGGTCCAGGGAAGCCATGGCTTGGCCGTTCGGGCTGGACTGTTCCCATGAGGCACAGGGCCAGACTGATTTGCATATGGCCATGTCTGAACTGGGGTGGCAGAGTGGGCTAAAGAACGGTGATGGATTAAACCCAGATCAGTTGACTGGGGGTGAGTGCTTGCAATGTTCAACACTCCATCCATCATTCCCTTTGGTTTTGCTTTGCTGAGCAGATCTGCCACGGTGTTTTGGACTCCTGGGACATGTCGAGCTAGGAGAAAGATTTTGTGGGGAATTGCCCATCTCCATATGCTCTGTGCTAATTGAGAGAGCTGTGGAGAGTGTGTGCCGCCTTGTTTTTGTATTTAATACATGGCCGTCATGTTGTCTGTGCGAATGAGGACTGCCTTGCCTGAAATCTGTGTTTGAAATGATTTTAGGGCTAAGAAGATTGCTAGTAACTCCAGATGGTTGATATGGAGTAGCTTTTGTTGAGGCGTCCATGTACCCTGCACGGTGAGATGTAATAGGTGAGCTCCCCAGCCGGAGAGCGATGCGTCCGTTGTTAGTATTATCTGGGGAACCGGGTCCAGGAACGGTCGACCTTTGGAAAGGTTTGTGGTGTTCCACCACTGCAGTGATTAATGGGTGCGACAGTCTACCAACACCAGATCTGTCAGTTGACCTTGGGCCTGGTTCCACTGGTGCGCTAAGCACTCTTAGAGGGGACGCATCTGGAGTCTTACGTGGGGCACTATGAAAATGCAAGAGGCCATCATCCCTATTAGTTGCATGAACACTCTTGCTGGAAGGGAGTGTTGAGGTATGAATTTTTGTCGTAAAGCCTGAATGCTTGCAATCCTGGCAATCCTTGGGGTAGGCTATCGCTTTTGAGGTGTCTATGGTGGCACCGAGGTATTGTTTTATGTGGGATGGTTGTAGCTGGGACTTTTAGTGGTTCACCGTGAAGCCTCATTGGTGAAGTATTTCGATTGTGGTGGAGGTGTATTGTACACACTGATTGTATGAAGTGGCTTTTATCAGCCAATCGTCTAGGTATGGGAAGAAGTGAATGTGCTGTCTTCTCAAGTGTGCCGCCACCACTGCCAGGCACTTGGTGAATACCCGTGGTGCTGTTGTAACTCCGAACGGGAGCACTTTGAATTGGTAGTGCTGTCCATCCACTACAAATCTGAGGTACTTTCTGTGAGCATGGTTCACTGGAATGTGGAAGTATGCGTCTTTCAAGTCCAGAGTGGTGAGGAAGTCGTTTTGGGAGAGGAGCGGAAGTACCTGCTGAAGCGTTACCATATGAAAATGGTCTGAATG
This sequence comes from Triturus cristatus, assembly GCF_964204655.1. Lineage (NCBI taxonomy): Eukaryota > Metazoa > Chordata > Amphibia > Caudata > Salamandridae > Triturus > Triturus cristatus. Next base: position 378,459,925 of record NC_140589.1, read on the forward strand.
TATGTATGTGTTTAGGGGCCGGAGATCTAGAATAGGTCGTAGAGTCTCGTCCCTTTTTGGTATGAGAAAATATAGGGAGTAGACCCCCATATTTTGTTGATAGACAGGAACGTGTTCTATTGCCTGTTTTTGTAGGAGGGAGATTACCTCCTGCTTTAGTAATTTTTAATGCTCTTGTGACATTGGGCATTGCCTGGGTGGAATGTTTGTGGGGGTAGATGTTAGTTCTAGGCAGTAGCCTGACCAAATTATTTGGGTCACCAATTTGTCTGAGGTGATGGTCACCCAGACATGAAGGAAATTTTGGAGTCTGCCCCCGACCGGAGTGGAATGGTCTTGGGGAGCGGGGGGGAAGTCATTGGGTAGGAGGTGTGGCAGAACGGGCGTTTTTTGTTTTGCCTCTGCCCTTGTTATTGTTACCCCTGTAGCCGCCTCTTTGGTAACCTTTTGTAAAGGTGGTCTGAGTAGGGGATTTGTATGATGTGGACGCTGTGTCTGAGGAGTAGCCTCTGGATGTACTCCGAAAGGAGGAGCGGCGAAAGGAGCGTCTGGGCGGGTGAGACTGTAAGGCCCCCATGGATTTTGCGGTATCCGTGTCTTTTTTCATTTGTTCTAAGGCCTCATCCACCTTTGGCCCAAATAGATGTTCCTGGTCAAAGGGATGGTTAAGGATGGAGGCTTGTACTTCTGGTTTAAAACCAGATACCCTTAGCCAAGCATGGCGACGGAGAAGGACGCTGGTGTTGATGGCCCTGGAGGCTGTGTCTGCTGCATCTAGGGCACAACGTATGGAGGTATTCGTGATTGTTTTACCCTCTTGAATTAACTCGTTGGCCCTAGCTTTATATTTTTCAGGGAGATGGTGCATTATGCTTTCTAGCTCGTCGTAATGAGCCCTGTCATATCTGGCCAGTAGTGCCTGAGTGTTTGCTATACGCCATATGTTGGCTGCCTGGGATGCTGTGCGTTTGCCTGATGCATCTAGTAGTTTTGATTCTTTGTCAGGTGGTGGTGCATCACCTGACGCTTGTGAATTTGCCCTTTTACGTGCGGTAGATCCTACTAAAGAATATAGTGGAGCTGGTCCTCTGATGTAGGAGGGATCTGAGGGAGCAGGTTTGTATTTTTTTTTCAATACGTGGGTTAATGACCCTGGCTCTAACTGGGTCCTTAAAAACTTCTGCTGGGGTAAAGATCGCCTTGTGGGACGTTGAGGATATCTGGAATATTGTAATCGTCCCATGGGTCTGGGGATCCTGTAGGGGTGGGGTCCTGTGGCCCATCCCCTATATCATGATATGGGTCCCCCTGATCATCATCGTCTGGAGACGGGGTCGGAGAACGATGAGGCGGGGGTGGAGAGGGCGGAGGGTGTGGAGGTGGGGAAGGAGGAGGAGGTGGAGGGGGAGGGGAAGGTATTCTGAACGGAGAGGTAGCAGAATCTTTCCTCTTTGGAGGTGGAGGCGGAGCAGGCTTCTCCAAGTGTCTCTTTTTGGTAGAGAGTGTCAAATGTCCAGTTTTTGGATCCTTGGTGAGAGTTTTTTGCAAGGGATCCAGTGTAAATAGTTCTGGTGAGGTTATTTGGTCCGTCGGCGCCGAAGGCGTCGGGGCCGATGTCTTTTTAGGTTTTTCTGTGCCGGTTTGTTGCTTAGAACCCGGCTTGGGACCCTCCGGTCTCTTGGTCGGCGCCGAGATGGGCTTCGGCTTGGTAGTGTCGGTGCCGGTGGCCTTGTGTGGTTTGGTCGGTACCGAAGATGGCGTCGGTACCGAAGAGCTGGATTTCGACCCCGAGGGCTTCGGTGCGGAGCTCGGTGTCGAGGTGGAGGCCGGTTTCTTTTTCGGTGCCGAAGTGTGTTTCTCGGCACCGCTGGTAGGCTGGCTCGAGCCCGAGCCACCGGAAGGCTTACTTGGCTTCTTCACCGGGCCCGAAGGTGGGGTGTGTGAAGCAGTGTCTCTGGTCTTGCTAAGGCCCGGAGGCGAAGGCGTGACCGAAGCCTTTTTGGGTGTCGGCGCGGGTGTGGGGGGGGAATAGATTGGTACTCACGACCCTCTGCGCCGGAGTGATGTCTTCCACATCTGACTCGTCGGCCTCTGAGGCGCTGACGAGGTCCTCTTCGGTGCGATGATGTTCCAGATCGTCGATGTCGTCGCCGAAGATGTCGACTGGAATGGACGTCGAGGAGTGTGCCATGTTCCTTCGGTCCCGAATAGTCTTTTTAGATCGGAAAGACTTACAGGCCGGACAGTCTCGAGCCTCGTGTTCAGGGGAGAGGCAGAGGTTGCATACCTCATGAAGATCGGTGTGGGGAAATTTGGACCCACATCGAGGGCACTTTTTAAATGGAGTTCTTTCCATGAGCCGGGACCGGAGCTTGGGTAGGCCCGAAGGCCACCATCGACGACTGGAACCGAAGGTTTGTGCCGATGAGAAGGCGCGTTGATTGAAGAGATCGCGATCTAAACAATATCGTGAATTGGGTGAGGATTGCGCGTCGATCGTCGAACTGGAACGCGAAGATTACATCCGAGCCCGATGGTGGAAAAAAACAATCTGAGGATGGAGCCGAAGCCCATGCGCAATACCATCCAAAGGAGGAGTCACCGACCTCGTGACTTCCAAAGACTTTCCAAGAGGAAAAACAAACTTCAAACATCCGGGCCCAACACCAGATGGCGATCTATGCAAAAGTGTGTAATCTGCAGCTCATATGCCTCGAACATCAGTTTACAATGCTTGAATAGTCCCGTGATTCCTGCAATACCTAACACTATCCAAGAGGTAAATGTGGATCCCCATCTGCTAAAATCGTCTTTAAGCTGTCGCAACAGGGGCGGGAAATTCGCTTCGTAAAGATCCGCTACATTGTGGTTAAGCTTGATACCCAGGTATGTTATTTTTTTACCTGTGCAGTGGGAGGGAGAGGACTCCTTCAACCCCCCCAAACCTTCCGGGATCATTTCAGGTTGAGTAAATAGGATTTAGCTAGGTTGACTTTAAATCTTGCAGCTTTTTCGAAAAGAGTAAGCTCGGCCTGGATTGCCGGTAGGGAGGTCAGGGGCTCGGAGATGGGCAGAAGAACATCATCCATAAAAAGGGAGATTTTGTGCTCATCTGTGCCAAATTTCACACCTCGTATGTCAGAGTTCGCTCTTATCCAGCCAGCTAAAGGCTCTATGCACAGGGCAAAAGGGAAAAGGGAACACCCTTGCCGCGTTCCCCGCGAGAGACGCAAGTGGGCCGAGGCTACTCCATTTACCAAAACTCGGGATCTGAGGGAGTGGTAGTTAGCCCTCACCATCTCTATAAACGTCTCACTGAACCCGAAGCAGCTCAACGATCAGAGCAAGAAGGACCAGTCGATGCGGTCAAATGCCTTCTCCGAGTCCAGTGAGAGGAGGGCTACCGGGATGCGTTTCTGCTCTACTTTTTCCATGATATGTATGATTCTTAGCAGATTATCATGGATCTGTCGCCCCCTTAATAAATTTCTAAGCGGCTGGCCAGTATTTTAGAGTACAGTTTGGCAGCCAGATTTAAGAGCGCTATTGGCCAATAAGAAGAACACGCTTAAGGGTCCTCCTCCAATTAAGGAATTATGGTGACAAGCGCCTCCCCCATGGTGGGTGTTACCCGTTGCGTGGTCGCTATATCATTAAAGAGGTTCACCAGGGGAGGGGTCAGCTCCATAGCAAATGTATGATAGAAGTGAGCGTTTAGCCCATCGGGGCCCGGTGCTTTTTGCAATTTGAGAGCCTCAATCGCATTCTGAACCTCCTCACTCGAAATGGGTTTACTGAGCTCCTCATTCGTCATTGGTGCGACCTGCGGGAGGTCAAGGGCCTCTTGGTACCCAGTCTGATCTTTAGGCACCAGCGACTCCACAGAGTAAAGGGTGCGAAAACTCCCCGAAGGCATTGGCTTTCCCCTCATCACTAAAATGGGAGACACCAGCGTCATCTATTATGTGCTAGACTCTCTTTCCTGTTTTGCCCTGAGTTGATGCGCCAACAGTGTGCCTATTTTGTATCCTCCTTCGTACCCCAGGGCTTGTGGGCATAGGGTCGACTTTTCAGCCCCGTTAGTGTATATAGCCTGTAACTTCCCCCTCAATGAAGTGACTGACCGCAGAGGTTGGACTGATGGGCTCCCCTTGTGTGATTTTTTGGCCTTCTAAAATTCTCACTCTAGAAGGAGCTGCTCCTCTCTCTAGTGAATTTTGAGAGTGGTAGCCAACGCAATACATTTGCCCGTTATAACACCCTAAAAGGCATCCCAATTATTTGCTTGAGAGGTGAGTGTGGGGTCATTCATCTCAAAATAGTCTGATTGCTTACCGCATATTATCCCTAAGGAGTCTGTTCCTGCAGAGAAAAGAAGGGAAGTTCCATCTAGCGTGCTTCGAACGCGGGGATGGCCAGTCGAAAATGTGTTCAAAGGGGGCATGGTCTGAAAGGCATATTGGGTAAAAATGGGTCCCCGCGACTGTGTAGAGGAGTGATTGACTGATGAAAATATGATCCATTCTAGAACAGATTCTATGGGAATGCGAAAAATAGGAGTAGTCGCGTGTCATGGGATTGAAGTCCCTCCACGCATCCACCAGCCCCAATCGTGGGATGGCCGCTTTAAGAGCCTTACTGAAGACCCCCCTTAAGAACTCTGTGGATGCATTGTATCAAGTGTAGAGTCCCATATCAGATTAAAATCGCCCAAAAGGATTATATCTCCCACAGCAAAGCCCTCCAGTGTTGAGAGAAAGGCGCATAGGAAGTCCAATTGATCTGAGTTGGGTGCATAGACTGTGATGAATGTACATGGTCTCCCCATAGATCCCCCCTAACCAACAAGAATCTCCCTGTTTTGTCAGATTTAGTGGCTTGGGGCTGGAACGGTAACGATGTGTGAAAGAGAAGGGCCACCTCATTTTGTTAGGAAGTGCTTGAAGAACGAAAAATTAGTGGGTAGGCTTTATCCTTCAGGCGATGCTCTTCGCTCATTTGAAGATGGCTTTCCTGCAGGACTGTTGTGGTCCACTAGGAATTTCCATAACCGCTGTCTCTTGTTAGGGGAATTGAGACCCCCCACATTCCATGTCATGCAGTTAACTGCCATTCATCAAAGAGTGGACATAGTCTCTGCTTAGAGAAGCCCTTCGTCCACACTCCCCCGGTGCCACCTCCCCCCCTCCCCTACCCCCCTCGACTGACCTAAAATCATCAAGTATAATTTGGATTACAAAGATACATAACTTACAAAACAAAAACAAACAATAACTTTGAGTTGTGTGGTTCCCCGTCTCAGAGGAGAACCTCACTATGAATAACTCCAGGGACGAGCCCACTCCGCTCCCAAAGCCCCCATTGCATGCCTTCTAAGGCGTTTAAGTCCTATCACTTGTTTAACATCCAACTGAACACACATTATAACCAATACTAGGTAGATGGCGATGACTGAAATTTCTCAGAAAAAGTCACGGTACTTGATGCATCAGAAGAGGGACCTCTTGCAAATGTCTCTCCCCTCCCAAACCCCCTCGCCATATCGCTGGTGGGGACTTTTTCGCTGGGCGAGGTTGAGTTGAGGTAAGAAACATCCAAAGACTCCCTCACATTCATTCCGTTGATCTCTTTCCACCTTGTCCGGTCATCAACCAGGGACCTCAGCCGCGTTGTTCATTCGATTGTTCCCCCCCCCCCCCGAGGTTGCCGCGCGTCTCGGAGGGGGGGGGGGGGGGGGGGGATTATGAGCCCTGTGAGGTCCGCCACCTCCTCCAGCTCTGTGCAGTCGAGGTGCTTATTGTCTAGTAAGAAGGCAATGCCAAAGGGGTAGGTCCATCGGTAATTTATTTGACGTTCTCTTAAGGCTTCTGTGATCGGACGGAACTGTTGTCGTCAGGCCAGTTTGACCTGGGCCACATCCTGGAAGAGTGAGCATGACGTATTCTGGAACACTACCTTGTCTGTGTTTCTCGCTTTCTGGAGGACTATTTCTTTCACCTTTAAGGAGCAGAATTTAGTCAGAATATCTCTAGGCCTCCTGTTGTCTCCTTGAAGCCTCGGACCGACTCTATGGACTCTCTCCAGCTGGACTAATGGGCCTCCCTCTCCTAGCACCAGGAGAAGAGGCCCCCCATGAATGTCTCCAAATCTGGACCCTCGCAGCCCTCTACAAGGCCCCTGACCCTTATATTGTCCCTTCTGGAGCGATTTTCCAGGTCTTCGCATTTGAGCACCGGGCCCGTAGCTGGCCACGTAGGTCTGCAGTGCTCTCCTCCAAGGGATTCATACGTTTAGCTAGTGCCTGACATTTGGTTTCCAGGTCCAATGCACGCATCCCCACTGAATCCACATCGGCCTGTTGGGCCACCAGCTTCACTCTCATTTCGGCTCTGAAAGTGTCAAAGGAGGCATCAATGTCAGCTTTGATGTCTTCCCTTAGCTCCTTTCAGAAGTCTCTTAGTGACGCCAGTAAGTCCTCCCATGTGAATGCCATGCTGCTTCTGGCCTGCACTTCCCCTTCCTTTTTTGCCCCTGCCCCGGTTGGGGCAAAGTAACTGTAGACTTTGTTGCGGAGAGCCTTCTTTGGTGGCATATGGGGGCAGGACATCCGGTCTGCTCTGGGCCACCCTCCCGTCTGTCTGTCTAGAACGTGCCTGGAATGGAGCTCTGTAAGCAAGGAGCCTGTGATCCGCTTCGTTGCGCCCACCAGTAGCGTCAGTAAGGGCCCCGGTGGCATCCCAGACGCTCCAAGGCACCTACAGTACTCACCCTCTCATATGAGCTCCCCTTCCAAAGTTGATGAAATATCTAATGCCCGAAACCTCATTTTGTTCCGGCCCAACTGATTTGGGGGCCTTTCCCCATGCCTGTCAGTCTCCTGAATGCTGGGCCTTCTTCCTGCTTCCCCGCCAGTGCCATCTTAGGGTCAGGCACAGCCCCGTGGGGAGCCGACAACCGGGATCCCACCACCCACTCCTTTGCTATAGTAGAGCAACCACCACCATTGGAGGGGGCCCAGGTGCCTCCCCACTCACCAACTGCTGTCTGAGAAATTGTCGAGCGTTCCACTCTTCAACCACGCCCCCCAGGAAGATGGGCCGCCTTGAACAGGGAGCCCTGCTCCACTCACGGAGCTCCCGTGCACAGCACTGCTCTCTTTTATCGTCCCAGGGAAAGCTGCCTTCTGCTTTCCGGTGTCCCTCTGTTGACCGCTCAACTTCTCCTGTGTGATACGGGGCGCGTCTACAGTGCCCGAGTGTGCAAGCCGGCAGCGTCCGTTATTTTAGGATTCTTGTCGGTGCGCAGGCCTCACCGCATCAATCCTGCTGCTGCGGCTACTCGGGACCCATCAGGGACTCGAAACAACACTCCAGTGGTCACCCCACCCAGCGTGACGCCTCGATCCAGTCTTGGCGTAGTTTTGTGCGCCGCTTTAACTACATCTACGGGGCCTGGGACGGAGCCGACCGGATTCACGTCCGAGCGGCCATGATGGTTGGCCACACCCCCTATAAAATTATTTAAACAAGACTCTCCCACACACTATACAGTTAGCAGAAACTTTTGGAGCTATTCCGGAATATGCTATCAATAAATAAAAAACAGATATGACCTAGAATTTTTATCCGAAACCCCCTCAGGCACGTCCAAAGGTTAGATATTTAGGAATCTAGGTGGTCTCCACTTTGGAGGAAATTCCTAAAGTTTACCTGCCCAGGACCTCTAGGAAGATAGATGTTCAATTAAATAAATGGGATCATCTATACTTAACGATATACGGTACGGTCAATCTCATGAAGATGGTTATTATGCCTAAACTGTTGTTCCTTTTTGATAGAATCCTTCTTTTGTTTTGCAAGGGATCTGCTAGATAAGATCCAGGGGACGTTAATATCTTTTATTTGGTCTTCGAAGAATCTTAGACTGGTTTGGAAGAAATTAAGGACAATGGAGAAGGGAGGATTAGCGTTCTGAGATATAAGTTATATTACTATGCATTTCATTTTTAAGAACATTCGATTGTTATTGGCAGATGAGGATGACTCATGGAGGGGGAAACTATATAGCGGCTTATTTGGGAACTTAGGAAAGCAAGGCTTTTATATAGATGTGGTCACCCGAAATTTTTCTAAAAAGGAAGGCTGAAGGTTTTAAGGACTTCCTTAATAGGGTGGTGTAAGATAAGGAGGGAAATTGATTACTATTCAGATTTTGCACCCATTTGGAAATCGTCAGGAACACCTGCACCTTTACAAGATAATCTTAGCCTGCCATTAATTAGGGCTGGAGTAGAGAGGCGAGCGCAGCTGCGAGATGGTTCTCACATTATATTGTTGTATGCAATCAGAACACTCAAGGAGGCTGAGATATCTGACTTTAAATAAAGGCATCTGAAATCGTGGTGGCAGAGTCAATGCTGGGAAGAGACAGAACAATGGGAGTATGAGGAGAGGTTGCAGGATCCGAATCCCCTCCCTAAAGGAGGGGCAGCCTGATACTGGGAGCTGGTGAATGCCAAGGAGCAAAAAAAAGGCGATACTGCAGCATGCATAGAAGGAGCAACTGTGTACACCAGAATATAGTAATCTATGGAGATCGCAATATGACCCCAAATTAAAGGTAGACTATAAAAATGAATTGGCCACCTATAAAAATATGATAATCGCAGAAAAAAGCAAATTCTTTGTATACAAAATAAATGAATCCAAGAACTCGAGTAAAGATCTGTTCGCAGTAGTCAAAAAACTTGCCAAAATTGAAAATAATAATCCAGAGGATATATCATCTGACTTCTGCAATACTTTAGGCCAATTCTTCGTAAATAAAGTGTCTTCAGTATATGAACTATTTAAAAACAATCAGATAGACCATATAACCCAAAACCCCACAAATAACACAAAACTAGACAACCAACCTAGCGGCACCCCATCATTTTACTGGTCCTTACCGACAGTGGAACAAATAATTAAGGAAATAACGACAACCAACTCAGGCAGTCCCTTAGACCCATGTCCACCAAAGATAATGCAAATATGTTCAGAACAAATAGGACCAGCACTTCAAAAACTGTTTGAAGTAATTCTGAACACCAGTATATTTCCAAATGACTGGAAAACCATTTCAATCAGGCCATTACTGAAAAAACCTCATCTGGACAGTGAAGTCCACAGCAATTACAGACCCATAGCTAGGATTCCTTTCGCCGCAAAAGTGCTGGAGAAACTGCTGAATAAACAGTTCTCAAGGTACCTACTGGACAACAACTGGCTTGACCACTCTCAATTCGGATTCCGGGAAGGGCACGGAACAGAAACAGCCCTCCTCACGGCCACCGAGGAACTTAGAAGTATACTAGACAAGGGGGAAAAGGCCGCCTTGGTGCTATTGGATCTCTTGGCGGCCTTCGACACGGTCAGCCACGAGATACTAATAAAACGCATTAGAGAAGCCGGAGCCAGCGACCACGCGTGCAGTCTCATCGTATCCTACCTCAAGGACAGAAAATTCACAGTTGAATTAGGAGAAGCAAAGTCAGACTCCTTTAAAGTACCATGCGGTGTTCCACAGGGCTCTTCATTGAGCCCAACACTTTTTAATTTATATGTGGCCCCCCTTGCCGAAGTAATAAGAGAAAATGGCTTTACACCAATATCCTACGCTGACGATACACAAATTGTAATTTCCATAAGCAAAGACAATAAAGTAACAGCCAAGAAATTCCAACTATGCATGCTAAAAGTTAGTCAATGGATGCAACAAAATTGCCTCAAACTCAATGGAGAAAAGAGTGAGGTACTGATTCTGGGAGGTAATGCTGATATCTGGTCCTCAGAGTGGTGGTATCCTGACCTGGGAACCAGACCAGAACCCTCAGAGAAAGCTAAAAACTTTTGATTCATGATTGACACCAAATTAACATATGAAGCCCAAGTAAACAAACTAGCCTCGTCTTTCTGGCTGATATTAAAAATGATAAGAAAAATACTCCCCTATCTGCCTCAAGACACACGCAGAACGGTAGTGACAGCCCTTGCACTGTCTCGATTGGACTACGGTAACGCATTATATGCTGGAGCCAGAGTAAAAATCATGGAAAAAATGCAGCGACTCCAGAATGCAGCGGCACGACTGATACTGGAAATTCCAAAGTTTCAGCCTATTAGTCATAAATTTGAGACACTCCATTGGCTACCTGTGGCCAAAAGAGTCAAGTTCAAATCACTGTGTTTAACCTACAAGGCCCTGCAGGGCAAAGGCCCTCACTTCCTGAAAACACACCTGAAACATTACGAACCTTCAAGACTTCTCAGATCTGGTCAAAAAAAACTGATAGCAATACCCAAGTTTAAACGAACAAACTGGGGAGGAAGAAGTTTCCTCGTTCACGCAGCACGGACATGGAACTTACTACCATTTGATGTAAAAAACAGCCCAACTCTGGAGATATTTAGAAAGAAAATCAAGACTTGGCTTTTTACTGCATAAACTACACTAACTTCAGACCTGCACCGGAAACTGGACAATTCATAGCGCCAAGACACCTCCGGGCATTCGTGCGCTTTAGAAATAGACAAATCAAATCAAATCAAATCAAATTATGGCAAGCATAACTGAATTTTCAGTGCAAAATAGTAAGATCCACACCATTTAAAAGAAATCACTTCTCCACTTCGCACAGGATCTACTGGACTCTAAACTAGCTGGCCCGGGTGACCCAGGATGCTTTAAGTTGTCGTAAGTGTCAAGAAGCCTCTACTGATGACATTCATATGTTTGTAAATTGCCCAGGCCTCCAGAGGTATTGGAAGGCAGTAAGCTGTGTTATCTCACAGATTCTGGTGCGGAGTGTGGATTTTTATTTGATCATTTTTGGAGCAGATCCCCAGTTTGAAATTAGTGTGTCAACGTGCCAGAGGCATTTCGTTTTTTTAATTTGATGATCATTGCCAGAAGGGAAACCTGTATGAAAGGGCTATTGGAGATGCCTCCCACTGTTTAGGAATGGTTCTCATTGGTGGATAAGTTTACAAGTTGGACAGAGAAAGTCGTCCCAATAGTAAAAAAGTTAGAGACCTATGGGAAGAGTATTGGAAATGGAGGGAGGGATCGTCCAATGAATAATCCCGGATTGGTTGGCTAATCCCAGGCTAGATAAGGACCTAGTGGGTATCCAGCAGAATTGTATTCAATTGAAACGAGTACCTTGAGACATCATTTCATCTGTCAGAGAATGAGGACTAATAAAAAGATTTTTAAAACCTGGTTGTTGTGATCAGCCTCAAATTACGTCTAGGTCCAAGTCTACTGGGACCATAGACTATCATTAGCACCTAGTGCTTTCTGGTACTATTTTCACTTACGACTTTTAAAATGAATATCTCCAGTTTCCCTATTTGGATTTTTATTGTGTTGCTTTTTAACTTTATTAGTGTTTTGGTACTGCATAAATACGTTATGCATTGCCCTAATTTAAGCATGTCTGCTCTGTGCCATAGATACTGGGGGGTTGAGCTCAGCTCCATTTAGTGACTTTAAGGATTCACTTTTACAAGAGCTGTGAATACACTTTGAGGTGGGCAAGTCGTCCGCTCAAGTAATTATTTGATTTCTTACACGCAACCAGGAAGACCTTTTTGACTGGGGAATGCCTGAGCACAACTAAGTAAAAATAAAGTTGTCTTCACTGCTATAAATGTGGATTATTTGTTTACTGTAAATCCTTTAAATAGTGTTTGAGGCCCTTGTAATACAGGAACAGAAACCACACTGTATCCTGAATCATGGGTTGGCAAAGTTATAGTACCGATCATCTATATGGTTAAGGGAAATGGCATTTGTTCAATGCTGGCCTTGAGGATACTTGCTCCAATTTAATTTTGTTAGTCAATATAAAGGAAATATTATCCTTTAAAGCAGAATGAAGAATGACTGAGTAGAACATATGGACTTTCCACGTTGGAACCTTTATCGATGAGGGAGTCCTTTATCGTCTTATTCGCTTCAGTTCTTTGACGTTATTGACATTTCTCTAGAGCTGCTTCTTCTCACAGGGACAGCTCACAATGTTTCTATTCATTGCTTTTCAAAAGTCTATATTTCTCTGTAATATTCTTTGTTGTACTTGATCTATTTTGATGAGGATTGTCACATAGATCTCTCTCTACGAGATTGTCATTTTGGGGTCTTAATTTTACCGTACTATGGGCGAACTGTGAACATGTTATGTAATGTGACAAGTTGTCACAACTAAGTCCTCTGATTTTATTTGACCCTGCCTTGTGGCTCCTTCACTGGAGTATATATTATTATTTCATGGTATTATAAATGAGTTTCTTCATGGCACGTTACTCTGGTCAGATAAAACTGTGTCTGGTTGATTATTCAACAATCCATTTGCAAGGCATACTTGCTATCTTTTTTCTTTTCCACTGCAGTTAAAAAATGAACTTAGGCGTTCTTCATCAGGTCCTTAGTACTAGCTAGTGACAATTTTACTTTGAATAAACAATTACTGCTCATGGGGTTACGTCTTCCACCATTTCACTCCAGAAGTGTTCAGCAACTTTATTTTCATTCAATTGCTTCATCTTGTGGCATTCCTGACCTGCATCCCAACATCCTCCTTGTATATCAGTGAGCAGGCCTGACACAGTTGGAGCAGACTTCTTTACTTCCTTGAGAAGGTCAAGGTACTCTCACCTTGGTAGCTACATTTCCTCACAAGATCTCAATTCTATACAGAAGGCCCAAGTCCATTTTAGGTACTGCAGTCTACTGCTTCACCCAAATCATTCAACTATTGGATGATTACCCAAAATGCTTCATTGCGGGAGCAGACAATATCGGGTCAAAACAAATGCAGCAGATCCGCATGTCCGGAAGGCTATCCGTGGGCCCTTGGAGAACAACCCTGCTCTGGAAAAGCTGCTCATTCACACTCGAGGTAATGTAGGCTTTGTGTTCACCAAGGAAGATGTGACAGAAATTCGGTACATGCTTCTGGTCAATAAGGTGCCAGCTTCGACTCGTGCAGGTGCGACGGCCCCATGTGATGTGACTGTACTAGCTCAGAACACTGGGCTAGGTCCTGAGAAGATTTCGTTCTTCCAGGCTTTGGGCATCACCACCAAGATCTCCAGAGGAACCATTGAAATCTTAAGTGATGTACAGCTTATCGAGACTGGAGACAAAGTGGGTGCCAGCGAAGCCACGCTCCTCAACATGTTGAACATTTCCCCGTTCTCCTTCGGGCTGATAATCCAGCAGGTGTACGACGACGGCAGCATCTACAACCCTGAGGTTCTCGATATCACAGAAGAGGCCCTGCATGTCCGCTTTTTGGAGGGTGTCCGCAATGTTGCCAGCGTCTGTCTGCAGATTGGGTACCCCACAATTGCCTCTGTGCCTCGTTCCATCATTAACGGGTTCAAGCGAGTCCTTGCTGTGGCAGTAGAGATGGACTACAGTTTCCCTCTGGCAGATAAGGTCAAGACTTTCCTGGATGACCTCTCCGCCTTTGTGATTGCTGCTCCTGTTGCTGTGGCCTCCGCAGCTGCTGCTGCTGCAGCGGCTCCCAAGGAGGAGAAGAAAGAGGAATCTGAAGAGTATGACGATGACATGGGATTTGGCCTTTTCAACTAGTCTGTATCCAATCTTATCCTCTGCAGTAAAAGAAATAAAGATCTTCTTTCCTTTGAGAAAAAAAAAAAAAAAAAAGAACATGGCCTGCGCTTAACTAAGAGAATTTCATCACGCCTCCTGTCATTTATTTTTCCCTGGGGTTTTTTACATGCCTATTTAATGAGGCCTTAACCCCTTGAGTGCCCATGACGAGATGGTCTCGTCATGGGCTGCGGTTGCGCTGTGCCCATGACGAGACTATCTCGTCATAAACCCCGCCCGCTAATTCAACGCCCGGCACAGGGCGGGGAAAGGGCGGGGCACACAAGGGGTTAATTGAGGTTATGCCCGGCGGTGGATAAGATGCTCCTTTTTGTAAGAGTGCCTACCTTATGGTGATTTTTTGTTTGTTTGCATCTTTTGACTAGAGACACAAGTTAGCCACATATTTTTTACCACTATTCTGTTTAAAAAAAAAAAATCGAAATGCGTTTTAGATGTGCAAAAGTGTCGTCAACACAACACGTTGATAAATTAACAAAACATTACTAACTGAGCAACAAGTTTAGGTCTCAAATCACGCAACACTGTATACAACATTGACCTGTTCGCACATTCACAAAGGTTCATCATTTTCTTCCGGTTCATTCGATGCTTACCATGTTCCTAATGTTTTAGTGGAGACCAAATATCCCTGGGCCGGGGCAATGAGGAGAGGTAAGATGCGTATGTATCCGAGGTCTTATTACAGAATATTAGATCTTGTGCACAATCTTTTAGTAAGCCTCTGCCCCACGTCATCAGTACCCTTATTTTGGCTTTAAGGAGTGCCAGTGCAGTAAATGTCCTTATTAAAGGAGGGCTTTGTTTAACATATCAATCAAGACCTAATATTGGGGAGAGGGACATATGATTCTATATCCTTTTCTCTGTTTCTGTAAATGGTTCTCTCCAGTTTTCTGAGACATTCCCAGGTTAGATGTTACAGGTCTGCTCTATATATATTACATCGGTTACATATGTCCGTGGCAATTACACCAAAGACTTTTAGTCTAACAAGAGCGTAATAATACAGTTGAACAATTTAGAAGTAAATGAGCCTAAATCGACCATTTTGGATATATTTCCTTATTATGAGTGTGCAGCAGAATGGCCATTGTTCTTCGAACATCATCTTTCCTATTTCTGCTGTTCACGATGCCCGGGATTTACTATAAATCGGTGTGCCGGAGATTACAATTTCTCAATATATACGTTAGATCAGGTGATGGCATCCACTTACGCTATATATTTTCGATAGTGCTTTAAAATCTTCAGATTCTTTTGGATATTCTATCTTCATTACCCTAATGTCTTTGGTAGTAGTTTCTGTAAGGCATTTAGTTTATTTGCATAGAGTATAAATACTACCTTCTCATGAGATATCTTGAGCAGATCTTTCACTGCCTATCTAAGATATAGGCAGGGAGATGCTAGACGTACATGTTAAAGAGGAACGGGGCAAGACACATACTTAGTTACCTACTGACAATCTTCAATGTTAGATTGCCATGGCAGTATATATTTTCAAACAACACGAGCAGAAACATCGGCTCTTTTCAATGTCTTTAGGCAAGAATAGATGTTCTACTTGGCATAATTTTCTTCTATTCATAGATGTTAAAAAGGTCGGCAAAAATATGGTCAAGACTGCAATGAACAACAGCACACGTTTCCTTGCATCAATGCCTTAATGGGATTTTTTTTGTTGTTATCTTGGAAGGATTTTGGTGGGAAATGGCTGTATTGTTTCCATTTGTAATGACCCGAGATGGGACAGTAAGCTGTGGCTGCAGTAGTCCATAGCAGCCTTGCTCTTGAAAAAAGTCACATTAGGTTTCAATTTCTAAAAGTAGATGAAAATGAACATGTGAGTCAGTGGGAGAAACTAGAAGATGGGATCACTAAATACACATACACGAGGAAGCAGTCTTTCTTTATCCTGCTTGTTAGATCTGGGGGTCTCTAGTTGGCAGAGGTATACACCTTAGACCAAATAGGGACCCTTGCTTCTAGTCAGGGTACAAGGACACACACGGTAGATAACCCCTGCTCACCCTCTAGGTAGCTTGGCTCGAGCAGACAGGCTTATCCCCAAGGCAATGTGTAAGGTATTTGCACGTAGACACCACAATGATCCCCCCTCCGCACACCACAGACTTAGACCACACAGGTGAGTTATATCAAAAATAATATATCTTTATCTAGTTTCCGCAGTTGAAATCAAGCATCACAGGTTGACACCGTATTCGCTTTCTTAGTTGGTCGGGATCGTAAGACGATAGTCTCTAGTCTCTTGCGTGATTCAATACTCACTGAGAATGAATCAGTTCGTAGGCTCTTGTTGTTTAGGCAGCTACGTTGCTCCGTCGGCGTCACTGCGCTCGTTATACAAAGCGCTCCTCTGGCTGTTCGGTGCAAGGTTTCCACAACTCCCTCGACGAGCCCTCCGTGACGATGTCGACGTCCCCAGAGTCAGCCACTCACAGCGCGGCTTCGTAGAGCAGGGAAGTACGACTCTCGGTCTGCTTCAGGCCTCCGGGTCGCGGCAAGGCACGTGCCGATGAGCACGTCGGTCTTCTTGATGCGGCAACCGGTGTCAGGCCCGGATCAGCGCGGTACTCTCCAACAAGGCAGAGAGCAGCCCGCCCACTTCCCCGGCAGATGTTGAGAAGCTTGGTAGAACAGTCCACGGTCCCTGCAGCACACAGCAGCGCAGGGGGGACACAGCAGAGTCTTGGGTTCGGGGCAACCTTTCTATCCCTGGGTTGCGAAACAGGAGGCCAGCTCTTCTCAGGCCCTTGGAGATTCGGTTTAAGACACAGAACACAGCAAAGTCTTGTTTGGTCAAGTGGGTAGAGTCGGCACACAGCAAGACCCCTTCTCCTCCTCAGCTTCAGTTGTACAGCAGAACAGGTCTGCCCTTAGAGCACACAGCAAGGCAATCTTCCTTTAGTTCTTCAGCGGTCCGTCTTTCAGCAGAGGTTCCTCTTGATGGTAGAATCTAAAAATCTGTTGTCAGGGGTCCTTTACTTATACCCCTAAAATTCTTTGAAGTCTTTGTGCAAGTGGGTCCTGAGCCCGGTCTGATCCAGTTCTGGGTGTTGCTGGAGCACTTTGTTTTCCTGGCTTCTACTTTCTTTTCAGAGTGAGGGGCAGAGTCATCAGCCGCCCAGCAGGAGGTGGAGCCAGCACCGTGGCAGGCAGGCACAGCCCTATTCACTCCCAGGTGCTATCTCCTCCCTCCACTCTCCTTGCAAATGTCACCATTCAGCAGAGGGCTGACTCAGCCAACCTCCCGGGGGATCCCCAGCCCCTGTCACTCTCAAGCCAGACAGTCAATCCACAAGCATGCCCAGGCACACAGAAGGGTCAGACAAGAGAACAGCTACTCTCTAAAAAGTACTATTCTCCAACTCAGGATTTAAAAACAACCTCTCCTAAAAGATGTGTTATTAAATGCTGAGCTCAGGGATATCAAACACTCATGTCTTATCTTGTTCCTATGAGAAGATAGGCGGATAGCCATTGGCACCAGCCTCCCCCATGTTAGCCTATGGAGCAAGATAACCTTGCAGCAGTGAACACACAAAATGGCCGTTGTTCACTACCAGAACATGTTACCTGCACTAGTACATGCTCTACCTTTTGCATACACTGCACCCTGCCCAGGGGGGTACCTTGGGCCTTCCATAGGGATGACTGACGTGTATTAAAAGGGAAGGGTAAGGCCCGGTCAGTGTGGACACTGGCCAGGAGGACATGGCAGTCCGGGGACTGCAGGCAGGCCTGCGGTGGCAGGCCTGAGACACCGGTTTAGGGCTACACAGGTGGGTGGCGCAATCAGCGCTGCAGACCCACTAGTAGCAGATGTCATCACCAGCCCTGGCACACACAGTGCACTTTACTAGGGACTTCATGGTGATACAGATATGCCAATCAGGTATATCCAATCAATATGATATTTTACACAGGGAGCACTTACACTCTGGCACTGGTTAGCAGTGGCAGAGTGTCCAAAGCATCTAAACCAGCAAAAACGAAATCCATCACAGCATCAAAAATCCAGGAAGCAGAGGCAAAAGATAAGGGAAAAACCCACGCCAAGGATGTCAGGTCTAACACGTGTCCCCTCCAGCTGAAAGTGGGGAGAACCACCCACCCTCTTGGGAGTTCTCATCACTAAGGCGGAAAAACCTGGACAGACCATCAGCATTGGCGTGCTCTGTACCGGGACGGTGTTCCACCGTAAAGTCCATTCCCTGTAGGGAGATGGACCACATCAACAGTTTTGGATTCTCACCCCTCATCTGCATTAACCATCTGAGGGGCCTGTGGTCGGTCTGAACACGGAAGTGAGTCCCGAACAGGTAGGGCCTCAGCTTCTTCAGGGCCCAGACCACAGCAAATGCTTCCCTTTCAATAGCGCTCCACCTCTGTTCCCTGGGGAGTAGCCTCCTACTAATGAAAGCTACAGGTTGGTCCCCGCCCTCGTCGTCCATCTGTGAGAGTACTGCTCCCACACCTTGCTCTGAAGCGTCTGTTTGCACTACGAACTCACTCGAAAAGTCAGGCGCCTTAAGCACCGGTGCTGTGCACATTGCAGTTTTCAGGGCATCAAAAGCAGTTTAACAGGCCTCGGACCAATTCACTTTCCTGGGCTGATTTCGAGAGGTTAGTTGTGTCAAGGGGGCAACAATGGTGCCGTATCCCTTGATGAACCGTCTGTAATACCCGGTGAGTCCTAGAAAGGCTCTCACCTCTGTCTGCGTCTTGGGGGGTTCCCAAGCCAGAATGGTATCAATCTTCGCCTGTAGGGGCGCCACCTGGCCGCTCCCCACCTGGTGTCCCAAATACACCACCGATCCCTGCCCTATCTGGCACTTACTGGCCTTGATAGTGAGGCCTGCCTTCTGCAGCGCCCTCAACACTTCACAGAGGTGTTGCAAGTGTTCCTCCCAAGTGGAGCTGAACACAGCAATGTCATCCAGGTACGCGGCGCTGAATTGCTCCAGCCCGGTCAGTATCCGGTTGACCAGTCTCTGGAAGGTGGCAGGGGCATTTTTCAATCCAAAGGGCATGACGCGAAACTGGAAGTGCCCCTCTGGTGTTGAAAATGCCGACCTCTCCTTTGCCCCTTCAGTTAAGGCAATCTGCCAGTACCCCGAAGTCAAATCGAAGGTGCTGAGGTACCTGGCAGCTCCCAACCGATCCACGAGCTCATCAGCTCTGGGGATGGGGTGCGCGTCAGTCTTGGTGACCGCATTGAGCCCACGGTAGTCCACGCAAAACCGAAGTTCTGACGGGCCACCGGGTGTGGCAGATTTCTTGGGAACGAGGACCACTGGGCTAGCCCAGGGACTGCTAGAGGGCTCAATTACCCCTAACGCCAACATCTTGGAAACTTCTTCCTTGATGTTGGCCCTGACCTTGTCAGCTACTCTGTAAAACTTCTGTTTCACAGGCAGACTATCTCCAGTGTCCACATCATGGACGTACCAATTGGTGACACCTGGGGTCAGGGAGAACAGGGAGGCAAACTGACCCAACACCTGGCGACAGTCTCTCTGCTGCTCTGGGGTCAGGGTGGGCGAGAGGACCACACCATCCACTGACCCGTCTTGCTCCTTGGTTGCCAGGAGGTCAGGGAGAGGATCACTATCCTCCTCCCCACCGTCATCGGTAGCCATGAGCATCGTCACTTCAGACCTCTCGAAGTGGGGTTTGAGGCGGTTCACATGCAAGACTCTAAGGGGCTGCCTAGGAGTCTTCATGTTGATCAGGTAGGTCACCTCACTCTTGCGCTCTACCACCTCGTATGGCCCGGTCCACTTGTCACGGAGCGCACAAGGCTCCACCGGCGCCATTACCCACACTTTCTGCCCAGGATGAAATTCTACCAGAGTGGTATTCTGGTCGTACCATCTTTTCATCTCCTCCTGGCTGGCTTCTAGGTTCTCCTGAGCGAGCTTCCTGAAGCGCTGCGTCTGGTTGCGGATGGCCAGCACATAGCTGAACACATCCTGGGGGGGTTTTCCCACGGGACTTTTCCCACCCCTCCTTCACCAGTGTGAGAGGTCCTCTAACAGGGTGGCCATACAGCAGTTCAAAGGGGCTGAATCCTAAGGACTTCTGAGGCACCTCCCTGTAGGCAAACAACAGGCATGGTAACAAGACGTTCCACTTCCGTCTCATGGGCTCTGCTAGGCCCATAATCATACCTTTCAGGGTGCGGTTGAACCTTTCAACCAACCCATTTCCTTGAGGGTGGTAAGGAGTGGTGAACTTATAAGTTACCCCACACTCCTCTCACAGAGACTTCATATACCTAGAGATGAAGTTGGTACCCCGGTCGGAGACCACCTCTCGGGGGAACCCCACACGGGAAAAGATCCCCATCAATGCACGGCCCACCACGGGTGCTGTGGTTGTCCTGAGAGGGACTGCTTCCGGGTACCGAGTGGCGTGATCCATCAAGACCAGGATAAACCTGTTGCCTAAGGCGGTCTTGGGATCCAGGGGCCCTACGATATCAATGCCCACCCGCTCGAAAGGGGTGCTCACTACAGGAAACGGCTGGAGGGGCGCCACGCACTTCCCTCCGCTCTTACCACTGGCTTGACAGGTTTGGCAAGACTTACAAAAGGTACCGACGTGCTTCTTCATCTGGGGCCAGTAGAAGTGGGTGACAAGCCTGTGATAGGTCTTGTCTTGCCCCAGATGTCCTGCGAGAGGCACGTCATGAGCCAGACCCAGTAAGAAGTTCCTGAAGCGCTCGGGTACCACCAGCACACGGGCTGCACCGGGCTCAGCAAACTTAGGCTCACTATAAAGTAAGTCATCCTCCCAGTAAATCAAATGTTCCTTGGACCCTAGGCCCGCTGCCTGGTCTGCAGCCTGCTGCCGCACACCAAGGAGAGAAGGGCACTCCTTCTGAGCCTGGCAGAATTCCTCCCTGGAGGGACCACCCTCTTGCTGCCAATGGGTCAGCTCAGGCAATTCCCCCAGTTCGGCCACCTGTTCCCCTGTAGGTTCCTGGGCATCCCCCTCAGGTTCTGCTTCCTCCGGGACCGTGGGAACAGTGGGGGCGGTTTCCCGCGCCCTCTGCCCTTTCCTCTCCTGACAGGTTCCTGGGCCATTGTTCCAGGCTCCGGTTCTACTAATCCACCCTTACTGGCTGTCATGGCACGTGTGGATACACAGATCCACGCTGGCAGTCCTAACATCTCCAAGTGAGTTCTATGCTCTACGTCCTTCCATGGAGAACTCTCCAGGTCGTTACCCAACAGACAATCTACTGGCAAGGCATCACTGACACAGACTTCCAAGGTACCAGAGACTCCCCCCCATGTAAAGGGAACACGCGCCATCTTGCAGAGGCGCACTGAAGTGTCAGCTGCCACTACTGGGCGGAGCACATTGGGAATGACTTGCTCTTCAGACACCCACTGACACCTGACAGATGTCACACTAGCCCCGGTGTCTCTCAGAGCCTCTATCTCCCTCCCATTGATGGTCACCTTTTGCCCGTATTTTTTAGTGTTTGCGGGTATCAAGGTATCCTGGACCATCTCTTGGTCTCCTAAAGAGACAAGGGTCATCATAGCTAATCCCTCCTCCCCACTGGAAATCAAATCCCCTCCCAAAGCTACACTAGCTAACCCTGGGACGGGAGCAGCAGCTGGTGCTGGGGGTTTCTTGGGACAGTTAGGGGCTATGTGGCCCACTTCCCTACAAGCATAGCAAGTAGGCGGTGGTCTGTTGCCCTTAGGGGGCCAAGACCTCTTATTGCTTGGGGGCTTGGGACTCCTTCTCCTGGGAACTGTTTTGGGGCCCTTTAGAGAACTCCTTACTGTTACCCTTGTCCTCCCCACCTTTCTGCTGGGGACCCTGTCCACCCTTGGCTGGCATACTTACCACCCCTTTGTTGACCCTGGTGCTAGTCCAGCGGTCTGCCTCTTTAGCAAGCTCACTGGGATCAGTTAACTTGCTGTCTAAAAGATGCTGGCGCAGCTCTGGAACACATAGACTACTCAAGTGCTCCCAACTAATCAAGTGACACAACCCCACATAATCAGTTACTTTGCTGCCCTTTATCCAACCTTCCAGTGCACGCGTGTACATACTCACACACTCCACCCAAGTACTCGAATTAGGTTTCTTGAAGTTCCTGAACTTCTGGCGGTACTGTTCTGGTGTAAGCCCATACCTGAGGCATCAGCCCTCCTTCATCGTGGGGTAGGTTAAGGTCCCTGCTGCTTCTAAGGGTGCTAAGACATCCCTCCCAGAGGCCTCAAAATGCTTCCACAACCCTGCTCCCCAACTCTTCTCAGGCACTTCATTCATCTTCAAGGCAAGCTCATAGGATCGAAACCATGCATAGATATCCTCACCCCTCTGATAATTCTGTACCAAATCTTTCGGTATGTATACTTTACCCGCCTGTACTGGCTGTGCGCTGCCACCATTCGGGCTGGACTCCACTTGTTTGGCTTTAATGTCCAGCTCCCTCATGCTCAACTCATGAGCCAACTGGAGTTTTCTCTCTTCCAAAGCAAGAGCATTCCTCCTCTCCTCCGCCTCTTTCTCACTGTCAAGGCGCAGTTTCCTTTCTTCCGCTTGAGCCTTGAGCTTAAAAAGTTCAATCTCATGGGCCCTAATCCTCTGATTTTCCTCCAGCTTCTCTGGAGAAAGGCTCCTACTGGAATGGGTGCTGCCAGCCCTAGACACTGGCCTATTCACTGGCAGATCATCGGATCCAAATCCGTGCTCCGGTGTGCCATCCCCTCCAGTAGTTTCCTCGGTTGCGCCATTCTTGGCCTCCCACCAGGCCCTTAGAGCTTTCTGTAGCTCTGTCTTGTTGGCGCCGCCCTTCACTGGGCATCCAAGCTGCTTGCAGAATTGCTTTAGTTGCTCCTTCTTATATTCGAGCAACTTTTTCACTTCGAATTGCAATTCCGACTCCTCACCTACTCCATTCAGAGACATGATGCTTCGTCGATCCTCCAAGAATAGTCTTCGCAAAAACTTCGTGCAATGCAACTGCTTACTAGATTAGTGATGTACGAAGAATCACTGCAGGTCAAGTGCAAATACTGGTTCTAATCCGCACCGCTGACCACCAATGTTAGATCTGGGGGTCTCTAGTTGGCAGAGGTAAGTACCTTAGACCAAATAGGGACCCTTGCTTCTAGTCAGGGTACAAGGACACACACGGTAGATAACCCCTGCTCACCCTCTAGGTAGCTTGGCTCGAGCAGACAGGCTTATCCCCAAGGCAATGTGTAAGGTATTTGCACGTAGACACCACAATGATCCCCCCTCCGCACACCACAGACTTAGACCACACAGGTGAGTTGTATCAAAAATAATATATCTTTATCTAGTTTCCGCAGTTGAAATCAAGCATCACAGGTTGACACCATATTCGCTTTCTTAGTTGGTCGGGATCGTAAGACGATAGTCTCTAGTCTCTTGCGTGATTCAATACTCACTGAGAATGAATCAGTTCGTAGGCTCTTGTTGTTTAGGCAGCTACGTTGCTCCGTCGGCGTCACTGCGCTCGTTATACAAAGCGCTCCTCTGGCTGTTCGGTGCAAGGTTTCCACAACTCCCTCGACGAGCCCTCCGTGACGATGTCGACGTCACCGGAGTCAGCCACTCACAGCGCGGCTTCGTAGAGCAGGGAAGTACGACTCTCGGTCTGCTTCAGGCCTCCGGGTCGCGGCAAGGCACGTGCCGATGAGCACGTCGGTCTTCTTGATGCGGCAACCGGTGTCAGGCCCGGATCAGCGCGGTACTCTCCAACAAGGCAGAGAGCAGCCCGCCCACTTCACCGGCAGATGTTGAGAAGCTTGGTAGAACAGTCCACGGTCCCTGCAGCACACAGCAGCGCAGGGGGGACACAGCAGAGTCTTGGGTTCGGGGCAACCTTTCTATCCCTGGGTTGCAAAACAGGAGGCCAGCTCTTCTCAGGCCCTTGGAGATTCGGTTTAAGACACAGCACACAGCAAAGTCTTGTTTGGTCAAGTGGGTAGAGTCGGCACACAGCAAGACCCCTTCTCCTCCTCAGCTTCAGTTGTACAGCAGAACAGGTCAGCCCTTAGAGCACACAGCAAGGCAATCTTCCTTTAGTTCTTCAGCGGTCCGTCTTTCAGCAGAGGTTCCTCTTGATGGTAGAATCTAAAAATCTGTTGTCAGGGGTCCTTTACTTATACCCCTAAAAGTCTTTGAAGTCTTTGTGCAAGTGGGTCCTGAGCCCGGTCTGATCCATTTCTGGGTGTTGCTGGAGCACTTTGTTTTCCTGGCTTCTACTTTCTTTTCAGAGTGAGGGGCAGAGTCGTCAGCCGCCCAGCAGGAGGTGGAGCCAGCACCGTGGCAGGCAGGCACAGCCCTATTCACTCCCAGGTGCTATCTCCTCCCTCCACTCTCCTTGCAAATGTCACCATTCAGCAGAGGGCTGACTCAGCCAACCTCCCGGGGGATCCCCAGCCCCTGTCACTCTCAAGCCAGACAGTCAATCCACAAGCATGCCCAGGCACACAGAAGGGTCAGACAAGAGAACAGCTACTCTCTAAAAAGTACTATTCTCCAACTCAGGATTTAAAAACAACCTCTCCTAAAAGATGTGTTATTAAATGCTGAGCTCAGGGATATCAAACACTCATGTCTTATCTTGTTCCTATGAGAAGATAGGCGGATAGCCATTGGCACCAGCCTCCCCCATGTTAGCCTATGGAGCAAGATAACCTTGCAGCAGTGAACACACAAAATGGCCGTTGTTCACTACCAGAACATGTTACCTGCACTAGTACATGCTCTACCTTTTGCATACACTGCACCCTGCCCAGGGGAATACCTTGGGCCTTCCATAGGGATGACTGACGTGTATAAAAGGGGAAGGGTAAGGCCCGGTCAGTGTGGACACTGGCCAGGAGGACATGGCAGTCCGGGGATGCAGGCAGGCCTGCGGTGGCAGGCCTGAGACACCGTTTTAGGGCTACACAGGTGGGTGGCACAATCAGCGCTGCAGACCCACTAGTAGCATCTGTCATCACCAGCCCTGGCACACACAGTGCACTTTACTAGGGACTTCATGGTGATACAGATATGCCAATCAGGTATATCCAATCAATATGATATTTTACACAGGGAGCACTTACACTCTGGCACTGGTTAGCAGTGGCAGAGTGTCCAAAGCATCTAAACCAGCAAAAACGAAATCCATCTGAGCATCAAAAATCCAGGTAGCGAGGAGGAGCCTAGCGCGCAACCAAGATGGCCGCGTAGGTGCGAGGCTCCCGAGGACCTCCGCAACCTCCTACGATTATCCTGAAATTATCCTGCCCTGGATGAGGGGACTATGTTGGTGAACCTGAGCTGAGGTGGCACCCGTTTCCCGCTTCCGAATCGGACCTCGGACACCGGAGTGAGCACTGATTGAGGTGTGCGGCCTTCCCCTCGCCGGACCCCGGATTTGCGCTGTGGGGTGATCCAGTGACAAAGTGAACAGCAGCGGCAGGCAGGGCCTGGCGACTCGCGTACCCCGCACTTTCGCTTTCGCACCACCTTGTCGTCTCTGCGAGGTTGGGTCGCGGAGCCCTTGGTGTTGGTGTGGTGTGGCCTTGCTGGGAGACCCTGCCTGCCTGCAGGCTGTGATTCACCCCGCTGCTCTGAGGGGGCCCCCCCGGAGCTCGTGGCCCTGCTTTCCTGCCCTACACGCAGTGGCTGGTGCGACTGGGAGACTGGTGGCCATGGCCACGAAACAAGATGGAGACCGGGCAAAGACCAAATCGACCCGGCGTGGCGCCGTCCATCAGTCCAACAGTATGGACCGCTATACCCTCCAGAAGGGATCTCCCGATGGACCGCGCGAGTCCCCTGAGAGCCCTCCTGATGCCCCAGACCTGCCCGCAGATCTGACTCTGCGAGATGTTATGGGCGCCATTGCCGAGATGAAGGCCTCGGTGGGCCAGCGGTTTGATACACTGGCGCAGAAGATTGACTCGGTCCTCGTGGATGTTGGCCTGGTGAGGGCCGATCTTTCCAAAACCAACGACCGAGTAGAGTCTTTGGCCCACACCGCATCGGGCCTAACGACAGATGTGCGGCCTTGCAAACAGAGGTGCGCTGGCTTAGTCAGGCGACTGCGCTTATGGATCGACGCCTGGAGGACTCCGAAAGTCGGGCACGGAGGAACAACATCCGCATTATCGGGGTGCCCGAGGGACGCGAGGAGGCGGCGGCGGATCTCTTTGTGGAGGACCTGATTGCTACCCATCTCCAGCCACGGGGGCTGAGCAAATTCTTCGCTGTGGAGAGGGCCCACAGGGTTCCCGGGGGAAGGCCGAAGGTCGGAGCCCCTCCGAGACCTCTCATCGCCCGGATTTTCAATTTTCGGGATAGAGACGCTATCCTGCAAACCTCCAGACTGCATGGACCGGTCAAGCTTGACAATATGGAGGTTAATTTTTATCCTGATTTCACCCCAGCGGTCCAGAAGCAGAGACTGAGCTTCCTAGGCGTCAAACGCCGTCTTCGGGACCTAAACCTCAAATACGCCATGCTTTTCCCGGCCAAGCTGCGTGTGGAGGTGGATGGTCGCACGCACTTCTTTGATCGTCCCGAAGCGGCCGGGGACTGGCTGGATACTCTGCCCGGGGATCGTGATCGGGGGGGCGGGGGGGGGGGGGGGGGCGGCGGGGGGAGACGGCACGCTGGATCAGGACTGAGGGTCTAATATTGGGCCTCACTCTGGACGAAAATGATGCCACTTGTGATTCTGCGTCAGTTTTTGTAAGTTCCCCTCCTATGGAGGTTGTGTTGGGTCTATTGGGGGTTCTCCCTCCTCCTCTAGGGGGTTTAGTTAGTCTAACTATATATGGGGCGACAGGCACACTGCACGTTGGGGGGGCTGTTTGGGCTCATGCAGGGGTGCAGGGAGGGGGGAGTTCTGTTGGGGTGGGTGGGTAGGGATGGGGTGTTGTTCGTTTTTATCACAAGGCAAACGTATTATTGTGTTAGTTCTAAAGTGCTCTCCGGGGGACGAATGATGGCTTCTGTATATGATGGGGGGTAGGGAACTAACTTTGTTGTCTTGGAATGTGAATGGACTGGGGGACAGGATCAAACGGGGTGTGGTCCTGCAGTTTTTGAAGCGAATCTCGCCCGATGTAGTCTTTCTGCAGGAGACACACCTCATTGGCAACTCCTTCTGCGCCATGAATCGGCGTGGCTATCGCCTAGTGGCTCACTCGGGCTTCACGTCCGGCTCACGGGGTGTGGGCATCATGGTAAAGAACTCGCTCCCGTTGGAGATTGATGAGGTGCTCCACGATGACAGGGGACGTTATACGGTCTTGGTGGGAAGACTGGAGGGCAAAGTGGTTGTCTTTGTGTCAGTATACATCCCACCGGGGCTGCAGTCGACCACCTTTGCGGACCTTGGGCGCCTTCTCCTTGGCCTTCCGGGGGGGCTTTTAGTTGTGGGGGGGGATTTTAATGCGGTGGTATCTGGGTCTTTGGATCGTCACCCCCCTAGGGACCTCCCCCGGGCACAGGCGTGGCTACCCGGCCTCTTGGATACATTTGGATTAGTGGACTGCTGGCGTTTAAAACACCCCACGCAGCTGCAGTACACTTTCCACTCGGGAGCCCATGGTAGTCTCTCACGACTAGACTATGTCCTTGTCCCGGCGGCCTATGCTGGGAGGGTGGGAGAGGTGCGCCATTTGCCACGGGGTATTTCGGACCACTCCCCGCTCCTATTGCACTTTGATGTCTTTCCGAGGGGTGAGGGTAGGGTGGTCCCAATCAATCCTTGGTATCTGCGCGACCCCACCATTCGCGCTGAATTGATTAAATCCCTTCAGCGATATTTTGATGAGAATGTGGGGTCTGTGCCTTCGGCCATACCACTATGGGAGGCCTTCAATACAGTACTCCGAGGGGAGGCCCTATCCCTTATTTCCCACGCCCGGAGGCGCGAGCGGGAGGAGGTGACTCGGATGGAGGCTGAAATAGCCGAGTTGGAGGGGAATTTAGAAGGTGGGGTGACGGATGCTGCATTACATGTTCTCCAACTCAAGCAAGCGGCCTACAGGGCCCTCGTCACGGAGGCGGCCAGGGGCCTCAGTAGAGAGCAACAGGGGCGACTGTATGATGTGGGTGATAAGGCTGGTAAACTTATAGCGTGGTTGGACAAAAAAGAGAGAGCGAATCGTGTGGTCCCGCTGATTGAGAAACCGGATGGTGTGTGTGTGACTGAGCCAGAAGAAATTGTCTCCTGCTTCGCGGATTATTTCCATGGGGTGTATTCCCCGGTGTCTCCCTGCTCGGAAGAGGATTCCCGTGCCCTGCTCAGTGATATCGCGCTGCCGTCCCTTTCCGGGGAGGACAGGGTGTCGTTGGACGCTGCTCCCACCTCCGACGAGATCGCCCTCGCCATACGCTCGGTCGCTTCCGGCAAGGCCATGGGTCCGAATGGTCTCCCTATAGAGTTGTACAAGTTGCGACCGGATACGCTGGCACCCCACCTCCGGGCTATGTTCTTGGCGGCACACTCGGTGGGCTCCCTCCCGCCGGACCAGCGTCTGGCTACAATCGTGGTCATCCACAAGGAAGGGAGACCTCGGGACCGGATTACATCCTATCGGCCCATTTCGCTACTGAATGCGGAGCCCAAGATTCTCGCCAAGGTACTGGCCAATCGGCTGGTCGGCGTGGTGGGCGATTTGGTTCATCAGGACCAATCCGGCTTTATTCCCCATCGCAGCAGAGCCCTTAATCTGCGGCGTTTGCACGGTGTGCTCGCACGTGCCCCGTTCATACGGGAGCCGGCCATTTTGGCGTCCTTAGACGCCACCATGGCATTTGACACGCTTGAATGGCCATATATCTGGGCGATGCTTGCGAAGTTTGGATTTGGCCCAGGGTTCATCAGTTGGGTCAAATTGCTGTATTCGGGCCCATTGGCGCAGGTGGTGGTGAACGGAAGAGTGTCGGCTCCGTTCGAGCTGGGCCGGGGCACACGGCAGGGCTGCCCCTTATCGCCGCTCCTCTTTGCACTTGCCTTGGAGCCCCTGGCGGCGTGGCTGCGGTGGGAGCCTTCCATCCGTGGTCTCCGCTGGACCCCTGAGTATGAAGACCGCGTATCCCTATACGCTGATGACATCCTCTTGTACCTAGCTTCCCCACGTAAATCACTCATAGTACTGGTTGATGTTTTGCATTCATTCGGTCGTAACTCCGGTCTGGTCATCAACTGGGCTAAATCGTGTGTGTATGTTCTCTCTGGGGAGGCTCCTATCCTCCCGCGGGGCTGCCCGATCCAGGTCGCCCCGCGGGGATTTAGGTACCTGGGTATCTTCATTACTCTGGACCCGGAGGCTCGGTATGATCGGAACTTGCTTCCCCCCCTCCAGCGTCTGAAAGAGGATGTCGCGCGCTGGCGGCGTTTGCCGCTTTCGCCGCTCGGCCGGGCGGCATTGTTTAAAATGATGTCGCTGCCGCGTTTCCTATACGCGTTGCAGAACACTATGGACCTCGTCCCAGCGCGCTACTTCCGCGAAGTGGAGAGTTTGCAGCGCCGCCTGTTCTGGGACGGGAGGCCACGTATTGCCCTGGCTAAGCTGACGCTCCCCTGGTATGACGGGGGGATTGCCCTCCCGGATATTAAACGGTATTATTGGGCCTCCCAGCTAGCTGCGATTAATCAGGGCCTATATGGGCCCGCCTTAAACCCGGCGTTTGAAATGGATAGGATGCTACTTCCAGGTGGTGACCATAATCGAGCGCTCTACTCTAGCGCGCCCGACGCTCGCCTAACGGGCCCCACGCGTGTCATGGTGCGAGTGTGGCACGCGGCCAATGCTGCGATGGGGTGGAAGGACCGTTTGTCCCGGGTGTCACCACTATACGCATCTGAGCGGTTGGGCTCCTTGTGGACCTCGAAGGGCTTTGAGAAGTGGGATTTAATAGGCATTAGCAAAGTGGGGGATCTCTGGACGAGGGGAGGATTTAAAACGTTTGAGATGCTGCAGACGGAATTTCAGTTGCAGGGCAGCGAGTACTTTCGGTATTTGCAGGTCCGGCATGCGCTGGGCTCCGTCTTTCCGGACGTTGCCTCCATCCCGGAGTGTTCCCCCCTGGAGGATAGAGTGCTGGATGGACACGTCCCTGACAGCACGATCTCACTGATCTACAAAAAACTGATCAACGACCGCTCAGACTTGTTGACTGCCCTTCGTGAGGCTTGGGTAGCCGATGGGCTGGAGCTGGACGACGAGGACTGGATCTCCGCGGTGGCCTCCCCGAAAGAGGTGGCCATACCGGCTCGCCTTCGTTTCGTCCAGCTCAAGATACTCCACAGGGTCTACATGACGGGGCCAAAGCTCCTGCGTATGGGCTATGCTGAGGATGGTTTGTGTAAGCGTGGGTGTGGTGCGCTGGGGACTTTTCTGCATATTTTGTGGGAGTGCCCGGAGGTGGAGGGGTTCTGGCGTGGTGTGCATGAGGTGCTGCGAGTGGTCACGCATGTGGCGCTGTTGCCCGAAGCGAGGAGATGCCTGTTGAATGTGTGGGAGCCTACCGATTACTCGGTGCCGCAGACGTGGTGGGTGACTCTGGGGTATATGGTTGCCAAGCGTGATATTGCCCAGCTGTGGGGATCCCAGAGGCCCCCGACTGTCTCGGCCTGGAAGGAACATATGGATTGGTGCATGTTTCGGGAAAAGGTGGTGTATGTGGCGAGAGGTAAGCCTGCGACATGGGTGAAAGTGTGGGGCCCCTGGAAAGCCTACCGCGGGGGAATCTGTGCTCCACCGTTATTGCCCGATCCGTCGCCGGCCCCGTCCCCTTAGCCAACTCATCCCCCCGTACCTGGGCATTAGGTGTACCCAGCCCTAGTTCTGATCTCTCCCCCCCCTCTTGAGATTCCAATGGATGGCTAGGATCCCCCCTCTAGGGGAGCACGTGTTGCTATTTCCGATTGAGGATTGCCTTGTGGGTTTGTTTGTATTTGTTGTTCTTTAAGTTTAAAATGGAACCGTATAGTGGGGTCTGATAGTGTGGCTCGCAACGATGTTACCTCCTGTGCATGCTCGGCCGCAGCACTATGTGTTTTATAAATGTATATCGTATGCTCCTTTTATTGCTAGCGGCCGGCCGGAAGGTTGTAGGCCCATATTTGTATATTTTTTGAGTCTTGTAATAAACGGTTTCAAAAAAAAAAAAAAAAAAAAAATCCAGGTAGCAGAGGCAAAAGATAGGGGAAAAACTCGCGCCAAGGATGTCAGGTCTAACACTGCTCTAGGTGAAAAAACACACACTCACAAAACAGTTAAACTTGGAAGGTCAAAATTACAAGGCAATAAGTAACAGCACAGAATTTCAGAAAAGAAGGGACCCACACTATGGTAAACACAATATACTGAGCAATGCTCAGAGGGGTCAGTAACAACTAGCAACGTTTTGACCGATCTGCTACATTTGAGTGTGCGGGCACTTTCCTGACGGAGCCAATTTAACTTATTCTACCTGTCATAGTGCAGCAAAATTTAGTTAATATAACAAAAGAGGAGAAACAGTATTTGAATCAGAGAAATTAGTGAAAGTGAACATAAACCAATAATAGCAGATAAACACAAACCTGTTTAGCTGTTTGCGCAAGTACCGTGAATGGAGAGGGAATGATGCTTTCAGAACTCCCGAGGTGAGGGAGAAGGGCTAATGAGGCGTTTAGTGGATAGGAGTCAAAGCATTAACAGCTCACAGAAGAGATGCTCTATAAAAGATGAAGACTCGTGGTAACGAATCGAAACACAGGTATGATGCTAAAATGGCTGCCAGAAGTACCAAATCCCTTTGGAATGACTTATCTTAACATGATGCGAACTTAAGGGCTGTTTGTGTGCCATGCGAAATGGAACGTTACAGTCTAATATCAGACTTTTCCAACGACGAATGAGGCTAGGGTGGGAAAGAAATACATTAGAGCAGGAAATGGAAAGAATGTAAGGTAGGGGTGGACAAGCAAACCACCCAGAAAATTCAGAAGCAGAGTCTACTTACAGGTTTGAAAAATCAAAGAGCAAAACAAGTGGCACTTGACACTTTTGTAAAACAAAATGCCCTGATCTGATTTTTCCTATTTTATAGCGAAAATTAGCTCATTATCACAGACGTTAAGGAAAGGGGTGATCGAGATTGTTTTTGTTAGCTTGTCGATTTCTACCACAAAGCAATATGAAGGTGGACATTAAATAGAGTTACTGGATCAGCCCTAAGACACTTACCCTGTCTGTTAGCTTGGGTTATATTAATCATGCTTCCATCTTCTGCTAAGCCGTTCTCCAGATACCACAAAATCTATTGAGAGAAAAAGGAAATTAAGCAAATCCAGCTTAAAAAGAATAGGAAATCAGCAAGAAAGTCTGTACTTCATCTAAATCTTCCACCTTCTATAGACACAGAAAAACAATAGATGTAGGTGAGGTAGTTGAACGGAACTGCTCTTCAAAACCATCAGCCAGTCCCAGAGAAATCAATCATCATAAATCGACAGCGCCTCTAATATGGATGTTCAACTACAAGTTTATTATGTCTATAAAGAATCTAGATAGTACACAACGGGAACAAATACATTTTTTTAGAAAGACCTCAAACATGTTCCACAAGGATACAGTTATTATCTCCTGTAAGAATGCCATGCTAAGCGCCTGATGTAGAGCCTGGACGACGGGATACTCAGTCACAAATGTGAGAGATATTCAGTGCGCTTTATTACGGGTGCCACAGAATCTACTGCACTTGCAATAAAGCAGACGAGATATCAGTCACGTTGGTGAGAGAGTACACCATTCGTTGCACTCTAACTCAGGTCCTACCTCTCTGTAAGTAGATACTGACTACATTTTTACTAACACAGGAACTGGTCATGCTTAGGCACCACCTGAATTTTGATAAAGTTACAACAGTTTTGTGCGAAGTATTTACCCATAAAAGCATGCACCCTTTTACTGTGTTTCATGCAGAAACAATAGGGGTGTATTACATACAGTGCCCTGGGCTGCAACAGGGGTGTGCACCTGTTTTCTGCACCCCTGGGGCACTGCTGACTTGCAGAAGGATTGCAGATGTTTGTGCAGCCCTTTCTGTGATAGAGATAGCGCTCGTGCACATAAAGGACTATCGCTATCTCAAGGTGACGCTCCCTCGTTTGCATGGGGGCGTGACCCCCAAAAGAAGGAGGGAGACACTGTGCCTGTGCACCCGCACCTCCCTTTCAGGAAACAATTAAAAACTTTCCTATTCCAAAATTAACATGGTACACTGCTTAGACTTCTTTTTTTGCATTAAGGTCGACCAAAGGCGCGGAGATACTCCTTCGGGAGTCGAATCCAGCGCGGTATAAACTCACAAATAAATAAATATTGTGGACGTGCGCACAGAGGCAAAAAGGCCATCGGGAGGCATACCAACTGTGCATTACACAGAGGTGCTGCACAGTCAATGGGCACCACCTCCTCTCCCTAAAGAGCACCCCTCTGGAGGCAAGAAAGAGGGCTCCGTGGACTCCCTAGACATCCCCCTGCAAGTGCTCAAGATACTCCTGCATAAAGTGCGCAATTTGGGACAGAGCACCATCACATAACACTGGCCCAGATTTTTGTTGTTTCATGAAGATTATCGATTTGTAAAAACTAAAATTTCTGATTAAGATGAAAATTAGCAAATCCAGAGGCAGCATGTATAGCACTTTCCACTCTGAGCGGGTTTCTATATGGAACAGGGTAACGTTTGTGTAGGTCTTATTTCGATGGGAGCCAAGAACACAAAGACAGGTCTCTGAGGCGGAAGCCGGTGGTGTTTGTAACTCGCTTTTAAAATTGTCACTTAAATAACTTGTATTCACTGCTCTTTTTAAGCATACAAACGCTCTGCCTTACCTACTGGAAGCGCTGCTGACACGCGCTAATCCAGCTCATCAGCCTCGGGGGAATCGCCATTACCGAGAGCACGCCAAAGGCGAAGCCACGCCCCCTGCGAGGCCACGCCCACCGACCCAGCCTATAAACGCTCTTCTAGCGCACCGACCCCCATTCACCTGATAGCCTCTGAGGCGGAAGCCGGAGGTGTTTGTAACTCGCTTTTAAAATTGTCACTTAAATAACTTGTATTCACTGCTCTTTTTAAGCATACAAACGCTCTGCCTTACCTACTGGAAGCGCTGCTGACACGCGCTAATCCAGCTCATCAGCCTCGGGGAATCGCCATTACCGAGAGCACGCCAAAGGCGAAGCCACGCCCCCTGCGAGGCCACGCCCACCGACCCAGCCTATAAACGCTCTTCTAGCGCACCGACCCCCATTCACCTGATAGCCTCTGAGGCGGAAGCCGGAGGTGTTTGTAACTCGCTTTTAAAATTGTCACTTAAATAACTTGTATTCACTGCTCTTTTTAAGCATACAAACGCTCTGCCTTACCTACTGGAAGCGCTGCTGACACGCGCTAATCCAGCTCATCAGCCTCGGGGAATCGCCATTACCGAGAGCACGCCAAAGGCGAAGCCACGCCCCCTGCGAGGCCACGCCCACCGACCCAGCCTATAAACGCTCTTCTAGCGCACCGACCCCCATTCACCTGATAGCCTCTGAGGCGGAAGCCGGTGGTGTTTGTAACTCGCTTTTAAAATTGTCACTTAAATAACTTGTATTCACTGCTCTTTTTAAGCATACAAACGCTCTGCCTTACCTACTGGAAGCGCTGCTGACACGCGCTAATCCAGCTCATCAGCCTCGGGGAATCGCCATTACCGAGAGCACGCCAAAGGCGAAGCCACGCCCCCTGCGAGGCCACGCCCACCGACCCAGCCTATAAACGCTCTTCTAGCGCACCGACCCCCATTCACCTGATAGCCTCTGAGGCGGAAGCCGGAGGTGTTTGTAACTCGCTTTTAAAATTGTCACTTAAATAACTTGTATTCACTGCTCTTTTTAAGCATACAAACGCTCTGCCTTACCTACTGGAAGCGCTGCTGACACGCGCTAATCCAGCTCATCAGCCTCGGGGAATCGCCATTACCGAGAGCACGCCAAAGGCGAAGCCACGCCCCCTGCGAGGCCACGCCCACCGACCCAGCCTATAAACGCTCTTCTAGCGCACCGACCCCCATTCACCTGATAGCCTCTGAGGCGGAAGCCGGAGGTGTTTGTAACTCGCTTTTAAAATTGTCACTTAAATAACTTGTATTCACTGCTCTTTTTAAGCATACAAACGCTCTGCCTTACCTACTGGAAGCGCTGCTGACACGCGCTAATCCAGCTCATCAGCCTCGGGGAATCGCCATTACCGAGAGCACGCCAAAGGCGAAGCCACGCCCCCTGCGAGGCCACGCCCACTAACTTCCAGCACAAATGTGTCGACCCCCCCAGCGCAGCGGGAGCGCCGTTTGCGCGCCGAAGGCGCGCCTAAGGCAAGCCCGTCTGCGCCCGTCCGCGCACGACCGGGCCTAGGGCCAGACCCCCTGGCTGCCAGAGCCTCCGCCAAACCCACATATTCCCGCCGTGACCTTTTAAGCCTCAGACCTTCTATCGCCCCCTCATGCAGATATATCCATGATATGGATGGACCCTTTGTCAGCTGCACGAACTGCCAGCCAGCTCAGCTTCAAATCCCGACACGAGTACTGAAGCATGCAACCCTCAAACTTGCCTCACTGAACTGTCGCTCTCTCCCTAAACATGCGACACAAATCCACCACCTTATAGAAGACTGCGAGATTGACATTCTCTTCCTAACGGAAACGTGGCTCACCCCACACTCTGACTCGGACACAGTGTTAGCCACACCTCAGGGATTCCTCATCCAATCCCTCCCTCGACCACTTGGCAGAGGGGGAGGCATCGCCATTATTTACCGTGACTCCTTCACCTGCAACGCCAGCGATGCACAAATCCCAGACTCGGAAAGTCTTCAATTCACAATTAAACTTGACCCTATGAATTCCCTTTCAGGGATTCTAATCTACCGTCCCCCCGGCCACCCTGGCCCTTTTTCCAATGCCCTCCTAGACATGGTAGCAACACAGGCTCACTCCGCCACGAACTTCATCTTAGTGGGAGACCTGAACATCCACTTTGAAGACACGGCAGATTCTGGAGTAGTCGACCTGATCTCCGAACTAGCGGTCTCGGACCTCCGTCTCATTAACTCAGGAGCCACCCACATCAAAGGCCACCTGCTGGACCCAGTGTTCACCAGCACCCCCGCGATGCAAGAAATAGAATCCATTCCCCTTCCCTGGACGGACCACTTCTTGGTCCTATTCCAACTCCCAGGACCCCTCAAGAAACCTCAGAAACCTCCCTCCTTCACTAAAGGCAGGACTTGGTCCAAACTACCTATTGAAGAATGGGCCAACACCCTGACATCTACCACCCCTACTCTCGACAATATGCCGGACATCGCCGATAGCAACTTCAGAAATTGGATCACGACCTCCCTTGACTCTGTGCTCCCACTCAGAATGCGCGAAGATAAGACCAACAACACCGGCTCTGCTCCGTGGTACACCCCAGAACTCCGCCAGCTCCGTAAAAACTGTAAAAGAGCTGAACGGCTTTGGAGAAAAGACTGGCACAACGCCAGCAAAGAGGCATACCACTCCTCAGTCAAAACCTATAAAACCGCAATCAAGCTCTCCAAAGCCTCTCACTATGACACCCGGATAAAGGAATCATCCAATTCCTCTAGGGAATCTTATCTCATTGTGAAGGAGCTTCTGAAAGTTCCCATCGCTTCCTCGCCCACCACCCCTCAGGTAGATAGAAGTAATGACCTAGCCTCATACTTCAACAACAAAATTGCCCGCATCCTCACATCCCTCCCTCCCCCCAGCTCCCCTTCCCGCAGAAACACTATTCAGCCCCCCGATGAGACGGGATTACGTCCCCAACTCGAGACATTCAAGCCGACAACGCCCAACGAGGTGGAAACGACATTGAATAAAATAAAAAGTGGATCTCCTTTAGACCCTGCTCCTCTGAGATTCCTCAAAAACGTGGCCCCCGCTATCACCCCTACAATCACGGAGCTTATCAACTGCTCACTTGCTCAAGGATCAGTCCCCCACAGCTGGAAAAAGGCAGTGGTGAAGGCACTCCTTAAAAAACCTCAGCTCGACCCTACTGATATGGCAAACTACCGGCCCATATCACTCCTTCCAGGGATTAGCAAGATCACCGAGAAACTGGTGAATAGTCAACTCTCCAGATTTCTCGAGACTAATAACATCCTGCGGCAATCCCAAACCGGGTTCCGTCCGGGACACGGCACAGACACCGCCCTGCTTGCCGTCATCGAGGAAGCAAGGCGCATTCTAGACTCAGGGGGATCAGTGGCAGTGATCCTCCTGGATCTGAGTGCCGCCTTTGACACGGTCAATCACCGTGTCCTTCTTCACCGACTGGCTGCAGCAGGGCTCACCGGGATGGCACTCAAATGAATAGAGTCCTTTCTCACTGAACGCACGTTCCAGGTTTGGGATGGCGAATTCCACTCGGCCACACTCCCACTCACCAGCGGGGTTCCTCAGGGCTCTTCCCTGAGCCCCACACTTTTTAATGTGTACATGGCCCCCTTGGAAGATGTGGTAACACCATACGGGATAAAAATCGTGAGCTACGCTGACGACACACAATTGGTCGTCTCCCTCTCCCAACTTGACGACCACCCAGACAAATTACCAAACTGTCTCACCGAAATTCACGGGTGGATGTGTGAATCGTCATTAAAACTTAACGGTTCCAAAACCGAGGTGATGCTCATGGGCAAACAATGGGCGACCATCCCCCCGGCAATTTGGCCAGACGTGTTCGGGGAAATCCCCACCCCGAAACACGAAATCAAGACCCTCGGAGTCTGGCTAGAACCCGCTCTCTCAATGAAGACCCAAGCGGCTAAAACCGCCGGAATCTGTCTTGGGCTTCTACGAACTGTTCGCAAAATTCTCCCCCTCCTACCACCCGTGTCCAGGAAACTAATAGTGCAGGGCCTCATATTGTCACGGCTAGACTACAGCAACTTGGTCTACCTAGGTGCGCCGGAAGCCACCTTAGCGAGACTGCAAAGAACCCAGAACGCTGCAGCCCGCCTAATCATGAGCGTACCTCCTAGAGCATCCGCTAAACCCGCCATCAAGGCGCTGCACTGGCTGCCAGTCCGCCAAAGGGTGGAGTTTAAGGCCATGTGCACGGCCCATAAACTAATCAACGGATCGGGACCTGCGATCCTTAGGGGTCTGGTCACCCCCTACATTGCACCAAGGGCCCTACGGTCGGAGAACGAGCACCTGGCCAACATCCCTAAATTCAAAAGAACACGCACTGGAGGCCGACGCTTCTCTGTTAAAGCGTCCACTGGTTGGAATTCTCTCCCACGCTCCCTCAGACTGGAACCCAACCACCTGACATTCAGGAAAAAACTTAAAACCCTTCTGTTCCCTAAATAAACCCTCCACCTCTCTCCCCCTCAGCAGGACTCAATATTAACAGCGCGGGGATGCCCTCGGGTCACCAGGCGCTATACAAATTGCTAAATAAATAAATAATAAATAAATAAGATACATTGAGTTCAAGACAGAGAGGAGGTCTTCTGGTGACAGTCCGATGGCAGATAATTGAGACAACTAGTAGATACCCAAGGTACATCTGATGGAACCGGCATGTGACAGTAGATCATAGATTCCAGGAACATCAAGAGGCAGTGTCTATTCTTCTGCCACAGGATTGAATATCCGGCTTACACAGGTACGCCTGGAGCCCCACAGAGCTCATGAGGTCATAGTAACAATGAAAAGAGCACCTTTGTTCACAACAGCATGTTTATTCTTCTGCAATGAATTCATGTAGCAAAACTTTTTTATTCCGTTATTTGCAATCTTCACCATCTTCATCATTATCTCTCTCTCTATATATATATATATATATATATATATATATATATATATATATATATATATATATATATATATATATATATATATATATTTATATACGCTATTTATTACTATCTTCGGATATGTGAATTGCAACTTAATCTTTCAATTCTTAATGCATTTCAAGCATTAATATTGTTCTTCTTCGGGCCATAAAATTGATAAATCAGATAAACTGATCAAAAAAACAAAACAATACTTTCCAGAAGTACTGAAATTTCAATTTTATTTTGTTACTGGGGCATACGGCCGCATGTCCCACGATCACCATGATTTAACTAAACTGAGCTATGCCTGAACAATTTATTGCCATTCCGTGAAGAGACTGAATTGACCCCAGAATTGGAGTACCTACAGTGCCCTGATGAAAAGCAACCTTCGGCAATCCAATCAGTCAAGTTTTCTTTTTCTTTTATTTCTATATAAGAGATATGTGAAGCAGATGTCTTTGATTAATTTGTGAGGATCTGGACCCTAATTAGTTTTGGAATCTTAAATGGGTTAAACAACCAAGCCCAATGGATGTATTTTACAAAGTACTAACCTTTTTAAGAAATATAGTGGCTTGGTAAATAGATTATAGATAAACATCCTTTAATAGTTAAGAATGATAACTATGCACGTTTTATTAGACCGGCAAGTGGAAACAACTGCAGAAAGAGCCCCATGGAACACGCAGGACAGATGCCCACTGTGAAATATTTAAAGTGTACAGATGTTAGCTTGTTTGATTGATTATTTAAATTAAGTAACCACAGCGTGCAACTGAGACTGCTTGAAGATGCTGCCAAATGTAGAATCACAAAAACAATGCAACCTATAAATAATAAGTAGTATTTGTGTGACGCTTTTAAAACCTTAACCAATAAGAGTGGAATTACAGTTCACATTTTGCAGTTTAAATGTCAGGTTTTGTTTTTAACAGACCCCGATCTAGGATAGGGATCCATCCCCCCCTCTGAAATAAGAACTTTTAAGAAGTCTTTCCCTTACGAGTTACATTCTAGGATTCATAGTTTATTTATTTATTTATTTAGTGTTTTATAGAGCGCGAACTTGACCTGTTAGGGTATCAGAGCGTTTTACAGGAATCAAGGAAATATACAAAAGGCTTGAAACAAAGGACTATACAGTCTATTAGGAGAGGGTGGGGTGCTGGATACATGGGGGATGGAAGGAACATGTATGTACAGTTTACATTTACAAATACTCACAATAGGACTCCTGTGCGGGGTACATAGGGGATAGTAAGTGCGATTTGCATTTACAAATACTCCAGACCCCAGGTTTCTTGGTGGGGTGAGTAGTTACTTCGAGGGGCGGCAATGGTCGGAGGTAGATTAAGGTATCAGTGGTGGTTGAAGGCAGAGTTTAAATGAGGAATTTACCCATAAGGAAGGTTTTGGCATCCTTTTTGAAGTGTGCCAGAGAAGGGATTCTTCTGATGGCTGGTGGGAGAGAGTTCCATATTCTTGGTGCAGCCCCAGAGAAAGCCCGGTTGTAGGTTTTTTGTTTTTGAAAACGTGCACGTTGGAGCAAGAGGTCTTTGGCGGACCGGGAGTTTCTGGTTTCTCAGGAAACCGCAAGTTCCTCAGCAAGATATGCAGGCGAATTAGAGTATAGAGCCTTGTGTGTAATGCATGCTAGGGGAAGCCAGTTCAAAGCTTTCAGGTGTGGAGAAATGTGGTTGAATTTCCTTGTGCCGGTAAGTAGTCTGGCTTGCGCGTTGAGGCAGACTTTTAAAGGAGCCAGGGAGATCTTGGGTAAACCCGAGAGGGTAGAACAGCCATATTCCAGTCTGGAGATGACTAGAGCTTGGACTGCCATTTTTAGGTCCGGAGCCTCGAGGAAGGGTTTCAGTTTCCTTAGGTAGCTGAGATGGAATCTGGCTGATTTGGCCATCGAGTTGATGTGGTCACGCATGTTCAAGTTACTGTCAAGGGTAATTCTCAGGGATTTGGCTGAGTCCACTATGGCCGGTGGGCAATTTAAGGCTGTGATAGCTTTAATCCATATTTGAATCTCAGGGTTGGTTTTTGGAGGGAAAATTAGGAGAAATTCAGTTTTCTTTGCATTGAGTTTGAGTTGATTGGAGGCGAGCCATTGGACAGTCAATTTCAAGGCCTCGTTCAGGGAGAGAATCTCCTCAAGAGATAAAGTTTTTATGTAGATCTGAGTGTCGTCAGCATACATATGGTAGGAGATATTTGCAGTGCGTAGTACTTCGTCCAGCGGTTCTAGGTAAAGGTTGAAGAGGGTGGGGACAGGGTTGATCCTTGAGGGACTCCAACCATGACCGGAAAGGGAGCAGATAGATTGCCATTAATTAGGAATCTCTGTGAACGATTTTGGAGGAAGGACCTGAACCATTCAAGAACTGGGCCATCCAATCCCATCCTGAGTTTGAGGCGTTCGAGTAATTTTTCATGGTTGACAGTGTCGAAGGCCGAGGATAGGTCTAGAAGGATTAGAAGACAGGTTTTGCCTTGGTCAAGGGCTTGGAGGGCATCGTCGACGATGTCGAGCATGGTGGTTTCAGTGCTGTGTCCAGGTCTGAATCCGGATTGGAAGTCGTCGAGTAGGTGGAAGTTGTTTATGTGTTGACTTAGCTGTTGATGCACACACTTCTCCAGTACTTTGGCTAAGAGAGGGCTGTTGGAGATAGGTCTGAAGTTGTCTTGGGAAGCTGGATCAAGCGACGTCTTTTTCAGAATTGGGAGGACTTGACCGGCTTTTAGAGAGTCGGGAATCGCTCCCTGCCAGAGAGAGGCGTTAATTATTGCAGTCCAGCTAGGAATAATGGATTGGGCGACAGCAGTAAGGCAGTTGGAGGGGAGGGGGTTATTAAAATGGTTATTCGGGTTTAGGGTGGATAGTATTTTAGAGACAGAGGCTTCGTCATAGAATTTGAAGTCGGTCCAGTGAGCATGATTTTTAGGTGAATCCGGTGGGGGCAGCGCAGAAGGAGGAGGCAGGTCAAGTAGGGGTTGAGAGTATATGGCGGAACTGAGATCGTTTCCTAAGGCTGTGATTTTGTTCGCAAGGAAAGAGGAGAATTCCTCGGATGATGATAGAGACTTTGGGGTTTCTTTCGGTGTTTTAGCCAGGTTATTAGTTTGGTGCTTGACCAGTTAGAAGAGCTTGTGGGGTCTGTTCTTGGCGTTCCCCAGTTCAGCTCTGAAGAATTGCTTTTTTGAGTTGAGGATGTTTCTGTTGTAGGTATTTCTGGCCTGGCGTAGAAGTTTTAGATGTGCGGCAGAGGGGTGCTGTCTCCAGGTCCTTTCAGATTTCCGGAGTGATCTCCTCTCATTGTTAAGGGATCCCGTGAACCAGGGGTTTCTGTCTTTGAGTTGGGTTCTTTTCAGTTTTAGTGGAGCTAGGTCATCTAGAATGTTCGATATGGTCGCAGAGTAGTGATCGTTGAGGTCACTGACCGTTGTGATATGCGAGGGGGGGGGGCTCAGATTGGCAGCGAGCCTCCAGTTCCCTTTGCTCCAGGTTCTTGGTGTCTCTGACCTAGCGTTTACGAATAACCGGTTGAGGTGCTCTAGTCTTGTGGGTGCCAGGTAGTAGGAAGGCAATGGCGTGGTGGTCAGACCAGTCACACGGGTCTATAGAGATAAGCATGACTGTTGATTCCTTAGAGATGATCCAGTCAAGAGTGGACCCTTTCAAGTGAGTTGGCAGTGAACAGGTTTGTTTCAGGACTAGATCGGCCAGGAGGTCTTTGATGGCGTTGACATGGGGATCCTTGGGATCGTTCCAGTGTAGGTTGAAATCACCAAGGAAAATGTTTTTAGTGTTGGAGGAAATCCTAGCTGTGATGATTTCCATGATGTGGTCAGTGAAGGAGTCGTTCATGCCTGGGGGGTGGTAAAATATGTGCAGATTGCACAGTTGGGTGGAGTTGCTGCAAATGGAGAGGGCGAGGTATTCGCAGGAGTCGGTGGTATCCATCTGAAGTTCAGTGACAAGAAGGTCAGAGTGGTAGATGCAGGCGATGCCTCCACCTTTCTTGCTAGATTGCCTGTCCAGCCTTGCGATGTTATAATTGGGAGGGACTAAGAGGTCCAGGCATGGAGATGAGGATTCGTTGACACATGATTCTGTTAGGATTGCTAAGTCGAGATTTTTGTTCAGGATGAGATCGGCAATATCGGCGGCGTGCTTAGCTGCCGATCGACAGCCGATTAGGAGACCAGAGCTCCTTCTCTCAATTTGTGGGAAGGGCAATGTTTCAAAAAAATTTAAAATAACCCTCACACACTGAAACTTGATTCAGTGTCATTCTTCATCATTGGGGTCTTCCCGCCCCTCTACGGGACGGGGCGTGCTACGACTTCCGTAGATGCAGGAGCGCTTAATTCAGTGATTGGTGAGTATGCGTAGTGCATGGGATCGTGAAAAGAAAATGTGAGATGGTTAAAAATTCTCTGGCTAGTGTAACGAAAATACTTTATTGTCTTCCCTGGCTGAGAATAGTGAAAGTGGGGAGGTGTAGATGTTCCTTCTTAGGCGTAGGAATTGCCAATAAGGGAGGTTATCGCGGAGATGTCGAGGGTGGAAGCTATTGTACAATAATAGGCAGTTTTTGGAGGTTTCTTTGAAATGAGTAGTAGTTGTTAGTTTTCCCCTCTTTTGCATATATGTTTAGATCAAGGAAGACAAGTTTTTCATTTGAGATAGTGCTTTTGAATCTCAAAAATTGGTCTTGGCAGTTCAACCATGTTAGGAAACATCTGGCGGTGGTTTCATCTCCTTCCCAGATGATCAATATGTCATCTATATATTGTTTCCATATATGTACATGGTTACGAAATGGATTGTTGGGATTGAGGATCTTTTGTTTTTCAAGTTGATGTACATAGAGACCAGCTATGCTAGGAGCAAAGGTGCTCCCCATGCTGGTCCCGTGTTTTTGCAAATAGAGAGTGTTCCGGTATTCAAAGAAATTTTCTTTGAGTGCCAATTGGCAGCACTCCATAATCATGTTTCTCGGTGTCTGGTAGTCCCAATCGGTGTCGAACAGGACATCTTCTATGATGTTGAGGGTCTCGTTGTGGGGAAGGCTCGTATATAAGCGCTTCACATCACAACTTATCAATAATTCTCTTTCTGGGTCAAATGTTTGCCCTTCTAACAATTGCAGGACGTCTTTGGCGTCTTTCAGGTATGTGGAAGTTTGTTGTACAGAGACATGCTGGAGGGGTTAGGATGAGCTGTGTTGGGA
Source organism: Triturus cristatus (assembly GCF_964204655.1). NCBI lineage: Eukaryota > Metazoa > Chordata > Amphibia > Caudata > Salamandridae > Triturus > Triturus cristatus. The sequence goes on from NC_140589.1 coordinate 378,503,808, forward strand.
CACCTTAGAGGGGTGGTTGAGGGTGGCTGGTCATGCTAGTCATGCTAGATGGGCTGGTCGTGGGCTTGTCAGGGCGGATGTTAGTTACCCTGCCAGTGTCGTGCACGTGGTTTCTGAAGAGGGTGAAAAGATCGGCAAATTTATTCAGGTTTTTGGTTGTGGCTTGGATCAAGACCATGCCGTTTTTGTAGAGAGTGATGGTGAGGTCAGCTCGCAAGGTTGAGGGGGGCGCTATTGAAAGCTTGGTGCCGTATGGAATGTTCTTGGTTGCGCGTACGTTGGAGGTGTGCAAAGGTTTTGCGCCAAGAGGAGGTTTTTGTGGAGTAGAAAATGAGGTCGTTAATGAATGTGCCGATGTCCGTGCTGTAACACAGGTCAGAGATCAATGTGTCAGTGTGATTTTCCAGGGTGGCGTGCTTGAAGAATTTTGCGGCGGTTTTGGAGAGGTTGGGGGGATAAACCAGCGTGTATGAGTTTTCCCCAGTGGCGGCCAGGCCAGGACCTGCCATGGTGGCAAGGGTGGGGCACCAAAGGAACGTTAAGTGCCAGTAACGCAGCAGAGGGGAGGGTCTCCACATATCCAAACTCAGGGGATTATAGTAACTTAAATGGCCTCTAAAAGCAGGGAGGTTGGGTAACCATATCACAGCAGTGTTGAGTGTCTCATGGTGAGGCTGACTTGAGAGAACAGGCTGAAGGGGGATCAGGGTCATGTTCCAGGCAGTGGAGGCCCAAGGGGTTTCTCAGGACTGTAACTCTTCAGTCGTCAAGGAGGAGCAGCATCTCGGGCACACATCAAAGTTACAATTACACCAGAGATACAGGTGTCTCCAATGAACCTAGTGTGGATAACCAGGTCTTTGAATTAACAGAGGCAGGTTTTGTGCATCACCTTGGTAATGTTTCAATTGCACCAATAATACAGGTGTCTCCGATTAATCTTGTAATAACAAACAGGTCTATAAATTGGCAAAGACAAGTTTTGTGCAGCTCCTCGGTCGACATAGAGGGGCAGCGTCATAGATCACTGTCTGTGTTGCGACTCCAACGAGCCGAAGGATATCTGCATTGGTCCTAGTGAAAATGACAAGGACTTTAAAAAATCCAGGTAAAATAAGACTTGAAGGAGACTCTACACGCCACGTATTGCAGGTGGAAATCAGTGGGTAGAGCTCACTGTAGGGTGTTACAGTTTCAAAGCCGGGGGCGGTCGGGTAGTGTGATGGGGGGCGAGACTCACCGGGTACTGTGGAGTTGGACTCCCGCCAGCCGCTGCAATTCGGGACGTCTTGTTCAGCGTGGGGCACCGGGAGGCTTGGCGTCGAGATTGGGGACCTCCGGTGGTAGCCGACGGCCTCGATTCGTAAGTCGGCCGATCAGGTGCTGGGCGAGGCAATGAGTAGTGGTCGTAGTGGTCGTGGAAGATCTTCACAGATAGCCGGGTACATCAATAAGGATGGTAGGCAACAGGCCTGATGGGCTCGCGGTCTCAGGGCAGACCAGGCACTGAGGGGAGGCACAACCTCGGGACACTCCGGGAAATCAGCGTGCAACAACAAAAGTTGAGCTGTGCAACAGAAAACCGCAGAGCCCCTTGAGGCTCCCAAGCACAGGTCACTCAGTGGGCTGGCAGGTACCGGGTCGGGCGGGCCCCCAGCAGGCCAATATGGCCGTAGTTAGCCCTCGAGCAAAACAGGCGCTGATGAGAGCGGGAGTCCACAAAATGGTGACGGGGCCAAATGGCCGACAGCGCAGCGATCATCCGGCTGCACGTCCCAATGCGGAGGGGGAAGGTGTTGCCAAGTGCAGGCTCCCAGGAAAGACCTCAGGCTGCAGACCGTCAGCAGCCAGAAGGACCTCTTCGCAGGCGATGTTGGTAGCGAATGGTGGAGCTACCGCAACCCAGCTGGTAGCAGGGGGGCCCCTACCCAGTAATCCTGTTAGTAGCTGGAGCGGGCAAAAGAGCCAGAAACAGCAGGCAATGTCGTCAAGAGGCTCACAGCAGTGGATGTGCACACCTTCCACAGCCGTCGGTCCCAGGGTCAGCCTCACAGCGTCGGGGATCAGGCTTCAGCGGCAGGATGGGGGTCGACGGCAGCCATGCGGGACTCCTCACCAAATAGTTTGAAGCAGATTTACATTAATATGGAACATAGAGATACTGTTGTTAGCACTGCTGCTAGGATGGGTCTATGCACGGGCAAGATTAAGGTTTCCTCCTTATATCACCACAGCTAGAATAAGATCACTGCTCTTTCATACGAAAATCCTACTTTCTCCCATTTAGAATGAGGATTTACCACTTTGCTAATCCCATCACCTTTTGTAGAAGTACTATTTGAGCACCGCCACCAGATATAACACTGCCTAAATGTCCTGCACAACATGTCCACTTAGATCTTGCTTCTACACATGCTGTCACCTCCCCGAAGAGTTGTCATTCTGTGAAACCCGTACAGTTAGATATTGTGCACTCCCAGCTCCATAATACCCAACTGACTTCCTCAATATAATATGATATGATGCCACTGTATCCTGACTTGGTGTGAAAACCAGGATAAGAAAAGTTGAGACATTGGTAAAGTGAAAAGGAGCAGTGGCCTGGAGGAGCAAGACAAAGGGAGTGCAAGAGGCATATGTACTGGGCCACCGTATATTTTTCAAGCAAGGCCTGCTTCAGAACAGGGTTAGTAACAATTTCTGAAGAGGATAAAAGAAGGCCTAAATGTACACTAAGAGCCACTATGTTTAAAAAAAAAATATTTAGTTCAAAATATTTTTCTTATTTCGAGTACTTAGTGACTTGTAGGTTAAGGAGTGCAATTAATGGGATGAAAGTAACACTAAACAACATTTATTCGATTTAAAAGTTAGGGAGATAATTTCCTCAGTCACAGAAGAAATATCTGTGATTGTGCAGAAGGCCTTGGTCATGGGTTAAGATAATTAAGTTAAGCATCTGAAAACCTTTCTAACCTGGTGTGGAACTGAATGCATGCATGAAAAATTGCCCACTTCTCCCATGCATAAGGCTAAATCGTATCTACTCTAAATTGATCTGAAAAGTGTGGCACTTAAATAGAGCTGCAGTAGTGGTATTAGTCCCCTAACAGATTTGGCTTTTCTGGGGTGTAAAGATGAAATTCATCTGTCAACAGATCAAGCATGCAACATTCTAAATTTGTAAGCCACCCTTAATCTGCTAGGTCCTCTTCGTTAGATGAAAGCCAACTAGATAGCGCTGCTGTCTGGTTTCATAAAGACATCTTTAGGACATTGAGAAAGCTTTCCTGGGAATGCATTCCGTCCGTTGCTTACCATAGGCTTTGTGGTTTGTAACTCACATTTTCATTTTATTTTATTTGCTGGTTTATTTGTTTTAGGCTGTCCAGTGTGAGTTAATCCCTCCCAAGTAGCAAAGCCTTTACACACTAACTCCCCTTGTATTCTTCCACTAGTGCTTTCCATAAACAGGCCTGTAAATGTTGTTCTTATCTTGTCACATTTGCTGTGCATTCCAAGACAGAGGTCAAATGTCAGGCTCTGTCTTCTGGGGGAGTTGGCTGTTTACTTTTCTTTCACCGACTTCAAAGTGAGAGGATTTATGTGACAATGTTCCTGGACACTTGGGGGAGGAAAGCGGTTTTTTGTAGCACACAACAACATTTAAATGAACTGTGTAAGTATTTCAGAATATATCAAAATTGGGAAAGCACAAATGAAAGCACATTTTTTGTTAATTCTGAAGTGTGTTGGAAACAAATACTTTACTATGATCAAAACAAATCAGAACACTAGGTGATGCCATTTCCACACATTATTGTTTGTGCATTGAATAGTTTTGTTAGTAAACTGTATGTCTATGCAAATATAAATTGTCATTTCAATTGAAAACGTGTTGTCTGTAATGGAAATGTGCTACCACACCATGCATACTCCACTGTACGCCACTCCACACTACTCTGCACCACTACGCCACTGCGTTGTACTTTGCACCACTGCACTCTACTCCACTCGATGCCACTATGCATCTCTATTCTACTCTACACCACACCAGTCTAGGCCACTCCACACTTCACAACTTTACTCTGTGCCACTTCACTCTATGCCACTCTGCAACACTGCACTCTACATCACTGCATTCTATGCCAATAAACTCTACATCAACGCACTCTACACCAATGCAATCTACTCTGTACCACTCAACTCTACGTCCCTGAACTCTATGCCAATCCACTGTACGCCACTCTAAATTCTCTGCACCACTACACTCTATGCCACTGCACTCTACGCCACTCTACTCCACTGTGTGCGATTCTACTCTATGCCTCTGCACTCTATGCCACTCTACTCTAAACCACTACACTCTACGCCACTGCACTCTACTATGCACCATTGTGCTCTATGCTGCTGCTCTCTACGCACCTGCACTCTACACTCTACACCAATGCACTTTACGACACTCTACTCTGCAATACTGCACTCTGTGCCACTGAATCTAAAGCCACTCTACTCTGTCCTACTATACACTATGCCATTGCACTCTAAGCCACTCTACTCTGCATCATTGCAATCTACGCCGCTTCAATCTGCATCACTCCTCTCTATGCCACTGCACTCTAAGCCACTGCACTCTATGCCCCTTTACTCTGCACCACTCCACTCTTCACCAGTCTAATCTAAGCCACATGACGCTGCATTGTAGGCCACTGAATTCTATACCACTGCACTCTACCCCACTGTACTCTGAAACACTCTACACCAATTCACTCTACGCCAGTCCACGTCATTTTACACTAGTCTATGCCACTGAACTGTACTCTGCACTATTCTTCTCTATGCCACTGCACACTGCACTCTATGCCACTGCACTCTACTCAGCACCACTGTAGTCAATACCAATGTACTCTACGCCACTCTACACCACTGCACTCTATGACACTCTACTCTGCAACACTGCACTCTGTGCCACTGAAATCTATGCCATTCTACTCTGCACTACATCATTCTATGCCAATGCACTCTGTGCCACTGCACTCTACAACATGGCTAAAACACATTGGCAAAGCCAATAGCTGTTGCATAGGTGAGACCTATAGGCTTTGCCAATCCTTGTTTACTTAAGTGAAAGGTGCCGAATAGAAGAGATTTAAATCTTCATAAACAGTTAATGTTCAAACTTTTTCACAGTGATGAAATCACAACGCTTATCAGCCAGGGCACTTTTGCGCTGCTTGTTTGCCTTATATTGGTACCTAACAACTATGTTTATTCCTTTTAAAAAATGCAACGATCAGCACTGCATGTCTTGTTAAATGCAAGCATGGGATGGTGATTGTGACATACTTGATTTGGATGTGACCGTTTGTATTGTACTGAAATCAATAAAATTGCTTACCAAAAAAAATGCAAGGATCATGGAGGGGGGAAATGACTGCAGTACTACAAGCCTCTTTACTCATGCAGAGGTTTAGTCCAGACGGTTTGCATACATATATTTTTGCACATAATGCATTCTTCTATCAAGAACCCAAAAACAAAACACATCAAATGTAAATATTAACAGACGTGAGGGAAGGATTAGTCAAATGAGAACCGATGCCTTATGGTAGAATTGGTAAAAAAAGAAAACTATGATATTGCAAAATGGAATTTGTAAAAATGTTGACTAATTGCCAGTTGTAGATACAGACAATACTGAGCAAAAGCTAAAATGGACTGAGGAAATGACCACAGTTTAACTGTCAAACAAAGCATAAGAGTACGGGCCTCATTTACAGTTTGGAGGGAACGAAAAATCATTGAATTTCTGGAAACAAACTAAATATGGAGTACATTTCACTGCCAGTATTCCCTCCACTACAGGGATACCAGTGTGGAAGAAATTCAGCCGCTGGAATCTACTCTGTATTTAAAGTTTCCTCTAGAAACTGGAGTATTTTCATTTCCCTTCAGAGTCTAATTGAGGAACTATTTCCGGCAATTACTCTAAGACCCCTCACACTCTAAGCAATTAAACCAATCGAGCAAACAAGAAATCAATGTTACCTGCACCCAGGCCTGATTTGATACAAGAGATGAAAAATCCAACTAACTCTAGTCTGTATACCACATCACATACATCATGTACCCAGAAACAAATACATTTAGTTTAGTGTTCTCTAATCGCCCTACATTTGTCCCTCCGGACTGCTTATGTAATGGCATATTGCTACCTGTGTGCAATGCACACATACACACTGTAAACAATTCACACAGCCCACCAACACACTCATGCTGACTGCACTGCTAAACATGCATTGCCAGAGGCAGTAGGGCTGGTTCATTTTCACAGTGAAAGTGTGGACAACTAGGGCCCTGAAAGGGGATCACCCTGTCTCTAGAAATTCGGTCGCAGCGCGGGGAAGGATGGGTGGGTAGATATGGAATCTGCGTTTAGATAGAGGGCCTGATTTACAACTCAGCAGACAAGTTACTCCGTCACAGCGAAGACTGATATCCCGTCCGCCGAAAAATAAATCCCATAGGATGTCATGGGATTTATATTTCAGCGGACGGGATATCTGTCACTGTTGTGACAGAATAACCCATCTGCCGAGTTCTAAATCAGACCCAGAGTCTCTACCAGATAAGGTATTACCGAAGGTAAGTAACTTTTTCATTTCAGAGAGACTGCTATCTGCAGATTCTTTACCTTAGAATAGATACTCAAGCAATACCTCACCGAAGTAGGGTCTGCGAAACAATTTCATAGCAAAACGTCCTGCAGGACCGAACGGGCAAAGAGCCCATCCCGATGGTCCGGACTGTCCAGGCAGTAGTGTTTTATGAAGATGTGAAGAGAGGCCCACATTGCCGCCTGGGGGATGTCAAGTACGGGAACTCTGCAAGCTAACGCAGAGGTAGCAGCCATGGCTCTGATGGAATGAGCCCGCAAGACCTCCAGGGGTTGCTTCTTGGCCAATGCGTAGCAGATTTTAATGCAGAGCACGATCCATTGGGAGATGGTATGTTTCTGCATAGCCTTTCCCTTCTTCGCTCTGACATACCCCACAGAGAGTTGGTTGTCCACTCTGAACTCTTTCATGGGGTCAAGACAGAATGGCAACACTTTTTTTGAGTCCAGACAGTGAAGTCACTCCTCTTCCTTGGAGGGATGTAGCAGAGGTTAAAAAGTAGGCAGGGTGGTGGACTTGAGTACATTAAAGCTGACAACTTTCAGCAGAAAGGAAGTTCTAGTGAAAGAAAACAGCTTGTCTGGGTAGATGTTCAGGTACAGAGGCTTGGATGACAAGCTTGAAGCTCAATGACCCTCAGGGCAGATGTTATTGCCACCAGGATGGCTGTCTTGATTGTAAGGATCCTGAGAGGACAATTCTGCATTGGCTCAAAGGGAGCGTACATCAGAAAAGTTAAGTTCAGATTAAGGTCCCACTAGGGCATGATGAGCAGCAAAGGTGGAAACGTGTTACAAATCTTTCAAGATCCTATTTACAAAAGGGATTTGAAGAAAGATGGCTGATCATGGCAACCACAAAAAAGCTGAGATGGAAGAAAGGTAGCTCTTTAGGCTGCCCAGAGCAGAGCCCTGCTGGTAAAGAGAAAGGATAAAGAGAAGGAACTCAGAGAGGGAAGCTGAAAGAGGGTCAACCTGTTTCTCTGCACACCATGCCACAAACTTGCCCCAACAGCAGGCGTATGCAGTCTTGGTGGAGGTAATTCTGGGTACCGCATCCTCAGCCACACAGAGGCTGGGAAGCATGCGTGCTGTGGTGGCTGGGATCGAAGCCTCTTACATTGCCACAAATGGAGAAAAAGGTGGACTGGTGGGGGCGAGGGGCCATGGAAAGGCCCAAGGACCTGTCTGTAGCTCTGCTACCCTGAAACGCTCGAGCAATGAATCTGCCGTGTCTACGAAGAGACAGAAGCCATCAAAGGTCATGTGCATAAGACACGAGCGGGCATCCCCGGAAAATCCAGTTGTTCTCAGCCAGACGTGGTGCCATAAGGCCACTGACAAAGAAGCTGCCCTGCCAAGCAAGTCGGTCGTGTCCAGCCCACATCGAATCGTGAACTTCACTGCATCTCTCCCGTCAGACACAGCTTCGGAGTAAGCCATAGCAGCACCTGCTTAACCGAATCCCACAGGGTGTGGGAGTAATGACCCTAAAGGCACGCAGTATTCACAGACCGAAGTACCAGGAAGAAATTATTTTCTTTCCTACGATGTCCAGCCTCTTGGATTCTATATCTGGTATGGTAGTAGGGAATGCACCATGATTTACACAGGAGGTAGTATGTTGCGTGTGAAAGTTGGGGTCCCCTTGGGTAGGGCAGTGGTGGCAGGCAATTGTCCTGTTCACAGAAGCCCCTGTGCATGGTTTGGGCCATGTCCTAAGCAGGACGCCCATGAGGGCATCATTAAATGGGATAAGCAGTTCTGAGGAGTCACTCCCGGCTGAAACATCTGTCAAGACGTTAGTCTTGACTGCCACTTAGGGTAGGCGAAGGTCCAGGACCTCGGGCGTCCTCCTCATCACCACAGTAAAACTAGCCCGCTCCTCCGTAGCCATGGTAGGGGGAGAGAGCATGCCAGTATCTGTAGAGGTGTCCAGTCTGCTGGCTTTTGCCAATTCCTCACATCAGGTAGAGGCTGACATTCTTCAAGGTCCAGCAACCCCTCCCAATCCTTCCGAGTCCCAGCCCTTAAGAATAGGGCTTGAGCTCCGGCCTGGAAGGCATGACTCCAGTCAGCCCGGAGTCAGAGTTTATATCCAATGACACTCCTCCGGCTCCCTGTTGGAGTCAGGGATAACAATGGGGATGGTCCACGGGCTCCTCCTACTGCTGACATGTTATCGCCCTGATTGTAATGTTTGTGGTGTTGTTGTATTTTGCTCAACCAATACTATGCTTAACATCACGTTTAATTATTGTCTAATCTCATGTATACAATGTCAACCCATCATTGCCAATGTGCTGAACTATGTTATTAATAAAAAGAATTATAAAAAACACAATGGGGATGGTGCCAGCAAGCATTGGGAGCATCAGCATCAGGACCGGCGCCAGGGAAGGTTGAGGTGGTATGACCGGCACTATGCCGGATTCAACCGTAGATCCAAGGGGATCGATTGGAGTCGGGGGTGGAACGGCCGGCGCATAACCGGTATGGTCGCCTTCAGAACCCGCGGGCCAGAAGGCACGCCAGTGGAAATGGGACAACCAAATATGAGGTGCATGGTGGGGGTCGCACCGGCTCCTGGAAAATCGGAGTGGCGTGGAGCAAAAGGCGAAGGTTGAACCGTGGAGCCAGGCCTTGATTGCCCACACTCCCTCATCTCATTGGATGACTTCGATTGACAGACTGCTTACTCTTTTTGCACTTATGGAACATTACCCGAACACGACTTGGATTGCGATAAGGGACTTGGGCTCCGCGACCGATCCTGGGACCTTCCTCTCAACCAGGATAGAGACTGTCACCGCGTTACACATTGGGCAGCAAGGAGGTTGAGGGAGCGCTTTCTCAAGGCCTTGGGGTGCATGGCGCGGCAGTCCACGAAGGTCATCGCGTCATGGACGAGCTCGAGGCACCAGAGTCAAACTAGGTTCGGGTCCATCACTGACATCTTTCGGTGACAGGCACAGAAGGGCTTGAAGCCTGCCTTCCTAGTTGACATCCTGCCATACCGGAAGAAAAATCTCAAAAGGCTTCAACTAAAAGTCGAAAATGGTCAGTCAAAAATTGACTGGGGGTAGTTCTCTCTGAATCTGTGCTGGCTGGCACGAAAAGAACAGAACTGACATCATCGAACTGGGTTACACCTACCTTCACACATCACTTCTGGTGCCGACGACGCCACACGGAGCTGAACAACGCCATCTACTGGCGCGCAGGGGTACTGCTCACAAAAAGTTTCCAGATCCAGTGTGACAGCTGGGGATTATTCTAAGGTAATGAATCTGCGACTAGAAATCTCTATCCGATTGGACTGTTAGGCAAGCTGAACATGTAGCATGGGTGAATGAGTGGAAGGGTGTGTAGGTTGATGAATAGGGAAGCAGGTAGATGACTAATAAGTGAATTATCAGCTAGGTGAAAGGACTGATGCATGATGAGTTAGTGGAATGCCTGAATAGGTTTCAATCAATCAATCAAGCAGCATTTGGCAGATGGATGAGTGGCTAAATGCATAAGAGTGGATTGCTGTATGAAGGGGTGCATGAATGAGAGAGGATGTCTAAGTGGATAGGTGAGTGAGAGGGAAGAAAGGCAAGTGGATGCCTGAGTGGGTGAATGGCTTGGCTGGATGGGTTGGTGAATGGATTGATCAATATGGAAAATCAGATAGCTAAGTTGGTGGGTGGATGCAAAGATGGACAGATACACAGGTGGGCGTGCAGGTGGTGGGCGTGGATGGATTTATGAATGGATCTATCCGCGGGTCAATATATTGGACACTGGGTCAGTGATGGAATGGAAGTATTGCTTCTCTTTAGTTCTTTTGGAGTGCACTATATATCGGAATCTCGAGGCTCGTATCTGATCAATGGTGGTGCTGGAGGCAGAACAGCTCAGACTCACTCTGGCAGGGGAAGCTAGGGAGACACGGATGCTCCTATCCAGAGTAGCAGTACTGTGGTGACAAGTACAGACCGCAGTTGCACTGGGGTAAAATACAGCACTCCACAGCCACTGACTGGGGTGTTACAGGTAGGTGTTCTTGTTTTTGGACGAAGCAATTCTAGTGGATCCTGCCAGTCGGAGGGGTTAACAGCAAGGAGAAAGGAGATAAGTAGTTCTGTCATCCATGTGGAGATCAACGAAGCAAGCAGCATGGGACATGTACTAGATCAGGATGCCCGTCTCTATTTTCTGCCATCAAACAAGAAAGGCACCAAAAGAGACCCGACGAAGGAAGACTACAGGCATCCTCAGTAACATGTGGTGTGTGTAATCTGTTACCGTGAAGTAGATTCTGAGCTAGTGCTGTTGTCTATGATTTTCCACTAGCCAGAGTTGCATAGCTTATCACGAATCGCCATGGTAATGTTGGCAGGGCATGTTAGTGTTATAGGGACAGTACGAAAGCTACAGAGATAATGTTGTGGACCAGAAATGGCTGTGTGATAGAGGCCTAGAGTCAGGCCTGTATGGTAGGTGTTCGTTCTAGAGCTCCCGTGCTAAACAGGGCCACTGTCAGCGATGTGGGCCACTAATGGTGCTAAATGGCTAGTACTGTAGGATTAGCACTAAATTGCTGGTTTAAACACTGTAGGCACAGAGACAGGAGTACGGGATCACTGCTCTTGTTCCAGATCCATAGATCGATTGTCAGTGCTGTAATGCCACCCGTAATGCCACCCTCAGTTCCATTACAGTAAGACTACTGCAAAGGGTCTGTATCAATACTATATGGTCTGAGGAAGTGTCCTCTTTCTGCATGGTTGCCCCCACTTTTTGCTTTACTGCTGATGTGCTTTGACTGAGTGTGCCCTGGGCTCCTGCTAATCCGGTACCCAGGGCCTATGTTCTTTCCATAAAACTGCATTGAAACCAAGACCCAATTGGCTTCCCTGGCCACAAGTCAGCCCCTGGTAAATGGTACCACAGGTACCCAGGGCACTGTGACCAGGGAAGGCCTCTAATGGCTGCAGCACTTATTGTGCCACCCTTAGAGGCCGTGTACCTTTACACTCACACACTGCCTTTGCAGGCTGTGTGTCTTGGTGCAGAACAAAGTGAAGAGTCGACATGGCACACATCCCTGTGTGCCATGCCTACAAGCCACTGCCCTGGCATAGATCAGTCACCCCTCTAGCTGGGTGCACTATATCAGTGGCGAGGGTACAGGTGCATGAGCCCTGTACCCCTACAGTGTGAAAAGCCCATTTTTAGACATTGTTAAGTGCAGTGCTGCCATTAAGAGTATATGGTGCTGGGATTTTCTCATTACAAACTCCACAACACCATAATGGCTACAGTGAAAACTGAGAAGTTTGGTATCAAACTTCTCAGTACATTAAACCCACACTGATGCCAGTGTGGGATTTAATGAAAAATGCACACAGAGGGCATCTTACAGATGCCCCCTGAAAAACGACCTATCACTAGTGTCCAGGCCAGACATGTTTCTGGACCCTTGGGTCGAGAGCCTGCTGCTCTCGGGGGCCTGAAACAATGCAAATCCTGGGACGAGGGGCTAAACCTCCTCCCCCAGGATGGGCAGGGTCCACGGAGGGAAAGCTTCAAAGGCTTGCCGCCTTTGTGAGCTTCCCCAAGCCACTTGCTGCTTTCAGCAACTGGTTCCCACTGGTTCTAACCCCCACTTTGGGGGGGAGAACCGGCGGGAAAAACAAGTGAGGAAGAGAAGTGTGCCCACCTTTGCCAACTGCACCCCTCAAGTAGGGGAGGCGAGGTGAAGCCCAACTCTCAGACCCCGCCATCTTGCAGATGGGGGACCCAGCCAACCAGGGAGAGGCATATGCCCCCTCCAACTGGAGGGTGGCATCATAGGGGGTGTACCCACCCCAGGGAAGGGACCCATTGGTCCCAACCTTTTACCTACCTGTAAAACCCCTAAATCTAGTATTTAGGGGCACCCGTGAAACTTGCTTCCTCAGACAATAAACCAGAAGAAGAAAAGAAGAAGAAGGACCGAACAGCCGTGTCGAAGCTAACAAGAGGAGGATGCCCACTAACTTGGCCCCAGCCCTACCGGCCTGCCCCCACCTCGGACCTGATCCAGCGAAATCCCTGTGTGTCCTGCAGTCAGAATCCTCGAGAAACCCGGAGGACCTGCCTGCCTTCAATCCTAAAGACTTTGTCTCCCATGAACACCGGATTTGTTCACCAACAGACTCCAGCACCGCAAGGATCCATGAGTCTGCACCACTCTGCACTCAACACATCCACGGCCCGACATCGAGTGCCCAACACCACGAGGAGGTCTCCCCAGCGATCCAGACCCAGGATCCAGTGATCCCTGACCTGCCTCAAGCCTCCAGCCGACGCCTGCAGACTCAAACCGGAAAGTCCCCCCCAACCGCGACCAGGAGCTGGTAAGAAGATCCAACCCTAAAAGGCACCCCTATACCTGATGCCCCACAGCCTTGGGTGGCCCAACCAACGGTGCCTAACCAACCCCCAGCATCCCAACTTACCTCTCCAAGTGACGGTGACACCCAGAAGACCTTCGTCCCCGAGCCTGCAGTGCTTTTGCGAACCGGAGAAACCCCATTGAAAGCTACAGGGCGCCCGACGCCAAAACAGCACTCTGCACTCGGTCGTCCCAGTGCCGCTGAGGGTGCACCTTTTGTGCTGACTTGAACCCCCATTTGCCCTGAGCTTAAGTACAGGAGCTTTGGTCCCACAACCCAGTGGCCTGCTCGTCAGCAGCCACTAACCGGAGGCCCCCTATCCCTCCTTGGATAACAATGGGCCTCAGCACTCCGCACTCGGCCGCCCTAGTACCGCTGAGGGCATAATAAGAGTGCATCCTTGACCCTGGGGGACCCCCGAGTCCAACCCCAGAATACTAACGCCCACAACAAAGTACTTACCTGTTAACCAATAACACTATTTTCCTCCACAGGATAACATGGACTGTTTTTCTGAGAAAAGTTTCTAAGTGTGGAGTTGGAAAATCTAAGACATACTTTTACAGTGCTAAATACCAAAAAAGCTTTTACTCAACTGTTTACAGGAAATGTCCCAGTGCAGTATCCAGGTATACTGCAATGTGTAAGAAAAGTAATCTGCAAAGTAATCTATTGGTCATTTTACTAAAAAGCCTATACAAAGAATATGTACTGTATTTCCAAAGCATTGCATTTTCAGTAACAGTACTGTAATCAAAACAAAGTGCATATAAAATTGCAATCCAAACTGTGTTACAACTGCATTACTACTGTAAAGTATTTATTACTTACCTGTGCCAGGCTTTCTTGGTTCTACAAAATAAAATAACTAAAAGAATATTTTTATACAAAAACAATTGGTCTGAAGTTTAGTCTTTGAGTGTGTGAAATCATTTGCTGACTGTGTACAACAAATGCTTAACACTGTCCTCTGATAAAGCCTTACTGCTCGACCACACTACCACAAATAGAGAGTAAGGTGCTATCTAACTTTACCTCTGCCTACCTTTTGGGTTCCATTGGACTCTGTGCACACTATACCTCACTTTGGTATAGTATATACAGAGCCAGCTTCTTACATATGGCTCGTGTCAGTGTATAGTTTGACTGGCGGGAAGGGGTATGGTAAGGAGTGCCAGTGTTATACAGCTATTTATATAGGAATAGTGCCAACACTAAAGATCATTAGCTGACAGGGGCGGTGCTATATGATCACTGTCATACTGTCAGTGTCATCACTGTATGTCAGACTCGAGGAATCAGTGCTAACAGGCACAGTTATTACTACAAGATAGATGCCATATGGCCATGCTACAGGGTGATATGAATCATTGTTGAATAGGCAAGTTAGTTCAATAGATACAGTGTTACAGGAAGAGGCAGAGGGTCTGTGCAATGGGGCGAATTTCAATGTTATGCAGAAGTGGTAGAGGAACTGGGCTCTATAGGGCTAATGTCAGTGCTATGGAGTCAGGTACAGTGCTTCAGGATCAGGCTATAACATTAATTACATAAACCTGCTGCCAGTGAATAGCCCAAGTGACCTACTGCTGTGCCTTTAAGGGTCAGCTCTTGGCCACATCCCTGGTGGTAATACACAGCGTGAGCAGTTATAAGTGCTCCTAAAGCTGAGTAGAGGAGGCCCGCCTAAGGCTCAGACATTGACTGCTGAGAGAGGGATCTCCTACCACCTGCACCTCAGCTCAAAGGGCTTTAAAAATGGCTGTTTAAGACCCAGAGGACACACCCAGGCAGGCTGTGACAGCTTCCATTGGCCTTGTTAAATGGTAAAAATTGTATTCTGTTAACTTAGCCTCTGTTGTTCGCCATTTTGCCTGCCAGCCCCATTTTGGGTTTCTACAGGGACTTTCTAAGTTAGAAATTGTGTGCTCACTGAAAGCTGGTCATACTGATAACGTTTGCGTGTCAGAGTAAGCTGCCCTACCCTGCCTAAAGGCCTTCGTGCACAGATGTTTAAACTGTTAGCCCACCAACACCTGTAACCTCCCTTGCTTATCTGTAAAAGTGACGTGTGTAGGGGTTTATCAGGATTGTACAGTACAGCATGTATGCATTGTGTAAGGGGGTTGTGTAAGCTTTAAGTAAAAATGCTCTAAGAGGGTTATGTAAAGTAATAATAATAATCCACATTTGTAAAGCACAAACAATTACCTGTAAGGGTCTCTAGGCGCTGGGGGCTGTCGGGAAGATTAAGCAAGCTATTGCCCAGAGTCACATGGTGCTGGGCTAATCTGCCGCCGGGGATCAAACTGTGATCCCCAGATTCCGGAGTCAGTCGCCGTGGCCGCGGCGCCACACCTCTTCCCTTATGATGTAAGCATGACTAAGGGGTTTTCCAATGAACTCCTATGGTACCAAGATTGTATAAAAGGCCAACCTCAAACAGTTCTAGGTTGTACCCTCTCTGGCACTTGTAAGTGTCTGTATGATGGAGCCATCTCATGAGCTATAATAAACTTGTGCTTTGTCCAACTCCAGTGTCGATCCTCATTTATTGAACCCGTAGGCAGAAGGGTGTCCCTGCACCGGTGAGACTGATAAGAATCTCATTTCTACAAGTGGCGCCCACTGTAGGGCCCCATTGGGGGGCATAGCTGGCCCAGAAGGAGGTCGTTTCGACAGGACAGAAACACTGAAGGGGCGCCCCACAGACTGATACTTGCTCTCGCGGCCAAGGTGATTTTCAGCTTATCGACCTGACCTTTGTGGCGGCTGTGTTTCTCAACTGGGGCTCTTCGGTTGGCATTTTGGAGGTGATCTATTGATCCAAGGATCAGCCGGTGGGAGTCGGAGTACTGCGATCAGGTAGGATCTAATTGGTTGTCTTTTTGGGGTTTTTGTTTGAAAAAGTAGTTTGCAAATGTCAATTGACAGGTAATGTGAGAATTTTTTCTCATATTTTGGTTTTGGTATAAGAGTCTCTTAATGCTATAGTTAAGAAGTATTTGGTAAACATGCCTGTTTTGAGCACACTTCGTGCATTATGTTGTTGCTGCAGCAGGAAATCTGTTTTTAGAGGAAAGACAGCCTTCGCCTTTAGAAGGCACTCCGAATTATGAAATGTATATTAAATACGGTATTTTTCCCATACTGTTTAGTGCATTATGGAACAAATACACAAAGGCCGATGCTAGTTTACAGTGGCCACTTCATGGTACCTTTGATTCAAATAAATTGCAATATATAGAGGAACAACTTTAAAAAAAGAAAAGTAGGCAGAGTATGTTTGATGCTTTAGGATTATGGAATAAATATGTTAAACAGAAACAAATTAAAGAAGAGAAGAATAGGAAGAAAGCTGAGGAGCAGACTATCGTGCAGAAGATTAAAGCGCTCCAAATAAAAATGCAAGAAGAAAGTGTAGAGTGATGAGAGACGATTTAAACTTCAATTGCAGAAAGCATATGTGAATAAGGAAGAAGCAGGACTTAAGGGTTTAGAAGAGGAGGATTCAGAATTAGAAGAAATGTTTTGTAGACCTGGCCCGTCTCCTTATGCGCCAAATCCCGTCCCGACGGCACCTCCTCAGTTACCTCCAGTAGTTCAAATGTATCCTCCATTGCCTGCTGCCTCTGCTGCTACCCCTGTTCTTGATAGGAAGACTGTAGTTCGTACACCCCCAACTCCAAAACGACGTCATAGATCTATCCTTACGGAGGAGGACAAAGTGGTATTATTGGTTAGGGCTTGTGAATGGTTCCGGGATGACGATATACGATTGGATGAGGTCTGTACGACTTTGACACAATACCCACAAATGACTCAACAGTATGTTGTAGGGGAAATGGCTAATGCATTAATAGAGGACTGGAGGACTAATATGAATGAGGAAGCTCCTCGAGAATTAATTAGGATATGTAAAAAGACAAATGAAGGAGCGCTGACCGCTGCTCCCTTAAAAGTAGCAGTACAAGAAATATTTACTCAAAAAAGAAAACTTAAGAGGCTCATGTCAGCCTCGACTAAAGTTTTTCCTATGCCAGAAGCAACCCCCGTGTTTCAAGCAGCTGTAGGTGACGGTCAGGGTGTTAAAGCGGCTGGGTTCCGGTTCCAATGGATTTATTCCCCTTGGAAGCGATCAGATGTATTGGCCCTTAAAACCTCTTTGCCTGACCCTCGAAAAAACCTGAGTGCAATTTATGATAAATTGAATGCTGCCGTAACTTCTTGTGTTATGACTTTAGTTGATATTGATATGTTTTTTGAATTGATATTGCCCCCTGACCTTTGGAGTATGGTCCACAAACAGGACCATGCGGCATTTGGTGGTACTTGGGCGCAATTACAAGCAGCAGATATTGATAGTTAAGTGGGACAGAAACCACCACAGCTTATATTAGATTTACCGGGTCACATCATTACTTATTTGAAGGAGATAGCGCAACCAAAGAAAATATCATGGGTGAAATTGGTAGCCTGCAAACAAAGGAAAGATGGGTTGGTTCCTGATTTTTTCACAAGGTTTGAAACGACGTTTCATGATTATAGTGGTCACGACACAACTTCTGATACACGTCAACATTTATTTGTGGATACATTTTTATCTAACTTGTTACCTGAAATTTCACAGAAATTAAAAGTAGCTGAAAGTACGTGGGCTTCCTCTGCCCCGACAAAGATTTTGGATATGGCCCAGTATTATGAGAATTAAGTAAATCAAGAAAGGGAAAAAAAATAGGGAAAAAATAAGGAATTGAAAACTAAAATGTTATTGAACCAGGTTTACAGGCCACAGAGAGGTAGAGGTCGTGGAGTATTTAGAGCTGACCTCTCAAGGAGGAATATTCCAGACTCTCGGGCATTCAGTCTATTGGGTCGAAATCAATGTGAATATTGTAAACAGGACGGACATTGGCGATCTGAATGTCCATTGCTTCACGCACAAGGTAGAGGTACTGGACGGGGAGTGCAAAGGGGTCCTCAACAGCGACCCGGTCCTAGTGATAGGCAAATATATTTTGACAATCCTGTCCCGATGAAAGCCTATTATGCAGATGATTTCAGTGCCTCTGATGCCAAGGGTATGCACTTGAACTAGGACAGCATAGGACAAGGGGAGGGATCGGTTTCCAAACCAAAAGATCAGACAGGCCCATATGTTACTGCTGAAATATTGGGGACCTCGCAGAAGTTTCTGGTGGATACTGGGGCTACACAAAGTGCGCTTTCTAAAAAACAGATCCCTGGGACTCCCTTGTCTGGCCATAATAACCTGCCCATAGGCTTTGCTGGAAAGCCTATTCCTCAGTCCCGTGTCTGAACCCCTGGATCTTACTATTTGACCATTTACTGTCCAGTCACCGTTCCTTCTTGCACCAAATTGTCCTGATAATCTGCTAGATCTCCACTTACTCAAACATTTCCATGCACGCATCTATTGTTCACTGGATGGTGTATATGTTACGTTTGGTAAGCCGATACGTAATAGGCAGGATGGCAGTATGTTATTGATGACGTCTCACATGCATTGTCCACTGTCACGCCTTCTGTTTGGGCGGAGGGTGACACTGATGTAGGTTTATTGTCTATTGAACCTGTGCATATTCAGGTTAAACAGAATGCTGTCTTGCCTCGTATACCTCAGTATTAAATATCTCAGGAAGGCGAAAGCGCCTTAGTTCAGATTATAGAGGATCTTATTGTATAAGGAGTAGTGGAAGAGACTGATAGCAATGTTTGTAACAGCCCTATTCTGCCTGTTTTGAAGCGTTCTATTTCTGAAGATAAGGAAAAAAGTTTATCGATTCGTAATTGATTTGCATGAAATCAATAAAATAGTTGTGCCACAGTTTCCCATAGTTCCAGATATTACTACTTTATTGACAATGATTCCAGCCACCGCTTCTGTTTTTTCGGTCATAGACCTTAAAAATGCGTTCTTTTCCATTCCCATTGCACCCGCTAGTAGGTGTTTGTTTGGTTTTTCTATGAAAGGGCGATCATTCCAATTCTGTTGTGCTCCTCAGGGATATACAGAAAGTCAGAGCATTTATAGTCAGGCCCTTAAACGTCAACTTGATACCTTGCAGTTACCCCCAGGGACTTCATTGTTACAATATGTGGATGATCTTCTGATAGCTGCCCACACCACTGAATTGAGTATTGAGGCTACTTTGCTCTTATTGACTCACCTTGCGAAATTGGGGCACAAAGTATCGAGAAATAAGTTGCAGTTTTGTCGACCAGAGGTTACCTATTTAATGAACCTCATTTTATTGCACAGGTTATCAAATTAATATCTGAAAGTTTGGGTATACGTCAGAAATTTCATGCTGCTAATCACCCACAATCTGCTGGTTTGGTGGAAGGCTATAGTGAGACTTTGAAACTTAAATTAGCTAAGGTGCAGGCCTCGACAGGGCTTAAATGGCCTGATGCTTTGCCATTAGCCCTTATGTCCACCCGAGCAGTGGCACATAGCAAGTCTGGCCTCACACGATATGAAGTGGTATTTGGGAGGCCAATGAATGTATAGGGTCCCTCACGTCCTAGGCAAATGAGAGAACTTGAGTATCCTATTTTGTTAGATTACAGGAAGGAACTTACAGACAATCTCTCTTTGAATCATCAACAGGTGCGAGACTCACTTCCTGACAATTCTGAAGGTCCTGGGCATTCGTTACGACCCGGCGATTGGGTCCTCACGAATAATTTTCTGCGCTCGAAGAACTTGGAGGTTCATTGGCAGGGGCCGGAACAGGTCCTCTTGGCGACACGAACAGCAGTCCGAGTTACGAACAGAAGGAATTGGGTCCACGGCTTGCACTGCAAGAAAGTGCCAGCCGATTTGACTCAAATTACAGAATCTGAGAATGCAGGAATTGCACACAAGATTCTCAGCAACGAAGAAAAGACGGATCATTATTTTACCACACCTGAAGAATTGCTTTTAACTGATCAAATGACAGCTGGAAGAGCGAGAGGTACAATCTGAGAATTCGTGTTATCCACTGAGCGAAGGCGGTGAAAAGAGGGTGCGGCGAGTCTGGTCCGGTTAGAGGGCCTACTTGGCAGGAGACTCTGTTCTGCAGAAGCGGCCGAACTAGGTTTGGTGCGGTTTGTGGCATGTATAATCCTGAATTCGTGGAAGAAGCCTCATTTTTGAACTACGAATTGATTTGTGGTAATAAAATCATTCGTCCTACAGTTTTTGAATGGAGAGAATTCGAGGGGTTTTGGTGCAGAGAACCCCTGACACTATCCGAGTTCTTATTAACTTACTTTGCCCAGGACTGGAAGTAGAGTCAGAACTTTCCACTTCTTGGCCCAGGAACCCGGTCAGAAGCAAAATAGTGATCGTTTGTCTTGGCCCAGAGCTTCAGTTCCCTGACTTTTCCCCGACAGGTTTTTATAGGGGACCCAAATTGCATCCTTTGAAAGAGGCAGGATATCTAACGATCCTTGAAGCTATAGGGGACAAATTAGTAGACGGTTTTTCTTGAGTACCTGTTACATGGATTTCTTTGCTATCGTCGAGCCTTTAACGCCAAATCCCGTCCCGACGGCACCTCCTCAGTTACCTCCAGTAGTTCAAATGTATCCTCCATTGCCTGCTGCCTCTGCTGCTACCCCTGTTCTTGATAGGAAGACTGTAGTTCGTACACCCCCAACTCCAAAACGACGTCATAGATCTATCCTTACGGAGGAGGACAAAGTGGTATTATTGGTTAGGGCTTGTGAATGGTTCCGGGATGACGATATACGATTGGATGAGGTCTGTACGACTTTGACACAATACCCACAAATGACTCAACAGTATGTTGTAGGGGAAATGGCTAATGCATTAATAGAGGACTGGAGGACTAATATGAATGAGGAAGCTCCTCGAGAATTAATTAGGGTATGTAAAAAGACAAATGAAGGAGCGCTGACCGCTGCTCCCTTAAAAGTAGCAGTACAAGAAATATTTACTCAAAAAAGAAAACTTAAGAGGCTCATGTCAGCCTCGACTAAAGTTTTTCCTATGCCAGAAGCAACCCCCGTGTTTCAAGCAGCTGTAGGTGACGGTCAGGGTGTTAAAGCGGCTGGGTTCCGGTTCCAATGGATTTATTCCCCTTGGAAGCGATCAGATGTATTGGCCCTTAAAACCTCTTTGCCTGACCCTCGAAAAAACCTGAGTGCAATTTATGATAAATTGAATGCTGCCGTAACTTCTTGTGTTATGACTTTAGTTGATATTGATATGTTTTTTGAATTGATATTGCCCCCTGACCTTTGGAGTATGGTCCACAAACAGGACCATGCGGCATTTGGTGGTACTTGGGCGCAATTACAAGCAGCAGATATTGATAGTTAAGTGGGACAGAAACCACCACAGCTTATATTAGATTTACCGGGTCACATCATTACTTATTTGAAGGAGATAGCGCAACCAAAGAAAATATCATGGGTGAAATTGGTAGCCTGCAAACAAAGGAAAGATGGGTTGGTTCCTGATTTTTTCACAAGGTTTGAAACGACGTTTCATGATTATAGTGGTCACGACACAACTTCTGATACACGTCAACATTTATTTGTGGATACATTTTTATCTAACTTGTTACCTGAAATTTCACAGAAATTAAAAGTAGCTGAAAGTACGTGGGCTTCCTCTGCCCCGACAAAGATTTTGGATATGGCCCAGTATTATGAGAATTAAGTAAATCAAGAAAGGGAAAAAAAATAGGGAAAAAATAAGGAATTGAAAACTAAAATGTTATTGAACCAGGTTTACAGGCCACAGAGAGGTAGAGGTCGTGGAGTATTTAGAGCTGACCTCTCAAGGAGGAATATTCCAGACTCTCGGGCATTCAGTCTATTGGGTCGAAGTCTTGGCCCAGAGCTTCAGTTCCCTGACTTTTCCCCGACAGGTTTTTATAGGGGACCCAAATTGCATCCTTTGAAAGAGGCAGGATATCTAACGATCCTTGAAGCTATAGGGGACAAATTAGTAGACGGTTTTTCTTGAGTACCTGTTACATGGATTTCTTTGCTATCGTCGAGCCTTTAACGATGTTTTCCTTTTTTAGTTTGGACTTTGTTGAGGTGAACAAGTGTTGTTTGATTTAAGTATTTGTTTTTTCTTTGAAACTCCTCATTGACTGATATATGCATTGGACATAAACTATAGACTCTTTTGAAAAAAGAACATTTTGTGCAACGTTTTTAAGAGTCGATACAATTAAGAACATTGTTGGTTTTTGGTTGTTAAATATGGAAGAAGAACACCAGGATATTCAAAACTTCACGTCAAGAAAGAAGAAATGAAAACGGATGTCTATTTACTTAGCAGCAACTTTAATAAGTGTTATAGCTTGGTTTTTACATGAGAAATATCCTGTGCACATGTTTGTACCACCAACACCCACACCATCTGAACTAATTTACCATTTTACACTGTCACCGTTAGATGTAAGGCATAGACTCTCTTACAAGAATAATTCATTTATTCGAATGCTACATTACACTCATAGCATTACTAATATTTCTATCTGTTGGGTTTGCGGATTGTTAACAGCACACCAGGGTGCAGGGGGAACTCCTCTTATCCCGCTCCCATTCTCCCACAAAAGGGTCTTGTCGTGCTTGGTTTGCACTTTTGTGGGCTTCACAAATTAGAGGTGTTTATAATGCTGATGTAGGGGGTCTTAATAAAAAAATTTAATAAAGTATGTTATCCAGACAAAGATGGGTGACCCGCAAGCAAAGGGAACAGTCTGGGAAATGGAGGAATATGCTAGAGATACCCCTGGTACGAGATAGGTCTTTACAATGACACGGACTAAATTAGAGAAAGGATTCCCATTATAACAGTAACAGACACACGAGCTCCCCTATGTGTAAAAAGGTTTGGTACCATTTTTGTAGGAAATAGTGATTGTGACACTGTATTGACTATAATAGGTCCGACCCTTAGTAGTTTTCTAGCATCCCATAATACATAATTTATTTGTGGGAATAAGGGTTATTTCTATCTATCTCCAGGATGTTCAGGGATATGTTATGTATCTTTCCTCCTCCCCTCTGTTTATTTAGCTCCAGCTTCTTATCATAAGACTGGACTATCGTCCCCTAATCCTTTATTAGTACGGACAAAGAGAATGATAGATATTAAAGCAGTGGATCAGACTGATACCTCATTGCAAGAATATGTTGACGTAAATCTGGGTATGTTCTTCTTTGTTGGGCCACCCCTCAACAGTAGGAACATACGGAGCCTCACTAGAGTAGTTGAAGCAGTAGTTAATCAGACTACCACAGCTCTAGGTAACATCATTGAGGAACTCCAGGCTGCAAGACTTGTAGTTTTGCAGAACCGTATGGTTCTAGATGTCATTCTTGCAGATCGTGGAGGTGCATGCCGAATCATCGGTGCCAGTTGCTGTGTTTATATACCAGACAACGCTCCTACCATTTATCAGGCTATTTCTAAATTACATAAGATAGCGGCTGAGATACACCAAGACACTGGGACATGGACCTGGTCTAATTGGTTTTGGAACATTGTTTTGTCATGGGGATGGAAATTACTTCTTATAGAAGCCTGTATAGTAGGAGCTATTCTAGGATGTTGCCTTTGTATTCAATGTATGCCTATTATATGCCCCCTCTGTACTTCTTTATGCATGTCATGTATCCCTAAGAAAGAGAATATTGTTGATGTTAATAAGCAGCTTATGCTTCAGCAACAAATAGATGAATTTATGAAAATAGATACAGAAAGCTTAAACGATGCAGATAGAGCATCTTCGACTGTTGCAGTATGATGTTGATTTAGAGTTTTTTTTACTCTTCATGTATTTGAAAAGATTTTATATATATATATGTTTGAATATACTCTTGAGTGGGCAAAATGTATTTAGCAGAGGCTAAAAGGAGGGACTGTTAAACTGTAAAAATTGTATTATGTTAACTCAGCCTCTGCTCTTCGCCATTTTGCCGGCAAGCCCCATTTTGTGTTTCTATGGGGACTTTCTAAGTTAGAAATTGTGTGCTCACTGAAAGCTGGTCATACTGATAACGTTCATGTGTCAGAGTAAGCTGCCCTGCCGTGCCGAAAGGCCTACGTGCACAGATGTTTAAACTGCTAGCCCACCAACGCCTGTAACCTCCCTTGCTTATCTGTGTAAGTGACGTGGATAGGGGTTTATCAGGATTGTACAGTACAGCATAGCATGTAGGTGTTGTGTAAGCGTTATGTAAAAATGCTCTGAGAGGGTTATCTAAAGTATGATGTAACCATGACTAAGGGGTTTTCCAATGAACTCCTATGGTACCAAGATTGTATAAAAGGCCAATCTCAAACTGTTCTAGGTTGTTCCCTCTCAGGCACTTGTAAGTGTCTGTATGACGGAGCCATCTCATGAGATACAATAAACCTGTGTTTTGTCCCAATCCAGTGTCAATCCTCATTTATTGAACTTGTAGACAGAAGGGTGTCCCTGCACCTGTGAGACTGATAAGAATCTCATTTCTACAGCCTGGAGATAGCCACGGCTTTACCCCCCTGCACCACCTAAAAACAACACCAGCTGCCATTAGGCACACATGCCAGGGTCATAAAGTAGAGAAAGCAGTGCCTCTAACCCTTCATGACTAGTTCTGTACAGGTGGCAGCAGTGTCGGCTGTCAAGGTACTCGGTCACACACACCTGGCCAATGAGAAGCCTTGGAGTCCTAATCCTGGAAGAGAAGTAAGTCTCTGATGCAGGGAAGGACTGGGATAATACAAGGTGTCTTTCTTTTCCATGGGATGGGCTAAGAACTTTATCTTCTCAGGTACTGAGAAATGTTCTCTGAGGTAGTCTGTTCAAAAGTACCATTTACCTATCACTGTGTCAGAAACGAAGAGTCACTATAGCCTGATAGGCAGGTCAACAGAGTACAGGGAGGGCAGAGCGAGCCTGTATGAATCAAACTATTTTACAGAAAATTCACATTAGGGTGATCCTGGCATAGCATGGTGCATGTCCTTTGCACATTGTGACTCCATTTTTTTTTATTTTTATTGTTTTCGTATAAACAAAACAGCAAGACACTTGATTAGACAGTTTGCACACATCGTTAAACAGAACATCAACCCAGTCTACAGCCATGTTAATGAAATTAATCCTACACAATTTTACATAATTGATGGTGGTACCCCCTGATCCCGTCCCCGTGTCCCCTCCTTCAGTCTGAGTCAGAGGTATCATCGTCCGGCAATGGCGGCGGGGTGCACACTCCCCCTCTAAATTCATTCCAGGCCCCCCACACCTTGTCCCATTTCTGGGGGCATCCCCGCCTGATGAATGCAGATCGCTCAGCCAACATTGCTGCGTCCATGTCCCTTCCCCATGCAGTCAGTGAGGGCACCTCCGCCGCCCCCCATTTTTGGGCTATGTTTCTTTTAGCTGTCATTATTCCCAGTGTAGCCCAGCTCTGGGCCTGGCGGTTGAGATCATTAGGTTCCCACACGTTTAGCAGACAGCGCCTGGGCTCTGGCACCAACGACACCCCACACGCCTGCGACATTGTCCGCATTACCCGCCTCCAGAAGTCTTGAATTACGGGGCAATCCCAAATGGTGTGGAAAAAGGTTCCCCTCTCCCCGCAGCCTCGCAGACAGAAGGGATGCACCGCTCTGCCCATTTTGTGTAATAAGTCCCTGGTGTAATACGAACGATGTAGGATCCGGAGCTGCACCAGCCTTAGCCTCGAGGGGATACCCGCCTCCCGAGGCGAGGCCAACACCTCTCGCCATTCCGGGTCATCAAACTCGCCGACATCACCGGCCCACTTCTCCCGCAACGGCACCACTGGGTCTGGCAGCTCATTGTGACTCCATTTTTGACATCATTGTCACTTACCCTGACATAATGGTAATGGAAATTTTTATCACTTGATAATAAACAAGTACGAAAAGCAGAAAATGTCAATGTGTGACAGTAATGTGCCCGATTGGTGAAAATGGAAAGCAGCTACTCAAGAACTAAACTTGCTGTACTCTAAACAAAAAGCAGGCATTTTGGAACACAAATTATGTTTTTTCCAAGAAAACATCAAGTTTTTGTTTGGGGCAGTGGGCCTATTTATCCAAAATAATGTTTGTTTTTTATAGCACTAGGTGGGCGTTTTCAGAAATAGGCAAGCTCATCATATAGGAGCAAAACTACAGCTGTTATTTCATGATTTATGGAGTTTTCTTTCATGATCAATTTTGATAATACTTTATATGATATTATAACTACTACAGTCTGAGGCATGAACATGTAAGATTGGTGTAACTTGTCTGATCTTCTAAGAACTCTTTAAATTGTATAAGATTGTCTAGTCTTCTTATACACATTCTTTGATTTTGAGATCAGTATAACATTGAACTTTTACGCCACTCCCTTGGTCACTATTTACTAAATTCAAACTCTTCTCTATTTGATTTGAGAAAAATATCATAAAAGAAGTACAATAAAATTCCACCTTCACAAAAAAAACTACAATTAAAGCAACCATGAAGTTTAAAAGTTAAAAGATTCAGTGTGAATCACTAAAATACAATTCACATGTTTATACTACGCACACTTTAAATTATTTCAATTCAGCTTATGTCGGTGCAGCAAAGACAAAGGTTTGAGCCCTTAAAATCGTTAAATTAAATACAATAAAATACACACAAAATATAAACCTACCATAAAAATAATTCAAATAATGAAGCAGTCACTGGCATTATGGAATAACTAAGATCCAGACAGCACCTAGCGTGATCAAGGGATGTTTTAGTGTACCCTTAGCATAGCCTTCCATCGACTTCCTATTTCTTTCTTACTGATGTTTTAAGGAAGGAACAGACTTTGTAACATACATCCTGGCTACCTAGGAGCTGCAGGTAGAAAAACACGTCCCTACACTTCTGAAACTCTTTGGACTTTAAAATTAGAAAAACATAAAAAAGGGTCTGTAAAATCTACAAAAAAACAAAGTGCATCAAGGATTGTACAGACAACCCAACAAAAAGAAAAGCAGACGTGCTAACGCCCGAGTAACTAGGGTTCTCTGAGAAGATCAAAAGATGCCACACCTATGCCTGCCCTAAAACGGAAGAAGAGCGATTGATCCCAGCATGAGAGTTTCAGGGAAAAATAAAGCACTAGCTCCACAGAAGCAAAAACATGACGGAACCTCTGAGGGAGCTTTTACTGAGATCCCAGCTCAATCCTTGTGAAAAACACAATTTGTGAAAACAAGACTTAACAGTCATCTTATCAGACTTGATAAAAGTGACCGGTGCAGAGTAAATCACGCAGATTCAATTAGTGAGAGGGCATGCAAAAATATTTCAACCAGGGGATGGAAAGACCCCTGTCTAATTTAAAGACAGTCTAGAATGATCTCCCTATTTAGACTCACTTCAGCATTGGACCACACACTAATCCAAAGCAACAGTGGGATCAACTTAGCAATATCAGAAACATAGCGTAGATTCAGCTCCGAATGTAAAATAGAATCAGAGCTTGAAGGAAGGAGATGAAAGAGTCGCCTACATATGCGATTTTCCTCTATCTGCAAAGAGGAAGTGTTATGATACCCCCAAACTCCTGCACCATACAAAGCTGCAGGGACGCACTGCAAGTTATATATTTTAATGTAGAGATATAATCACACTTGTCTGGGGTCTGAGGTAGATTAAAAATAGCACTGGATGCCCTGCTTGCGAGGTGTTGACCTGTGGCTGCTAGGAACCTGCCGAGTGGAAGACAACACCAAGATAGCTGAAGTTACTCACACTACTCAGAGATTGGCCACTAAATGACAAAGTGGAGATTTGTTTCCTACCAGGACCACACACCTTAATGTAGAATTTCCCAAAATTAGTGGTCACATCTAAACTTCTCATAAAAGATCCAAAGGACTTCACTAATGTAAGCAAAGCTCTCGGGATCCTAGCCATAAAAAAAGCGTTGTGGGCATAAAGTTACGCTGGGACAGACCAATTAAGAATTCGCTGAACGTCACTGGTAGCATTGGTCAGATGGGAACTCAATTTATTGAAGTAAATAACATTCAATAAAAGTGCCAAAATGCACTCTTGACGCACCCCTCTGACCAAGGAAAAGGTATCAGAAGTTTCCCCTGCCGAACCATAACGCACTTTTGCCGCCAGATTCTCATGAAGGTTATTCAGAAAGTTCACCAAGGCAACTTCAACACCCAAATCCAACAGTGTCAGCCATAACTCTGTCCTATTTACACAATTGAATACTGTAGATAGGTCCATGAAGGCTAGGTACAGGAAGAAGTATCTGGCGATAATATACTTGCCCATAATCAAGTGCAGACTCAGGCTCTGTTCGACCGTACCCAGGACCCAGGCCTGACCGAAAACCATATTGGTGTGGGAATAGGATGTTATTTAGGCTTGCTCGAGACCTTAGGTGATCAAAAATCACCCTTTCTAGAATCTGGACGGTGCTGTCAATAAGGGAGATCAGGTTGTAACATTTAGGCAATCTCCTTTTTTGAAAATCGGTACTATAATCAAGAGAGTCCAGGAACAAGGGATCTTACTACACAGAGAATTATTAAATAGATTTATAAGCAAAGGGCCCATAGATCAATATTGCACTTAATGAGGTTCTTAGGCACCCGATCAGGCCCTGGGGCTTTGCTCTCCAGAGACCTCCACCCCAGGCTACGTCTTATGGCATCCTTCACTTCAAGTAAGATGGTTGACAAGGAAAGTGAGTTACCCAAAATAGCCCAAAGACGGTCCCCATGAGACTTTTCTTCTGCTGCAAGATAAATGGAACTAAAGTGCTTAACCCAATGTGAACCAGCTACACTGTGGGACAAGAGTGGATCAGCCAGAGAATCTCTCTGTCTAAGCTTACTGACAATATCCCAACATACTATTGTTTCTCATTGCTGGAACTTCCAGTTGTTACCAGTCACTTCTGTTCAGGGCTTCCTTCCTGTGCTTCAGGGAACTTTTATAAAATTTCCAAGCCACAAAGACCTCACTAGAATATTTTGGATTTGCAGAAAGGCCTTTCGTTAAGCGACGGTTTGCGGCAGAACAGTGCTGGTCAAACCAACGTGGACAGTCTAGAACTTGCTGAATTGGCTTCAACAGATGGTTTTGAATGCAAACACAAACGTTCATAATGGGCTAACATGGCTTCCCTACTCCCCTCTGCCAGGCAGCCATTGAATAAAGTCTGGCGGTTCATTAAAAGCTGGCTAAAGGTGGTCCAATGTTCCTTTAAAAATCAGACAAGTCTAAGACCGTCATTTATGTTTTGGGTGACCTCTATAGATACCTCAGGGGTTTGACCTTCCGCATGGGAAAGTGCCCTACTACAGTGAGCGAGTTGTGACCCCCCCCCCACTCAGTCTTTGTTACAAAGCCCTATGAGAACCACTGGAGGAAGTCCTTGGTAATAGATACATAATCAATAATTGAGGCCCGTCCACACCCTCCAAAGGAGGGCAAAGTAGGACCATCTTCCTTGAACAGATGGACCATATCTACAAAGTTGTGTTCAGCTAAAAAAAACCACTCAACTCTTTCCTTCTGTTATCTGGGAGACCCTCGTAGCTTTCAAGACCCGCTATACCCAGCTCCTCAGAATTAAACCTTTTGCTTCTAGGCTTTTTTCCTACCAGTTAGAAGCCTTTTTGTAGCTATTTCTGGTAGTTTGCGCTTAGGCCTCCATCACTTTTTGTCCACATAAGCTATCAATGCCAAATTTATATATTTTTTCCAACATCCTGTAGATTCTAAAGATAACCAAGGTTTGTGGCTTCTCCATGAAGAGACCGAGAAAATAGCCAAAATATAGCTAATTTGTTAGTTTTTGGGGGGGGAAATACGACAAAATTGCTCATGAAAAAAGTGTCTGTTTTTTTCATAAAAATTGCATCAACGAACGGTTTGATGTGCTAAATGCACCATCTTCCCAGCTTTCAGAAACATCCAGGTAAATCCAAAAAAAGAAAAAGTTTTTACCACAGTATTGGCATTTTTCAAAGAGGTAGCCCATTTTTCCTATTTTTTGTGATTTCAACCTATTTCCAGTTTGTGGTGCAAATCAGTATGAAACCCATAGGTGATCCAGGAAAACTATATATTTCTGAAAAGTAGACAAGCTTCTGAATTAAGCAAGGGGTCATATCTGTAGATCCCTCAAGATTTTCCCCCCCAAAAGAACCAGTGAAATAAAGAAATATTAAAAACGATTGTGACAATGTTTTCATTTGTGACTTTTTGTTACAATGGCCGATTTACAAAAGCAATGTATCATTAAGTTTGACTAGACCCTTTTGGTTGTCTGTATATAAAGGGTTTGTAGGTTCTCCAAGAACTCAAGGTTTCTAGACCCAACAACTGAGCTGCAGCATGCAATGTTTTTTATTGTGTGCGGAGCATAAACCAATTCATATGGTGAAATATGTAGAGTGAAAATAGGTATCAAGGTAACCTATGTATTTCTCAAAAGGGCGCAAGATATGGAATTCAGAAGCAGTGTTTATTTGTACATCTCTGAATTTGTGGGTACTCGTACAAGCATATGATTTTGAGGGTATTTTTCAAAATGGCTTCTTTCTTACAGCACTAGATAACATTTGGAAGGCACAAATCCAACAAAATACAATTTGTAATAATAAATATCCAACTATTCTATGTTCCCACATGTCTTCTGATCAAATTAGTACATACCTTGTGCGGGTAGGTCTAGTGCCCGTGACAGAAAATGGCCTAAAAAACAACATGGATACATCACATTTTTCCACTCGAAGCTGACCCATTTTTTGCAAAGTGGGTAACTTCATTTTGGGCCCTAGCTCAGCCGCCACCTTTGGAAACGTAGCAAAGCTGTACATTTTTTAAAACTAGACACCTAGGGAAGGGCTGACTTGCATGGCTTTCACCAGGTTGCTTTACCCAGAACTCACCGCAAACCTCAAATTTTGACTAAAAAGCACATTTTTCTCACGTTTCTGAGATGAAAAGTTCTGCAAACTACTGGGAGTCCCACACTTCCTTCCACCCTGCATTCCCCTAAGTCTTCTGATAAAAATGGTACCTCAATTGTGTGGGTAGTCCTAATGCCTGCGACAGGAAACATCCCAAAATGCAAAATGGATACATCACATTTGTCCACTCAAAACTGACCTGCTTTTTGCAAAGTGGGTAGCTGTGGATTTCGGGCCATAGCTCAGCCGGCACCTAGGGAAACCTAGCAAACCTGTACATTTTTTAAAACTAGACACCTAGGGGAATCCAGGATGGGGTGACGTGCATGGCTCTTACCAGGTTGTTTTACCCAGATTCTCTTGCAAACCTCAAACTTTGACTAAAAAACAAATTTTCCTCACATTTCTGTAATAGAAAGTTCTGGAATGCACGGGGAGCTATAAACTTCCTTCCACCCAGCATTCTACGAAGTCTTCTGATATGGGGGTGGAGGCCAGTTCGATGCCTGGATGGATCGCCCTATTTTTTTTTGCATAGTGAACAAACATAATATTGCAATGGAATCAATATGCTAGATTTTACAAAATTAGATAATAGGGGACGCCAAGGCAAAGTGAAACCCACTTATGGCCCTATTAAAAACTCTCTGGTGTCTAGTGGGCTCTTTGCACCCCCTAGGGGGCCAATTGGAGGAAGACACCGCCAACCTGTCCCTGACTGGGACAGAAAGACTGCTGGAGGTAACATGGGTGGGTGGGGATAGGCCCTATGCCTGGATCCTCTGCTTTCCAATGACAACTTCCCTGTCTGAATCAGTGCTCAGGGGGCTGAGATATGCCCCCGAGCACCGATGCAGTGAAAATTAAATTAGCAGATTGGCTCATTTCCCTTTCAATTTAATGACGTCAGCGTGCCATGTGAGCAGATTGTCATTACACAGGAAACAAATGTTGCAGGCTGTTGGGGAAGCTCTTCCACAGCTCCTGAGGCTAAAATTAATAAAAGGAAATCCTTCTGGTGCGAGCACCAGAGGGATTTCCTGCCTCAAGTGAGAGGACGGCACAGAGCAGTCTTTGGCACACGACGTAAGGAGCCGTCCTCCGTACATAAGTGGTTTACCATTAGTTTAGCATTATAGTTCCCACAAAGAAGAAAATTCGGTTGGGATATGGCCCCTATCCGTACTGATTTCAAACCGGTTAGAAAACAGAACAGCTACTTAATAGAACAAGCATTGGCATAGCCAATAGGTCTCGCTTTTGGGACTTTATAAGTATTTAGTTATGCAGCACAATATCCTTGGTGCAACAACATCAACTGTTGCATGGCTAAACACTTATAAGGTCCCAAAAGCGAGACCTATTGGCTATGCCAATGCTTGTTTACATAGTAACTGTTGAGTATCAACTACGTCCTGCTCCCAAATAGACAGCTAGCATGTCAACCGACCAGAGTGAGAGAGAGAGATTTAGAAAGAGAGAGAGAGAGAGAGAGAGAGAGAGAGAGATAGAGAGTGAGAGAGAGTGAGAGAGAGTGAGAGAGAGAGAGAGAGAGAGAGAGAGAGAGAGAGAGAGAGAGAGAGAGAGAGAGAGAGAGAGAGTGAGAGAGAGTGAGAGAGAGAGAGAGAGAGAGAGACATGTAAATTATATAAAAAAAATATATAATAATTTATTAAGAAGAAAATAATCAGTGGGAAGGGAAGAGACTGAGAAGCAACAGTGAAGAGCTACGGAGTGGTGGACGAAAAGCAATGGAGAGGAGGGGTGGCAGAGCAATGGAGAACTGGTGGGAGGACAAAAAGCAACAGAAGAGCAGAGGAGGGTGACAGAGGAAGAGAAGGAAGCAACACGCAGGTGCAGCAAGGTTGCGGAGCTGGGGGAAGGGGAAATGAAAAGCAACAAAAAAATGGGTAGTGGTGAGGGCAAAAACACAAAAAGCTGGCAGGGAGGGGCAAATTCCCAATCTGTCAACTCCAAACAACGCTCCCTCCTGATACTTTGCTGCAGAACTAACGGGAAACATTTAAAAAGCAAAATATAAAGTTACATTTCCAGAAGGATGTACAACGGGAGGAAGTGCATTGTACTCGTTATATGAATTTACTTATTTTAGGAAGAAAACAAATTAAATTGCAGTTTTAAAAGGCATATATGTTAATCATTGCGGCTCTGAGACATGCTCATGAGCACCCTTGCAGTTTGTTAGATATATCGGTAAACGCAAATGCTTTAAATTAACAACTGTCCGGGATGTAGCGTATATGACTTTGAGGCACCAAAATGTTTCCTTTGGTGTGCAGGCTCTAATGGTATATGTTGCTTGTCTAATATCAGTAAGCTTGCTCCCAAAGCAAGCACCAGTAGAGGCGTGTTTGGAAACCGAAGGCTGTGTAAGGGGAGGGATGCATGGATTGAAGAGAGGCAGGCTGTACCATGCAGAGTTTAGCAGCCATGTTGGGAAAGAGACTACCAAGAGATCTGTAGCACGAGCAGCGGGAGAAGCCGGGAGGCGAAGCACACGCGTACACGAAGGAGGACGTGGTTTCAGATTTCTCTTTTGCGAGGGAGGACTATATTTTAATTGAAGCATTAGCTTTCATGATGACCTATCTGTAGTGAGGAGGGAGGCGTTTGCACAGGACTCCACTTGGGAAACAGTACCTCTTGTTTGCTTTCTGTTTAAACAGCCATACGAAGCAGGCGAGAATAAAAATATTTGAATTTTTTGCCCAGTCCGCACCTAACTGAAACAAACTAGTGGGATTACAATCAAAACAATTCCTGTCTCGTGAGTCATCGCGGTTATATCAAAGCTCGGCGAGCAGCAGTGACTATAAAAAATAGCCAGTAAGGTGTGCACGAATGCAATGCAGTGGATTCAGAAATGAAACTGAGGACGCAGTGGACTTAAAACTCCTACCAAAACTTTGCCCTTTGATTGGGGCTGATTACTTTATTAAAGGGTTGTCTACAAGCATCACGATCGAGGCATCAACCGACATGTAAAAAGCAAGGCCGGATCTGAGAGCACGTTACGGCGGTTTTCGTCTGCGTGAGAGTTGGCAATGAGGGAATAATATTTGCAGCGCAAATTTTCCGAAATACGTAGGGCAATGCCGACCAAAGAGCGGCTGATGTTCGATGTTCCGTTTCTGTTTTGGGTGTTCTGTGGGGAAGAGGAGGGAGTCGAGTGGGGTGGCGTGGGGGTTAGTATCAGCTTCAATCCGCCTCCGAGGCTCTTCAAGAGGGCCGAGGAGTAGAGAATGATGTTCGGCTGTCAGCATGGGGAATGTTTTCCATGGGCGCAGTAACCCGATCCTGCTGGGAAGCCCTGACGAACGAGCTCTCAGACTGGGGGCGTGCAATGCATCAGTCGCGGATTTACGAGACATGCCTGGGAACAAAGTCGAACGAAACTGAAATATTTCAAATGTAACAATATTACAGGCTTATGTTAAAGTACAAAAAAAAACATGTTTGCCTAAGTAACCCGACCCTACTGGGAAGCCCTGGCGAACGGTCTCTCGGACTGGGGGCGTGCAATGCATCAGTCGCGGACTTACGAGATATGCCTGGGAACAAAGTTGAACGAAGCACGCGAGTGGTGCGCGCGCAGCAGCGGCAAAAGTGAAAGTGATCGCGCTCCAGATGGTGCCTCGGGCGCTGAAAGCTTGCCGCTTACTGTAACATAATATTCACGACTACGGTGTCAGTGAATTCCTGTGCATTTTAAGATGGGTATGCATATAACAGTGACGTGGTTAAAGCACTGCACGAGTTCACATTATTACTTCACAAACCGATCTTGCTCTGTTATTTCACATGGCACGATAAAGAGGGCGGAGGAAGCACGGGAAATTTAAAAAAAAGCACGCGAGTGGTGCGCGCGCAGCAGCAGCAAAAGTGAAAGTGATCGCGCTCCAGATGGCACCTCGGGCCCGTAACCGCAAGCGCTAGGCCAGCAAAAGCGTGTGGTAGCACTTTTAAAAGCCCACTTATTAAATGTCTCGCAGGGCAGAGCATGCGCTGGCGAGATCTAAAAAAGCAAACAGGATTACTGAAATCATTACTGTAAAAGTTAAGCAAGTAAAAATAAAAAAACTCAAGTTAACTTTAATGAGCAAGGCTTGAAAGGCAGAGCTTCCTGTGTCTAATATCGACACCTCTACATTAAGGTTCAATTGAAGTCAGATGGAATGACCACCCTTAGCTCGGCCACATAACGAGGGTATTGCGGAACAAGAAAAACAGGCACAGGAAATAGAGGAAGTAACCCATGTTCCCTGTAAAACAATGATATCATGTTTAGCAATAAAATTAAGCCAGTCTGGGATAAAAATCTTGTTCATGAGCCCAGCAATGTTCCAGCCCAAAAGGGGAAAAAAAAGTAGTTAGAAAATGTAATCTCTGAGCTGCTACCCTCCGCCAGAGAGTTTAACCCCTTGTAATAATTATTATAGGGAGGGACAGTGTGGGCTACTGGGACTCAATCAGTATCGGATAGGTTTTTTTAAAACGGTGTGCAATAGGCACACAAAACTGATCCACTGTATGGTGGGGGGAGGGTAAATGATCCATGCTGCTGTGAAGATGGGGCTCCGTAAACAGATCCATCTGTCTGCTTGTTTCTCTTTCGTGAAGCTTGGGTGCCTGCTGATTACATAACAGGGGAGAGGTTTATAGAAAATACAAGAAATACTAAGGTGTTGGAGCCCCTAGCAGCATCTTCTCAATATTCCCAAACAACAGACTTTGTACCAAGTGCAGGGACCTACAATTAGCAGTGACACAGTCAGTCTGAGTGTCGATCGGGTCGGGACCAATCCATCCAATTCTGCAAACTCGTCCGCAAGAAAACCCATGTGGTGAACAAGCCAGTCTAAGACCTTGTTAAATAATTCCTCGTGGAAGTCCACCTAGTCCTTCTGTAGGGGGAGATTTTAGTAAGGACCACCAAATAGGGCATGCTGCAGAAGGAACGGTAATAAATGACAGACTAGGGTTAAGGATAGTCCCCCTTGTCTTGTGTTCAGCCAAATTGAAGTTTACTAATGAGTTTATTTTACTTGGAATAAGTAAGTCTTCTCTCATGGGAAGCTGTGGAACCCCGGAGGTTAAAACAGGCCCAGAAACTTGAGGCATAAAGCTAGACCAACTCATATTAAATGGAACCCTGCTAGGCTCTTCCGAGGTGTGCTCACTGAGGGCGTTGTACGGGCTGACCGATAAAGGCCCAGATGTACGAAGCCATTTAGCATTTCTTAGAGAGCCGAATCGTTATTTCCACCCGTTAAGAAATGCTAATTGCCTTTTCAGATGTACAAAGGGCCGAAACCGGTCGCAATTTGCGATTTCTACTTGGGAGAAATCGCAAATTGCGACCG
Source organism: Triturus cristatus (assembly GCF_964204655.1). Lineage (NCBI taxonomy): Eukaryota > Metazoa > Chordata > Amphibia > Caudata > Salamandridae > Triturus > Triturus cristatus. The sequence goes on from NC_140589.1 coordinate 378,540,284, forward strand.
CAATTTAGGAATCACAAATAGGAATAACCTATTTGCGATTTCTAAAGCACATGTATGTAGCATTTTCTAAATGCGAATCAGGCAATTAGGCGAAGCTATTACCATCAACTTGAAGTCGATGTTAACTATGTGCAAAATTATAAAATGCATTTTTTAATGTGACATAAAACGAACATATGCCCCTAGGGCATATGTACACTTACATGTGAACTAGGAAATTTGGGGTGCCTCCAGGGGGCCTTAAGGCTAGAGGCAAGCTTAGCTTTGCATTTTTTTAAATAGAAATCACAATTTAGGATATGCAAACCATTTCCTATTTTGTCCATAGGCAGGAATGCAATGGGATTCTCTAATAGCGATTCCTACTTTGTAGGAATCGCTTTTAGGGAGTCGCAAATTTAGTACATATCCTTTTGCATTTCTTAAATTGCGATTCGGACGAAGTTGCTACTTAAGAAATGCAAACAGGAAGCTTTCTACATCTGGCAGATAGGGTGGGCAACCATGGGGGTCACATTGATAGTATTTGGGTTAGGTGCGAACAAGGAGGAAAAGACATGAGCTGTGACTCAAGAGCATCTAAGCGGCACATCAGGGTGGGAAGTTCGGCCTATAGAAGAGGGTTAAATTCAGTGTAACAATCCACCATGAAGCGCAGGCTGCTAAGGGAACTGGATGTTGAAACACCCATAACCTCCACCATAGTAAGGAGTGGAGAGAAGGTCGGTCCCAGAGTCACAAGTTGACATTCTTGGGTGCTGGCCTCTATCAATTTGATGCGAGTATCCTCTTATTTTTGGCTGTCATTTAACGATTAACAATATCAGTAAGGGCGGCATTTGAGATATAAATGTAGCCCGAAGCTGCAATATTATGAAAGGGGCCAGAAGTAGGCCCCGGAGCCAAAATATACGCGGCAGGGGTCATACCTGTGCCCGAGCTCAGAGAATGTCTTCTTTCTGTTATTGAAATTTCTGCGCTAATAACGCTAATAACGCTATGGCCCTTTCCAGCATTCTGTCAATGGAAGTACACTTCATAGGAGGAATGGATGCTGGTAGGGCACCAGTAGATTTCTTTCTCACCACTTTGATGGTTATGAGAGGTCACTGGGAGCAGAGTTAGATTGCCACAATTGCTCTCAAAACTACTAACATACGCACAAAGAAAGAAGCCAAAAGTACCTTCCAGGAGGAAAAACCATGAGGGGTTGCCCAGCCCAGTCTCCTTCGGGCTCTGACGAGCCACTCTTGGTGGTAGAGTCCTCGCACACTGTAGATAGTAGCCCCGCCCTCCCCACCAGCAACACGGGCAGTGGGGATTATAGGGAATGCAGTGCCCCACCAGACTGGAATCTTTTAATGTGCGTCTGGCACAGCGTTAGAGTCCTCGAGCTATATAGGGTGAGATAGTAGCCCTGCCTTCACCACCACATCAACAACACGGCCAGCAGGGATTATGGTTAAAACAAGGAGGGACATGAGAGTAAGCCTTCCCTACTTCTACTCAGACTGTAGACCCCACTAAGAGAGAAGGACAAAAACCAGCTACTAATAAAAGAGAGCTGGGGATTTAACTTTCCAAAATGTATGTAGGATATATGTATGAAAGGGGAAGAAACAAAGAAAAGCTAAGAAAAAACAAAACCTTTTGGAAAAGCCCAAGGGTTTTTTTAAGACTGCCCTCACCCACTATGTAGTGGCATGCTTCATCACAGGGCCGCTGACCAACAGTCAGGGTGGAGCGCTTGTTTTTTTTGTTTTTTTTTTAAAGAAACTCACTCTTCTAGAAGCCATCCCCAGGGATGCTTTTCTTGAGTTTGTAATCTTGACACGGTGTTATCCTTTTTAATACGCTATATGTCCTCAATGCCTCCTATTTATTCCACTTTCTCTTACATCTTTTTCCTATGCCCTGTGATACAATTGCCCCCAGCACTATAGGTTCTCACTGTCTAAATCCACCCAGTTCCATCTTTGCCCACGTAACATCACTACTTTGTACAAATAAAAAATATCTTTATCCCGCAGCACAAATTAGCAGACGATGTCCCCAAACATTTAAATGGCAATCAAACGCATTTGCAAATAAGTATATAAACAGATTCATTTACCTTTTCACATACAGTTTTCATACTGTGAAGTCTGTCGAGTGACTCTTGCGGATTTCCAAGATACTGAGGAAGTTCAGCGTGTAAGACGCGCATGGAAAACGGCACCATCGAACCTAAAATAAATAACATGCATTGTTAACAATATTCGTCACCAATCAAAAGCATATTGTTTTCATTAAGGAAGACACTGTAAGTAAATATATCATGCCAGGGTCGGACTGGCCTATAAGCCAATGGGCTCGCAGGACATGTCAATGTGTGGAAATTTTTATTTTTGCTGTTTGTGGACCAGTTTTTGGTATGGTTGGCCAGTTCTTTATTCTTAATTTTCTAGATACTAAAACAAACATTGGCTGCTGCAAGCTCAAGTCCATGTAGCCTTCCAAAATACTTCTACAGCATATTTACAAGCTCAAAACTGCCCCAATTTACAAACATGAGATACTTTTGTGGCTTTCTAATTCACTAATGAGGTCCACTTTTATTTCAGTGCCCAGGCCTATTCTGAGCACCAGTCTGACCTGTCATCTTGTTAATTGAACCCCTACGCTATCCAACACTTTCACTCCTGTTGCACTCATTGGAGTGGGAATAGTAATTTTCACCTCTACAATATCAAACACTTTCCCTACTGTGGCACTCACTGGAGGGGGAATAGTAATTTTCACCCCTACGCTATCAAACACTTTCCCTACTTTTGCACTCACTGGAGGGGGAATAGTAATTTTCACCCTTACGCTATCAAACACTTTCCCTACTGTTGCATTCACTGGAGGGGGAATAGTAATTTTTACCCCTCCGCTATCCAACACTTTCCCTAATGTTTCACTTGCTGGAGTGGGAGTAGTCATTTTTACCCCCACACTATCCAACACCTACCCTACTGTTGCACTAAAAGTATTATGCTTTGTAATGGTATGCGTTGTGATGTAATGCGTTGTAATATTAGTTTAAAAAAATGCGCTGTAATGGTATGCGTTGTAAAATCATACGATGTAATGGTAGTTGCGATGTAAAAACCACATTGTAAAAGCATGCATTGTAATGGTTTGCGTTGTAACGTCATATATTCGAGCCCTTCAGTGCTAAAGTTTCTTGTATGAGCATAAGCAAATCCAGGATAGAGGCCCCGCACTGCTGCGAGATTCATTTTACTCAGAAGCAAGAGCCCTACATCTAAAGTAATCATGGAAGGTAATCCATGTCTCCTTTTCCTGTGTAGATGATTTAGATACATGCAGCTTTTTGGATTTCCCTGTCATACCTGATTCTGTAAGTATTGCCAGGCCTTTTTTTTTTTTTAACCAAATGGCCAACAACGTAATTTGGCTAAAAGAATTGCCAAAAGCCCGAGTTGTCCCCAGAGCTGTAGTCAAAGCTTTAGTGGCAGCGGCGTCCGGCTGCAGTTGTTCACATCACGGCCAAACAGTATGCTTTAAGTAAAGTATGGATGCTGGGTGCCTATGCACTGGCAGCATCAGCAGAGTCACCATCTATTAGGAGCTGTGCACATTTGCAGATGCAGGTTTCTGTGGTATTTGTGATGATTGAGTCAAGAGCCTTTTTGGAGTAGCTGCAAGTCATTATATGTACATGAACCGCAGCATCTGCAACTTTATCAGCGATGATGCAACACCAGATCCTTTAGCCGAGATAAAGACAGCTCCACTAAGTGTGGCGCCTGTTTCCAGCCTCTCCCTGATTATATATTGCATCACCTTCAGAGAGAAGCTAGTTGGATACTGGGAAAGGAAGGACTTTTCTCTACACTAAGCAAGGGAGAGCAAAGTATTGCATTAGTTTGCTTGATCAATTTATTTGAGGGATCATGATAAACTCAATTTTAAAAAAAGTTGTAAAATATGTATCTATATATATATATATATAAACTATTATGTAATGCAAGCCTAAACATTAACTTTACAAGACAAAAGGTAAGCAAGCTTCAATCTGCTCGTCCAATAGACTTTTCGCGAGCTCTCTTGTAACATGACATCGACAATGGCATTCCTGACGTCACCTACCAATGCATCTCTTAGGTGGAGTGGTATTTAAAATTCAACATACAGAGCAAAGTGCTTGACTAACATATGTTGCATATGCAATTGAACTATAAGTCCACAAAAATGTGTATCTGCATGTTGTAGATTTACAATGTCTTGGATTTTTTGCAGGTACAATATTTATGGATGTATGACCTGTGAGGTTCCTTTACAGAGAGTTGTAACCGGCTTGCCTCTGGGAAGCACCACTGGTATCCTGTACAAAATAAACAAGTCCATCTTACGAAAGAAAGGCTTCTCTCACTCATCAGAACACTGCGCCCTCAAATTACAGGTACAATTATTAGCATTTGTGAAACCATGCGGCCTACTAGTGAGGTTAAGGACAGCCTATCTCATGAATATTTACTAGGCAGGTCACAATTTCCTCCATCCTCGCATGCACTTTGCCAAAATGGGAGCCCTTTTCCCATTTCTAAGGCAAGCCTCACCCATTAAATGGTCAGGTGTCCCTGCCAGTTCTGTCAACCTGTTCCCACGCGTGTAAAAGGTGTTTGCTAAAAGTACTAGAATATTATAGTCACAATGTTAAACTTCCCACAAAATATTGCACAAACAGTAGGTCTGGTATAGTACTAGCAGGCATTTCTGCAATATTCTAAACAGCTCTGTAGATGTTAGGGAATATAATGTAATTTGTTTTTACTTCAGTCATTAACAGCAAGTACAAGTTGCCTAATACATTTAGGATAATCAAGCTGAGCTGTGTGTGATTGTTAAAGCTGGCATCCTTGATGTGGTTTTCCTCCCAACTTTTTGCCTTCAGACATGTTTGGCTGACTTCATTTTTGCTGGCCATAGGACTCTACCACTGCTAGCCAGTGCTAAATAGCTTGTGTTTTCTCCTTAAAACGTGGTAAGGTTGACTTATACATAATTGTCATATTTAATTTACTTGTAAGTCCCTAGTAAAGTGGCACTAACTGTGCACAGGGCCTGTAAATTAAATGCTACTAATGGGCCTGCAGCACTGATTGTGCCACCCACTGAAGTAGCACTTTAAACATGTTTCAGGCATGTCATTGCAGCTGGAGTCTGCAGGTTTTACCTGTCATTTCGACCTGGCAAAATAAACCTTTTGCCAGGCCCACATCTTCCTTTTTACTACTATTAAGTCACACCTAAGGTAGGCCCTAGACGGCCCAGAGGGCAGGGTGAAGTGTATTTAAAATAGCTGGACATGTACTTTTAAGTTTTACATGTCCTGGTAGTGAAAAACTCCTAAAACATTGTTCACTACTCCATGGCCTACCTCTCCCATAGGATCACATTGGAGTTACCTTATTACATTTTATAAGTGTAATTTCCGAATGCAACAAGTAACCACTTCCTGTTTGGTGTCTCTGGAATTCTCATTAAAAAAAAATCTGAATTTTTGGTGCATTCGGATTTTAAATTACAATTTTGAAAATGCCACTTTTAGAACGCAGGCATTTCCCTACTGTAGCTATTTGGGGCCTGTAGCCTGCCACATGACTGGGTGTAGTTGACGGTTGGGCTTTGTGTATTTGTCCGAGGCAGCCACGCAAAATTGGAGCTTAGGTATGCCTGGATAGGCCATCACTGGCAGTAACGCCGGGATCCAGGGCCTGACCCTTAAGTGGCTCTTATCCTTTCTGAAAGGCCGCTCTCAAGCTGTCTGCCTCGCCCACCTTTCCTCCCCCAAGGTCAAACTGACCTGTGGGGTGCCGCAGGGCTCTTCTCACTCACCGCTTCTTTTCAACCTGTACTTACTGCCCCTTATTCGCTCCCTCGGAGAAAGGAAGGTTGGCACCTTCAACAATTCCAACAACCTACAATTGATATTTGATATCGATCAGTCGGCATCTTCTGTTTCCAATTTTCAATTACCCATGCGATTTATAAGGGATTGGCTGAATAGTAACCATCTGAAATTGAACCCTGATAAAACAGAGCTGATCCTAATCGGTGGGCCATCTAATCCCTGGAATTCCAACTTCTGGCCAACCGAATTGGGAAATCCTCCACTCCCCTCAAGCTCAATCAAAAGTCTGGGCATCACCATCGAAAGTGATCCATCTATGATAGCTCAGATTGGAACAGTGGTTTTTAGGTCTCGCCTGAGCCCGCGCTTTAGCGCTGCTCTGGCGAGAGCTATAGAAAGCGGGATTTGGAAGTGCAAACTAGTGCTTTTCAGGCCGCCAACTACAGTGCATGTGCGCCGGGCGCGCGCACCATTTGACAGCCTGCTGATCACTTTCGCGGGCGCTTTGATGTTCTCAGTGAGCCATGCGGCCACTGAGAACATCAAAGCGGCCGCGATAGTGCTCACCATATGCCAGCCTTCCCTGTGTTGCTTTAGCACCCACCGCTCCCCCTCCCCCCCTACATGTTACCCCTGTGGCTCACTTTCTCTTTCATGGCCGCGCGGCGTTAATTTCACGGCCGCGCGGCCAATGCTTGTTTATTTAAATTTGTGCTGCTGTGTTTCTATACACTGCGTATTAGCAACTACAGAAGGACTTATATTCTGTTCACAAATAATCGATAATGGTAACAAAAAAACCATTGTGTTGCATTAAGTGTAAAATGAAAACTGGATGCACAAAGTTTGCAAAGTTAATTACATATTTCCTTAAGTACAACCTTTGCTGATTTTGTAACTAGTCTACATTTCCCAGCCTCACGTGCACGAAGTGTTACTGTGTCCACAATTGTCTGTTTTATACGAATTAAGAAATACGTTTCATTAAGGCAAAAAAATGAGAAAGGTTAAAGCGCAAGGCTCGCAGTGTTTCAATTCCACCCCTTGCTGTTCCACACATTTCCCAGGCACCGTTCGCCATTGTCTGTGGTGCATGCTGTTTCCATAGAGTGATTAATTGTATTGGCTACAGTTCCGCGGTCCCCCAGCTATCTGTCCTCGCGGCGGGGTACCAGCTCATTACTAATCTTTTATGTTTAGCTGGGTCATCTGGTTTTCAAAACTCCCACCTCAGAAAGGGAAGACAAATTTCAAAACAAGCATTGGCATAGCCAATAGGTCTCGCCTTTGGGACCTTATAAGTGTTTAGCTATGCAACAGTTGCATAACTAAACACTTATAAGGTCCCAAAAGCGAGACCTATTGGCTATGCCAATGTTGGTTTCCTGTTTCTTTCAGCTTCGAAGGATCAGGAAGATCAGCAGATTCCTTACAACAGAAGCCCTGACCCAAGTAGTATTGGCCTTAGTTCTCTCTCACATTGACTATGCCAACTCACTCTATGTTATGAAAAAACTAGGACAAGAGTCGTATACTCTGTATGCACTACCAAAAAGCCCTCAAGAGAGTATTCAACAGTGAGGCATACAAGTAATCAATTGACACAAATCAAATGATCAAAATTGACACATTCACAAACACAAAAAATCAATTGAAGAAGTACTCTGTAGAAACACTAGTTGTAGATCAAAAGAGTCTTTTAATTGAAAACAGGATTGTGAAGGTCCCGAGGGATATTTCTTTCAAATGCGTAGAACAGCAAACGCATGAATCCCACAATTAACACTTAAATCCCAATGCATTTTGGGCATAAAAGCTGCCCTTCGTCAGGGGAATCAACAAACAAAGTAACTAAATGAGTTAATTCTCCAAAAGTTAGTCACAATCAATTAACAAAAATCACATACGTATCCAAGAGGTACAGTGAGGAAGTCAACATAATAAGTCAACATAATAAGTGCGTCAAACACACATAGCAGCTCGAACTCGAAAGAAAATGTTACATAATGCTATACCTCAAAAGAAAAAGAAGAAGAGGAACGAGCAAAAAAGGAAAGTACGTTCAAATCAATAGAAGTCCAAGCGTGTATGTGCCCATAATCAGGTGCTGAGCGCACAGCAAATTTCGCTACTAAATGGATGGTGCAAGTTAATCAAAAGAGTGACCATGCATGCCAATGCCGCAATTGTTTCTGCGTGAAAGCGCGTGTTCAAAAAAGGAACATGCAGTTGCAAATGCAAAATAGAGTGCAACCCACTCGTGCCCCCAGTGGTTGATACCTGAAGAATGAATTACCTGAAGCCTGCAACAAAACACGACACAGAGTCATGTGAACCAGACACTAACTCAAAGGGTAGTGCTGTAAATTAAGCGAGCAAAGTGTAAATGTGCGTGAAACCCACTTGATTCCAAATGCATCACCAATTGTGTTAAAAAACGTAACTCACCGGCGTAAACCATGGTTATAGGCACCAAACCAAAACGTTACAAGCTTTATTTACACGAGGTGGGCCAAACATGCCGTAGGGCCAACCGGTAATGGCAGACAATACCACGCCTCTGTGCATGAATCCGAAAGCGTTAAGCACTAAAGTCCCGTGTCTCACCAAGATCTGAAGTCAGGTATTGTCATCGGCAGTTAAAACATGTAGTGCAGGGAAAGGGTTCCTACGGCCTTCCCAAGAGTAACAATGCCATGACTGGAGCTTACGGGTGAGCGTATTCGTGCTCGTCAGAGATTTAATACCAGCGTGAGGCCGTGTGATCCTAATTAAAGGAGCAGTGTAGTCCGTGAGACTATAACAGAGAGCCAGAATGGAAATAAAAGGAGAAAAAAAAACAAATGTTGTGCTCCCAATACCAATGTGAGCAATAAGTTTCAAGGTTACATCATGCAAAAACGAAAAGTGATTGTGCAAAATGACGGCTATCGGACTTAATCCACAAGTACAAAATAAAAGCATGACGCTAAGTGATGGTTGTGGAGATTGAAAATCGCACTGTTTTGGAAGATGCAAAACCGACCAACCAGTGTCGTATGTATGCTAACACAAAAAATCCTAAATGGCCAAGAATGAAAAATAACAAAGGAGAAAAGATGACAGTGTCAAGAATATTAATCATGTCACTCATAATTGAATGTACCTCTGTGCAAAGAAAACCATCCATAACATTTGAAGGTAGAAACAAATATAGTAAAATACAAAGAAATATACTATGTAAGGCTCCCATAAACGTATAGAAGCCCCAGTTCAAAAACATATGCTGAATGAAATTACAAACAAGTAGCGAATAAGAAGTAAATAACGAGCTAAAGACAACAGTGTGTTTGTACACCCAAAAAGCGAAAAATAGTAATAGGCCAGAAAGGTGGCATGTTGAAAAAAATATTGTGACCAGAAGCAGCGTTCTAAGAAACAGGAAAATTCAAGCTTGTCTATCAAACCTTTAGGCATAAGGGGACCAAAAAAACGTATTCAATACATTTCACGCTGAGACAAAAATTTGGACATGTCCCTTGTCTACTTGAACCCTTACTACTTCTAGAATGGAAAAGCGTAGTTGAGCTATCGTATGGTGGTATTCATGCCAGTGGGCCGCAAGAGGAGAAGTAGTAGTCTTGGTTCTAATGCGACTCTTGCGTTCCGTGATGCGTGTTCGTAAAGACCTCTCGGTCTTTCCTACATAATACATACCACAAGGGCATCAAATCATGACAATGACAAAGGTGCTATTGCAGTCTCCAGTGAAATGTAATTTGATGTTTTTTTCAGACCATTGGTGAGATATGCAGTCACCAACTAAAACATTGTTACAATGGGAGCACTCTATGTTGGCATTCTGGCATATCAATCAAAACGATTGCAACTGGTGCAAAACCAGGCAGCCAGCCTAATCTACCATCAGCCTAAATGGCACCATGTTATGCCATTAATGAAAAGATTACACTGGCCCCCTGTAGCCAAACACAGTGCATTTAAGCTGGGGTGCATTACCTTTAAAGCTCTTCATGGCAACAGCCCGGCGTTTGTATCCTCTCATGTTCAGTGTTGCGTACCTTCTTGGGATCTCAGGTCTTCTCATCTGCATCTTCTAGTCATCCCGTCGTTTTAACACAAGAAATTTGGGGGACTAAGATTTGCGGTGTTGCCCCCCCAATTCTGGAATTATCTCCCTCCAGATATTAGATCACTGACCTCATACGCTCAGTTTTATGGAAACTTTTAAAGACCTGGCTCTTCCGTCAGGCATATGTTTAAACCTTTCAAGCGGTAGTATCCCCTGAACTGCAGCGCCATAAAACCGTCTGTAGTACGTGCGCTTTAAAAGTTAATTTAACATAACATGGGAGGGAGGAGATGGGCCCAGCCCCAGTTAAACCTGAATAGGCTAGTAGGTCCTGTCTCTAAAGGGCTACATACCCCCTCTGCATTTGGTTGTGAGCTAGGGCGCAGAAGGCAGGGCACCTGTGCACATCAAAGGCCATCATCTAGAAGCTTCTCCCCACTTAAAAGGCACAACTGGGTATAAATATTGGACCTCAGACACCAACTCTTCAGTACACCTCTGGACCTGTGGATACTCTGCCAGGTAGAAGGACTGCTGCCCTGCTGTGCTGGCCTGACCTGACCTACTGACCTCTTGCCTGGGAGAGAAGGACTGGACCTGGATCTCTTGAACCCAGAACCCCAGATAGCCTCCAAGGGCTAGTTGGCTGGCCTCCTGATCTGAAGCCTCCGGGACATAACAAGCCGCTTGTACCTGCACCTGGATTCGGTCATCTGAGAGTCTGCCCTGCAAGGTGAGGCCACCCCAGCCCTGGACCCTTGGAAGTGGCCTTAACGGGCTCTGCCAGCCTCTGTGATCCAGCTAAACCGATGCATCTCCTCTGCTGTGCTGCACAAACCCGCGCAGAACCGGCGCATTGCTGCTGTTGTGTGGATTGGATCCATAGCAAAGACTCAAGACGCCTTCGCAGCCCCATTGGAAGCAGGGGCTGCATCCTCACTCTTATTTCTCTTTACAATTTAAATGTTCGGAAATGTTGGTCCTTTCCTTTTAGTGCTGTGTGGTGACAATTTTACATATTTTGCCATTGCATAAGAGGTCAGTGGTGCTTATACAGCTTTTCTTCCAGAGTCTCCCTTCCGTTCAACTCGCCCTTACTGTATTAGGAATGGTTTTCTTGTTCCAACATGGCGATCGCTGTAGCGTCTACAGCATTAGGCACCTGTAGTCTTTTATACATTATTAAGACAGTGTGCCTCACTGCAGTGTGAAGCCTCAGTTTTAGTCCTCTTGAGCCCTCCTCACTTGATTCTTTTCCTCCTGGTCCTATACAGCGGCCGCTATAGCCTCCTGAGCGCGAGGCCTATTGACTCCTTATTTTATATTTAGTACCCCTGGCCCTTGAATGAGGCTGTGAGTCTTCTATTTATGTCTTTGCCTCCCTCAGGACCATCCCATAAACAAGCTCTCATTATTTATTGCAGCAGGGTTGGCTTGCATTTTCAAAATATTCTTTGCGAAGGAGGGACCACGGGCTTTTTCATCCGTTTGGCTGCAGAGTTCGTCAGGTAAGGCTTAGGTGCTTTTCTTCATGTTTTTTTCTTTTCTGATCTTAGCGTCCTATCTCGTAGTTCCCTTGATCTATTTTTTAGCCTTGCAGTTATGTGGATATGACCATAGATTACTTGGGCGACGATGGCAAGGTATGCCTTTATTTACCAGCCGTGTGGCTGATAGGCGTGTATGCTATTGTTTCCCCTGTCTCGTGGACAGTAGTCATCTTTTGATACCGGTCTCGTCGTTGGGCATCACATGGGGCCGGATACTCCACATTTTTGTTTCTTTCCCTTCCCCTTTCCCCTTCTTCGCTTACAGGCCCCATCAGTACTTTTGTATTGTAGATTAGGTCCCATTGCTCATATAGGGTAGCATGTGGGCTTTGTAGGGCTTTACCGAATTGTTATATTCATTTCTATAGCGCACAACTCACCCGGGGGCATCTCGGCGCTCTCCTAGGAATTTGACCTGAAACGGGAGATCGGGAACACAATTAAAATAGGAATGCTTTTAGTGGTTTTCTGAAGGTGCTATATATAGAGATTTTACGTAGGGGAACTGGTAGCTTATTCCAGTATCTTGGAGCCAAATACGAGAATGCTTTTTCCCCGGTGCGACTCAAACGTATACGTGGGACTCGTAGAAGGCCAAGTGCACCGGATCTGAGGTTTCTGTTAGGTATATGTTTAATGAGTCTCTTTTGAAGATAATGGTGGCCTCTGCCATTGAGTGCATTGTAGGTGAGACAGCAGATATTAAAAAACGATCTCTTTCTCACCGAAAGCCAATAAAGCACTCTCAGCAGGGGAGCCGAGGGAAAGCCTGCTGGGCGGTTCAGTACCATTCTGGCCGCCGTGTTCTGAATCACTTGCAGTTTGCTTAGCAGGGTCTCCCCCCACTTCTGCCAAGAGAGCATTACCGTAGTCTAAGCGGCTGATGACCATGGCTTGGGCCAGGGTTCTGCGATGATTCGTGGGCATGTAAGGAAGGATTTTGCGAAGCAAACTCAAACTTTAGTAGCAGGAGCTGGTAAGTGGCAGCAATATGGTCTTCCATGGTTAGTGACTGACTATGGTCTTCCATGGTTAGTGACTGATCTAATTTTAGGCCTAGATTTTTAACACACTGTTTCGGAACAGGAACTGCTCCCAGTTTTGAGGGCCACCATTCATCCGACCAGCTGGCTGTGGCTTTTCCCATTAGCATTACCTCGGTTTTCCCAGGATTCAACTGGAGACAATTCTGTGTCATCCAGCTACAGATTACAAGCATTCCTCTGGAAAACCGTACGTTCTCGGCTTCTATATCAGGGCCAATAGTGAACATAAGCTGAGTATCATCAGCATACAAGATGATCTCAAAGCCTAGCTGTTCTGCTATTTTTGCCAATGGAGCCATATCAATGTTAAATAAAGTCGGGCTTAGGCAGGAGCCCTGGGGTACACCTCTGTCTAAGCTGATTGTTTCTGACAAATAAGGCCCTAGCATGATAGCTTGCGTTCTGCCTGACATAAAGTTTTGCAGCCAATTCAAGGCGGTCCCTTGAATGCCACATGAAGCTAGTCTCTCCGCGAGCACCGCATGTGAGATGGTATCAAATGCCGCGGAGAGATCTAGTAGGATCAGTATAACTGATCCACCTTTGTCTATTTCCTGTCTAAGTGAGTCCATTACTGCTAAAATAGCAGTCTTGTTACTGAAGCCAGGCCGAAAACCGGATTGTGATGGATCAAGAATTTCATTTGACTCCAGGTATCCACTTAGTTGCCTGTTAATTCTACATTCCAGCAATTTGCCCAATAACGGTAGTAAAGAAATAGGGCGATAGTTGCCGAGTTCTCGGGGATCTGCCGTTGGTTTCTTCAATATTGGGCGTACAAATGCTTCCTTCCATGTTCTTGGGATGATACCAGATTGTATTGAATAATTATACATTTTGAGAATGGCTGGCGCACAACTAGTGGCTAGGAGAGCCATTGTCTTTGGAGGACAAAGATCTTGAGGTGAGACGGATTTTGCAGAGGAAAGTGCCTTAGAGACTTCCTCAAGCATAGTTAGTTCAAAGCAGTCTAAGGCACCACCTGCCATTTTTTCTAGGTCCTCTGATCCAATAGTGGCTTCAGGATCTTGCAAGATAGTCAATGAAAAGTTAGCATAGATTTTAATTATCTTTTCTTGAAAATAACTTGCTAACAGGTTGCAAACATCTTGGGTTTCCATAGGAGCTTGTCTACAGACTTGAGGAGATACAAAGTCTCTTTCTATATTAGAGAGGGCCTTCAATTTGGTTAATGATAAATTGACGTCTAGCTGATTTTAAATTCAAATGATAAGTAGACAGGGTTTGTTTATACCGCAGTCTGTCTTGTAGACTTTACTAACTCGCCAGAGTCTCTCCAATCTCTTAAATTTAGATTTTTCAATCCTTAGCTCCGAGGTGTACCAAGGGGCTGATGGTCGACGTTGGATAGAGGCATAGTTTTTATTGGGGATCACAGCATCCAAGGCTGTGACAAAAGCAGAATTAAATTCTTCCAGTGTCATGTAGTCTTCCGTGTCCTTCTTTGACATTTCCAATTGAAAAGCCTAGTTAAAGGCTTCAACAGAAAGATTACGCCAAGGTCTGTGCCCTAACTGTTTTTTTCCTACACTTATGTCCAAACTCTTTAGGCTGAGCAGTTGAATGGAAAACCTGATCATTGAGTGGTCAGACCACGTAAGAGGCTCTGGGAGGTTGCATGTTAAATGATCAGTATTAGCAAAAATTAAATCCAGCACATGACCTGCTAGATGAGTTGGGCCTGTCACTCTTTGGGTGAGTCCAATCATGTCAAGGGTAGAAAAGAGTTTGTTAACCCCAGGGTTCATAAGCTTTTCCCCATGAAAATTAAAATCCCCCAACAAAAGAAATGTATTTGAGGAAAGCACATGCATAGCAATTAATTCTGTCAGTTGGTCCGTAAAATTTGTCTTTGTTCCTGGGGGACGGTATAGTAGTGCTCCATTCCAACTATCTGTGGGTGATGTAATAATCTTTAAAATTCCCAGTTCAATGCTTTCATTACTTAGAGTGGTGCTCCAATTTACCGAAAGATGATTTTTAAAGACTATGGCTATCCCGCCTCCTGTTTTTCCCTCCCTATCCAGATGTAAAAAGGTATAATTCTCAGGAATAGCCATCTTTATCAGTGGGGAGTTGGTCGAATTTAGCCAAGTTTCTGTGAGGAAACATATGTCAGGGGAGTGTGATGAGACCATGTCCCAGATTTCGAAAAGATGTTTTGCTAATGATCTCACATTACATAGTAAGCTGTTTAAACCCGCTTATAACTTGCTCCCTATTCTGGTTTTTATTCTCGGGACCTGCTATCCTCAGATCACTTTGGAATAGACAATGTCTCCAAGCTACTGGACCCTCTAGTATACTTGGGAACTTCCACGAGCAACAAAGGCAATCCCGATGATTGTCTTGTTCGCTCTTTCTAATCATCTGTAAAAAGTTAACGGAGTATGATATACAGGAAGTGAGGGGAATATCTACCTCAATTTGAGCAGGGTCTATGGCCTCTGGGCTCGGTTGGGCGCGGACGGGTGTAGACGGGCTTGCCTTCGGCGCGATGCCGGCGCGCCTGCATTTTTGCGGTCCAAAAGGGAAAGACTAGCCCGCTACCTTACAATATTCCCAAGATGGCCGCTCACACTAGCGATAACTCCGGGAATCACTCTCTTCGCCCCCAGCACATCAGTCGGCTGAGTAACGATGAGTGGAAGGCAACATACAACAAATTTAAAAGCGAAAGTGCAATAATGTTTAAAAAAAACGATAGTGAAATGCGAATAGCAAGAACGTTACATGTACCACTCCCGTCTTTCCGCCTCAGGAGTATCTAGTATCTAATGATTGGTCTCATGAGTAGCTGGGGAAAATACTTGGATGACGGACTCTAGGGATCGTTCATGAACCATGAGGACCCTCAATATCCAGCCTTCCTAGGGGTTATGGATCCACTCATCTCCTTTTTGCATGCTTCTTGTTTGCCAGTTTTTTGTACCATTATTTTGAGCAGGAATTTGATGTCTGGGTTGTTGACTGATACCTCTGAGACATGCATGTATTTATTTTTGGCTGGCTGAGATAAAGTAACTTGATTATATTGATCTTGGAATTCGTGGCTTACTGTCTCAATTCCTCTCTTCACTTGTATTTCTAGACTTTCGCTGAGCTCCTCTTTTGGAGTATCTCACTGAACTACCCTTTTGAGGTAGAAGATATCACTCACTTGTCCCCTTGAGGTCCCTGTACTTCCTGACACATTACCGAGGCTGGTTGGATAGCCACTGGAGCAGTCTCTTCTCAGACCTAGGAGACCCTGTGGACCATCTGCATCATGTTGTCCGAGTTTCAGCTCCCTTTGCTAAATTAGTAGTTCATTCCAGGACGGTTGATAAGTATTTGAGTCTGATTACCACACAGTTCTCCAGTCTGACACACTCTGAGTTCAATGTGAATCCATTTGCTAGTCTGCGGTTATGGAGCATGTGCTCTGGTGTTCGCACAATTCAAAGGTTGGTGGTTTTCTTTTCACATATATTCGTCGTCAACACAAAGAGGGTGTTTTATTAGTCTAGTGTATTCCAGTTTGGTACCTGGTAAATCGGTTCAACTAACTATGGGTTATGTGGTTTGGCTTTACTATTGGAGCCATGATACTGTTATTATACATTTCATTTCTTAGACTCTCTCTGGGTGGTACCCCCTGCCCTCATGTTTGTGTTCATTCATGGTGCATCCTAAAGAAGATGGTACAACACATTTTGGGTTTGCTCTCTGAAACGTGTCTGCACCATCTGATTAGGTACTTGAAGGCCATATTAGTGCCTAAGAAGAATTAAAGGACATAAGAGACATTTTTCCAAAAGGGTACATCAATCTGGAGATTTATGTAATGTTGGATGTATTTATTTATTTATTTTGTAAAGTTTTGCATAGTGCGAACATGACCCTAGAGGGTATCAGAGTGCTTTACAGAGGGATGCGACACATTTGAGGGCGGGCAATCATGGCAGAATCATAGCAATAGGTAATCACTAAGGAGGTACTGTTACGAGGTGGGTGTGGTCAAAGATCGACCGGTGTCCACCCTCAGGTTAAGAGAGGAAAAAAGAGAAAAGGGGTCTAGGATATGGTACTAAGGGTGGGGGGAGACATAAGGTGTCTCTTGTTGCCCTCACACACCCCGAGGGATGTCATGCTTCATCATCGGGCGTGTGCTCCTCGTCGGGCCGGCGGTGCAATGCCCTACAGGTCCCCCGAAGGGTCTCTTTAGCGGAGATCTTTTCGAGAACTGCCGATGGGTGCATGCGGGTATGTGGAGGGAAGTACCAAGATCAGTGATAGGGGTAGTGTGTGCAAAGTGAGATAAAAATACCTAAGGGTTACCACAGGTAGGGAATGTTTTAATAAAGAGGTACCCTTGGTATAGTAAAAAACCCGTAGGTTAATAGTTACCTATCAAGACGTAATGTGTCTAAGGTAGCTGTAAGCTTAAGCTATCACTGATCTTGGTACTTCCCCTCCACATACCCGCATGCACCCATCAGCAGTTCTCGAAAAGATCTCCGCTAAAGAGACCCTTCGGGGGACCCGTAGGGCATTGCACTGCCGGCCCGACGAGGAGCACACGCCCGATGATGAAGCATGACATCCCTCGGGGTGTGTGAGGGCAACAAGAGACACCTTATGTCTCCCCCTACCCTTAGTACCATATCCTAGACCACTTTTCACTTTTTTCCTCTCTTAACCTGAGGGTGGACACCGGCCGATCTTTGACCACATCCACCTCGGAACAGTACCTCCTTAGTGATTACCTCATTGATTTTTCGGAGCACAGGTACTGGATCATTAATTAGCTCCTGGTCCCCCCCTCTTCCCCTTTTTGACGCAGAATCATAGCAATAGACAAAATAACAATAGTAACGTGACGACATGGTAGTTGAAGAATAGCAATAGTTACATAATGACTTAACAGTGGGCAAAAATAAATAGTCAATATGTTTCAAGCAAAGAATATATCCCAGTAGAGAATAATTTTTTCAGCATGGTACAGTAATCTGGAGGTCTATGTAATTCTGTACGTTCCCAAAAAAAAAATATCTGGGTTTAAATACAGAATATACTACTGTATATTGATTCAGATTAGTACAAAGGATATTACTGTGTTTCAACATTGTACATGTTAATCAATAATTAACACTTTTCTGCATATGCAAGGTATCTGTATGTCTTCAGGCCTACAATTTGACATTTTAATTGGTATGCATAGTTGTTGCACGACTAGCATGGATGTAGTATGACTATGATACGACTGAGTGAGAGATTTTTATTTTAGCACATGTAGGGTTGGGTTGTGACTGCTTAGAGGGTACTATGTTTGTTCTAAGTATCTTTGTTTTTTTTGTCGTAATTCTTTATCAAATTTTTACAGAATATACATTAAAGTGGATACATGGTAACAAGTTTCGTCAGTCGTCGATGAAACATATCCAATTTACAGCAGTGAAGAGGAGCCACAGAAGGTGGTCTGCTGGATTGTATTAACAGGAAACATTGCTTGCCTAAGAGTGGGGGGGAGGGGCATCGGTATGCCTGGTGTGCGGGTGTAAGATGCTCTTGTATGTTCTGCGCCATGCAGTGTGGCTCCTATGTCTGTGGGGTTGGTCTCTGCGAGCAGAGGTGAGTGTGTCAGAGTCATAGAGGCCTTTGTGGCCCCCTGGGGGCAGGGTGTCACATCAGGCATATTACTCGCGAGGGCGCCCCCAGGGCCGCTAGTCTCCCCAAGGGATCTGGGAAGAGAGGGGGAGGCATACCAGGGAAAATGGGTATGTTAGAGGGCGTGTCTGAGTGTGGTGCCATGCATTCGGTGGTAGTGCTGCTATGAGCAGATTCAGGTTCTTGCAGATGCTTAAGAGGCTAGGTATATTGGTACAAGGCTGGGTCGAGCCTCATCCGCAGAAGAGGGGGCCCGATGGGGATGGAGGAGTGGTCACCCCTCTCCGTCACGTCTCCCTCGTTGTCCGTTGCTGCACGCGTGTACCGTGATGACTACAGGAGATGGTAAGGGGAGGGGGGGAGACGGGAAGGGGGTGGGGGAGGTATTGCTGAGTAGCTTTGGTTTTGATTAGTGTTGTGTTTAAAATTATTGTTCTAAAAATATACATATATGGAATTCAACGTAGATATGTGAACATAAATGAGGTATCAAATGCGACACCATACAAATAAACAATTTTTCAGTAATTATTATTCAGTTGGATGGGTTATTCTATGTGGTGGCTCCGATGAGAGAATTCAAGCACTCAAGAACTTAAAATTTCAGGCGGCTCTAGACCTTCAGACAATGCTGAAAAACTACTGCTCGAGCCCCTACTTTCAAAAAGGAAAGATGTATGGCTCAATCTTTTTCAGGCAATGCGGCTAGAATCTTGAACTTACTTCCACCAACCCTCCAAACCACAGCCTCTATCCGGACTTTCAAAACACATCTTAAATCCCTTCTCTTCATATGACACTTCCAGGCTTAATTCAACTCTCTCTCATGTCTCTCAAGACTACTTGACATTCACGTGAACACATTGTTGTAAATATGTCTCCAATGCCTGTGTTTATATCTATTTCTTGCACCTCCTATTTTATCTTTACCTTTTTAATTAGCCTGATTGTATTTGTTACTTTTTAGTGTGTAATTCTCCTTATGTAACGTACTTGGTTTTATTGTAAAGCGCTCTGACACCTTTGGGTAAAGTCCGCTCTATATAAAACTGCATTAAATGAGTTGGCCTAACCGCTAGGGCGGTCGACCTCGAATCTGGGGAACTGCGTTCGAGTCTCGGCAATGATGCTGAACATCCTGTGATTCTGGGCAAATCACTTAATCTTCCCGTGCCTAACAGAAATTAATGTGTGTCATCATGTAATGTAACTGGTGCTATGTAAAGCGCTCTGATACCCAATTCGGGTCAAGTTTGCGCTATATAAAACTCTGCAAAAAAAAAAAAAAAGTAAAATACCATCCCATATCTGAGACCAATTTGAATTCTGAATTCTTCCTGATTGGCCTCTTTGCTTTTTCTAGATTCTCTCGGACTGTTGAGCCTGAATCCACCTCTTCAAGAATGGAGTTTGAACTAGCCAACATGGAGTCCTACACTGCAGACCAGCTCAAGGAATTCTGTAAAGAGGGGGATTTCCAGCAAAGAGCACAATCACTAAGGTAGAGCTGCAAAAGGTGCTGAGCGGAAGTCCGCCAGTCACTGACTACAGAAACAGAAGGAGATGATGATGAGGAGTGGCATGGAGAGGATCTGGATGCCAGTCCTGATAGGCAGCGGTCTGTTAAGGGTGAGGATGTACTTCCGGAGTTGAAGTTCCTTGCCAGAGCAGGGGGGAGCGGGTCTTCTTTTTTTTTTTTTTTTTGAAACCGTTTATTACAGAATCCAAAAAATATACAAAGATGGGCCTACAACCTTTAGGCCGGCCGCTAGCAAACAGAAGGAGCATGTAATACAGACAATAGAACGCACGCTGCGGCAAAAGGGAATTCACAGGAGTTGAAAGAGGCGTTGGCAGCCACACCTTCCGGACCCCACATGACGGTTTCATTTTTATATAAATAACAACAAAAAAAAGCAAGTCCACAAGGCAACCCACAGTCGGAGACAACAGCATGTGCTCCCCTAAGGGGGGACCCCACTGATTCATAGGAGTATCGAGGGGGGGAATAGATCAGGACGGGGACTAAGTAAACTCATTTCCCAGAACCGGGAAGACAAACAGGCTAAGGAGACGGAGCCGGTGACGGATCCGGCAGTAGCGGCGGGGTACAGATTCCCCCACGGTAAGCGTTCCAGGGGCCCCATACTTTCACCCACGTCCCAGGCTTACCTCTCGCAACATACACCACCTTTTCCCGAAACATACACCAATCCATGTTGTCCTTCCACGCCGAGACAGTCGGCGACCTCTGGGAACCCCACAGTTGCGCAATGTCACGTTTGGCCACCATATATCCCAGAGTCGCCCACCACGTCTGCGGCACTGAGTAGTCGGTTGGCTCCCATACATTCAAAAGACATCTCCTCGCCTCAGGCAACAGCGGCACACGCGTAACTACCTGCAAAACCTCATGCACACCACGCCAGAATCGCACCGCCTCCGGGCATTCCCACAGAATATGGAGAAAGGTCCCCAAAGAACCACACCCACGCTTACACAACCCGTCCACAGCATAGCCCATACGCATCAGACTCGGCCCCGTAACATAGACCCTGTGGAGTATCTTGAGCTGGACGAAGCGAAGGCGAGCCGGTATGGCCACCTCTTTCGGGGAGGCCACCGCAGACACCCAGTCCTCGTCATCCAGCTCCAATCCATCAGCCCCCCACGCCTCACGAAGGCCGGTCAGCAGTCCCGAACGGTCATTGATGAGCTTTTTATAAATCAATGAAATCGTGCCGTCCGGGACATGCCCATCTAGCACTCTATCCTCAAGAGGGGAGCACTCCGGGATGGAGGCAACGTCCGGAAATACGGAGCACAACGCATGACGGATCTGCATATAACGAAAGTACTCCCTGTCCTGCAGCTGGAATTCTGTCCGCAGCACATCAAACGTTTTAAATCCCCCCCTCGTCCAGAGATCGCCCACCCTGCTGATGCCGAGCGGGTCTTCTTAAGATCTGTCCCCAGAAGAGCTAGTGGACAGGAAGACAGAACAAGTTCAGGCTAGAGATGTCCAAACTCAGGATGGAGGAAAGAAAACTGGCCATGGAGGAGAATCTAGTCTTAGAGCAACTGGCTCATGAAAGGAGACTCAAGGTGCTGTATCTCTAAGCCAGGCAGGCAAAGTCCAGCATTATTGGTGGTAGCATACTTGCAGTGTCCTCTGGAATCAGGAGAGTCCACATATGAGAAGGACTGGTACATGACTTTGTTGTGGGGGATAACATTGACAAGTGGTTTGAAGCTTGTGAGATGGCTTTCCAGATGCACAGGACCCCTGAGGAGGACTGGGGGCTAGTCTGTGGAAGCACATCCCTTGCAAAGGGAAAGACACCCTACTGACCCTAGAGAAGGGGGAAGAATGAGGCAACTCCCCATGAGGGAAGCACTTGTTTGGAGGAAGTATGGCTTTACCCCAGGAGGGTATGGGCAGAAGTTTATGGACAGACAGAAGCTGCTCCAGCAGTCCTGGGTGGATGGTGTGGACTCCTTTTGCAATGCACTTGATGGTTGGGTGAAGGGCAATGAAGTAAATGATTATCAGGGTCTGTACAATTTGATTGCCAGAGAGCATATGTTCAGCCTTTGATTTGCAGATCTGGACCATTACCTTATTGACAGTAAGCTCACTGACCCCAGGGATCTTGCAAAGGAGGCGAACACTGGATCAGCAGCATTGTCCTCAAGAAGGTATTCGGGGCGGTGGGACCAGTACAAGGGTGGGCAGGGTCCTCACCAGAAGAAGGAGGGAGGAAGACAAAAAAAACAAGGAGTTCTCTAAAGGTCCCCAACCTAGTTCTAAGGATCATGAATCCCAATCCCCACACGAGCAGAAGAAGTGGTTCCCTGATAGTAAGTCATTAGGGAAGGTACTTCCAAGTGCTATTATTGTCAACAGGTTCAGCACTACAATGGGGATGCCAAGTGTCCTAAGCGGGCACAGCCCCCCAAACGGTGGGCAGACACTGGGATTGGTTAGTGTAGTGCTTGGGGAGGAGATTGTCCCAGATAGTGTGGGGGACAGCATAGAGATTACTCTAGTGTCCCGGGGTAATGGAGAGATGGTGCAGACAGCTCACCTGCCTAGTAACACTAGGAAATACAGTAAGAGGGTCACTATCAATGGGCAGAGGGTGGAGGTTCTGAGAGACCCTGGAGCCAGCTTGACAACTGTCAGATGTCATCTGGTGAACTCTAAGAACTTAGTCCCTAATGCATACCTCCAAGTTGTTGCAGCTGACAACCATGAGAGTTACTACCCAGTGACTCTGGTTCCCTTTTAGTGGGGGTAGAGGGTTCAGGTTCCTAGAGGGTAGCTTTGAGTCTGCCCTTGCCTGTGGATTGTCTGCTTGGCAATGACCTAGAGTACATCATCTGGAACGAGGTGGAGCTTAGGTTGCACTTGAAGATAATAGGGTTGCTTGAGTGGCTCCACGGTCCACGGTCAATAGCTGCGTGAGAGAGTAGTCAGGAGAGTTGAAGAATGGCCCAGGTGCCTGTCAAAAAGAGGAGCTTACAGAGGAGGACATTGCCGCCCTGGGAGACCCAGAGGAGCGGACCAACTGGTAGGAAGGGGGTCCCACCAGATAGGAGTTCTACCAGGTGAGTGCTTTGGGAACAGGCAGCTGGCCAATGCGGGCACAGTGAGTGTGTCTGCAGTGGCCAGGGCACTGATAGGGATCTTTACCCATGTGGGGTCCCCCAAAAAGGTGGTATCTGACATGTGGTATCAACTTCATGTCAGCATCATGAAACGGTGGTAAGACCAGAAGGCCACATTGGCTGAGTTTTAGCCTGGCAAAAAAGTGTGGGTGATGGAGCCTGTGGAGCCTCGGGCCCTAACAAAACACTGGTCTGGGCCCTATAAACTGAAAGAGTGCAAGAGTGAGGTCACTTACTTGCTTTACCACAAGACACCCAGAAACCCTTTAAGGGTTTTGCATGTCAATCGCCTCAAATCCTACTACGAGAAGTCAGATGTAACCATGCTCCTGGTCATGGACGATGGAGTGGAGAAAGAGCGAAAACATCTTCGCGACCTCCTTTCTTCCAAGGAGCAAGATGGGTCAGCGAAGTGTGTCAGCCTCTTCCCTACACTTGGACAACAGAAAGACTGCTGCAAGTTGCTGGAGCAGTTTGCTTCCGTCTTCTCCCTTACTCTCGGACTCACTACATGGTGTACCCATGATATGAATACTGGGGACACAATGCCTATGACGAGTAAGATCTACAGGCGATCTGATAAGGTGAGAGCCAGTATTATAGAGGAGGTCGCCAATAAGCCATCAAACAGTCCTTGGTCATGCCCGGTGGTGTTGGTCACCAAAGCTACTCCTCCCAGTTCCACTTCTGAACTTAGGTTCTGTGTGGATTATGGAGCGCTCAATGTAATCACCAAGACTGATGCACACCCCATCCCCAGAATTGATGAGCTCATAGATCAGTTGGGAGCTGCCAAGATCCTCAGTATGTCTGATTTTACGTCTGGGTACTGGCAGATTGCCTTGACCTAGGGGGCCAAAGAGAGGTCTGCGTTCTCTATCCCAGAAGGGCACTTTCAGTTCTGGGTAATGCCCTTAGGGCTGAAGAACGCCCCTTCCACTTTTCAGAGTTTTTTCTTTTTTTTTAAACAGATTTTATTCTCAAATTGCACATATATTGCAGGGCTCTGCACCCCAGAGACAGCTGCAGAATCGAACCTTATAGTATCAAGACAGTATTCGACTTTTTCACGTTACAACAAAAATACATGGCTAAAGGATAAAAAGGACTCTCAAATCCCCCCAAAGGCCCCCCTCCCTCGCCCCCCCCGAAGTCGCACAGCGTCCACAGAATCTAGTCCACGATCGTTATATAGAACACAAGAATCTTAGTAGTATTATACACACCCCCCAGACCCTCACCCATACTGCACCAGCACCAGCCCACGTGTCCCAGCAATTACCCCAATGAACGATCTTCCACCACAGTAGGAGGCTCCAGCCACAGACCCCGGTAGTCTGCCCATTGTTTCCATATTTTGTAATGCTTACATGGGCAGGCCTCTGGCTACAAAGATTGGCTGTTCTAGCCCCATACAAAAATCCAGGCCATTTTTCCATGCTGTCACCGAGGGGGCCCACGGAGCCTTCCAAACCTTGGCTATATCTCATTTAGCCAATGTGAGGCCCAATTGCATGAGGTGTCGTTTATAAACCTTATCCCCTATTCCCTCCATGACGTGGAGCAGGGCTCACCTTGGCGTACGTGGGAGTTCCCACCCCAAGACCTCCGACAGGCAGGAGAACACCCCCCCTCCAAAATCGGTCCAGAGATAGACACTGCCAGACAGTATGCATAAACGTGCCCTCCTCCCAGCCACATCGAATACACTCAGGGGATGCAATCAATCCCACCTGCCACAGTCAAACCCGGGTAAAGTAGGTCCTGTGTAGGTATTTAAATTGTATGATGCGAAGACGCATCACTATGACTGCCCCCCGCGGGGCAGCCAAGGCCTCCTTCCAATCCTCCTCCTCCAGCGTGCCCACATCCTCCTCCCAAACCCCCCGAAGCCTCTGAAGTGTGGGGGAGAAATGAGTAACCAGGGATTGATAAATCCAGGAGATCTTCTTCATCTCCAGATCCCCCATGAAGACCTTCGCCTCCAACGGGCTGAATTCAGGGAGAGATTCCAGGCCCTCTAGACTAGGGGACAAAGCATGGCGGAATTGAAGGTACCGATAAAACTGGGACCGGGGCATACAGAATTCCTTCTGCAAGTCTTGAAAGGACTTGAGTGTAGTGCCCCTCATAACATCACCCAGGGTTGAAATACCTATATCATCCCAGCCCCGGAAGCCGTGTAGGGCAGTCAGGTTGGGCAGGCGCCCATTATACCAGAAGGGGGTTTCTCGAGTCAAGGTATTCCACCATCCCATGCGCCGCAACGCCTGCCTCCAAATTAGGAACACTACCCGTGTGGCTGGTGGCAACACACCCCGCAACGGCGCAGAGTAAAGAATAGTATGTAACGTGTGGGACCCCATGAGTCGACGTTCCAACGCATATGCCGGGTCTCCCCTGTCGCCATACCACCACTCATTAAGGACCAATAAATGGGAGGCCTGATAGTACGAGAGAATGTCTGAGGTCGCGAGTCCTCCACAGTAGGTGGATAGAAAGCATGTGCGCTGTGCTACACGCACTATTCCCCCCTCCCACAGGAACTGCCCAAGCACAGAAGTCAGAATTCAGCAGCTGGAACCATCTGGGTGAGATCGGGTACGGGTGATTCTGTAATTGGTATAGCAACCGAGGAAGCGCAACCATCTTAAATATTGCTGATTTGCCGTACAGTGTCAGAGGCATGCGCGACCAGGATTTAATATCTGCACGGACTTGCTCCCATATTGGAGCCAGGTTCCGCTCCCAGGAGATGGCCGGCACACCCGAGAGGAACACCCCTAGGTAGCTCAATCCCCCCTCTGCCACCTGAATCGTGGACGCCCAGGTGCCCACTTTCGCCCGTTCCCCCAGAGCCCACAGCGTGGATTTGCGGGGGTTCATGTATAGCCCCGACGTTTCCCCAAAGATCTGCATGATCCGCAGGAGCCGTGGCCCATTCTGTCCAAAGCTGTGAGGAAAAAGAGGACATTGTCCACGTATAGTGCGATCCTGTCTGACAGACCCGGAGCCCACTCAAAGCCCCTGACCTGCGCATCGATGCGCACCCATGCCGCCAACTGCTCCATAGCCAGGGCGAATAAATACGGTGACAGGGGGCATCCCTGCCGGGGGCACCGTCTGATAGAGAAACTGGAAGAGACCGCACCCGCAACCCGTACCGACGCCGTCAGATCCGTATATAGAAGCATTAAATACAACAAGAAGCATGAACCAAGATTACGTCTGTGCAGTAGGGCAAACAGATACACCCAACTGAGGGAATCAAACGCCCTGTCCATATCAGCCAATAGGAGAGCCACCGGCTCCCCCGTCTGTCTGATGGCCGCCACTGCCACGTGCGCCCGCCTTATGTTATGCCTGGTTGCCCTTTGGAGCATGAACCCGGCCTGATCAGGGTGTACAAGTGCCGAAACGTGAGGTAGGAGGCGGTTAGCCAACGCTTTGGCCAAGATTTTGGCTTCCACGTTCAAGAGAGAAATGGGGCGATAGGAGGCGTGCTGATCCGGGGGCCGGCCGGGCTTATGGAACACCACTACCTCTGCATGCCTCCAGTCCGGGGGAAGCCGGCCCTCCTCTCTGGCCTCTTCCAAGACTGCCCGATAATAAGAGGCCAGCTGTAAGTTATATTGTTTGAAAAACTCGCTTGGGAACCCATTGGGTCCAGGAGCCTTCCCAGAGTTGAGCTCACCCAATGCCGTGCCCAATAGCCACTTTTCAGAGTTTGATTAACCAGGTCCAAGCTTGGCTTGAGAACTTCAGTGCCGCCTACTTAGATGAACCTGTAGACTTTAGCTCTAGTTTGGAGGGCCATTTGTGCCACATCAGGGAGGTGCTTCAGGCTCTGCAGACCTGGTCATCAAGGCCAGTGAGTGCCAGATAGGGCAGGGTTCAGTGGTCTACTTAGGTCACCAAGTGGGAGGAGTCAAGGTGCAGCCTCTACAGGCCAAGATTCAAACCATCCTACCTTGGGAACCCCCCAAGACCCAGACATAAGTGAGAGCCTTCTTAACCTCACTGGCTATTACAGGAGATTCGTCAAGGGGTATGGCATCATTGTTGCACCCTTGACAGAGCTTACTTGTAAGAAGCAGCTCAGGCAGGTTATCTGGACAGAGACATGCCAGAATGCTTTTGACACCCTGAAGTAGGTCATGTGCACAGCACACATGCTCTAGGCCCCTGACTTCGCCAAAGAATTAATTGTCCAGACAGACCCCTGCGAGCATCATATAGGGGACCACACTCTCACAGCTGAAAGAAGAGGGTCTGCTCAACTTGAAGCCTTCATCAGTAGGAGGTTACTTCCCCGGGAACAGAGGTAGAGCGCAATGGAGAAGGATGCCTTTGTAGTGGTCTGGTGCCAGATACCACAATTACTGAACAGAGAATGACTAACCTGTGATAACTGGCCCAGCAGGAGCGATGCACAATGCTTGTCCTTCCACACCCCCTGATGCTCAACCAAGCGAGTTGTACACAGCACTCATTCTATTATTACATTTTATAACTGTAATTTCCAAATGGGAACAGGTATACCACATCATGTTTGGTGTTTTTGGAATCGTACTGAAAAATACTAACTCTTAAAAATGAAGCCTTGCAGGATTTATACCTAGCATCAAAGTCACAGGACTCTTCCGCTTTCTGGAAGGCAGTCAATGTGCCCTTTCTGATGGAGAGAGACAGGGCATCAATTGAGATAGCCCTTAGTGAGGCAGAGTGGTTGGAGCATTTCGAAAAGTTATATAGTAACTCCAGCAGCACATCAGTGGCAGAGTCGGGCCCAAAGAGCCCGTGGTAATTACACAATGTACTGAGGTCAATAACTTGAGATTTGAGCTGAGTGAGGTTAATATAGCCATTGAATCAAGCCCGGGAGGAAAGGCACCTGGACCGGATGGTATTCCAGTCGATCTTTTTAAACATAATATTCAATTGTGGGGTCCTCTTTTAACTCAAGTCCTAAATGCCTGTAGCACAACTGGTCTTTTACCCTCTTGGTATGAATCAACTGTGGTACCCATTTTTAAAAAAGGGGACAGGTCGGATCCAGCCTGTTACAGGCCGATATCTTTACTTGACTCAACAATTAAAATCATCGGTAAAGTCTTATTATTAAGACTACAAGACTGGGCGGAAGATCATTCGATTCTTAGTGATTTACAGTTCGGCTTCCGCAAGGGCATGGGCACAATCGCCCAGGGTTTAAATCTGAATATGATGGTCGGTAAATACACCAAGACAAAAAGGGGAAGGCTGTTTTTAACGTTTGTAGACTTAACGGCAGCGTTTGACAGCGTAATTCATGAGGTACTTTGGAGAATTTTAACGAACCCGGGGGTGGAAAGTTCTATAGTATTATTTTTGAGACAACTATATGCGGGGGCAACTTCTAGGATTCTATACGGGGTGGGAGGGGAATGCACTAAGCACTTTAGGGTGAGGAGGGGCATGAGACAAGGGTGTGTCCTGGCACCCTTCCTGTTTATACTATACATCAATAAGCTGGGAAGTACTTTGGAGAAGGAGTGCCAGGACCTCCCAAGTTGGTAAGAGATCTATACCCACTTTAATTCATGCTGATGACGCGGTTCTCATGTCGCGCACTCCAGTAGGCATGCAGAGGTTAGTTTGTAGTTTCTCTAAATATATGGCCAAACTAGGGTTAAATGTTAACATTTCAAAAACGTTTGTGATGAAATGTGGGTTAGGCAGTACGAAATGTAGACCTGTCTCATTAGGAACGAAACACACTTAATGTTGTAATACATTCTTTTACCTGGGGATCCTATTTGATAAAAGGGGGACTTGGACCCAGGCGATTAAGACCATGAGGTTGCTGTTTTCCAAAGCTGTAGTTGCACTTTTAAATTTCAGTAGGAAGCTGGGAAAACGGGCACCAGCGGTCCTACTACAGATTTACAGGGCTAAATGCATCTCCATAGCCATTTAGGGGCAGGCATTTGGGGCTACGAGAATGTTAGTCCACTATAAAGTATTGAGAACAGATTTTTAAGATTTTTTCTACTGATTGTGCCTAATAGCACTTCCACTTTTATCTGCCACACTGAATTAGGTATGTCTTACATTTCCGATATATGCAAAATTCAACCGGTACTTTTGCAGCATAGGATTTGGACCTCGGAACAGTTTGAGCTAAATAGACAGGTACTTAGGGACTGTGGTAGTCTGGATGGGGCTCTGTATATTAAATGGCTGGAGTATATTAAAAACTTTGTCTGTAATCTCGGCCACCCTGAATACTAATTGGACCCCCTTAGTCTGCAAGAGAAAAGATCTTAAAACTAGCGGTTTGAATTACCTGGAAAACAAGAGAAGATTGATGGTATTGCAAAAAATATCGGTTCAAGCCCACCAGCTAATAGACCCTGCTGACAGAATTCAGCCTTATTTAGGGATGTTAATAAGAGAACACGATAGATTTCTGTTAACTCATCTGAGATTGGGTATTTTTCATAGACTTGTTACTTTTCCGGCCCAGAACGACTGGTCAAATGGGTGTGTAAATGCCCATGTGATGATGTATCCATTCAATCGACTATACTTGTTCTGTTCTTTTGCAAATTTTATTCCTGTAATAGGAAAAGGTGGATTCTGCCGATTTAAAAAAAAATAGTGGTTTAAGACAATGTCGCCCTGCCTTCCTGTTCATACAAGTATTAGGAGAACAGCTAATTGTTTCAGTTTTAATATTTTTAAAGAATGTGTTAAAATGTAGAAATTCAATCATGATGTAATCAAATTTTAAATTCTATTTGTCTTCGCTGTGTATTGTCTTTATATGAATTTTACAAACTGATGTATGTATAAATTGTGGTTCTAATTTTTTATGTGCTTTTATGATTATTTTTTTTATAATCGAATAAAGCTGATTGAATTGAATACTAACTTTTGGGGAAGTCAGATTTTAAATTGCAATTTTGAAAATGCCACTTTTATAAAGTTTGTTAGTGGTCACAACACTTAATCACTGTGTTCACAATAATTAAGTGTTGTGACCACAAACAGAAATCATAGTGTTTGTCAAGTAAAGTCAGCACTGGTACTTCTTGGTTTGATACATTTATAGTGTCCTAGCCTTGCTGACAGTAAATAGGCCCTACACGTTGTTGTTTTGTACTTTTAGAAAGTTGGCATTTTCCTGCCTTACCATTTGGTGCCTGCAGCCGGTCTCTTGGTCACATCACTGGGTGTAGTTGACAATCAGGCTTTGTGCATTCTTCCTACATAGCCACACATAATAGGGAGCGTAGGTGTGCCTAGATGGGCCATCATTGGCAGGATGGGAGGGAGGAGTTGGGCCCAGACCCAGTTACACATGAACAATGAGCCCGGGACCCACGTCTGGGCATACCCGGAGCACTTAGGGCAAGAAAGCAAAAGACACACAGATGATGGACAGAATGCAGAGCAAATCAAACATTCACCCCCAGTCAATAGATCTGGGTTAGAGGAATCGTTCTTTTGCTCACCATGCCATCCCAAGTTTAGACCCAGAAATATGAAAATCAGTCTTGACCCTGTGCCTCATGAGAACTGCCAACTGACATTGTTCTGCATTCTGTCCATCAATTGTTCTCTTTGCATTTGTCACCCCGAGTGGGACGGGTATGGCCAGACGTGGGTCCCGTGCTCTCTATGCCACTGGAGTCAAGCTATCCTGGCTGATGAGGGGTAAAACCAAGAAACCGGTCCTAGGATGCTTGTTTCCAGTCCAGGGAGGACCTGGCCTGGCAGTTCGGGAAGGGCTGTTTCCATTGGGCGCAGCATCAAGATTGATTTGCATATGGCTGGGTTCAAACTGGAATGGCATGGGAGGCAAAAAAACGATGGATTTAGGCCCAGATCTCTGAACTGGGTTGAATGTATGACATTGTTCTGCATTCTGTCCATCAATTGTTTTTTCATTTGTCACCCCGAGTGGGACAGGTATGCCCAGACGTGGGTCCTGTGCTCTCCATGCCACTGGAGTCAAGCTATCCTGGCTAATGAGGGGTAAAACCTGGAAACCGGTTCTAGGATGCTTGTTTCCAGTCCAGGGAGGAATTGGCCTAGCAGTTCGAGCTGGACTGTTCCAATTAGGTGCAGCATCAAGGTTAATTTGCATATGGCTGGGTTCAAACTGGAATGGCATGGGAGGCAAAAAAACGATGGATTTGGGCCCAGATCTCTGAACTGGGGTGAATGTATGACATTGTTCTGCATTCTGTCCATCAATTGTTATTTTTGCATTTGTCCTTCCTTCACCCTGAGGAATTTTAGTGGTTTTGATCATAGTCTTAAGTGATAGCAAGAATTGAAACTATCAATTTTGCTGTACTTGACTATTCACAAGTTCTAAAGAAAGTAAAGACAGAGGAAGGGATCCCCTGCTGGTGGAAACAGGAAGTGACTACAACTATCGCCAGGGAATTGCATTTTTAAAAATATATACATTTGTTCACCATTTTTTTACAAACATAATTAGTTTCACGCTTTTAACAGTTTTAATATGCACTGAATTGAAGATCTGGTGATGGATCTTGTAGGCTTAGAGACTTTCTTTACCTTTATATATTTTACCTATGCATCTTCTGCATTTATCAAAAAGATGTTTTAGAGGGGAGGAGCCTAGCGCTTGACCAAGATGGCCGCGTGAGCTTTGAGCTCCCGAGACCCTCGTGCCCTCCGTCGTCTATCCTGTATATAATCCTGTTTGTATGCATGGCATCGTGTAGATGACTTGTCAGGGAGGCGATCGATGCCACCCGAGGTCGAATCGCCCACCGGGATCCGGAGTTATGCATGGCGGAAGATGGAGGCCCATCTCCGAGGGATGCCAGGGGCTCGAGTTGGCAGGATGCCCGCCCTCTAATTGAACAACAGCGGCCAGGCGAGGTGTGAACTGCCGGACGGAGGTCCCTATCCTTTCACTTTCACTTTCTCGCCCTTTGTCTGCCCAGCCCAGGGAGTGCTCGCGTCTGCTTTATTATCATTCGGACGCTCTGCATGCCACACTGGCGACCCATCGTAAGACGGAGCCCTCCTGATCTCGCTCGCTGAGAGAGGGCAGTCCTGTTTGAACCGACTTGCTTGAGCCCACCATGTCGGGCAAAGCAGAGGTGGACCGGCCGAAGCCCAAGGCCACCAGGCGGGGAGCCTACACTCAAGCCAATAACATGGACCGCTATGCCCAGCAGAAGGGGTCACCGGGTGCACCGAGCCAGTCCCCGGACACACAGAAGACTGCCTCACCCTTGGCCCCGGAGCTCTCACTGCAGGATGTCATGGGTGCACTCGACGGGCTGCAGACTTCGATTGGGAGACAGTTTGATGCCCTAGCGCACAAAGTGGATACCATCTTGGTGGATGTTAATCTGATCCGCGCGGATTTGGGCAAAACAAATGAACGGGTCAAATCCCTGGACATCAAGACCACGGGCCTCGCCGATGATGTCTCGGACCTGCAGACCGAGGTCCGTAAGTTGCGGACCGAGAGTGATCTCGCCGCCCGTCGGCTGGAGGACTTCGAGAGCCGGGCCAGGCGCAACGACGTGCGCGTTATCGGGGTCCCGGAGTCCTCGGACGAGACTTCAGTGGACCTGCTCGTGGAGGACTTGGTGCTCAATCATCTGCAGCCTAAGGGTCTAGGGAAGTTCTTCGCAGTTGAGCGGGCCCATAGAGTGCCGGGTTGGCGGCCCAAGGTGGGAGCCACACCGAGGCCGATCGTTGCCCGGCTCTTTCATTTTCGAGACCGGGACGCTATCCTGCAGGCCTCGAGGGTAACGGGCCCGGTCCCCTTCCAGAACGCGTCGGTGAATTTCTATCCTGACTTCACCCAGCAGATGCAGAGGCAGCGGCAGGGCTTCCTGGGGGTGAAGAGGAGGCTTCGGGAGAGGGAACTGAAATACGCCATGCTCTTCCCTGCCAGACTACGTGTGGTGTTTGAAGACCGAACATTCTTCTTTGAGTCGCCTGCCATGGCGGATGAATGGCTGGACGCTCTGCCTCGACGACGCACGGAAGAGGACACTGCCGTAGACGGGGACAGTGGCCGGGATGAACAAGGTTGATGTCTTCGGAACCGGGCTGACTCGGACTGACTTTAGATAATGACTTGCAGTAAATACGGAGGTTGTGGGAGGACGAGGGGAGCTCTTTCCTCCCTTAGGGTACTTTTTGTAGATTTTGGGTTTGGTAGGGCGACAGGCACACTGCAAGTTGGGGGGGCTTTGTAAGCTGCAGCAGGGGTGCAGGGTGGGGGGGGTTTCCGGGATTTTGGGTTTGTTGTTGGGGGGTTTGTTTCCGCAAGGCAAAGTGATTATTTTCAGGACTGTTCCATGGTCGCTCTTCGGGTGTGGGGTGGGCCTCTTTACGTTTGGGGATGGGGGGTAGGGGTTTAAGTGTTATAAGCTGGAATGTTAATGGTTTGGGGGATCGCATTAAGCGTGGGATAGTTTTGCAATTCTTGAAACTGTCATTGCCGGATGTTGCCCTGCTGCAGGAGACGCATCTTATAGGTAATACGTGCTATGCCCTGAATAGGAAGGGTTATAAACTCATAGCTCATTCGGGATTCTCCTCTGGGTCCAGGGGTGTGGGCATCCTAGTCAGAGCCTCACTACCATTTGAGGTGGATTCCACCATTGTTGATGATAGGGGGAGGTTTGTGGCGGTGGCGGGGCGGTGGGAAGGAAGAACTTTGGTTTTAGTTTCGGTTTACGTCCCGCCGGCCCTGCAGGCCTCCACGTTCACAGATCTGGGTAGGGCCCTGCTGGATCTCCCGGGGGGTATGCTTGTAGTGGGAGGTGATTTCAACGCTGTTGGCTCCGGCCTGCTGGATAGATACCCGCCCAGAGACACTGGGGGGGCTCAGAAGTGGCTTCCAGACTTTCTAGATACGCTTGGCCTGATAGACTGCTGGAGGCTCCGGCACCCCACACAGGGCCAATACACTTTCCACTCCGGGGCGCATGGTAGCCTTTCCAGGATTGACTACCTACTCACTCTGGCTGCGCATGCCTCATTGGTGTCTGAGGCCAGGCACATGGCGCGTGGTATATCTGACCATTCGCCGGTGTGGGTCAGGCTGGATCTGGGTCGAGAGGGAAGGGGAAGGGTGGCCCCTATCAACCCTTGGTATTTCCGAGACCCCAAGATGCGCAGCGCGCTGGTAAAGACAGTAGATAATTTTTTCAAGGACAATCAGGGATCCGTGGGCTCGGCAGTGTCGCTGTGGGAAGCATTTAAGACCGTGCTGCGAGGGGAAGCCCTCTCCCTTGTGGTGGCTGCCAAGCGGCGGAGAGATGGCGAGGTTTTGCAGGTTGAGGAGGAGATCGCGGCTTTGGAGGGAGCGCTGGAGGAGGAGGTTACAGAGGCCTCACTGCATGAGCTGTGCTTGAAGCAATCCGAGTATAAGGACCTGGTGACGAATGCCGCTAAGACCCTCGGTAGGGAACAGCAGGGCCGTCTTTATGATGTTGGTGACAAGGCCGGGAAACTCCTGGCTTGGCTGGACAAAAAGAACGGGTCAATAGAGTAGTGCCGGAGTTGACGGGAGAGGGGGGAGAGGTGATTGTGGAACCTGAGAGGATTGTGCAGTGTTTCTCGGACTATTTCCATATGGTTTATGCCTCAGTGTCGGACAGGCCGCCCGAGGACTCGCATGACCTCCTGCGTGATATCGCATTGCCCTGTCTCTCTGATATAGATAGGGACGATCTAGATGGTGACATAACGGTCGATGAGGTGGCGGGGGCTATCCGCGCGTTGAACTCGGGCAAGGCCTCGGGTCCGAACGGCTTGCCGGTCGACCTGTACAAGCTGTTTCCGGATAGGGTTGCCCCTCACCTGCGCGCCATGTTCGTGGAGGCGCGGGGGAGTGGGGCCCTCCCGTTGGATCAGCGACTGGCGACGATTGTGGTTATACACAAAGAGGGCAAACCCAGAGATAAGTGTGCCTCATATAGGCCTATCTCACTCCTTAACGCAGAGCCGAAAATTCTGGCTAAAATCCTGGCGGCCCGGTTGATTAGGGTACTCGGTGACTTGGTCCACCCGGATCAATCCGGATTCATCCCGCACCGTAACACAGCGTTAAATCTTCGGCGCCTTCATGGTGTAATCGCCAGGGCGGGCACGCTGCGTGAACCAGCTATTGTGGCGTCTCTCGACGCCACGATGGCCTTTGACACGGTGGAATGGGCATATTTGTGGGCCGTGTTGACCAAGTTCGGCTTTGGCCACGGTTTTGTGAGCTGGGTGAGGTTGCTGTATGAGGGCCCTCTTGCGAGTGTGGTGGTAAATGGCCGGGCGTCGACTCCGTTTCAGCTTGGGAGGGGTACTCGGCAAGGTTGTCCCCTGTCGCCATTGTTGTTTGCCCTCGCCCTTGAGCCGCTAGCTGCGTGGATACGCTGGCACCCGGATATACGGGGACTTAGATGGTCGCCTGAACACGAGGACCGTATATCGCTCTATGCTGATGACATCCTGTTGTATCTTGCCTCACCCAAGAAATCACTTATAGTGGTCTGTGACGTACTCACATCTTTCGGTAGGAACTCGGGTCTCGTTATCAACTGGAGTAAATCGTACTTATATGTTCTTAGTGGCGAGGTTCCACCGATCCCTCGAACTTGTTCGATCCAGGTTGCTCAGCAGGGCTTCGTGTATCTGGGGATCTTTATCTCCATGGACTCTGCCGTGCGATATGAGAGGAACCTGCTCCCCCCCCTAGCGCGCCTGAGGCGGGATGTGGAGGGCTGGCGGAGGCTGCCGCTCTCCCTCGTTGGGCGCGCGGCCCTGTTCAAAATGATGTCTCTTCCCCGGTTCCTCTACGCACTGCAGAATACTTTGGATTGGGTACCGGCCAACTACTTTCGGGAGGTCGAAGGCCTCCAACGAACGTTGCTGTGGGACGGGCGGCCGCGAATAGCTATTGCAAAGTTGACGCTTCCATGGTACGACGGGGGTATTGCGCTTCCAGACATCCGACGGTACTATTGGGCCACCCAGCTGAGTGCGATTAATCATGGGTTTTATGGGCCTGCCCTCAGCCCTGGGTATGCCATGGACAGGTGGTTGCTGCGTGGTGGTAACTATTACAGGGCGTTGTATTCGCGGTCCCTGGACTCGTCCCTTACGGGGCCCACTGGTGTGGCGGTGCGTGTGTGGAAGATGGCAACTGACTCGCTGGGCTGGAAGGATAGGCTCACCCTCGCTACCCCGCTGTTTGAATCTGAGAGACTGGGTAGGCTTTGGCACACAAAAGGCTTTGACAAATGGGACTTGATCGGCATCTCCAGGGTCGGAGATGTCGGAGATGTCCTGATTAAGGGGAGGGTGAAGTCCTTTGAAGAGTTGCAGAAGGAGTATGAGCTGGGGCCATCTGAGTTTTTCCGCTATATTCAGGTGCGTCACGCCCTCCGATCAGTCCTCATAGAGGGTGAGAAGGTGCCTGAGTCCTCCCCACTGATCATAATGCGGCGCAGACCCAATGGGTGACTCTGGGTAACATGGTCGCTAAGAGAGATATAGCGCGATTGTGGGGATCCGTGGGGCCCCCCACATTGACCGCGTGGAAAGAAAATATGGATTGGAGTATGCTAAGGGAGAAGACGGTATATTGCGCTAGAGGCCGCCCTCGGAAGTGGCACGCCATCTGGGGGCGGTGGAATCAATACAGGGGGGGAATTTGTCTTGCCCCTGATTTGGATCCCCCCGAGGAACAGCTTTCCTCCTAACCTTCTTTCCAGCTCAGTATGGTTAATGGACTTCTTTGGCCTCTGCTGTCCCCCTTCTTCCTCTTTTCACAGTACTGTAAATGGTAGATGATTGGGGTCCTGCCTCCCCTGGGGCTATCACCATGGGCATTCAGTGTTCTTGCCTTGCTGGGGGTTGTTGTGTGTTTTGTGTTTATTTAAAAAATGGAATCTTTGCACTCCTCCTTCATTGTACTGTGGACGCGTCTCTGTTCCTCTTTATCGAAGCTGCCGAACCTCCGGGTTGTCGGCTGAATAGCTGTGTCCAGACTTTTGAAAATAAAGGTTTTTATAAAAATAAAAAAAAAGATGTTTTACATTCAGCACTACATAAAATAAACGTTTGAACAGAAATTAAAACAAAAACAAAAACAACTCCTGGTTTAAGTGGGATGGAAGAATGACAATATCAACTGTCTGCAATGAGTAAGGTGCAGGGGGCATGCTAATAAACGGGCGGTATATCATGATATGTTTCATGAAAAAGATGGCTAGTTGATACATCAAGATTATGTGTAATGCCATGTAAAGGACCAAGCTTGGGGGTGCGGCTGACATTCCCAGGAAAATCAGTAGAGGGCATTCCATAGTACCCAGGAAGAGTAGATGCCACAGAAATGATGTTGTTTCACGGTGGCAATAGGTAATTTCTGGGAGTGTTTCCCAAGTTTGCCCAAAGATCAATCCAGTCTCTAGCCATTGGGTGTTTGCGTAGGCCTCAGGGCTCCTCTCTGTGGATAACTTTACTTTCTGCCTGAGCCCATTTTAGGAAAGTTTGATACTAGGTCGTTAACAGAGGTAGTGTTGTAGCCTTCCAACGTGCGGTAATTGCATGCTTCACCAGGAGGAGGTCAAGTCCATTAAACGGGTGCCAGCTTTTTTGGTTTTAGATCACATGAATAGGCCAAGGGCGCATGTTGCCCAGGTGTGTTGTACAGGACTCTAAGTATTGGTCAAGATCCAAGGAATTGTGTAAGGGTCTCTAAAACCCTGTATCTAGTCTGGAAAGGTGTTTTTGTGGCAAATCAATTGTGCATCAGCCTACCGCAAGCTTGTTGCCCCGCGCCCACACCAGTAATAGGGTGCAAAAGCATCCCCTCATTTGCATTGGGCCATAAACCTATGGGAATGAGAAAACACCTCCTTGTAATGAAGCAGGTGCAAGATGCATACTGTGTGCTTGATATTATAGAAGGGACTGCAGAAGCATCTGCATCACCTTCTGTATTACAGAACTGCCCTGGGGGCGCACAAAAAAAGTGTAAATGCCTATAGCTCCCCTGGCACGCTTCTGTAATACATACCCTATGTTGTTTTCTCTAGTCAAGAACCAGCCTATTGCTGTCAATTTTATGACACTGTAGTAATTATTTAGAATAATTTTTATTTACTTCAGGGTCCCTAGTAATATGAAAATATAGCTGGTATGATTATGATCGGTAAGGAACCTACACAGTAACTATAACAAAACAATGGGGGAACCCAAATAGCCGTAGGACCTGGGTACGAAATGGTACAAAGCACAATTGGTCCCGGTGGGAATATTTTTCGCTAGTACCCAAAAATTAATAACTCACACTCAAAAATGCAAAAGAATTCGTAGTTTTATCATAAGGTAAAATAACAAATGCATTTATGCAGACATCTTACAGAATATGAAGCAGCTCAATGGTGAGTGAGAAGAAGGAAGGTGTTTAGAAAAGTGCTTGTGAAGAGATCAAGAAGGGGCAAGAGTTGAGTGCCAATATACAATATATACAACGATTATAAACAAATGGATAAGAAAACGCCTGGATGGAACTCCCTTGTAATACTAAAATCCACAGTCATAAGATACACCCTATATTTTAGAAATAGTTAAGACGTGGATAGTATCTACAGTACAGGTTGATATGGTTATAGATGTCAACGTTTTGACTCCAAATGGAGGCCAGGTAAATTTTTCCTTAAACGGATCTTCATCAGGACAGAAAGGAGAGCAACATAAATACCAGAGATAGGGAATTGGTGGTGGGCCTTACGCCTAGGGCCAAGTGGCTCCTGGGGGTCAGAAGATCAGCAAGTAATTCTTCAATGGTCCAAAAGGAACCAATCTTTGGATGTGCTAAGGATTTTATTTCTTTACACCTTGGTCGCACCAGGATCGGAACTAGGGCCATAAAGATCCACAAACAAAAGATAAAATATCGGAAGGTCCTGAAAAGATCCTGCCTGTGG
The DNA here is from genome assembly GCF_964204655.1 of Triturus cristatus. Classification (NCBI taxonomy): domain Eukaryota; kingdom Metazoa; phylum Chordata; class Amphibia; order Caudata; family Salamandridae; genus Triturus; species Triturus cristatus. The sequence goes on from NC_140589.1 coordinate 378,579,175, forward strand.
ATGTACCCCAAAGGCATCTTAGGGGCCTTGAGCAATCTATTTAAATATCACTTGGAGCTTAAACATGAATGATGCCAAATAGATCCGATCTCTATTCGGGAACCATCTCCGAGAGCGTCTTGTATACACGGTAACTAAGCAGAGATCTGGCAAGGTTTCAGGATACAAATTGAAAGGCACAGCAGATAAAGGTGACACACAAACCATGTATTTTCAGATGCTGGAAGTCCTCTCTGCAAACCAGTAATAAGGGAAGAACATCATAGGATGGAGCCAGTTGAAACACCTCATGCCTACTAGGTCCATCACAGTAGTGTTTGATAGATTGTAATATTGCGCACAAGCTTCAATGCCACCCCAATGCCAGCTTCTAGGAGTTGGTGTTTCTTCGATGTCTGTTTGCCTGAATTCTGTGCATGTCAGTGCAGCATTCGCACTACTACTTACTCAGGAAGCAGACTTGTTAGGTCCTGTCTACACACAGCTTTTAGATGTCTGTTGTCAAGGTTCTATTGTGGACAAGATCAAAATAGAGTGGGTTTTGGGTCAAAACATTGCTAACTATTGGTTGGCTTTCTTGTCCATCTCTTTTGTTGACTTCTCATTCAATGGCTTTCCTTCCTTTTCATGTGTTTGTCCCTTCCCTGCAGCTAGTTTTCATTTTGATTGGATGATTTGTATCTTTCCACTGGTTGCATACTGAGAACAACTTTTTCTTTTTAGTTCAGCAGTCTACAGAAGTTCATGGGTTGTCCTGCTCGCTCCCTCGTGTGCTGCTTCCCCTTCAAATCAGCACACCCCACACTAAGAGTGTTGCTTCCTCTCCACTTCCTGCCCCGAAAGGTCCTTGGCTTCCTGCACCTATTCAGTCAATTTATTATTTTCCCACTCGGCGTCTGCTAATCTAGAAACGTATAATAAAAGCTAAAAAAAGAAAAAATATGCTGTTGCGTCATGACGCACACGTGTGTGAATGGTGACACATGCATACATAATTTAGTAGCCATCATGCTGCATCTGCTTTTTATATGTATGTTACTCTGTATCGGCAAGCAAGCATCTTTCTGTAGAACAGAATTTGTAAAAATCATTGGCACAGCCAGGAGGTCAGTTAACACCACTGAAAGGTGAGACCTATTTGTTTTGCCACTTCTCGTTTGAGATCTGGGTTTCCTTACTGTATGTCAACAAAAAGAGGGATAGATGGGTAGGTTTAACGAGGTCCAGTGTACATACCCAAGCAACTAGTAAGACAAAAAAGGGTACAAAGTTCCTCAGATAAGTAATGAAAAAATAGTAGTGATTTCAGCACAAGTTGTCGTTTGCCATGAAAACGGAGGGGGAAACCCTTTAGTTGGAACTAGGGCCCTCACACACCCAGCAAGCTAGGTGTCATGCTTCATCATTTGAGCCTGCCCCTCGTCAGGTCGGCGCTGCAATTCCTGACGGGCTCCCAAGATTGGGGCTCTTTGGCGGGGATCTTTTGTTCCTGCCGAAGGGTGCTGTGGGGGTAAGGGGCCCTAGGATGTGTAGATGTGGTGTATGAATAAAATAGGTACTGTTAGTCCACAAGAATTGTATTTAATAAAGTGGTAAACAGCCTAATTAAAAGGAAAGTGAGGTGGGGATAGCTACTAGTGATTATGATTCTAGTTGTGTATGCCCTACTCTCTGGAGGATCGACATGTTTCTTGCCCTTCAGGCCAGTAATCGGTCACGGCAATTCATCAGGATCAGGGAAAACTATCTACAACAAGGTATGTGTGGTCTACGTACCGAAGAGGTGCTCAGGAGTCACCTAAAAAAGATTGGAAACAAAAAACACATGACAAAACTGTACGAATAAGTAATACATACAAAACAACATCAGCTGAAATCATCGAGAGTCTTAATCGGTGAAGCTCTCATGGGGCTAATGAATGGTCAATCAAGACAGAAAAACTATAAAAAACTTTAAAAGACAGGATTAAGGGCTGAGGCAGAGCTGAACATCTAAACTCACCTCTGTTGTAAGCAAGGTAATCTTGCAACAGTCTCCGGCGGGTATAAAGGACTCCTAACGTGGGTCCTGGAGTGAAAAACCGGAGGGGACAGAATAAAATTATAATTAAATAATAAAGACGGGGTCCGCCTGGTAGCCCATGTGGTGAGGGCAGTAACAGAAGGTATTGACAGCCCAGAAAGTCAAAAGGTACTGACAGGAGCGATTAAGTGTGCAGCCATGGTGACCATCATACTCAGGGGCCAGGGCATATCGCCGCCAAAAAGTGGTAAATGCGGTCAGGAACGGGTTGCCACGAGGGACCCTAGAGCACAAATGGGTGGCGACCGCAATCGCCCCTGATAGCGGATGGATCAGAGCAGGACGTCCTCGCTCTAGCCCCCAATGAGGTCCAGAAGGCGTCAAGAAACCTCCTTGAATAATACCCAGACTCACCTCCTGGACGACGGTGTATCCAGCCCTGATGCACTCACCTGCGTCAAAGGACGCGTAGGAACGAAGACCTACCCCTACCGCCGGACCTGGGATGGGTGCCGAGCAAGGTCGGTGTTGGCTAGATGAGGAAGTGGGGGTGTCACATGATCAGGGAAGTAGCAAGCCCATTGGTCGGGCGGAAAATTACGGGTCGGCCATGTTGGAACAGGAGCAACGGTGAACCATACAGTTCCGGTGCGCTCCCGGAAGTGAAAATCCATTGGTCGAGATGTTTACCAAGGATGGGTTGTCATGGTGATTGTAATCCCAATGATTAACGGAAAAGGTGCGGCCATGTTGGTATAGGTGATCCGGGGGAAATATGGGATCAGAAAGTGATACACTCGCGTGGTCGGATGCTAAGGCCATAATATATTTATAGGCAGGCAACGCGTGGGTAGCCAGGTGCCACAACGAGTGTTGGGAATTAAAATTGGTCAAAACCAAATCGGTGAGACTCACGGGAGCCGCGATGGGTTGACATAGTCCCACGGGGTGTGAGAGAAGGTAGGTGTAAACAAGTATGGTGGGATTCACGAGGATCGTGATGGGTTAAAGAAGGTCCCACACAACGTGTTGGGGGACCTCGCCTATTCAGCGGGGTCTAAAAGGAGGGTTCACGGGGGTCGTGAGGGGGAATCAAAGTCCCACACATGTGTAGTGGGAATGTGGCCCATGTAAGGGGGGGGGGGTTTTTTTAACAAAAACAGGGCGGCCGCCAGACGTTAGGGGGACCGACAAACAAAGACACACAAGGGAGGGGGGGAAAGCCATATCAAGAAAAATTAATAATAATAAGATACCAGGGTAGTGTATCTATTATTAGAGCAGAGGAGCAAGGAACTGGAAAGTTCCTGATCTATTCAAATGGTGTATTTACATGGGAAATCACTGCCGGGTATAATGGTGTGCATCCAACGTATTATAGGTTATGCCAAGGTGGTCGTGGCCAATACCTTGGCAAATAAAGAATTCCAGGAGGGTCACAGGTCCTACAAAGGAACATATTTATCTGATGAGTGTTGACCAAGGGATATCGTCATTGAGGCCAGTTACGTGTGAAGATATTCTCAGTACCCATCTTTGCTCAAGCTTAAACAATGAATTATGGGACATCTCAGGGTGTGCTTCCAAGACCAACCAGTTAATGGAATCTGTTTGATGTTTCATAGTTTTAAAGTGGGTGTAGAGTTTAGTGGTCACTTTCTGGCATCGAATATTGCTCTTATGTTCCATAATCCTGGTCTTTACCATGCGGGTTGTCATGCCTATGTATACTAACTCACACGGGCACCTGATCATGTATATGCAGTTCTTAGTATTGCAGTTTGTGTGTCTATTCAGTGTCCAGTGGAAGTTGTTAGTAAAAGTTATGTCCTTGTAGGTGTTAGTCAGTTTACACACTACACATGAGCCGCATGGGAAATGGCCCTTAACCGGGGGTAGTTCCCATAGCGTCCTTTGTGGACCAGTGGTGTGTGATCTAGGTCTAGTATGCACAAGTAGATCTTTAATGTTTTGTGTGCGTCTGTAGGCAAATCTAGGTTTTGGTATGTTGAGATTCCCTTTGTCTAGAATGCCCCAGTTTTTCAAAATGATCTTCCTGATCCTACTTGAATCGGATGTGAAAGATGTGACACAGGTGAGGACATCAGTGTCGGGTTTAGTGTGTGTTACCAGTAGTGTCTCCCGTGGGTTGTTTCTGGCTCTTTTCATAGAGTTACCAACGCACCTAGATGGATAACCCCTAGCCCGTAAGTTTGATGCTAATAACTTAGCTTCTGAGTTGTAATCTGTTAGCTGAGTGCAGTTACGTCTGATGCGTAGGAACTGCCCAACGGGTAGGTTGTCCCTCAAAGCTTTGGGGTGGTGGCTGTCATAACGTAAAAGACTATTGCGATCGGTGGGTTTTTTGTACAGTGTGGTGGTTAGGGTGCCTTCAGAAAGAGTGATGTTTAGGTCCAGGAATGGTACTGAGTGTTCTGATACCGTGTGTGAGAATTTCAGGAACTCATTCTGCTCATTGATCCACTGTATGAAGTTCATACACTCCGTATGTGTGCCACTCCAGAAGATGAGTATATCGTCTATAAACCGTTTCCAAAGGAAGATGTTATCATGGAAAGGGTTAGACGTGCAAGAGATCACAGTTTTTTCAAAGTCCGACCACGCGAGTGTATCACTTTCTGATCCCATATTTCCCCCGGATCACCTATACCAACATGGCCGCACCTTTTCCGTTAATCATTGGGATTACAATCACCATGACAACCCATCCTTGGTAAACATCTCGACCAATGGATTTTCACTTCCGGGAGCGCACCGGAACTGTATGGTTCACCGTTGCTCCTGTTCCAACATGGCCGACCCGTAATTTTCCGCCCGACCAATGGGCTTGCTACTTCCCTGATCATGTGACACCCCCACTTCCTCATCTAGCCAACACCGACCTTGCTCGGCACCCATCCCAGGTCCGGCGGTAGGGGTAGGTCTTCGTTCCTACGCGTCCTTTGACGCAGGTGAGTGCATCAGGGCTGGATACACCGTCGTCCAGGAGGTGAGTCTGGGTATTATTCAAGGAGGTTTCTTGACGCCTTCTGGACCTCATTGGGGGCTAGAGCGAGGACGTCCTGCTCTGATCCATCCGCTATCAGGGGCGATTGCGGTCGCCACCCATTTGTGCTCTAGGGTCCCTCGTGGCAACCCGTTCCTGACCGCATTTACCACTTTTTGGCGGCGATATGCCCTGGCCCCTGAGTATGATGGTCACCATGGCTGCACACTTAATCGCTCCTGTCAGTACCTTTTGACTTTCTGGGCTGTCAATACCTTCTGTTACTGCCCTCACCACATGGGCTACCAGGCGGACCCCGTCTTTATTATTTAATTATAATTTTATTCTGTCCCCTCCGGTTTTTCACTCCAGGACCCACGTTAGGAGTCCTTTATACCCGCCGGAGACTGTTGCAAGATTACCTTGCTTACAACAGAGGTGAGTTTAGATGTTCAGCTCTGCCTCAGCCCTTAATCCTGTCTTTTAAAGTTTTTTATAGTTTTTCTGTCTTGATTGACCATTCATTAGCCCCATGAGAGCTTCACCGATTAAGACTCTCGATGATTTCAGCTGATGTTGTTTTGTATGTATTACTTATTCGTACAGTTTTGTCATGTGTTTTTTGTTTCCAATCTTTTTTAGGTGACTCCTGAGCACCTCTTCGGTACGTAGACCACACATACCTTGTTGTAGATAGTTTTCCCTGATCCTGATGAATTGCCGTGACCGATTACTGGCCTGAAGGGCAAGAAACATGTCGATCCTCCAGAGAGTAGGGCATACACAACTAGAATCATAATCACTAGTAGCTATCCCCACCTCACTTTCCTTTTAATTAGGCTGTTTACCACTTTATTAAATACAATTCTTGTGGACTAACAGTACCTATTTTATTCATACACCACATCTACACATCCTAGGGCCCCTTACCCCCACAGCACCCTTCGGCAGGAACAAAAGATCCCCGCCAAAGAGCCCCAATCTTGGGAGCCCGTCAGGAATTGCAGCGCCGACCTGACGAGGGGCAGGCTCAAATGATGAAGCATGACACCTAGCTTGCTGGGTGTGTGAGGGCCCTAGTTCCAACTAAAGGGTTTCCCCCTCCGTTTTCATGGCAAACGACAACTTGTGCTGAAATCACTACTATTTTTTCTTTACTTATCTGAGGAACTTTGTACCCTTTCCTTACTGTATCCCAAGTATTGTTGTCATCCTATACTGTCGTTTCTTGAACTAGCGGGGTCCAAGGAGGGCTTCTTCATCACTGAAGTACCACATCACTGCTTAAAGAATCAGGAACACAAGACTAACCAGACAAGCAGCCCAGTACATCAGCAACATGGGAAACGGGCCGATCTACATACCTGTAATGATCATAGATGCATACGGGTCTGTAGGACAAAAAGGAAGCGCCATTTTAATGTTTATTAAATCCTGTGCTTACTCTGCTGAGAACACCTGTAGAGTGCCAAGGATGAGTTTGGCCTGGGTACACAACACTTTTTTTGCATCAACTCTTTTCATATGTGCAGATCATTTCTTTGTCTTGCTATTTTGAACTGAGTAAGAATACGTTTCACACATTTCATTGCAAAGAAGAGAGGAGAAATTTGCCTTCATTAAATAAATAAATAAAACATCGTTGCCCATTCGAAACACAAATCTACTGATAATGGCTGGCACGTTTTTTCAAAACATATAGTCGAAGTTTAAAACCTGGAGGGAAAACCAAAGACATCAATCAACCTTATACAGGTTGAGCTCCTAACAACCCAATTAAACAAACCGGAAGAGATGGTGAGACCATCTCTGCGATTCTAAATCCGGTAAAAGGCAGATCAGGTATTCACTGCATACCGCCCAGGCTACCTTGGCGCCTAGTTTCTAACTGTTTCACATACCTTAACAAGCACTGAGAACTGTGCTTTAGAAAGGGGGGGGGGGCGTATTACGAATGTGACCAACGTTTGGCGATGGACAGCCGCACAGTTACTGCTCCCAAAGATGCCGCATTCAAAGTGGATCAAGGGAGCACCGTTGTATTCACGCTACCCTCGTACTCACAAACTCTAACATGCCATCCTTTGTCGGTTTGGTGCATCAAATATGTGCAGATCTGCAACTCTAAACTTCGAGGCAGAATTGTGAGGACATAGGAACGTTTTTTCTCTCCAGAAATCTGATGCAGATCGCATACTACGAGGTGAAGCGTCCACAGACTGAATAGCACGCAACAAAGGTAAAGGTTTTCGACATTTCATAACAAATCACCATTCCGGCACAATTCAGACTCCTGAATGCGAATGACATCCCAGAAGACAGAGCAAATGACGGATTGGGATGTGAGAGTGGGGCGTGCAAGCGGCGAGCAGCCACATTGTGTAAAGGAAACGCACCGTGATGCTGCGCCGAGGCGGGGGAAGCAGGGGATGGAGAGAACTCCGAGGGACTGACTCGCAAATCAGAGGCGGCAGACCTGACCTAGGGCTGATTGTAGTCTCTGCCACCGCTTTGGCTGAGCGAGCCCTAATTAGACCCTCCAGAGGTTAGTTTGCCAAGGAAATGCAGAACGACAGCGATTTCCGCGCAGCTCTCCTGAACGAGGCGTATCCGCCTGGATGTCTGCTGGGCTCCGTGTAAAAGGTGAGAGACATGCCACTAGCTTTCCTTCCAAAAACAAAACAGAATTTACAATCCAACAGATATAGCCAGAACACGTCATGGTAATGCATAAATGTAACATAAAGAGGCTAAACTCTAGAGTTAAGTAGAAAGCTGATTCTAGAACACAACATGGGTGTATGCCCAACAATTTAGTAATACAAACCTGACTGCTGAGAACTCAAACTAACCCTTCTTTATTTGGAACCTGTGGAATTTATAGATGGATAACTGAATTTCGGGGATGGTTTTCTCCGAGGTGGTCTGAGTGACTTCAAACAGATAACAAGTGCGAAGTTCAAGCTGTCTATGATGTCACTCTGAACCTACAGCTGAAAAACATCCCAATAATATCACTTTTTACCCGTCCATAGTTGTACATTACGTATGCCTCTCCAAACATGATCTGCCCCTACTTTCACATTCTAGACAAGTCAAAGGAGTAATGGGGGTGCCATGCATAACATAACAGATCTTGCACGTTGCTATCTATTCTCTCAGAGTCAGCTCTCAGTGCGGGGACACACCGGTGGTGTAACCATGCGCTCTATAAATGAAAAAGAAAAAAGAACATTGGTCTCTACTTCCTGTCTCAAATGTAACTACCATTTGCAATGCAGTAGGTCTCGTATTACTGAAAGTTTGAGCTACTGGCGTTGCATTATTATTTGCAACGCCAATAGGTCAAACTTACAGTAATGCGAAACCTATTTCATTGCAGATGCTTGTTTAATCTTATCTTACCTCCGGGATCCCATGAAGCCTGTGGAATAGGCTTCATGGCCAGAAGCCAGAAGCCTGTGGAATAGGGCCTAAATGTTCCACCTCCAAATAACGACATGGATGGACGCTGCATTTGTGTGTGACGGGAGGGGTGAGGGAGTGCGAGTCAAGAGATGGCCAGAGGTGACCAACCAAAAAAATCAATTGGTGATGTCCACTGGGAAGGAACCAAGTATTGAAAAGCAGGACAGATGCACAATATTAATCAACCAGAGAAAAGGAAATTTGAAAAGCAGCCCAACTAACCAACCAGAAGCGGTGTGGCGTGTCCAAAGTCCCCGACAGCCCTTATACCAAATACAGCATGCCTTGCAGAGCAACGCAAGAAAGCAAAAGACACACAATTGATGGACGGAATGCAGAACAAATCAAAACATTCACCCCCAGTCAAGAGATCTGGGTTAAATCCATCGTTCTTTTGCTCACCATGCCACCCCAGTTTAGACGTGGCCATATGCAAATCCAGCCCGAATTGCCAATGTATGACAATGTTCTGCATTCTGTCCATCAACTGTTGTTTTTGCATTTGCAGAGCAGCGCATGCGCTGCCCGGGCTCGACCTAAAAAGTGCAACAAAAGAGGACCTAGGAAGCATCAACTAGGAAGCGCCCACATAGAATAGAGGCAATGTAGCCCTAGACGCATGAGGAACAGTCGACAGCCCACCCGAACCCTTATACTCACCCAAAAAGAGGGTTAGGCAGGGGTCAGCTAAAGGCTGTTCCATGCCAAATCCTAAACCCTACTATCCCAATGGAGAGGGGAAGGGACAACTGAAGAGGCAGGACGTGGATAAAAACCTCACAAGCCCCAATCCCAGCAGTGAGAACAGATGTAAACCCAAAGCCAGCCACCCTCCCAGGTAAAAGAGGCGCACACAACTGACAGCTTTATGAGGGACCCGAGCCCAAGATAAGAAGAGAGTCACGCGGCTCTCACACTGACCAGCGTGGTGCCTAATGAAAAAAAAGCATGAAGGTACTCTGCCAGGTCACGACTGCCCAAAAACTGAAAATGGATCCACGAGCAAAGAAAACAAAGAAAACAGAGCCACCATACTGGCACACCTAGGAAAGAAGGAGAATGCACTGACAACTCTCCCACCACCACACCAGGAATCACCAACCCCTGAGGGTGCAGTGGTGAACCATTACAGAGTCAAAAAATCTAGCACAAAAAGGCTGGGACAAATGTGATCCAAAAGGGAGGCTCCTAAACCAAAGGCCCCTCCTCCATGACACCAAAGATCAAAAGCCGTTGGAACAACAGCACCCGGAGCAAGAGTCAGCAGAGTACAACTGGGCCATAGAGTCGAGCCATGTCCACTTCCAGATAGTGCAGCAGGCCAGGTATGTGCGTCTCCGAAGGACTATGAAGAGCAGCTAAGACAAACATCGAGCACTGCCAAGGACCACAACACAGCATGTGGTATGCCTGGCACACAACAATATTGCCACGCTCTCAGGGCCGCAGATCATGGGAGAGGGAACAAAAAGAGAATCAGGTGTAGTTTTCAGGAAAACGAGGGGGGGGGGGTAGCAAAGCTCAAGGTTATGGAGTCTTTTTTGTTTTTAATTAGGTCACTTTGTGCCGGGGGTCAGGGGGTAGGTACACTTCAGGTAGTAAATTATTGGATGAGAAAGTGTTGAGGAAATAATGCGTCCTACAGTGGGGCAATAAGATTTTTCCTGTCCCTTTCCAAAATGTATGAAAAAGTCTCTAGGTAGGGAAAAAGCTGCTAAATCTAGTAAACACTCAAGGAAACACAGCAGCAGATCTACTCCAGCATAAATGTTCATTGCTGTCAGAGCTTTCAAGCTTCCCGGTTCCCTATGTCAATCAATCAATCAATCAGTACATTTGTAGAGAACACAACTCACCTGTGAGGGTCTCAAGGCCCTGGGGGGTGGAGGGGGCGCTGCTACTGCTCGAACAGCCAGGTCTTGAGGAGTCTCCTGAAGGCCAGCAGGTCCTGGGTCTGTCGTCGGCGGATGGGGAGGGTGTTCCAGGTCTTTGCGGTGAGGTGAGAGAATGATCTGCCGCCGGCAGTCGCTCGACGGATGCGGGGGACGGGGGTGAGGGCAAGGTCAGCGGAGCGAAGCTGGCGGTTCGGGGTGTAGAAGGTGAGTCGTTTGTTGCGGTACGCTGGTCCGGTGTTGTGGAGAGCTTTGTGAGCGTGGGTGAGGAGCTTGAAGGTGATCCTCTTGTTGACGGGGAGCCAGTGTAGGTGTTTCAAGTGGGCTGTGATGTGGCTGGGGCAGGAGATGTCGAGGATGAGGCGTGCTGAGGCTTTCTCTATGCGTTGTAGTCGTTTCTGGAGTTTGACTGATGTTCCTGTGTAAGGAGCGTTGCCGTAGTCCAGTCTGCTGCTTACGAGGGCCTGGGTGACCGTCCTTCTAGTACCGGTGGGGATCCATCTGTAGATCTTGCGGAGCATGCGAAGGGTGTTGAAGCAGGAGAAGGAGACGGCGTTCACTTGCTGGGTCATTGACAGTGAATAGTCTAGGATGACTCCCATGTTGCGTGCGTGGTTAGTGGGTGTCGGTGCAGTTCCCAGTGCGGTCGGCCACCATGAGTCGTCCCAGGCGGAGGGGGTGGAACCGATGATGAGGACCTCCGTCTTCTCCGAGTTCAGCTTCAGGTGGCTGGTCGTCATCCATTCGGCGATGGCCTTCATTCCTTTGTGGAGATTGGATTTGGCGGTGGTGGTGGCCTTGGTGAGGGAGAGGATCAGCTGGGTGTCGTCGGCGTATGAGACGATGTTGAGGTGGTGTGATCTGGCAATGTTGGAGATCGGTGCCATGTAGATGCTGAAGAGTGTCGGGCTGAGGGACGATCCTTGGGGTACGTCGCAGATGGTCTTTGTGTCTTTAGAGTGGAAAGGGGGGAGGTGGACACTCTGGGTTCTGCCGGTGAGGAAGGAGGTGGTCCAGTCCAATGCTCTGTCGCGGAGTAGCTTATCCAGTCTTGGTTTTTAATTTGCACTCTGGGATTTATAGGAGTTTTGATCCCATTATAAAATTAGGACTACCGTTCCCAGAATGTAAAGAATAAACTCAGACTGGATAAGCTACTCACGCATGAACCTGAGAATCTTGTAAGCTCTGTGCTTAGTACACTTGGGGTCAGGGGCATCGTGAACCCAAGTGTGCTGCATAATTTAGTCAATCCTGCTACATAATGTGGCCCTCTCATGCCGCATTATTCCAGTGACCCTGCAAATACCTTTGTTCAGTCGGTAAAGATTACAGGATTGTGTTATTATGACGTCATTGCATGAAACTGGAAATAAATCTGACACAGCTGGTCTAATCTTCATGAGACGGGACTCAGTCAAAGCAGAACAACTCTGAGTTATAATGGGGGCAATAAGCTCCCAAGAACACTGTCAGCCTGTCACCAAGAACACTGTCAGCAGGGACCCGTTCACCAACAGCTTTAAAATAAGCCTCGCCTGAGTGCCTTTGTGCAGCACTATTTAAGCCTTGAAATCATTTTTATAACATCTTCCAACACTGTCACAACAAAGCCCGAACTGATTAATGAAAGAAAGCCGGCAGATCGAGAGGATAAAAGATGAAATGTCTCGTGATTTTAAAGAAACATTTTCTGTGACCTTAACTTATGAATTTTGCACCACACGGAGCACAGCTAATCGGGCGGCTGACCTTAAAAAAGAGAAATATTTAAAATGGGGGCAGATATGCAATAGGCTGACGTTACAAAACGAGGGAGGGAAGAGACATCCCAGAAGTTGAACATTGTAGTCCTCCTTCTTCCGTCTCGTAAGATACAAGGTCTCAGAGCGATCAAACGGCGCTGCCCAGGGAGCACGGGCAGGATCCTGGGACCAGCAAGAATCAGAGCAGCAGACTTCCAGCAAGGAAAACGAGAGTGAAATGAAAAAACACTTTACCTGTAACAGGTCATAGCGTCGGCTGCATCGCATTGCCCCGTCATGGAAAGAGGACACAGTCCGAGAGGCAAAGAAGGACAAATAGGGGAATCGGAGGAAAGATCTGCTGACAACAATGACAAGCACTCATCAGCTGCACTCCCAGGCCTGCACTGCACGTAGGGACTGCGTGCGTGTCGCTGCTTGTACTCACGGCAATACTCTATGGGAGTGCACTTTTCAGAAAAGGTGGGACATGCACCCACCATTTGTAGGCTACGATTTTTAAATGACACATACAAAAGCCAATCCAAAGCATGGGAGAAGTCCGACCCCACAAAGTACAGACAACAGATCGCCTAAGAGCGCAAGTGCTGTCTAGGCTCGACCTAAAGATATACCTGGCCTCCTGCCACCCACTCTCTGTGCCTTGCCTACTCCCCAGGAGAACTTTGTGCCTTCAATAACCCTTCCACCCATCTCTAAACCTGTGCTTCCTGCTTTCCAGCACAGCTACGACAGGCTCTCAGAGAGCCCAGCAAGAGCAGCCTCGAATTTCTTCAAGACGTAGAAACAGTAGTTAACAAGTTATGTTACTCACTGATGCTACATCATCACAGTGAATTACTGCATTTAGACTCCAGTTATCCACGCTAATGCACATAGCAATATATATACAGGAGAGGCAAAACAGATTACCACATTAATTAAAGCAGTCACATTCTAACAAGTCGAAAAGATATAATCACAAAGGAAGCTGGAAAATGTTACTTTATAATTTAGTATAATTTACAAAATAAAAAATCTAATAAATGTTGATGCAGAAGGGATGGCTTACTGGCATGCACTGACGTATCTTCAAGCACCATACAATTAATATTGTAGAAAAAAAACTCAGTCTTGGATAGTTTTTACATCGCCTTAAATGCAACTCACTCATGACCGAATTTCTAGTCATCGACCATAAGAGTGCTCAATCCCGTTACAGTCATGACAAGATGCACTTAATATACTACACTCAAAACCATGCATCACAAAGTGCAAAATTACTGGGTTTCATTTTAGATAAAAATTGTAAACTGCGCGCTCACATACACTCCATAGAACAGGACACCTACTACCAATTCAAACTTCTTAGAGCAATTAAGCTGGTCTTACCATAATACAACTATAAATAGTGGTACAATCATTGTTGGTGTCAAGATGACTACAGAACGCTTTAGCGATAGGAATTCCCAAATTACACCCGATTCACCTGACTACTGCTCCTCAAACCACAGAAAGAACAGTTTCAGGGGTCAAGCACTTTGATCACCCCACCCAGGTCCTTAGGGCTATCCAGTGGTTGCCTATCCACGAAAAAGCAATGTTTAAAATGACTGGCATCATGGAAAAAAACAATACAATTGGCTACCCAGAAACAACTGGCACAGAAATGAATCCTCTAAAAAACAGAAAACCATCTCTCAATCAGTTACTGGAAGTGCTTCAAATATCTGGAACTTGTTTATCCCAGAGACACACACAAAACCCTCTTTGAGGTATTTAAAATCGATCTAAAAAACTTACTGTTACAACAGTTTTGGCAAAAATAATCTCAGGGCGTTAAGCAGCAGATCAGAAATACTCAGAAGACTTAATCATTCTTTCTCGACTTGTTAAACTTAAAACATATGAATCTTGAATGATTGGTTGTAGTGAGAATATAAATGATATTTAGGACTCAGTCCAGAGTCCAAAAAAAAGAATATGGGGCAGTGTAGGGATACCCTGACCCACTAGGCCTGGGGTCTAAATTGTTATTTTTTAAAAAGCACAGGCTCCCACAAGTGTTAAGACACCCCCAGGTATATAGATCAGGGCCATAGGGGGGTGGTGCCTGTTTAAATTAGGGGAGGGGACATGTGACTCCCTAAGCCCCTAAGAGGCCCCAGGTCCCCATCCCCCAGGGGAAGATATTTTAATGAAGGGGAGGGGCCACCCTCCCTGAGCCCAAAAAGGCCATGGGGACTACTTCCCCAGTGCTAAATTTAACAGAAAAGAATAGGGGGGCTGCGTGCCCCCATCAACGAGATTTAAAAGGCCCTGGGGACCCCATCCCCCAGGCCGGCCTTCCCTGGCTGCAGGAGTGAGGACAGGGAAGGCAAGTCTACTCCCGGATGGGGGAGATATAAACATGCTCTCGCCGGTTGGGCACAGACTTCTGTTTCCCTGCCCTCACTCCTATTGCTCTATATTGTTCCTGCCCAGAGTAAGCCAGCATAAATAGCTGCTCCCTCCGGACGGGAGCAATGCCGGCTCCCGTACCATGCAAGGAGCCACCTTGGCTGCGGGGACCCTGGGGCTTCCCCTGTGGCCTTCAATGTGCTGCTGTGCTACTTTGTGGGTACTCCGGGTGGGCATCAGGGCACTCACCTATAATTAAGAGGGCCAGAGGGATGGGGTCCCCGGGGCCACAACAGGCTTAGGTCGGGAGGCCCCCTAACCTTTATAATGACACGCTGCCCCAGAGCCTAATTTTTTAATGCCACATGGCCCTGGGGGAAGGGTTTGTGCGCTGCATGGGGTTAGCTAACAGCTGGGGATGGCTGTCTGTGGGAGGTGGGCCACAGGCAGGCCCTGTGGCCAAACCCAAACTTTGCACGGTTGAGGCATGTGTGCATAGTTAGGTTGGCTGCCTGTAGGCGTTTGCATGCAGGGCCTGATCAAAGGCTGTACGCCGTGGTGGGCTGGCTGCCAGCAGGGGGTGTTGACCACAGGGCCAGGCCATAGAGCCCATGCGGCTGGGGGGTGGGAATTGGCTTTACAAGCAGTTACAAAATATAACTATTTAAAAAAAAATATAGATATTCACTGAAAAAAACAGAGGTTAAAGTAACATTATAGTTAGGTGAAAATTTCAGTGACAGCGTATTGTTTTAAATGTACAAAACAAATTAAATTCACCAGTTATAGTTATATAATGTAACTATAACTTGTGCCCTCGGGTAACTATAACTCGCCATGCATTGCTAATTAACCCACATATTACTTCACTCATGACATCTTCGATGACTTCATTGATAATATCATTGAAACATTTTGCAACAAAATTCTTGATAAGAAAACTGTGTATAGCAGGGGTGCGAATTATAATTACTTTAGGTCATGAATTATTGTTACCAGAGATAAAAGTATAACCTGTGAATGTTATGTTGTCACTGAAATTCTCACCTAACTATAACGTTAGTTTAACCTTAGTAAGGCCATTGGGCCAAACCTCATCATCGGTTATCTCTTCTAATAAATGGTTTATCACTGGATAGCTGCCTGTGTGAGCGGCTCTCTTGGTTTGGTTTTGGAACTGCAGGTCAGGAATATTTCTCTGGAGCTACAAGTGGTTTGATAATATATATGTATGTATTATTCATTTATTCAAATTCTAGCACATGATTTTTGTTTTTCCCAAAAATGAATTTTCTAATAACATATTTTGGCCCCAAATTTAATGTTTCACTTTCAGTAAATAGAAGAGTATAGCCTCAAATATGAACTGTCTTTTTCCCCAAGGATTCACATTTACTACCATCCAATATGGACAAAAGGTCCATACATGGACGCATTACATCATCATTTGTGATGGTAGGCCACCAGAAGCCACGGAAGGCTACAATGTGCAAAATGTTCTCACTAGATGTTAGGGATACCCAGCATATGCCAGGGATACACAGAACATGCCAGGTAGGCTAAACATATACAATGGATACCATGCAGATAGCAGTGACTGACATTCAATGTTACTGATGGCCATTTGATGTCAGCTGTGCCACCAGAAGCTTGGGATGACAACCAAAAACATTATGTCAAAAACAAGGAGAGAGCAAGGGAAGAGGAGGGGAGGGCGTCCGTATCCCCTGTATAATATATGTTTAAACAACGATGGACGAACCCAAATATGTGTGGTACAATCGCTGATCGGGGCTCCATCCGGGATGACGGGAGACCGGAACAGGTTCACGGCGGGTGACGCTCTGACACCAAAGTCTGATAGAGGAGCGCACTCCTCCCGAGCCCCGATCAGCTATCTTAGCTCGGCCATAGTCTTTTTCCGCTTAAGTGTCCGTAAGTACGCAGACACGCAGTCCACACACCTTAGCGCGTGTGTAGGTACTAAAAAATGTTTTAATCACTCACCACGTGGCACGACTCACTTTGCCACTCACCACTTTCACTGGTCCTGAATAAAGCCCCACCTATATTCCCCTGTGGGCTGAAACATGTAGACCCACCACATAGACCACTATAAGATAATTATTTCTTTTTTTAGTTGCATCACGAATATCTTTTAATCATATCCTGAGCCGCCATTAATAAAATTAGAAGGCTGAAATTGGTCATTCTGAACTCAGTATCCCATATATCGAAGATCAGGTTAAGATTAGACCAGTTTTGGCTTGGTTTAGCATCTGGGCTAACCCGGATGCTGAACTAAGCAAGGAAATTCTTACGGATTGTTTACAAAGGGACAAAGGAATGCTAATCCCATGGCTGAAATATGTCAAAATATCCTTAGAATCCGTAGGCCAGCATACCCTTTTTAGTACCCCTGCTCTAATCTCAAGAAATAGCAAATTACAAATTAAGAGATTATTGCTGGATAAATGGGAGATGCTCAGGGAAACTAAAGCCTTAACATTAAAACGTTCAGTTATAGCGCATCGCCCAGTTAAAGACACAGCGGGTATGGAACCCTACCTATTTTTGCTGCATAATCAGCAGGAGAGATTTTTAATGTGTCGTTTTAGGCTCAATTTGTTGCATAATATTTTATCTTATCCGTCTGGTTTTACTGCAACTATTGAGCAGAAGGGTGCCTGCGGCTGCGACAATTTGTCTCCGCAGGACACCCTTCATTTTGTATTATTGTGTCCATTTTATCGTTCCCCTAGGCGTATGTTTTTGGTCGATATTCTAAAACATGGAAAATTCCGTCATGCGAAAGTAGCCCTGTTGTTCCTACAAAGAGCAAATGACATGCATACTTTATGCTCAATAGTAAGCTTTTTGAAAGCTGTTGTAAGACTAAGGAACACTAGAGACTAACCTATTTTTAATTCTACATTGTATTTTATAGGAATTGAAACAGTTTGGTCGATGGTTATTTTTATAATAATTAAATGTATACATTATATGTGTTATTGTATTTTATATTATGTACTTTTTATGATGATTTTTTAAACCATAGAAATAAAGAACTTGAACTGAAAATTAGAAGGCAAGGATTCTCAGAGATATTTTTAATCCACATCACATTACATCTTTGCACCACACCAGCTCTGCTGTAATCAGGCGTCGTAGCACAACCGGGGGGCATTTGGCCACCCGGTTGGGACCCCAATGATGAAGCATGACACCAACCAGGTTGGTGTGTGAGGGGTCTTTTAACAAACCCAGTGGGTTCCATAACACTGCCTTGTAGTGATTGTACCACACATATTTGGGTTCGTCCATCATTGTTCAACCAAAAACATTAGCCACCAGAAGCCTTGGGAACCATCACAAATGCCACTAACAGAAAGGGTTGGCCTAGGAATGTACTGTACGTTTGTGCTGCTCTACTGCACCTTGTTGTCTGTAATAATCTGCGGTAAGAGGACAGCAGAGCAGTCTAAAGACCCATTCCTGGTCATGCACTCGCTCTTTCGTGGACTACGCCCAAAAACTCAGGTGGTGGGGCTGGCACTGCATGAGCAAAACCTTAAATGAATATGTGCAGAAGCTGGTAGGAAAAAACATATAACAACAGTCAGATAGTTGAATGACTACACAAAAGATGAAAACCATGATCCAATTGGTGTATGAATCTAAAAGAATATGATTATGAATGAGCAGACAATAATTCTTCCCTTCTGTGTGTTCCGTGGTGCTTTTAAAGTGTTCAGAAAATATTATTGCCCATTTGATTTTTGCTAATGGCAAAATCTAAGGCAATTAATCATATATCTTAAGACGCTGGATAAGGTACGTTTATAGTATTATTTATCAAAGAAGTCACAAAGACCCAAGATTAAGAAACCTCATCTCTCCAATAATTGGCCTTTGTCCAAGTTAAATTTATTACTTATTTATTCTCAAGTATCTTAAATAATGTGGTATATATGTAACTTATCTAAAATTTTCACTTTTGAAATCAAACTTTAAGATAAAGTACAAATCCTACTGCAGTATAAAAAGCTCTTCAGATCAAATATGGCTCCCACGGCTACCCAAAGATTGTAGACTCTCAGAAGAAGATGAAATGAAGTTATAAGTTTCAAATGGTTGACATGTACATTTAAAAATTATGTCTGTCCCTACATTATGCACACTTACTGCTTGCTCAAAAACGTATGCTAACAAAACCCATAAACACAATTTAACATAACACGGAAACCCAACTGTTCACAAATCAGTACTATAGGGTAGTGGATGCTAGGACACATCTCTATATAGCCTATGGCCACCCATTTAAAATATATATATATACACATATATATATATATTTCTTTTTAAGACATTTTGAATAATCAGTTTCTGAGTTCTCTACATTCTGATTATGGATATAATACACCACCATGGTGCTTCTCTTGTTGCAAACATTTTAAAAGTTAAACACAAGCTCTGCATTTAGCAACACAATTGCACAGTAGATCCAAGGTGCACGTATCACGGTACATCATGTGCTCTCCATTGCTTGAGGTCAGCTCCATGAGCTGTCAAACTTATGATGTGCAATATGTTGAAGATACATAAGCCTTGGGCAAATGTGGTGAACAGGTCAAAACAAAGGGAGAAAACTGGTGGTGCACCAAATCCTAAAGGCATATCATGTTGGCCAGATTAAAAAGACACTTGTCTCTCAGGGAGATATTCCTGAAAATAATACCTATGCAAGACATCATCCGTCAAGTTCCTTTTTTGTTTTTATGATGAAAGCTATTCATGAATTCCAATCAATAGAGAAACAGAAAAGCACAAGATACTGAGTTGTTTATCTGTTGGATATAAAAAAGAGCCCTTTGAGACATCTTGTATCCAAAGAAAGGTATGATGTGAGGCACCGGCAGCTCATTTGCTCCAATCATTTGGAATAACTTTTGTTTTGTTTATTAATGTGGAAGGTGTTATATAAGCAGGAGCCAGGCCCCAAAGGGCATCAGAGCACCTCACATTTACATATGTTAAAAATAAAATATATACACAGAAAAACATAAAAAAGAAAACAATATCCTGTATTTGCACGAGGGTACAGAGAGATATTACAGAGTCAGAGTACATCAAGTAGATTAAATAAGCCAAAAGCAGTGAGTGCCTAGTTTTAGCTGTAATTTGTAAGATAAACAAAGATAAAACACATTACGGTTTGGAAACTCTCATCTTTTAAAAAGGAGTGCTGTGGTTAAGAAGTATTTACTAGAGTGAAAATGGTAAAGCAGGATAGAAAATGAAATCATGTATTGACGGATTTGTCAAGTAAGCGAGATTTTAAGAATCATTTAAATAAGTTGAAGGATTTAGGCAGTCCAATGGACACTGGGTGAGGAGCTCCTCATCTAAGGACCATGCTCTGGGAAGAACCGTGCAGTGGGTGAGCTTTAGTTATAAGGTTTACTCTGGAGGCCAAGGATCACTGCTTCTAACAATACAGGGGCCCCCAGAGATGATCGATTTCTGCGATAGATACTTGGGGGGTATTCGAGAATAGTACCTTGTAGATAAAACAGGACGTTTTTAAGTACATCTTGACTCAACTGGGAGCTATTTTAATGATGAGCGGACTGGTGTGATGTGGTCGTATTTATGTGAGTGTGATGCCAGCCTGGGTACAGCATGCAGGATCGCATTTAGGGCTGCAAGGCTTTGGTAGACCAGTGATGAGAGTGTTTCCATAAACAAGGCGGGTTATGACAAGAGATTTCACAGCTGGTTACACCATTAGTTGGTGGGAAAGGCTTGAAATTATAGAAGTCTGATGTGGCAAAAGGTCTCTTTGGTCAGATTCTTGATATGAACTCCAAGGGAGAATTCTTGCCTAATATTTTACAAAGGAATTTTGGCATGTTCAGCAATTTGAGGTTGAAAGCCCGCAAATCCAACTGCATTTAAGCCAATATTGATTCAGCTGGGATTCAGAGAGTAAGAGAAATTTAGTATTTAATTCATTCAGTTTTAGGTTTTTGTTTTCCCAATGTCGGATGGATAGGAGGATAACATAGTACTGAACTGTAAGTGCTCCAACAGGTTCACTGTGGTTACTGGAAAGTAAAGGTGTCAGAATTGGTCCCTGGTATAAGCCACAAGAGAGACTCTCCAATGTTAACACATTGCTATCTATTTTTACTGCTCAGTGACCATGCTCCGAATAGTATCGAATGCAATCTTGGACAGAGATGGTGCACAACTCCTACGCTCATACATACATCACTCCTAAAACAAGGCCTTTGCTAATTTAGGTACTCTGGAGACTAGGCTTATGCTGATTCAGAGTTTCAGAGTTCCTTATCAGCACACCTTCATACATGCACAGACTCAAGTAGCAGATTTGGCACCTCACGGGTAGTAATTCCTCAGCTCTTGTTCCAGCACCTTTGTTTATCAAACCTTCTGCGAGCCTTACACACTCACAGGTACATTTGCCATGAAATACTGTTCATTGTCTTTTACTACATATTTTATGATACCTGCTACTTTCTTTTTATATTGCATCTTACCAGGTCCATTATACCCATGAGTTAGTAATCTTTTAATGTAATCAACTTAAGTGTTCCCATGATTGAGGGAGGGAGACCCTTCATACAACTGCGCACCAGGTAGGATGTGAATACCAGTTAGATGTCCTTTGATGACCGATATCTTCTAGTGGCCTTGGCCTCTACAAGAGACACTTACTAAGCCATTTAATATTCATAACAATTATGGCCCTGCCTCACCCACCACTCCACACCGAAGACGTTGCACAGTATATGAAGAAAGGGTGAGAAGGCCAGTACTGATTGGAACTGAAACACTTGTGCAAAAGCATTCAGTTGAGCAACAAGGGACTCAATTGACAGTGTTCATTTCAGGAATAAAAACAGAATGTGCTTATCCAAAGAGAGATGTGTGAAAATAGAAAAATGACAGAATTCTGGGGGTCTCATGGAAAGTAAGATAAATAGCGACAAAGCTTCAAGTAAGAGCGAGTTTCGAAACTGCACTAAATGACAAAATGTTGACCCAGCACACATCAACCCATCACACGGCCGCAAACAGTTGGCACATCTGCTGAAGCAGCTACTTATTTTTTGCCTGAACAGATCCATTTTACATGGGGTTTAAAATGTAATATTTACTGCAACAACCATGTGGAAGTAACATTATCCAAATTAAACCTAGCAGGACCTCATTAACGTTTAATTAAAACAACTGCGGGAGATGGCAGTTCTGGCAATTATTACAAATGAACGTCAGGTTACAAATGGCCGAGTGGAGCATGAAGCTGTGGAATGTGATGGGCTGGAAATGGGACAGTTGTGAAATGCCTAGCATCACAAAATACCTCCGTGAGATTGTAAAGGGCGACGGCAGACCTGGTGGCTGACCAGAAATTTGAGGTTTTGACATTTTTAAGTGTTTGATGAAAATTGGCATGTTTGAGAACCTTTTCCCTTTCTCCTGAACGCATTCACATAATGCCTTCAAAGAGGGGAAGGAGAAGGAGGTGAAGCAAAGAGAAGGGAACAGAGGAGAACCAAGAGCTCATACAAAAAGCGCAGGAGGGAGGACAGAAGAGAGGGGAAAGAAAGATTAGTCTTCAGAACCAAGATGACCAAGAGGTCGCACGCTGATGAGGTGTTGCTGGAAGAGCAGAATCCTGAGCTATTTTTGAAGTGAAGGAAAGATGTTACCATGGTGGAATTTGAGTGGAACGACTTTCCATATGCATGGGGTGAAGGAAAAGGCCTGTTGTCTGGAATTGTCCTTCCTGCATTTACTGGTTTCTAGTCAGGTGACTCCAGTTTTCACAGGTGGGAGTCCGGGATGTCTGTGAACAAGGCACTGGCTTCATCGAAGCCAGAGCAAACTAGAGGTTCTACAGCCCGACTAAAATCTTCTTCTCTCTGGGGAAATGAAAGTTGGTTGGATTTGTGTGCAATGTGAGTTTTAAAAATCAGGTCTTTCCATGGATGGAAGTGTTCTAGGTTCATTACGTCCAGGGAGGTGTTTCTGGATCAACTGATGTTTTATGGCATTGTCTTTTAGGACAAAGACAGTTTTGGTTAATTTCAGGATGAGATGGAACATCCAGGCTTGGATGGATGTGAGGGAGGTCGGAAGAAGCTATTCATATCCCTGGCTCTTACCAGAAGTTGGCAAAAATCTTGGAGGAGCCCTTCTCCCAAATACTACAATCCACCTCCCCTCTCTAACAGGCATTCTTAGCACAGATATGGCTAATTTTAATCAATGGATTACTAATGCCCTCGATTGTATGGCACCATTGAAAGTGTACATGGCAAAAAGGAATAAGTCCTCGGCCACTTGGTTCACCCCTTCATTAAGAGAAGAGCCGATGTAAGAAATTGGAACGTCTCTGGATAAAGTTTTACTGCCCTGTGGCTAAGATCATATATAGAAAGGTACTCAGCAAATTTCTCAAATTGTATCGCAGAGCGATGAAAGAGTATTTTTCCTCTGGTATAGCAGCAGCCACAAACACTTCAGGTGTAGTTTCAAAAATTGTTCGTCCGGATTTAAAATGCATGCCGCCAAGTCACAGGCCCTTGGCATTTCTAGTCCGCAGGAGGAGTAGGCTTATTTGGCTGACGCATTCCCCTTTTTCTGGGCCCCGCAAGGTATCTCTTATCTGGGAATCCAGCAATTCGTCACTATAGACAAGATAGTGTCGCAGAACTATGCAACTCTGTTAGCCACGGTCCATGCTCTCATACAATCATGGCACGGGTGTCCTAACTCGTGAACGGGGCGAATTGCAGCAACTAAAATGAACCTACTACCTAAAATTCTATATTTAATGCAAGCAGTGCCGCTGCAGCCTCCCCCTGTAGTGCTCAAAAAGCTGCAACTGGCGCAGGAGTCCTTTATATGGGATGGTAAAAAGGCTAGAATGGCCAGGGAGAGGACTTATCTTCCTGTGGCTAAGGGAGGATTGGGGATTCCTCACTTGGTACGCTATTACCAAGCTGCCCAGTTGAGGTTCATTGTGGAAGGGCTACGCCCACTTACAGAAAAGCATTGGTGCTTTCTAGATAAGGCGGTGGCCGGTATTCACTTATGGAAAGTCCCCTGGTTACTGTGACAGAATCGCATGTTGGGAGTGTATATCTCACTGGTGGTTCGGGCCACAATGGGGGCCTGGGTTAAACTGAGAGTCTCTAAGGGCCTATCTTCTGCGATCTTCCCATTCACTCCAATCATAGGAAACGCAGACTTTCACCCCGCCATGGGTGGCACAGCATTTTCTAAGTGGCAGGAAGCCAACCGCAAACGGATAGGTGATCTTCTTGACGAACAGGGGCTACAGGACTTCTCTGGGTTTCAAAAAGACTATGTCCTCCCGGAATCGGAAAGATGGCGATATGCAGCCGTCCGCCACTGGCTGACCAGGCCCGACGTGCGACCCCACGCCAGAAGACCCGTAACGCAATTTGAACGCTGGCTCCTCACACGAAGCAAAGACCGGCGTTTACTCTCAAATATATATTCTTTTTTTAATACCGCAGTTGCACCCCTAGTATATCCAGCGAGATCTAGATGGGAAATGGAATGTGAGCGCGCTTTCACAGATTAAGAGTGGTCAGACATTTTGCAACAAGCTTGCACATTGGAGCACAGTGCAGCGGGAAGGGAGAATCTTCTTAAATTGGCACACTATTGGTACTATACACCTACCCGTCTATTGAAGTGTAAACATGGTTGTAGTGATAAATGTTGGCGGGGTTGCAATAACACAGGTACACTGACTCGCCTCTTTTGGCATTTCCCCAAACTACATCGATATTGGGAGGAGATACTGACCGCCACTAACTAGATGTTTCAGACGGAGTTGCCCCGCTTCCCTAGTTATGTGCTCTTGGGTCTCCCCAATGCTCTGACTTACCCCCTCAATTCGCTCAGGGGGAGGGCCATAACCCTAGCATTATGTGCGGCAGAGCGAGCATTACTTTCACGGTGGGGGACTGACGTTATACCAGCACATTTAGACTGGTTGCATAGACTCTGGGATCTATTGAGTAGGGAGAAATTATCTGCTGTTATAGATCACACGCTCCCTAAATTTGAAAAGACTTGAAGCCCCTGCCTTAAATACCTGTCGGACACATTTCGCGAACTCACATGTCCGAGAGATCTATGTGTTTTGCGCTTAACAGCAGGCTTGCACTCTGACTCTTAAATGAAACAGGGATGGAAGTAGGATTAGATTGATATTCATGCAGTACGAGCAGGCGTGGTTGGGTAGGTGATCTGTTTTGTTATTGATGTATAAGTTGATTATTGTTTTCTTACGATCTCTCTCCTTCTCTTATTTTCCTTCTTTTGTGTTTGTTCGCTTATGTCTGCCGACCATTGTGTTGGTTGTAGGCGGATGATCTGTATATTTTCTACTGCATTGCTTGAAAAATAATAAAAAATTATTACAATCCTAAAAATTGTTCATCCATTCCTTTCCCCTGAAGCTTCACAAAGCAATTTTAGTCCTTCCTGTAAACCTTGTAATGATTTTTCCTCCTATCTCCAAGAGAAAGTTCAGAAATTGTATGCTACTTTACCCTCAGTATCTGCACCAGTGGCACATGTAAATTCCTTGCAACCTCAAAATAATATTCTCACAAACTCTTTCATGTTTACAGAGGAAGTATCTTTGAAAGAACTGCAGAAATGTAAACAGGATTTCCAGCAGATCCTTGCCCACCCTGAATCATAAGGAAGATCTCCCATACCATTAACCCAGTTCTTGATAACATTTGGAACACTTCCTTGGAAGTAGGTCTTCTTCTCTCAGATTGGACGCAAGCTTTGATATTTCCCCTTCATAAGAAACCAAATGCAGACCTCACCACACTGAGTAATTTTAGACCCATCCCCCTTTTGCCGGTATCTAATAATATCTTGCAGAAACTGGTAAATCACCAGTTATCTTCCTTTGTGAAAACTAATGGCCAACTTCATGACTCACAAGCTGGCTTTCAGTCAGGCTTCAGCACTGAATCTGCTCTACTGGAGGTCACAGAATACATTAGAGAGAACTTGGACGGTGGACGATCAGTAATGGTGGCTTTGCTGGACCTGTCTCCACGTTTGTGATGGTCTTGCATGCCACCCTTTTAGATAGACTTAAATGGGCAGACATTCAAGGCTGGGCCCTCTCGCGGATGAAATCTTTCTTGGAGGACAGATTTCAACAGGTGCATCTCCATTTCTCGTCTCTCTCCTACCCCCGTATATCAGGTTCCGCAGGGCTCAGCTTTGAGTCCTACACTTTGTCATTTATATCTTTTTCCGTTGGCTGATTGAAATGAATCCTGGGGTGTGCTGGTGGTATCCTATGCAGAGGACACACAGCTCTTATTGTCCTTTGAGGAACAATCAGATGATGACTTCATCATGTTTAAGGAGTGCTGTAAGGGAGTCGCTGGCTGAATTGATGCTAACTTCCTCAAACTTAATTCAGAAAACAATTAAGGTATTTTCTTTAGTTCCAGTGGTCAACTCCCCGCCTCTAGTGGCCTGAGCAGCTAAATCCCCCTTTCTTCCCACCTCCTCCACTAGACATTTAGGCATAATATCTGACTCGGCCCTCTCCATTTTTACTCAATCTAAGCAGGTATCATTTGTCCGCTTCGCCAAACTTAAATCTTCATGTATGGTACTACACCTGGTACCTGATGGTACACGTAAAATGGTGGTCCACACTTTGGTAACCTCCTGTTCAGACTACACCATCAGTCTCTATTTGGGACTTCCTGCCATTCTAATTCAAAGATTTCAGATCGCCCCAAATCCAGTAGCAAGACTTATCCAGAGAGTTCCTCTTTGGCAGTCTATTGCCCCCAATCTGAAGCTGCAACATTGGTTTCAAGTTACTAAGTGCATCAAATTTAAAGCCCTCACTTTGGCGTTTAGAGCTTTTGCAGATGAAGGTCCATTTTATCTGAGAAACAGACTCCGCCGCTATAAGCAATATGGATAACTCAGGTCTTATAAACTCTGTCTGATGCAGGTCTCAAAATTTTCCAAGGTTAGACGGGGAGGCAGTTCCTTTACGTTTCTGATGGCCAAACTTTGGAATTCTCTCCCAATCAACCTCCATAGGGCTACTTCGGTCTCTCTCTTTAAAAAATAATTACAAATCTTTCTTTTTGATAAAAATAAGTCTTCAATGTTGAATGCCACTTGTAGTTAGTCTCCCTGAGTCATGAGCACCAGGATGCTTCGGATGAAGCAGTTGTGCGCTGTACGAATGTCTTTGATTGATTGATAGCTGGCTATTGTGGTGATTCCATGCCATCTATGAGTACAGTTGGATACTGACTCTGTATTAGTGAATGCAGAGGTCCGGGTCTGTCAGAGGGACGCTCAGGTGTTTCATCCCTTAGTTGAAAATGACTGATGCAAGGATGTTGCGTTGGTAGATGACCTGTCATTGAGATGCGCACGCACCTGGACCAGATGGATTTAGGCTCGATCAAGACCACTGTTGAACAGTGCCTATAGGAGCTCATTAGATGTGAAAGGCAGTTAAGTACGTTTGAAAGTGCAACAGTATGAAATAAGTCCATTTTAAATTATTTATTGCATTTATACGTTGACCTCAATAAAGCACTGTATGACAGAACATCAAAGTAAATTAATAAAATACAATAACAATCACAGATTATCGAGTGATTAAAAATAATATGCTTGAAAGTAAAGATGTGTGATGCAAGTTTTAAAAATCTGCAAGTTACTGAAGTATACACAGCGGAAAAAAAGGCGTTTAAAGGTTTACAGACGTTAAGACTGACGGATAAAAACATGAAATAGTAGCGGATGAACAGTATCACGAAGAGCTAGGAGTAAACTTGGGTGAATAAAGAGAGACGAGAAAACAACCCTAGTGAGACCCCAGAACATTAATAGATTTTAGTATGTGGTAAACGCTGAAATTCATAACATCTCTCTCACTAAAGCAATCCTTCTCTGGCTCTGCAGCCAACCTCAGGGACTCCCTTCCACTGAATTTACAAATCCAACCTATCAGGGTCTCATTCAGAAGACTACTAAAAACTCGCCTATTCAGTTTACAAGACTAGTTTGCATTAACAATCCCTCCCTGCCCAGTTTCAACCTATCATTTTATTTTGATAATCAAATGTATTGATATTTAGATGAAAACAAACAATCACATTGACAGCACAATCAAGCACATTACCTCGAGGATCATTAACCATAGAGGGGATGACATAGACCTGATCATCAGGCTCTAGAATAGGCCCTTGTGCAAATGTATCAGGATATGTAGGAATACATACACTAAGCAAGACAATAGATTGAGCCATTTGCCACTGATCTTATCGAACAGTTCAGGGCAACCCCGGGCCTCAAAGAGGGGTTCTTCTTGGGTCGCGCGCCAATCCACCCCCCGCTGCCACTTCCGTACAGTAGGAGTTTTGGCCTGAGACCAGGCTGCCGCAATGTCACGTTTTGCCACTGCCACTGCGGTCCCAAGGAAACGTTTATCGGCCCGAGAGCCATCCAGTCCATCAAACACACCTAGAAGTAGACGTAGTGGGTCGTGAGGGACTACCCACCCCAAGGTCTGTGAAAGCTCTAGTTCCACACCCGCCCAGAATGCTGCAATGGCAGGGTACTGCCAAACCACATGATTAAAGTCAGCTGGGGCGTGGTCGAATTGTGCGCAGGTTGGGGAGGGCCGCAGTCCAGCTCTATACAAACATGCAGGAGTTAGATATGCCATGTGCAAATAGTAGAGTTGGATTAGGCGCTTCAACCTACAATTTTTGGAGCGAAAAACACCTAATTGCGGTCACACATTTAATCTTGGTTTTGCTATAGAAATTGTAAATAAATAAATAAAATGTAAAGGCAAAAAATCACCCGAAGGGCTCTGCAAAAGTGGGCACTGGCATGGTAGGTCAGTGACACTGTTGCCATTCAAGTTTAAGGGCAAAGGAGCAAGAGGGTGCCTGCAGTGGCATTTTGTTTAAAATCTTACTGTGGCAAAGAATTAAAATTTATAGTCATCACAGTGAGTTCTTGGTTATGCTCCAATTTTGTAGCGTACTACCCATTCACCAAAAGGGTTTTGAGTCCTTGTCATGGAAGTTACCTAAATGCAACTGCAATAGAATGCAATTGCCTGACTTATGAGAAGGGTGCAACAAAAGCGTGCAAGTTGTACTGGACATGCATCATGCTGAAGAGGTTCTTTTCTTTCTCTAGGCTCCTCAGGCATCTAGGGACGGAGGGAGAGGGAGGGAGAGAGGGAGAGAGGGAGAGAGGGAGAGAGGGAGGGCGAGGGAGAGAGAGAGAGAGAGAGAAAGGGAGAGAGACCCTAGCAAGTCCAATCAGTGGTGTTGACAAGACCTAAGGTGCGATCTAACTCCTGTCAAGGACCAGCCAAACACTGCCTCCCAGAACCTTCTTCAGACTACAAAATGGCCTCAGGTCAGGCCTGTACTTGGGACTAAAACATGGACTCTTTCAATGCCTGTAACATGAACTTAGTGCTGTTAATCCACTCCTAGGCTTATAATATAGACTGTGCTGCATAAGACCCTGCAGTCAAATATAGTATCACATATTCCCTGTAGAAAAGGTCAAAGCCACTTATCCGTTCCCCTCCAAACCTGTACACTGCCTTAAATTAAATGCAGTTAAATTAAATGGTAAACTTATTTAAACTCAAATTAAAAATACTGGGAACTCTTGGGAAACACAAATCTGGAAATAAAATGTCACCACCAAAATTCAACAGTAAGACTGTCAATATTTTACATACCGTTTGTTAGAAATGGGGGTCTCTAGTTGGCAATGGTTTGCACCTTTGTCCAAGTAGGATCCCTTCTTCCTAGTCATGGTAAGGGGGATACAGTTCTAAAATTACCCCTGCTCACCCCTGTTGGTAGCTTTACACGAGCAGACAGGCTTATCTCAGAGGTAGTGTGTAAAGCATTTGTGCACACATACAGTAATACAGTGAAAACACCACAAATGGACACCACACCAATTCAGAAAAATAAGTACTCTTTATCTAAACCAAACAAGACCAAAACGACAAAAAACAACAGTACAGTAATCAAAATATGACTTTCAAAAGGTAGAAACAGTTCTGTCCATAGCAAACTATGGATGCAACACTTTCAACACAAAGTACCTTGGATGCGTCACAGTCACAAACAAAAACAGCCACAGGGAAAGTGATGCGCCAGTTCCTTACCACAGAGGAGGTGTTACGTCGGTTTCTTACTGCCACGCAGGGGAGGTGATGCGTTGGTTCCTTACTATGCAGGGAGGTGATGCGTCGGTTTCTTACTGTGCAAGGAGGTGATGCGTTGGTTTCTTACTGCGGCCCCGGTGTTCTTGTAGACTTGGTGCCCAAGTACGATATGTTGTGCACCGGAGGTGAGGCGTCGCTTTTCGAGACTTCGCATCGTCCGGCGTCGGTGCTGAGGGCTGCGCGGTGAGGCTCCACGTCGCCTGGCGGGACTTGCCGTGGCTTTGCGTCGCCCGGGGTCGGTTCCGGGAGGCTTTACACGGTTTGGCGATGCTTCGCAACGATTCTTGCAGAGATCAGCTGCAAAACCAACTTCTGAGGCCTTTTGACTGCAGGAGACACCTCAGGCAAGGGTAGGACTCACAGATGGCAGAGTCCAGCAGCACCAGCAGAGTTGCTGGAAGTCTTTTGTGTCCCTGAAACTTCTTAACAGGAGGCAAGCTCTATTTCAAGCCCTTGGAGATCTTCCTCAAGCAGAGGACACGGTACACAGCAAAGTCCTTGTCTTTTCCTTGGTAGAAACAGCACTGCAGTCCAACCCCAGACAGCAAACAGCAAAGGGGCAGTACTCCTCCTCTGTTTCTCCAGCTCTTCTCCTTGGCAAATGTTCCTCTTGATTCTCAGAAGTGATCTTTGAAGTCTTTTCTATCCCTGAGCAGGACGATGAAAGCACAGACCAGTCTTTTCCCTACCCAAGACAGAAGGAACCACTGCAGGCCAACCCAAACAGCACACAGCACAGGGGCAGTACTCCTCCTCCAACTTTCCTGGTTCTTCTTCCTGACAGGTTCCTTACTTCAGCAGTAATGTAAAGTTCAGGGGTCTGGGCCCCACTTTTTATTGCACAAATTCCTTTGTTCTCTTGGGGCAGAGAAGCTCTTTGCCTAGCTAAAACCAGTTCTGTCCCCTCAGGTGCAGCTGCCCGGCAGGAGGTGGAGACAGCATTGTCCCAGGCAGATCAGGCCCATTCCAGTGTGAAAGAAATCTCCTCCCCCTATTCTAAATGTAGCCCAGGTCTATTGAGCCCAGCTCTGACTCTTCCAGGAAAGGCACGACACACATCTAACCCCAACCCCCCTTTCCCGTTGGCCTGAGAGAATGCACATCCCTGTCATTCAAAAGCCAGACAGTCAATCCACAAACCAGCAGAGGCACACAGGATGGCTAAGCAAGAAAATAACCCACTTTCTAAAAGTGGTATTTTTAAACACACAATATAAAAAGTATCTTTACTAAAAGATGCATTTTTATATACTGAGTTCAGGCATACTGAGCTTCATCTTTCTATCTTGTCCTAGTGGGAAGTTATATTTATAAGATGTTATAAATAAACTCCCATTCTATCCTAAGGGACAGATAGCCTTTCAATAGTGAAAAACAAACTTGGCAGTAGTTCACTATCAGGACATGCAACACACATCAGGGCATATCCTACCATTCATAAACATTGCACCCTGCCCACAGAGTACCTTTGGCCTACCTTAGGGGTGACTCACATGTAAGAAAAGGGAAGGTTAGGGCCTGGCAAGTGCACACACTTGCCAGGCGGACATGGCAGTACTAGACTGCACACAGACACTGCAATGGCAGGTCTGAGAATCTTTTGCAAGGCTGCTTGTGTGGGTTGCACAATCAGTGCTGCAGGCCCACTAACAGCATTTGACTTACAGGCCCTGGGCACACACAGTGCACTGTACTAGGGACTTAATAGTAAATCAAATAAGCAAATAATAGAAACATAAATCCATAAACACAATTTACACGGACAGCATATGCATTTTAGCACTGAATAGCAGTCGTAAAGTGCCCAGTGCAGGGCCGGTCCTAGACCTTCTGGGGCCCCGGGCGAATGGAAGATGTTAGGCCCCTCTAATTCGCATGTAACATCACAAAAAGTGACATCACAGAAAGTGACATCGCAGAACTATTGATCTTATTTGGCATCACCGAAGAGACCTAACGTGGACATCAATAACATGGACAAAAAGATAAATATGCAAATGAAATAAATCCATATATTTTAAAGCTGTATTAAATGGATTACATTTGTCACATTGGATGGAAAAGCTAGGTGCAGGTCTCACAAAGATAGATCTTTTTTACTCCATGGTAACTGATTGTTTCCAGATGAGTGCATGATTAACATTCCAGT
Organism: Triturus cristatus; assembly: GCF_964204655.1. NCBI lineage: Eukaryota > Metazoa > Chordata > Amphibia > Caudata > Salamandridae > Triturus > Triturus cristatus. The sequence goes on from NC_140589.1 coordinate 378,611,211, forward strand.
TCAGTCTCATAAAGGGGAGAGATTCTGTGAGGTAATAAGGGGCGGGATCAATCAAAATATAAAATTAACACAAGAGAAAACCTCTCACACCATGAATACAATCCCAAATTTCAAAAGGCTCCCTTATCTTTCTGTGACATTATTGTGCCACCTTAGGATGACATTAATACTAAGTCATTTGTTTTAATGTAAATCCTCTCACCAGTATCCCACACGCACAAGCTAAGAGTCGTTTTTGTGAGTGGGCTCTTTACTCGCCAGAATTATGTTAAGTGCAAAAACACAACTCATATAATACTAAATTACAAGACACCATTGCAAACAAATAAGGATTGTACACAAATAAAAAAAGACTTGGAACCGAGACCAATGCTAAATCATACATTGACTTGAATGTATGCTGCAGATTCTAGGGGTATTCATATCAATGTTTTTGATTTTATGTTAGAACTGTAGGAAGTGGAAGTGGCAGGCTTTAGTGCTGGTGGAGCCCTGTGCGACAATGTTTGTTGGTGCCCCCAATGTCTCCCTCTGCCACGGATTCCCTCACTATCACCCTTTAACAGTGCCCCTTCAAGTCTCCATAACCACATTCTCACTCAGATGCATTTAATTTGATTTACAGCACCACTGACACCAGTTTAGGGTGTCAGATAACTTTATATCACACACATTACACAGAGACAATCAATATTTTGTGTGTAAATCACTGTATAGGGAATGTTACATAAGACAAAGGACTACAAGGTGTAGGAGTCACATCACAATCATACTAGTAGGCAGTATAGTTTAATAGTGATTGGTCTGGAGAAACACAAACTCTGAATTTAGAATGTAATACCATGGTTGGGGGCTCTCTTTAATAACCAGAATTGATTTCTATTCAAATGAACCCTTTTTGAAACATTAGGATAATCAAAGACTGGGTAAATAACCATAATGCTCTAATTTATACCTTGCAGTTTGCATGCATCTCTTAGATGACAGTTAATAGCTCACTGTTCTATGTTAGGAGTTTGACTTATAAACTGCAAGTAAGAAAAGGATCTCACTGACAAAAGCAGTAACCCACTGACCGATTTACATTATGTGCACTTTGAGATCTGCATGGTATATGTTCTTTGCAGCAATCACATTAACCCTCTGCGCTACCTTTCCACGAGTCAAAACTTCAATTTGACAAAACTCCATCTCTTTCTAGGAAGAAGATTAATCACCGGAGTCATCATGACATTTTTATTGTTGCCGAAAATTGCTGGAGGCCAGGAAGGATAAACATAATATACTTGCAAACATGACGGCCCGACCCGAAGTCAGCGATCTCACCAGTCGCACCACCCTAGAGCCTCGCTGCTCAAGGGTCCAGTGACAGAGTCACTGTTGCTCTAGAGTGTGGTGCTTCATATGCCTGCCCGCAAGACTCGAGGTGAACTACAGTATGGATTGTGGTGGACAGGCCTTCAAGGTTAACTCACACTTGCCACCGCTAGGGCCCACCTGCCGGCGCTAAGACACCCGGATTTGTAAGGTCCAGCGGGTCTTCTAAATTCTAGCATGGGAATGTGCTCCCTCAAGAGAGTGGTTCAGGGGACTGGTCATGAAGGTTCCCCAGTTCCAAATTCAGCAGCTCTGGCCATAGTGCCACATCCTCTCCCCCACTCAGCACCATACTGCCCCACTGAGAGAAACTCGCACTGCTTTCAGCTACAGCCCAATCGTGCCCCGCTATTATCATCCTGGATGTGACTGAATTCAAATTAAGCACTAGACAAGAGCAATATGCTGCCTAAAAAAAGTGACTACATCCTAGAAAAAGCAAACACTCATAGGGAATGCTAACTAAAGCATGTGAAATGTAAGAAGGAAAAAATGGGTTACCTTAACTCTTTTGCACTTATTACTCAGAAATCAATGAGTGCTTTTGCATGAAAGTTAAGAACATGACTACAGGGCCGGAAGTGACCCGTTTCAATGTCCATTGCTTATATCCTTACAAAACGTGAGCAGTATGCTCTAAAAAGACCACATTCGTGAATACAGAGCCGCCGTACACATTTTGTTTTCCAATCCACCCATCAAGCAGGTATTGCAGTACATCCAGTAATGGTGCACTTCCCCACTGAGGGAAAACAATGCTGTTCAGAGGAAGACAAGAAAACAAAAGTAGCACTTCACTGGCAAACTCTGTAAAGTGGCGCTAATGTGTTTTGGGTGTGAATAAAACCAAACTGGCCCCTTTTCGACCCACTCTGTCTTGCTTTATTTAGTTATTTTTTCACATTTTGAACCTTTTATTTCTCTCCGTCCAGAGGTTGTACTTTGGAAGTGAAAAATGTCAGAAAAAGACGGCCTTTCCGGTAAAAGAGTTTCTCTTTTGGATCCATTTCACAGGGGAACAAATAAAGGAAAGAGGGAGTAATGGCTACAAGGCCCAGGGAAGGGGGCCCCACACCTGGTCCTTGCAGCTTGCTCCAGTGCTTAGAAGCCCAGGGAAAGGGAGCCCCCTCCCCTGGCCCCCGAAGCAGTAAAGAGGCACTTCGCAAAACACTGCCCTGCCATGGCAGTTCTACATACATTTTAAAATGCACATTCCCATCAAAAAAATCTTTGCTATGGGTGATGCAAAAGTTAACAAAAGCCAGTTGATCTGGGTGTTCCCTCTTCCTCTCACCCACCTCTCCTTACCAGTGTCCGGCTGGTCCTGGAAACAAAGGGGCCTTCTGTCGCCTTGAAACAAAATGCAGAAAGGGAATGGGCAGTACTTAACAGAGGTGCTGCCCCGCCCCTGACACTGAGCCAAGATAACTGCTGGCCCGGCTGTTGTGCCTTCTCCATTCTGTTTGTCCCTTCCCCCCACCCCTGCACCCCCAGGAAGGCCACCACGCCCTGACCAGCAAGGTCAAGACATCTCACATGTGTATTGTGATTGTGTGGGGCAGGGGGCCCTGGAGGAGCAGGTGGGATAACTGTGAAAGTGTGGCATTTCACAGTGCAGCGGGCCCCCTGTTTCTTAGCTAAGCGCGAGGCCCTGGGCAGCTGCCCACACTGCCCATGCCAAACGCCGGCCCTGGCCCAGTGTCCTAAAAACAATGAAAAATAGGTCAAATACAGAAGGCCAAAAAGTCTGGGAGTGAACCCACTGAAAAAGCCAAGTCTAACAGTAGTCATAAAATCAAATGAAAGGTTCTAGAATGGAATAATGAAGAATCTGATCAGTCAAACAAGCCAATCATGGAAACATCAATCTATATTCACAATAGACAGGGAGAGCATATGCACTTTAGCACTGATCAGCATGGGTAAAGTGCCCAGAGTCAAAACACCAACACAAACAGGGTCAAAAGCAGGAAGCCAAAAAGCAAAAGGTCTGGGGATAAACTTGCTGAAAAAGCCAGGTCTAACACTGTTAATCACCATTTCATATTCACAACTTTCTGCTGTTCTCCACATGCTTTTTATACATCGAATCACTGCTATTTATGTGCTAAATCATCATTAACTACTACTAGAACCCTGAACAGTAATATTCACTAGTACTACCAAATGCCAGAAGAATGTAAAGGTTCTTTGACATCAGTTAGTGAAAAGACTAAACCTTACATCTGATAACATCCACTCATCAAATCTTACTAATACAATCTTCATCAATGAATGTGAATTTTCAAGACACATGGGGGTCTGATCTAGAGCTTGGGGGCTGCAGAATGCCCTCCACCAAACTCTAAACCAGGCCAGCAGGCTTGCAATAATGCCAGTGCATGCTGGATTTCAGGGCATATAATACAGTTCACAAACAAAAATCAAACAATGCTGCAATGCAGTTCGCAACGCAGTACCACAACATTGCTATTTACCTTCATGCATGCTTTGGGGACTACTGCCGGTTCAAATCCCTTGTTTAGGGAAAATACAGATAACATTGTCATCTTTTTTTCTTGAGAGACTTCTCTCTCTAGCCTCCATCATTCCAATTCTTCATGGCTAAGCATATTTTGAGATGGCTGCTGCAGAGTGCAGGACAGTCAACCACAGGCAAAGAATTAACCATTTATTTAACTTTGTTAGAAAAATTACGACACGTTTTCTGGACTGATTCAGAATACGGTCCATGTTGGGGGCTCCAGGTCCCTCAAGTAGTAAGGACTTAGTCAATGTAGCAATCCTGAGACAGAGTTCTCAGTGAACAATAACCTCATGAACCTCCTGCACTCTAAATGGAGATGGTGAGTTCTGGGTAACGATCAGTTCTGCGAGACTCACAGGAGTACTTGTTAGTGGCCTATAAACCCTCTTTTAAATGAATAGAATCACTAAATCTCAAGAATGTACACTAAAGATATATCTTTATAATGGTTATTAAAGCTAACAAGATCAAAGCCCTATACCAGTGCACAAAATATTTATAGCAGTAACTATGAGAAAAAACAAAAGAGTAACAATAAAAGTGCTAAAAAAAGAAAAAATTGCAACATCATAAGGGTATTCAGCATATCACTGCATGCGTCCTGCAATCCCTCCAATTCAGTCTCTAGCTAAACTGCTTTGCCACAAAAAGAAGCCGCCACTAAGTATTACTAGGTGGCCTCGCCTTTCACTTGCAACCTTAATGGAACAACAAAGGCGCCATTCTGCACAAAGGGCACCGTCTCTCCCCCTTCTCTCGGCATCTATGGCGTTCCAGCAAAGTCGATAAAGCTGTCTGGATTTCTCAAGGTGACAACCAGCGTCCTTGTCTTTAAGAAGATGTCTGCAGTGTCCTACCTCTGACTGAATGTTGCTAGGAACAACAATCAATAGGAGAGTCCCTTTCTTTGCCAAAACATCCTGGAAAGGTGTATAATTTCGATGCAAACGAAAGATAGGGAGAGAGGAACTTCCAGGGTGCAGAACCCATTCCATGCCTAAAAACGTGAAGGGTGTTTTATTATTTGCCACGTGCAGTTGACGTTCGTAATTAACATGCCAATGGCTAGTTAAAAATATTGCAGAATTGCCACATTGTCCAATACGAGACATCATCTGGGCAAGCACAAGGGGATACTTTAGAAAGCATTTGTGCGATTCCAGTGCCTCGCACTCCTTTGGCCATATTATGCAAAAGATGTCTATGCCTCTTCTGGTGCCCTTAGGGACACTTCAGCCTTATGGAATGACCTACAGGCACTTGCAAGGCCCCTTCTGTAAAATGGATCGCATCAGCACAAGCACACGGGGGCCCTACACCCACTGAGCTTTTTTACTAAGATTTAAAATTGTAACATGCAAAATATATGACTCAGCAGCGGCCACTCAACCACACAGTTTCCTTATTATGATAAGATAGTGTCTCCTGCAATTTTAATACATATCAGTCCAGCTGTTTTGTGATCTACAAAAACATTATACTGAGCTTCAAACATGCAACAACCAGTTTGCAATCAGCTATCATACTAAGATTGAAAACTATGACCAGCATCAGTCAGTCAGATATAAAATAAACAAATCAAAACGTTCAGGAATCTAGAAAAATACAGGAGAAATGTATTATTTTGCCCAGAACAAAGCTGCACTTGCCTACAGAAGTACATATGTAGTTCAACTGAAACTACTACAATAATCCTGACACAGGTTACAGAACAAAACGTACCAGTTAAGTTAATATAGATTGACAAGGACGTAAAGCGTATTGGAGCATTTACAGTGACTATATTTTAATAGTGCTATGAGTTGAGGATGTTGAAATGGACATGTAAAATGCTAGGGCAAAAGTTTAAAGCGATTTTTCATCGTTAGTCATATTGCATTGAAATACTTTGCCACAAAAAAGTAAAGTACACAAATGCTTAGTCTCCATGTATATCACAGTATACACTAGTGTGAACAGGAAGAGCAACTCAGTACCTGAAGCTCACAATCCACAGGACAGTCATGAGAGTAAGAATACCGCTGTCATCAGACCATTTCTTACCATAATGCCGAATAGGAAAGGTACAATGTAAATTTTTTGTACAAAGTTGTAAGGGAGAAAGGAGCACATTATGGTCTAAATATCTTCCCTAGACACCTATAACCTCGTAGATAAAGTAGTTTAATGCTATGCTAACTGAACTATCTTTATGAAGAATGACAACTTTCCTTTTTATGCAATGGGGATTTAATTCTTGTCATGCAAATGTTTGTTACATTTTCTGGACTGTGTCAAAAGTTCCTGAAAATTAGGTCAAGCTATATATGGTGGTGTAAAAAAGTTCAAGCTTCAATAATGGCCAAAAAAGGACCAGATAACTTCCTGGGGCTGTATTACAATAAGTGTCTGGGGGTGCAATGGGCGTTTATGCCCACTTTGCGCGCCCCCCAGAGCACTTTGGTATTACAGAAGAAGGGCACAGACACTTGTGCGTCCCCTTCAGTAATACCGATAGCAATAGCGCACTTAAAGCGCCAGTGCTACTTTCAGGGGGCGTTTCCTCGTTTGCATAGGGGCGTGCCCTATGCAAATGAGGGGATTCATTTGCCTCTGTGCCCGGGTGCAGAGGCAAAGAAGCTCTCAGGAGGCGCACTTACAGTGTGCCACCTTCTAGGTGCCAGCAGCCGCTCCATGTTTTCACATGCAAGCGCTGCCCTAGGGTCAGCGCATACATTGTAAAAGGGCGCATTGTCATTGTTTGTGCCCGCGCACCTTTTAAAAGGTGTGCCGGGCGCAAACAATGACAATGCGTAATACAGCCTCTAAGCCTCTACATTGGAAAGCATACCTACACAATCTCTTGTTGTCACTTCTTCTGGTCGAATATTTTTCAGAGGCTAAAGGACAGAACTTTACACTTGGGAATGAAAATAAACATTTCCTCTATCTGGCAATTTTTTCACAAAAACCTATAATTGGGTCTTCAAATAAATCTGGTGCCGACTAAAGTGACTGTGTCATCCGCATGCATAACTGGAAGGTGATCACCAACTAAACAGAGAACATAAACGTTTGTAGTTTTTAGGTCTAGTTAATACAAAGAGAAGAAGTGGATTCAGGACAAAGTCTTGTTGAACATTTTAAGCTGATTGGTTAGTTTTCACTACATGCCAAAAGGAACCTAGTTGTTTGTTTGTTTGTTTGTTTAAACTTTATTTCGGCTAATATAGCCATAAAAGCCAAGACAAGAAATAAATGACAACATATATATATATACATCTCCATAATTATCAGTAGAATTAATACATGCAATTGGCAAGAAATATTTGGTTATCTCCATGAATGAGCAATACCGCTTATAAAAATATAAATAACAATTTTAAATTAATTAAAAGCCAGAACTAAAAACAGTTAGGACTGAAGGGGACAGTGCATCATGTTTCTATACAAGGGGGAAGAGAAGAAAGGACTCCCATCCGTAAGTTACAGTTTGTGACCAAGTCGTTTCCTAATAAGGTACACATTAAATAAAAATCTACTAGTACCAAACACCACAAGTTGTGAAGTATTAGACTTGATTATGCGCTCTGCTTCTTTGTAGGATCTAGCCCCCACGTATTTACATAGGGGTTTGATCCAACGAAGCCTCGGTTTCTTATATGTCGGGCAAAAGAAGAGTAAATGAGCAACATCTTCCTTAGCCCCTAAAGAGCAAAGAGTGCACAAATCAGAGCCTTCCCCCCCCCCCCCCCAACTACACGTGTGTGTACTAATCTGTGGGACCCTGTACCTAAATTGCAAATATAGTGTTTTTGCTAGTGGTGGGCCAATCTCATCCATGAATTGTTCAAAGTTAGGTATGTCTTTTATATTCAGAAAGGTCTGAGTCAATATGCCAATTGTAGAACTATGCATTAACTCACCGTTGACATATGACCAAAAGGTGTCCTTTACAAGTTTTCTAGAAGACCATGTCATGTTTTGGGGAACCTCCCATAAATGGGAAAGCCCTAATCTCTCATACCACTTAGATACATACTTTAACCATGGGGTTTTCATATGGCCATCAATTTGGATTATTTCAGTCAATCCACTCTTATAGTCGCTCAGCTCCGAAGGTTATCCATAACCTAACCCAGTACAGCAATGGTCTTAGTGTAGCTTGATACTCTGTTCTTTTAAGGTTAATATCAAGAAATACAGGGACTAGAGGGGTTCTAGTCGGTATTTTGAGCAGCCTCCGTACAAAATGGTTTTCCACCTTTCCAAAGTTACTTTTACAACAGTAGCCCCAAACCTCGGCACCATAAAGAGCGGCCGATTGTGCCTTCACTTTAAATACCTCAAGTGCCGGTGAAATTGCTTTGGAATAACTAGCGCCGTGCACTTTTAAAATAGGCATTGAGTTTTGTTTGAGTAATAAGGTGCTTTTGTCCAACTGCCCTTTCCAGGTCAAGTTGTTATCCAACATTAATCCTAAATAATTCAAACTCCCTACCTGTTCCAGTTTTTGGTTCTCTAAGAACAGATTTTTCCTAAGGGATTTCTTAGGGTTTATGGACATATATTTGGTTTTGGTGGGATTTATTTCTAACCCCTTCCCTACACAATACTTCTGGAAGATGTCAACCAAGTTTTGTAAGCCTCTCGGTGTCTGAGAAATAAGGATGGTATCGTCAGCAAATAATAATGCCGTAATCAACTCACCGCCTAGCTTCGGGGAGTCATGCACACAATTCGTTAAATAGCTCGGAATATCGTTAACATATAACAAGAAGAGTGTAGGTGCTAACACGCAACCTTGGCGCACACCGTGGTCCACAGGTATAGCCCTTGAGATTTCACCATCCTTCCCCCATCTAATTTTTGCATAGTTCTCTGTGTGTAGCTTGATAAGTTCTTTAAGTAACTCACCTGGGACCGCCATGTTCCTTAGTGTAATCCACAGCAAATTGCGCGGGACAAGGTCGAAGGCGGCCCTTAGGTCCACAAACGCCACATAGAGACTACCCTTCCTTATATTTATATACTTCCAACAAATACACATGAACCTAAACACCTGATCGACCGTACTGATTTTTGATCTAAAACCAGCTTGGTATTTGGTTAGTATCTTAGTCTCCTCAATCCAGTCTAAAAGCCTATTTAAAATATGTCTGGCAAAAATCTTTTGTAAAATATCTATTAAACTTATTGGGCGGTAATTGCTAGGATCATAGCGATCTCCTTTTTTAAAAATTGTTATAATTTCTGCCCCTTTCCATGAATCGGGGATCGGTGTACCTGCCGCAATCGAATTACTCAGAAAATGTATATATGGCCCCCACACTTCCACATCATGTTTTAGTAAATCGCCGGGAATTTTTATCAAGGCCTGGGGCTTTACCCATTTTAACAGCTTGTAGTGCCTGATTAGTTTCTTCTAGGCTGAAGTGTAAAGGAGCAGTACTCGTTTCTAAATTTATCTCTTGGTCCCCAAAGGGCAAACTCTCCTTATTATTGGCGTAAAGCTTAGTAAAGTGATCACACCATGTATTTTCGTCTAGGAAAATATCCTTTGGCGATCTCCCCTTCTTATTTCCCTTGGCGATTAAATTCCAGAACATACTCTGATCGCGTAACTTGGCTGCACTCAAGAGGTCCTCCTATATACTTTCATCCCAAGCTTTTTTTGCTTGGGCCATGGTGTTATTGTAAGCCTGTCTGCCATTTTTTATATCCAGTCGATTCCCGGATTTTACTGCCTGGATCAACCTTGACTTTGCTATTCGACAATCTTTGTTATACCATGGGTTCACTGACTCAAGATGGTTCCTTTTCCTATTTCCATCTTTTTTTATATATTTTACTCAATAGGGGAGTTAATGCATCTACCAGCTTGTAGTGTAAATTAAGTACACCCTGTGAACCCACTAAGGGCAACTGGGATGTTCCAACAATTTCAGTAAATGCATTATAGATATTTGTCAGCGTCTTTTCTGTTCCCAGAATATATGGCCATCTTAGAGCTCGCCTATTGTTAGCTATCTGTAACTCCCCAACCGAATTGTTTAATAGGGGCTCTCCATCAGGTCTAATAATGAAAGGTTGGGAGTCTAGCCATAGTTGGAGAGGGAAATGATCACTCTCCGTTCTGTGGTCTAACTTAAAATCAGTTAGCAAATCCCATATGTTCCGGGTAGCCATTACAAAATCTATGTGTGACCTACAGTTTCCCTTAAAATAAGTTGGGGCTGCTGGTCTATCAGATTGAAAACGGCCATTACATGCCCTTAGGTCATGCGCCATAGTCAACTGTAAGATCTGTATGGCGGCTATTGTACTTTTAACTGATCCTACTGATTCTAAGGGCAAGATGTTGTTGGCAACATCTTGCTCATCAAATAATGTTTCCAGGCCCAGGACAGGTTCATATTTACAATAAAAATCCCCGCCAATTAACACCTTTACATTTTGTCCTAATGTGTCTAAAAAGGAATCCAAGAGTTCTACCACCTTTGATTCCTTATTAGATGGATACAGTCTATTATATATATTGATTAAGTATATGACTTCTTTTCCTCTTGTAACAATTTTGAGGCCTAATAAATCTGGGGAGGGGATGGATAACTGGGTAACATCTATTTCCAAGGTGACTTTAACCCAGATGACCAACCCCCCTGATGCTCTACCTCTAGTCGATGGTGTTGCGTTGGTGCTAAATGTTTTATACCCTAACCTATGGGGGGTTTCTACCATCCAAGTTTCCTGTAATAGTAGGATATCGTAGTTCTCAATATAAGAACACCATACCACATCCTTTAGGTTTCTAGATAACCCAGCTATATTCCAGGATATCAGTCTAGTACTTGAATTTTCTTCTACACAAGGTAAAACTGTTCCTGTTAGTGTATTGTCTCTATCTATGCGCCGGGAAACCCTATCAGGGTAGCTGTGCGCCCAAGAAATGTAATAATAATAATCTATGTGATCCTCCAATGTGGCTAGAGAATTTGCCTCTACAACTAGGTTGTCATCTTTGGTGTTTTCCTTTCCCTCCAAGGTCACTATAGGTCACTTATCAGGCGCGCCCAATCCAACTACCTCACTCAACAGAGGATAAGTAGATTTGTCGCTTAATGCCAACCTATCTGACTGTACATCTATGGGACTCAATGTTATTAAGAGTTTGGAATCTAAATATTCTATGCTCTGGTTAAGCCCCCACATCTGGGTATCAGCTGGTAGTTCTGTAGTATATTTCCCAGCCTGTGGGAGTCAATCATTTTGATCCAATGAGCTCAATGCCGTAAATCTATTTTCATTTGGGATATGAAAAATTGTACTTCCACTATTAGTCAAGGGCCTGCGTTTGTTGGGAAGTTGTGATGCCCTAGCTAGGTGGCTATAAAAATATCCCAAGGGGTGCACACCCACATCAGTCTCCCCCACAACCAGAGATGCTGCTCTAAGTAGGACGGTTGCGACATGTTGGGGGGTGTCTAAAATTAATAATTACACAATCCCCCTTGCATGTTTTCCTTGTATTGCCGATCCAAGGAACCCGTCTAGTAGACAGTATTTGATCGGAAAAGTTTGGGGGGAATCCACAATTTTTATTTAGCCAAGCAACTGATTTCCGTTTGAGTGAATCATGAGGTTCCTCTCGGAAATCAGGTGCTGCAGGGTCTAGGGGTGGAACATTTGCGAGAACAATGACGTAAGGTTCACAGTCTGGCGGGAGGTTAATATGTTTTGATTTGTTCGCAAGGGGAGTGAACCTCATACTACTAGTTGGAGCTGCTTTAATCTGAGTAGAGCTACCAACTATTCGTGGTAACTCCCTAAGTTTAGGGGAACTTACCCCCTCTGTTCCAGCCGGCTGTGCAGGATGACCAGATTGTACCAATATCTCTGGTGGTTTTATAATCTGTTCCTTACTCAACTTCGCTAAAAGACCCCCCAACCTAGATACCTCCATAGATAAGAGATCAATTTTTTCCACAAGTGGTTTAGTCATAAGATCTAATTTTGCCTCAAATAACTTGGCAATGTGACCCAAGAGAGCACAATTCGCATCATCCTTAATAATCTCGTTATGAACCACAGTGCTTTTATGACCTTGTTCCAACATTGGTTTAGGGTGTGCACACCCCCGCTTAATTTGAGTTTTCCTACATTTTCTAACAGCTCTCTTAGGGGGAGAGTGAAGCAATACAGACTTACTGGGGGACCCCACTGGGACTTGGGTTAATACATCGTGATCTAAGGAAGAAATGACTGAATTCTCCAAAGGGGGAGCTTCAATACTAGGAGAATCTGCCATAATAGGACCACTACCGACGTCTATAGGTGAGGACAGGGTTTCTATGATAGACTCCTTTCCTAGGGATGTTCTTCTTTCATTATTGATCTTGCTTACCATTTTGACCAGGTAGTTATCCATAGTAGATTTATTTTTGGCCATTTAGAACCACAAGTCACGTGTTTGTCAATCACAAGGAACTGCTAAGGTTGGCCAATAATACTAGCTAATAACAGCGGCCCTTACAAGGCTAATATAACACACGATAATATTTATAGATTACCAATTTCACATATACTCCCAATAGAATAAACAAACAATATCACAATCTGACAAGAGTTTACAACCTAGATACGCAATAGCACTACTAGATTGAAACCAAGTGTGTCTTATACAATCATAATACAACTACTTGCAACATGGATTGTCTCATCACGGTTTAGGGGGGTGGCCCGACCCGACCTCTTCCGGCCCCCTAACGGCCACACAACGGCCCGCCCTTTGCCCGGGCTTCGCCCGGCGCCGCCCGCGACGCGGAGGGAGCCTGTCCGTTATAAGCGCCTCCGGGCGCGGAAGCGTGTTTGGTTGAGGGCGGGGCCACGAGTAGGAATTCTGGGGGCTGTAGTCTGCTGCCTGCTGCCTCCTCTCCCCATGCGCTGCAACCAGGAAGTAAGGCGCCGGCGGGGCAAAGGAGTCACAGGGAACGCCGCAAACACCCAACAGCCAAGTCTCCCCCCCAAAATCCGCAGGTAACGCTGCACAGTTCTAGTCACCAGAAGATAAGGTAAGGAACCTAGTTGATTTTTAGGTCTGGCATTAACCGAGACCTTTTGATTTAATTAACATTATACCTATAGTATCAGGCCTCTAGTAGCGATAGAGAGAGAGACCCTAGCAAGGCCAAATCAGTGATTCTGATAATACTTAGGGTGCGTTATGACTCCTGTGAAAGGAATGCTAAAAACCTTCCAGTAACGGACCAACCAAACTTTACTTCCCAGAGCCTTCTTCAGTCTACAAAATGGCCTCAGGCCAGTACTCAGATGAGAACCTTAAAGGGCCTTTCAGCAACCTCTCTTGGTCTGTTGTCGTGTCATCCACACTTTGCTTCTGCTCATTAAAGCATAGATCATGGTGCAATAGGGCAGCTTACTAAAGCCACTGGGTAGCCACTTTGAGTGACTATTTCATAAGGAGCACATCCTCACACAAGGTAGTTCCCTTCAATGCCAAAGGTTTTTGTTTTTACTTTATAATTGCTTTAGTGTTGTCTGATGTGATAGCAGGACACTTTTGATGTGAGCACAGGGCACATTCCAGCTTTTTCAGATCCCATCTTTTACTAATGCTGCTATAAATGTCTTTCACAGTAGTCTTGTTTATCTGGCTGCTATTTCACAATAGCTCACATAAACTCTGAATATAAGTTAATCAGTGTGCTCTATCAATCTTGCCAACCCTAAACATCGTTCCTTACTTTCTTCTTTCATTCTTTTTGGCTTTCTTTCTCTTTTGCGTTCTCTTTGTTACTTTCCTTCTTCTTGCCTTCCTTCTTTTTCTTGCTTTCCTGCATTCTTTTTATTTCTGGCCTTCCTCTTTCTTTCTTGCCTTCCTTTGTTCCTTCCTTCTTGCCTTGTTTCTTTCTTTCCTGCTTTCTTGCCTTCCTTTTACTTCACCCTTGTCTTCCTTCCTGCCTTCGTTCTTCCCCTTTTCTTTAATTCCTGCCTTTTTTCCTTCTTGCCTCCCTTCCTTGTTGCCTCCCTACCTTCTTTACTTCATTTTTGTCTTCCTTTTTGCCTTTCTACCATCCTTCTTGCCTGCCTTTCTTCTAACTTTCTTTCTTTCCTTCCTGCCGTCCTTCTTTCTGTCTTGCCTTTTTTCTTGATTTCTTTCCCTCTCTCTTTCCTGCCTTATTTCTCAAAGGAAACAGGCTGGCAGGCAATTCCAGACCAATTGGCTTTTTTAGGTCTGTGTTAGCCAGGACCTTTTGATTTTACTAAAATTATGTGTATAACATACTTACTTACAGGGGTTGCCAGCCAGACTTCATCCATTAGTCTCATTATTCTTACATCCAATCCAGCATGCACCAAAGGACAATGTGTCAGTCTACTTTAGCCATTGGCTGACTTCACTGTGACTTATGGCATACTGATGTTTCACAAGGAGCACATCCAGCCACAAGGTAATTCTCTTCAGCTCTAGGGAGTTCTATGGTAATGTCTGCTTCTTTGAGACCCAAAAACATTTTTATCTTTAGCCAATGTTTTTTTTATTTAGACTGATGAGGGCCTAGCAGCTTCTTAAACAATAAGGTTTTACAAAAACCATGATAAAGCAAAACAAGAATTGCCAGAAGGCTGGCGGCCAATGCCAGACCTATTGATTTTGCCAATGCTTGTTACTAATGGAGCATTTAAATAGATGCTGAACGGAGGGGTGGTTTTGTGGAGATACAGAAGGATGGATGGCACTAAATTCAGCATGTAAAGTGGTAACAGGCCAAGATTTACAGCATGTGAGTAAAACTAATCTACAATGGTGGTTATAAACAAGACTACAAGTAATAAACAAAATTACAGAAAAAAACAATGCAAGATGGTATTTCAAACACCTTTCAGGGAGGAAGGTTGACTCAAAAGTGATGGCAGTCTTGCAACAGAAGAAAATACATCATTTCTCTGAATCTTCTTGGATAGTGAATGTTGCTACATTGCAGCAGTTATGTTGCTTTCTGGTTAGGATTTGTGCTTTGTGGCATTGATGTCTGACTTAATGTCTCACTGATGTCCTACAACATGTAGCAATGGTACATTTCCACTAGCTTCAGTGATGTTCCATTCCTATCTACTTTTTTTTTTTTATCAAGCTATCCCATACTTGTTTGCGTGGCCTATTCCCACTGCATGGGTGTGTGTTCACATTTGGGATTTTGACAAGTCCAAGCTCTTACATGCACACACATTATATTCAGTTTCCACTTCTTTGGTTTTAGTATGCAAATATGATGTGATCATGACCCTCATAAGGGCTTTTACAATTTCACAAACATAAGGGCCATCATGTCTGTCAATTCCAGGCATCCTCAAACACTGACCACAAGCAAGGCCCAACTGTTTGAATTACCCTGTATGCTTTCCTTGATAATGCAACAATTGACATTCATACTTAGGGCCCTATGATGAGTCAGGTGGATCGAAATTAACATGTGCTTTCATGCGATAATTTATTTTCTCCTGATTATTAGTTAGTTATTTTTTCCACACCTGTTTTTTCCAGATGTAGAAGACATGGACTATATTTTTTTTAGCTGCCCAGAAAAATCGAAGCTTCATTCCCATTTTCCGACATTCCCCCACTCCACAAACATGCTTTCCTTATTCTCCAACCAACTATGAACCCACAGCATGCATTTACCACCTGCTCAGAGCAGATGGTAAATGTAATAGTTAAATCCCACAGAAATGGGGATTCTCTATGATTTTACCACCAGAACTAAAGGCCCTACATCGTAATTCCCCATTCCGGGTGGGGCGGAGGAGGTGGGGGGGGGGGGGCAAACTTACAATTGTACGGTACTGGGTGGATTTACTGCACTTTAAGGGTAAATTCAAACGCAAATTTACTGTCATATCCTCCCCAGTACCGAGCAACTCGTAATTGGGGCTTCCATCTCCAGAAGCACCAAGGGTGCAAGTCGCACAATATAAATGACCAATATAAACTCTGTATTTTATTTGCGCCTTCATTTTGACCTTTGATATATCAAACTTTTCCAAAATTAAATTCCGCAGAAGAAGGGATTTAAAATCGTACACAGCATATGTAATGTTGTGGACACATGGAATATTAATTTCAGGGGCAGTTCAGAAGGAGTCAATGAATAGACCAGACACGGTTCAGAAGAGCTACTGAAACAATGTTATGTACAAGAGTCAAATCTTACAGGACGGGAACATGCTGCCAACCGACAAATTAGAACACACTACAAAGGAAAGTACTGATGCAGCTAACACTTCATTATTATGATATAATGCACGACTAACACATTACGGCAGCGTCATGGGAATCGAGTCATGCTTGGAATCAACAATTCAATAGTAATGCAAATCAAGATTTGCCTTGCCGAACTGAGAGAAGAGGCAGGGTAGTGGGGTCAAAGTGATGGAAGCACATTAACAATACAAAAGCGTATTTCGTTACTGGGATGACTGGGAAATGTATCTCGAGTTGACATCAATGATGTTTGCTGTATTTGTGTGTACCAACATAAAAAATAAATATAAAAAAAACAAAAGGAGTCGAAGGTGCTATAGAACATAGCCGTTGAGATACAACACAATACAGAAGGTTTTTAATAAAGTACAAAAAGCAAGATCAGGAAACAGCAGATTAACAACACTCAGAATACGGTGCGGTGCGGAGCCCCAGAAGAGACACCAAAAGCTTCCCATATAGGCCAGTTGCAATACAGGACTCGCGATTGGGCTTACAACCTATCGCACATGCTAAAACATTTTTTTTTTTAAACACACCAGTGGCTGTTGTGAAATCAGAATAAAATAGAAAAGAAAGGACTAGAAGAATGCAAACGCAAGCGTATTTTCACGAACCAGTTTACACTCACCTGCCGACACATACCAAAAAGAGCGCAACTATGACCTGTACTTTAATATTGCAAAACATATTTGGTTTTTCGAAAATAAACTGATATTTTATTTCTCCTTTTTATGGTTATCATCTTTAAAGGCAGGATACATCACACCATATGAACATACACACACCTTTACAAAGACAAACCTTGGGGCGTGGCCTAGTGGTCCAACATGGAGGACGCACTATTTGCGAGCTCCCATAGCCCATTGCTGAATCCGCCGAACATCCTGCCAAATCAGCACAAGTATCCAGTTTTATGCTCCTACGAGGGGCCCCAGGACTTGTCGCCACTCACAGAAGGGAACGCAACATTGCTGGCTGAACGCTGTGCGATATTCTTCCACCTACCAGGAGAGAAGCAGCCCGGCGGCCTTGCAAAATCGGGGGCCGAGTGAAAACGGAGAGGGCCATCCCCTCTGCGCAGAGACTGTCGAGGGGCCACGAGGGGACTCAGCCAACACCATGGCCGTCCAGAGGTGCCTTAGCGCATAGTGGCCAGTAGGAGGAGCCGACTGATTGTGGCCCTGGCCGTGAGGCTGCACATTGGAGGCGGTTGCGAGGGGAAGAGCTGAGCCTTGGAAGGCCGCCCCATAAAATAAAGGCTGCAGGCATGATACCGCCAGCGACCCGTGCCGTCGACTTCAGCAGCTGTGTCGAGCTGCGGTGTTGCAGCGCGCTGGAAGTGCCAAAGTGGGGAGAGGCTCCCCAGGAGATCCGCCAAGACTAGGGTGGCGTTGCTGGAGGCCAGCCCAGATTGGGGATCGATTGCCAGGGCGCTGATCGGGGGCCCGCTGCGCCTACATTGGAGTACATGTTGCTGGAGGCCTAAGAGGGATATTGCAGCAGACCCCAACCTGATGTCGCACTGCTAGTCCAGGGCTGGGCGGTCCGCGGCCTGACGGGACGGTGGTGGAGGGCCGGGCTAAAAAGTCCTAAGAGACAGCTGCTGGCAGGACCTGAGATAATTTCAGACAGCAGTGACTTCTTCTGGGCGACAGGCCTGGTTATGGGGTGGATCGGGGTACCCACTAGGTAGTGGGGGCACGCTGGCTCGCGGAGGCTGTCGGGTTAGGCCCCGGTGCGGCTTGCAGGTGTGGTGCTCCCCCCCACCCATCGTTTGCCATCTGGACTCAGGCCGAACTTTGAAGAGACCCTCCCCCCCCAGCACTGCTACTCCAATTCACCCCTACCCGCAGTATCTATTCACCTCGCCCATGGGAGTCTCATACCACGAATACCTGGTGCTTGCCTTATCTGACCCCTCACCCACAAACAATGACGCAGGACCAAATACCCGGTTGCTAGAGCCAAGCAGAGCACAATGGACAGATTTACAGGAACTGGAGCTCAGGCAGTGGTCCCAGGGGATCAGACCAACGTTATACCAGATAAGGTGGCCTTAATGGCACTCATCACACAATCAAGGGACATGCTCGATTGAAAGATTGAAACCGTGGGCTCTGATGTCATGCTCATTCATCAGGACCTGCACAACGCAGTGGACAGAATCACTGAAACATGAATTTCAAGAGTGGAAGACATGATCACCTCCCTTCAGAAAAAGATATCCTCCTTGGAGTCCAGCCCCAAAGGCCTGGCAGTGTGGGTGGAAGAAGCGGAAGGAAGGGCCCACAGGAACAACCTCCACTTTGTGGGCTTCCCCAAGGGCTGCGAAGGGCCCGACATGGAGCAATTTCTCACTAATGGCTCACGGACTGGCTTTCACTCAACTCCACGTCGCAATGCTTCATCATTGAGCGCGCTCACTGGGCCCTACTCCAAAAACCTCCTCCAGGTGCCAACCTGAGACCCATCATCGCCAAGTTCCTGAACGTCCATGATAGGGACACTATTCTGAAACAGGCCTGACTACAGGACTCGCTACTATACACCTCACAATGCATACTGATATTTACAGACTATACTAAGCTGGTCCATCAGCGGTGACAATCATTCACAGAGGCAAAGGCCCGCCTGCAAGACCTTAAAATTCCCTATGCTCTGTTATTTCCAGCCCGCCTGAGAGTGACATATCAGTCGCACTCCCATTTCTTTGAAACCCCAGAGGAAGTGTTCGCATGGACAAATGAAGCAGTGAAGGTAAAACCACACACCCCGCCACAGCAGGACCCAGACTCGTAATCAGGGGGATGCAGCCCGCAAACTGTCTAAAATCAAAGGTAAGGGGGCGTGGCCAAGATGGCGCGGTGAGCGGAAGACTTCTCTGCCGGCTCCCGATCCCTTGAGCCCCTAGACCTGGTTTAAACGCTGAATCTCCCCCTGTTTGGCGGGGAATCAGCGGCGGAAGCGGCGGAGTGCAGGTGGGGAATGCTCAGTAACTCGGAGCGCCCAGGAGACACCCACAACGCTCGGCGGACCGCCTGAGGGACGACGCCGAGAGGGGGCGGAGCACTTGGCCGGACCTGGCAGAGGGGCTCTCGGCTGCCTGACTATGCGAGTGCCCGGGCTAGAGAGGGCGGCCTGCCGGAGCACGGTGGCACGATCCGGACTCTGGCTGAAGGGAACAGCGGCAACCCCAGAAGAGTGAGCAACGGCCTGGCAGCCTTCGGAGGGGGGGGACTCAGTCCAGGGGAGTGCGCAGCCCCACCTCCGGCATGTCACAGGAGGCGAATGCACGTGGTGCTCGGGCCCAGGAGTAGCACCCAAGCACCACAGAGGCCGGCAGAGGCGCTGCTGGATGGATAGCACCGGACGCTGATCACGATGGCGACTTCGTGGACAGAACTGGGCCGATCGCCGCCCCCGGCGAGCACCACGGCCCCCCCAGCGCACAGAAGGTGAGACGGGCCACCGGAGGCGGAATAGCGCAGGGGGCACCAACCGGCCTTCAGGAGCGGGGCTGCCGAGACGGGAGTCGCCGATGAAGGAGGTGGCGGGCAGAGGCTCACGAAGCGAGGGCGAGATGGCCGTTGGGAGGGGGGCCCGCACTGAAGGGCTCCATTGAAAGGCTGGGCACACGCGCCCGAGTGCAACACGACCTGCTGACTGCCCCGGGGAGGCAGAGCTGACAGGGGCAAGCTGCTGGATCGCAGGGGAGACGACGGCCGGGGCCCCCCCTCACCCCCAGCGACGGCTTAGCGGATCGGCGGGCATCGTCAGGCGCCGGGAAGCGATCGGGGACCAAGGGCTCACGACCACAGGAGACCGGTGGAGTGGGGGAAGGACTGGGACCTGCGCAGTCCCCGAGGCAGAGCACGCGCGCTGGTTGGAGCGGACACGAGAGCGCCGCCGGTTGAGGGGCCGGGAGCGGCAGGTGGACGGCTCGGGGCAGGAATCGCAGCCCCCGGCCGCGACGACGACATTGATAGCACGGGGCCGGGTGGCCGAGGCCCGAAGAGGATCCTCCTGCCAGGCGCGCGGAGCACTGGGACATTGGAAGGGGGAGACCGCGGAGGATAGCTGGGGGACCCGGAGACGGGCGGAGGACCCCGAGGGGGGCTCGTGGAACTGACGGCCCGGTCTGCAGGGTGTCCCCGAGAACATGGCAGGCAGCAAAGGAGGAAGGAAAGGGGAGCGCACTCTCCCCGAACTATTGGGCAAGCACCAACAGAGAGTGGAACGGGGGCAGCAGTCCCCCGGCTCATCCGGAGGAACGCAGGACACTAACAGCGGGGAACCTCCGATCACCAGATCCTTTATGGAGTCCCTCTTCGGTTCCCTCAGGGAGGATTTCCAAGCCTTGAAAAAAGAGGTGGCCAGTGAGGCGCGGGAGATCCGTCGGGAAGTGGATGGCCTGGGAGAACGGGTGGCCACAGTGGAGGACGCCGGACAGAGGAGAGATGACGACTTCGAACAACTGCAACAAGAGGTGCTGGGCCTCAGGGACCAACAGATTGACCTCCAAGCGCATGCCGAAGACCTTGAAAACAGGTCTCGGCGCAACAACGTTAGGGTTCGAGGAGTTCCATCCACGGAAGAGGGGACGGATGCGGCAGGCTACTTGCGGGATCTATTTCGAGAGGTCCTGGGTGAGTCGGAATAGTTCCCCATCCGAATTGACAGAGCGCATAGAGTGGGGCCGCAGCGCAGGGCATCGCTGCCGCCCCCGGACATCCTGGCCTTTATTCCGGACTTCCCGCTCAAAGAACGCATCCTGGCGGAGGCCCGGACACGGCAGCCCTTAACTTTCCGGGGACACCCCATCGCCTTATACCAGGACTTGTCTGCCATCACGCTTCAGAAGCGGAAAGTGTTCAAAATCGCCACTGACTTCCTGAGGGCACAAGGAACGCCATACGCATGGGGTCACCCTTTTAGACTTATATTCCAATGGAATGGCACTGTGCACCAATTACGCTCCCTGCAGGAGACATGCGGGGTCCTGGGCATTACCGCGATGGAAGGCGACGCGGCTCCGCAGCCGCGGGGGCGCTCTCGACGGGACGGATGGCAGCGGGTCTCCAGGCGGCGCCCCCCCGAACGACCTTTGAGGCCGGACTCGCCCACTATTAGAGCCAGCATGGCAGAGGCGGTACTGGAGGTGGCTGGGAACACCGGTCCCGGCGACACGGCGCCGACAGCATAGGACAGCTCCGGGGGGAGATCATCACAGCCTACTTCATTTCGCAGGTTTGGGGGCTGGGGTAGGGTGGGGGCGGGCTGGGTGGGATCGGTGGCTGGACATCCACTGGAGTACTCTACCAAAGACTTGTTCCCTCGGGGACTGGACTTGGACAATGTTGAGTCAGGCTGCGGGGTAGGGGAGGGAAGTGTCGACGGGGGGGTCCCAGAGGTGTTGGCACGTTGCCGAGGGGTGGGCTGGTGGGCAGTTGGAGGGTTTTCTGCAGGGAACCGGGAAGGGTGGGGGAGGGGAGAGGGCTAAGGGAGAGGGGAGAGGGAGGGGGGCATCGGGAAGGGAGGGGGGGGGGGGGGGGGAGTCCAGTGCGTTTACGAGGCTACAGCCGCGGTGGCGGCGCACATACTAGCCCTGAGGGGGCTCTGCAGTCATACCTACCCCTACACGTGATGCCCACAACCCTTAAAATTGTTACGCTTAATGTCAGGGGTCTCAACAACCCGATTAAACGGAGAGCCATCCTGTCCCTCCTAGAGGGTAACCGGGCCGATATTTGTCTTCTCCAGGAGACACACCTCCTACCCCGAGACTGTCCCAGACTGCACTCATCCGCATTCCCTACACAGATCTTCTCGTCCAGCAACACTAAAACGGCGGGGGTGGCGATACTGGTTGCCCGGCACTTTCACGGAGAAGTACTCCACAAGCAGGCGGAACAGAAAGGTAGGCTCTTGGCGTATAGATTCAGAATAGCCGGCCTCCTCTTCACAATTGGGTCCCTTTATAGCCCGAACGAACGACAAGAACGCTTCCTTAGCTCGGCGCTGGGAGAGGTCACGGCTACACCAGACAGGCACATTATTATAGGGGGCGATTTCAACATGGTCTTTGACTCCGCTCTCGACAGATCCGCCCTTCGTTCGCCGCAGGCCGGGGAGTTTTCGGAAGGGTGCAAGGCCCAACTGGCGGCTATGGATTTAAAAGACCTCTGGCGTCACCTACACCCGGCTGAAAGGGACTATTCCTATTATTCACACGCACACAAAACTTATGCGCGGCTGGACCACTTTCTGGTCACAGGGCCTGTCTGCGCTCTAGCCACGGCGGCGGACATGGGGATGGTCTCCATGTCGGATCACGCCCCTGTGACGGCCACCTTCTGCTTGCCGCCGGTCTCTCTCCCCGCTCGAGTCTGGCGCCTCCGGGACGCATTACTCCACAAACGAGAAGTAGTCCAGCAAGTAACTACAGCGATTCGGGAATATTTATCCCACAATGAGACCTCCGACACATCTCGAGCGACTCAGTGGGCGGCGCTGAAAGCGGTGCTCCGGGGGGAGTTTTTCACGATCTCCTCGGCTGATAACGAAACCGGCGAGGAGAGGAACTCACGCAGCAGGTCCGTGAATTGGAACACATGCACAGGCGGACTGGTGCTCCTCGGATCTGGCGGCAACTCACGGGGGCGAGAAAGCTCCTGACGGCTCTGGACATGGATCGCGCGGAGTACGCAGCGCTGCGCCTCAAGCACGCCTATTATACAGGGGGGGACAAATGCGGCCGGCTATTGGCGAGTAGGCTCAGAGTGGCGCGACAGAAACACACGGTGAAGGCGATCTCCGACCCCACAGGGTCGACGGTCACGGAGGATGCCCATATAGCAGAGCTCTTTTGCCGGTACTATGCCGACCTGTATGCGGGGGACCCCCGGATGCACCCGCCACAAAGAGGTATTTGGAGTCGGTCTCTCTGCCGTCCCCGACACCTTTACAGGCGGAGGCTCTGGACAAGGAAATCCGGGCCGAAGAAGTTATCTCCGCCATTGCCAATCTTAAACATGGTAAATCCCCAGGCCCGGATGATTATACGTCCCTCTTCTATAAGACGTTCTGTACGTCGCTAGCACCGATCCTCACGCGTCTCTTCAACACCTTCGCGGCGCCGGGAGCCATTCCGCCGGACCTGTTGCGAGCGTCCCTAGCAGTCATCCCCAACCGGGGAAGGACCGGTCACAATGCGGCTCCTACAGGCCAATATCTCTTTTAAACATAGACCTCAAACTATACACCGGGATCCTGGCGGCTGGCTTGGCCCCCCTATTGCCGGGACTTATAGACCCGGACCAGGCGGGCTTCGTCCCAGGACGGCAAACAGTAGACAACACCAAAAGGATCACGCATCTCATAGAAAAAGCATCGCGGATCTAGGGAGAGAGAATGTTGTCGTCGGTGGACGCCGAAAAGGCGTTTGACCGAGTTCACTGGCTGTACCTAGAACAGGTGTTGGTGAAGGTAGGGTTGGGGGATAAATTCCGTAGCATAATTTTCAATTGCTACAGATCCCCGACGGCCGTGGTGAGAGTGAATGGGTACTGCTCCAAGAGTTTTAACATCGAAAGGGGCACGAGACAGGGATGCCCGCTGTCACCTTTACTCTTCGCTTTATACATGGAGCACTTTGCGCAGCGGATCCGGGACAACCCGGCGGTGAGGGGGGTGAAGTTTGGCGGCTTTAGTCATGCCGTTAGCCTATACGCCGATGACGTGATACTCTCCTTAGACGATCCGCTCTCTGCCCTGCCGGCCTGTATAGAGGAGCTAACCTCCTTTGCAGAAGTAGCAGGATTCAGGATGAAGATGGGAAAGTCGGTGGCCTTAGATCTCTCACTAGCGCCGGCGACCAGAACCCTACAACATCGTGTTCCGATAGTCTGGTCCACGGATTCGGTGTCCTACCTGGGAATCCAGCTGGCTCCTACCCTGCCCGCTATGGTAACGGCAAACTACACCGCCTTGGGTAGGAAGGTCCGGGAGGAACTAGCTCGGTGGGACCGCAACACCACCTCATTACTAGGTAGAGTGGCGGCTGTTAAAATGACAATCTTGCCTCAGATTCTGTATCTGTTCCGGGCACTTCCGCTGCAGCCGCCGGTGGGTTGGATCCAGAGGATGCAGTCTGACCTGGGACACTTTATCTGGCAAGGCAAGAAACCCAGAATGAGGAGGACGCTTTCGATGCTGGCGCCAGGGGCTGGAGGACTCGGCATCCCGGATCTCCGCAAATACTTCTGGGCGTCGCAGTTGCGTTATCTCGTAGAATGGAGCAGGTGGGAGTCCGACAAGCACTGGCTCTTCCAAGATCAAGCGGTGGCGGGACGGCCCCTACAGGAGGTGCCATTCTTGCGCAGAGCTCACCGCCCGCCAATCTATATGCCTCCTTTATCACCAGAGTGCTCCTAAGGGTCTGGGATGCCACGAATCTCACGCACGGCTTGAGCACATTCCCCTCCCCGCTGACGCCCCTGGTGGATAACCCAGACTTCACACCAGGAACGGAAAGGGGCGCGTTTGCGCACTGGTGAACGGCGGGATGCAGGGCTTTGTGCCATCTGTACAGTCCGGAGGGGGTCCTTCCCTTCACGTCCTTCCGACAGGAATATGCATTTCCCGAATCCGAGAGGTTACGATACCTACAGGTTCGCCACTGGGCGCTGCACCCTCAGGTGCGGGAGACGGTTGACAGACGACTCCTCCCTTACGAACGCTGGCTCCTAACGCGCACGTCCGATGCTAAGCTCATAAGTGACCTTTACAAATTCCTCCAAACGCCCGCTTCGCACTTCTACAATCCGGGACGGGAGCGCTGGGAGAAGGAGTTGGGTAGGTCCCCGAGTCATGCAGAATGGGACCAGGTAGCTTGCAGAGCTAGGCACTCGGCCTATCACACCAGCCTCACCGAAACCTTCACTAAAGTCTCCACATATTGGTACTATACTCCGGTCCGCATTCACACCATGGACCGTAGTAAAGAGGCCACCTGTTGGAGGGGCTGCGGGCGGGTAGGAACGTTGACACACGTCCTGTGGGAATGCCCCCTTCTCGCAGACTACTGGAAGGAGGTGATAGACAATGTAGACTCCCATTTTGACACCGAGCTACCGCGCCTCCCGGCCTATATCCTACTGGGTCTCCCAAACGAGCTGATGTATCCCTTAAAATCCCGCAGAGGCAGGCAGATAGCCATAGCGCTAGGGTCGGCCGTTCAGAATATTCTTGTACATTGGCGTTCACCCACAATTCCCACGGTCACAGGATGGCTACATAGATTGTGGCATGTGCTGGGCATGGAGAAAATGGCGTTGGCAGTGGCAGGTGACGCGGAGCAGTTTAATGACCTTTGGCAGCCATTCCGGTCCCTACTAGTCAAGGAATTCAGAGAACTGACCTGCCCGAGATACCTTCGACTCCTGCGGCTTACTGCACGGGAGGATGTTGCCTCATGACTATGCTTGACAAGGGGCACCTGGGAGAGGACCATGGGGACAAACGCGATTCACCGGAAGCACGCACTGGATTTTGAGGGGGGGAGTTGAGGGGAGGGAGAATCCGGGAGTTGGAAAGGGGAGAGTGGGAAGGGGGGGCTTTGAGACAGAATGTTGTTTTTCTTTCTAAGTATCGAAACGGATTGCCGTCCTACTGGACGGGTCTTGACGACAGAGCCTACCGCACGGAAAGGGGCCTTGGTCGCCACGTGGGAGCACCCTCTCCGGCGTCTATCCTATGGTCTCGTTTAAATAGGAGGTATTCCATAACGGGCTTAAACTTCAAGGACAGTCTGCCAACACTGGCCTCCTGTAGGCAGGGGGACTTTTTGGTTCTCTCGAGTATGAGACGCGGCCGGCCCCGAGGGGTTGTAGGCGGCATGCTGTGTATAAAAATGCCTTAACATCAGGGGCCCTGTGGGATTTATGACATGCTGCTTTCCAAGTGCAGTACCACGCCGGCCCGTAGGGTTGTAGGCGATAGTTGCTGATGCCGTTGACGATACTTTGTTTATATTAATAAAAAAGATTTAAACTTAAAATCAAAGGTAAACTGAGCCATAGACCACGACCAACTGAAACTCAACGTGAGCTGACAGCATCATAGTCCAATACTCAGGGGATAAAGATGGAAGCAGATACATCGCTGGTAGCGGCAAGAATACAAGGGCTACTCCCCCCCCACGGGGACATCTCTCAATTTCAGAGACAAACATATGACTAAGGGAAGTTAACTAGGGATCCATTAGCGGGGATTGGTATCCGGCTCCTGTTGGGGTCGAGTCTACACCCCAGCCGCGACAGATACTTCAACAGTTCTGAGGTTTGGGGTGTGAGCAGGAGGGGCTACGAGGCAGTTCTGTTTTGTTGATTGTGCTATGTCCTTTCATTATACATACATAATGTACCCCCCCAGGCAAAGCCAAATATAGATCTACTCACATGCATTCGACTCACCAGACCACATGTCTTCTACCGCGGCAGATGTCTCAGGGAGGGTCCTTCGAGTAGTTAGCAGGAATGTTCGGGGTATCCTGGATAAGATAAAAAGGGGCGCTATACTACGTCAAGCCAAGGATACAAGGCCGATATGCTATTGCTACAAGAAACACACCTTCTGGACAAAAACACCATGTCTCTCCCGCTTTGGGTTTGTACAGACCTTCCATTCAGGGTTCACTAGAGGATCTCGAGAGACAGTGATCCGGATTCATCACAGGGTCCCATTTGTTCACGCCAAGTCATGGCTTGATCCCCAAGGGAGATACGCCATTGTGTCAGGCACACTATACGGGGAATAAGTTGTCCTAGGTAGTGTTTACGCCCCTCCTCCCTTCAGCTGGAACTCTGTAGAGCGCCTGACGAAGCTATGGGCAGAAATACCCAATGTACTGACTGAGTAGGGAGAAGACTGGAGTGACATACTATGCCCTACTCGAGACAGGTGGCGCGTGACCGAAAATCGATGGTGACTCGAGAATCACAGTTGCAATACTTAGTGGACGGGATGGGATGGGTTGACACATGGAGGGGACTCCACCCAACTGACAAGGAATACACGTACTAGTCAGGCGTACATGACCCGGTTTCCCGCCTGGACTACATATCTGTGACCTCCGGCAGTTCCCACACAATAATGACTGCAGAGATATTACCCAAGTGCCTGTCCGACCACTCCCCCGTGTGAGGGGAATAGACATTTCCTTCTGTACAGTGAAACTTAGGCAACGTTGGGAGAAATTGATTCAGATTGAAGCCCAATTTATTGACCTAGAGCGGCGGGGCAGGGGTGGGAATGGGACTCAGGCGCGTCGCCAATTACTTTATATGCTGGGGAATATTAGATGAGGCCAGAGAGGTGTGGCTGGCCTCCTGTAGCAGACTATACCAATGGGGAGAAAAGTCAAGCACTTTGCTACATTGCCTCTGTCAACAGGCGCTGCACCCGCATACGATCCCTGGTATCCGTGATCCAGATGGCAAGGTACTCCCCGACCCGTCTCAGATTGCCACTAGTTTTTTAAATTACTAAGCAGAGTTGTATGCCCCAAGCAAAATCTTACCAGAAGCTACTATACATCGATTTTTAGATGACTTTCTTCTGAGACCATCACCAGACACAGCAATACCGGGATTGGACGCTCCACTCACGATTGAAGAGTTGGGTGCCGCTTTGGCAGACTTATGCTTGGGTAAGGCCCCCGGCCCCAAAGGCTTCCCCTGCAAAAATTTTAAAATATACCAATCACAGCTCGGTGCCCATTACCTTGCAGCGATTAAGACCACCCTCGAAACCGGGTGTCTCCCACAAGACTGGAGGCATGCCGAAGTAGTAGTATTTCTCAAGCCTGGCAGAACCCCCAAGCACCATTCGTCATACCGCCCAATCTCCCTATTGAATGTGGAAGCCAAACTATTCACTAAAGCCCTCGCTAATCACATCTTGCCATATATAACTGATCTGGTACACTCAGACCAGGCAGGCTTCATGCCTGGCCATGCCACCATCATAATATCCGTTGCGCTCACAAAGCCATAGAGGCAGTAGACCGTCTAGATGGCCCTGTGACTCTAATGCTGGCAGATATAAACAAAGCCTTTGACTCGCTAAGCTGGACATATCTTTTTGAGCTCTTAGGATGCTTGAACATTGGCCCCAGATTCCTTTCCTATATACAATTGTTGTATACTGACCTCACAGTCTCAGTACGGGTGGAGAGCTCAGTTTCTCATACCTTCCCTGTGGGGCAAGGCACCTGCTAAGGCTGTCCTCTATCCCAATATTTATTCATGTTAGCAATGGAGCCACTGGCAGCTTGGGTCAGGGTCGACGCTCAGGTCTGAGTCTTCGAATGTTCCAGGGAAATCTCAAATCGTATTGCATTATACGCGGAAGATGAACTGTTCTTCCTCATGGATCGAAACAGGACAGGCCCAAGACTGCTTTGAATAATGCACATATTTGGGGAGACCTCTGGCTACTGCGGGGAGTGAGTGAACTGGGTGTGTATCCAGAGATGTGATGGTAGTTACAGAGGGATTTAAATACCTGCGAGAGATTTTGTCTGCCTTTCAACCTAAGTCATGTGATAGAAATCTGGCTCCATTGTGGAAGCAGGTAAAAGAAGAGACACGGTCCTGGTCCTATATACCTTTGTCTCTATTTGGAAGATCAGCTATCTTTATGATGGTTTGCCTCACCTGTCTTATCTACCAGTTGCAGAATCACGCCTTTACTATACCAACCACATGGTTTCGACAACTAAATGCGATCATCGCTCAATTTCTCTGGGGAAGTGGCTTCGCCCGGGTGGCCTTGAGAACATGCTTTCAATCCACATACTGTGGGGGAATGGCTACCCCAGACTTTAAGGCATACCACGCAGCGTCCCACCTTTGTAGTGGAGACAGGGTTTTATCTGCACACATTGCTATGTTAGCATAAGCGTTTTAGAAGCTAAACGCCATCTTGCCGCTTTGCAGCTTTTGCACACGACACTACAGGTAGCTGTTATTACAAGTAAAACTGCTTGCTTGGCTTTAATTTACATGAGAACGGTCTGTTGTTCACATCCCTAGACATGCACCGCGACCTTAGTCTGAACACTGTGTGCAGAAGCCGTCAAGGTCAAATAACAATGTATGCTGTTGAATTCAGGTTGATCGGCCCATGCTCTAGACACAACAAGCACACAGCTGCAAATATCTGAAACTCGGGTGCCTTTAATATTGCATTTGCATGCATGATTCAGGCACTTGGAGAAAACCTTTCCAGACACAGAGAGCAGAGCTGATCCTGTGATGTGATTCACCTAAGCTGATCTTTGAGGTATGGGGTTCAGCATTCAAACCTAGAGACCTTCTATTAGTTTATAAAACTAGCCAAGGGAGGGTGGTTCACAAGGTATTATAGGACCTGTTTTTCACTATCATTTTTAATATGATTTCTCCCTTCATTTTCTATGGAATTGTAACAATGCTGATGGTTTTATTTTTATTAATTTGTCTGCTTATGTTAGCCAAAGTACTGCATCATAGAGCATGCAGTTAAAAATAAACATTTTAAATTATTCTGTGACTCTGATTACTCTTGTTGTGGATTGATATGAAAATAATAACGAAAAGGTGTTTCTGATTCCCACCATTCCTGAGAGTACTCTAAGTCGCTTGTTCTGGGTTGTCTAATCATTGGTAGCTTCGAGATGATACGGAGAACGAATGAGACACTGATGCTAGTCGGTTTTTTGGTACACCACAATTCACTGAGGTCCTGGTTTCCTGTGCATAGTTCTGTGCATGAGCAGAATCCCCGCAACATGGCACACCTAACGTTTTGGTCTTATGATTGAGACGCCTTAGTAGTGCTTATATTTGTCCACAACACCCTCACTCTTGTTTCCGGTTGACGGGAGTAACGGTTTAAACCTACCTAAATAGTTAATATATAGGTTCTCTCAAACTAGACAATTAAAAAGGTTTCATTTTAAATTCTGCCCTTTTTGTGCTACAGTTTAATATAGATTGTTTTTCTTCTCTGCGTCCTTATGGCTGAAGTTGCTATTGCAGTGCATAGTCGCGCACCTCTCAGGTGTCATATTTTTTTTTTTTTTTTTTAAAAAACCTTTATTTTCAAAAGTCTGGACACAGCTATTCAGCCGACAACCCGGAGGTTCGGCAGCTTCGATAAAGAGGAACAGAGACGCGTCCACAGTACAGTGAAGGAGGAGTGCAAAGATTCCATTCTTAAATAAACACAAAACACACAACAACCCCCAGCAAGGCAAGAACACTGAATGCCCATGGTGATAGCCCCCCAGGGGAGGCAGGACCCCAATCATCTACCAGTTACAGTACTGTGAAAAGAGGAAGAAGGGGGACAGCAGAGGCCAAAGAAGTCCATTAACCATACTGAGCTGGAAAGAAGGTTAGGAGGAAAGCTGTTCCTCGGGGGGATCCAAATCAGGGGCAAGACAAATTCCCCCCCTGTATTGATTCCACCGCCCCCAGATGGCGTGCCACTTCCGAGGGCGGCCTCTAGCGCAATATACCGTCTTCTCCCTTAGCATACTCCAGTCCATATTTTCTTTCCACGCGGTCAATGTGGGGTGCCCCGCGGAGCCCCACAATCGCGCGATATCTCTCTTAGCGACCATGTTACCCAGAGTCACCCATTGGGTCTGTGCCTCATCGTGGTCAGTGGGCCCCCAGACATTCAGGAGGCAACACCGCGCTTCCGGCTGCATAGCAATGCCCGTCACCTCCTCCATCACTGCATGGACTCTCCTCCAGAATTCCGTAATGACACCACATTCCCAAATGATATGCAGGAAAGTACCCACCATACCACATCCCCTCCTGCATAGGCCGTCCTCCGAGAATCCCATGTGAACCAGCCTTGGCCCCGTCACATACACTCGATGCAGTATTTTAAGCTGCACCAGCCTCAGACGCGACGGGATCGCAACCTCCTTAGGAGAGGAAACAGCAGACTGCCAATCCTCGTCATCCAACTCGAGGCCATCCCTAGTCCACTGGTCCCTCAGCCCCAGAAGCATATCCACCCGGACGTTGATCAGTTTCTTATAGATGAGCGAGATCGTGCTCTCGGGCATATGGCCATCAAGGACCCGGTCCTCCAAAGGAGAGGACTCAGGCACCTTCTCACCCTCTATGAGGACTGATCGGAGGGCGTGACGTACCTGAATATAGCGGAAAAACTCAGATGGCCCCAGCTCATACTCCTTCTGCAACTCTTCAAAGGACTTCACCCTCCCCTTAATCAGCACATCACCGACCCTGGAGATGCCGATCAAGTCCCATTTGTCAAATCCCTTTGTGTGCCAAAGCCTACCCAGTCTCTCAGATTCAAACAGCGGGGTAGCGAGGGTGAGCCTATCCTTCCAGCCCAGCGAGTCAGTTGCCATCTTCCACACACGCACCGCCACACCAGTGGGCCCCGTGAGGGACGAGTCCAGGGACCGCGAGTACAACGCCCTGTAATAGTTACCACCACGCAGCAACCACCTGTCCATGGCATACCCAGGGTTGAGGGCAGGGCCATAAAACCCATGATTAATCGCACTCAGCTGGGTGGCCCAATAGTACCGTCGGATGTCTGGAAGCGCAATACCCCCGTCATACCATGGAAGCGTCAACTTTGCAATAGCTATTCGCGGCCGCCCATCCCACAGCAACGTTCGTTGGAGGCCTTCGACCTCCCGAAAGTATTCTGCAGCGCGTAGAGGAACCGGGGAAGAGACATCATTTTGAACAGGGCCGCGTGCCCAACGAGGGAGAGCGGCAGCCTCCGCCAGCCCTCCACATCCCGCCTCAGGCGCGCTAGGGAGGGGGAGGAGGTTCCTCTCATATCGCACAGCAGAGTCCATGGAGATAAAGATCCCCAGATACACGAAGCCCTGCTGAGCGACCTGGATCGAACAAGTTCGAGGGATCGGTGGAACCTCGCCACTAAGAACATATAAATACGATTTACTCCAGTTGATAACGAGACCCGAGTTCCTACCGAAAGATGTGAGTACGTCACAGACCATTATAAGTGATTTCTTGGGTGAGGCAAGATACAACAGGATGTCATCAGCATAGAGCGATATACGGTCCTCGTGTTCAGGCGACCGTATATCCGGGTGCCAGCGTATCCACGCAGCCAGCGGCTCAAGGGCGAGGGCGAACAACAATGGAGACAGGGGACAACCTTGCCGAGTACCCCTCCCAAGCTGAAACGGAGTCGACGCCCGGCCATTTACCACCACACTCGCAAGAGGGCCCTCATACAGCAACCTCACCCAGCTCACAAAACCGTGGCCAAAGCCAAACTTGGTCAACACGGCCCACAAATATGCCCATTCCACCGTGTCAAAGGCCATCGTGGCATCGAGAGACGCCACAATAGCTGGTTCACGCAGCGTGCCCGCCCTGGCGATTGCACCATGAAGGCGCCGAAGATTTAACGCTGTGTTACGGTGCGGGATGAATCCGGATTGATCCGGGTGGACCAAGTCACCGAGTACCCTAATCAATCGGGCCGCCAGGATTTTAGCCAGAATCTTCGGCTCTGCGTTAAGGAGTGAGATAGGCCTATACGAGGCGCACTTATCTCGGGGTTTGCCCTCTTTGTGTATAACCACAATCGTCGCCAGTCGCTGATACAACGGGAGGGCCCCACTCCCCCGCGCCTCCACGAACATGGCGCGCAGGTGAGGGGCGACCCTATCCGGAAACAGCTTGTACAGGTCGACCGGCAAGCCGTTCGGACCCGAGGCCTTGCCCGAGTTCAACGCGCGGATAGCCCCCGCCACCTCATCGACCGTTATGTCACCATCTAGATCGTCCCTATCTATATCGGAGAGACAGGGCAATGTGATATCACGCAGGAGGTCACGCGAGTCCTCGGGCGGCCTGTCCGACACTGAGGCATAAACCATATGGAAATAGTCCGAGAAACACTGTACAATCCTCTCAGGTTCCACAATCACCTCTCCCCCCTCTCCCGTCAACTCCGGCACTACTCTATTGACCCGTTCTTTTTTGTCCAGCCAAGCCAGGAGTTTCCCGGCCTTGTCACCAACATCATACAGACGGCCCTGCTGTTCCCTACTGAGGGTCTTAGCGGCATTCGTCACCAGGTCCTTATACACGGATTGCTTCAAGCACAGCTCATGCAGTGAGGCCTCTGTAACCTCCTCCTCCAGCGCTCCCTCCAAAGCCGCGATCTCCTCCTCAACCTGCAAGACCTCGCCATTTCTCCGCCGCTTGGCAGCCACTACAAGGGAGAGGGCTTCCCCTCGCAGCACGGTCTTAAATGCTTCCCACAGCGACACCGCCGAGTCCACGGATCCCGGATTGTCCTTGAAAAAATTATCTACTGTCTTTACCAGCGCGCTGCGCATCTTGGGGTCTCGGAAATACCAAGGGTTGATAGGGGCCACCCTTCCCCCTCCCTCCCGACCTAGATCCAGCCTGACCCACACTGGCGAATGGTCAGATATACCACGCGCCATGTGCCTGGCCTCGGACACCAATGAGGCATGCGCAGCCAGAGTGAGTAGGTAATCAATCCTGGAAAGGCTACCATGCGCCCCGGAGTGGAAAGTGTATTGACTCTGTGTGGGGTGCCGGAGCCTCCAGCAGTCTATCAGGCCAAGCGTGTCTAGAAAGTCTGGAAGCCACTTCTGAGCCCCCCCTGTGTCTCTGGGCGGGTATCTATCCAGCAGACCGGAGCCAACAGCGTTGAAATCCCCTCCCACCACAAGCATACCCTCCGGGAGATCCAGCAAGGCCCTACCCAGATCTGTGAACGTGGAGGCCTGCAGGGCCGGCGGGACATAAACCGAAACTAAAACCAAAGTTCTTCCTTCCCACCGCCCCGCCACCGCCACAAACCTCCCCCTATCATCAACAATGGTGGAGTCCACCTCAAATGGTAGCGAGGCTCTGACTAGGATGCCCACACCCCTGGACCCAGAGGAGAATCCCGAATGAGCTATGAATTTATAACCCTTCCTATTCAGGGCATAGCACATATTACCTATAAGATGCGTCTCCTGCAGCAGGGCAACATCCGGCAATGACCGTTTCAAGAATTGCAAAACAATCCCACGCTTAATGCGATCCCCCAAACCATTAACATTCCAGCTTATAACACTTAAACCCCTACCCCCCATTCCCAAACGTAAAGAGGCCCACCCCACACCCGAAGAGCCACCATGGAACAGTCCTGGAAATAATCACTATGCCTTGCGGAAACAAACCCCCCAACAACAAACCCAAAATCCCGGAAACCCCCCCCACCCTGCACCCCTGCTGCAGCTTACAAAGCCCCCCCAACTTGCAGTGTGCCTGTCGCCCTACCAAACCCAAAATCTACAAAAAGTACCCTAAGGGAGGAAAGAGCTCCCCTCGTCCTCCCACAACCTCCGTATTTACTGCAAGTCATTATCTAAAGTCAGTCCGAGTCAGTCCGGTTCCGAAGACATCAACCTTGTTCATCCCGGCCACTGTCCCCGTCTACGGCAGTGTCCTCTTCCGTGCGTCGTCGAGGCAGAGCGTCCAGCCATTCATCCGCCATGGCAGGCGACTCAAAGAAGAATGTTCGGTCTTCAAACACCACACGTAGTCTGGCAGGGAAGAGCATGGCGTATTTCAGTTCCCTCTCCCGAAGCCTCCTCTTCACCCCCAGGAAGCCCTGCCGCTGCCTCTGCACCTGCTGGGTGAAGTCAGGATAGAAATTCACCGACGCGTTCTGGAAGGGGACCGGGCCCGTTACCCTCGAGGCCTGCAGGATAGCGTCCCGGTCTCGAAAATGAAAGAGCCGGGCGACAATCGGCCTCGGTGGGGCTCCCACCTTGGGCCGCCCACCCGGCACTCTATGGGCCCTCTCAACTGCGAAGAACTTCCCTAGACCCTTAGGCTGCAGATGGTTGAGCACCAAGTCCTCCACGAGCAGGTCCACTGAAGTCTCGTCCGAGGACTCCGGGACCCCGATAACGCGCACGTTGTTGCGCCTGGCCCGGCTCTCGAAGTCCTCCAGCCGACGGGCGGCGAGATCACTCTCGGTCCGCAACTTACAGACCTCGGTCTGCAGGTCCGAGACATCATCGGCGAGGCCCGTGGTCTTGATGTCCAGGGATTTGACCCGTTCATTTGTTTTGCCCAAGTCCGCGCGGATCAGATTAACATCCACCAAGATGGTATCCACTTTGTGCGCCAGGGCATCAAACTGTCTCCCAATCGAAGTCTGCAGCCCGTCAAGTGCGCCCATGACATCCTGCAGTGAGAGCTCCGGGGCCAAGGGCGAGGCAGTCTTCTGTGTGTCCGGGGACTGGCTCGGTGCACCCGGTGACCCCCTCTGCTGGGCATAGCGGTCCATGTTATTGGCTTGAGTATAGGCTCCCCGCCTGGTGGCCTTAGGCTTCGGCCGGTCCACCTCTGCTTTGCCCGACATGGTGGGCTCAAGCAAGTCGGTTCAAACAGGACTGCCCTCTCTCAGCGAGAGAGATCAGGAGTGCTCCGTCTTACGATGGGTTGCCAGTGTGGCATGCAGAGCGTCCAAATGATAATAAAGCAGCCGTGAGCACTCCCTGGGCTGGGCAGACAAAGGGCGAGAAAGTGAAAGTGAAAGGATAGGGACCTCCGTCCGGCAGTTCACACCTCGCCTGGCCGCTGTTGTTCAATTAGAGGTCGGGCATCCTGCCAACTCGAGCCCCTGGCATCCCTCAGAGATAGGCCTCAATCTTCCGCCATGCATAACTCCGGTTCCCGGTGGGCGATTCGACCTCGGGTGGCATCGATCGCCTCCCTGACAAGTCATCTACACGATGCCATGCATACAAACAGGATTATATACAGGATAGACGACGGAGGGCACGAGGGTCTCGGGAGCTCAAAGCTCACGCGGCCATCTTGGTCAAGCGCTAGGCTCCTCCTCAGGTGTCATATTTGACGCAGATCGGGGTGCCAGACAATGGGATGTCTATTATCTTTGTAGTGAGTGCCGATGCATTGTTTCCCTATGAGCTGTTTTACTCTTGGGTTACTTTTCCGGAGGTGAATTCGGATGATAAGACGTTTCACACATACACTCCTACGGCGGTCCCAGCTAATTACACGCTGTATAGGATGCAGGAAATTCCCATTTCTGCTTGGCAGCATCGTATTTGGTTCAATGGCACCCTCCCCACACCGTTACACCGGTTTGTTTAGGTCCCTTATCTATTCCACGGGCCACTTGGCCAGTCTTGGCCGGGTTTACACCACATCCACGTTATTTGCAAGCCCCGGTGGATGACTTACGTCAGCTCCATACCGCCTTGATTACGGTACATAGGGCTTTAGTGCAATACGTCTCTCGCAATGTCCAGGTGGGGGCACCTGGGGATGCGGCGCAACCAGCTGGCCCTTCCGGGATTACTATTAGTCCCGTCACGGTTAATTCGGTAATGGGCAATCACCCCCAGAATAAGGACGATATGCCTTATTGGGTTGCTGAGAAATTTGACCAGCTGGAAGCGGTATTTCCAAATCCTTACCATTAGTTTGCAGAAAGACTTAGTCCCAGAGGTGACAGACTGTGAGAACTGGGGTAAAGTGTTTGCAGCAGTCTACGCGAAGTGCTTCGGCACACCGTCTATGACTGTATTGCCCTCCGTGATCAAGCGTGTTCAGGATGAGCACGGTCCAGAGGCGGCGGTCGAGTTAGGAATGAGGCTTGTTGGCGTGTTCGACGTAGTTGCTGATCTCGTCCTTGCTAACGTCAAGGGAGATGCCGTTAACTTTCAAGTGTCGAATGCCCTGCGCCTCGTCGACAATGTCGATAAACCGCGGCAGTTACCGAAAATTATTGCGAAGGCTTATAAGACCATTGGCCGCAATAGTTTGGGTATTAAGCCTTTTGCTAAAACAACAGCGCAGCCGCAAACTCAGACGGTTAAGTCTACTAAAGACAACCGTCCAGCTTTTCCTAAACAAAATTGGAAAATTAAAGAAACAGGGAAAGCAGCAACAGAAACAGGGGCCTCGTCCAGTGTCCCTGGTTCAAGTTACTGAACGCACTTATGAATTGCGCGATCGCACTAGAATTAGGTCTCCTGATAGGTTTCAGGTTCCTGAACAACGTTCTCCTCATTCTTCACAGGAAACATCGGTTTCACAGTCCGGTGGAAGAGAACGTGGCAAAGGTCGGGGTGCCACACAAGGACGTGAACAGCCCCACCCGGCTGATGGTAAAGGCAAGCAGGAAGAATTTGCATGACAACGACCCCCGTTTCAGAAAAAGAAGGTTGCTGCACTAACAGCGAGGTATGCCACAGATAGTGAGAACACAGCTTCGGAACCTGACATGGGCACTAACGCTGCTAGACAGCGCAGCGGAGGTTACAATAGTGCGGCAAGCACTGCGTCCATATCTGAAGGCGACACCAACTGACACGTTTATTACTGTAGAAACTGCTGACACTAGAGTGGCTCCACCTGACAGACTATATGACATAGTCCTTTTAATTGAAGATGACATACAACGTACCATAAAAGGAATTTTTAGGGAAAATCTGACCTCTACATATGACATTTTGCTAGCAGAGGCGGACTGGCCCTCAACTTTAGTTTTGGCTGCTCCTAGAGGGGAGGAGGTAATCCTCCCATCTTTCGCGCACACTGTGCCGAAGGAGCAAGCTCAGAACTTTGCTTCATCGTTGTACCATACTCAGGTTGGGTGGGATAAATTATCAATACAGAAACAACAGTTGATGGACAGAATGCAGAACAATATCATACATTCACCCCAGTACAGAGATCTGGGCCTAAATCCATCGTTTTTTTGCTCACCATGTCATTCCAGTTTGAACCCGGCCATATGCAAATCAGCCTTGACCCTGTGCCTCATGGGAACAGTCCAGCCCGAACTGCCAAGCCAGGTCCTCCCTGGACTGGAACCAAGCATCCTAGGACCGGTTTTGGGGTTTTACCCCTCTTCAGCCAGGATAGCTTGATTCCAGTGGCATGGAGAGCACAGGACTCACGTCTGAGCATACCCGTCCCACTCGGGGGGACAAATACAAAAACAACAGTTGATGGACAGAATGCAGAACAATGTCATACATTCACCCAGTACAGAGATCTGGGCCTAAATCCATCGTGTTTTTGCTCACCATGCCCTTCCAGTTTGAACCCAGTCATATGCAAATCAGCCTTGACCCTGTACCTCATGGGAACAGTCCAGCCCGAACTGCCAAGCCAGGTCCTCCCTGGACTGGAAACAAGCATCCTAGGACCGGTTTCGGGGTTTCACCCCTCTTCAGCCAGGATAGCTTGATTCCAGTGGCATGGAGAGCACGGGACTCACGTCTGAGCATACCCGTCCCACTCGGGGTGACAAATACAAAAACAATAGTTGATGGACAGAATGCAGAACAATGTCATACATTCACCTCAGTACAGGATAAATTATCACCAAGCCATGAGATTCCGTTACGGTCTATGCCGCAGCCACAACCCCAATATCCCATGCGCCGCGAAGCTAGATCTGATGTCGCAGAAATCCTTTAACAATTGGAATATCAAGGTGTAATTGAAACATGTGTGTCACCCATGAATAATCCTCTTTTCACTGTAACCAAACCTGATGGGTCGTACCGCCTAGTTTTGGATTATCGGCATTTGAACTCTCACTGTCGGACGTGCGCGGTACAAAACACCCACAGTTCTGCCCTCGTTGATAGTCTTGTGAGAAAAAGGTTCAAAACCACACTTGACACCTCCAATGGCTTTTATAGCCATAACCTGTCCTCTATTAGTAGTCAATGGACAGCCTTTACTTCCGGCGGCAAACAAAAACAGTTTAAAAGATTAGCCATGGGCTATAAAAAAATGTCCTGGGGTCTTTGCCGCACGTGTGGTCTCTCTGTTGGAGAGCATTGACCCCGATGCGTACTCGTATGTTGATGATATCTATCGAACAGATGACGAATTATAGCCGCATCTGTGTCGCGTTGACCGCATCATTGTCATGTTTGCGGACTTCGGTTACAAATGTAACTTTGCAAAATCACACATTGCAGAGTATACAGTGTTGTTTTTTGGGACATGAACTCAACAACGAAGGTCGAGGTTAAGCACCTCACTTCCTGGAGAAATGCGCATGCTTGCGCGCTCCAACAACTCTGAAAAAACTACAATCGTTGCTGTTTTTTTAAAATTTCAGGCGTACTTACATTCTCGATTATGCCCAGCGTATCAAGCCGCTATATGCCTTGGTACAACCTACTTTTTCCAAATCGAGCTGGCTGCCAGAACATTCGCTATCCTGCAATGGTTGCAGGTTGATCTTCTTGCGTCTAAATACTTGCTGACGCGTGATAACCACACTAACCTCGTAATAAGAATTGTGCCAGGCGCAGTTGGGTTCACGTACTTAACGTTTAATGAGGGAGACACAGTCCCTATTGCATACAAGTCACACCTGTACACTTCGGCTGAAATGCGCTTTTCCACTGTCGAAAAAGTTTTGACTGCAGTGCAGATGGCGATTCTAAAGGAGAAAGCGTTGTCGCGAGGGAAACGCATGTTGGTTGTCACCCCGTTTTCTGCCCTAGAGGCAGTGACAAAAGCCAGTGTACCAAATTCTAAAGCTTTGCATCCGCGTTGGATACAATGGGCCACTTCTTTGACGTCTCCGGATGTCACTTTCATCTTTGATGCCTAATTGCAGACTCAGGAGTATTTACAGTATGAATTTGTTCATCCAGCTCCTCTGTCTTTGCGCACGCTTGAGGATTACCATTGTATCATTTACACTGATGGTTTGGCGCAACCGGCGACAGGATCTAAGCACACATTCAGCGGTCTGCGAAATAGTGGGTGGTACTTTCGTAAATGGAGAATTCAAGTCTGATGTCGTGCACACGCAGACATTGGGTGATTGTACCGCTCAGTTGTCAAGAGCTACGTGCTCTGGTGCTTGCACTGGAGTTTGCTGATCCTCAAGTGATTACTCTTATTGTGAGAGACTTTTTTTGCTGTGTTCAGTCTTTCAACGACAATTTATTCTTTTGGTCTCAAAATGAGTATCGTGATTCCAAAGGTAGCACAATCAAGCATAAAATGCTTTGGGTGTGAGTCGCAGAACTTAAACACTGTCTCCCGCTCGTGAATGTCATTCATACCCTTGGGCACCAACGCGTAGGTGTCCACGCTGTTGGCAACAGTTTAGCTGACAAAGCAGCGAAAACAGCAGTGGCAACATATCTCGTAGCAGCAGTTACAAGATCCAAAAGTAAGATTGATGATGACATCTTGGCAGCAATTGCGGCAACAGAGAAGGGTGATAATTACCCTCGGG
Organism: Triturus cristatus; assembly: GCF_964204655.1. Lineage (NCBI taxonomy): Eukaryota > Metazoa > Chordata > Amphibia > Caudata > Salamandridae > Triturus > Triturus cristatus. Next base: position 378,651,746 of record NC_140589.1, read on the forward strand.
TTTCCCTTCTAAATACTCTTATCATTTAAGTCCTGATAAAGTTCCCTATGTGAGAATTAACGACGTTGGTGACAGATTGATTCCCAATGCGGACTGCAGACTTTCCTTGATAACAGCCGCTCACGAAGATATGGCTTCTGCCCATGCCGGCGTTTCAGCGACTGTTACTATATTACAACAACGTTACTGGTGGCGCGGATTGTATAAACAGACTTGTGCTTATGTCCTTAATTGTGACATTTGCCAGCAGATTAAACCTTCGACTGCTGTGCGTCCACCTCGAACACAGTTGTACATATCTAATAAACCACTTGGGTGTGTTTATTTAGATCACTGCGGTCCTTTCTCCTCTGATACTGCGTATAAGTACATCTTAGTTGCAGTGGATTCGTGCACACGTTTTCTATGGGTCTGGCCACAACAGAGTGATGATGCTCAAACTGTCATCAGGGATTTGCGTGTCTTTGTGGGAATTTTTGCATGTGGTACCCTTCATTCGGACCAGGGTCCAGCGTTCGCCTCTAAGGCGTACAAGGATGCCAGGAGATCTTTGGGGGTCCAAGTCAAATTTTCATCTTCATACCAGCCTGAGGGCAATAGTGTTGTGGAGCGAATGAACCGTGACTTAAAGCAATCTCTGATTAAATAAAGAGGACTAGCTTAAGTTGACCAGAGTGTTACAGTACTCAAATTTAGTTCTGTCACGGGCACCTTGTTGGTGTATTCATGAAGCCCTCACCCACCAACCTAGTTGGTGGCATGCCACCAACTAGGTTGGTGGGTGAGGGCTTCATGAATACACCAACAAGGTGCCCGTGACAGAACTAAATTTGAGTACTGTAACACTCTGGTCAACTTAAGCTAGTCCTCTTTGTTTAATCACATATAAACCCTCGGGGACTCGGACTAGCTAACTAGTCCTCTCTCTCTCCCTCTTGTTACACGCATTAAAGCAATCTCTGACAGCTAGGGTTTTAGGTACTGGCAGGAACTGGTTGGCCCACATGCACTTAATAATCTCCCTAGAAGGTCTCTGGGTGGGCGGACCCCATACGAAATGCTCTTTGGCATAAAGATGTTTGTCCCGGACCTTGATGGTCTAGACATGGCGGCGTCGGCCGCACCCTTAGATGTAGATGATCATTCTGATGTATTACAGAATCTACAAGAGACCCGAGACAGTCTTGCAAAGGAACACTTGCCCTCCACAACTGATGCTGCACTTCAGATTCCGGTAGTTGGCTGGCTACCTCGAGTTGGAGACCTGGTCCGTGAGAAGGTGGAGAACAAGAAGGAGTTCGGCCCCTCTTATCGTGCTCCAGTTCCAGTGCTTGGCGTGCAAGGTACAAGAACAGTCATTGTACCTCCACTTCCTGGTCGCAAGGATAACAGGTACATCTCCATTGACAATGTCAAACTACAACGAGGGGCTGAATCTTCTTAGTATGACTCCAGCGGTTTCTTGTCCAGCAATGCTGAGAAATTCTGTTTTGGCTCCGGCAAATACCAACAGGCCTGACATTGCCATCGAGATGCATACAGTTACTAATCCTTTATTGACTCCACCGGCTGGTGGTCCCGTTGAAGATACGGAGTATACCTATCCCACAGATGTGTTGTTGCCTGGTGTGCAATCAAGTGCAATTGACCAGTCACGTTTTTCATTTGACACTAACCCTACTACATTAAATGCCCCATCGAAATTTTTTATTTTTGCTGTTTGGTTTAAAAGACATTTTTTACTTTCCCCTTGGACTTGCATTTGGCTGGGGCTCATATCTATTTTTTTGTTTATGTCGATTGGATTTGTGGTTGTATTTTTTCGTCTAGTAAATGGTCACTATCTGACCGAAAGATCTGCAATTAGATTAATTGATTAAACTTTGGCACCCCACTCCTCATCACACATCATGAAGAGAGACCAGACTTTTGTTAATATTACTGCCTGGCCTGTGTTAGATGGGATTGTATGGGATGCTGTAAAATTTCAAATTCGTGGTCCCACAGAGGTGATTAATGACCCCAATGTGCTTTGTGATTCTATGGGGGATGTTGTGAAACAAAACATACGCTCTGATGATTGGGATGTCCAAGCCGTTGAGGCTCTTTTTTCTGATTTGAAATATTATGCTGCTTTTGATGCTGAAGATTTGTATTTAGACACAGCAAATTATGGAGAATTGTTCTGTTACCAACACTATGGCAATCATTTCCTGCATAAAGCAAATACATTTAGAAATGTCGTTAATTATACACAATGGGAACATTGTCCCGCACCAATTGAAGGCAGCTCCAAAACTCTAGTGAAAAAATGTACATATTTTACTGATTTCAGTGTATCTAAACCTGAAGCCTTTTATTTCAAAATGGCTGCTGAGCCAGCTTCCAAAGTTAGACTGACCCATACTAAATTGTTGTATTCCAAGTCCTTTATGGATGAATGAGCTTTAGGGGGCTATGAGCTGTGGAAATATACCATTGATCTTAAATCTGTTTGGGGTTCTAAAGCTTGGCAAGTACAAGGCACAGAAGCTCTGCATCGGGCAAGATTGCTCCCGAACCACATGTTGTTTTTGAATTCTACCATTTTTCAGACCACCTGCTTTGGATTGGCTACTTCTAAAACTATGAATTCCCCTACTATTCCTGATCTGGCCGCTTATCCGACATGGGATAATCACACAGATCTGTCCCTTTATGAATTGCAGTCATTCATTAGTAATACAACCTTCAATATTTACAAATTAGATCCTGAAGGATGGTTAATATGGCAGAAAAGTTCAGATTCCTGTCAATATCGTTTTCTGGGTCTGCACCCCGGTTATACACAGGTTAGATTTGACCCCCGATTTGAATCTTCTCATTATGTTACTAACTATTCTGTAGGTAAATTATGTCAAAACTGGCTTACACATTCCACCTTAGCGTCAGTTAAACATCATTTATCCAAATTTAATGACAACGTAGATTTGAATGATTTTGTTAAGAGCCCCGTCGGTGGCAGGTCCAAAAGATGGGTGTATGCTGTTTACAACGAAGTTTGGAAATTATCTCAAATAGAAGCTGCTTCTAGATTAAGAGCTATTAATCAAGCAAATTTGGAAAAAGTGCTTGCTGTCATTGATAATAGCATTAACACCCTTTCTTCCAGAATTTACAAATTAGATAATATTGTTTCATCTGTTGTGGATATTGTACAGGATGATATGTCTGTTTTATACTATGGTCAAAATCAATTGCATTCTATAATGCAGTTTGCATGGACTTTACAAACATTGAAGGCTGGGAAAGTTCCCTGGGACTACATGAACACATCATCTTTATTCCTGCCATTTAATCTGACTGATAAACAACAGTTCATGTCCATGAAGGATGCCACATACTCATTATTGCATATTGAAAAGTTGGAAGCTTACCATTCTATGTGGCCGTATCGAACTCAGCTATGTGGCTTATCCATCGATTGATCACTTTACCATTTCCATTGTTTAAATTCAGTTCATGTATGAAACACTATGCCCTAGGCAGGTACGAACCATTGGGTACCGATTTCCTGCATGAGTTTGGTCACTCCCATTTACATACAGGTGCCTGAGAGAGGGTAAAGAGGTTTATTTAAAAGGAGAGGAATGTACTTCCACACCTGATCACTCAGTAGTCTGTAGGAACATCCAATTGCATGGCGCATGTAACGTTCACACACCGAATTTAGCTTGCATTCTGAAGGGAAATCCTGTGCCAGCGATTACACCCACTTTCACGTTATTAGCTAACGGTAGTTATTTGCTTTTAAATAATGAAGCATGCTGCGGGATGCTAGTGGGGATTTCGTACATTGTAACTGTCTCACAACGAGTAGTCTGTTGTAAGAATGTCCTTTTCCCACTCCCGTATGTGAGACTGGATGTATCCATCTGGACATCCATACCAACCTTGAAAGCAGAGTGTGGTATCCTAGGTTATAGAATTACTTCATAGAGTGATTCTGTAACCTAGGAGATTGGGGCGGTTGGGAGAGACTGGACTGAGGACTGCGAGCCCAGCAGCTGCTTTGTGGTGTTGTCCTGTGGATGAGGTCTAATCGTACTTGTATCTTAATAAACGACTTCACGCTTATCGCTATCCTTGGTATCTTCGTTATTACACAGAGTTCAACAAGATGAGCAGAATAAGGGCTCTATTGTCTCAAAAAGAAGTCGCCCTGACTTCTTCCTTTGAAACATTTGTCCTTCACGTAGCAAACACCCGCACCGAGGTACATGCACTTTTAAATACTGATCTCCCCCTTCATTTTGGTGCTCTGATTCATACTATATTCAATGCCTCGTGAACAACTGGCTTGGTGCATTTTTTCAAAGTTGTGGGCTCTAGCCTTGTGACCTCCTTCCAAACAATATTTGGTGTGATTCCGGCATTTTTTCATTCTATTTTTTCCAGTGTCTTCGGCGGGCTTCTGATAATTCTCCCCTTGAATGCTGGTGTGCTGCTGTTGGTTTGCTTGCTCCGCAATGGCTGCACGAGCTGTGCCAAACAACAGCCTACCCTGGCTGCGCAACCGGATGCTTGAATACTATGGAACATTACCATTGGCCACTTTGAGCGTAGCCTATGGATTATCCTTCCGGTTCTCATACTTTACTTGCGTGCAACCTGTTTTCAGTTGCCTAGATTGTCCATTCGAATGGGCTCTGCTTGCTTGCCTTTAATTCACATGAGAACGGCAGGCACGTAACACAGGCCCCCTCATCCCCCACGGTGCGGGGGGGCTCCGAGCTGCAGGGGCCACCCTCCGAACAGTACTTAGGCCCTAGCTCGGATTAAATCCGGAGTGGGGGCCCCTCTCCGTGCGTGGCAGGGGGCCCCCCTCAACTTTCGTTACGCCACTGGAGAACAGTCTGTTTTTCACATCCCTAGACGTGCACCGAGACCTTAGTCTGAACACTGTGTGCAGAAGCAGTCAAGGTCAAATAACAATGTATGCTGTTGAATTCAGGTTGATCGGCCCACGCTCTAGACACAACAAGCACACAGCTGCAAATATCTGAAACTCGGGCGCCTTTAATATTGCATTTGCATGCATGATTCAGGCACTTGGAGAAAACCTTTCCAGACACAGAGAGCAGAGCTGATCCTGTGATGTGATTCACCTAAGCTGATCTTTGAGGTATGGGGTTCCCCATTCAAACCTAGAGACCTTCTAGTTTACTAGCCAAGGGAGGGTGGTTCACAAGGTATTGTAGGACCTGTTTTCCACTATCATTTTTAATATGATTTCTCCCTTCATTTTCTATGGAATTGTAACAATGCTGATGGTTTTATTTTTAATCATTTGTCTGCTTATGTTAGCCAAAGTACTGCATCATAGAGCATGCAGTTAAGAATAAACATTTTAAATTATTCCTTGTCTCTGATTACTCTTGTTGTGGACTGATATGAGAATAATAACGAAAAGGTGTTTCTGATTCCCACCTTTCCTGAGAGTACTCTAAGTCACTTGTTCTGGGTTGTCTAAACATTGGTAGTTTCGAGATGATACGGAGAACGAATGAGACACTGATGCTAGTCGGATAGGGGTTCTGGGTACTGAGGTGAGTTTTTTGGTACACCACAATTCACTGAGGTCCTGGTTTCCTGTGCATAGTTCTGTGCATGAGCAGAATCCCCGCAACACCTTCTAGTACTAAACAAATGGTGGTATGCAGAAAGACAAGACCCGGCACACATGGTGGAGTACTGGTTGATATCACTCTTCACTTATACCTCTACGTGGGGCCAGCGCTTTGGACATTGCCGCCAGCGACGAGGGTGGTGTTCGGGGCATGGACGGTGGGGCCGATTGACCTGGGAGACCCCCCTATGGCACAATGGTATGTTGCTCCAACTGTCCACACTGACTGGTTTCTGGGGCTGGGAGGACATTGGTATATCCACGTTGTGGGTGGTCTTTCATGGTCATACATTAAAATCTTTCCAAGAGCTCCAGAGAGAATTTGACACGCCCCACACACAGTTCTACAAATACCTTCAATTTCGCCATGCACTGTCTGTAATTTAACCCTATAGAGGCCAAATTCTTTACGGGAGACCTCTGTGACCACAAAATTACCAAGATTTATCAATCACTCGTTACCAACAGCCCTACTACACTAGACACACTTCGAGAGGCCTGGCAGACAGATTAGGCCCGTTGGACAAAGATGATTGGACCGAGGCGCTGGGGCACCCACTACATCGCGCTTGAGGAATATACAATTTAAATATCTTCATCGAATATATTTATATCGCTATTTCAGATATAAATTGTGGAGTGCGGGATTAGTGGCATCCCCTCTACGTCTGTGCTGTGGCGATAGTGATGGCACCTTTACACGCACAACCAAGCAGAGTACTGCACTCCACAGGCTCTGGAAAGGAGTGACGACATGTCTTTCCGAGGTGTTGGGGTAGGATAGTCCCATGCCAACGAGATTGGCCCTATTACACATTATGGAGGGGATCAGGGGCAACGGCTACAAGTGCCACTTACTGTTCCTGGGTCTCACATTGGCAAAGCGAGACATAGCTAAGTCATGGAAGGCAGAGTCCCCTCCCTTGCTGGGGGTCTGGATAAAGGGGTTGGATAAAGGGGTTGGATTTCTGTATGGGTTTGGAGATACCTATATTCAAAGCAAGAGGATGCCCACAGAAGCACCCCAAAATATGGAAGAGATGGGCAGAATACCGAGGTCTTTATCTGGAGCCCCTTACTGGCATAATACCCGACACAGGAATATAGAGGAGGAAGGGCGTGGGAGATCTTTTTACTGTGTAATTCAGTAACGGATTTGTCATGATGGCCAAGGGAGGCCTACACAAGAAACTAATATAGACATGGCACAACATGTTGAATCTTTAAATACTGAGATTTTCTCTCTTTTGTTTCTTTTTTTATGTTTCAATGGGATAAAATGCATGTCGACATCATAGATGTATTACTGTACTATACTGTTTAAACTAAGAGACCTTGTCATACCAGTATATGTACGGCTGTTGAAACAATACAATGTGTCTTTTAAAAAAAAACAGATAAACCTGGTTTGTTCCAAAATAAGGCAAACTTTTCAATTTTCCGTGCTTTGCTTGACAACATAAATGGTATCTTAGAGGGCTACGATTAATAAACACATATAGGTTTTTTACTAGTTTGCAGCTGCAAGGTTAAATGTGATATTTAAGCGAAGCAATAACGTTTGTTAAGTTGTAACAGAGTGGTACCACCTTTACAATGAGAATGGCCCGTGAGTCAGCTGAGTGTACATTGAATAGCTGAGATCTCATGTATTATGTATTATTCAGGTTCACAGAAAAGCAACATTCCACAAGCAATCCTATTAAGTTTTATTTTGGGTTGGATAATTTACATTGTCCTTAAGTGTCAGTGACTTTTTCCTGTAGATTTGCCAAATCGACCTGTTTGTTCCTTCTTTGCAGATATAGTGTATTTTGTCTTTCTATGCTGCAAGGAATTGAACTTTATTTTGTCATACACTTTCAGACTGCCTGTTTGTTATTACACTGTTTAAGCTACCTGAAAAGAAAATATTAACGCACGTGCTAAGATGTTTGAATAATAGCATGCATTTGTGCAATTTAAATGTTTGCAATTTAAGCACATTTTGCAAGCCTTGTAGATGAGCTGATGTAATTTACAACTTAACACCAGTGTAGAAAAGCAGTCATGTACGATGGAATACCGGTGTAAAAAATGTAGTCACATACAACTGAACACCTGGTTATAAAAGTACTCACTTTGCTGTGAGTAAATCACCCTAATGGTGTTTTACCCAAAGTGAGCTTCTGCTACACATGGATTTGAGCTGCAACTGTCAATGCCAACTTTTAAAATAAGGTCATGTGACGAGGCATTTATTATATATCCCTAGCTCCAAAGCTCACATTAAGAGCCCCATTTACCCATATGAGTTGGCTATTATACTTATCAAATTAGGCATCTTGCATTGAGCCAGCCTGAATGGAAAAAGCTTCCCCCTGGAACAATATCCCCATCCAGCCAAGTGACCGGAACTCGACTGACAGAGAGTTATGTATCATAGCTTTCCTTCAAGCCACTGTTTTGCTACTTTCCAAAATACTATACAGGTAGGTGGATAGTGTTAGAAATGAGGGTCTCTCGTTGGCAATGGTTTGCACCTTTGTCTAAGTAGGGACCCTTCTTCCTAGTCAGGGTAAGGGGGATAACACTGCCAAAATAACCCCTGCTCACCCCCTTGGTAGCTTGGCACGAGCAGACAGGCTTATCTCAGAAGCAGTGTGTAAATCTTTTGTGCAACCATACAGTAATACAGTGAAAACACTACAAATGGACACCACATCAGTTTAGAAAAATAATTAATCTTTATCTAAACCAAACAAGACAAAAATGACAAAAATCCCACATACAATAATCAAAATATGACTTTTTAGAAGGTAGAAACCGTTCTGTCCATAGCAAACTATAGATGCAACACTTTCAAATCATAAACAAAAACAGCCGCAAGGAAGGTGATGCGTCGGTTCCTTACGCCCAGGGAAGGTGATGCGTCAGTTCTTTACTTGAGGGGAGGTGATGCGTCGGTTCCTTAATGCCACACAGGGGAGGTGATGCATTGGTTCTTTACTTAAGAGGAAGTGATGCGTCGGTTTCTTACTGTGCGGGGAGGTGATGCGTCTGTTTCTTACTGCGGCCCTTACTTTCCTGTAGACTTGGCGCACTTGTGCGATGCGTGGGGATTCAGGGATGTGTTGGTTCTTGATGTGGCGGTGGCAACAGCGCTGCGTTGATCTCTCCAGCCGTGGTCCCATGATGCGTTGGTCCTTGCAGTCGCACAGCAGGGCCTGGGTCGGAATCGGTACGGTGACCTCGGAAATCGGTGCATGAGATTTCTCTACCTGCGGGCAGGAGCTGGTCCCAGGATGCTTGTTTCCGGTCCAGGGAAGACATGGCTTGGCAGTTCGGGCTGGACTGTTCCCATGAGGCACAGGGTCAGACTGATTTGCATATGGCCATGTCTGAACTGGGGCGGCAGAGGGGGCTAAAGAACGGTGATGGATCAAACCCAGATCTGTTGACTGGGTGTGAGTGTTTGATTGGTTCTGATGCTCCGTCCTTCACCACCCCCTTTTGTACCGCTTTGTTCGCCATAAGTTGGCAGGGTATGCTCAGACGTGAGTCCCTTGCTCACTTTGCCACTGGATTCAAGCAAGCCTGGCTGAAGACGGCTGAAATGCCAGAAACCGGTCCTAGGAAGCTTGTTTCCGGTCCAGGGAAGGCATGGCTTGGCAGTTCGGGCTGGACTGTTCCCATGAGGCACAGGGTCAGACTGATTTGCATATGGCCATGTCTGAACTGGGGTGGCAGAGTGGGCTAAAGAACGGTGATGGATCAAACCCAGATCTGTTGACTGGGTGTGAGTGTTTGATTGGTTCTGATGCTCCGTCCATCACCACCCCCTTTTGTACCGCTTTGTCTCATTGGTGCACGAGCATAAGGATCAAAATAAGACTGAATGGAGGAAGCATAATTAGAAGAATGCGTATGCCTGTTTGTAAAGGGGGGCTGAAAAATAAGGGCAGAGAAAGGTGGACTATGATGTATGCACAGGTGTTTTGTAGACTTTGCTGTAGTGAAGCTGCCAACACTCCATCAAAGTAGTACCAAATGTAATCATCCTGCTTAAAGTTATTAATTTGTTCCATGGACCTCAAGGTCGTCAAATTTGGAATATGAAACGTATTGCTCTACAAACAAAATGAATGAATTAGGTGCATTTTTCTGGTTGATGTTATCTAATTTTTTGGTGTTTGCTAATATGTTGTGGTGTAGCTCTGAATTTGTCCCTGGCCTATGCTATTGTGTTGGGGAGGGGAGATGTTTTCCATGTACTGTAGCCATGTAATTCAGCTTTCCAATATAGAGTTTTAGTAGTAGAATGATTTCTGCATTCTCTCTTAAAATATTTGTGCTCAAGTTTGAGAGTATTTCTGTGAGTCGGTTTTGGCTTGCTGTGCTGGCTCAAGGATGGAGGCTTTATCTATAGAATAGATCTAGATTTTACTTCTATTTCCCTTCATTATTATGAGATAGCACAAGAAACCATGGCAACCATAATCCCATCCTGATATGTCTAGCTTCTGCTTAAGCACTACGTACAACTAGCCACAGCATTTAAGGTGCAGAATCATCACATAGTGGCAGTGAAAAAAAACCTTCTGAACAGGTACGTCATAGCATGATTTTTTTTGTTTTTTAACAAGAGTTCTACACCGACAGACTGAATTCCCAATTATTAACACTTAACTACTTTTAAATGACCCCAGAATATTGCTGTTGGGTTGCCATCACTTTTTTTCTAGTGCCTTGAGATATTTTACTCAAAACGTAGGTACAAGTGTGGTCATTCACATCATTAAGTGATGTGCTGTATTTTTATTTTATTCATGTAAGAATTTTCATGAACAGTCATGTTTCTGCCACTTAATGTACTTGTGGGTGGGCATACAAGGAAGCTTAGGAGGCAAACTGACAAATGCACTATACAAAGAGTATTTAATGATCTTCTTTCTTTGACAGTGAGGCAGTGGTGTGATACAAGAGCAGAAGTGATGCAATGTGTTGTATCCTAAGCAAAGTATGAAACAAAGTTCTTGGTTCAGCCCTACTGCAGCTAGCCAGTGATTTCTAAGGGAGTCCTGTAAAAATTCTGCTGCTATAGTATAGGTAGGATGTCACCATTTCAAACTTTGGAGCTATTCTGGGGCTACAGTATACCCTGAGGATGCCCATAGAAGTCAAAATTAGTAGAATGCATTCTTGCTGACTGTGTTCACAAGAGGGAAGAAGGAGAGGTGATTTCCCAAAGGCGTGCAATCAGTTCAAATGGACAGTCATTATGGCCGGTGTGAAGTGGAGGTCTAGAATTACAAGCAAAAGTTACTAAAGGAAACCAATGGTCTTGGAGGCCAGGTCTTTAATGCAAAGTAGTATTAGGCCAGACAATAGGCCGTGTGAAAGAGATGCATTTTCAGGCCTCTTCTGAAGCTTAGGAAATATATTTCTAGACTCAAATTAAATGAAAGGTTGTTTTGGAGGTATAAGACGGTAGAGGAAGACACCTATGACTGAATATTTTGATTCTAGATAAGAAGATGGCCAGTTGGGTCAGGAAGACCAATCCCAGAAGCCCTGGTTGTTGGTATGGTATGGCTTCTGTAGTTGGATAGCCTCTTTATCACAGTGATGAGGCATTAGGACTGTGAAAAGAGTTCTGAATTGTAATCTTTCTTTAACCGTCAGCCTTTGGAGTGACCAGACAGCCAGTGTGACTGCCTTGTTCTTGTGCAGTAAGGGCAATGATTTCTTACAGAGTCCCATTAAAAAACTAATACTGTAGTTCAGGTGGGGTCTCACCTCTGCAACGGTTAGCACACTTTCGGTGAGGTAGTGTGAAGTTGGGTGAATCACAACAGTGACACTGTGCAGAGTGCTATCTTGGTAACTGAATTCCCATGAGGAATTAACAAAAAAACATTGTCTATCAGGATGCCCAAATTATGCGACTTCATAACAGGTGCTGGGTTGGCTGCAGGACTATTGATTCCTTCCAAGTGAAATAGAAGGGTGAGGAACCATGCAGTCAAAAACAAAACGGAATCCTCATTCACCTCGCTTACCCCACTACAAGCCTAGACACCTGGAACTTGGCTACAACCAAGCTGAGCAGAGCCTCCTTGACCACTCCAGTCTCTAAGAACCAGGAAGAGAATGGAGTTGTCCATTTAAAACACACACTTGTTCGCTAATCACCAAATGGAGATTCTCAACCGCCTTAATTCAGAGGAACCACATATCTTACTGCTATCTGAAACATGGCTTATTGATGCTTCGACCAAACTTTACATAACCGCTATCAAAATCTTAATATGAACAGGTTCAAAGGTAAGAGGGGAAGGTGTGGCACCCATCTTCCACCAAGATATAAAAAGCTTGATGATTCAAATCGAAGATATTCAAGGAACTGACATCTTAATTTTAAAAATCAATTAAGACAGCAAACCATCATCAGCCTGCTCACTTATCTGAGCGCCCTTTCCCCACAACTGCTTTTTCCACAACAGTTTTCTGATATTGTTTGTGCTATTTGAGTTGGGTATTCTCAATTACTTATTGAAGGTGATTTTAATTATTGGATATATTTTACAAAAGATACTTTTAAAATGTCACTTTTGCCTACCTAAAGTCGTGTGATGTGTGAACTTACACACAGAGCTAAGACAAAGGCCTTGGGTGTTCTGTTCCTCTGACAGAATGGCCATCTGGTCAGTGTCCAGGACCTTAATTATCTATAAAGAGGCTTACCCTATCAAAGGCAGATGTAGGTAACACCTGGGTCTGCACCTTCTTTTTTCCGGTGGTAGTGGAGCTGCCCCCAGAACCAGTATGAGTGACCATCGGAGGAGGGGTTGATCATTTCCCTGCCCTCACTTCTAGGTTGAATTTCTGGTCTGCCTAGCATGCTTTTACACAGACTACATGTTATTCAAAATTATGCAGCTTGCATCATTCATAACTTTCCACAGGACTCACTGGTCAGCCCAGCCCAGCCTTGAAAGCCTTACATTGGCTCCCCATGGATCACTGAGTAATATTTAATGTTTGCTGTCTCACTTTCAAGGCTACTATTGGCCTTAGTCCCCAATGAATAGCCAAAAGATGTACGTAATACACCACCAGCTGGGAGCATCGCTCTTCATTTGCCATTCTCTTCAGTATTCCCAGATTCAATCAAAAACAAAGAGGAGAACACAGTATCTGAGGGCAAGCACCTGCTCTATGGAACTTCCTGCCCTTATGTTTATGCATGGAATCGAACTTTACACATTTAGGAAAAAACTAAAGACATGGCTCTTCAAAAAAGCCTTTCATTGAGTCTTCTTTTCTAGTGTGATAATTGACCAAGCACCAAGAAACTGATGGTGATCATGCGCAATACAAAAATGATTAACATAACTCAAGCAAGATCCTGGTTTTTAGACTCATTAGTCACATTCATTTTGATTTGCCCCACTGCTGGGCTTGTTTCTGACAAGGGGTTACCTAACAATGTTCCCCAGATCTTTTTCCCAGTTTGTGGTAGATATGTGGCATATGGTGGCCAATGTCATTAGAATCTAGGAGTTGAGCCATGATGCCCTATAAGCATGGAAGAGGCCAAAAGAAAGGACTGATTTGTCTTGGACTTCACAAGCCATAGTGGTGGTAGCTGATAAGATTGAACTCAGTTTGACTTGATGAGTGTGATTAGCAAGAAGGATGCAAAACATGTGGGCTGAACCTAATAATCTAATGTTTGCTACCAGGCATGCAAATTAAACCTTTCAAAAGTTAATGAGATCCCAGTGCAGAGCTGGCTCTCAGGCGGTGCAATTGGTGCAGCCGCACCTGGCGCGTACCTCTGTGGGGGGCGCTGTGTTTACAAATATCACTGTTTCAAAAAGCACCTGCTGCACAGTTCCTTGTGTGTCCAGAAGTTTTCAGGCAACAACAAACATGTCAAAATAACTCTGACAATTAACTTTCCTGCTAGAGAGAGTTTGGAGTTTTGTCTATTGGCAGTTTCCACTCAAAGTAACGCAGAGGGTTAAGAACGTGTACCAGGCAAATCGAAAAACTGCATTATAAGTGGAGCGCTCAGTGGGTTGCTGCTTTTGTCACAGAGATGAATGAATGAATGAATATTAAATTTATAAAGCGCAAAACTTAACCCAAGGGCATCAAGGCGCTACAGAGGACTAGTGCACAGCCAAATAGAGAAATCATGTCACAGTTTGTGTAAACAACCAGGTTTTCAAGGCCCTACGGAAAAGAGAGTGAGACACAAGGCCTGATTACCCATCAGGAAGAAAGTTCCACAACCTAGCAGCGGCGGTGGAGAAGGCCCTGCCTCCCCATCTAACCTTTTTGTACTTGGGAACTATCAGCAAGTTCTTGCTGGCAGACCTAAGCTGCTTGGTAGGAACATAGCGATGAAACATTGCTCTAATGGCATCAGGGCCTAGACCATAATAGGCATTATGGGTCAAGCAAAGAGTCTTAAAAAGAATTCTACGATCCAAAGGCAACCAGTGCAATGAAATAAGGGAGGCAGAGACTGAATGGTACTTGGGTAAGTCCATCACCAACCTTGCTGCCGTATTCTGCACTAGCTGAAGGCAGTGCACCAGACCCTTGTTCATGCCCAGATAAAGGGCATTACAATAACCAAGCCTGGACATTACCAAGGCAATAACTGCCTGTTTTCGTGATACAAAGGAGAGAAACTGCGAAAAAAAATTAAGCACCCTAATTATTCTGAAACAGGTGGACACAGTTCTACTAATTTGTAGGTTCATAGACAAAGATGTGTCAACGATAACACCCAAGTTTTTCTCATGGGATACAGGGGAAGGGCAACTGCCCAAGGTGTCAGGCCACCATCCATTAGACCAAATATCCTGTTGATTGCCAAAAATCAGGATCTCTGTCTTTTCCCCATTTAACTTAGGTAATTTTCCACCATCCAAGCTGAGACTGTCTGCATGCAATTTTTAAAATTTGCAGCAGATTCACTGATGCTGTTAGTGATGGACACCATGATTTGAGTATCGTCTGCGTAGGACAATACCTCAAATCCAAAGGATCTCACGACTCTAGCCAGTGGGGCAACATAGATATTAAGGAGTGTAGGACTTAAGGAGGAGCCCTGCGGCACTCCACATATCGACGAGTTGGAAGTTGAGTAGAACTGGCCCATTTTCACAGTCTGTGCCCTTTCACTGAGAAAAGAGGAAAGAAGCCCTAGGGCTGTGCCCCCAACCCCTATCTCCTTGAGGCGTTCTATCAGCCTCGAAGGAGACACGGTGTCAAATGCGGTGGTAAGGTCAAGCAGGATCAGTAGGGTAGTAAGCCCTGCATCAACCTGGACCCGGATGTTATCAAAAACCGCCGTTAGCGCTGATTCAGTGCTATGATGGCTCCTAAAGCCATGCTGTGAGCCATCAAGCAACTGATGGTCCAATAAAGAAGCGCTAAGATGAGAATTCAGGTATCCTTCCATATTCTTAGCTGGGACTGGGAGTAAAGAAATGGGACGATAGTTTTTGACTTCCATGGGATCCAGTGATGGCTTTTTAAAAAGTCGTCTAACCACAGCAGTTTTCCAAAGGGTTGGATACTGCCCCTCAGTAATGGCCATATTAAGTACTGAGGTGAGGTGGGGAACAATGGCCTCCCTTCCAAGTTTTAAGATTTTTATGGGGCATTCATCCAAAAGTGACCCAGAGGTGACCCCTTCTAATAGATGATACGTTATTTCGGATGAAATACAGGGGAAGGTGAGTAGCGCCGGTTCATCTTCCATAGATGGTGAGACATTACGATCAGTTATAGAAGCAGCAGTCATAGCATTCCCAGCGTTATGGGCCTTCAGCAGGGAATATATATCTGTGATCTTAGTAAGGAAGAAATTGGCCATTCTGTCACAGAGTTCGTGAGAACATTCAGTTGAGTCAGCAACAGGAGGGGAAACAAAGGAGTTAATAATCCTAAAAAGCTCTCTAGATGATTTAATAGATTCAGTGATCTTGGAATAATACAATCTTTTTTCCTCCATAATGGCTGCTTTATAGACTCTTAAGCTTTGTTTATGTAGGTCTGTGCGCCAAATTCTTTCCTGTTCGCGGCAGGATTGTCTCAACTTTCTAAGATTATCAGAGTACCATGGAGATCCTTTTGTTACTTGCAGTTCATAAGTTACAATCTTAATATAGCACAGGGACCTATGAGCTGTCACCAAAGAGTTGCATGTAAACAACATTGCATAGGTTAGAACGCTAAGTTTTGTCCCCCCTATTTCATTATCCTAATGTTGCTTAAAATGGTTCATTGGATACAAATACATTCTTATTAGTAAAGCCAACCACTCAGGTACTTTTTAAATCCTGAGTATGTGCTTCTCCAGACCAGACACTCAAACTATTCTGCCTACTAGCATCAGTGAGATGTGATTCCTACAACTTGTATTCATCATTGTTTTACTTATTGTTTTATTTAACATTTCCTATAAAATGATTCACAAGTGTATGATTCATTGGCTCTGTATAATATGTGTCTGATGTAAAGTGCTCTGACTACTTAAGTATGTGCAGCGCTTAAAGCAAATGAAATGCATGTGAGAGAGATGAAGGGCACTGGTGGGGCGTGGTAGTGAGGGAGTTCGTGGAGAAGGAGGATTTTTGGGAGGGGGCAGCAACAAAGATTGTCGCACTGGGCGCCACCAGCACTAGAATCCTCCCTGATCCAGCAAGAAACCTTTTCCTGATGGTGAGTAAAATACTTCTCATATTGTGATGAGGGTGGAACACTGAAGTGAAATACATCAACAGAGTATCGCTGTACTAAGGATAGATGGACATTTTGTAGACACTGCCACCTCCAGCGCAATGAAAGCGCTAAATGATTACTCAGGATATCTCAGCCCTTAATTTTTGGATGAAAGGGAAGATGATGGCATGCTTAAGCTATTCTATGGGTGCAAAAGTGGAAAGTAGTGTATTGGTGAATTTGGGGATGATCTGAGCTGGGACTGGGAGGCCCTTTCCACTGCAACACTATCCTGTAAAAGATTAGATCTGTTCCAACCCATCGCGCCTTAAAAACAACCTTTATAAATCAAGAATTCAACCAGAATGATCTTCAAGATGTCTTCCTGATCCCTCCTTACTCAAAGATTATGAAAATGCAGACTATGTGTATGAGTGAAATGCTTGTCTCACTTGCCATACATGCTCCCACAGAATGGCATGCATAGTTTAAGCTTCAATCTCATTCATTTTGCTCTATGTTAACAACAAATACAACATACTACCCTGTGTACTGCAATAGTTATTTGGTTATTTAGTATAACGTTTCTAGTCAAAATGCATTGACTGCTAAATAATACAAGAAGCAGGGGCAGTTTCTCGATTAGGGCTCTGGGGATGCGCCCCACTGAAATTCCTACACATTCCTTCACAAATATTAAATAAATTGATTTATTTAGCGATAGGAACATATCCCTAAACAAATCGATGTATTTAAGTCTGGGTTGTCTGCCCCAGGCTGCCTGCCCCATCTCGCTCTGAAGCAGGAGACAGAAGCCAGGCAGTAAATCAACTTTCTGAACTGTGACGCATGATGCATGACTTACCGTTTTAAAGCCCTTCATTGCCATTGTAGTCTATGGTAGTGTCTACTATAGACCAGTGACGCTTTCAGCGTCATTGTTTTGGGCGTTGGAGTCTCCGTTCCTGCGTGAGGACAGCTGTCCGTCATTCATAGGAATAGCTCCCACCCTTTCTCATTCATCACACGTAGGAATGGATGCAAGCACATGTGATTTGGTGTCTTGCCCTCACTAATGGTAAATGTTATTATGCTAATCTTGTGTTATGTATATTATGCTGATGCCCCTGATCACACTTACCTCCCCCACACTGTGACACCCCAGGCCCTGGCTGCACGTCACTGCCTCCTTTTGAAGTTAAACTGATGTATTTGTCCCCCCTCTCAAAATTGATCTGAAAGACAAGCAGGGTTTTTGTTCCCTTGCGAAGTACAGCCAAATATCCGTCATGCCCAAAGATAACAATATGTGCTTATAGAAAAGACAGTTATCTGCTTTATGGCGATACAACTGGCCCTATCTCCATGCCCTTAACATTAATGCCAAAAGCATGGATTTATTTACGAATAACTGATGTTAGAAACGTTGAGGTGATGCATGTCAGCAATTTAGTTCCTCTCTTATTTCACATGTTTTAGTTAATCTTCCATTCCCCATTAGTGTTAGCTATTTTGTCATGTTGTGTTTCTATCCATTCATCTTTTTACTCTTGCATAGTGCATACTTTGAGCATTGCCAGGGTTTTATGAGGAGCTCTGATTGAGAGCTCTGACACTGAGGTTAAAGTCAAAAGCAAAGTGTCTGTCAGTGGATTGGCCTCTGCAGAGCACACAGAAAAATGGTCATGTATTCCAGTAGCAATTGAAATTCTGTGGAAATGTGTGTGAAGGGGTATACAGATGTCAAAATATTTACAAGGCAGAAGCAAATGGAAATACATTGCTTAAATGTGAGGGAGTGCAGTACATTTTTGGAAGCGCATATTGGGAAGAGTGAAAACGGGTGCTGAAGAGGAAAGAGAGGCAGTTGGAGATGTGCAGATGGACGAGATAAGCATAGAAAAGGGGCATATATATCTAACATAAAGCACACATAACTTAAGGCCAAAACTCCTCCCACAGGCCTCAATCCGATTTAATTTACAGACTCACAATTTCAGAATTGAAACATCTCCAGTGTTAACTATTTATAACAATTCATTGTTGTAAACCATTTATCTTACACAGCTAACAACCATTGACAAAGCCAACTGTATTGACAGGTTTTAGGTGTAAGTCAGTTGTTGTGGTATAGATCTGGATGCAACTACTTAAATCCCAGTCAGGTGGCACACTATGGGAAGTACAGAAATATATTTTACATGTTCCCTTTTAGAGAGCCCCCACTTTTTTCAACCCACATATTTCTATATGACTGATTGTAGCCAGCAGCTGTGGGTGCTTCCCAAAGCCTGGTTAGAGCATTTTCTTCCAAAGTTGATGCTGCATGCAGTGCAAGACACTGGGCAGGTACACACTTTAAAGGGCTGAAGTTGTTGCACTGTACAATTTGCACATTACCGTAACTGTTTAACATATTAATGCAGTAGGATATGAGGCAATTTTTAATGTGTATATTATTTCAAGACTATACGTTCCCACTGCTTTATAAGTTTTGCTTTATCACTAAATTTGTTTGCTTTAAAATGCACTTTTTGCCAATCTTTTTTCAATTGTTACCTTGGGGGAGGACCCACCCTGGCTCGACCCCACGTTTGTCCATTAAGCTTGCTTACGTAGCTCGCTACATAAAAGTCATACACAACTTTTACGCCCCACAACTTTCAAATGTCACCACTCACCTCTGAGCAGAATTATTATCAGTCACCATTTACTAGAGCAACTCTGTGAGATTTTAGACTTTCTTCATGCATGCTTACAGGCTTTGAAATGTATAAACAGATGGATTACAACATGTGCTTCCAAACAAAGAGGAGTACTTTAAGGTCACCAAAAACATTGTTTCTGAGGCTGCCAGTCTTCTACCAAAAACCTGTAGAATAAATCCGAGAAACAAATGGAATTTTGGTTTTATTTAAGTATATATACTATTCACAAGTAACGTCATGCCCGATAAATGGAATTCAGCGATGATGATTTCCACTAGATTTGTTGGATTCCAAAATGAACGCAACTGTGTTGACAAACTGCGTAGCACATTCTAAATACAGTGTTCGCCCCTTCCAAGAACAAGGGAGCGGGCATCTAAATTTGTCAGAGCATTTAACTCCCCACTGGTTTGATGGTACAGTAACATATTTGACAATCGGAACTCCCAGGTGGAAGGTGGTCCAACATAAGGAGGGCTCAAGTATGTACTGGAGAGAAAACAGGGACGCTCCTTGCGGTGCCCTCATGCCGGAAGGCACAGACGAGGACACACTGACCACCCTCAACTCTTTTCCCCAGAGTAGGAAATGCAGGAGGCAATGATTAAAAACAGAACTACGAGGATGCCTGGTGGGTGCCTTAATAACAAACAAAAAAAGTATTCATAAAGCCAATAGGTCTCAGCTACACAATAGCTATTGGCTTTGTCAATGCCTCTTGGCCATGTTGTACAGCGGCATGGTGGTGCAGGATGGCTAAAATTAAAGTTAATTAAAAAAGCTCTATGATGATTAAAAAAGCTCTATGATGCGGCCAGCGGCAAGCGCTGGCGCCCCATCATAGCGCTTTTTATTTTCGGGAGGAAGAACAGGACATGCAAGCAAGAACTAGGGGTTTGGGGTAAGGGCAAGCAAGAACGGAGGGGTGGGAACTAAGTGGACAGCAACATGGAGAAGTGATGTGTGGGAGGGGAAAGCAGCAAGGCCGGACTGGCCGTAGCGGGCACCGGGCAATCCCCCGGTGCGCCGCACGGGTGGGGGCGGTTTTGGGCCCCTGGGGGCCGTTTTTGTTACAGGGCCGTTTTTTCAGCATAGCTGCAAAATCGGCCCCGTAACAAAGTCGGCCGTAAACCGGCCCTGGCAAAGAGCACGGCCGCACCGGGGGGGGCGGCGGAGCACTTTGTCAGGGCCGGTTTTGGTTCCCAGTCCGGCCCTGGAAAGCAGCAACAAGTGTAAAGAAAATAGCACTTCAATCAAGGTGCGATCAGCAAACAGACACCAATTACATTTAATCAATCTGTGCTTGGTCCATGCTCCAGAGAAAGGAACGGAAGTGACGCATGGCCCCTGCTGGCTATTTAAGATGCAGCAAAGCAGAGTGACCCAGACTGCAACAAATGGTAAGCATTGAGAGTGTTGTAAGCCCTATATTGTATACAATAGCGTCTCGCTTGCGAGAGCGCACATTCATGCACTGTTGCAGGGTCGACCCTAAAAGTTATGCATGGCCTCTACTGGTCATTTGAAATGCATCAACGTAGAGCGACAGACTAACAAATGGTAAGCAATGCCCTATATTGTATACAATCGAGTCTCACTAGCGAGAGCGTATATTCATGCGCTGTCGTAGGCTCCACCCTTCCGCCTATGGTGGGTAGCACATGCCATTTGGTGGAGGGGTGGCGGCCCGCCCGTGTACTATAACTGCGGCTACAGCGGTGAGGCCTTGACATCACTGCAGTCAGACTGCATGCTTACAGTGTACAGCCCAGAGACATGGGCGGCCGCCAGAGATCACGGGTGAAAACGGCGTTACTTTGAAAAACAGACCTCCCTCTCAAAGATAAGCACACCAGCAATGTCTGTAAAAAACATTTAGCGCTGCTCCACACTGAATACAAGCCTTTAAATATAAATCAGAAAGGAGAAATAATGTTATCTTTCTTTAAAAAAATAAAAATAAAAAAAATAAAGGGACTCTCGCTAAAGTGATGTTGGCACGGAGTAGAGTCCACCTCAAATTCCTGCTTGCCACGCCGCTGGAAGTGATTGAAAGGTATGCGACAGGGCAGCGCTGAAAGGAGCACAATCACTCGACTCTGAAGACATTTGGAGCGCAGACAAAGGAAAGACATCAGAGCCTCAGCCCGGAATGGCTGCTTCACAGGCTACACGCAGCCCACGGCCACATTGGTGCGGATGAACCCACGAGAAAGGGTGCAGAAGAAAGGGAAAACGATAAGCTGAAGAATGCAAGGGGCCCAGGGCCGGAACGCACCATGCCACCCATTGTACACATAATGGGACTGCTTCACAAAGCCAACTCCAGCCGTAAACATATGTTTATGGACATAAATGAATTCTTTACGCCTGGCAACATTCCACAAAAGAATAACTGCCAGGGCATATGGTTTTACTGCGGTTTAATTCACTGCCAAGGGTGAGTTGAATTGCGCAGTGGTGAACTCCACCATAGAGTGGGGCATGGGCGACCAAGGATTGATTTGCCTTACAAGTTTATCAACTCCCACAAACCGGTGCATTTGAGGCCATTGACGGACTCCTATACAACTCCTTCCCACCTTGGAAATGGTTGGAGTTTTACTCCAGCTCCAGGCTGGCGTAAATTACTTTTTAAGATGGGTGGGGGAGCTGAGGACGAGAAAAATGTTTTTCTCGTGGAGAAAAAAAAGCAATACGAAGAAATGTGCATTTGAACATCGAGCTGCCTTTCCACAGCGCGCGATCGTACATTCTGTAAAATGACGCATTGGGGAAACAACAGGCTTTAAAAAAATCACCTCACGACTCACTCAGTAGTACCTGTGGAAATCTGCGAGTGACTCTTGAGGTTTGGAAACAGGGGATAAACCGGAAATCTACACCATTAAGAATAGCACGTTCAAGTGCAGATTTACGACTTCCGGTTGTTTAAAACACTGGAGGTCCAGCTCGAAGCATTTTGTGGCATTCACCTTATATCTTAGATAATTATGGTTAGATGTTGTTTTCTGGATGGCAGAAAATGAAAGCTTACTAAAGGACCCAGGCAAATGCAGAGAGCAGCTTTTCTCCTTTCCCCCACTTTCTCTTACTGTTATAGATTAGTTACAAACAAGATCAGAGAACTGCAATACTACTATCGTTGTAGGTGGATTCACTATCCACTGCTGGTCTAGTTACTACTAATCGCCAGCAATCAAAGCTGCAGGGATCCAGACAAGAATGTCACTGTCTGTGAGTTGCTGTATCAACACAATGAACACATCAAGCGCTTGTGGCATTCACCTAGCAAAGGTGTGATCCTTTCTTGTTCCATTCCCGGTCCCCAGTTTGTCATTCTCTTATTCTCTGTGCCTACAATCCCTCCCTGTCTTACTATAACTTCTGATTTGTAACTGGTAAAATGTCGTTTGCACCAGAGACCCCTGCACTTGAGAATGTTCTTTGTAAACTCTACCACCTCCCTTCCAAAAACATGTCTCCCTTTCTGATGCTCACCCTGTGTCAAATTGGAACCCACTTGGTGCCAATTCCGTTACATCCTATCCCTGCTGGTGCAACTTCACCTCACTATCTTGTTCTCTATCTATGCACCATCCCATGCAGACTGGTAGGGTAGGAGTTGTTCCCTCTTCTTTTTCTCATTGTGCCCAGCGAGTCTCCAGAGATAGAAACTACTCCAGTGATACAAACACAATAACATACCTATACCTGCATGAATTAAAACTATCCTGTGACGTACAACTAGGGGGCAAGATGGCATCCTGAATGCCTTCTCGGGCTTCTACTCTGGTCTGTACACTGCCTCAGGAGGTGTGCCCGGAAGGGATGGACTCATTCTTAGAATCTATAGCGCTGGTCTAGTTTAATAACACCCATAGGGAATATATGGATCTCCCGATAACGGCGGAAGATGTGGCCCAAGTAATCAAGAGTTTGCCCCTAGATAAAGCCCCTGGCCTGGATGGCCTGACTACTGCCTTCTATAAGGCGTACGCTGAGGAACTAGCTCCCCGTCTATTGGCAGTGTATGAGGAGGCTTTGGAGGTGGGGATACTTTCTGCAACGATTCGCGAAGCATTGATTATTACACTGCTTAAACCAGACAAACCAATGGAGGAGATGGACTCATACAGGCCTCTCTCTTTAATAAATGTGGCTGTGAAAATACTTGCCAAACTGCTCGCCAATAGAATACAACCAATGCTACCCCTGATAGCCCTACCGGACCAGTCAGGGTTTATTCCGGGGCGTTCCACTTCCCACAATCTCCCTACGATGTTTTCTATCCTGCACTACTTACATCTGGACGTGCATGCTGCGGTGGTATTCTTGGATGCTACCAAAGCATTTGACACTCTTGAATGGCCATATTTATTTGCAATACTGAGTCGAATAGGCTTTAGCCAGCTATTAATTAAAAAGATCCGCCTGTTATATTGGCCATATTTATTTGCAATACTGAGTCGAGTAGGCTTTAGCCAGCTATTAATTAAAAAGATCCGCCTGTTATATACGATGCCAAGTGCCAGGGTCAAGGTAAACGGTATGGTTTCGGACCCGTTCCCTATCTCGCGAGGTACGCGTCAGGGATGCTCGCTATCCCCGCTATTGTTCGCCATTGCGATGGAGCCGCTAGCAGCTCGCATTAGGCAGCACCACACGGCGCGAGGAATAGGGTTCAGCTTCCGAAGTCTGCTGATATCACTATACGCAGATGACGTGACACTTTATCTCACAAAACCAGAAGAAAACCTGGACATAGTCCTACGCGAATTCATCTGATATGAAGGTCTGGCTGGGATATCGGTGAATTGGTCCAAATCGGTGGTCTTTCCGTTGACGGAGAGTACCCCGAGGATACTGTCAGAATACCCCCTAAGGTGGGAAACTGAAGCTGTTAAATATCTAGGAATCTGGTTGAGTCGTGTCCCCCAGGAAATTTGGAATCTGAACTACGGGGGGGCTGTTGTGTGGCTGGAGGAGAAGGTAAAGATATGGGTGAGATTATCTATGTCTTTAGTGGGCAGAATTGCACTAGTTAAAATGGTTATTCTGCCTACATTTTTATATTTATTTGCGAATATCCCGGTTCCTTTGACATCACAATTTTTTGCAACGCTACGGTCGCATATGCTCACGCTGGTATGGGCCGGCGGTCAGGCACGGGCATCCTGGGATATGCTGACCTTGCCTTTAAAACAAGGGGGGTTGGGTGAGTGCCCTGTGTGCACAAGCCCAATTTCTGCACTTCTGGGTGCATCCGACGCCCTTCCAACCGCATGTGGCTGTTGAACAGGACATTGTGGCGCCAGTTCCGCTAAAAGTGGCCATTTGTGTGAAGGCGCGCCGCCCTCGAGGAGATGTAGACTCTGCTGAGATGCTACGCTGGGTCTGGGAGGAACTGCGACGAAGGGCAGGGGTGCCGCTTTTGTATGCCCCGTCTCTGTCCCGGACGCGTAACCCGCTGTTGCCCTGCATCGGGGACGGAATTAGCCCACCCTTGATGCGGAAGATGCACCTCCATACATTCGCAGACCTATTTCCGGAAAATACCTTCGTGCAGCCGCCGGTGGCGGCGGAGGGGCAGGCGGTGCATTTTTCTGAATTATTTTTATACCACAGGCTGCGGGAAACCTGCCGTGCGCTGAGTGAGAACTTCGCGGCGGCCCCCCCGATCCTCCCGGCACTGGAAAGCTTGGTGAGTTCCCCATCTCTCCGGAAATTGGTCACTAGACTTTACAAATCGATGCAACCTCAATCCCTTCAACACTGGAATGAGGAGCTCGGCTCTCAACTATCAGAAGAACAGTGGACCTTTTGCTGTGGACAGCTAGCGGAGCTCTCTCCAAATTATAAACTGCGGCTCATACATTTTAAGTATTTACATAGACTGTACAGGACACCGATTACTCTACACAGGATGGGAATCACGGAGGATGCCGGGTGTTGGAGATGCGGGGGTGAACCTGCCTCTTTCTTGCACGTGGCGTGGTCTTGCCCCAGCCTTGCGGAGTTTTGGTCCCAGGTGTTTACTCTGGTTAATCAGATAGTAGGGCGAACTGATGCCCCATCCCCTGAGGTGGGGATACTGGGCTATGTGAAGAACACTCCACCTAAATCACGAAAACTACATGCTTTACTGCTTCTCTTTGCTAAAAGGCAGGTGTCACTATATTGGGGTAGGAACCGGGTGCCCTCGGTGAAGGGATGGTTGGCGGACGTGACTTATGGCCATGCGCAACTGAACACATTTTGGGAATTGATGCCTCCGGCCTCTCGCCCGCGGGACATCTGGGAACCATTTGTGCAATGGGCTCAAGAGAGAAGAGGGATGGAAGGTGAGGGGGATGTATTGGATGAGTGAGGCTGGGAAGGTAAAGATATGTGCTCTGTCGACATGGGGGAAGGAGCGGTTAGTATGTTTGATTAATGTTAGCCGGGGAAGAGCATGGGCGGATACTTTTTGTGTCGTCACTCCAGGTGTATCTGAAGGACCCAGTCATGATTACACATGTTAATGAGTAGGCACGTCAGTCGGACTGGCCCGAACATAAACAGAGGGGTATATTATGTGTGTGTCTATCATGGTGACAGGAAACCCCACAGATAAGGATGTATGCACATGAATGATTTGGCACGCACCACAATTGTAAAGCAGCTGTAACACTAACTGGCTTGTTTTGTTGGTTACGGTATGTAATTTTGTTTCAATTTCAATAAAAATTCTAATTAAAAAAAAAAAACTATCCTGTGACGTTTGATTTGTTTTATTGTTTTCTGAAGAGATTTTAATAAGTGGTCTCCTGGTCTGTTGTCAGTACTTGGCCACCTTTTTACATATAATCACAATTAGATCCTCGCCCCCATCTACAGTGGCCTTTGAAGCCCATCCTCATCCAATCAACGTAAAATAAGACCTAAAGATGGGAGCATTTATCAGTAATCTTTTGAAAGTTTCTTGGTGGAGAACTCCTAAACTTATCTTTTCAACTGGTCCTTGAATTCTGTGTACTTTTGATTCGTGCTCTGTGTATGATGGGACTTGATTTACAAGTTCACTATTCATCAGTAACCTTAAATGTTAGTACATAAGCTGAAAGTCCACCTTTACAAGTAGTGTTTCAACCCTTCCTACTGTTGATTTATGTGGTGGACCAACAGTGTCATTTACCACTAACATTTACAAGGGGTTCATGGTGTCACAGTTCTTGAATATTTTTCTTTCACCTTGATTAGGTTTCCCAAAATATTGCTCACAAACAACTGTTAATGTTCACATCTAATATCAGGAACAGCAATTTAACTTTGCTGGGCATTATGGGGCCTTACGAATGTTCATTGGGCACTTGTGTAAGGTATCTTCCTATGCTCTGCACCTATGTATGCATCCCATTTTGCCAACAAGGTGGTGGCGGTGTGTTGCTATGGTTGTAGGAGCTTCAGATTTTGAAAGAGAACAAGCTTGAAGGAGCTGAACAGAGAAAAGCAATGGAAGGGAGCGCGACAGCAACCCAGAAGCATACTACCTTATCAGACTTCCCTGTAAATTAAGCCTCAGGCCTTGCAGCCATTTACAAATCCATCTCAGATCGGTAAAGGCAGCATGGGCTGGAGTCAGCCACGCTCCCTTCCACTGGAACAACCTATCCCTGCAAATCCAACTATGCTTGCAGTTTGGAAAGTTAAAAAAACCTGTTCAAACATGGTTATTCTAGTTGGTTAGCTCAGTTAGAGTCTCTTGTCCGTATCAGTCCAGCACCAAGATATTCTTTCAGGATTGATTTGTTTGCGCCATATTAAATGTGGCTGACGTAACATAACATAACAAGAGATAGTTTTCAACTGCCCGCTCTAGTGAGACAGAGAAGGAGGCATCAACAGTACGCACCCTTGGCACAGCACTGCCTGAAGGATCTACTGGCCGCGCCCGTGACCTCTCACAGGCTGATCACCTGAAGGAGGATCTCACTACTTGCCAAGCAGTACCACAGGTGAGGCTGATCACGGCACCACAACGTTGGCCTTCTAATGAACATCAACCACTTGCAGCTTGAAACATAGCAGCAAAACCCACAGTACCTGCCTTCGGTTAAAGGGAAGGGGCCAAGCTCTTTCCACCTCCGCAGGACATTTTAAGAGCTAAATGACTTATTCTAGAACTGGGTATGCTGCAGTCTAAGACAGCCGCTGGATTACCTTGGTAGCTGCCATCCAGTTTCATCAGTGTGCTTGCGTGTTCCCATGTCTGCCTTTAAAACGGGAGACTGCTTGGGCACCTGTGGGCAGGGCTGCTTAGGCCTAACATCGGTGGGCAAAGGAGCTAAGGAATTAGGTGGCAGGAGGCAGGCATGACTCCTAAAATGCACTTTTCTGGCTGTGATCCTCAAAAACCATATTTCAATGTGAAAGGATTCTTTATTGACTCTGGCAAGATGAGACAGCACTCTACTAGCAGGGGTTGACAGCTGGTCTGTACAGCGAAAAATGAACAATTCAATTCAATATCACCAAAGTTTAAATATAAATTGTAGATAAGTCCGGATTGTCTATGGCAGAAAATGTGAGAACTTTACATTTCCACTAGGGCTTCGATTTGGACAACAACGTTTAAGGAAACTAAACACTAAAACTATAGAGAAAAAAAATATAGTTTGTAGCATCACTCCCAAATAAATAAGGAGAGGAGGCAGTGGTGAAATGTTTTGGAGCAGTCTGGTCGACATGGCAGGTTGAGGGAAAGAGGAGCTACACAGGGGAAACCAGGGTTGCTTAAATACAGTGGGACTGAAACAAATAAAAAATGGAATTTAGAAAGCTAAATAAACAGCAGTTAATGGTAAAATAGGGTGAAGGGCTAAGAAGAACAAGCATTTACAACGCAATGGCCTCGGCATTGTTAAAGTTTCAGCTATTGCCATTGCTCATTACATTATTTTTGTTTATGTTTTTGTTTTTAAAAACATTTAAAGAAACTGCATTGTTATTTACAATGTCAATAGCTTAATCACTCTCCAATGCGAGACCGATTACATTTGCACCCACACATAGAGCCACACACACAAAGCCACCCACACACACAGAGCCACCCACAGAGCCACTTACATAGAGCAACCCACACACAAATAGAGCCACCCACAGAGCCACCTACACACACACACGCAGTAGCCCACTGACCTATTTACATTATGTGCACTGTGTGATCTGTATGGTACATGTTCTTTCCTGCAGGCACATTAACCCTATGTGCTACCTTTCCAGGAGTCAAAACTTCCACTAGACAAAATTCTGATCTCTCTCTAGGAAGAACATTAAACACCAGAGACATCATGACATTTTTATTGTTGCCGAAAATTGCTGGAGGCCAGGAAGGAGGCAGCAAGCGCTTTTAAAACATTAATTTACTTGCAAACATAATGTCTCCACCCAAAGTCAGCGCCCGGTCACACCGGTTGCACTTCCCTAGAGCTGGCCCTGCTCAAGGGTCCTGTGACCTCAGTGACAGAGTCACTGTTGTTCTGGACTGTGCTGCTTCATAGGCCAGCTAGCAAGACTGGAGGTGAACTTCAGTATGGATTGTGGTGGACAAACCTTGAAGGTTAACCCAGACGTGGCAGTGCTAGGGTCCACCTGCTGGTGCTAAGACACCAGGGCTTCTAAGGTCTTGCGCAGCCTTCTAAGGTCTAGCATGGGATTGTGCTCTCTCAGGAGAGTCGTCTGGTGGACTGGTTATTAAGGCTGAACCTGCTTGTCCAGTTCCAAATTCAGCAGCTCTGGCCATAGTGCCACATCGTCTCCCCCACTGAACACCATACTGCCCCACTGAGAAAAACTCACACTGCCTTCAACTACAACCCAATTGCTGCCGGCTATAAACACCTGGATGAGGCTCAATTTAAATGACGCAATAGACAAGAGCAATATGCGGCCTACAGAAAAAAGTACCATCATCCTGGAAAAAGCAAACACTCATAGGGGAATGCAAAATTTAACAAACCGTGTGAAATGCAAGCAGGAACAACATTGTTACCTTAACGCTTTTACACTCACTATTCAGTAATCAGTGAGTGCTCTCTGCAGCTGCATACATGCTGGAGAAGCACAAAGAATAAATAACACAACGAACAACCCCAAGTGTTACTCCTCTGAGGGGATACGAGACCCTGTCTTCTGAAAACTGGCATCTTGCACAGTGCAGCGACCCCAGGCCCCTTGTGCCTGATTTTAAATTTTCATCTGCGTGAATATTCTGCCTTGCCGCGTGTCACCACGCAAACACACGTGGGCACAGTAAAATCGGTGTCCTGCAAAGTGCATTCCTCCCGCCCCTTCATTATTTTGTAAACATGTTTGTTTATTTACCAGTGAACCTGTCTCTTTCACCAGCAGTCGAAGCCTGGTTGCATCGATCTGTGCGCACAATATAAAGTAATACCGGACTCTCAGATTGGCTATGGAAAATAGCAGACGTTCTTATTATTCAAGTAGAATGGTAATTTATTAATAAACAATGCAATACCTTCGGAATATTTCCAACAAAAATGATAAATCGATAGAATCAGGATAAATACAGTTCCCTTTTTGAACAGGTCAGTGTGTTAGGTAACACAACGTCAGCTTGGAAACACTGTCTGGCGTTTGGTCCGTAACATCCAATTACACATTAAAAATAAATTACTATTTTGCAATTTACATTTTGTAACAAGTCCTTCGCAAACGTGTCCCTTTTTTACTTTTGAAATAACACTTAGAATACAGTATTTCTCAAAAGCATGAAGAAACCAAGACATGCCTGATGTCCCTGTACATAGTGTTTAGCGAATGTTTTGGGCTCTCTGGGACAAGGATTAAGTCTGCAGAGCCTATTTGTGTCAGAACTTGCTGCAGTCATAGACAAAGGACCCCGAGGTACGGTACAGAGACTGGCTGGAGGGAAAAGACATCCGACAGCTGCTGTTGCCGTTTACCGGGGAGTTGTTGAGGCCAAGCCGCTGCGACTCGCACTTTCAGATTCTAACGGTACACATAATGACGTAGATCTGGGTCGGGCAAGTAATACATGCAGGGGCCGCCAAGGCGCAATAACTACAGGCGTGTATTCTGATATGCATAACACATATGACGGCAGATATTGACGGTCCACTGAATGCTGGTAAATACCCCAGTGGGGCCACCTGCATTAACAACGATTCTTGCATTCAGTGCCATGGTGGCAATACATACTTATCTGCCGCGCGTCCTCGATCGCCAGGAAACGCAGAGATCAGCCTTGGAGCAAGGAAGAGGCGACCCCACGTCCCGCTCAGTTCCGACCGTGCACAAAATAGCCGAACCTTCCCACAGTAAAAAAAAAAAACAAAAAAAACACGCCCACCACGCGTAAAAGGGGCAGGGAGTAAAAAATGAGAAAGAAGCGAAAAAACACGCCCCCGGATCCGAAAAAGACGGGGCTTGTTTGGAGAGACAAAGCTCTTCTCCAATGGCTGACCAGCATTTAAGAGGCCAGCCAATGGAGAAGAGGGGAGAAGAGGGGCGGGTTCAAGCCCCTCTTCTGAAAAACGTTAAATCTCGGGGCAAGACTGTGCAAGCGCAGCCTTCGCAGCCGAAACCTAAAAAAGGATAGGTAGTTAAAAAAGAAGCACACAAATAGAGAGGATGGCTAAAAAAAGACGTGACAAAGTAGGAAGGAATTAAAATAATTGGAGCAAAGATGTATGAGAGGAAGACATCTGACAAGGTCATCTGATCAACCTCATGCTTGCAGACCCTTCAGAGGAGCACAAGGGAGGCTGAGACCATGATCAGAAGAGGACAGAAGGTGGGTTGTTGAGGATTACATTTACTCATTCAGTTGTTTTTTCACCAAAGATCACATGCTAGGTAGGCTGGAGACTAATAGTAGGGCATGTTGCAGAAATAAAATAAAAGGAAATGGTTTTACAAGTTCAGGGAAATCCATCCTGGGGCCACATTACACAGTAGGCGCATTTTCAGTGTTTGCGCCGGGAGCACATTTAAAAAGGTGCGCCCAGCGTAAACAATGAAAATGCTCCCTGTTATGATGAATGTGCTGCCTCCAGGGCAGCCGCAAACTCGTGCTGCCCAGAGGGCAGCTCATTCAGGTGAAAAAAACTGAACGGTTGCTTTACAGCCGCTCCGTGTTTTCACATGGATGCGCTGCCCTATGGCAGCGCAAGTTCATGGCTGGCCTGGGGAAGCGCATTTATCGTACTATGGCGCATTTTCACTGTTTGCGCCCGCTCCTGGTGCAAACAATGAAAAAGCATAATACGGCCCCTGGTATCATGGTGAATGTAAAATAATTACCTCTGCTTCAGAGAGCCCAAAAGTCAAAGTCCAACTTGTTTTGACAATTTCCGGTTGTTCTGTAGCATGGGTGTGTTTGTGTGTAATGAAGGCATACTGAGAGGATTGTCTACAGTGCCAATAGAAACTTGTGGTGCTTTATTAATCTTTTTCATATCTGGCCACCTTTTATTTGCAATTCATATTAGTGTGTGTTGGCTAATAACACCAGTCACCTTTCCATGAGTCCTTTCTTAAACTGCTGTATAAATGCTTTCTGAGTTTGTTGCGATGGTGTTTAACATCTTCCCTTGCTGTCAGAACATCCATCTCCTCCACCAAAAAAAATAGGATTTTAACATTTCCTATACAATGCTACAAGGACCCGGCTGAATGTTGTGAACGAACTATGTAGTTCAATCATCTCCATTAAGTCGACCTAGGCAAAAAAAGTTGCCCAACTGTGAAAAGGTGAAATTCAACCTGTTTTTTACCCTATTTGATTGAGGGGTGGATTTGGTTGAAAAAAAAAAAGCACAAATCCACTCCGGGGGGGAAAAAAGATAATGTCTACGGTTTGGTGTGCTTCCTTTCTTCCTGGCCAACAAAAAGTAGTTGAGTGAGAACCACACTCCACATGAACTGCCATGAGATGGGTGGTTCGAACTTTCGATGGGGCTGGCGACTGCCTTCTGCCTTTTTTATGCCCTTGGCAAGAAGTGGATTGGCAATTTGGCATCCTTGTGTAGTCTAATGCAGCGATTCGCTTATTGCCAGGCCATGTACCGACTTGCCCTTTGGTACCACTGTCCCTGACCTTGCCCCCTGGTCTTCGGTCTTTAAGGCAAGAATAGAATGTGAAGAGGGCATGGGTAAATGGCCAAGACTGTGATGTCACCAGCGGGTTAAAGAGATGTGATGTCACTTCCACTGCCCCCGCTCTTGGTGAATCGACGCCATGTACGTCTCTGCGTGCCTGCCCGTTCGTTGTTGCTCTCGCCTTAAACCCCGCTCTGCTTTTACACAACGATCGACAAACAAACAGAGCAATTTTACGGCTTGAATTGTGCGCTCCGCTCTTGCAATCGTCTACTGCATCACGGATTGTGTTCAATAACAGCCGTACGGTAAAAGAGCTGCCTCGGACACCTTGCTTTACCTACGTGTGTTTTTTGGAAATGTCCCACTCAGTCAGGAGTTTTAACCTTAATACGAATGCCTGAACGTAAAGTTGGAACCAGGGCCGCAAATATTTCCCTCACCTTTCAACGCGGTTTTCTACATTGCCTATTTTACATACGTAAACAAACGCTGACAATGGAAACGGTGCCTGCAGGTGTGATGAGCACAATCTCAGATGGCAGTATCTTCACATGAACGTTCATAATTGGGCATTGTCATAAATTATA
Organism: Triturus cristatus; assembly: GCF_964204655.1. Classification (NCBI taxonomy): domain Eukaryota; kingdom Metazoa; phylum Chordata; class Amphibia; order Caudata; family Salamandridae; genus Triturus; species Triturus cristatus. Next base: position 378,684,568 of record NC_140589.1, read on the forward strand.
CACTTTTACCGCGCTTAAAACACCCACACCCGCTCAGCATTCAAGACTGCGCCTGAAATGTGTTCCTCTACAAAGAGCCTTGTCTCCCACGGCAGACATGATTCCGGGGAGCTTCTGACAGGCCTGCCATGCAGAGGAAGCATGGCTCTGAATACAAAACGCGCAGATGAAAGGCGTGAGGGGGAGCGCGCGGAGCAGCACAGGCTGCAGCGCTGGTTTATGTAAGGATACATCGGCGCAGCCCGTGGTGGGCTCTTAATCCACTCCCGCCACAGCTCTGGCCTCAGATCACGCTGCCACGGACAACATGCCCGCTTCCATTTTGCGCAGTTGCTCGGACGTCTAGAACCTTTACTTGAGAAAAGGGGCAAATGGCTACGTTAGCCACACACATCTACAGCTCTGAAGTTTGCAGTGCAAAAAGCCTGCATTGCGGCTTTCACAGGCAGCAGCTCTTGCATTAAGAACCCACTTTTAGGAGTCTGAAGGAAAGAGCATAGGAAGACGACTATCGGGCATTACATGTAGAATGTTACCCGTCAACCAAGCAACAACCCATTATATCGAAAGAATATTTAAAAAAAACATTTTTTTGTTTGGCGTATTGACGGAATGCTGCAAGGACCAGATGCGAACTATGCAACCATTCCTAGGCTGGGGTTAGTGTGGCAACTGGGGTCCCCCCACTGACAAAAAATAGATCCACGTCCTACACGGGGTGGGGAGTATCATCATTAGGCAGATGTTGCTGACAGCTCCCCCTTCCTCCATCTAAATCACCGTCCATGCATAATTTTCTGGAGTGAAGGACCCCGTCCCAAACATGGCAGCGTTCTTACTTCCGTTCGCCGCATTCGGGAGCCAGGTCCGGTTCCAGGTGAGGACAGTGGAAGAGAGCAGCTGTGTTGATATCACTTCCTATCCACCCAGACTGTGGTACCAGGCAATTATAAAATGCGTGCTTTTTTTCTTCACATTCTTGACCAGACCGGAGCGCAGGCCAGCATGCCCTGCTTTCTTACTAGAATGAATGAATGAGGAGTTTCTTGTATCGCGCGTACTTAGCCCAGTGGGCGTCAAGGCGCCTAGATTAAATACAGCAACTTAAGACCCTACTTAGTCCTATTTAATCATGAGTAGGCCTTCTTAAAGAAATACGTTTTTAGAGCCTTTTTGAAAGAGTCGATGGAAGGGAGAGTTTTTATCTCCATGGGGAGGGAGTTCCACAATTGCGGAGCGACGACGGAAAAGGCTCTGGCTCCCCATCTGACAAATTTGATGCGGGGGACAGCTAGTTGACAGAGTCCCGCAGAGCGCAGGTTTCTTGAGGGGACATAGCGCGAGAGAAGAGAGCCAATGGCACTGGCAGGACCATCCATCAATGCTCTGTGGGTGAGACAGAGGATTTTGAAGGCGATTCTGTGCTGTACCGGAAGCCAATGAAGCTCTTTCCTGGCTAAGGTGGCAGAGGAGGCTTTGGGGAGATTCAAAACAAAGCGTGCTGCAGAGTTCTGAAGAGTCTGCAAACGGTGGATCAGCCCTTTGTTGACTTCCATATAAAGGGAGTTGCAGTAATCCAGTCTCGAACCCACCAGGGCGACTGCAACCTGTTTACGCGCCTGGGGGGAAAGGTACCCACGGATTTTGTTGAGTACCCGGATCACACCACAGCAGGTAGCAACGGTCCTGTTGACTTGCAGGGACATAGAGAGTGAGGTGTCAAATATCACTCCCAGATTTCTGGCAGATAGGGAGGGGGTGGGGCAGATGCCAAGAGAAGAGGGCCACCACTCGCTCGACCACAGATTCTGGTTCTTCCCAAATATCAACACCTCGGTTTTTTCACCATTCAGCTTCAGGGAATTTATAGTCATCCAGTCTGCCACATACTGCATGCAAACCCTGAAGCTGGCGGCAGATGTACTAACCGAGGTGTGAGCAAGAGAGACCATAATCTGCGTGTCGTCTGCATAGGATACCACCTCCATCCCCTGAGATTTAATAAGTCTTGCAAGGGGGGCCACATAGATGTTAAAAAGGGTCGGACTTAAGGCCGACCCTTGTGGCACCCCACATTGCAGAGACTTGGCAGGGGAGAGGTGGTTCCCAAGCATCACTCTCTGTTCCCTTTCGGTCAGGAAGGAATTTAGGAGACTCAAGGCCGATCCAGTGACACCCGTCTCCCTTAGCCGAGATGACAAGATGGCGGGGGAGAGGGTGTCGAAAGCGGCCGTGAGGTCCAACAGAACTAGGACCGTGGTTTGGCCAGAGTCCACCTTGCGTCGGATGTTATCGACCACATAGGTAAGGGCGGACTCTGTGCTGTGGTGTTTTCTGAAACCGTGCTGAGTGTTATCCAGGTATTCAGAAGATTCGAGAAAGGCAGATAGATGGAAATTCAAATGCGACTCAAGCAACTTCGCGGGTGCAGGAAGAAGCGAAATGGGCCGAAAATTTTTCAGCATGGCCGGGTCCAAAGTCGGCTTCTTAAGTAGCGGTTTGACTATTGCCTTCTTCCAAATAGAAGGGAAAGAGCCTTGAGCGATGGCCTTATTTAAGACGTTAAGCAGAAGAGGAGAGAGGTGGATTCTACACTCTTTCAGTTTCTTAAGGGGTATCGGATCAAGGGGGGAGGCCGATTTAATTTTGTCAAGAAGTGAATTCAGAGATTCAAGGGATAGGGAGGGAAAGGTTGTGAGTAGGCGAGGAGGGTCCTTGCCTAGTGCATCAAGATTGGATATGAGAGGGGGAGTGTTATGGTCAAGAGCAAGACGGTGGGATTCGAGAGAGACGTGAATGTCATGTATTTTGTTGTGAAAGAAGTCTGAAATATCGTTACAGAGTTGTTGGGAGCTGACTACTAGATCGGGAAGTTGCAGGGAACATAAAGAGTCAGCGATTTTGAAGAGATCTCTTGAAGAAGAGAGAGAGCTGGTCAGATTTGAAAAATATTCCTGTTTCTTGATTATCACTTGGTATTTGTAGGCACGTAGTGCGGATTTATGAGCCTCTCTATCTTTTAAGTCCCAGGATTTCCTCCACTTCCTTTCACTACTCCTGCAGCCCTGTCTCATAAGTCTGAGCTGGTCAGAGAACCAGGGTGCAGTAGGTTTGAGGCGTGCTACATAGCACAGGGATGAGGGGGCGAGATTTTCAACTGCTTTGGAGATGGAGTCAGTCAGAGACTGGGCTGCCTCTGAAGCATCCGTGACATCTAGAAGTTCGGAAGTGGAGATCAGAGGGGCAATAGTGTCATCTGAGATATTCCTTAAGTTTCTCCTGAGAATAAAGGGAGTGGTATTGTGATTGGAGGAACAGGTGCCGGGGATGTCAAGATCAAATGGTACAGCAAAATGATCGGACCAGGCCACCTGTAGAGGAGCGCCAGTGGAAAGCCTGTCGTCGTTGGAGAATAAACCATCAAGAATATGTCCTGCCTTATGTGTAGGACTATTTACGTGCTGGATGAAGTCACACGCTTTGAGGGTTTCAACGAGAGAGATAGTGTCTTTAGAGTTGGTCTCATCTAAGTGAAAATTAAAATCACCCAAGATGGTAAAGGCTGTTTTTCCGATATACGGTTCAAGAATGGTCATAAGTTCAGAAGGAAAGCTGGCCCTGGTGCCAGGAGGTCTGTAAATAAGGATCCCAGAGAAAGAAATTGAGGGAGATGGGGTGATGCAAAAATAGAGTGCTTCCACACGAGATAGGGGTAGAGGTATAGGTTTGATCACACAGAGAGAGGGAGTTTTAACAAGAATGGCGATGCCACCCCCTCTGCATAGTTGTCTGTCCTGCCTGTGAAGGGCATAGCCGTCAGGTATAGCCATAAGTAAATCATGTCCGGAGGAGTCAGAGGCCCAGGTCTCCGTAATGAATACCCAGTCTGGTTGTCGACTGTCGACGAAGTCGTGAAATGCAACATTATGCTTGATCAGAGAGCGAGCATTTATTAGAAAGCCAGATTTCCGCAGTTGGACAGGCTGTATGCACGGGAGGGGTGCAGAGGGGGCGACATCCTTCGAGAATTTGAGGGAGGCCGAGCAAGCCCAGCACCTGTGGGAATGCAAGATCCCCTCAGGGGAGAAACGGTGGGAGCAAGGCAGGGACACGGGACGGAGGGCCAGGAGGTCGGAATGGGAATAACGTCCGGAAGAGCCACAACTCGCAAGAGTGAGAGATGGGTCCAGCCCGACCTGCAGCCCGTCCTCAGCGCGGACGGGCGCAGACGGGCTGGACTCTGGCGTGACTCCGGCGGGCATCCGGCGCGTCCGCAAACGCGTCCGCTACGCGGAGAGACCTGTCCGTATTTTAAGGGCAGCTAGAGCGCGTGAGTGCGTCCCCCACACCCAAGATGGCCGCTGTGATCCCTCGCCTCCCCGGGACCGGCTCTCAGCGTCAATACTCAGCTGAGAGCGGCCCAGGTGGTAGAGGGAGATCAGGAAAGGTAGGCAAGTTGCCAGCGAGCAGAAACGCTTAAAAATACAGCGTGGTTAAAATACAAAACAAATACTCGAGGAGCGAGTCTAAAAGAGCGCTAATCACACAGCAAGTAATCTGTTGGAAAAGCAATTCAGGGATAGCGTTGAGAGACCTCCGGCTTCCGCCTCAGAGGGTGAGAAGTGAAGTTGTCAGGAGACGCTGACCTAAGCCCTCTTTTAAGGGCAGCTAGAGCGCGTGAGTGCGTCCCCCACACCCAAGATGGCCGCTGTGATCCCTCGCCTCCCCGGGACCGGCTCTCAGCGTCAATACTCAGCTGAGAGCGGCCCAGGTGGTAGAGGGAGATCAGGAAAGGTAGGCAAGTTGCCAGCGAGCAGAAACGCTTAAAAATACAGCGTGGTTAAAATACAAAACAAATACTCGAGGAGCGAGTCTAAAAGAGCGCTAATCACACAGCAAGTAATCTGTTGGAAAAGCAATTCAGGGATAGCGTTGAGAGACCTCCGGCTTCCGCCTCAGAGGGTGAGAAGTGAAGTTGTCAGGAGACGCTGACCTAAGCCCTCTTTTAAGGGCAGCTAGAGCGCGTGAGTGCGTCCCCCACACCCAAGATGGCCGCTGTGATCCCTCGCCTCCCCGGGACCGGCTCTCAGCGTCAATACTCAGCTGAGAGCGGCCCAGGTGGTAGAGGGAGATCAGGAAAGGTAGGCAAGTTGCCAGCGAGCAGAAACGCTTAAAAATACAGCGTGGTTAAAATACAAAACAAATACTCGAGGAGCGAGTCTAAAAGAGCGCTAATCACACAGCAAGTAATCTGTTGGAAAAGCAATTCAGGGATAGCGTTGAGAGACCTCCGGCTTCCGCCTCAGAGGGTGAGAAGTGAAGTTCTAGCCCTGCACCGCCACCTCCTTTTACGGAGCCAGTGCTCATGAGGTAATTTTTTTCCCACGTACATCTGGCTATCTGTTTTCAAGCATGCATGCTCAATGAACAGGTAGTGGAGGTCCACAGATGACGTTCAGTGTTAAAAGTAGTGGTAAGGCCAGATTAAAATGGCCTCCCGTTGGTAAAGTATCTGCCACCAAGATGCATGTTTTATTCCTGCACCAATGGCGGAAATAGAATTTTAGCAGCTAGGAATGGATCGTGGTGGCAGGCATTACCTCCTCGTTAGTCTTCCTCGCCACATGACTAACAAAGTGGCGAGGAAGACTATACTCGGAGTAATGAAGATTACCGGTAAGTAATCGGGGCATTTGGTAGGCTTTAAAAGAAAAAGTTTTGGTAGTCAGTCTGTTCTGTTTGAACTGCCCCAAACCTAATATTTCCTTCTCACTAGCAAATTAAGAAAACCTCACTGAAAAATGAAGACGTACCAAAGGCAGGTCTGATAACATCCGCGAGACAGGGTCGGACTGAGACACAAAACAGGCCTGGGCACCAAAATAAAATGCCCCCTCCTTAGTTAATTGAATAACTGAAAAGGTGGCCCATGTGTACAAATTGTGGTAGTTTTGAACTTGAAAGGACACACTTTATAAGCGTTTTTCAATGCATGGAAGGTTGCATGGATTTTGGTGCAGGCAATGTTTGTTTTATCTCAGGGAAGTCAACAGTAAAACCCGGCCAGCAAGCACGCCATAAAACAGGCCCACAAATGACCAAAAACAGCCCACACACTGACATGTCAGATCAGCCCTCCAGGCACTGCCTGTTTGCCCTATTGGCCAGTCCATCCCAGTCGAGAGATCAGTTCAACAATTCCTTTTCGAAGTCAGGCAGAAAGACATAGAGAAGCACTGTACCTGCAACTAAAATAAAAGAAATCTGTTACTCAGCAACAGTACATTTTAGTCTTTAAGGAAGAAAAGAAAATCAACAATGTTCACCCCCACGCATGATGTTACAGATACTGGGGCTGGGTGTGGGAAGGTTTGAGCGAGGTCTTTGTATGAAATAGGTTACAAAAAAGTCACGGGTTTCAAGTGGATTTGCAAGAGTGTGATTAAAAACACTGCACATTTAATTGGGAAGGATGCAAGCCTTCCAGTGTGCATCAGGAGGAAACTCTGGCATATTCAACGTCTTCCCGCACAGATGCTCAGGGTACCAACAATATGCATCTCTAAGAATGGTGGATCCAAAGGAAAAGTTCCTGTTGTACGTGTTAAGAGGCTGTGCACGAAGAATAGGACGCACTTATTCTGTTTTTCTCTTTCTGAATATCAATAGAGCTATCATAGAACTTTTGTTAGTCCCATTATTTTATTATTTCTTTCATTATATTATGTTGTATATGCTTTTCTGATATGAAAAATATCAATAAAACTTGTTGAAATAAAAATAAATAAAATGATTTCATCACTTCACAGGATACACTAAGACTGGGCACCACGTTTGTCAATATTAGGAATCATTCTGCAGGAGTACTGCCACTGTTAACTTTGACCGATTTGCACAACAATCTCATAAGCACAGAGCAGAGCACAGCATAACCTGCCCCTCTACTGACCGACAGTAACAAGGGGCTGTCTCATCTATGCCCTTAATGGTCTGAGCGTAAAGTTTGGGTCCCCATAGGCTTTTGTGCAATCACAGGTGCTTCCATTGTGTGTCATATGTATGAAACATTCAGCATAGGAAGCAGTGGTGTAACACAAAAAGTAGGAGCCCCTCTGCAGAATGTGATGGAGGCCTACCGAGGTCTCTCATATGTTTGAGATGTTCATTCGCCTTGGGCTAAATGAGAGACCTCTTGAAGGTTGGGGGCCCACTGGGTGTTTTCCCCACCCCCGCCGGCACCGCAGGGGCTTGCATTATGCTACTGGAAGAAAGGATGTGTTCTACCTCACAATGTTTAGATCTGTTTATAATAAAGGGATGTCGCTGCCATTATGCTGAGTGGTTTATGTAAGCATTGCTGGGCCACAATCTTCAGCTATAACAGGGATGTGAGAGGCAGGTCTTGGTAAAGGTCTGGTCCTCTTGTGTTGGATGCCCCTGCGCCCCAGTGCTGGTGTTATCTCACCAATGGGGAGATCGTACCCTAGCAGGTAAGTACCTGAACCGGAACTACCGCTTCAGTTTATCAATCTCTTACCACTGTCCCCGTTTCCTCGGGACAAATTCCAGAATGGTTTCCTTTCAAATAAAAATCTCACTCATCAGATGAAATGGGTCTTGGAAATTGGCAATTGTGCGGTCTTGGGAATAGGGGAGCCGGTGCCCTGGCGAGTCACACTTAGCCTGTCGTCTTGGGGTGTTGCTTGGAACCTCGTGTGACTGATGCATAACACACACGAGAATTACCACTGGAAAGTCTGCTATTCATGACTAAGACGGACTTTAATGGATCGTACTAAATCTCACACACAGTAGGTATACCCGGTATCTCTTGCAAGTTAAAATGAAATAAATGACACTATGTGTCCAGAATCCCTGCAGTCAAAACAGGCAGCTAGGAATGTCTCACTTCCTCAAATACTCGCGCGTGTGTCAAATCCTATTTACTCAACTGTAGCACCACTTCTCTTTGAGCAGAGTTCCACGCTTAGACTGATGGAATACATGGAGTCACACATAAATAGCTTTATGCATGCCCACATGTGCTGTTTATCCAAATAAAGACCTTTGTCTAGTCTGCATAAATGAAACTAAAATGTAAATCACGCATCGAAAGCAGTTTTATGAGCATTTAATCAAATAAATCATAGCACACAAGAGCAAGTATCCAGGTTCTCAGTCCTTGCCATTCAGTGATACCAGCTGAGCTCTCAATGATCAGGTAGTTTAAAGCTATATGAAAGTACAACATTTAAAAAAAAAATAATCTGTAGCACCTCATCCATCAGAGCCCCAAACACAAATCAACGCACACACATCTCAATCTCGACCCCTCCACCACTTGTAAGATTTTCAAACTCCTTGTGATGTCACTTCAAGTCACTTCATTTCTGAGAACAGTGGTATCTACCGCCCACTTTTGGGTCTGCAAAAATAAATAATTCTGATACTTATAATTTCGGAAACCCTAAAGATTTCTCAAGTGTTCGTTGTGGAATAATTGGACCTCAGGTCTCAGATCCCAGAGATGCCTGGCTCAAGGAGGTCCTCTGTAGAGGAGACCGCTACACGCTTCATCAGATACAAGAGAATTTGAAACAATGAACCTTTCTAGGGAGTGGCTGGTCCATGACCACAATATATGCTTTAGTTTAGAGTATTCCGATACGCACAAAGGATGCGTGTACCACAACACAATGGAAGTGATGCGCATTTCTATTACTAGATGTATTCTTTTCAGCGCCTATTCCATTAACTGAAGGCGCTGCAACTTTATAATGCTCGAAACTTTCTCCCTTCGTGGCTTGAGATCCTTCCATTATGTTGAATGAAGACAACTACGCTGACGTCCCGGTGTGTGTAAATCTACTGTCTGGCTTTTGCACAGAAAGTACTATTTTGGATATAAATCTGTCAAGACTATCTTGTCTCCTCCTTGGACCATATTACCTAAAAGGAATGGCACCTCCTCGTCCCAATAAATCAGTTTTCACTAGCAGGGTGGCAACTGGCTTGCAATCATTGGCATAACAATAATTGAGGAGGCCCCGCAAGGTACGTGGAGGGGCCCGCTCCGAACTCTATCAGGAGCTCCCCGGACGACCCCTTGGAGCTTGCCCTCCCCCCCACCCCCCACTATGGGGGATGCGGAGACCTGTGTTCCCAGAAGGGAATACTTTCCAGTGTGTGTTCTGTGTCTAAGCAGCAGCGTATTGAGTCCTTTTATATCAACGCAATTACACACAGACACAGAATGGGTAAAACTTTGATACATCGGGCCCTCAGACTCGTAACATGTCACGATTCGTGACTTAGATATACAGTGGCTTAACTCAAGCCACTGCTCTTGAATCGGCTGTGATAACAATCGCTAAATAATTGCCAATTTCACACTGATGCTGACGGCATTACTATTTCATACAAATTCCTCTGCAATTGCGCCCTTCACTTAAGATGAAAGTGTTAGCCTCGAAATCTGTCTTTGCTCTCATATCACGAGTACTATTTGCAGGGCACTAGATATTGATAACTAGGGGAAGGGCAGTGGAAGAGTGATCACAAAGTTGTACAATCTAATAACTACAAAATTAAGACCATGTTTCTGTGAGGTACCCTGCACATGACCTGGATAGCTGTGGCTCAAAAAGACAAGCTTCCCAAAGAAAAATGCACGCAAAGTATTTAAGAAGCACCAAAAGCATTCAAAATCAGAAATAAAGCAAATAAAAAGCCCCAATTTTTTTCTGTAAAACAGTGAAAAATATAATGAACAAAAAAACCATTCAATGGGATCAGGAGATATACATTTTTAAAGAAAGTGGCAAAACACCCACAAAAACGAGAGGGGTGTAAATCCAAAATAGTCAAGGAGACACTGCACACCAGGAGGTAGGCACCCCTCTGTGGCTGCCTGGCAATGGAGGGGGGTCAGGTAGAGGATGAAAGTTTACCCTGGACCAGTTGGATGGGGGACTGGCACTTAGGCACCTTTTGTTTCCAACTGGCACTTAAGAGATCGTCGTGTCCTTAAGTGTTCGTTCCAGTCAACATTTTTATCTTCGGAAACAGAACTATTTTTGGACTCAAATAATTGTGAGCAGGGGAAGGCTGATGCTGTAGACGACTGGCTCCATATGTTATACATCTATTATTCAGGTTCTAGCGGTAGCCTCAAATTTCATGCACGACTTCCAGAAGTGGGACATCATAGAAATATCCATACTAGGGGATGGTATGCGGGGCGCCGTATTAAAATCATTTCAGGAAATGCAAAGCGATTACCAGCTACATCGTAGCCAATTCTACCAATATATGCAGCCTGCCATGCCATATCCCCCTATTTACAAGACCTCCAAGAGGTACCAGAGTTTAACCTGTTAGAGGGCAAGCTGCTAATTGGAGACCAGGACACCCATAAAATAATGAAAATATATTGGTCTTCTGCCCTCTTTAGGAGCGGCGTGGGCAGCCGACATGGAATTTTTTGATGATGACTGGACGAAAGCCCTAGCATCCCCTGTAGGGCGGCGCTTATCATCCTGATTCCACCTGATCCAGTTAAAATACTTGCACAGAGACAACTATACTACGTGCCGCCTTTGGCATACGGGGATGATTGGATCCCCTGTGAGCCTCTAATGTGGGATGGAGGAGGGCACCTTCCTCCACATGGTGTGTAGCTAGGTGGCTATGAAGCGCTTTTGGCAGGGATTGACATACCATCTTGGGGAGGTCGTCTCCTGGGAGATTCCATTAGCCCCTAAATTGATCCTTCTTCACAGCATATAAGGCAAAGGAGAAAATCGGTATAAAAAGCACCTGTTGTGTCTGGGGCTTACCGTGGCGAAAAAAGATATAGCCAGAATGAGGAAAGCCAACACATCTCCATTGGTGGGGTCAAGGAAAAGAGGGATGGATCATTGTATGAGTCTTGAGGTGGCAGTGTTTCAGATACGGGGATGCCCACAAAATCATTCAAAGATATGGCAGCGATGGGCAGATTATGGAGCTATTGTTTTAGTCCCCGTATGCACTCTTGAATCCCAACTGGAAGCTGAGATACAGAATTATGGAGCCACAGCACAAGAGACAGTGACGGGGTCTAAAGTTGTATCTGAGTAAGAGATTAATTGGTGGCGGGGGGGGGGGGGCAGGACTGATTGTGCAAGTTTTTGTGTTTTAGTTGTTCCCAGGAGTTTATATAGCAATCTCCTATGTATGTATGTGGCCTCCAAATATTGCAAAAATTCAATAAAATGTGTTATGAAAAAAAATCACGCTCAAATGCTTTAAGTAAAGCAAATCTGGAAAAAGTGGCCACTGAGGATGCATCACTTGTGTGTTGGCTTGGCATCTGCCCTGGACTTCCGGAATTATAACAAAAGTAGAATATCTTCCTCTCGAATGCTTCAATTGCGCCTGCAGATTTTGGAGCACTTCTGGGAGATTAAAGCCACAGATTTCATCGACAGATTTCAAGCTTCTCAGGCTCTCATTTCAGGACAGTAGTCAAAGTCCAGTTCCCAAGCAGCACAGTGCACACTTTTCTGGATGCCTTCCTCCTCCTCATCGCCTTAAGTGAGGTCAGTCAACAGCAGTAGCTTTTGCTGAAGCTGACCTTGTCCCATCTTCTTCCTGTTATGGCAGGAGACCTGCTTTCCTGGCCCTTTCCAAGTCTGGAGATTCAGGAGGAAGCCGATTTCCTTTAGTCCTCCATCTGGTGAATGCTATCTTCTGGTTTTCTTCTGGTTCAAACAGCATTTCGAGTTCCAGGTAGTGGGTGCTCAGGTTTATCGGGGTAACACGAAGAGTGGTTGGTATAGATCTCTGACCCTATCCTTGCAAAGTTCTCACACTGCTCCCTCCAATATTATTCAGCATTTCCTCCGACTTAGGGCTACACCTATCAGAGAGAGCACAATTCTCTATTTTTTCCAAGATTTTTCCTGGTGATAGGGCGCTCCATGCAAATGACTAAACGACTGTGCAGAAATCTCGACTGCAGAAAATCTAAATACAGAACTAGTAAGGGGAAACTTCAATTCATGAGGTAGGAATTAACATCCTTTCTAAAAATATTTTTTTTGACATTTAGGAAGGTGACTTTCCCATCAACCCCCGAGACAGAGATATGCCGTCAGGCAGGCCCTGTGACCTGCATCCATGCCAATCGAGTGACAGGTCACATGTGGGGGGTCTCTCTTTTTTTGTTTAACTTTGTTTTATTGTTTTCCACAAATATGCAGTTCACAGTGCATTGTTTGATCTTTGTGAGTAATACAGTTCAGATCAGAGCGTTACATAAACAGATCACTTATTGTCAATTAAACTCTAGTCAGTTACATCTGTTAAAGTCTGCCTGTTACATGTACTGATTAAGCATCATAGCATATTTTGATTCCATACAACTTGCTAATTCAACAACATAACATGTAACATTACATCCTACACCTAGCACATTTTCAGCAGCATTACACATTTCCGCATGTGTCACACCCGCAACCTCCAACTTATGTGGGGGTCTCTCTTAACTCAAAGACAAACGTGCACCTAGGGAAAACCCTGATTGATCCCACAGATAAAACAGTTATACCACAAACAGGTTTGAGGAAATCGGCCCCAATATAACACGTTTGACCAAGGGCTCCATTCCCCAAAAATACCACAAAGCTAGATAGCACAAGTAGATCGGAACACTCAGCCAATCAGGACACAACATGCACATCACACGTAGTAATCTTGCGCTCTTTATGCCGGAAAGCTGGACACATACACACTGGCCCACACTAGCTCCCCCCGAGGTTGAGAGCCATCTGTGTCCTTATCTGATGCCCGAGGTTGTTAATTTATGACTGAGATGCTTTTCAGGAATGCAAAAATGGTTTTATTGTACCTCACAAGATGTTTTTAATGTCAGCCAAAACTTTGTACAATGAGAGACTTTACCCAGATGCATTCTGTCAAGACTTTCCCAACTGCTGTATTTAATTAAACTAACTTGTTTCTGTGTTGACAAATGTCTCTTGTTTTTTTATTTCTTTATGGTAAATTCATATCTGAGCAACATTTTGGTGATCCAGCCAAGAGAGATTGGTTTATCAAGCCTAATTGCTGCCATAGGACAAGGAAACCCTGCCCGCATGGATTCATCTGCGCAAACAAGATCGGTGAACAGACTCCATAATTGATTAGAAGTTCTGCTGAATCATCCAGGCAAAGGTCCGTCCAGAGGCCGCCATCGTAAGGGTAAGAGACCACATTGGATCCTTAATACCAGTATGTGGCGTATGGCAAACTAGTACAAGCGCATAGATAACTTTTTTCTCTAGTAAGAACGCTAGAGAAAGGTGAAGGCAGCTACAGTTTTTTTTTAGCTGAACAGTTGGGCCTGACACAACAGTACACCCCTGGCCCTTGAGTTTGTTATATAGGGTTACTTTTTAGCTTGAACAGTTGGGTGCGACACACAGTACACCCCCGATCCTTTGTGTGTTATATAGGGTCTCCACCTAGATCTTATTTTTTACTCAAATTGGTTTTCTTAGAGACTTCCGGGGTGTCTTAACATTGGGGGGATTTAAAAGAAGTGAAAAGGCAAATTTTTGCACTATGACCACTGGGCATTAGGCAGTCAGTGCGCACTACCCCTGGGTGCGACATAGGGTGCAATTCGGAACATTAGGGAAAAGTCAGACTTTGGTGAAATAAGGCATAGCTTGTGTCAGGCCACAGAGTGCCAATAGTTGTGAGTTATTCCTTTTTCCGCCCAAAGCGCGGCTACCTTTGTCTGTTGAGTCGATCGTGACAGACTAGTAGGATCATTTAGCTCTGCATAATACATGGAGCATCCATTCTCCTCGGGCTGTAGGCTCTAGGATTGGGCAAAGGTTTTTTGGACAAAGTAATCTTTTTTTTGTCAACCTTTTTCTCTCTTAGTCTCTTTTAGATTTTCCATTTTATACATTTATTGATGTCGTGGTGCTGTTATATTTTGCAATGTGCTGCATGTTTAAATTTTATGTCATGTTAGTAAGTCTATGTTGTATGAAATAATGACCGACCTTTTCCAGATCAAACTTTAACGTTTGCTAGTTTATTGCTACAAATCAACTTGTATTGCTGTGAACTAACAATTACATTCTGTTTCAGGTTGTTACTATTTCATTGCATTAGACTTTTTTGTTTAGTGTTAAATGTTCTTTTTCTAAGGCATCGATTTTTTATAGAGCTTGTAATCAGCAGATTGTTTTTGATACCACCCCGTGTCCACAGTTCTCCAAAATTGGAGTAGAATTTGATTACACTAGAATCTGTAAATTATTTTAAGAATCTCGAGACAATCCAAATTTGCGAAATCTCTAAAACAAGTTGCCCAATCCATTATGGAGACCCTGCTAAGCCACATGCAAGTGATGATCCCTAACCAGGATAGGAAACTAGATAAACACTTCCGGGATTGGCAGGTCCATACCAAAGCCTACACATTGCCCTAGCCTGAGGTGGGTGGGACGTTCAACACCAACACCATAGAGCATACAAAGACTCACATACAGAGCAAGCATAAAGAACAAAGGGCTAAGCAGGAGGCATACTAGAACTGTGTGCCATGTTCGAGGTAGCCCCAGCCTACAAGACTATACCCGAGCCCGTAAGTAAGGCATCAGCACCTCCCCAACTGTACACCAGGAACAACGTGCTCTCGCTGAAGCTGGTCATCTCAGTCGCTGCCGTGCTGGGTTACACAAATCCACCAGTTGAGGAGGCTGCTGGACCTCCCCCGGGGCAGCAAGCTGCCAGGTGGGGAGAAGTATCACAGGTCCCACCAGCCCAGATGCAGCTAGACTTGGCACAGTCCAGTGCCAAACCTCCATGAGGTTCAACCCCTCACATAACAGGTCAGAGCTGAACAGGGAGCACATACTCCTGAACGCCACATCTGGAGCTGTAAAGCCAGAGGGAGGTTTGTGGCCCTTATGGAAGGTAATTCAACCAGTGGAGGGGAAGTAAGGAGCGCAAGTCCCGCAAAGCCCAACTCCGAAGGGAGAGCCGCAAGCTATACTCCACCCGGGCAGGCCTATGGCATGGAGGAAGCATCAAGGAGTGAGGTTGAGACAAAGACTGCCTAGAACAGCATGCAGCACTGAGAGAGGGAGGCAACTCTGGTTGGAGCTAGAGGAAAGGTGAGAGTTAAGAATGGAGGTGAGAGGGAGAGAAAGAGAGAGAGAGAGAGAGAGAGAGAGAGAGAGAGAGAGAGAGAGAGAGAGAGAGAGAGAGAGAGAGAGAGAGAGAGAGAGAGAGAGCTATAGCCTGGGAAGCCCAGCAAGGAGGAGAAACAACTCCCCCTGCCCCAGAGGGAGCAGGAGCTAGACCTCGGGTCCCACATAGAGATGAGCCGGGAGGAAGGCCCCTTGCAGAGTCACACACATCAACTGGCCGTCGGCAGAGGCGAGGGGATGACCAGGAAATAAGTAGTCAGGAAAGCTAGACAGGGACACAAATGAGACACAGAAGGAGCAGCATGGCACACTTATATGTGTACGAGGAGTGCGATGACAAGGACATCCGCCGCTCCCCCCCGCACATGCTGGTCAGGCAGACCCACCCCTAGAAAGGTGAAAGGGGATAGGAGCACACTGCCATCATGTCTCAGCGTCAGTACCTCTAGGCAGCTTGGTCAATGTAGTACATTGTTTTTCGCTCGGAACAATGTTCAAAATGATAATTGGTTAATGTCATATTTTTAGTAGCGTATACCTAGACACGTGTTTCTGGAGTCCTTTGTCATCAGTAGGGAAAAAGTTAGTAGGCTGCTGGACATGCTGCAACTTAATTCTCACACTCACAATTATACTCCGGGCAAGCAGGCGCTCCCAAGCTCGCAGCTCAATCGGCTAGTAACGGTTCACATTACGGTGGAGGTCTGGTTGGTGCATTTCTCCAGGATGTATGCTATTGGTAACAGTGCAGCTGATAAAGTGGCAATGGTTGACTACTCTAGTCCAAAACTTGACATTAGTGAGGAGGAGATGCACAAGGCGATTATAGACAGCTGGTGCAAGAAGGTGCTGGGCTCCGACGGCATCTCTCTTGATTTGTTCAGGGAAAATCCGGGGTTATGCACCCCTGTCCTTACCTGTGTATGAAACTCTCTGTGCTGTTTGGGAACACCTTCACCGTAGCGCCCTTCTAACATCATCCCCATTTTTAACAAGCATTGGCATAGCCAATAGGTCTCGCCTTTGGAACCTTACAAGTATTTAGTTATGCAGTACAATATCCTTGGTGCAACAACATCAACTGTTGCATGGCTAAACACTTATAAGGTCCCAAATGCGAGACCTATTGGCTATACCAATGCTTGTTCCTCCTTCTGACGGGTGAAGAAGGGAGGCGGGTGTGTCCCGTGAAGGGGTAACTGACAGGCTCTGCTGGCCTGCTTGGGGGGAGCTCAGTGTCTAGTTATGGTTTATTGAAGCCACTGTTTGTATGCATGAATGTTCCCAGACACTTTTATGCATGGTAGCATCCTCTCAGCATCGAACACCAGTACATTATAATCTCCAGGGCAAACTCTTTTTCTTTCATGCAGAAGCCTGTCTGCTTAGATGTCATGTTGTCTCTTCCGTGTGCACCGATATCTGTTGGTGTACAGGGGGCAGTGGTGCTGATGGCTGGGAAAGTGAGAGAGAAGATGCATGAACGAGAGAGGGAGGCAAAGAGGGGGGTGGGGGAGAAGGGGTCAAAGCGAGAGGGAGACGAAGGTGGGGGGAGAAAGAGGCGGAATCAAAGAGAGAGGGAAAGAGCGAGACCAGAGAAAGAAAGGGGGGAGGCTGAGGGAGAAAAGGGTGAGAGACGAAGAAAGAGAGAGAGGAGGTTAAGGGAGGTGAGAGAATGAGGGAAAGTAAGAAACACAAATAAAGACAGACAAAGAGAGAACGTGAGAGGAGTGAGAGAAAGAAGAGAGAAGAACGCACAGCAGCCACTAGATTAGGGCATTTTTTCAGCTACTGAGGAATATCTCAAATGTCTTAGTTAACCGGCAAGTAAACCAACTGAACTCTTCCTTTACATGCACTGTCTGAACAAAGCAAAAATAGCTTTAACAATGTCCCAGGTTGATGCTAAAGGGTATTATGATCACATACACCAGGGACCTGACCACCGGAGAGTTTATCCGTAAACATATATTTTAACATCAGCCTGATAGCTGTCCTTGTATCGTTATTTTCTTAATTGTATGCCAGGTGATGCAAAAAGCAACTCACAATCCACTGTTATGCTGTCTTTGCTCAATTCACAAAGGAGTTTGGCACAGAACGCCCGCTTTACATTAATTTCTGAGTTTGTTTTCATTCGATGTATAGGGAGATATAATTACTTAACCAGAATCACACATGGCTGTGGTTCAAGTGGAGGCCCCGAAATTGCAGCTTGGTCGCCGAGTTCCGAAGACAGTTATTCAGCTACAAAACCACACCTCCCCTGCACTTCTTTTTCTAGAGTGTTAATTCAGTGGACAAAAAAAAACTGTGATTGAGGGTCCGAAAGTGTCGCTTAACCTCTCGGCCTTCAATTGGGCTTAAATTTATCTCTGTGACTATTTAAACGACCGCCGGGCAAACAGTGCGAAAAGACTTTAACAGATGCGTTTCCCATTATGATTTTTTCAATGTCTAAAATTATTTTTCTCCCCCCACCAACTAAAATGGAAGATAAAAATACTGCCTGTGCCAACCATGGCGGCGAAAGGGCACCAATTTAACCACTACAAGACATTAACATTAATTTCAGGTGCTATGTCAAAAATGCACATTCACATTAAAAACAGATTAAATACTAGCGTATTCCTAGGACACAACAAGCTTCTTCGGGAGAATTTGCTGCGATGTTACACACTGCAAGGAGATACTGTGAAGAGACAAACTACACAAATAGTTAAGGCTGTTCCGTTACAGATGCGCTTTTATTATGCATTTACCATCATATGGTTGACGTTCTATTTTCTGTATTATAAATGGGCAACTGCAAATAAGAAGACCCAGTGACCAGTTAGTTACTCGACAAAGTGAGACGTGCATTTATCAAGATTCACGGTTAAAAGGAGTGAAGCGGTGGCACCCGCCAGCCTCCTGGAGTCAGCAGCACAGCAGCTTCTGCGGACGTGTTACTGAGCCCGGGGCCAGCACATGCGAGTTACAGACCCCCGACTGCACAGCCCGAGCCCAGGCCTGGTGGCCTCCACGGTACCAACACGTCAGGCACCGGAGGGGTGCACAATATTGGCAGGCGGGGCGCAGGCACTAGCTTATAGAGATGGGGGCTGGAAATAAAAGAGAACAAGGGATGTGGGCAGGATTGGGCCGCGGGGGCAGGTACTCGGGTGCTGGTAAATACCTTGGTGAGCTCTGAGGGCGGGTGAACAGACGGAGGTAGGGGAGAAAGACCCGGTGACAGTAATGGTGCAGGTAACGGGGACGTTGTGGTCTTGCATGGATTACCAATGATACTGGCTGAGAAGGAGTGAGAGTCCACGATCTTGTGGTAAGAGAACAGGAATTTGTACCTTAAGGTATGCAAGGGAAGCCGAGTGATGGGAGGGTATATGGAGCGACGGCAGAAGCATACCATGCAAAGGAATACGCGATCTGCAGGGTAGTGGGGATTTAAGTGGGCTGGGGCATGGTAAAGCAGAGTGTGCACTAACGGGGTGTTAAGGCTGCTTCCTGAGGAGGGCTGCTGGAGAGTGACAAAGGGCGGGTGGGATCTCACATAGGAGTGTGATATACCATGGAACCAGAAACACCAGATCCTCCCCCGTCCACCCCAATCACAGCCGAGCCAACAGGAGGAAGGAATCAAGCAGGCGAGTGGTGCACGCGCGTGCGCCACAGCGAGACATCTGTTTTCTATTATCGCGCACGCATCTGTGCACGATAATTGCAAACAGATGTCTCCCGTGTGGGTAACCGCAAGCAATAGGCCGTGGGCGGAGCAAAGGCGGGACATGCACCCGCCTTTGCCCAATTGCATGCTGTCTTTCTTAGAAAACCCAATAGCCTGTGAGAAAAACAAGCACAAGCATGTGGTGAGCTTGGTGAGCTTTCTGAAGCTCCTTACTAAAAGTCTCGCAAGCAGAGCATGCGCGCTGCTCTAGGCTCGACCTAAAAAGGGAAATGCCCACGATGCAAAGTGTTACCACCCAATATCTCTCCTAGACTCTACATTAAAAATCGTTGGGAGAGTAGTCTTGGATCGCCTCCTTGTCTGGATAAATAAAAACAATATTCAGTATGGGTTTAGAAAGGGACTTGGGATGATCAAACAATGCCTTAATCTCCATTTTATCATGGCAAAATATAAATATGCAATGGACGCCTTTATACACATGGCATTCATGGATTTGTCAAGCGCCTTTGACTGTGTATGTGGATCTAAGTTGTGGTCCATTTTAGAAAGTATGGGTGTCGATGTGGATCTGGTCTCATTCTTGAGACTTTTATATTATGATCTCACTGCTTCGGTAAGATTTGTTAATACTGGTGAATGTACTGAACCTTTTAGAGTTGCTCCGATTCTCTTTTTGCTCTACACAAACAAGTTGGAAAGTGTATTGGCATCTGTTGGGGCCGATGTCTTTTATGTCGAGCAAAAAGCAGTACCTGCGCTTCTATATGCAGATGATGCGGCAAATGGTCTTAAGAGTTTAATCTCCAGTTATGTTAGTTTCATGTGCAGATTGGACCTGGAGACAAACCTGGATAAAACATTCAACAATGGTCTGTAGTCCTGGAAATACCTAAACCCGTACCCGAAACATTAATGGCAAGATTTTGGATAGGGTATGTACGTTTTGTTACCTGGGTATGGATTTTGATGAGAGGTGATCCTGGTCCACTTGCATTAGCAATAGGGTTATTTGATATACTCGAGCCGTAGGTACGACCTTTTCGCTCGCCACGACCATTGGTAAAAAACCTATTGCCCTAATTGTGGAGGTAGCAAGACCACCAGTCCACAAACACATCCACTCCCTTTCTGCGATCCCAGGGTGGCCCTTAACATCTTTGTGGCCACCTTTTTTAATTACAAGTGGTCCCCAGATATTCCAGTGCAGGCATGCTCATCGCAGTCACACGGGGGAAGGGTGTCCCATGGGAGAGGGTCCAACGCTAGCATAAACACCCCATGCCAGGAAATCTGTGATAGCGAGATTAACAGGTACACATAGTTGGGGGAAAGGCGCAACCCCTAATTGTACCAAAACGTTCACTGTACTCTTTATTTTTCCGAGACAAAGGAACCATACCGCTGGACAATAATGGAGGTGTGATCCTGCACCTGCAATGCGGCCCCTCCACATTGAAGGATTTCTCATGGAAATGTGGCGACCTTGCCTACTCCTAGCTCATACCCGGATGGCGAGACCTTTTCACACTTGTGACCATACACACACCAACCCTGATCATTCCTGGAGAAGATCGGAGTTGTCTCAACATAGGTTGCAGAAGAAAACAACTTTGTTAAATCAGGAACTGATGAATATTTTGGCTAGGCTCAGTACAAGGACATTCCAGAAGAACAGAGACTCAAGTAAATGCCGGAAAGTCAATGCCCTTCTTTAGCATGAAAACAAAGGCAAACGCCCGTTGGTTGAAAATAACCAGACAAGAGTTGCTAAAGATGATCAATGATACTGAGCTTGGCCGAAACACTATCAAGAAAAAACTGAGAGCCATCTGCCTTATGGGGATGCAACCTCGGTACATGTTGGACTTGACTGCAATGGAGGGTGGGATGTGTGCCAAGATTGGTGCTTCCTTTTATTCCCGGAAAGGATAAGGACAATGGGACATTAGCTTGTGCCATCCAAGAACTGCATTGCCTGCAAGCGGACATGAAGAAGGCAGGAGGTGCCCTCAAGCAGGGCTGAATGCATAGTATATTTTTGTGGATCCCACTATGGGTGTCCCAACTACTCACGTCACTAAAGACAGTTTTATTATTGTAATTCTGCTATGTGATTTCCTACAAGTAGGGTCTTCCTGCTGTAAAAACATGGTCCTCAAAGTAGGTAGTATGCACATAGCTAGGGAATAAGTAATACTCATAACAGACACACACACTTCCGAATGATATAACTGTCATGACATATGGGGAGGATAGAGTAGTTGAAGAATCAACTAGAGGGGGGGAGTGCTTCAATGGGTAAATATGATGTCAATGAATACTACGATATGTGCAGGCCTGACAACTACAATACCAATAAATGCAATGTCAACATATGCCATAACCTGTGCCTAAATAACCATGTCAATACCCATAAATGCAATGTCAATGTATGCCCTAATCTATGCTCGCCCGACGGTGTCGCTACTGGCAGTAATGATGTCAATGTATTTCATAACCCATGCATGAATGACAGTGTCGTTACCAGTAGAAACAATGCCAATGTACTCTATTATCTAGGCAAGCAGGACTGTTTCATTATCAGTAAAGACAATGCCAAGGTACGCTATAACAACTGTACGCACAATGTTGAGAGTGTCGATAAAAATTATACCAGTGACTGCCATATTATTTTCCAGAGTTCCAGAGAACTTGTGTCATTGCTGTCGTATTTACCCAAGGTGACCTCCCCATCAACCCTGAGTCAGAGATATGTGGTCAGACATGCCTGGCGACCCGCACCCACGCCTATCGAGTGACAGGTCACAGGTGGGGTCTCTCTTAACCCAAACACAAACGCGCACCCAGGTAAAACCCTGATCGATCCCACAGATAGACAGTTGCACCACAAACAGGTGTGAGGAAATCGGCCCCAATAAAACCCATTTGGCCAAAGGCTCACATTCCTAAAAAAATACCACAAGGCTAGATACCACATATAGATAGGAACACTCAGCCAACACTGGCCCACATTAGCTCTACCTGAGGTTGAAAGCCATCTGTGTCCTTATCTGATGCCTGAGCTTGTTAATTTATGACAGACTCTTTTCAGGAATGCAGAAATTACTTTATTGTACCTCATGAGATGTATATGTCAGCCAAAACTTTGTCCACCAAGAGATTTTCCTCGCCACTGTGTTCAATTAAACCAACTTGCTCCTGTTTTGTCAAACACCTCTTCCTTTAGCGGTAAAAATGGATTTATCACTACCCTTTTGAAAATGCCACTTTTAGAAAGATGGCATTTTTTTTCTCTTAGCCCTGTGTGCCTGCAGCCTGTCTCCAATACAGGTCTGGGGTGGGTGACAGCTGACGTTGTGCATTCCTTCTAGATAGCCGTACATAAAGGGAGCCTAGGTGTGACTGGGTGGCCATCTACAGCCTGATGGGTTATCCTGGGCAGGATGGGCGGGAGGAGCTGACACACCTGAATAGGCTGTGTCCTGTCCCCACACAAAGATCTGCATAACCCCTTGCAGTTCATCTGGAGCTAGAGCTGGGAAGGAGGACCTCTGTGCACTTCAAAGCCTTTCTTTGAAGTCACCTCCACTTCAAAGTCATAACTGGGTAGAAGTACTAGGTCCCTAACCCCACCAAATCAGACACTAATAGACTTGTGAAGAAACTCTGCCAAGAGGAAGGTCTGCTGTGCTTCTACAAGGACTGCCACTCTGCTGGAATGATACTCTGGAAGTACTACCTTTCTGATGTGCTGCCCTGCAGCCTTCTACCCTCTGCCCTGATGAGGAGGGACTGGGACCACCTCACTTTAACCCCGAGTGATTCCAAGGGCATGCTGGCCTGCCCCCTGTTCTAAGTCTCAGGGACATCAAAGACTTCTCATCCACCTGCAACAGCACCTGTACTTTGGATGCTGCAAGTCTTGCCCTGCCAAGTGGTGCCAATCCAGTCCTCGGCTTTTGAAAGTGGGTATAAAGTGCTGCAACTGTTGAGAATCCACACAGACGACGTTGCGCCGATCGGAACTGGTGCATCTCCTTCAGCGCCCACACCACTGCTGCACGTCTCGTGGACTCTGCATCATCGACTGTGCAGTGCATCGCCTCAGGTTCCCGATGCATCGCCTGCATCCTGCAGCTCAACGACGATGCATCTCCAATTTGTGCGGCTCGATGGCGACGCGTCGCCTTCAATCCAGCGGTTTGATGCAGACAAATCGCCTCTTTGCTTCGTGCATCTCAACTCAGTAAACCATGCATCCCAGGTACTTTTCAGTGGGCCAAGGCTGGTCCCTGTATTCAACCCGCAGTTCATCACAGTCGTCCTGAACTTTTGGATTTACCCCGGTCAACCGCGACCAGACGACCACAGTTGGCACTTAAAGCTTTCAAGCCCTATATTTTCATTTAATCTTTAAAAATTCAAAACTATGGTTATACTTTTTAAAAAAAATATTTTTTTATTAGAATTATATATTTACATTTGTACATGCGATCAGTTACATAATGTTTCATACATATTACTTAGGACCAGTTAAGAGAAGTCCCAGGGAACCCTCCTTCTTTCATGTTCACAAGCCTTTACTGTCCCCAAGGGGGAGGTGGGGAGCTAATGTTACTAGCTCAGGAGACAAAGTCAGACAGAAGTTCACAGAGTACAAGTCCAAAGTCGTTCCTTTCCAGACATGGACCAACACTGTGGCTGGACACTTCTTCCTTTGTTTCTCCTTTTTTCTCAATGTTTCTTACATTGTGTAGGGGCTAACATAGAGGTGGAGAATCCTCAAAGTTGAGAGTTCCTATCCAATTCATTAATCAAATATCAAACTCTCCGCCTCTAACTGACACTTCCAGGGCCAAACCCCCTAGAAGCTTAACCACCATGCACAGCATTATGGGAATTTTTAAGCTATTGAATTGAAGCAAGATCTTTCCTCTGACCTGCCCACTCCCAGCCAGATTTGGTTTCTTCCTTCCATGATTTTAAAGAAAGCCCAAGGGTTGTCTAGTGCCAGAGTTCTGCCTGCTCCCTCCTTGTCTAGGGTGTGAGCATCCTGCACAGACGTATCCACGAAAGACAATTATTTATCCTAAGGAGTTTTGTCTTCTGGACTCTTTCTCTCCCAGGAGAAGACCAATTCCTCCAGATTAGCCTGTATGTCAAGGAAAGGAATTGAACTGACAGCTAGCTGTCAATCAATCAAATACATTTATTCGCATTTAGTAGATGCATAAAAGTACAAATAATTATCACAGTACGAATTGATCGCGGAATAATTCAAAACAGTTAAAAATTAATTTGATACTTTTTCCTTTTGAAAATATCAAATTTTCTAGAGCGAGCAGCTATACATTATAAGGGGATTATTTACAGTAATCAATTTATTGATTGATTGATTGACAGCTAGCTGTCAAAGTACTTACTTTGGCCCAGTAGGCAGTTCAAAACATGAATCTCATTAAGGCTGGCTCAGGGAAATTTATTCCATTTTTAAAGTACACAAATGAATGCATATAGGACAAAACTGACTCTGTATATAAGTGTGGGGCCCAGGAAACATCTCATCGATGGCTTTTCTATGTGGTACCAATCAAAAGTTGCATTTTAGTAACATTTGACCCAAATTCTAAAAACAGTTAAGGCACTACAGATTCTACACTTCAACCAAGAAGAAATGAGACATTTGATCATCTGCTGCAGATCATGACCAATGTAATCTGGGTCCTATCTATGATAGAGCTATCTTTGTGCAGATACCAGGATAAGTCAGACAACAATCTTTCTCACTTAACTTGTACACATTTGCACATGTTCATATATAACGTATGCACAGTCTCTTAACCCAACTGTGGCCTTATTTTAAAAGATGAACATTGGTGGTTACAGCTCAAAACCATTTTCACATGAACTTACAGTGACTGAAACTCAGAGAGACTTGGAACAGAGATCCAAAAACCAGGAGGTCCAGAAGCAATACAACAGGTGTTTTTATACACCCCAGAACCCACTTCCTCACAATGTTCTAGAGCCACAACTCTCACAGAAGATGACTGTTGTCTGTACTGCCTTATACACCTGGGAAACTTAAATGTCTCGTTCATATCTCCCTATCCTTCCCCTCTCTCCCACACTATACAAAGGCAATTCATCATTTCCCATCTTGTTCAGATATTGGCAGATACACTTTAGTTTTTCCTGAATCCATCTCCATCCTTATTGATCATCAGATTTGATGGAAAATGCCTGGTATTAGCATGTAGATTCCTTATGGGGGTTAACTTTAGAAACCACTGACTCTGCTTTGGCCCTAACTTCCTGTGTTTGCATGTCATCTGCAGAAGGTAACGGCATGAAGTCTTAGCATTTCATATAGGAATGTGTGCCAGGAATTCGGTCCACATATATGACTATGAGCCTTTGAGAAGGTCTAAACGCTACTGTAAAAGTTTTGAAGAATATCAAGAGAGGTTTTCTATATCTGTGATACTGGCACATTGGAGGGAAGATTTCCTGATTCTTCTAAAACACTTGGCAACAAAGGAGACTAGGTACTAAAAAACAACTTTTATCTATGGGACAATATATTTATTTTTAAAGAGGACTGAGTACTGACTCTGCAATAAGGACTGCATACACCTATGTTGTCCATTTAATGTTATCGGAGGCCATGAGTTTAAAAGGCTATAGAGCCAATTAGGTCAAAACATCATGTCCCAAAGTTGTTTAACCCCTTCGACGCTTATGACGGAACGGTTCCGTCATGCACGTCGGTTGGGCTGTGCTTATGACGGAACCGTTCCGTCATGGCCCCGCCCGCGCTCAGAACCTTCAGCACTGCGCGGAAATCCGCGCAGCGCTGAAGGGGTTAAGTGCCCCCTAACAGCACGATACAAAAGAAAAAGCACCGAAAAATGTCTTTAACCACTAAGCTGCTATGATTTTTCACTAGTAGAATGCTCAGTCATTTTTGTGACCTTTGTGACAGTTTGTGCTTAAGTCTTCTTTGTTTTTTCCCCTTAAGAGGATATCCAGGGCAAATCTGCATTCTTTTCTTCACATATTGGGGATTGTAAATGCACTCAAGCTTGTGTGATTAACCAAGAGAGTCTATCAATCAGTGGCAGACAAACAACATTTCCACTATGTGTGGATTGTGCTTGCACAACACATCAGCTAACAAGCATTAAAAATGCAATAGGTCTCGCCTTTCATTAAGTTAATGCCATTTGCTTTGCTATACAATACCATTAGCAAAGCAAATGGCTTTAACTTAATCAAAGGCGAGACCTATTGCATTTTCAATGCTTGTTGTTATTAGTATAGAAAAAAATTAAAGGTTTTCGTTTAATAAGCTAGTCTCTAAAAGGTTGCTTTTTATGGTATTTACTATATTTGGGCATGGTTAAGAGTTGTTCTCAAGGTTGGGTGAAGTTCAGTCCACAGGCTAGCAGCGGTGGGAAATTTAATGGTTCTTCCTCTGTTTTTTTCATCTGTCCTTGCTTGTTAAATTGCAGAAGGAAATCCAACCATGTTGGTTAGGTACATTTCCCAAATGATTGGCATTTTAATCTATTATGTGGAAAGAAATTATACTCCTCATGATTACCAAAAATGAGTGAATTTAAACGGAATACTGATAATCCCCCACAAGTTGGTGGCCGTTTTTAAAATGTGTACTATTCTATACAACAAAAATGAATATGATTGCTTTAATCTTACAGACATGCTTCAGATTGGGTTTCTGCAACATTACAGAAAAGCTTTGTTGTCACCCCAAACTCTATAAGGTGCAAGACACTTAAAAAAACAGTAAGATGCAGGTAAGAGTACAAATGCTTATCGTTTATTTCTAGCAGTATTACAGAAGGAGTGCTATATGTAATTACTGATCATTAAAACAATTCTGAAGCATGGTAATCATTACCTCACATCAGTGTACTTAAAACCAATTACATCACAGTACAGTATGTGTGGCTCCAATATATATATAAGAATTTCCATGACCATATCGTGAGTACAGACTCCTTTCTTCTTTTGGAGGGGAAATTTGCTTGATGTATAGCAGCGTGGTCCGGCCGCAAGTCTGCATCACCAGCAAGTGCTCCATTACTGCCTTTGAGGACCGCTTTTGGAGGAGAGTTGTGAAGCGACACATGGCAGAGGAGCCGCCGTGAATCACAGCCGTTTGGATCTGCACAGCCTGTATTTTACCGGGCTGTGTAACAGAACGATATTGGGGCCGCTACCTTTTCTAAGTATTTATATGTGGCTGCTCACCGCAATTGATCTGATGGCGCACTAGGGCTAAAAAACAGTTTGACACTACAAAAAACCATCATGCATTTCAACCCACGAGAGTAAGGGGGCAGAAATTATATAAATATGGAATAGAACTTTGGTGTCAGTTAAGCAAGAATGCCGTTACCTGTGAACGGATAAGACCAAAACGCGTTGGGGAAATTACAGCCGGTGACTTGATTTGAATTGATTGACTTGATGAGAACCTGGATACTTGCTCCTGTGTGCTATGATTTATTTGAATAAAAGGATTTCCATGGCCATATCTTAATTGCAGACTCCTTTCTTCTTTTGGAGGGGAAATATCTGCATGATATATGTATATGAAAATTTAAAGTACTCAAAAACTAATTTTATATAGAAACTGCTCTGCTCAGACCAAGATCTTAGTTACGAGCTTGCCGTACAAAGCAACAAATATAAGAAAATTAAAATGCTGGAACACTTTTAAAATAAATAAACTTGCCAACTTCAAAACTAAGAAAGTGTATTAAATGCTACTTTCTATTGAACTGAACAAGTGTTTTCTATCATGTCAACTTCAGTTACAGGGTTGAGGTTATGGCTAGTCAAAACAGTAAAAGCCATGGGCCTTCATCGGGGCAATCAACATTATAAGTATGTAAAAACAGCACTTTGTCCATGTATTCTGAGCTGGAAATAGCAAGGCTGGTTTCAATAGTCCAGGAAGTTCTTTTAAAAAAAATCTTTATCCAGGTTGACCACTAAACTACTTTCGGCACAAACACACTGCACTTGCAAGTAAATACCTGCCAATTTATGCGGATTATTTCAAGACATCCTAACATTAGAAACGTATATGGTATTTAGAGTCAACAAACTACTGGTGGGTAGCAGAAAGGGGCAAAACATTATTCATGGTAATATCGGGTACTATGGCAAGCAGATTAATATGTTCACACAAGTTTAGCTATGAAACTACATCCACATGTAAACGTGTTGTGGTGAAATCTAAAATAATGTTTTATAGTGTAAAATGTAACAATTCTTTCACCAGTAAATGTTATTAAGTGGATTCTATTTTAGATCAACGTGGAACAAAAACATCTTACATGCTGTTACAACAAAAACAAATTAGGGGCTGCAGGAGTCAGGTGGGATAAGAAATGCTGACTAAACAGTCAAATTGATTATGCTTCCCCAACATTTTAGATCTCGAATACAGTGAAACCAAGCAACATCCAATTGAAGTAATCTGGTCAATAAAACTAAAAACTAGCCTGAGTTCCACAAACAAGTTAGCAAAGGACTTACTGAAGACTCTTAGAAATCGCAATTAAGTTTAAACACAAAGAACGTGTCACACATGAAGCAAGAGAGATCAACAAAGTATTAACGTACCAAAGCCATAGTCTATATTTTATCGCCATCACAGCTACATACGGATGGATTCCTTACATTTCACTAAATCAGTTCAATTTTAATTGTCCATTCAGCTGAACCCAGCAATAGATAAGATAATATTTTTATTGCAATTACTTAAAATCATTGCATTCGTATTAGGTTAAAATCAAGTATAAAGTGCATAGTTTGCAACATTATGGTCCAGCTATTCTTAAGTTAAACATTTGTAAACCATTTTATCAGCTTTGTAGGGATGAAGAGAAAAACGGTGACACAGCTTTGTGCATTATAGTTCTATATAGTTATCCAAGTCCAAAGTGGATTTTACAGCCGTCATGAATTTCATGAAGCATACAGCCAGTTGCACTGAGTCGCCTTTCATACACTCTACCAAAGCTTCTTGACATGTCTGCACGTTTAAAATACGTCAAACAGGGCGAAGCCAGTAAATTCTCAAGGTGCACAGTTTCTCACAGATACACACTATATGAATTATTGTTTCCTCTTCTCCCCCACATAGTCGGCACTGTGTGGCTATGTCTTCGTTATACCCATGGCCATACTTATCAGGCAGTAGTGGAATTAATCCGAACCGTAGTCTCATTATTTGGCGCTTCATTATTGGCTTTAAGGGAGAAGACAGGTAGTATGGCAGGCCTCCACTGTTTTAAATTTTTGACGCCCAACTACCATGACTCAGATTTTTCAGGGTTAGTGCGTCACTGTCGGCCGACATTAACTTTGCTTGTTTGATTAATAGTTTTTCTGCTGCAGTTGTAGGTATGGGGGCAGACCATATTTCGCGAGCTTCCAGTACTTCTATGAGTGTGTTAAAAATGTGTGCCAAGTTGACCCCAGGTTGCTTATCATTAACCAGATGTACTTCTTTAGCATGTGGTCCCGGGTTTGTATGGCTTTCAGGCAATAGGCTATGAACCTAGATTTTAATAGCCACTTTTGAGATGCCATGTTAAATTCGGTACGGATTTGCACAGGGGAGGTAGAAGTCGGTAGAAAAAATGCTCTGCAGAAGTAAGCTGACTGAGCTCTGTCCAACCATGTTGACATTGTCTTTAAAGAATATCGTGCCATAGGCCACTGACGGTAATAATGTTGCCCCACTGGTCGAATTAGGGGAGTAACCCAACAAATTATCCTCACGCAAGACTGCCATAACAACACAATGTTTTCCTTTGGGGAAAAGGAGTCCTGTTGGCAATGCGTGCAGTGAAAAATGCTCCAGGAGAACAACCATATTCCCAATTAACTTTCAGCTGCTGTTTGAACACCTCACTCTTCCGTGATGGCTCTACTGGTTTAAGAGATTCCAAGGGCTCGTACTCACCGCATACGGCTAAAGCAACACAACAGCAAGGAACATAAATTGACACATTCATAGCATAGGGAGACCGAAAGGAAAAGTCGACCAAGAATAATTAATATGATCACCCACTTTTGCTAGGCACTCCGAGAAACAAAACCATTTTTCTTCCAAACAGATGGTTACTGCGCATTGTTACTTATGAAGCCCAAAGTTCTGTATTGTAAAGACAAATCGGTACTGTGTGTTTACTTTTTCACTAGTAGAGCCTTTAGCACATCATTTTGACAACCAAGCATTTTTTGTTTTGACATCTAAGAGCACCACTGTGAAAGTTGCCCAACTAGACGTACATAAATAACACTGAGTCCTGGCACTCGGACATGATAGTTTATATTAGGGGTATGAGCAGGGAGAAGCAACGCAGGAGATGACTAATGTCACGTTAGTCCCAGGCAGTGACTGAAATTGAAATACATAAATGCTGATACACAGCATTTATGCAGTTTGTTAACACGAAGTGCTGGTACTCTCCAATTAAAAGTCTTTAATCCCTACTGAGAAATGCAGGTGTTCCCCTTTCAAATTTAAGTGCATATACTCAGTGATTGCGCATTTAAAGCAATGATCCCAGGACATGCTTTATTAATTATTATAACATGCTAAAACAATACTCTTGCGGCCTGTGGGCATACAAGAGAGGAGACTTAAACATTTTTAATCAGCTATCAAAATAAACAAATCCACCACCGAAAAGTTGCAGAATCAACGGACGACAGGGGCAAAGACCGGGCTGTATCTATGACGTGTATCGGAAATTCGCTCAGGCTATTAGGAAGAAGATGTACCATAGCGGAGATACGTTTCTACCTCCGTAGCAGGTCTAGCAAGGACTCTGGGTGGCCGAAGGGACGCGAAGCTCAAGAGTAGCGTCAAGGTGTCAGCGAAGAGAGGAGGCTATAATCCATACTAGAATAGGGGTTGTTCTTCTTTGTTGACATCAGAAGAGCATATTGCTGGATTCTGTGTCTCGCATTCAAATGTGAACAGATACACGGCGCACCCACCCTGGAGTCACTGAGGGTGTGGCACCCGAGCCACAGGCCCTAACTTCAGGATGGTTGGGTACCCATCTCTGAGAACAGCCCTGAATAGCCCCCCTTAATAAACTGCACACGGAGGCAAGACAAACACAAGTAACCTCAACATGTAGTAACCTCTCTCTGGGAAATCTAAATGAGCAGCTTTTTGGCACAACAGTCCCACCCATTGCCGCCTACCCCCTGACCCCGGTGCACCTTCTATTTCCAGGTGCCCCGCCTTCCCTGTCCTCACCTTGCTGAGCACCCCACACCCCTCCACTGGAGCTCCAGACTCTGTCTCCAGGTCCTCTTCAGAGCCGGACGAGTTCCAACTCTGGTTATCGGACATCAGATGTCCGGGGGGCAGGATGGGGACTGCGTGAGACTTCAGCCCTGCAGTAGGTGGTCCCTGAGGGACTTTGCTGGGCAAACAGTGCAGACAGCTTCACGATCTCACCGGCGTCTCCACCTTCTAACGAACAGAGCTGAATGGAAGTTCGGACACAGATGACCTCGAACCACTCTCTATCTGGAGCTCAGAAACTGGTCATCAAAACCCCGAGACAGGAGCTCACACTGCCGCCATCTTCCCCTGTGCCGGAACTAACTCCCTGACTGTCCGGAGCTTGGCATGGAAATAGAAAAGGGACCAGCTTAGAGCTGCTGAACATCACGAGAAAAGACACAAGCACGATGCTGTCCCGAAAGTGAAAGAGGATCTCTTCTCTTTATGGGGCTATGTGTTTAAACACATGGCCCCATAAAGAGAAGAATCCTTTTACGACGCAAGGAAGGCAGACGAGCCCGTCCAAATGGGACGACTCAAAAAGCCAAAGTTAAATGTCACAAACAGCTCTTTTCCAATGGCTGGCCACCGTTTAGCATAAACGGTGACGCCGGCCAATGGAAAAGAGGGGCGGGGCTTAATGCCCTTTACAGAAAACACCCAAAATCATTAAATCTCGCTGGCGAGACTGCGCATGTGCGCAACCCACGCCAGGCGAGACCTAAAAAACACAAAAAGACAAATGAGCTTCACACTGCTCTTTCTTTGTGTTGCATAATCCAAAAAGAATGCTTAACGGAAAAAGTTGTCTATTTAATTTCAATGACATTATTTTTTTTTTTTACATGCAAGAATCTAGAATATTCCTACTAGAAAGAAAATTTACAGCAGATAAAGGTAAATCATTTTTCTCTAAACCTACTACAAAACCTTGATTATTGGTACATTTCCCATAAAAGACTTTGGCTCAAGAAGACAAAATGTAAGCTCATGCTCGCGATATTCTCAGAAATCTAAGAGGGAAAACAGCTACAAACATGCACAAGCTAGTAGGATGCCAATGGTGCCTTGGACCAAAGAATCCAATTTGATCAAGAACATTATTAAAAGGAAATCGGTATTAAGCAGAACATGATGCGAAACCATGATGTGATCTTTGTAAACATATTCCTATCCATGCCAACTCGCTCCCCTGAATTATACTATTCAAATGTTCAATCAGAGAAACAGAAAATCTTATGCTACATCAGTACAGAAGTTTTCATTATGTTTTTAGCACTTCTGGTGAATGTACATATATTTGCCAAAAGGGCTTAGAAACATAATAACGCAGACACAGTCGGATACACACACATACACCCCCACACATGCAAATGCTGTATATACCTTTTCTTTTTTCTACATGCAAAGTTTTGAGCTGATTAGTTAAGTAATTCGTTACAACAAACAAATGATGGACGGAATGCTGACAATGCAGACATTCTCCTCCAGTCAAGAGATCTGGGTTAAATCCATCGTTCTTTTGCCCACTACGCCACCCCAGTTCAGACATGGCCATATGCAAATCAGTCTTGACCCTGTGCCTCATGGGACCAGTCCAGCCCGAACTGCCAAGCCATGTCTTCCCTGGACCGCAATCAAGCATCCTAGGACCGGTTTCTGGCTATCAGCCGTCATCAGCCAGGATAGCTTGACTCCAGTGGCGTAGTGAGCACGGGTCCCACGTCTGGGAATACCCATCCCACTTAGGGTGAAAAGCGTTACAACAAACAAATGATGGACGGAATGCTGACAATGCAGACATTCTCCCCCAGTCAAGAGATCTGGGTTAAATCCATCAGTCTTTTGCCCACTACGCCACCCCAGTTCAGACATGGCCATATGCAAATCAGTCTTGACCCTGTGCCTCATGGGAACAGTCCAGCCCGAACTGCCAAGCCATGTCTTCCCTGGACCGGAATCAAGCATTCTAGGACCGGTTTCTGGCTATCAGCCGTCATCAGCCAGGATAGCTTGACTCCAGTGGCGTAGTGAGCACGGGTCCCACGTCTGGGAATACCCATCCCACTTAGGGCGAAAAGCGTTACAACAAACAAATGATGGATGGAATGCTGACAATGCAGACATACTCCCCCAGTCAAGAGATCTGGGTTAAATCCATCGTTCTTTTGCCCACTACGCCACCCCAGTTCAGACATGGCCATATGCAAATCAGTCTTGACCCTGTGCCTCATGGGAACAGTCCAGCCCGAACTGCCAAGCCATGTCTTCCCTGGACCGCAATCAAGCATCCTAGGACCGGTTTCTGGCTATCAGCCGTCATCAGCCAGGATAGCTTGACTCCAGTGGCGTAGTGAGCACGGGTCCCACGTCTGGGAATACCCATCCCACTTAGGGTGAAAAGCGTTACAACAAACAAATGATGGACGGAATGCTGACAATGCAGACATTCTCCCCCAGTCAAGAGATCTGGGTTAAATCCATCAGTCTTTTGCCCACTACGCCACCCCAGTTCAGACATGGCCATATGCAAATCAGTCTTGACCCTGTGCCTCATGGGAACAGTCCAGCCCGAACTGCCAAGCCATGTCTTCCCTGGACCGGAATCAAGCATTCTAGGACCGGTTTCTGGCTATCAGCCGTCATCAGCCAGGATAGCTTGACTCCAGTGGCGTAGTGAGCACGGGTCCCACGTCTGGGAATACCCATCCCACTTAGGGCGAAAAGCGTTACAACAAACAAATGATGGATGGAATGCTGACAATGCAGACATACTCCCCCAGTCAAGAGATCTGGGTTAAATCCATCGTTCTTTTGCCCACTACGCCACCCCAGTTCAGACATGGCCATATGCAAATCAGTCTTGACCCTGTGCCTCATGGGAACAGTCCAGCCCGAACTGCCAAGCCATGTCTTCCCTGGACCGGAATCAAGCATCCTAGGACCGGTTTCTGGCTATCAGCCGTCATCAGCCAGGATAGCTTGACTCCAGTGGCGTAGTGAGCACGGGTCCCACGTCTGGGAACACCCATCCCACTTAGGGCAAAAAGCGTTACAACAAACAAATGATGGACGGAATGCTGACAATGCAGACATTCTCCCCCAGTCAAGAGATCTGGGTTAAATCCATCGTTCTTTTGCCCGCTACGCCACCCCAGTTCAGACATGGCCATATGCAAATCAGTCTTGACCCTGTGCCTCATGGGAACAGTCCAGACCGAACTGCCAAGCCATGTCTTCCCTGGACCGGAATCAAGCATCCTAGGACCGGTTTCTGGCTATCAGCCGTCATCAGCCAGGATAGCTTGACTCCAGTCGCGTAGTGAGCACGGGTCCCACGTCTGGGAATACCCATCCCACTTAGGGCGAAAAGCGTTACAACAAACAAATGATGGACGGAATGCTGACAATGCAGACATTCTCCCCCAGTCAAGAGATCTGGGTTAAATCCATCGTTCTTTTGCCCACTACGCCACCCCAGTTCAGACATGGCCATATGCAAATCAGTCTTGACCCTGTGCCTCATGGGAACAGTCCAGCCCGAACTGCCAAGCCATGTCTTCCCTGGACCGGAATCAAGCATCCTAGGACCGGTTTCTGGCTATCAGCCGTCATCAGCCAGGATAGCTTGACTCCAGTGGCGTAGTGAGCACGGGTCCCACGTCTGGGAATACCCATCCCACTTAGGGCGAAAAGTGTTACAACAAACAAATGATGGACGGAATGTTGACAATGCAGACATTCTCCCCCAGTCAAGAGATCTGGGTTAAATCCATCGTTCTTTTGCCCACTACGCCACCCCAGTTCAGACATGGCCATATGCAAATGTATGACATTGTTCTGCATTCTGTCCATCAATAGTTATTTTTGCATTTGTCACCCCGAGTGGGACGGGTATGCTCAGACGTGAGTCCCTGCTCTCCATGCCACTGGAATCAAGCTATCCTGGCTGAAGAGGGGTGAAACCCCGAAACCGGTCCTAGGATGCTTGTTTCCAGTCCAGGGAGGACCTGGCCTGGCAGTTCGGGCTGGACTGTTCCCATTGGGCACAGGGTCAAGACTGATTTGCATATGGCTGGGTCCAAACTGGAATGGCAAGCAAAAAAACGATGGATTTAGGCCCAGATCTCTGTACTGGGGTGAATGTATGACATTGTTCTGCATTCTGTCCATCAATAGTTATTTTTGGATTTGTTAAGTAAGGCAGTGCAAACAAAGAAGGGGGATGGGTCCCACAATGCGTTATTCAACTAGTGCCTTTTCCATACACTTTTTAAACATAGTGACAGAATGGCTGAACGGATTTACATGAAATTTGGCAGGAATATAGATTATGGTGTGGAAAGGGTCTGCTTTGTTATTTGATCTAAATTTGCCCCGTTGTTTATGGAACAAGGGGAAAAAAGTAGTGATATATTGTGCCGTGTTATACCGCAGTACATGGCGATAACAAAACACATTATTGTTGGTTAATCTAAGCCCTTGCAAAATAAAAAGGCAGACATATTGTTTAGACCGCACTTTGTCTTTGTCCTGTGTTTGACGTGAAATATAGCTTATTACTCTTTTTGTAATATACAGGAAGAAATGAGGCAGTATGGTAATGTCTGTAGAGTTCGAGAAAAATAATTTTATTGATGTATGTACTTGTTTACGATGTACTGCAGTACTTTAACATATCTAGAAACTAACGCAGTACATATTGAAATAAAAAAAAATTATTATGGTGGTACGGCTTGGCGGTCCAACATGATAAACGCGCTATAGGCGAGCTCCCGTAGCCCATATCCAAATCCGGCATATATCCTTCCCCATCGGCCTAGCAGACACAATGAAGACCCCGCTGGGACAATCTACCTGGATCGCCGTTGTGTTCGGGACCGGAGGCGCATTAAGACGTGATATCAGGTGGTGTTGGGCTGAGGCAGAGGCCGCTGGCGAGGTTTGGCCCGGCTGCGACGACGTAGAGAGAGTCTAAGGGCTGCTCCGGGTCTGGGCAGCCCTCTTTCAGCTGTGGCAAGACTAGAGTGTGCAGCTCCGTGGTGGAGGACCGTCCCCGTGGTCTTGCAGGATGAAGGGAGGCACGCTCCCTGAAAGACCCGCTGAGAGCTGAAGCCGGGCCACGACTAGTACAGCCAGCAGGGGAGAAGCTGCGGTCCCTAAAGACGGAGCGCAGCGAGCTGAGAAAGAGTCCGGAGCTGTGCTCCCTGCCGTCGGCGGCAGGATCGGGCTGCTTGTGCAGACATCGACAGACCGACTTAGTGGGCTCGGACGTGGGCGGAGGTGAGGAGATCCGTCAGGGCCTGGGGCCAAGGGGACGGTCAGAGGCAGGCCAGAATTAGGGCCTAGCGGCCTCCCAACTCGGCCAAATGTCCACACCCTCGGGGCAATGCATGGGGCCAGCTGAGCGCTGGGACGGACGGGTCCCTGGACACACTGGGACGCCCACCCACCTCACCATCTGGTGGAGCTGAGGGGCAGGAGGAACTTTGCTAGAATTGAGAAGCTCTAGAACACCCCCAAGTCTTACACAACATGAGGGCCCAGTAGAGCTCCACACGGCCACGACTGATCCTGGAGGCGGAGGCCAAACTAACTAGGCGAGGAGCCGGGGACGCTTCAGTTTGGTACCTGGAGCCCGGCCTGGGCGAACCGAGGGAAGAAAGGCCTACGGTCAGTGGGTGAGCATGCTGCCCGTTAGTGGGGGTGCATCTCCCTGCAGAAGGGGCTGGGCTAGGTCCCGGTGCGGCTTGCGAATGGGGGCCCTCCTCCCCAGCCTCTGCCACTCGAGACATAGGGGTGGGGTGACGCCCGAAACACAAGTGCGGCAAGAGACTGCTCATGGAGTGTGCCGGATGAACATTGGCAACTGCTGGTGCTTGGCTCAGGGGGATACCTCGGGTGCTATAATGATGATAGATGAAGTGCCTGGGGCCCCCTCCAAACAGAGTACAATGGATCAATACACGGGCATGGATGCCCAGATGCCAGACCACGCGAGCCTGGCAGGCGGGATGCCAAATAATGCAGCATTAATGGCCGCCATTACACAAGCCAGGGATACACTTGATGTCAAAATAGGGGCGGTGGGATCCGAGGTCATGCTCATTTGGCAGGACCTATGCAATGCGGTTGATAGAATCATGGAGACCGAGATCAGGTTGTCTGGAGTCGAAGAATGCAGTTACTAACCTGCAAAAGAAGGTGAATACTCTGGAGACCATCACGAAAGGACTGCCACCCCGTGTAGAAGATGCAGAGGGCAGAGCAAGAAGGAAAAATCTATACTTTGTGGGTTACCCGGAAGGATGCGAAGGCAACGATATGGAAAACTTCCTAACCAACCTAAGAACTGGCTCCACTCTGACTCGCTATCACAAAGTTTAGTAATCGAGAGGGCACATAGGGCACTATTGCAGAAGCCGCCCGTGGGTGCCAGGGCTATCATCGCCAGGATCCTAAATTATCATGACAGGGATGTAATATTGAAACAGGCCAGACTGAAGAAGTCTCTTACATGTGCTTCCCACCATAGTTTGATGTTCGCGGACTACACCAGACTAGTCCAACAGAGACGACAAACCTTCACTGTGGCCAAGGCCCGCCTGCCTGAACTGAATCTTTCATACGCACAGCTGTTCCCGGCAAGACTAAGAGTTCTATTTCAATCACAAACACTCTTCTTCGAGTCTCCTGAGGAAGTCTTCGCATGGGCGGACGAAACAGTGAAACTTCGGCCCAACACGCAAAGTGGCCCGCAGATAGCCAAAACCCAATTTGAAGTGGAACAGGCGATCGAGATCACTAGATGTTCCAAGTCCCGCAGTGACTTAAATAGAGGAACTCAGGCATCCCAACATGAAATGGCAGCTTCTTAGACCCATGACACAAGAGCGTCACTTGAACTACCTGTAAAGTCCATTGGGGAAATGTAGTGGGGGCTACTAATCTCTGGAGACCACACACAGACTCTAGGGAACACCCTAAGCATATGGGATAGTTAATGGGGATCCATTGGCGGGGGTGGAACGCCGGCCCCGTTGGGTTTGGCGTCGCATTTACGCCACGACTGGTACTTCAACTGTTTTGAGGTATGGGGAAGGTAAAGGGAGGGGGAAGTTGGGAATGTTATGGTTGATCTTTGTGCTGCACCAATCATTATGCTGCGGGTACCCAATTAGCTGAAGTTATGTGTTAAATTTTTATACCACTAACATGCCTCTCAACGATATATCCATAGTGGAGTGGAAGGCGTGTCCTAGATAAAATAAAAAGGGGTGCAATCCTTACAAGCTAAGCGTTACAGGGCTGATGTCCTGCTGCTCCAGGAGACCCAACTAATGGGTAAAAAAAACACCATGCCTTTCTAGATTTGGATATACTCAGGTCTTCCACTCGGGATTCACTAGGGGCTCCCGGGGAGCGGCTATTCCGCTACACCGCAGGGTCCCATTTGAACACAATAGGTCCTGGACAGACACACAGGGTAGGTATATATTCGTAGCAGGCACACTGTTTAGGAAATGATTTTTCTTGGGCAGTGTATATGCCCCCCACCTCTGACATGGACCCTCATGGAGCGCCTGATGACCCTTTGGACAGAACTGCCAGACGGCCTGCTGGTTGTGGGAAGGGACTGGAATAGTGTATTTGACACGACCAAAGACAGGTGGCGAGAGGCAAGTAGCCCATATGCGCAGTGGGCCACACGGCTGGGCTCCTTGGTGGAAGGGATGGGTTGGACAGACACCTGGAGGAGAACTCACCTGGCGGATCAGGGGTCTAAGTATTACTCAGTGGTGTACCATTCCTGTTTCCGCCTAGACTATATATTTGTACCCTCCAGATATCCCCATAGGGTGAGATCCGCAGAGATCCTACCTAGGGTCTTGTCGGATAACTCCTCAGTAGCGCTCGGGCTTCAGATAGGTCCTGAGAGACCGGCCTTCCGCTAGCGCCTTTTACCATGGCGGTTACAGGAAGATCAATACCAGACACATCTACACCTGGCGATTGAGCAATATTTCGAGGGTAACGTGAGATCGGTGGCATCAGTTGAGACCCTGTGGACTATGAAGCCGGCGCTTCGTGGCATAGTTATTTCCTTTTGTGCAGCACTGCGCAAGTGGAGTCGGGAATGATTGCGGAGATCGGAGGCCCAACTGATAGAATTGGAGTGGCACGGTCGAGGGGAAGACGATGGCCAGGCGCGTCGTCAGCTACTCCTCATTCAACAGATCCATGCGAGTGAACTACTTGATGAGGCTAGGCAGGCATGGCTCGCTTCTCATTGTAGGATTTATCTGTGGTGGGATAAATCGAGCAAATTGTTACACCTTTTATGTGAAAGGGTGCTACAACCCTCGAACATCCCCAGTATACTTGGCTTAGAGGACGAAGTGCTTAATGAGCCCACATTAATCGCCACTAACTTTGCAGACTACTTTGCGGATTTATACGCCCCTAGGGAGACTCTACCGGAGGAAACAATACAACGTTTAATAGATGACTTACCACCGATTGCCCTCTCAGATGCAGCGAGAGCTGAATTGGACACCCCCCTTATGGACGAGGAACAGTGTAACTAGGACATCTCCCACAAGACTGGAGACACGCCGAGATAGTTATGTTTCTCAAATCTGGTTGACTCCTGGAACAACAAGCTTCGTATCGCCCCATATCTTTATTTACTTATTTATAAAGTTTTATATAGCGCGAACAAGATCCCGGAGGATATCAGAGCGCTTTACAATAGGATGAAAGGAAGGACATAAATGCAAGATCGACATCAAATAAGAATAAGCAACAAGACTGAACACATAAATACAGGACAATTGCATTAGGGAGATTAATACATTAAGCAAGTATTTATTGGGTTACGAAGGGTGAACCAATATGCGGTAAGGAAGAGCAGTAACTAATGAAGGTACAATGGTTGTAGGATCAAAGACTTCGAGCAGGTGAACTAGCCCAATGAATAAATATCGAGGCCAAAATACTGGCTAAGGCGCTTGCCAGTCGCCTACTGCCACACATAACTGATTTAGTACACCCGGACCAGGCAGGATTCATGCCTCACAGGGCCATGCCCCACAACTTTCGTCAAGCCCACAACGCCACAGTGGCAATAGATGGCTATGAGGGGCCAGCTGCATTATTATTAGAGGACATCGATACAGCTTTTGATTCCCTCAGCTGGACGTATCTCTTCGCACTCTTGCGCCGTCTTACCATCGGCCCACGCTTTTTGTCTTACATCAGATTACTTTACACTGGTCTTCCGGCCACAGTGCGAGTGGCGAGCTCAGTTTCACGTACATTCCCTATTGGGAGAGGTACCAGACAGGGCTGCCCCCTATTCCCATACATATTTGCTATGGTAATGGAGCCGCTGGCAGCATGGGTCAGAATTTATGCCGAGGTCCGGGGTTTCAAATAATCGATTGGGGTCTCCAATCGTATTGCGCTTTTCGCGGATGATGTTTTTTTCTTTCACACAGACCCCAGTCGGACGGGTCCGCGATTACTCCGCAACGTGCAGATTTTGGCGAGTCATCTGGCCTACATATGAACCAACGTAAGTCTATCCTCTGGCCACTAAAAGGGACTAGCCAACCAGGCCCCTGGGCAAAAGCTGTAACAACCACGACAGACAGCGTTGAATACTTGGGTCTCTTTCTGTCGGCTACCCAACAAACGTCTTGCGAAAATAATCTTGCCCCACTATGGACACGGGTTAAGGGGGAGATGCGAACCTGATCGCGCCTTCCCCTATCTATATTTGGAAGATCTGCCATTTTTAAAATGGTCTCCCTTCCTCGTCTGCTGTATCAGCTGCAGAATCATCCCTATCCGATATTGAATGTATGGTTTCACCACCCGAACTCGCCCCTGGGGTAGTTTCTGTGGGGAGGGGGTGCCGCCCGGGTGGCCCTGCGAACCTGCTTTCAGTCTACATACTGCGAGGGAATGGCCACTGCGGATATCCAAACCTATTATGCAGACTATCACCTACTGGTGCTCCACAAACTGTGGTACGGGGACAGGCGGGATACGGCATATGCAGGGGAGTGCTGGTTGATGGGAAACACAACCATTCACCCTTTCCTATACTCAGGACCGCTGCTCCGAACCCTGCCACCAGCAACAAGAGTGGTGTTTAGAATATGGAAACAATCCCTACGTAAAATGGGATGGTGGGAGAGACTGACAGGAGAGACCCCCTTATGAAACAATGGCGGTATGCCACAATTGGCTACACTGGCTTTCGGGGATGGGACATCGGCATCTCCACATTAGGGGTAGTCATACAGGGACAGGCATTGAAATCGTTTCAAGATCTTCAAAAGGAATATAATATGGCCAGTATATCATTTTACAAATATCTTCAATTCCGACATGCCAACTCCCCATACATCTTGTCATTTTAGCCCTGTCCGAATTTAACCCAATTGAGGCTAAGGTGTTTATGGGGTACTTACCAGACCCTTGTAACAAACAGCCCCACCACTCTGGACGCACTGAGAGAAGCATGGACAGTAGATCTAGGCCAAATGGATGAAGATGACTTGATGGAGGTGCTGGTGTCTCCGCGTGGCGCGGCGATAGCATTTCGGCTACGCCTAATTCAATTTAAGTACCTACACTGGGTATATAATACCAGGCAAAGACTGTGGAAAGCGGGCCTAGTGGCATCTCCAACATGTCTGAGGTGTGGACACACAGATGGTACCCTTATACAAACTATATGGCATTATATGACACTCACGAAATTCTGGTGGGGAGTCATTCCTCTTTCACCACGCCTAACAATCTTGCATATCACAGAGGGGATAGGAGATAACGTTTATAAGCGTCATTTACTGCTGCTGGGCCTCACCTTGGCTAAGAGAGATATCGCGAAGATATGGAAGGGCACCTCCCCACCATCACGGACTGTTTTGAAAAGGGGTCTAGATCATTGCATGGGTATGGAGCTACCAGTGTTTAAGGCTAGGGGATGCCCGCAGAAACACCCCAAAATCTGGAAGAGTTGAGCAGACTACCGGGTGTCTTTACATAGAGCCCATAACCCCGACAGTAACAAACACATCATCATAGGGACCGTAGAAGGAGGGAAAATGGTTGTAATGCGGGATTCCGTCATACTTACAATACTGAAGCTATGGGATACAAACGCGAACAACAGTAACACAGGTGAAGCACACGGGTTGTGGTTTAGAAATGTTCATGATATATTTTACGATATAAACTTCCTACGTTGGGAAAATAAATTAGATGTCAATATCAACGTTGTATGGTACAATGTACTGCGATCGCCTCATAAGTTTGGTCGATCTAAACTGTATTTGGCTATTGACACAATAAAGTTTGTTCTAAAAAAAAAAAAAAAAGTTTGTATATGACAAATTAAACTGTGCCCAACAAACCAAACACTAACCATCGTGCACATACACTGACACACAAGAATCAGGAACACAGAGGCAAACAAACAAATATTTAAAGAGTTAAATGATTGGCAATTAGGAAACTACATCATGCTAGCAACTTAATTGTAAAAGGAGGGCAATTATTGGCCACTAATGAGGAACCGCTATTAAAAGCAAAACGATCACACAGACAATGCTAATGTTCATAATAAACGTTGAACTACTGTAAAAGTAATGCAGTACCAATTTTTAAAAAAAATAATACCATAATACACAATGTTATATGATTAGAAACACATTTAAAAAATGCAAATTCAATAAAAAAAACAACAAAAACTTCACTTATTATTTCTATACAAAACAAACACAAACCTTCTAAATTCAAAAGTTATAGCTATAACTTTATAGATATAACTTAAAGTTATAATTTATGCGCCACTCAAACATACTAAAACTTGCGCACCTCCATTCAAAGTGTTGTCAACTCGCTAGCCAGACTAAATTAAATATAACTCACGCTTTCCCCATGCACTGCTTAAACCCTATCATATTACATCATTTATAGCATGTTAAACCATAGCATTCATAACAAGACTCCTGACATCTCAAATGAAATCATTTATGAGAAGAGTGTGCATGGTAGAGGGCTGAGTTCTAGTTAATTTAGTATGGCTAGCAAGTTGACAACACTCTGTATGGAGGTGTGCAAATACTACGTTTTGGGTGAGGCGTATATTACAACTAAGTTCTGAATATAGTTTTGAATTTCTTATATCTGTGTAGTTTAAGATGGTTTTGTACAGAAATTCTAAATGAAGTTTTCCTAACTATAACTAATCTTAAACTTTTTTTAAATATATATATATATATATATATATATTATCTACTGGCGGTCGCCAGTAGATAGTTATAGTTAGGACCCTGTTTCCATAGGAAATCCGCAACATTCTATTTGGAATAACTTTGGCGCCGGTCGATGAATCCTCGCGAAATTTTCAAAATAGGTGGGGCGCTACGCTCCGCTCCTACCCTGAAAGTCTCGGGGGGATTCGTCAAGCGGGGGCTGAGAAAAAAGGGGGGTCCCAAAACGCGTTTTTCCCATGCATTTTTCCATAGGACCTTTAGACACAGCTACAGCCCGAACGGCTGAACAGAGTTACTTGAAATTTGGCAGAGAGGTAGTCCTCAGGTCAAGGAAGTGCCTTTTGTAGGTCTGGTGTAAATCTGTTCAGTAGTTCCTGAGAAAATAGCATTTAAATCAATATATATATGTGGGCGGAGCCTAACCACACATCTCATCCTGAGATCTGATTGGCTGTCAGCACTTCATCCAAGAAGTGTTGGCAGCCATCTTGGGACCAATATACATGATAGCACCTCATTAAAAAGCATTGCAGTTAATAGAAGATTTTAAGACTGTAGTTACATTATAAATCATCTGTTGAAGGTACCATACTCATTTTAGGAATTGTGGTATGTTCTAAGGTGATTTCACCATGTGAAAAAGCCTTCTGCTGGGATATCATGATTGAGAGAAAAATATTTTCTCATGCTTTTACCACAGAGGTTTGGAAGGTGATCTATAAGCAAAACTGAGAGCTTATTTTCTGTAAATTCACATTATCTTTCTCAGTCATGTGAGAATGAAGTCTGACATTCTCAGTAAAACATGTACATCCAACAAGGGCAGAGACTGTCAGTTGATTCCTTTGTGTTCTACTGCAGCTTTCCAGAGTGTTCCAAAGAACTACTAGAGCGCTAACCGT
Organism: Triturus cristatus; assembly: GCF_964204655.1. Taxonomy (NCBI): domain Eukaryota; kingdom Metazoa; phylum Chordata; class Amphibia; order Caudata; family Salamandridae; genus Triturus; species Triturus cristatus. The sequence continues at coordinate 378,729,021 of NC_140589.1, forward strand.
CCTACTTATGATAAATGTATGGCACACCTGAAGCCATCTTGCTTGGATTAAAGTGGTAACTCTTAAAACATTTAATTTAAAAAGGAACAAAATGAGGGGGTTCATTTTTCCATAAAAAGTATGATTAGTGCTGCAGAAAGAAAAATTAGGGCACATTTTGAGTGACTTCTCAAATCCTGGCATGCAGACTGAAACATGCACTTTCAATACCAGCAGCAGTTTTCCCTGGTGAGCAGTAGCTTTACTACAGTGATCTAATGAGCAAAAAGAGTGCTAACATTCTGATTTTATGGCAAATGTGTGACACATTTGAATGCCTTCTTGATGGAATCAAAGTAAAAAACTGAAAGTATTTCCTACTGAGGAGACTGCAGTAAATGGGGAAATTAGGAAACTTCATAACAAATAAGTCTCCCAAGATGGCCACCAGAGACAAAAGAGCCCAAATGTAGCCCAAATATCACCCAGATGTAGCCCAAGTATAGCCCAATGACAGAATGTCCAAGAATGTTCTTAAAAACAACTAGAGCACTTACTGTCTTCATTATGACAAAAGTATGGCACACCTGAAGCCATCTTGATTGGAATAAACTGGTAACACTTAAAACATTTAATTTAAAAAGGAACACAATGAGGGGATCATTTTGCCATAGAAATTATGATTAATGCTGAAGAAAGAAAATGAGGGCACATTTTGAGTGCATTCTCAAATCCTCTTCTATTTCATTAAAAAATTCTGACATGCAGACTGAAACATGCACTTTTAATACCAGGAGCAGACTTCCATGGTGAACAGTAGTTTTACTACAGTGATCTAATGAGCAACTAGAGTGCTAACATTCAGAATTCATGGCAAATGTGTGACATATCTGAATACCTTCATGATGGAATCAAAGTAAAAAACTGAAAGCATTTCCGACTGAGGAGACTGCAGTACATGAGGAAATTAGGAAACTTCATAACAAATAAATCTCCCAAGATGGCCACCGGAGACAAAAGAGCCCAAATGTAGCCCAAAATCACCCAGATATAGCCCAAATATAGCCCAATGACAGAAGTGTGCAAAACACTTATTATTTTGTGTTTTTGCAGTGTTATATAGTGCAGACTTGTCAGGTATTGGAGTGCTTTACATGAGCATTGGTTACATCACACAAGAACAAATTCATTTTGGTTGTAGACATGGGGAGACTAAGTGATTTGACCAGAATCACAGAATGTCGAGCTGAAGCAGAAACTTCAACCTGGTTCCCCAGTTGCAAAGTCTGCAGTTCTGGAAGTAACACCACATCCTTTCCCCTAAGTGCAACATTTAATCAAGTTGTCAACTAGATAAAAAAACATAAAGATAACAAATAATTTAAAAGTGCTTTGTCGCTATTTGAAAACTCAGAAAATATGTCCTTATTTTAGTCTTTTAGAGCACTAACCATAATTTTGATGCCAATAAGACCCTCTCATATATGTAATTTCTAAAGGAATGCTCTAGGTATTACAGTTTTGATTACATCAAGATGATGTCAGGCGTTCCACACTTTTGTAATAAATATAGAATGTTAGCAATCTAGTTGTTCATTAGGATACTGTTGAGAGTCAGAGGCCAGGGGCACGGACTCTGAAAATTGAAGGCAGGTAGGAGGGTGCAAAGGCAACAATTTAACCACACTGAGCAGGCAGGAAGGGCCGTGGAAGCACAACAGACTATGGAGGGCAGTGGAAAGGGGGGCAGGGGCAACAAACCAACAATACAGGACTTGCAAGAGAGGCTGTTGGAGGGAAGATCTATTACGGGTCAAGGAAGCTAGGGGCGGTCCCCAGAGCCCCGGGAGCCACCACAGAACTGAGCAGGAGAGTGAGTCAGGGACAAAAGGGGCACCTTAATTTGAGCCGGGGTGCCTAGGAACGCTTGCTCCAAAAATGAAGAAAACAGACATATGAGACATGGAATTGGAGGCAGAATACAATGGCAGTTTAATGAGAAGATGCAACTTCAAAGAAACCTCAGAATAGAGACATAAAGTACAAAATACAGAATCCAGATAATCATACAGCTGTCATGATATTCTCTGTATCTCAATTAATGGACTGACAGAGAGAGAGAGAAAACACATCTATAAATGCATCATGAGAAACAAGTTACACCAAGGAAAATGTTACCTAGGGACACTCACATTTACTCTTAGAGCAAGCATTCCTGCAATTACAATACAACATCTTTTAAATGCAAAAGTAAAGAGAACAATGGTTAAACATAACATGACATTTCATATAGGTAAAATAGAATAAGATACTTCAAGCAAAGCAGAGCAAGACATTTTAAGCAAAGGAAGACAAGAGCTCCCAGTTCTTGGGGAAAACCTGCACAGCCTGTTAACCTACATACAGACGGCGAGGTTGTCCGTCGATATCTGTGGGTGCTCCCTTTTTATATCATTTTGTGGGCTCCTTTGCACGCTACATCTACCTACGTATGCTACCCAAAAGCTTCGTCTGCAGATTTTACCAGACATTTCGTCATTTACCCACTTAATGCTGACAATGGACTGGGTGAAAAGGTCAGTCTCTCAGGCCAATCGCTTATCGTAAGTTCCATAGAGCAAGCAGAAAATAATGGGTATTGTACAGGAATTCAATATATTCATGTATAAAATCTCCTCAGTTCTCCTAACTTGACGCTCTGCGGTTGCCACTTCCTTAAAAGCGGGAAACCTGCCCAGGAAGCAAGTACCAGTCCAGGATGCAGCCTACTGTATGTCGACAGCTTCAGGGGGATGTTGAACTTTGATACCGAGCACGGAGCACTCGGGTAGGGTGGGGGCTACTAGTTTGGAGCAGAAGGCCTCGTAGACCTGCCTTCAGACTGCTATACACTAAAATTGCAGAGCTATGGTCAATTTAACAAAGAGGCCTACATATTGAACAGAAGGGCCTACACAGGGGTTTTATGCTGGCTGAGTGGTAAGGATGTCTCAGGATAATTATATAGCAACACAGGACCCGCTGGTCAATTTAATACGGCCTACAAATGCGGCTGGCAGGGCAAGGACAAGGGTCTCATACTTCAGGTGTGGACAGAACGGGCCAGGGGCCCCCTGTGATACAAAATCTACCCTCCTTCAAGGCTGTGGCAATGTAATAGACCATTGTGGGCAGAAGGAAGAGGCAATGGTAGTACAACCATACATGCCAACAGACCCGATTCAGCCAGGAAACGTCCAATGTTTTTAAGCTCAAATGGGCTTTATTTGATCTGTCTCCTGTCTACAATATCCTCTTTTTCAATGTAACTCAAAGGGGAAAATCAATACCCCAGTTTTTTTTCAAAATCTCCCTCTTACCAAGTTCAAAATGTTCGCAAGTATGGTACATTGGATCATGGAAGGAAATGGGATAGGGACATGGATTTGGATAACAGAGGACAGGAGAGACATGGAGAGGTGCACCAAACTGACCCTGCAGGGCAGGCATCAGGGTTTACAGCAGCACAATACACCACACAGGGCATGCAGGACGGGAGTGCAGCACAACAATCCATAGAAAGCAAGAGGGAGGGGACAGGACCATGCACATGGACAACAGAGAACAGAGGGGCAAGAGGCAATGGTAGCTAGCTGACCATAATGGACAGACAGGAGAGAAGGCTGCAGCATAACAGACCATAAAGGGCAGGAGGGACGGATCAGGGGCATTACAATGGAACAGACAAGCCAGGAGGGAGGGAGTAGGGGTCTGCACATGTAAACAGAGGGCTGGGGGCAAGGGGGCAGGGCAGGACCAGCAAGATGGCCATGGAGGTCAGGCAGGATGGGCACTAGAAGCAAGACACAACATGAAGAGCAACAGTGAGACTGTGATGGCATACACACAGACCATGGAGGGAAGGTGGGAGGGGGTCAGGGGCAGCTAACAGACCACACAGGGAAGGTGGGAGGGGCCATGGCAGCACAGAAGACCATGCATGGCAAGTGGGAGGGTTAGTGGCAGCACAATGGCTATGATGGGCAAGAAGGAGGGTGCAGGGGCATGCACAAAGGACGATGGAGGTTAGAAGGGAGGGTCAGGACCTGTGCACAGACAAGAAAGTTCAGGGGAAGGGGCCTCACAACAGACCACACGGGGCAGGCAGGAGGAGCAGTTGCAGCACAACAGACCAGGGAGGGCAGAAGGGTGTGGCAGTACAATGGGCCATGTAGGACAGGAGGAAGAGGATAGAGGCATGGCATGTGGACAGGCAGGGTGGAGGTGGCAGGGACAGGTTACAGTCATCTGACAATGCTAGGCAGGTGGGAGGGGAGTGGCAGCTCAACAGAACACTCAGAGTAGATAGGAGTGGCAGGTCCATGGGACATGGTGGGCAAAAAGGATGGAGCAGGGGCATGCACAAAGACATCGGAGGGCAGGGGGAAGGAGAATAGGGGCAGCAAGCTAAGCACAGAGTTTAAGCAGGAGGTCAATGATGGGGCATAGAATTGGGCAATGGAGGGCAGGAGGAGTGGACTGGTACATCATACTAAATTGAGGGCAGTGGCAGCACATCAGACCATGCATGGCAGGAGGGAGGAGGCTAGTCCATGGATTCACACAACAGAGGATAGGGAGGAGGGGGATGGGGCAGCAAGCTAACTGTTCAGAGAAGGCGGGTATTAGAAACTTTATTGTTTTTAAAACATTTTGTCTGTGCAAACTACTTAAAATATGAACAAGTATGCAGCATAATCTCACTTTTATTCAGGAAGAAGAAGACGTTAGTGACTGTGACTCCGGGCTCACTTGGCAAAAACACCCCCTGACCCTCCACCCCCTATCGCAAAATGTAATGCCCGTGAAAAGGGTAGGTGAACACAGTGTTATATAGAACATAGTCCTGAGAGCACGATTGAAAATGAAAACTAGATATAGTGTATGGTATAAACTATGCACCAAAAAGTGTGATATAAGATGAACCAGGCGTGAAATATAATATGCAATACATTGTGCGCAATGACAGATTCATTGGAGAGCGCGAGATAGCACAGGCACTAGCGCGTGCTATGCGATATGCGCCTTGGAGTGTAATATGCACAGGGCAGTGTTGTGTAACCTAACTAGTCTCTAAAGTTGTAATATAAAATATGTGCTGGGGAGTGTAACGTTGCATATGCACTGTGACAAAGATATGGATCCCAAATTGTAATATGTATGGCATAGCACTGTGCGTTATAACATAGGCATCGAGGAAGGCACGTTAGATGGGACAATATAACCCGTGCGAAGACAAGTGTGGCATGACATTTTCACGGGGTGGTGTTACAGTGCACATGGGCTAGAGAGTGTCATAGCATATGCACTAGCTAGTGGAATACAATACAGAGGTGTGTGGCACTCGGCAGGCAATGGTGGGTGTAACACAGCATTGGGCTCTGTCAGGAGCGCGCTGTGACTCGCAAGTGATGTTCGTCCCCTTTCCAGAGAGTAAAATAAAAAGTATTACACATCCGGCAGTGGATGTGTGTTTTATTAACTGTGAGGGGGGTTTCTTGCATAGTTTTGGTCGAATTTTTGTCGAATCCCCTTTGAATGGCTTGGTGTGCATGTGTATTAAATGTGCCCGTCAATAGCTACCCATGTTTGTATAAATAAACGACAAGGGTGTCTACCGGGATTAGGCACGGTAGAGCATCAGACATGTCAGAGCTTCACTAGTGGTGTAAATACATTCCACGTGGATTAATTGCATGCATAGTCGCCTTTTAATGAATATCACGCAAATCGTCATGGTGATAGGTACGTACGGTTTGTCCAGCATGTCCTAGGTGTGTCTATAAATATATATTTTTTAAAAATAATAAAAAACAGTGGCCGGCCCTGGGGATTGGGGTCAAAAAAATATAATTAGGAGACAGGCCCTGGGGGATGGGGTCATCAGGGCCAATAAATTAGAATAAGAAGGGGAACCACACAGCCCCCCTTCTTAAAAAAATAAAATAAATAAAAGACTGGCATCATGCCGGAGGCCATGCCCCCTCCATGCAGCACTCTGCAAACGCGCCCCCAACAGGCATCTCCAGTATGCGCCAGGGAGCTGCGCTGCAGACAGGTGTTCTGAGGCCAAGCCCCTTTTTACACCTCTCTGCAACGCAGCTCTGTGGCGCTTACTGGAGGTACCTAGTGGTCTAGTGTGACCCTAGGGACCCTTAGGATTCAAGGGGACTTAATCTCTCAACTTAGAACAGCCACAGGGCGCGTTTACACAGTGGTGAAGGGAGGGGACGGGGCCTGAGGTGACGTGTGCAAACACGCACCATGGCACGTTTTAAATTGGGGATAAAATTTCCCTTCAATACTGAGGGCCCCTGGGGGCTAACTAGCCCACCAAGTGCTTCCAGTAAGCGCCACTGAGCTGCATTGCAGAGAGGTGGTCCAGGCCGTGCCACTTTTTACACCTCTCTGCAACGCAGCTCTGTGGCACTTACTGGAGGTACCTAGTGGGCTAGTTGGACCCTAGGGACCCTCAGGACTCAAATGAACTTAATCTCCCAACTAAAAACGGACACAGGGCGTGTTTACACAATGGTGAAAGGAGGGGACGGGGCCTGAGTTAACGTGTGCAAAAACGCCCTGTGGCCTGTTTTAAGAGGTAGTTTTAATCCCCATGCCCTATTATATACTAGGGGCTTATAGAGGAGGTAAGGCTAATCACAGGGGGACCCCAACGCATAATGTTCCCTAGTGTATGTAGGTGTTTTCACTGTATTCTAAGTGTCTTTTAACATAGCACTGGCTCTAGGACTGGTTAGTCAGACTCAGTTACCACCAGTATCCGTCTGAAAAAGTTGAGGGTACAGGATGATTTTGCAACAAGGCTTCTTTCTGCTCTTCTTTTTGTTCTTTCTGCACGTTATCCTTCTTCCTGCACTTATCTTCGTATTTGAGGACTTCTGTTGCTTCTTTCTGCACTTCTTTTGTTTCTTTCTGTGCATTTTTTCTTCTTTCTTCACATGTCCTATCTCTGTAGGCATAGTTAGAAATTAGCATTTAAAAAACCTTTGAAATTCACAGAAAAAACCATAGGTTTCAGGCACGTTATTGTTAGGAATTAGCATTTAAAAAACCTCAGAAATTCACTGAAAAAACCATAGGTTTCAGGGGTGTTATAGTTAGCTGGACTTTTCACTTGTACAAAACCATTGAAATTCCCCCGTTATAGTTAGTTCAGCTAACTATAACTCGCGCGCCCGCAATGCACTGCTGATGACGTCACATATTACATCACTCATGACATGGTCAGTGACATCACTCATGACATCACTGATGACATCTCAAATGACATCACTGATGACATCATCCTTGTGATAGAGTGGCAGACCTCCTCTCACCCTAATATAACCTTTGATACACACATTCAAAAATAGAGACTAAAATTTTCAAAACAATGGACATACCAATACCAGTTACAACAACCTCTTCAGTAATTCTAAGATCCACATACACATCCACTCATTCACCAACAGTCCTATACAGTCACTCATACATGTACTCACTCATCATATGTACTCATACACCTATACATCCTGTTACACAATGCCACTCATCCATAGAGTTACTCACACACATAGTCACTCATGCTAATAAAGAATCAAACATACATTTACTTGCATATACAGTTATACACACACCACCATACTTACTTCTACGGAAACTTACACATACTTAGTCTTTTAAACAATCACTTATAGAAACACATACTTATTCATACAGGAACTCTTTCAATCTCTCACTCTCACATATACTCACATATATACACCAATAGTCAAATATACTAGTTTAAAACATATGTAGTTACTCATAAAGACACTATTGAGACAGTCATTCACTCACTAACACACCCATACACACACTCATCCACCCATACAGTCCTGCACACATGCTGTGTTCAACCCATACAAACAGTGAGTCACTCATTCATGCACCTATGCACTACGTAATACCCCCCACCGAACCATGAAGACACTCAGACTGATACTCAAAAAACCAACTAATAACCTATATAGACACCCATGTAGCTACTCACCAACCCATGCAGCCACTTATACACAAAGTGAGAGACTGATACAGATATTTACATATTTAAACATTACTCACTAAGCCATGTATTCACTATGATACACTTAATCAGTCAGTTACACAATCAATTTTTCAAAAACAAATCATCCATTTAGACACTTATATACCCATTTATTCTTCCATCGACCTTGAGATATACATATATAAAACATATTTAATTTTCAGAAAAACACACATTCACTGGATGATGTCATCAGTGATGTCATCAGTGATGTCATTTGAGATGTCATCAGTGATGTCATGAGTGATGTCACTGACCATGTCATGAGTGATGTAATATGTGACGTCATCAGCAGTGCATTGCGGGCGCGCGAGTTATAGTTAGCTGAACTAACTATAACGGGGGAATTTCAATGGTTTTGTACAAGTGAAAAGTCCAGCTAACTATAACACCCCTGAAACCTATGGTTTTTTCAGTGAATATAGTTATAGTTAGGACCGAGTTTCCATAGGAAATCTCAAAATTCTATTTTGAATAACTTTGGCGCCGGTTGACGAATCCTCGCAAAATTTTCAAAACAAATGGGGCGCTCCGTTCAGCTCCTACCCTGAAAGTCTCGAGGTGATTCGTCAAGCGGGGGCCGAGAAAAAGGGGGGGTCCCAAAACCCGTTTTCCCCATGCATTTTTCCATAGGACCTTTAGTCGAAGGTACAGCCCGAACGGCTGAACAGAATTACGTGAAATTTGGCAGAGAGGTAGCCATAAGATCAAGGAAGTGCCTTTTGCAGGTTTGGTGTCAATCTGTTCAGCATTTCCTGAGAAAATAGCATTTAAAAGCATATCAATATCTATACGCGCGCACCGTGCGCGCACTGTGACGTGCGCGAGCGCAATTCTGATTGGTTGTTAGATGTCAGTAAACATTCGAATCGGTAGAAATCAGGAATTGTCGGCCGCCATTTTGTCTCTCGCAGTCTGAGGCAGTGAAAAACAAAGGTGGAGAACGTGAAAAGGGGGCAGGATGGACAGTTCCTGACCCACTAGCCTTTATCAGGGGGTCACAGAAGGACCCCCAAGGGTGAAATTTTTTTTTTTTCTTTTTAAATATCGCGCACGGCACGCACAGCGCATGGTGGCCGATTGTCTACAGCGCGCGCACGGTGAAAACCCTGAAGAAAAAAAAAAATTATAAATACATAACTTAGCATTTAAAAAAACGTACAAATTCACTTAAAAAACCATAGGTTTCACACACGTTATAGTTAGGAATTAGCATTTAAAAAACCTTGCAAATTCACTTAAAAAAACCATAGGTTTCACACAGGTTATAGTTAGGTGGACATTTCACTCGTAAAAAACCAATGAAATTCCCCCGTTATAGTTAGTTCAGATAACTATAACTCGCGCGACCGCCACTCTATCACAAGGATGATGTCATCAGTGATGTCATGAGTGATGCCACTGACCATGTCATGAGTGATGTAATATGTGACGTCATGAGCAGTGGATTGCGGGCGCGCGAGTTATAGTTATCTGAACTAACTATAACGGGGGAATTTCATTGGTTTTTTACGAGTGAAATGTCCACCTAACTATAACCTGTGTGAAACCTATGGTTTTTTAAGTGGATTTATATATATATATATATATATATAACAATCTACCGTGACCAGGAACTTCGGTTCGAAACGCGTAGGGAGGTTTACGATTTGGCATTAAAATAACATCTTTTCCGCTGAGAGGAGTGCCGCGTCAATTCTTTTGACTTTGAGATTGATATATATATATATATATATATATATATATATATATAGCGAGAGAGAGAGACAGAGAGAGGCACACAGACAGACAGAGATACACAGATATAGTTATGGTAAAGGAATTATGCTAAAATGACATAAAAGGTCATTTTACTAAATATTTGTGATTACGTTTTCTCTTATTTTGATGCACGACCATTGTGCTAGTTTTTCTAATTATGTATGGCTACATTACTGTAATTTAAATGAATCCAATGCCTTGGAAAACCGGTATATGCTTCATCTACAAAGCACTTAGGTTTGTATTTCTGTGCAGAAGTACTGTACACACAACACGAGTACTTATCAAATCACGCACTTCAGAGTACTTATCTCTCTTAACCAAATACCTGTTTGCATTAAAAGCAAAAACCCATACAGAATATGTAAATGACTGCCGAGGCTTACACAGATGAGAGGTGACTCGTGCACAGGCAAGTAGTTAGAATTCTTCTAGCGTCCGGCTCATTAAAAGCTACACTCAGGCGGTCGTTAGTGGACTACTTATTTTCCACAGAGTTTTTACTAATAACGCACATATCATCAAATGTTGGAAATTATCTTTCTTCTCATAAGGCAGTGAGATAATCTGACCACTCGCAACTGTGATTCAGATTTTGTCGAACATATCTTGTTATTCCAGAAATTATTATATCATCATTAGAACCAATCACACACTGGCAAGGAGGTGGGTTAGGTGAGTTACAGTGACCGGCAATGTGCCTCTTGGTGATAATTGTAGCCATGCCCACAAGGGCTTGGTCTACCCATTTACCCCCAGCTCCCAAGGACACCCAACAGATCTAGCTTCGGCGTTAGCGTGAGAGATCTCACCAATACCTGTGTGAGGGTGTTGACGATTCGCATCCAGTATCCAAGGACACTGGGTACTGCTAAACCAAGTGGAAGAAGTCCGCCTCCTGGCTCCCACATACGGTGCAGGCAGGCTCAGTGAGGATGCCCGTCTGCCACAAGGGCTTTGGTGTAAGGTAAGGTTTTTTAAAATACAAAAACGTTGTTTTAAACTGCCAAACAACAGATAATAACACTGCGTTCCACTCAAGTACAAAATCAATTAGCTCCACCCTTGCAATACAGTACCAGCCCCAACCATTACTTACATTTTGTATTGTCTCACAAAATTCCCTGTGAGGGATAACTAGTCCATCAGACCATGACACTACAACCATTTTCCCCACACCCTTCGGAATTTCTTGTGACATCCCCGCACTCTCTAAATCAGTTCTTCAAGTTTTCCACACCACTCCATGACCCTCTTCCGTGCCTCTATAAGTGACTCTGCAGTGGATGTCCAATGGTGGGCTATGTCTCGTTTGGCAAGTAGGGTGCCCAACCAGCAACCTATTCCAACGCAGTCCGCCCATGTCCTCCATAATGCCCAGGAGAGCGATTAGGGGCTGCAAGTCAATGGTGGTCACTGTAACTAGTGAGAGGATCACCAGCAGGGCTGCCCAATAGGTTTGATTGGCGGGACTGCTCCAGACCACGTGGAAACAAAATCACCAAGTGGAGCTAGACACCTGTGACAGTCTCGATGATCCGCCCGCCACAGTTCACGCTGGTGTTAGTTAGGCCTGGTAGAGGAGCTTAAACTATATCAGATGAAGTCTGAGTGTGGGGCACCATACAAGCGTCCCCCCAGTCAGCCTTGTCCAGCTCAACCTCTGTCTCTGGGCAACAAGTATCTTCGGGAAATGCACCAAAATAAGCGATAAATCTGGGGCACCAACCCTTGCCCAGGTGACCCATTAGAAGCTTACATTTTAAGAGTCTATATTCTGGAACTTCACGTAATGCAGCATGGTAGGTGGAGAGGGCTTTGCGGAGCTGTAAGTATCGAAAGAACTGGTAAGACGGCATGCTGAAATCTGCTCCAAGGTCCTCGAGGAGCCTCATGTGGTCCCCTTTCCAAACATCCCCAAGCTTTGAAATTTCTATGCTGTTCGACCTGCGGAAACCCTCCAGTGACGCCACCTGACATAAGCACGTGCCTTCCCACTGTGGGGCTCTTGGGAAAGCCTGTGGTGCCACCCGGTCCAGCAAAATGTGGCTCACCAGGTACGGAACACCACCTGGGTTACCCAAGGGAGAGTAGTGGGGATAGGGGCTCCGTAAAGGATGCCTATCACTTTGTCGAGCCCAACAGTGCAAGTTATCCCCTGTAGGCAGGGTTGTCTCATTTCCCACTCAGCCAGTCATTAATAGGGAGGAGCTGAGCCGCCCTGTAATAAAGCCTCAGGTCAGCTACGGCCAGTCCTCAATCATATGTCGTACACGTACACTTCCTGGTAGCCTCCCTTCGAGGACCACCTGCCCAGATGAACGAGCACCCCATTGCCTGTATGGTGTCTAACCATGCCTGAGGAATTAATGCTGGGTAATTCTGCAAGACATAAATTAACCTAAGCAAGATCATCATCTTAAAATGCCGCACTCTGCCCATAACGTTCAGAAGGAGAGCAGCCCAACGTTTCAGGTCTTCTTGAACTTTGCACGTCACAGGGCCCAAGTTCAGACTCCAGGAAAGGCCTGGTTACCAGGAGAAGTATAAGCACAAATTAGGAAAGCTGATCCACCTGATTGTGATCTGAGTTTGCCACTTCTTGCCCCATCGGAACCCCTGATGCGGGAAAAATAGGGACTTACTCCAAGTAACGCGCAGGCTCGATACGTCTTGAACAACTATAGGATTTGAAGGATGCTGGGCACCATGTCTGCCGGGCGGGACATGAACAACAGAGCGTCGTCCACCTAGACAGCAATGTAGTCACCCTGAGCAAGGCTCCGAGTCGAAACTCCGCATCTGCGCGTCGCATCTCACGCAGGTCGCCAATGGTTCTACAATCAAGGCAAACAAAAGCGGAGAAAGTGGGCATCCCCGACGTGTGCCCCGCCTGACCTGCAATTCATGCAACAGCACCCCACTGATGCTCACCCTCACTGTCGGTCCAGTGTACAGAACTTTAACATAGGCTTGAAACCATGGTCAGAAGCCCATGTGACTCAATGTTTCCTCTAGGAAGGACAACTCAACAGTATCAAAGGCCTTCTCGAAGTCAATTAGAAGGAGGGCCGAGGGACATCTCAATGCCTTGATACGAGACAGGCCCACCTGCACTCGGCAGATACAGTGTCTGGTCCCTCAGGCAGGTTGAAACCACCTTGGTCTGAGTGGACGAGGGAAGTGATAACAGTTAAAAGTCTGTTGGCCAAGATTTTGGCACAGATCTTGACTTCACTATTAAGAAGAGAAATCGTCCAGAAGGGGAGAAATCGTCCGGAAGGCAGTGCAGGTTGTTGGTGGCCAGCCAGGCCTGGGGAAGAACACAATCGTGGCATGATCAACCGCTGGGGGAAGGCGGCCCCTGGTGATCCCCTCCTTAAATAAACACAGAAGGTGTGGAGCAATGTCGATGTTGAGCTTGCAGTGGAACTCCATTGGGTACCCAGCTGGCCCTGGTGTTTTGCCGGGAGTAAAGTCTGACAGAGCAGCACCTATTTCCTCCGCCGTTATGGTGTGCTCCAACCCCGCTCTCTGTGGAACTTAAAGGCGACTCAAGGGCAGATCAGCTACCAAAGGAGACTCCATCTTCTGGGCCGGGGGATGCCGTTTTGCATACAAGTTTTCTTAGTATTTGGCAAATACAGCTATAATCTCCAGAGGATTCACAGCCCATTGCCTGGAATCCCCTTGGATTCGGAGAATGATGCTGGATGTTGCATTGTGTGTGGCATGCCAGTGCAGCAATTTACTTGACTTGTCCCCCCCATTCATACACGCACCGTGTTGATGCCATCTAACTCCTGTGGGCTGCGCCCAGACTTGACTGACAAAGTGACTGTGGATCGAGCTCCAATTGGTGCTTCTCGATATCGGTATGTGCATGACTAGCCATGTGCTCGCAATGTAGAACACAGGCTTCCAGGTAAGTAATCAGGGAACTTTTATCACACTCTACACCCGTAACATAGGAATGAGCCAACCTCCCTCATGTATACCTTTACAGTCTCTCATAAAGTGCCAGCTTACTCAACCGAACCTTCATTAAGGCCACGAAAAGTGCTAAGTACATTGCTGAGAAATTCAACGAATCTCTCGTCTGGAAGAAACCACACCAGGAGGCTGCAGACTGGGACGTTCGCTTGAAGAGGCCTGCCAAAACGAAGTAGGACAGGAGCATGATCGTATAATCCACTGCAGAATCTGGGCCCCCGAGCATCAAAGGAGGTCATCCCATGGTAAGAACAAGTAGTCAATAAGAAACAGTGACCAATAAGTGAGTGTACTCCTGTGTGTCAGGATGCACCAGGCGTCTGAGAGACGTAATTCACGTGCCCAATCCCTCAAGCCATGGCTGCATCTCTGGGCTTCCTCTCTCAAGCAAAACCAGTCTCTACTTGCCATGATATCATTGAAGTCCCCACCAGTGATGGTCCCCCTGGGCGGAAGCACTAAAATTAAGTCCCTAATCACCGCCAATGAGAACTGGTGTATGTAGGGACTTCCCTGGACCCCCTGGTGTGGCCAGCGTGGAACACTCGGTCATAGCCTTTGCAGGACAAAAATTGATAATTGTGACCATGCAGATGTGTTTCTTCCATCAGCAGCAACCCCGGTGCATGTCACTGTATGAACTGGAAAACAGCCCCCCTTTCAATGCGGTCTAGGAGGCCATTTACATTCCATGTAATTACTGTGAGATCGTGCAGCATGGTGGTATCAGAGTGGTCAATGTGGGGACTGTACCTCGAGAGGTCATATCAACACGTGGGCGGGAATGGCCACCTAGCATTGGGGAGAAGAACCGGTACCGGTGTCAGGACTGTGCGCTCGGCAGATAATGGAGCATCCCCATGAGTGGCAGAACAAGGCAGCGCAAGTGGAACAAAAAAACTAACAGTCAAACATTAATCCCCTCCCCCAACTTTCTCCTCCCTACACTTCGCCTCCCTGAAGAAGCATCTGTCACCCAAACCCAAAAAACACAATAAGACTGACTATGAACAGGAGGGTGAGTTGGTATACAGGCTACTCACATTAACCCCCACCCGCAACCCTCAACCACATACATATAAGATTGTCGCATAGGATATAGCGGTGCAGGCCTGCATAAAAGGATTTAGACACTGTGTAGACAATCACCCAGAGGACGCAGTGGCTGGGTTGTTCAAATCCGTTTGGGCCTCCGAGACCTCAGCTCCATTGCATCTGCCTTCCCCTCCGTCTGAGTCTGAGGCTGCGTAAGCCTCTTCAAGCCCTGCCAGCCGCTGGTAAGACCACTTTCGCTGTCTTGTGCTGGGTGGCCATGTCGGATAATATTCACAAACGGGTAACCTACTGGTTGAATAACTGGAATGTGAATCGCAATGTGCACAAAACAACTCAAAAGATAGGAAAATCAGCATTTGCTATTTAAAGACGAGAACCCTCACTCACCACTTGGGTGACATGCTTCATCATTGGGTTCCCTCTTACACACAGTGCCCCCAAGGTGCGCTGTGTGGGCTACATCTCTCCCTCTATCTCTTTTAAGAGTGGCCTTAAATGACCTCTGATGTGTGATTCAATTTTACCTTTAGGTACCCGCATATAGATAAAGGACCTGTGTAAGGTAGAGGCAGATTATTGATCTGCTATTGGTGAGAATATTGATTTACCCGTGTGTTTTCACAATGGTGGTGTTTTGGCACAATTTTCACGTACACCTGGGTATTAGCCATTTGGGCTTAAGTATGAATATGTTAACAATTAAGGAATGTTCTTATGTGTTACAGCAAGAAGACCAGACTGAAGTTGGTCTCGACAACACTCATATAAGTATGGTTTTTTGTTTATCACTAATTTAGCAGAGTGAAAAGACAATGGTCCTGAAGAATGCCATGAACTTTCGGTCACCTGGCAGAAACATGTTGACCTAGTCAGATAGGGAACATCCTTACCCCTGTCGTTACACTGGTTTTAACTCCATCCATTGGGGATACCTATTAAAGCTATTTTCCCTACATGAGATGGTTTTAATACACTTTTTTTTTTTTTTTAAATCTTTATTACAATTTCAAAAAGATACAAGTATGGGCCTACAACCAACAGGCCGTCCGCTAAACGCAGTGTAAACATAGGCACGACTTAACATGCACATCAATGAAGCAGCAAAAGAGTTACTAAAGTGCTAATCATCGCAGTCAGCCACAGCCGCAGTCCCTAAACAAACAGGAAAGGTTTCATATTTTTGAAAAACAGAAAACATCAAACTCACAAGGCAGAGGAGGTTAATGGCAGAAACATGTGCTCCTCGTATCGAGGGAGTAAACCAACCCGGGTAGACAGAGGGGGGAGAGGGGGGCAAGGCAGAAGCGACAAAGTCGCATGTCGCAGGAGCATACAGGAATACGGGGGCTAGGGAGACAGAGCGGCATCCATCTCACGCGTCTGGGGCGGGGCGCAAATACCTCCACGATAGGAGTTCCAGGGAACCCACACCTTAATCCACTTCCCAGGCTTGCCTCTCGCCACATACACCGTTTTCTCTCTAAACATACACCAGTCCATGTGTTCCTTCCACTCGGAGACCGTTGGCGGCCTCTGGGAGCCCCACAGTTGTGCGATGTCACGCTTCGCTATCATATAGCCTAGAGTCACCCATTGCGTCTGCGTCGCATTGTAATCAGTCGGCTCCCAGACATTCAGCAAGCATCTACGTGCCTCCGGCAACAAGGCAACATGCATGACTTCTTCTAACACCGCATGCACTCTGCACCAAAACCGAGTCACCTCCGGACACTCCCACAAGATATGGAGAAAAGTCCCCAGTAGCCCACAGCCTCGCTTACACAAACCATCCACCAAATACCCCATACGCATCAGGCCAGGCCCCGTGACGTACACTCTATGCAGTATCTTAAGCTGGACGAACCGCAATCGGGCCGGGATAGCCACCTCTTTCGGGGAGGCCACCGCTGACACCCAATCCTCGTCGTCCAGTTCTATACCGTCTGCAATCCATGTCTCCCGCAATGAGGCCAGCAAACCCATTCGATCATTGATAAGCTTTTTATAGATCAACGAAATGGTGCTGTCCGGCACTTAACCGTCCAATACTCTGTCTTCCAACGGGGAATGCTCCGGAATAGCCGCCACGTCTGAAAACACGGAACACAAGGCATGATGAACTTGAACATACCGATAGTATTCCCTATCATTCAACTGGTATTCCGTTTTCAGCATGTCGAACGTCTTAAATTTCCCTTTCGTCCAGAGATCCCCTACCGTGCTGATACCAATCGTATCCCACTTCTCGAAGCCTTTCGTAGTATACAGACAACCCAAACGCTGGGACGCGTGCAATGGCGTAGCCCGAGTCAAGCGATCCCTCCACCCCATCGCCGCATTTGCTGCATGCCACACCTGCACCGCGACCCGCGTCGGGCCCGTCAACCGCGCATCAAGGGACCCCGAGTATAGTGCCCGATTATAGTCTCCGCCTGGCAGTAGCAATTTGTCCATCTCAAAAGCCGGGTTCAAAGCAGGGCCATACATCCCGTGATTGACGGCAGCCAACTGGGAGGCCCAGTAATATCGCTTAATGTCAGGGAGGGCGACCCCCCCGTCATACCACGGTAGGGTCAGTTTAGCAAGAGCAATCCGCGGCCGCCCATCCCAAAACAATCGACGCTGGAGACACTCCACCTCCCGAAAATAACGGGCCGGCACTACGTCCATAGTATTCTGCAGGGCGTACAAAAAACGTGGTAGCGACATCATTTTGAACAATGCTGCCCGGCCGAGCGGCGAGAGCGGCAGCCGCCGCCAACCCGCCACATCCGCCCTTAGGCGCTGAAGGGGGGGGAGAAGATTCCGTTCATACCGGGCCACCGGATCCAGGGTTATAAAGATACCCAAATACGTGAACCCCGACTCCGCAATCTGGATAGGGCACCCCCGCGGAAGGGGGGGGCCTCCCCGGAGAGAACGTATACACAAGACTTAGCCCAGTTAATTACCAATCCGGAGTTACGACCAAAGGAGCTCAACACATCCACCAATACAATGAGCGATTTACGCGGAGATGCAAGATACAAGAGGATATCGTCCGCATATAGGGAAACACGATCCTCGTATTCCGGCGTCCATCTAAGGCCACGTATCGAGGGGTGCCACCGCAGCCATTCCGCAAGGGGCTCCAAGCAAAGCGCAAAGAGAAGAGGCGACAGTGGACATCCCTGTCGGGTGCCCCTACCTAAAACAAAGGGAGCCGACACCCGTCCGTTGACCACTACCTGTGCCAGTGGGTTGTCATAAAGCAATTTCACCCAACCGATAAACCCCGGGCCAAACCCAAACTTCGCCAACGCCGCCCAAATGTATGGCCATTCCAAGGTGTCGAACGCCATGGTAGCGTCCAAGGACGCCAAGATGGCCGGCTCACGAATGAATGGGGCGCGAGCAAGGACGCCATGCAGTCGCCGCAGGTTCAAAGCGGTATTGCGATGGGGTATAAAACCGGATTGATCCTGATGTATCAGGTCGCCCACAACCCGGATCAGACGATTGGCCAGTACCTTGGCGAGGATTTTGGGCTCCGCGTTTAACAAAGAGATAGGCCTGTAAGAAGTACACCGATCCCGCGGCTTCCCTTCCTTATGGATAACAACAATAGTAGCAAGACGTTGGTCAGAAGGGAGGGAGCCCGCCGCCTGAGCCTCAAGGAACATGTCCCGGAGATACGGGGCAATCGCATCTGGGCGCAGCTTATACAATTCGATGGGAAGTCCATTAGGACCCATGGCCTTACCCGAGGCAATGGAGCGAATGGCCAAAGCAATCTCATCTGGCGATAGGGCCGCATCCATCAATACTTTATCCTCATCAGATAGGGAAGGCAGAGTAGTATCTCGAAGCAGCAGTCGAGAGTCCTCCTCCGATCGTTCTGAGACCGGAGAGTAGACCCCGTGAAAATACTCCGCAAAGCAATCAACAATGTCACCGGGGTCCGTCACACGCACACCATCCACCCTCTCAATCTCCGGCACCACTCGACTTGCTCTCTCCTTCTTATCCAACCAGGCAATCAACTTCCCTGCCTTATCACCCATATCATACAATCGCCCCTGTTGCTCCCTGCCCATACTCCTAGCAGATTCAGTAACCAGCGCCTTATAGTCGGCCTGCTTAAGCTCCAGCACATGCAATCTGTCATCCGTAACACCTTGCTCCAAATCACTCTCCAACTCGGTGATCTCATTTTCTAGCCGAACAACCTCCTGCACCTCGCATTTTTTGGTGTGGGAAATGAGAGATAGGGCCTGGCCCCGGAGCACCGTCTTAAAGGCCTCCCAAAGGGAGACGGCGGAAGACACCGACCCCACATTATCATTAAAATAGTGTTCCAAAGACTTAACCAGGTCTGCACGGATCGTGGGGTTTCGTAGGTACCAGGGGTTGATCGGCGCCACCCTCCCCTCCGCCCCCAAGGCGATATCTAGGTGTAGCAAAAGAGGGGAGTGATCCGATATACCGCGTGCCAAGTGTCGCACTTCCCCGATCATCCCAGCTTGGGCCGCAGGCACTAGCATATAGTCAAGCCTCGAAAGACTACCGTGGGCCCCAGAGTGGAAGGTATATTGCGCCTGTCCAGGGTGTTTCAACCGCCAGCAGTCTATCAGTCCCAGGGTATCCAGAAAGCCCCCCAGCCAGTTCTGGGCCCGAGGGAGGTCCCTAGGGGGGTGTCGATCTTCAACTCCGGAAACCACTGCGTTAAAATCCCCCCCCAAGACCAAAACCCCCCCCAGAAGCCCAAGTAGCAGGCGCCCCAAATCAGCAAAGGTGGCCGTCTGCAGGCCCGGCGGCACGTAGACCGCGACCAGTGAAATCAATCTACCCTCCCACCTCCCCACCAGCGCAGTGTAGCGCCCTCTGTCGTTGTGGAGCACCTCATCCACCACCAGCGGGAGAGAGGTCCTGACTAAGATGCCCACTCCCCTCGAGCCAGAGGTGAAACCAGAATGGGCCAGGAGGCTATATCCTCGTCTGTTCATGGCATGAAAAGAGTTCCCTATGAGGTGCGTTTCCTGCAAGAACACAATGTCAGGCGAAATACGTTTCAAGAACTGCAGGACTACCCCCCGCTTTATCCTGTCCCCCAGCCCATTCACATTCCAGGAAAGAAGTCTCAGTCCCCTACCCCCCCATCCCTCCCAGCACAAAATATCCCCCTCCCGGGGAGCACAATCATAATAGCACAGCAAAGAAATATTACCCCGCCTTGTGAAACAAACAAACAAACCCCAACCCCCCCCCCCCATCAACCCCAACAAAACTCCCCCCTCCCTGCACCCCTGCGTGAGCCCGAACAGCCCCCCCAACATGCAGTGTGCCTGTCGCCCCAATATGAAGAAAGGACAAGAAAAACCCCAGAAGGAGGAAAGGGCCCCAGCAAGCCCCCCGCAACCTCCAAATACCACGGGGCAAATCGTTACAAACTGGAGTCCAGTGCAGCCACAGGTGCAAAACGTTACCAATACAGTCCATCACCAGGATCACAGTTCCATTCCTACTCCGTCAAACCCTCTCCGCTCTCCGCCATCCGACCCTCCCGATCCCGACTCTTGGGCAGGGCATCCAGCCACTCTCCCACCGCCTCCGGCCGGTCGAAGAAGTGGGAGCGACCATCCAACTCGACCCGCAGCCTAGCCGGGAACAGCATCGCATACTTGAACTCCATGTCTCTCAAGCGCCGTTTGATGGCCGAGAATCCCATCCGTTGCTTTTGAACCGCTTGTGTAAAGTCTGGGTAAAAGCTAACATTAGAGTTCTCAAATCGTAATGGCCCAGCCACCCTCGACGCCTGCAGGATAGCGTCTCTATCCCGAAAATTAAAAAGTCGGGCAATGATAGGCCGCGGGGGGGCACCCACCTTGGGCGCACCCCCCGGGATCCTGTGGGCCCGTTCCACAGCGAAGAACTTGCTCAGCCCTTTGGGTGCTAGATGAGTCACCACTAGATCCTCCACAAAAAGATCCACAGCAGACTCCTCCGACCGTTCGGGCACGCCGATAATGAGGACGTTGTTCCGTCTGGCCCTGCCCTCGGAGTCCTCAAGGCGACGCTCGGTCAGGTCACTGGCGAGCTGCAACCTCCGCACCGTCGTCTGCAAGGCGGCCACATCTACCGTTAGGCTCGACGCTGCTTGGGTCAATGAGTCGACCCGGTCATTGGTTTTCGACAGGTCCGCTCTGACCAAGGTGACATCAATCAGCACCGAGTCCAATTTGTTAGCCAGAGTATCCAATTGCTGGTTCACAGTCACCTTCATCTCCTCAATGGCCCCCATGACATCCAACAGGGTCAATTCGGATGATGCGCCCGAGGCCTCCTTGGGCGGCTCAGGCGATTTACGCGATCCACTAGGGGATCCCTTTGGCTGTGCATAGCGGTCCATATTGTTGGCCTGGGAATAAGCTCCCCTCCGGGTAGATTTAGGTTTCAGTTTGTCGCCGTCCACTCTCGTCGTCATCGTCAGCGATCAGCAAGGTCAGCACCCTCCAGCACCCGGAGGAAGGCCAGTAGATCCGGGCCGCCAACCGAAAGAGGCCTGTTTACAGTTCAAGACTAGGCCTTGCACTCCGTACTCCGCGCAGCTCTCCCAATGTCCCACGCATCAGTCTCGGTAGCTTAACTCGAAACTGAAAGTGAAAGCACGGGGTCCGGGGCAGGCCCAGCCTGGCATGCCGCTGTTGTTCAATTCGCAGCCGGGCACCTCACCAACCCGAGTTCGGCACCAAGGCCGGAGAAGGCCGCAAACTTCAGATCGCCAAAAAACACGTTCCCGGAGTCCAATTTCGATTTGGAATACGAGTGGCACCTTAGCGCAAGATCATAAACAAAAGCCCATCGAAAAAATCAGGATTATGACAGGATAGACGTGGGAGGCTGCGGAGGCCCCCGGGAGCCACAAGCCTACGCGGCCATCTTGGTTGCGCGCTAGGCTCCTCCTCTTTTCATACACTTTTTGATATTATTTTTGCACTCTGCCCCTCACTCACTTTTAACATTGGAGTGAAGACCACCTCACGCTCCTCTCCTGAGGGAGAGTTTTAGCCCACCCAGTGCACCTTGCGGGCACTGTGTGTAAGAGGGAACCCAATGATGAAGCATGTCACCCAGGTGGTGAGTGAGGGTTCTCGTCTTTAAATAGCAAATGCTCATTTTCCTATCTTTTGAGTTGTTTTGTGCACATTGCGATTCACATTCCAGTTATCCAACCATTAGGTTACCCGTTTGTGAGTATTATATAGTGGAGTGGTACCGTGGATGGTTATAATTCCTCCAAAAGAGACCTTGTTGTGAGATAATATGGCCATGTCGGATCACACCCGCTTGCCCGAGGCAAGTGTCTGCAACACTCGTCAGGGGGTGCTGCTCAGTCGGCCAAGTCGATGCTTCTCTTGGGGAATTGAAGAAGACGGTCTTGGATTGGTGGATGATCCTTAATTTGCCTGGGTACAACAGCATGTAAGAGCATGGAACGAAGTTTTGCCTTGAATTGGCCAAAGGATTTACGCAGGGTCTGTACCCTGCGAGTACAGTCAAGAAATATTATTATGCGACCGGAATGAAACATGAGATCTTTAGTTATACGTGTGCCACAGAAAACCGCATCCCGGTCCTTGTAATTCAAAAAGCAGGCATTTAGTGGCCTGGGAGGAGGTCTTTGGGCCAAGGAGCGACATGCCCTTTCAATTACAAAACAGGAAGAGAGGCTGTAGGGGTTAAGCCAGGTCTTGAGCCAAATGTCCAGGAAATATTGAGGGAATTGTCCCTCTCTGTTTTCAGGCAAGCCTATAAAGCGTAAAATATCACACCTGACTCTACTCTAAAAGTCTTCTGCGTGTTTCTGAAGGAGCCTAGCATCATGGGACAGGCGAGCCACCTTAAAGGAGAGATATTTAACCGTATCCTCCAGAGTAGAGATTCTCGTTTCCACCTTTGTAACTCTTTCAATAGTCTGGCGCTAGTCCTGGCGAAACAGGACGACGTCCGCACCGACCTCGACGATTTTCGTTTCTAATAGAGTCCTGGAGTCAAGAATGGCTTGGAAGATGAGGACGTTGCCATCATCAGATGTAGAGCTGTCCCAGTCTCCCCCTAATGACCTACGGGGCCCTGTACCTTTCCATATTAGCCTCACTCAGCTGGCCTTTATCACTACCCCTGGTGACTCACATCTGACAATCCAGGAGATGGATGGGGCAATGAAGGGAAAGCCGCGACTTGCCGGTCTGTGCGGCCAAAGGCAGAGACCGATCCGCTTGTGCCAGGAGCCAGGCAGGGCAGCACGAGCAGTTGGTGCCAGTCAAGGGGCACGTCACTGCACTACACGGTAGGATCCAAGCGACCGTGGGCGAAAGTAGCAGACCCGGGGCCCTCTGAGTTGACCAGGGCCTTTGGACGCTAGGCGCCTGCTCCAAGAAGCTGGGGGGTCCAGCCAGACCAAACTGGAGGTATCTAGCACCCATTGCTTGTCAAAGCGTGGAGGGGGGGTCCTGGCGGGCAGGGGACGATCCACTGGCACAAGTCCAGCGGTCCCCTGCACCCCCCACCACACAGATCCCAGCAGTGCAGTCTAGCAGGGGAACAGTCCAAAGGGCCACCGAAGGGCGCTCCTCACCTGGCCATACAGGACCGGGGCTCGGCCCAACAGACCTCTCCTCAGGGCCTCAGGCGACAGTCAGCCAGACTGAAGGCAGGCAGCCCAGCTCCTACTGCGCCACTTGAGCTTCCAGGGTTTGTTGGCCCCACTCCCTCGGACAGGCACACACTGGTCCGGCCCTAGTCCTCACCCACATATCGCAGCTCCAACTGCTCCAGGGGCAATGCCCATCACCGGGATGGCACTGGAACCCGACCAGGCTCCTAAAATGAACAGGCCCACAGGCCACGCCCAGCAGGATCAGAGCAGGCCCCACCACGCCATTCGGATCTTGGGAGGCAACACCGTATCCTCCACTGCCAGGCCCCAATCTTTGCCTCTGCCATCCCGCCGCGACTCCAGCGGTTCTGAGCAGGCAACATCCAGGGAACGGGCCATAACCAGCAGGGAAGTGCGGGCTTTGGAGGATGCTATAAGCCCCGGACTGCCATCTTGAGTGCTGTGCGCCTCAGATGGCCCCCGATCCTCGGCCATCTTGGCTCCCGCGTCGCCCACAGGGCGACTCCATGGTCAGGCCACCATCCAGCGAGGACATGGAGGCTTCCCATGCCAGTTAGGGGCACATGAGCACCCTGAAAACTGCTGTCCAGGTGAGGTTGAGTAGGAGCTCACAAATTTGCGCCAGCCATGTTGGCCATACAGGCCACAACCCCCCTGATGTAAGGTGAGCTATGTGAAAATAGTGTAGTTGAATTAACTGTAGTCGGGAGGAGATTGCAATTTCTTTAGGGGCCATACATGCCTCCAGGTACTCTGTATCATCCAAGGGGCCTAGCCACTGTTCCAATTTACATCTAAGATGCGCAAACGCTGATGGGGCATTGCAAATTAGCAACCAGTAAATCTATGAGATCCTGCCCTGCCTCATGTGACCCATCAGTAGCTTGGCTGGGCTGAATTCTGAAGCGTGGTCAATCTGTGCTTCATAGATCGTAAGTGTGTGCCTGAGCTGTAGGTATTTGTGGAATTTGGGATGTGATAACTGAAACTGGGTCAGTAGGTCTTGAAATGATTTCATATGAGACCCACTTCATTTGTCTCCCAGCGGTGTGACCCCTATTTGATTTCACTTCCCGGAGCCCTCTAGTCAGGCAGTCTGCCATAGCCAATGGCTGTTCCATATGGGTGTGGGGGGTCTGCAATGTTAACTTTTGTCCAATCTGGTAAATCTGCGCGCCAAGCCAAGAGTGCAGTTTTCATGATTTCCAGTATGTGGGCTGAGATGGGGCTCACATAAAGCAGGTTCATGACATTAGCAATTCCTGGGCATTCCTATTCTAGCCGATAAGCTAGGTCATGCCAGGCCCCTGTCATTGAGTCATTGATGACTATTAAGTGGGAAGCCAAGCAGTAGAGCCTAATGTCTGCCACCCCGATCCGTCCCTTGTAGACTGATCAGCGACACATGTCTAGCACTATGCGCAAGGGACAGCCCTTACAAAGGAAGGAGCGGGTCAAGGCTGCCACTCCGGTGAACCAAGAGTTTGGGGATGTGGGATGGGAAATTTTGCAGACTATACAAGAAGCGTGGGAGCACCATCATTTTCACCAAGGCTACCCTTCCTAGTTTATTCAGCTGGAGTTTGGACCAGATATGTAGATCCTAAGGAGGTTGCGGCTGTGCACAAGGTCAGGCATCATTGCTGTTTGAGCTCCTAGATAGTTAAAGCATTGGTACTGAGTCAAAACAGTTGACTGCTAATTAACAGCGTTGCTTTCTCCCTTTACTGAACCCAGGAGGGACTTGTCCCAGATAGCATGAAGCCCGAAGGTCTCTTCTTATAGCTTCAAAATGTTTAGTACCCAGGGACCTGAAGTTTGGGGATTGGAAAGAAAGAGGAGTACGTCATTGGCATATAAAGCGATCCGTTCTTCAGGTGGTCCCCCAAAGTCCCAGCCTATCGCACAAGCATCGTAGCGGATTATTTTAGCTAGAGGTTCCATGGCAAAGTCAAAGAGGAGCGCGGCCATCAGACACCCCTGTCTGATGGCTTGCCTGATCAGGAAGGAGAACAAAAGTGCTCTGAGAAGAGAACCTGCAGGGATGTGGTATTCCTATAGCCCAACGCCCAGGACATATTGTTTGTGGTCAAGGGCAACAAGTTTTTATGTGTATTTTGTTCTGGGGACAAATAGGCCCAACCCCCGGAAGCACAAACCCTTTGGCTGCCAGTTTGCAGTCCTACATTGTGGATTAGGGAAGGGCACTGTCTACAGTTAAGCTAATACTTTTTTCCATATGTGAATGCTGTTCAAACTTGTATTTATGGTTCATTAATTGAAAGCCTTTATTATTAGGGTGAGCATTCTAAGTAAATATTGTAAGCTCTGACTGCACTACTGGCAGTGGTTCCAGTATAAAAATGTGTACACCCGTTTTTAAAGTTTGGCAATATGAGGCTATGTATACTGCTCCAAGAATGCTCTCTGATTTGATGCAAATATTTGCAAAAGCTTGAAAGCAAGATTCTTTGCTTTCAAAATAAAATGTTCATAAAAAAAATTAAATCAGGAAAAAAAAACATTTAGCTAAACTACTGTAAAATTTCAGGTACCATTTCTTTGCAGCATAATTTAGTAACATGTGTTGATGCATGCTAGTATTTCCCAAAAATATTCATAATGGAAAGCCATTGTAAACAGTTTCAAAGAGATACTGGGGAAAAAAATAAACAAGCATTGGCAAAGTCAGTAGGGCTGAAATTGGTGGTCACCTTTTTAGTTTTGTCAATGTGTGACTTGTTTTGGCATGTTTTTTTTGTAAAACCCTATTGGTATGGGAGCTGCTGGGCCCTCACCATTATAACAAACATTGGCAAAAGCAAAATGTGTTTTTGTTCTCAAAAACAACACACTGCCACAGAAGTTATTGGCACTTAACAAAACTATTTTGTGTGCCGATATGCTACTGTTACTCACAGTGAAACCAGCCGATACAGAGAGAGAGACAGAATTTTAAATAAACGCAAAAGGTCATAGTCAACACCACACCAAATTAGTGGCGCAATTATTAAAGAAAGTCTCTAAGGTGCACCCATGGTATATGTCCTTGCATTAAGTGCAGCTATACGGCTTTAGTGAATTCCCAAGAATTTACGGAAGTAGGACAAGAAACTAGAAAATATTTGTGAACTGTATTTAAGCATGAGCAAATGCGCATGTAGATTTGCTCATGCGAAAATTTGAATGTTTGCATGCTCACTTTCCCTCCAAACTATTTTTTCCCAACTCTGGAAGAAGGTTTACATCTCCCATTGTCAGGAGTAAATTTCCAACATTTCTCAGTATGGAAAAAGATTAGAGAAGAGTTGTTGAAAACCATTAAAACATGCAAGTTAGTAGGTATCAGACTCAAAGGGGCATTCTAACCCTGGGACTATTGGTTACCACTACCTTCATCCCCAGTATGTAGGTCTGCAGAAACGTGGCAACATAAGGGGATTGCAAGTATTCAAACACTACTATGATATGTGCCCTGGCATAAACAGAGAGGCTATGTCAGAGCTCTTATATTATGAGATTGCTGCCATAACTTGGCACCACACTACGTGGCACCGAAGGGACAAATGGTTTCTGTTACAGGACAAGTAGATTTATGAAGCAACCTGCCCCATGGACAAGTAGATATTTTATTAAATTCCACACCCCAGGAACCTGCGCCAAAGCCTCTCGGTACAGGAGCTGAACATAACTGCAGTATCGGGGCCCAAATCCCATCCAGAAAAGGACATGATCTAAGTGGAGCCAGTCAATGGTATCAAAGGCCTTTTCGAAGTCTACCAGCAGGCGGGCTAGCAAACCAGATAGTTTATGGGCTCTAGCAAGTGCAGTGTTCACACAGCGGATAAAATGCAGTGTGCTATGGTTGGCCGTAAAACCACACTGGCTTCCAGGACTTTCTGTAGCCTATTCACCAGACCTTTAGCAAAGATTTTAATATCAGTCTAAATCATGTAGATAGGCCAATGGGCCGCACAGATATCTGCGGGTCAGCCTGTCTTAGAAATGACAACAATGGTGGCCAGGTCTGGTTCAAGTGGGAATATGCCTTTCTCTGTAGCCTCCTTATACAGCGCCAACAAGCGTGGGGTGAGGATGTCACAGATTACAATACAGACTACAGTACAGTAGTATTCGAGAGGGTGTCCATCGGGGCCATGGTCTTGCCCGTGTTCATATCGTTTATCGTCATCTCCATCTCTTCTGCTGTTAAGGGTGCTTCAAGATCCGCTCGCTGGGCTTCCATAAACTGTATCTCTGTAAGAAGTAGCCAGGCCAGTTCCTGGTCTGGCCGTGGGCACTGGGCATATAACAGAGTAGTAGTCAATGAATACTTCAGCTATCTCTGCGGAGGTATGCAACTTGCATCCAAAATGATCATTAATGGAAGGGATTCATTTGAAGCTCGCATCTCGTGTGGCCAACCAATGGAGGCGCTTCACACACTTGTCCCCATAATCATACACTCTTCTGATGGAGTCACGTCAACTCTGCCAAACTTCCTCCATCGCTAGTTGGCGTATAGAGGTTCTATCCAGTTTCGAGTTCTCCCTCGGATGCCTCACCTCCATCCATCCATCACAGAGGCCAAGCGAAGCCATCAATGATCCAAACGCCTTAGCTGTCTCTACCTGGTGTCTTAATCGGATTTTACTTCAACAAGGCTCACCACTGAAGCTGCATCCATCTCTCAAGACATGATATGTGGTTATTACATAGAATTATAATTTTTGTGCTGGTGTTGTGGGTGAGAATACGTGAATCTTCATGTGGAGAACACTTTGATAATCTGATTTTTTATATCATATTTCCAAATAAATTTGGTTGACTTTTCGGCTCAGTACTGATTAAATAGATTTTCCATTTCTGTCTAGGAAAGGAAACAAAGAATGAAAATGCTACAAATGAACCATTTGGGATCAATCTAAAAAACGGTTTAAAGTTAACAAACTATCCTGGTGACAAGGAGTTAAACAAGCAAGTGTTTTTTTGCTGAACACACTATCTGCCTGTCTGTCTGCTTGGTTCATGCTGACAACCAAACGAAGGCATCAGGCCTCCAACTGTGAAGCATATGGTTGCTGGAAATTGTTGACCTAGACAGAGCTTCTGCCATACTGAATTTCTATTGGAACTTGGTTACGTAAGGGAAAATATCTATCCCCAAGATCCATCTCTCAGGATGTTTCTGGGTGATTTCTTTATTTGCACTCCTAGGGACCTGGATGTCTTCCGACTGCTGGAAGCATTGTGGTCTGCTGAGGTGCCTACTACCAGCTGGAATATGTGGTACTTTCAGAGTGGACCGGCCGAGGTCCTGACTATCCTGTAGAGCTCTTTTCCTGCTATCTTAAGTGTATTAAAGAAAGCCTAACAGGCTAAGTGCTTACTCGGCTAAGTGCTTACTCGTGATTTTGAATAACTTAAAAATACCTTAAAACTATATTTATAGGTGGAACCAGTTTGATATGGCTTGACAGACTGTCTACACTGATTAGAACTGACACCTCCCATAAGTTTCCTTTTTAACACTGAAGATTCACCTCTACATTGCCTTATTTCAAGCATGACTTGCCAAGTTCAACTATCAATTCAAACCCTGAATTGACAACAATTCTATGCAATTGCTGATTTTTATACAGTAACCCTTCTAACGGTTGACAGGTCACTCAAATAGCTCTCTTCATTATTTTTGGTAAAGCTTATTGATGAGAAGTAACTGTATGTCCATGAATTCTGCGCATTTTTAATTTTGTTAATACAATCTTTATCTTACATATAAACTTGGCTTGGATCGTGAAATTCTTTATATTATTTGATTGTAATGTTGGGGCAAATTGAGATACTCGCACAGATGATGGAGTACGGCCTTATTGGTCAAATCACGTTACCCAAGGTGAGTCAAGGATATCTTACTGGAAAATCAATTTACCTTTGTAAGACTTGACTGTAGAACTGTCCAAGTGGTCGAATCTTTAAAATTACAATTTCCTTAAAATACAACTTGTTATTGCATTTTAGTTAATCAAAACTGTAATACCAACTGCACATAATATGGATCCAACCACATAAAACCTCATCACAAGCCAGGAGGGTGGATCAGTAAGTTAGCTGCCCACTGTGCGTATATCTTGTGAGCTGTAGGTAAAAACCTGAATCCAAGCAGGCCAACTCAGTCTTCCATCAATAATGTCCATAGCATCAAGTTTCAAAATAATTTTGTCTCAGTTCTGGTAAGTGCAACACACTAACAATAATCTGATGGCGTTAAAGTACAATGAAATAAGAGAACGTTTCAAAACATGCTTTTTTACTTTTTCTCTCATGATGGAACATTTATGAACTCCATCAAAAGAGTTGGTCCTCGGGTCCAGATGCACGAATGTTGACTCACATAAAACCCAACTCCATAGGTAGTCAAGGAGCACCAATGTTGCTTCTCTTAAAACCCTTCGCACCAGGGGATGAAATAAACTAAAACTGATTCTGTATCCATTTCTTTAGCTGCTAATGACGATGAAGGACTGTTCATTTGTAAGAAGTTAGAATACACCAGAGCCTCTGTATTAACTTTATATTCTTTTTAATTATGTGATTAAATTAGTCTGTTTTAATGATGAGACGTATACTATCTAACATGCTGAGGGCACAATACATTCAATATGTTGAAAAAGGGTCTTCATAAGTAAAGCGCCACAGCGGGACAGCTCAATAGGAGAAACCCAGAGCTTCAAATAAAACCCTAACTTAAGTACACACCTGAACTTCATTCTAGACTAGATAGCGAATACATATGTCATATGCATATTGTTTAATATCACATGGAGTAAAAATAGTGCAAGTTTATGAGTAGGGATGTGATGCTCGAGATGTAGCCTCGAGCAAAAGTATCTAATGGATATGGAATGTGTTTTTAATCAGCTTTATTTCTGAATTTCCTAAGGCTCTGATTTAATATCATACCTTCTGTGCATAATGACAAATATGCTGCAGATGATAAAAAGTGGTAACACCACAACTGTGCATACTAACACCTATGGGGAGCATACAGAATGTAGTAGCTGAAGCTGTCAATAAAGTGATTGTTTTAGATTGAGATGTTCCAAGTCACTCAAATAGACAATGAGAGAGAAGAATAAGTTGTACATGATGTCACTTGGAATCCAAAGGTTAATAACTTTACTATATTGACAACTACTCAGCTAACATTTTATCTTGTGTATTGCCCTTCTAAAACTCCTTCACTTACTCAGATGAGCAGTGCAGGGGTAGAATAGTCATGTGGACCTGTCTTAGCCCCTTTTAAACTGCTTGGTGCCCTACCACCTTTCCAACATCCTCTCATTCGTCCAATCTAAAATAAAAGCGTACAGTAGTCCTTCCCTAGCAACCTCAGGAGAATCCTCCTTTCTCGCTCCCAAATAAATAAATAAAATACGTTAGGTCCTGCCAAGAAAAGATCCGTATCTCTATGGAGAAACCTCCTTTACCTCACTCAACGGAATTTTTATTATTTTAAACCTATGTTCTGCCACTGTCCTCTTTCCCTTTGCCGATGCCCTCTGCTTCTACTGCCAGTAATAAAGGCAAACTATCTGAAATCCTGGCACTCTCCTCTTCCTCTGTCCAATTTCAAAAATATACCTGCCATCCTGCTACCCAATCCTTCCATACTCATTAGTAACATTCCCTCACCTTTAATAACATTAGTAAGTATCTGGCATCTTGCCATGCTCCTTCACCACCCATAGCAGGTTTCCTCCACCTCTCAACCTGAAGATATTGTCTTCGCTTTACATTGAGGGCGAGTCAGGAGGGACCTGCTCGGCAGCCTGTAAGCACGGTTCTTCCACACATATTACCCTGCTCCCTTGGGTTTCTGGAGCTTTGATGAGGCGGCGGATCGTCACCTGTTAGAATGGTGGGCTTTGGGGCCTTGAAATGCCCTCCTTCGATGTCAGAGCAGTGACAAATTGAAACTTCTTTTACTGCCCTTAAGTCAGTACTTATATGGGTTCCGAACCCCATATACAAGCTAATGGATTCCTAAACAATTTTTTTTCATAAGGGTACCACAGAATTTGCACTTTACCTTGATCCAGTAGCTAAAGCTCAGAAAATCAGGGTTTTGGGTGGGGACGCTTCTCTGCTTTCAAATTGGAGAAAGGTTTTTTAAAATTACAGTTTTTGCTATAGGGTTTCAGGCACCTGTGAATAGCTTAATGCGAGGTGATCAAAAGAAAGAGTGTATAAAACACCTATCTTTCTGGAAAAAAGGTTACATTGAAAGGAATATTTAAAGTATGGCAATAGCAAACATTTGACAAACATCATCTTTGCAGTCTCTAACCACTGGAAATAATTCTTTATAAAAGAAGAAATCACCTTACTTAAAGAAATAAACAAAAGTAGTAGGAAGACCTACCTTTGCGCCCAGGGTAAACATGTGGGTAATATTCGTAGTAAAGATCAGGTTGGTCGAGGGTTCCAAACGGCTCAAATTCCATTTCAGCATTTTGGAAGAGGCCCAATTTCACCAAGAGGGCAAGTCTCACAAACCAGAGCTGAAAAACCACCAGGATCGTGTTAGTGGCCTCGAATACTTTTTTCAATTGTTTTGTATTTCCCAGAAAAAAATAAACACAACATAATTCACTGGCAGTGCAGGTGTTAGCAATGGTGCAGAAAAGTCACATAAGTAAGAGTAATAAGACAGGACAATCACCATAAATCTTAAGAGTAGACACAAAAAGGTATAGGTTAGTCCATTTTAAGGAAAAATATATTCTTATGAGCATACAACAGCAATATCTTGGAGCACTTGATTCTCAACCTAATAGGATGGATAATATATTCTGGAGTCACTCAGCATCTTATATAACATCTG
This sequence comes from Triturus cristatus, assembly GCF_964204655.1. Lineage (NCBI taxonomy): Eukaryota > Metazoa > Chordata > Amphibia > Caudata > Salamandridae > Triturus > Triturus cristatus. The sequence goes on from NC_140589.1 coordinate 378,761,481, forward strand.
CAAATTCATTCCAGTCATTTCTATGTGAGGTTTTGATAAAGGTGAAATGCATCCACCAAGTGCCTCAGAACATGATGAACCAGAGTGGCTAGGTTGGTACAGCAGGACGCAGCCAAAGCATGACTATCAAATGCTACACCGCGAAAAATTCAAACAGCACAAGTCTAGACAGGCACCTGGATATCATAACAGAGATACGTAGACCAAGGAGGAAAACTGATATTGCTAGGAAGATCCAACGAAAGCACTCATAGTGCCAACAATCGTAGACTTTGGATATCTTGCCATTCTGATACTATATGCAGACCAGTGTCTCCCAATAAGGTGCAATGACTACATCTAATTTGGTGGGATCAATAGCATGGAGTTCCAACTGGTGTGGAATACTCCTGCATGTAAGAACATGTATTGAATAGGTCTACGGCTGGCTATAGAGAGAGTTCTTTGATCAAGCTGAAGCAGTCTTTCAAATCGGGTGGGGCCATTTGGTAAAATGTTGTGATTTTCATTCTTCACAATGTCTTCTAGGTTGGAAAGACTTTACAAAGAGAAACTTTACAAGAAGTTAAGCTTAGAATTGGCTTCAACCATGCAGTAATACTACCTAGTATCTCCTTTTTTCTCAGTCTACTTAATGGCCGCTTCAACACTTTTAAATGGAAACATAGCAGCACAGGTACTCACTATACTCACTATCTAAAAGTACCTGCCTGCTGCTGAGAAGTGCTGGTACTTACATAAGTATAGTAGTCACGCTGAGAAATGCTCGCACTCTCATTTTCATAATCTAACCAGATATCACGTTTTCTGAATCAAGTAAGAACCACTGCTAGCAGCAAGGAAAACCCCTAACTCTCCTTATACAACCACTACAACAGCATGAGATGAAAGATGCAGCATCTGCATCAACATAAATATCCCACATAAATTGAATTTTCCCTCTAGGCTACCATACAAGCGTTACAATTCAGAGGTATTTGTTAGAAATGGGTTTTCTGGTTGGCTAGGGTATGCACCCAAGCTAGGCAGAATTTACCACTCTAGTCAGGATAAGGGAATTGCACGTCTAAAATAACCCCTGCTCACCCCCTTGGTAGCTTGACACGAGCAGTCAGGCTTATATCAGAGGCAATGTGTAAAGCATTTGCACATAATAAACATTAATACAGTGCCAACACAACAAAAGGACACCAACCAGTTTCAGAAAAAATACCTAAAATGTATCTATGTGAAACAAGACCAAAAACGATAAAAATCCAACATACAGTGGTCAAAATGCGAATAATGGGAAAATAGGCTTTATATACAGCTCCCTGAAGGCGATAGCTCTGTCGGGGCTATCACAGCATTGTGAACAAACAAATCCAACAGTTTCTGCCAGTCGCGGGGTCGCATGCCAGCTCTGGTGTCCGTGAGACCTGTATAACATTACCTTTGGAGATGCAAGGCATCGGAACTTCTGGTGGGCTGCGGAGGAGCAGCGTCGGCAGGCGTCAGATCCGGAAGTCTGTGCAGGAGTCACCCACCCTGGAAGTCACATGCGTTGCAGGTGGAACCCCATGAGTACGAAGTCAAGAGCGCTGACGTCGGCAGGCATCGTGGCTGCGGTGTGAAGCGGATCAGTGCGATGTGTGGTGTCCTCAGGTCACGGTGCAGGCAGCGGCTCCGGGACAGTCGTCCAGCAGCATCGGTAAGACCAGGGCTGCGGTGCGACGCGGAGCAGTGCTCATTGCGGTGCGGACAGGTCACAGTGCAGCGGCGTTGTCGTTGTTGAAGCACTGTCATCCATAGACCCACAGCTGCGGTGCGAAACGGGGCAATAGGGTGTGTGGGGCCCGCAGGTCGCGGTGCAAGCAGCAGCATCGAATGACGATCTGGAGTCGATGGCGCTGGCATCGGTGGTTCAAGGCTGCAGTGCGGGATGGCCGGTGCATCTTGTAACTTATGAGCGGTGCCCCCAAACCAGGCAGCGGCTTTGATATCAGGTTGGAACATTGTCGTCAGTGAGACCAGAGCTGCGGTGCGAAGTGGGACGTTGCTCTGTGTTCTCCACGAGTGGTGTCTACAGGTCATGGTACAGGCATCTGCATCGGTGAGGGCGTCGTCAGGGATACCAGGGCGGTGGTGTGAAGCGAGGCAGTGCGGAGTGCAGTGCCCACAGGTCACGGTGCAAGTAAAAGCTCAGTGGTGTTGTTGGGGAGTCCAGGGTAGGAGTGCGAAGTGCGGCGGTGCTCCGTATTCTCCACGAGCTGGTCCACAGGTCAGGGTGCAGGCAGTGGCATCAGTGATGGTGTGGTCGAGGATACCAGGGCGTCGGTGTGTAGTGAGGTGGTGCAGAGTGTGGTGCCCACAGGTCATGGTGCAAGCAGTGGCTCGGCGATGTCGTCAGACGTAGTTATCGGCAAGACCAGGTTTGCAGTGCGAAGTGCAGCTGTGCCCTCTGCGCTGCCTTTGGGTCACGGAGCTGGCAGCGGCTTGGTTGATGGCATCGGATTATCTTTTTCCTCAGTGGCAGTCGAAACATTCAGTTCTGGAAGCCAGTACCCAGAAGATCCTGAAGTCTTTGATTTCCCTGAGACTTCCAACAGGAGGCAAGCTCTACATGAAGCCCTTGGAGATATTTAGTATGCAGAAAGAACAGTCCAGTCCTTTCCATGCCCAAGAGGGAAGCCCACAACTGCAGGCGAACCCAACAAAGCAACAACAGCAAAAGGGCAGTACTCCTGGCAGCTCTTCCAGCTCTTCTTCCTGACAGGTTTCTTAGTCCAGCAGTAAACTAAAGCTCTGGGGTCAGGGCCCCAATATTTAAACTCCATTTCCCTTTGAAGTTGGTACCAGCAAAGTTCCCCTAGCATACATAAACCAGTTCTGCGTGGCTCAGGCCAGGTTCACCCCAGGAGGTAGAGACAGCTTTGTGAGAGGCAGCCATTGTCCATTCAGGTGCAAGCAACAACACCTGCCACTACTCTAAATGCAGCCAGGTCTATTCAGTCTGGTTTTGAGTCACCCAGGAAAAGCAGGACACACCTAAACCCCCCTTTTTGTCTGTCTAGTGTGAATGCACATTCCCTGCTTGTCACTCTAAACCCAGGCAGGGAATACACAAAAGGCAGAGGCACACAGGATGGTTAAGCAAGAAAATGCCCACTTTCTAACGTGGTATTTTCAAACACATAATATAAAAATCATCTTTTACTCTGAGTTCAAGAAGGTTAAACGCCATTTCTCCATCTTGTCCCAATTGAAAGTTATGCTTGTAAGGTGTTACAAAGCAACTCCTATGTTAGCCTATGGGACAGATAGCCTTGCAATAGTGAAAAACGAAATACACAGTCTTTCACTATCAGGACTTGTAAAACACACCAGTACATGTCCTACCTTTCATATACAATGCACCCTGCCCATAGGGGTATACTGGGCCTACTTAGGGGCATCTTACAAGTAAGGAAAGGAAGGGTTATGGCCTGGCAAGTGGGTGCGCTTGCCAGTTCGACATGGCAGTAATGACTGTGCGCAGACACTGCAGTGGCAGGTCTGAGACACCTTTAAAAGGCTACTTGTTTGGGTGGCACAATCAGTGCAGCAGGCCCACTAGCAGAATTCGATTTACAGGCCCTGGGCACACACAGTGCACGTCTGGGGTTGAACCTGCTGAAAAATCCAAGCCTAAGAGTGTTAGACCTGGCATCATTGGCGGGGTTTTCCCTGACTTTTTGCCTCTACCCCCTGTGCTTTTGATGCTATGCTGGATTTCGTTTTTCTGGTTTAGATGCTTTGGGCACTTTGCCACTGCTGATCAGTGTCAAAGTGCAAGTGCTCCCTGGGTAAATTGTTATTGTGATTGGTTATCCATGGTTGGCATATTTGTCTTACCAGTAAAGTGCACTGAGTGTGCCAGGGCTGGTAACTCAAATGCTACTAGTGGGCTTGCAGCACTGATTGTGCCACCCAAATGAGTAGCCCTAAAAGAGGTCTCAGGCCTGCCACCGCAGTGCCTGTGCGCAGTTTGTCAACTGCCATTTTGATCTGGCCAGTGCACCCACTTTTCAGGCCTTACCCTTCCCTTTTCTTACACATAGGACACCCCTATGGTAGACCCAAGGTACCCCCCTGGGCAGGGTGCAGTGTATGTGAAAGGTAGGAAATGTACTGGTGTGTGTAACATGTCCCGATAGTGAAATACTGCCAATTTCGGTTTTCACTATTGAAAGGCTTTCTTGCCCATGGGACAGAATTGGGAATGTTGTGTAACAGTTTTACAAGCATATCTTCCTATAGGAGTAAGATAAGAAATTAGAGTTTGGTACCCCTGAACTCAGAATTTAATGACACATCTTTTAGGAAGGATGGTTTCTAAATGCTGTGTTTGTAAATAGCACTTTTAGAAAGTGGCTATTTTCTTGTTCAACCTTTCTGTGTGCCTCTGCCTGTTTGTGGATTGACGGTCTGGCTTGAGAGTGACAGGGGCTGGGGTGGCTCCAGGAGTCTGGGTGAGTCAGCACTAGGCTATATAGGCCGATCTGCATTTGGAGTGGTGGGAGGAGTAGCACCTGGGCCTGAAGGGAGCAAAGCCTGCCTTCCACAATGCTGGCTCCACCCCTGTGGTGCGTCAGATAACCCTGGCCCACACTAACAAAGGAAGAAGTTGTGCACTGGCAGAGTGCACCCAGAACTGGTTTGGACTGGGTCCAGGACCCCTTACACCTAGAGAACAAAGACTTTTGGGGTATAAATATGAGAGCTGAAACCCCTGACCTTTAGATCATCCTGGAATTCAACAAGAACCTTTACCGAGGAGAAGAGCTGGAGAAACTGAAGAGAAGGACTGCCCTTGCTGTATGTTCTTGGGCTAACCTGCAGTTGCTATTCTGCCAAGGAAAGGAGAAGGACTTTGCTGTGTGCTGTGTCCCCTGCTTGAAGAAGATCTCCAAGGGCCTGAGGAGAGCTGGCCTCCTGTTTTGAAATCCCAGGAACAAAAGGACTTCACCCCCCCAGCTCCCCTGAACTCTGCTGTGTGAGTGCTGACCTGCCTAGAGTGCCTGACCCAGTTGTAGGGCCTCTGGAGGTTGTTTGCTGCTGTTTGGGAGCTGGAAGAAGAAGAAGCGTGAAAAGAACTGCAGAACCCGTCGCATCGCTCTTCTTGAGGCACGTTTCACCGGCGCATCTCGACGGCGCAAGAAGATTTCCATCGTATCGCCGTGCCGCTGCGAAGATCGTCGCAGCGCCTGTCGCCGATGCAAGAACCAACGCATCGAGGGATCGCGGCTGAAGAGGACCGACGCCACACCGCATCGATCGCTGTCACATTCCGAAGATCTACGCATCGTACCTGTGCGAGATACTCTCCCGACGCATCACTTGCGAACCGGAACCGGCAGAAAGACTCGACGCATCAATACCCCTACAGACCGGACTTGACCCAACCCGTACGCTGCGTGCAGCGGGGCGGTCGCATCGCCTCCCCAGGGTCTCAGGAGTGTCACATCTCTTTGCTTTCTGACGCTGCAGCTGTTTGGCTTGGGAACGTTTGTCGCATCTACAGGTACTTTGAGGAAAAGTCACGCATCCATAGATTTCTATGGTACAAGTTCTTGAAACCTTTTTAAAGTCATATTTTTAAACTATATATGTTGAATTTTTGTTGTTTTGGTCTTGTGTAGTTTAGATAAAGATAATTTGTTTTTCTAAACTGGTGTGGAGTCCATTTATGGTGTTTTCACTGTTTTACTGTGAGTGTTGGTACAAATACTTAACACATTACCTCTGGGATAAGCCTGTCTGCTCCTGCCAAGCTACCAAGGGAGAGAGCAGGGGTTATCTAAAGTGTGTAATCCCCTTACCCTGACTAGAAGCAAGGGTCACTATTTGGTCAAAGGTACCTACTCTGCCAACTAGAGACCCCCAGTTCTAACAAAGAGCATTCATAAAATCAAATGAAACGTTCTAGAATGGAATAATGAAGAATCTGATCAAGAGCACTCAGAAATTAGTCCATGGCTAAAATAGAGCTCAATAACTCCCAATATCTCTAGGATAAAAACTGAATGAAACTAACCTAAAGAGAACACCATATGGAGCATAACAAAAAGGCTTCTGAAACAGTCTTAACTGTGACATTTTGATAAACCATTTTGATCAAATCATCTCATACCAAACACTGTTTCACAATTACTCTCAGCCATTTGGCCTATGCAATAATTTCACATAACAAATATTTTCTTCAAGCTTGAGACCAGTTTCATATTACCTGATGATTAATTGTTCTCCTTGTGAATGCTCTAGATCAATCCTGATCCCAAAAACAGCTATGCAAAAATGTTCTCTGTTCTTATTTTTTTCAGTTGTTGTTGCAGTCCCTTGACAGCTGCAGGTCAGGGCCTTGGTGTGGAAACCTGCAGTTTGAGATGGTTTGTGGCCCTTCTTGCTGTGATGAATCACTGCATGTGTGGCATTGGAGCCATCACTAAATGGTTGGCTTCAACTATTTGCTCTCTTATTTATTTTGGAAAGGCATTATTGGGGAAAATACTGGGTGCAGGATAAGTGAGTTTCTGTTGCACAGAATTTGGACAGCATGATCCCCACAATCATGCCTCCTCATTGTGGACCTTTTCTCACCTTATTGGAGAGGTGGTGTTGTGAACACCGAGACAGCGCCAGCTAGGTCTCCTCTGCTTTTATCAAGTACTTGCTTGCAGATTCTTTTTTACTCTTCTTTAAACACGTCAGAAGTATAATTTCTGCCAGCTATCTAGGTTGACATAGTTTTGTTATTTTTGTTATAGTCGCTGCCATAAAAATAAGGGTGCTTACAGTGAAGGCTGCCATGTTTCGATTGTTTTAGTTATGGGGCAAACTATCTAATGTAAATCGAGATGACCCATTTACCGCCATATATTTTTTTTTTTTTTTTTTTTTTGAAACCGTTTATTACAAAATTAAAAAAATATACAAAGATGGGCCTACAACCTTCAGGCCGGCCGCTAGCAAGCAAGAGGAGCATGTGATACAAACAATAGCGCGCATGCCGCGGCAAAGGGAAATGCACAGAAGTTAGAAGCGGTGGTAGCCACACCATCCGGGCCCACATAACGGTTTCATTTTAATATAAATAACAACAAAAGAACAAATCCACAAGGCAACCCACAATCGGAAACAGCAACATGTGCTCCCCTAGCGGGGGGGACCCTACCAATCCATAGGAGTAGCAAGGGGGGGGAAAAAGGTCAAGACTGGGATTAGGTGGACTCAGTGCCCGGGACCGGGGAGATAAACTGGCTAAGGGGACGGGGCCGGTGACGGGTCGGGCAATAACGGCGGGGTACAGATTCCCCCGCGGTAGGCGTTCCAGGGGCCCCATACGTTCACCCATGTCCCAGGCTTACCTCTCGCAGCATACACCACCTTTTCCCGAAACATGCACCAATCCATGTTATCCTTCCATGCCGAGACAGTCGGCGACCTCTGGGAACCCCACAGTTGAGCAATGTCGCGTTTGGCCACCATATATCCCAGAGTCACCCACCGCGTCTGCGGCACCGAGTAGTCGGTTGGCTCCCACACATTCAACAGGCATCTCCTCGCCTCGGGCAGCAGCGACACACGCGTAACCACCCGTAGGACCTCATGCACACCACGCCAGAATCGCTCCACCTCCGGGCATTCCCACAAAATATGGAGAAAGGTCCCCAAAGAACCACACCCACGCTTACACAACCCGTCCACAGCATATCCCATACGCAGTAGCCTTGGCCCCGTAACATAGACCCTATGGAGTATCTTGAGCTGGACGAAGCGAAGGCGGGCCGGTATGGCCACCTCTTTCGGGGAGGCCACCGCCGATACCCAGTCCTCGTCATCCAGCTCCAATCCATCGGCCACCCATGCCTCACGAAGGTTAGTCAGCAGTCCCGAGCGGTCATTGATAAGTTTTTTATAGATTAATGAAATCGTGCTGTCCGGTACATGTCCATCTAGCACTCTATCCTCCAGAGGGGAATACTCCGGGATGGAGGCAACGTCCGGGAACACGGAGCATAGCGCATGACGGATCTGCATATACCGAAAGTACTCCCTGTCCTGCAACTGGAATTCTGTCCGTAGCATCTCGAACGTTTTGAATCCCCCCCTCGTCCAGAGATCACCCACCCTGCTGATGCCTATCATGTCCCACTTTTCAAAGCCCTTCGAGGTCCACAGGGAGCCCAACTGCTCAGATGCGTATAGTGGCGACGCCTGGGTCAAACGACCTTTCCACCCCATCGCCACATTCGCCGCGTGCCACACTCGTACCATGACACGCGTGGGGCCCGTCAGACGTGCGTCAAGTGAGCTGGAGTAAAGCGCTCGGTTATAATCACCACCCGGCAGTAACATCTTATCCATTTCAAAGGCCGGGTTTAGAGCGGGCCCGTACAGGCCGTGATTAATCTCAGCCAGCTGGGAGGCCCAATAATACCGTTTGATATCCGGGAGGGCGATCCCCCCGTCATACCACGGGACCGTCAACTTCGCCAGGGCGATACGCGGTCTACCTTCCCAGAACAGTCGGTGCTGCAAACTCTCCACCTCGCGAAAGTAGCGCGCCGGGACGACGTCCATTGTGTTCTGCAGAGCGTACAGGAAACGCGGCAGCGACATCATCTTAAACAATGCCGCCCGGCCGAGAGGCGAGAGCGGCAAGCGCCTCCAACGCGCAACATCCTCCTTCAGGCGCTGGAGGGGGGGAAGCAAGTTCTGACCATATCGGGCCTCCGCGTCCAGGGTAATGAAGACACCCAGGTACCGGAATCCCCGCGGGGCGATCTGGATAGGACAGCCCCGCGGAAGGATAGGGTCCTCCCCAGAGAGAACATAGACGCACGATTTAGCCCAGTTGATGACAAGGCCGGAGTTAAGACCAAATGAATGCAATACATCAACCAGTACTATCAGTGATTTACGTGGGGAAGCCAGGTACAGGAGAATATCGTCAGCGTATAGAGATACGCGGTCCTCATACTCGGGGGTCCAGCGGAGACCACGAATAGAAGGTTCCCACCGCAGCCACTCCGCCAGGGGCTCCAAGGCGAGCGCGAAAAGGAGCGGCGATAACGGGCAGCCCTGCCGCGTGCCCCTGCCCAGCTCGAACGAAGCCGACACTCTACCGTTCACCACGACCTGCGCCAGCGGGCCAGAGTACAACAATTTTACCCAACTGATAAATCCTGGGCCAAACCCAAACTTCGCGAGCGTCGCCCAAATATAAGGCCATTCAAGCGTGTCGAACGCCATAGTGGCGTCCAAGGACGCCAAAATGGCCGGCTCTCGTATGAACGGGACACGTGCGAGCACCCCATGCAAACGCCGCAGATTAAGCGCTGTATTGCGATGAGGGATGAAGCCGGACTGATCCTGGTGAATCAAGTCACACACTACTCCGACCAGCCGATTGGCCAACACCTTGGCGAGGATTTTGGGCTCTGCATTCAATAACGAAATAGGCCGATAGGATGTGACCCGGTCCCGTGGCCTCCCCTCCTTATGGATAACCACGATAGTAGCTAGACGCTGGTCTAGCGGGAGGGAACCCGCCGAGTGGGCCGCGAGGAACATAGCACGGAGATGCGGTGCCAGCGTATCCGGTCGCAGTTTATACAACTCGATGGGAAGACCATTAGGACCCATGGCCTTGCCGGAAGCGACCGAACGTATGGCGAGGGCAATTTCCTCGGCAGTTGGAGCAGCGTCCAACGACACTCTGTCCTCCTCCGAAAGGGAAGGCAGCGCGATATCCCTGAGCAAGGCGTGGGAATCCTCTTCAGAGCGGGAGGACACCGGGGAATACACCCCACGGAAATAGTCTGCAAAGCAGGAGACAATTTCTTCTGGTTCAGTGACACACACACCATTCTGTTTCTCAATCAACGGGACAACTCGACTCGCTCTCTCCTTTTTGTCCAGCCATGCAATCAATTTACCAGCCTTATCACCCACATCATACAGTCTCCCCTGTTGCTCTCTACTGAGGCCCCTGGCCGCCTCCGTGACGAGGGCCTTATAAGCCGCTTGCTTGAGTCGGAGAACATGTAATTTGTCATCCGTCACCCCACATTCTAGATCACCCTCCAACTCGGTTATCTCAGCTTCAACACGAGTCACCTCCTCCCGCTCGCGCCTCCGGGAATGGGAAATAAGGGACAAGGCCTCTCCCCTGAGTACCGTCTTGAACGCCTCCCACAATGAGATCGCCGATGACACAGACCCCACATTCTCGTCAAAGTAGCGCTTAAGGGATTTAACCAGCTCTGCGCGAATGGTGGGGTCACGCAGGTACCAGGGATTAATCGGGACCACCCTACCCTCTCCCCTCGAAAGAATATCAAAGTGCAACAAGAGTGGGGAGTGGTCCGAAATACCCCGTGCCAAATGGCGCACCTCCCCTATCCTCCCAACGTGCGCCGCCGGAACCAGGACATAATCTAGCCGTGAGAGACTACCATGAGCCCCTGAATGGAAGGTGTACTGTAGCTGCGTGGGATGTTTCAAACGCCAACAATCCACCAGCCCCAAGGTATCCAAGAGGCCAGACAACCATGCCTGGGCACGGGGGAGATCCCTAGGGGGGTGACGATCCACAGTTCCGGAAACCACAGCATTAAAATCCCCCCCCCCCACCACTAGAATCCCCTCCGGAAGGCCAAGGAGGAGGCGCCCCAGATCCGCAAAGGTGGTCGTCTGCAACCCCGGCGGGACATAAACAGACACGAAAACGACCACTCTGCCCTCTATTCTACCCACCAAAACCGTGTAACGTCCCCTGTCGTCATGGTGCACCTCATCAATCTCCAACGGGAGCGAGTTCTTAACCATAATGCCCACACCCCTTGAACCAGACGTGAAGCCCGAATGGGCCACAAGGCGGTAGCCCCGTCGATTCATGGCACAAAAGGAGTTGCCAATGAGGTGTGTCTCCTGCAGAAAAACTATATCGGGCGAAATTCGCTTCAAGAACTGCAGGACCACACCTTGTTTTATCCTGTCCCCCAATCCATTAACATTCCAGGACAACAGACTCAGTCCCCTACCCCCCATCATAAACAGAAGCCATCACTCGTCCCCCAGAGAGCACTTCAGAAATGACACAACAATGCTTTTGCCTTGTGGTAGAAACGAACAACACCCCACCCCAACCCACCCACCCCAACAAAACTCCCCCCTCCCTGCACCCCTGCATGAGCCCAGACAGCCCCCCGAACTTGCAGTGTGCCTGCCGCCCCTATATAGTGAAACTAGCTAGACCCCCTAGAGGAGGAAAGAGTACCCCTTCTAGACCCCACACAACCTCCAAGGGAGGGGAAAGAACAAAGACAGAAGCTTGGTCGAAAGTGGCATCATAGTCGTCCAGAGTGAGGCCCCAATATCAACCCCTCAGTCCCGATCCAGTGGGCCGTCTCCTCCCGCCGCCCCCCCCACCATCTCGAGCACTACCCCCAGACAGAGTGTCCAGCCAGTCCCCGGCCGCTTCGGGACGATCAAAAAAGTGCGTGCGACCATCCACCTCTACCCGCAGCTTGGCCGGGAAGAGCATGGCGTATTTTAAGTTCATGTCCCGGAGCCGGCGCTTAACACCCAGGAAACTCAGTCTCTGTTTCTGGACCGCTTGAGTGAAATCGGGATAAAAGTTCACCTCCATATTTTCTAGCTTAATCGGCCCTTGCAATCTGGAGGCTTGCAAGATCGCGTCCCTGTCCCGAAAGGTAAAAATCCGGGCAATGAGAGGCCGCGGAGGGGCTCCGACCTTCGGCCTTCCCCCGGGAACTCTGTGGGCCCTCTCCACGGCAAAGAATTTACTCAGTCCCCGAGGCTGGAGATGGGTAGCGATCAGGTCCTCTACAAAAAGATCCGCCGCCGCTTCCTCCCGTCCCTCGGGTACTCCGATGATGCGGATGTTATTCCTCCGGGCCCGACTCTCGGAATCTTCCAGGCGCCGATCCATAAGCGCACTCGCCTGACGAAGTCGGTGCACCTCCGTTTGGAGGGCCGCCACCTCAGTCGTGAGGCCAGACGCGGTGTGGGCCAAAGAATCGACCCGGTCGTTGGTCTTGGAGAGATCAGCCCTCACCAGGTTGACATCAACTAGGACCGCGTCGATTTTATGGGCTAAGGTGTCAAACCGCTGGCCCACCGAGGCCTTCATCTCAGCAATGGCGCCCATGACGTCTTGCAGAGTCAACTCTGTGGGCAAATCCGGGGCATCCGGGGGGCACTCAAGAGGACTTGTGCGGTCCACCGGGAGATCCTTTCGGGAGGGTGTAGCGGTCCATGATGTTGGCCTGATGTGCGGCGCCACGCCGGGTCGACTTGGCCTTCAACCGATCGCCATCTTGTTTCGTGGCCATCGTCGCGGGTCTCACACCCTCACCAGCCACGCAGTAAAAGGCAAGCAATCAAGGCCACGGGCTCCGGGGGGTCACCCCAGGACGGCGGAGCGGGCCACAGCAGGCAGGCAGGCTGGGTCACCCAGCGAGGCCACCCCAACACAAAGAGCGCCGCGATCCCACTTGCAAAGACGGCAAGGGGGCGCGAAAGTGAAAGTGAAAGTGCGGGGTACGCGACTCGTCAGGCCCAGCCCGCCGTTGTTGTTCACTTTGCCACCGGGTCGCCCCCAAACGCGAGTCCGGGGTCAGGAGCGAAGGAGGCCGCAAACTTCAATCGGTGCTCACTCCGGCACCCGAGGTCCGATTCGAAAACGGGAAACGGGTACCACCTCGGCTCAGGCTCACCGACACAGTCCCCTCAACCGATGCAGGATGAAGACAGGATAAACGTAGGAGGTCGCGGAGGTCCTCGGGAGCCTCGCACCTACGCGGCCATCTTGGTTGCGCGCTAGGCTCCTCCCCCCCGCCATATTTTTTTTGTCTTGTTTGGACTTTAGTGTCTCCAAGTGCAGTTTTATTTTATAAACAAGAGATACATTAGCAATCAGATACTATAAAAACACAGGTATCTGACCATTACTTGGAGGGGCTTTGTAAAAGAACTATCAAGCCAGGGATCACGCTGGTTTTCAGTGACAACCAGCTTCAATTGGGGGTTGCTCTGGGAGCAGTACAGAGAAGTAGCCTGTTATAGAGAATAGCTAAACAGCTGTGCCATCAATCTTAAACTTGATTAATAGACTGCCTATTTTCTGTGTTTGCTAAAATTTAGCATGACGATGAGAACTTGCTAACCATGTTAGGAATGTTTATATTGCTTCCGCTGGCCATGTTTTGCATTACTACATAGTTTCTCATTCTGTGTGGATCTCGTTAATATTTTATACACCAGACTTAGGTTTTAGAAACACACATTTTCAGAGTTTATTCTAACCCTGGGCGGAGCGGGACTACGCGGAGGTCCGTGGAACTCCGCTCCGCCGCCCGCCTCCAACCCCCTGCAAGAAATTAAATAAAAAGACATTAAAGGGAAAATAATAAAGACTTACCTTGACTGCGGCGTCCCCGGGCTGCCGTCCTCCTCTTCCTCACGTTTCACGGTGATCTACGCAGGTGTGCGCGGCCGAGAATGCGCATTCCTTGAGAGAAATGTGCGGGCGTGCGCGCATGCGCAGATCACCCTGAAACGCGAGGAAGAGGAGGACAGCAGCTTGGGGACGCCGCAGTAAAGGTAAGTATTTATTATTTTCCATTTAATTTTTTAAAATTAATTCTTACTAGGGGGGTGGAGGCGGGGGCTGGTCAACTCCGCTCTGGCGCGGAGTGTGCAGAGTGGTGCCTACTCCGCGTTCTCTGCGGAACACGGAGTAGGCAAATCTCTGCATACTCCGCAGGCAGAGCGGAGCTCTCAGCACGCGGTTAGTTTATTCCCTGATTTTTAGTGCTATTTTGAGTGCGTTATTTATTTACAAAAGAGGGTCTGGAGTTTCACTGTGCCCCTGAGCTCATCTAGTGGGACTTATCATGAACAGAAAACACCACCAGCACAGTACAGCTTAGTGAGTTGTAAATGGGCTGCAGTGTGTTGGACTCGGCTTGATCTGCTGGGTCATCCCCAAACATTTTGCCTTTACCACTCCTGTTTTTCTGAATTAATTTTTGTTGGCATTAGGATTTTCAAAATGAGTGCATTTGGCCACTGCTAACCAGTGCTAAAGTTCTTGTGCTCTCTCCCTAAAACATGGTAAAAATGTCCTATACCTGACTGCCACATTTAATTTACTTACAAGTCCGTAGCATACAGTACTTTATCAACCCAGGGATGAAAATTAAATACTACTAGTGGTCCTGCAGCACTTACTGTGCAGCCCACTAAGTAACACTCCAAAACTTGTCTCAGGCCAGATTTTAAACTGCCATTTTAACCTGACAAAATAAACCTTTTGTATACCATCAAAGTACACCGCTCAGTGTACTCAACATGATGCACACAACTTAATGGACCCTTGGGTTTCCTGTGAGATACCAAAATATTAATATCCCTAAAGCAATATAACAAAATATCTGCTGTATACTTCTACTTTTAATGAATAACTCAATTCAGGTTGGTTACAAATATTCCAATCTCGAAATTTCACTGAGCTTTTTTATACATAAGCATCCCTCAATGTTACATCACATTGTATGCATAGACAACATTAACATCATTATATACTGTATAAAACATGACTTTTGGAAGATCTTGTTCAGGTGTGGGTTGATATACCAGTCAAGACAAAAATACAGACCAAGGAAGACAGCAATAAAAGTAAAAGAAGAAGGGAAAAGCCACAGTGATGCGAAATATAAAAGCTGTGAAACCTATGAGCGAATCCGTGAATCCCTACCATCATTAACACACTAAAAACCCGCTCATACCGCACCTTCTGGTCCAACCGAACACAATCCGTGACCTCACAGTGAATAATGTGTGAATTCCAATATCAACATACTTCACAATCATTACTTTTATGATAAAGTCGTGGTTTATGTCTCATCATGAGAAGAGGCACTTTCAGAACTTCAAATGACTGAAAAAGTAATGATTGGAGTCATCATCTCTTTGACGCCTGCATGCTGCATAATGTACTGTTGGTGCAGGACAAGTACTCACAAGTAAAGACAGACGAAACCATAGGACACAGCGTTCAACCCTGCCTTCTAACTGCGGTATCTGCAGTGAGCGAACATGTAAATAATACCAATGAATTATATGACCTGTGGTAGTAAGCACTACAGTAACGGGCTCCTCAATCTATTTAGTTAGTTTACCTTCACCTCCCGATTCTGCCTGATGCACGATTTTCTAAACTCCAACACGGATGTGATTGCAACCACGTAACCGCACGTGGTTGTAAACATCCGGATAAAAATGTCACGAGGTCGCTTTCTCACAGACCATTACAAAAAAGACTTCCTGAATATTCATCCCTGAAAATATCGAGAACGCTTATAGCTAAAATTCATTGAGGTGCATAACAAGCATTGTAAGCAACAACTAACCAGGCAAAAACCTGAAATTAAAAATACCACATCTTAAAACACAATGAGCTTCCCAACTTCAAAAAGTGATTTGGCCATTTACCTCCAGATAAACGCATGAAAAAGTGAAAGAATAAGATGATAAAATAAAGATGGTACAAGTAGGTGTTAAATACTGATGACAATGAAACAAAAGGTTCAAACTGGTATTACATCCTCTAACAAGAGAATTTTATTGGCCAATGAGGGTCATTAAAACATATTATCAACTTCAGAATGGCGTATTTAATTGGGCTTGCTTGTTTATGAGCATACGTGTCACTATGTTTATAAAAAACATGTTTATAAAAACATAGCATTTCTAGTTTATCATTTAATGCTTTGGGAAATAAACTATCTAGATATCTAATCCAGAAAGTTTCCTTTGCGCTAAGATTTTTTTATACATTGGTGTTTGGTTATGTAATAAGTCTCTCTAAAACTGTAATGCGAAGTTGAGCTTCATATTGTGATTGTCAGTCAATGGGTCACTAAACTGGAATTGCAATTCTTGGTTCTAATCATGCTCTTATGTTCAGTAATTCTTATTTGGATTTTAAGTTCTGTCTTGCCAGTGTACAGTTGGTCACAGGGACATTTAATAGCATAAATCAATGTATCTGAATTTCAGTCCGATGTATGACGCAACTTAATGGTTTTTCCTGTGTGTGGTTGCGATAGCCTGTTTCCCATTATCACGTTGCTACCGTGAATACAATTGAAACATTTGCGCATTCCTTATGGTTTTCTGTTTGTGAAAAGGACGGTTTCTTTAACATTTCTTTAAGGTTTCTAGAATGCGTGTGCACAAATAAAGGTTTTTCTTTGAAAAGGTATCCAAAGTCAGATTCTTGTTGCATCACTTTCCATCTTTTGGTGATGATTAGTTTGATAACTGGTAACTTGGTGGAAAACTTCACTACAAAAACCTCTCTAGACTGACTTGGCTTTGTTGAATGGTGTAAAAGACTCATGCGTTCCATTGTATGCACCTTTCGAAGAGAGTTATCCAATACCTTAGTGGGGAAACCTCTTTTACGATATTCTGAGTAAAACTCCTGTATGGAAGAATTAACACATATCTGTTTCTGAAGTAATGCTTTTTGGCACGCATAAACTGAGACAGTGGCAGGTGTTGCTTTATAAATGCTGGTGGATGAAAACTTTTGTAATGTAAAGCGTTGTTTCTGTCTGTGGGTTTCTTGAAGACTTTGGTTGTTAGACCCCTCGTTGTCACTTCCAATTGAATATTCAAAAAAAGAATGCTCGGTTGACTCAAGTTGTATGTAAATTGAATGCAAGGATTCTGCTCATTCAGTTCCATAATATTTTCTACTAATTGATTTTTGGTACCGTTCCAAAGTACCAAAATGTCATCTATGATTAAATTGTCTGCCCATGTTTTCTTCTCATAGATATGTTATTGCTCAAATTTAGTCATGAAAATGTTGGCATATGATGGTGCTTCAAAAAAGCCCATAGATGTTCCTGTCCTTTGTAAAAAGAATGAATTGTCCCATGAAAAATAACTGTGAAAAAGGCTGAAATGGAGAAGTTCCAGAAGAAAAATCTCGTTAGCTTTTATACCTTCACTGTTGAGCAGCATCCATTCAACCGCCTCCAATCCTTCTTCATTCGGAAATGACGTATACAGTGAAACCAAGTTGATGGTACTTAACCAAAAATCTTGACTGGGTATGTATTCTAATTCGATTAGTCGATTTAGAGAATCCGTGGTGTCACAAATGTAGGATTTCCATGTTATGACCAATGGCTGAAAAAAGCAGTCCAAGTATTTGACAATGGGGTCTTGTATAGAACCACATCCCGAAACGTTGGGCCTAAATGGAGAATCCTTCAGGTATTTGTGCATTTTTTGGTAACCTGTATAAATATGGTCTTTTGGGATAATCCATAAGAAGACATTTTCGTGCACTGTCAGTAATCCATCCCATTTCTAATGCTTTGTCCATCAGAATGACAAGGGTTTTAGTAAAAACCAACATGGGATTATTATCCAGGAGAAGGTAGATTGTGAAAAAAAACATTGTAAGCATAATTTCCGCATGAATTTGAATAAGGAGATTTCAGTTTCTAAAGTGTTTGTATGGTAGGTAAGAACAAATGACATCCTTTTATTTAAAACTGACAATTCCAACTCTGATAATTTTCTGGAAGATATGTTCATGACTAGATTTTTGTCTGGCTACTCAGTGTTCATCCCGGGTTGCTTGCTTTTCCTTTGTCTTCTGTGTGTTTTGCCTTTTTGTTCAGGGAAGCATCTGCTTCGTTCGGGGGATGGTTTGTGGCATGGCTTGTTGCTAAAAAAGTTACCTTGGGCTATATTGCTGCTATAGCGGTAGTTGAAGCTCTCTCAGTGATTGGAGCTGCCTGCTGTGTTGGTACATGTGTAGATGATGTGTCCTGGTCTGTGACTACACTTTCTTCTGAGGATGAGGCATTGGATTTTTTTTTTAAACATGACATTGTGCATAAGCCTTGGCCTATTTATAGACCTCATCCAGTTTGTAGTCTATTGTATAGTGTTTGAACTTCCGTAGCTTATCTTCGTTAATCTCTCTGGCGTATATGTCCAATTTCTCATGCTGTAATTCAAAGTTTTTGTCAAAGTATTGTTTTCCATTCTTGTTTCTAACTCCGTATTTAAATCACAAATTTCTGTTGCTAGGTCTTTCAAAATTTGCGAGAGTTCTTCAAAGATTAAAAGAATAAGATCCAACGAGCATTTGTTTAATATTGCATAATGAATGGACATAAAGTTCTTGTTAAATTTAAAAAGCATCGGTTTCAGAGAGATCCTTAATCCATGTGGAATAGGTTTCACTTTGTGGTGTTGGATTAATGTTGTAGCATGGAGTCTTTGATTCACTTCCTTGCGCATAGTGTATTCTAATTGTTTCAAAGGTTGAGTTACTGTTCTGTTACAAGGCAGCACACATAATCAGAACACGTATTGAGTAAACAGTGAAAGGGAGTACTTTCAGTGCAGGAAAACGTAGATTTTCTAAACCTCTTTTTGCAATACATATATGTCACCCCTAAGGTTGCACCTAAAAGCTTGCAGGGCATAGTGTACTGTATTTACAAAGTAGGACATGTGGGTTTAGGTTTTAGATGGCCTGGTATTGAAAAACTCCTAAATTTCTTTTTCACTACTGTAAGCCTATCTTTCCTATTGGGTAACATTGGGTTATCTTATTACATTTAATAAGTGCTAACATTTGACTGGGAGCAAGTAGAAATATCATGTTTAGACTCAAATGAATTGTAATTTAAAATTCTCTCTAATGGCAAAGTGTAAAATGCCACTTTTAGAAAGTTGACATTTTCCTGTCCTACCCATTTGGCCACTGCCAGTGTCCTGGGTCTCATGACTGTAAATGACTCTGCTGTTGGGCTTTGAGCATTACCACCACACAGTGAGACAATAGGATACAAAAGGGGACTAGCTGTTGGTAGGATGGGCCATCCTGCAAGGAGGACTGTTCCCTGCCCCAATTGCACTTAAAAGGGCTTGCTTTCAGTTCACACAAGGGACCCTGACACCAGCCTTTTGTCTCCCCAGATGTTTTAGAGCCTTGACAGTGGAAAAGAAGAACTTTCCACAACCAGATGTAGGGGTTCTACAGGGTATCCCTTTCTTCAAAGGCAGGTATCAGGTATAAATAGTGGACCCCAAGAACACTCCTGGACTTATGGACATTACAGATGAAGGACTGGTTTGTTCCCCAGAGAACGGACCTGCTACTTGAGGCCTGCCTTTTTCTGCAGAGGACTCTCCTGCTACTACCATAGGACTGCCATGCTTCTTCAGGCCTGCCCTGAGCTCTGAAATAGAAGACTGGGCCTTCTTCCTTCATCCCAGGCTACCTGAGTTACCCCAAGGGTCTGTTGCCTGGCTTCCTGTTCTGAGCTACAGGGACAGAAGCTACAGAGGACCTCCTGCAACTGCCAAGCTGACCTGCTGCCCTGGATCTGAACCTAGACCTGTCTGAGAGATGTTGGCCTCTGCTAGAGTGAGTCCCTGATCCCCCAAGAGGTGCATCCATAGGACCTGTTCACTTGGATGGCATCCGAATACACTCCTCTACACGAAAAGGTGAAATCCTGATGTTTTGGGCTCCTCAAGGCTGTGAACAGGCACATTCATGCGAAGACTCTGCACCAGCAATGACCGCCAACGCGAAGCTCTAGTGAACCAGACATTTTCTGCTACATCGAATGCCAGCGACAACCGGCAAAGCGGAATCTGCACTTTGAGCCACAAGGACAGTATAAGGTGATCGCTAAGGCGAAGCTCCTGCAACGACCATCAATTATGGTCTGCTTTTAGCGCTAATGTGACCACCATCCATGACACTCTCCCTGCTTCTCGAGGTATACTCCATCACGAATGTAACTCTCTGTGCCAGACTTCGAGAAAGTAACTTTTCAGTGGGTGTAATCCAGTCCCTGTATCTGGCCCATTTCGTGCTTTTAGGTGCTAGATCTACCTAAAACTTTAAAATTCAATATCTCTGATTATACTGATTGAATTTCTGTCATTTGGTATCATTTAATGTATTAGCATTGTCTCTATTTCTTTTAATTGGTCTGGGCTTTTCTTTTGTTGTGTCTTCACTTTATTACTGTTTGTGTCTGCATAAATACTTTACACAATGCCTCCAAGTTAAGCCTGACTGCTTTTGTGCCAAGGTACCATGAGAGTTAAGCACAGGTTCATTTAGTACCTTTTGTTTTTCAGCCTGAGAAGGATTGTGGTTGTTGCTTGAGTAGGATTTTCACCCCCTCAACCAATAACCCAATTTCTTACACAGCCCAACTGGATTTCTTATAAGTATTAGTGCACTGAATTGAGATAAAATATCCAACCCCTGCGGATCTGGGGGCAGAAGAAGCCTACATCATGAGAGAAGACTGACTCCTATGTGAAGATGGATCTATATAGATTTTCTAAATTTTCATCCTGTATTTTCCGTCATTTCATTCACTTATCAAGTGAAAGGCGCCCCTTAGAAGACTAAGGGACCTCAAAAGCAACAAAGTCCAAGTGCAAGAAACTCAATAGTTAAAAGACAATATCACCAGTTTAAAATCCAAGTGGTTTTCCATTCAGTTTTGCTTAACTTAAACTATAAATCAACTAGGAGCAGCCATACACTAGGAAAGATAATGATGCTAGAGATAGAAAGATTTTTATTTAACAAGGAGCTTACGTTTTCAGAGAATAATCCCACAATTTTATAGGAAGCGAATCCCTATTATTGCTGATTTCTCAATGGCTACGTTTGTCAAGAGCAGTAATTCAATTGCAGTCCTTAACCCCACCTTAAACAGAGCTAATCCTAATTTCTAGGTTTCCTTCTCCCACCTTGGCAACCAAGGAAATCTCATATCAAGTCATAAGTGATATCTGGGGGAATCATCACGTGAATGATCAAAATTATACATTCTATTGATATTTGTACAAGGGATACAAGAGGATTTAGTTGTTTTTATAATGAAGAGGCTTTAAAAACAGACCCCATAAAGTGGCAATTTCTATCAGATCATTGACTGGTCATTATGATCATAACAAGCTCCACGCTATGTAAAAATTACTTTAAACCTTGAAGAATAAACAAAATTGCTATCAGATATTCCTTTCTTCATATCAACATTACAGTAGTGATCCAAATGTATTTCTGAAGAGAAATTTTGAGTGACACATTATGAGATGCTAAAGACACACAATTGATGGACGGAATGCAGAACAAATCAAAACATTCACCCCCAGTCAAGAGATCTGGGTTAAATTCATCATTCTTTTGCTCACCATGCCACCCCAGTTTAGACCTGGCCATATGCAAATCAGTCTTGAAACTGTGCCTCATGGGAACAGTCCAGCCCGAACTGCCAAGCCAGGTCCTCCCTGGACCGGAAACAAGAATCCTAGGACCGGTTGTGGGGTTTCACCCCTTTTCAGCCAGGATAACTGGATTCCAGTGGCACAGTGAGCCCAGGACCCACGTCTGGGCATACCTGGCGCACTTAGGGCGAGAAAGCAAAAGACACACAATTGATGGACGGAATGCAGAACAAATCAAAACATTCACCCCCAGTCATGAGATCTGGGTTAAATCCATCATTCTTTTGCTCACCATGCCACCCCAGTTTAGACCTGGCCATATGCAAATCAGTCTTGACCGTGTGCCTCATGGGAACAGTCCAGCCCGAACTGCCAAGCCAGGTCCTCCTAGGCCTGTCCATGATGATTCTGGAGTTCAGAACCCATTCTGTGACCTGGAAAGGAGCAACAAGTGTACTCTCTAGCTTAAAATGGGACTACCGTCCGTGTCCTTGGTTGTTGACATAAAGCAATGGTAGCAACGTATCATTTTTAGGCTGTAGTACTGAATAGACACAGACCTTTTTCTTTGGTTCAGATTGAGTGCAGTGCCTGCAGGCCGTATCCGTGTAAAGTTCTACTTATAAGTGGCACCCAGACGCTTGCACTGACCTCCAGTTGGGGAATCTTGAGCAGATGTCTGTGAAATGTCGATGGCATCAGGTCTTTGTGTTGTTGCAAGTGTATGGTTGCTGAGACCACGGGGGATCCATTTTGATTTCCCTTTGTTTCACAAGGCACAACATGGAGTTGGGGTACAGCTTTCTCAGAAATAGGACTGTTATTGCCTACATTCCTGAAGCAGAAGGAAAGGACTCTGGAAACTCAAATATATGGGAGGATGGAGAAAGGGGTGCTCTAAGAGAACCTTTTAGCAGTGGATTGCTGATTAGTCCTTTCTGATCACTGCCATTTAGTTAATTGCAGTGCAATGTGGGTGAGATGGCAGATTCTACCGTTAGAGGGAGGGAAGATTCTAGTTTATCCTTAAGTGCTACTTCAGAAAGGCTGATGGCAGCCGGGTGCACAGGTTTTACACTTCATTATGCTCATATCTTAGGTACTTCTTGCAGCTGCAATCATCACTACCTGCTTTGAGAGCCACCACCCTCATAAAGGCTCTGTCTACACTGCAAGCAAAAAATGAAATCTAAACGCAGCCTGGTACCGGATCACAGGCAGCACCCTGCCTCTTGTGTCTTCATGCTGAAAACAGAGCAGCACAACAGGCCTCTAAAGCCATTACTCATCTTTGACAGTTGCGACATTCAAGCTGAATGGGTCCTCCTCTGCATCAGTGTTGTTGGATCTCACCACTTTGAGGAATATGGCAAAACAGGTCCCTCAGGTCACATTACATCGTGGTGAAGCCTAAAGGCCTGCTGTTACTTGGGTTTGGTGATGATTCACATAATTTGCCACATAAATCAGTTATGTAGTCCGGGAGACCCCTTGTAACTCCAGTCTGTGCGAGTTAAACTCTTGTTCGCAAGTCTTCTCTGTGCCCTACACTCTGGGAGCATGACTGAACTTCTGTCCTCCTGTATGGCCAGGCACTATTCTTCTCTTTCTGAGCAGGCAGACGGGCACCTAGGCACCAGCCAGGCTGATTGGTCTCCAGCATGTTGCGCAGACTTCAGGTGATGTCCTTTCACTCCTGGACCACTGGCTGTCTGTTGGACACCAGCTCTGGATAAAGTAGCTCTTCGAGTACTCTGCGGAGCATTACCTTTCTTAGCCAGGAAGAGCTTGGAACTGGAACAAACTGTGATAATTTATGTCCCATGTTTATACTGATTTTCTAGACAGAGATTGTTGTGTTGACTATCAAAAGACAAGGAAAATCTTCAGATGGTGCCTATCCACGCCAACAAGTAACAAGAGGCCCTAATTTTGAAAGTGAAAGGCTGTTTCTTGGACTCTGAACGATAATTTTGCATGTAATAGAGCAGGTGTCTCTACCAAGTCCAGTTGAGCTACCAGTAGTTCCCAGACACATTCAAAGTAGCATGCAGCCTGGAGTTCATTTTTAAATAACAGGATCACATTTGTCTTTTAACATTAAGAGAATGCGTGTTTACTTTACATTATTATCATCAGGCTGCAGATAGCAGGCTCTGACAATGAGCAGTGCTCAGTCAGATTTATGGACCAGGCTGGGTCACAGAGGTGAAGAACTGAAGGAAGTATGTAACTCTTAAATAAAAGTCCTGGAGGCTTGAATAAAATGATGCTTCGGAATGCTTTTAAATTGTAGAAAATTAAAATGAAAAGTTACCTTGATGATTAACTCTTTGTTTTAGTTTTATCCCATTTTATCTTTAAATCTGTTTATTGAATATACAAAAAAGCAGAAAAAAACAAACAGGTAGAAGATATGAAGCAAAAAACAGAAACCCATCCCAAATGACAGAATATACTGATTAAGTCATATGAGCAATAGACATTACAATACAAACCAAGGCAGAATATGGGAGCAAAATAAGGAAAAAGGAGAGGTAATACACAGTTTCCCCAGCAAGGGTTATAGTTGGGCACAGTTTTTTTAATAGGAAGCCCTCCATGCAGTGACGCATCCATACAAAATAGTTGTGTGAGTTCAACCCTAATGGGGAGACAAACTGAATAGGGTGTATGCAAGTCTATACATTACTTTGTACGTGTATTCACCAGTACATGTTTTTGGTAATACATTTTTGAGGATAGTAAATGTATATATCAAACTACAAACAAGGAAAGGGCAAACAAACCCCAAATAAGGGGGTCAGGAAGGGGAGAGTGCTCCTAAGAGATCTTGAGAGGAAGGGGTTAAGGCCTCACAAAGGGGGGGATGTGAGACATCTCCTTACAGTTCCAAAGGAGTAGGGGAAGCCAAATGGAGACTTCTAGAGTAGGGCACAAGAGTGTCGTCAAAGAGCTGTAAAGCTCGCAAGCGGGAGTGCTCTATCTGGGAGAGATGTTAAATCAATGGCTTCCAGGTGCGGGTGAATTTGGTGTCTGTATGGTTAATACGGGCAGTAAGTAGCTCGAGGGCTAAAACATGCCATAAGCGGAGGAACCAAGTGGCAATAGGTGGAGGGTTGGGCTTCTTCCAAAATAAGGCTATGGATTGACGTGCTGCTCCTAGCATCTGTGATATTAAAAGCCAATCCAATTGAGTCATGGCTACCAATGTTGATGGTCTGATACCGAACAGAGTCAGTATCTGAGAGATAGGAATAGGAAATACCACAGTGTTCTTGATATGACTGAGGATTTCTTTCCAGAATAATGTCAGACTGGGACAAGTCCACCATATGTGGATGAAGTCGCCTCTATCTCCCTGACACCTCCAACAGGTTGGGGGAAAGTTTGGTATCATCGGCTGTATGCGGGCCAGAGTAAAGTACCATCGCGTCATAAGCTTGTATGCGGACTTGCGCTGATGGATGGTTTGATAGCTTTTAGAGATATCTCGCCACAATCTTTCCCAGTTCTCGGGGGGACCTCTTCCCCAAGGTCCATGTTTCATTGTTTTGAATGTTGCAGAACTTTGTAAGTATGGGAAATCAAGCTCCTCAAGCCCTCAAAACTGCGAACTAGGGTCTCAAAGACAGTGAGCTGTCTAGTCGCTCCTTGTGTATAGGTGGGAGAGAGTAACCAGTGGCAAATTTGATAGTATTGCAACCGAGCCCCCTCGGTAAGGTGGAATGACTGTTTGCACTGGTCAAACGTGATAAACTTAGCATCCTGAAATAAATTCTGCATTATACGACACTCGCCGTCCGTTCATGCACTAAAGGCTCGAGGTTGCAAAGCAGGAGGAAAGATGGGATTACGTGCTATGGGGGTGTTAGGGGAAGGGAACAATGTCAAGCCCGGAGGGATTGCCAATTTGTCCCATATTTCTAGGACTGTTTTTGTGGGAGTGGCAATGTATGCACTACAAGGACGAGACCCCCGAGTGAGCCAGGCTAGGTTCAATCTCTTCCCGGACGGCGCATCTATAACTAGGCCAGTTGGTTTAAGTCCAGGAAGAGAGCGAAGGGGTCAGGTATAGGCCTAAATACCATAACGACTTATCAGACCATTTTAGTGGAATCAGATTTTGTAGTTCTCGTATCTCCGAGGCTGGTAGAGTGAGATTAAGAGCATGAGATTTGGCTAGGTTGATCTTAAAACCTGAGGCTCCCTCAAAGGAGCGCAACAGTGCGGCTAATGCTGGGAGAGAAGAGGACGGGGTAGTTAAGGATAGGGGGAGATCATCCGCGAAGAGAGAAATTTTATGTTCATGTCCTCCCCTGGGAAAACCAGAGATAGCAGACGAGCAGAGGATTGCGATCGCCAGAGGATCCACCACTAGGGCAAATAGGGGAGGGGACTATGGGCAGCCTTGCCTGGTGCCACGGTGTATAGGGATCGAGGAGGTAACGCAGCCGTTAATGTGAATGCGCATGGTAAGCTGCGTGTAGGGAGCCATCAGTCTGGAGATCATGGTGGGGCCCAGCCCCACTCTCTTAAGAACCTCCCTGAAAAAGCACCAGTCCACCCGGTCAAATGCTTTCTCAGTGTCTAGTGACACCAGGCAGGCAGGTATATCTATATAATGGGCTTTTTCAATCAGGTGGGCTATTCGGAGGATGTTGTCCACCCCCTGGCTGTGGCGAATAAAGCCAACCTGGTCTGGGTCTATGACACCTTGGAGAAAGGGTTCCAAGCGATTTGCGAGAATCTTAGTATAAATCTTCGCGTCTGTATTTAAAAGGGCGATGGTGCAATACGAAGTAGATAGGGAAGGGTCTTTCCCCGGTTTTGGAATAAGCACTATTTCAGCTTCGGACATAGTAGGAGTAAGACCCATGACATCCTTGAAGCTATTAAAAAGCTGGAGAAGAGGATCTTGGGGCTGTGGATAAAATGTGCGATAAAAAACTACCGGGAGGCCATCAGGGTCAGGCGTTTTCCCTGTAGGAAGCAGTTTCAAGCCTTTGCTATTTCCTCTGAAGAAATGGGATTGTCTAGTATCTTCGTGTGGTGAGAGCTGATAGGTTCCCAAGGGCAGAAGTCGAGAAAGGCCCTCATGTCCTCTAGAGAGCAGGGTTCATCCACATATAAATCCCTGTAGAAGTTTGAAAGAGTTAAGCTCTTGTCAAGCTCCGATATGGCCCAGGTACCATCAGGGCGGAGAAGTTTGGAGATGTGAGCTTGCGTATTTTGGGCCCGCAAGCGTCAGGCTAAACATGCCCCAACCTTATCACCCCGAGTAAAACTTTTGTTTTAGAGTGAGTAAGAACCGTTCCGCTTTATTAGTGCGGTGTAAGCGGAGCTGGCCACGCAGTTCGGCAAGTTGCTGTTTATTATGAAGGTGGGCTGTTGCTGATCCTTGCGTTGTAGGGATTTGATGTCATTAGTGAAGGAGGATTCTACAAGACAGGCTTCTCGGGATCTGGCTATCACAATAGAGGATATAATTCCACAGATGGTTGCCTTTAAAGCATCCCATCTGACAGCTTCCGGAGCGTCAGAAATGATGTTTGTGATGAATAAGGCTACGATCTTTTTCCGAATGTCAGCAAGTTTGACTGGGTCCCGTAGGGCCTGAAGGGGTAGTCCCCATCTAGGTTGAGTGATGTGTTGGGGATTGGGGGGCTGAAGTGATATCGAGATATGGGCGTGATCGGATAATGAAATATCAGATATCGCTGCAGCCGCTAAAGATTGAAGTAAAGGGAGAGAGAGAAAATAATTGTCGATTCGGGAGTATGAGCGGTGTGCGTGGGAGAAGAATGAAAAGTCTTTGGATGTAAGTATCTCCAGGCATCAAGCAGTCCTAGATCAGTGATAGCGTTTCTAAGAGCTGTGGACATAGCACCAGTGCCTTGATATGAATGAGCAGTGCAATCCCAATCAGGATCCCATGCCAGGTTGAAATCACCCCCAAGGAGAATCGCTGTGTTGGCCGGATTTAGAAGCCCGCTTAGGTGCGAGCGTAAAAATGCGTCTTGATTCTGGTTAGGGGCATAGATATTTACAAGGGTTAGGGGTCTCTTATCCCAGTGTATTTGATTTTTCATAAACCTCCCATCCTTGTCCCTTGTGAACTTAGGGAGTTCCCAGCCCGACCGGTTTTAAATAGAATGGCCACTCCAGCAGTTTTAGTAGAAGTGCAGGCCCAGTATGGAGTTGGATATTTAGGATGTGACATTAGGCGAATGTCAGAGGAGAGAAGATGGGTCTCTTGGAGAAATATAATATCAGGATCCTGGAGGAGGAGGTATTGCCAGACCTGACGTCTCTTATTAGGGGAGTTTAATCCCTAAACATTAAGCGAGAGTACTTTAAACAGATTGGTCATGGACAGTCCGAGAGTATGCCCCGCGTAGCATGCCTAGCCAAAGTAACATTGGAATCTCGACTTCCCAACTCGCAGATCCCCCACATAGTAGAATGGATAGAAGCGTGTGCATGACAGTCAAAACCACATGGTCTCCTCCAGCAACAGCCAAACACCCGAGGCTGAAAGTACCCAACCGCAACCCCCCAATAGAAGCGCATGGAGAAGTGTGGCTCACTGGTTAGAGGAGGCAGACCTGGAAGCAGAGGTCAGCCCGGGACCAGGGTTCAATTCCCGGCTCGGCTGGGTCTTGAGTCCATAAATGTCCATGGACTTGATAATTCTCACTCCAGTGCATACTCGATTCATGGGTTCACACTCTGCGACTCTGGGCAATAGCTTGCTTAATCTCCACATGGGCCCCTCGCGGCGGGATGCCTGGCTTTCACCTTGTGGATGCCCTGCTGGGTTATCTCACAGGGGAATACCAGGACGGGTTCCCTAAGCAAGCGCTTAGAGACCGCTTGGTGATTTGCGCTATATAAATTCCTGTACATTTACATTTACATTTACATTTACATCTCAGGGATAATGACAAGGAGGGGGGGGGGGGGGGAGTAATGTTCCCCACAGGGGATGGCCAACAGGGCCAGACAAGGTCAATGTCTGATAGGAATAGCCCACAGTTCAGAGGACGGGCTATTCGGAAGAAGTCACTCTTCAAAGGGACCCTGGAAAAGGAAGGGGGGATGGCAGGCACAGGCAAGTCCTTATGTCTCCGCTTCCAACGGGCCGTTGCGAGGTAACACCCAGCAGTCCCCCACCGTCGGGTCGCCTCCAGGAAAGCCAATGCCATCGTGGGCAGTGATGAGGTCAAAAGGCTCAAGACACTGGTGAATATGTCCGTATGACGTTATTATTTCCCCCCGTGGGGGACTACCTCTCCCCAAGGCGAAGACAAGGCAAGGTCAGTGGTAGGAATCCAAGGTCTCTCAGGTTGGCCTAAACGCTAGGTCACAGTGCTAGATATTGAGGATACAAAGAGCTGGGCACTTCCAGTACAGATCAGTCCTTATGTTCAGGAGATCGAGATTGCGGGGAAGATTCATTCAATGATCAGATGTGGCCGATGATCTCCTGTGTGGCCTGGGAGGAGTCCCTTTCTTGAAGGCACCTCCTGTATTTACGCGGTGGGACAGTGGACCATTCCAGGGAGGGAGGCCCACCAGAGCACCCGTGAGGGGGATTATCTCCATCCCCGGACTCCTGTGTAAGGTGGAGGAGCTGTTTTGCCTCGTTCAGTGAGCGAAGGGCACACTGTTTGCCCTCCCAGGTGAACATCAGCATTAAAAAAGATGGCCCCACTGATACTTGATGTTAAGCTCACGAAGCTTGTCTGTGACTGGCTTTCCTCCTCCGGAGAGTGGCAGGGGCTAGGTCTTGAAAAATTTGGATCGAATAACCGTTATAGGATATGGTCTTGGCTCCCTGAATTTTTCTCAAGCTGGCTTCTTTTTCAGCTAAAAAGTGGACCCTTGTGAGTATGTCCGGAATGAAGTCCGGACGATTTCTGGGGCCCAGGACCCAATGTGCTCTGTTAAGGTTGGGTGGGGACGTGTCTTCGTTTTCGCAAATCGCCTGGAGAAGGTCTGCCGTGAAGGCCATGATGTCTTTGCCTTCCGCCCCCTGGGGAACACCTCTGATACGTAGGTTGTTACGCCTATTACGATTCTCGAGGTCCTCTTGCTTAAGCTGAAGGCTAATATTTTGGTCTTCCAATTCCGCCATTCATCGCCATAGACTTTCGTGATCTTCCGATCTGGCATCCAGGATGAGCTCAAGATCGTCCACCCATCCACCAATTTCTGTGACTTCCTTCCGGATATCCTGCAGATCGGCTTTAAAGTCTTGTTTCAGAGACCCTATTTCGTCTTTGATTTCTTGGAGAAAAGAGGACATAAAGGCCTGAGTAATCGGTGCATCAGGCTGGGCCCTGTCCGCTCCAGGATCCAAAGATACGGTTGCAAGCTGAGGCTGCGAGGTGGATTTGGACCATAAAGAAGAGACTGGGTTATCCCTGGTCAAAATGGGGTCTGGGTCTTTGTTGGCCCTATTTTTAGGAGGCATAACTAGGTACTTCTCCTCAACAGTATCACAACAGCCCCGAATGGGATATCGCCCAAGCTTTAGAGGTGGTGTGGCCAGATATGGGTAGAGTCCAGCTATAGCCCAAACTGTATGGCTCTACCCCAGCGGGAGGCTATCAGCAGCAGGGAGGGGGTATAAGTGTGACTACAAGCTCAGCTGCCAGGTCCAAGCCCCCCCGCTGCGCAGTTAATCAGAGAATTCGGGTCTCCAGAGTCCTCAGAGTCATCAACAAAGATTATAGGCACACCCCCAGTTCTAACGTGGTCGCCTGTGCAGTTGCTGACCTGCGAGCAGAGCGAAAGGTATCGTGTTTAACGTGGGCTAGTGGAAAAAGCAACTCAGGCACAAGGGAGAATAATCAGGGAGATCTCAGCAAGCCAGTAAAAACAGTCAAGAGAGGTAAGGGGTCCCCAGCAGACAAAGCACCCCAAGCCCAGTCCACCCAGGCCTCTCGCAGGTGGAGTCATGTTATCCTCAGCGATGGCTGGGGGTCAGTGATATTGCAGGCCTCTCCAGAGCCAACCGATCCACCACATCGACAGTCAACTGTGCGAAGAGTTCCCACTATCTCCAAACAGCAGCAGCCCCAGACCACAATTGCTCTCAGGCCCGCAGGGAAAGACCCTCCATTACTCCACAGGAAGATCCACATTGGTCTCAGTAACTGTTCAGGTCCAACTTAGTTAGGGCGCAATGTACATATGACCACTCCTGAAGTGACCCCCAGTGCTCACGAGATCCACAGCTGGACAGACCCTCAGCCGCACAAACCAGAGTGCGCGTATCAATGTTCCAGGCAGGCGCGCCGGGAAGGCAGTATATATATAATAAGTATGGGGCGGGGCAATGAAATATTACATCTGTTTGACTGCCTAAGTTCTGAGTCCCTTACCCAGTATTTGTTGTTTGCCTAAGTTCTGCGTCCCTTACCCAATCTAACTCCTGAGAAGCCACTGAATGCTCACTCTCAATACTTGGAGAGTAGAGTACTGATGTATCGCAAATTTCACTTTTCATTTGTAGTGATGCAACATAACCACAAATAGTCTGAACCCGTATATAGGGCCCGATTCACAGAACTAACTTAAGACAAAATCCTAAAGTTACTACCATTTTCGTATTCACAGAAGGCACTTACTCATTTTGGTATTCACAGAAGACACTTACTCACTTCGGTATTCACAGAAGTTAGGAGTTCTAACTTTAGGACTCCTAAATGCCTTCTGTGAATACCGAAAGTCTTAAAATTAGGATTTTTCTCAGTTTAGGAGTCCTAAAGTTAGGACTCCTAACTTTACTACTACTAAGCTGAGAAAAATCCTAATTTTAAGGCTTTTGGTATTCACAGAAGGCATTTAGGAGTCCTAAAGTTAGGAGTCCTAACTTTACTACTACTAAATTGAGAAAAATCCTAATTTTAAGATTTTCGGTATTCACAGAAGGCATTTAGGAGTCCTAAAGTTAGGAGTCCTAACTATACTACTACTAAACTAAGAAAAATCCTAATTTTAAGACTTTCGGTATTCACAGAAGGCATTTAGGAGTCCTAAAGTTAGGACTCCTAACTTCTGTGAATACCGATATGAGTAAGTGCCTTCTGTGAATACCAAAATGAGTAAGTGCCTTCTGTGAATACCAAAATAGTAGTAAGTTTAGGATTTTGTCTTAAGTTAGTTCTGTGAATCGGGCCCATAATCTTTTGTCGTATTAACCTGGGATAGTAGAACGTGAACTATAATAAAGTGAATTGTGGTGTAATATGGACATTTTTATGCAAACATGAACAAATTAACGTTGAATTCATATGTGTTCAGCTGAAAACAATGTGTAGAAATTGTGTATGCTGCAGACAAGTTTCCACATATTTGATGTGTTGATGTAATGTGACGAGATAGGAGTGTTCAGCAAAAAGTGTTCATTTATATGTAATTTCGAAGGCCTCTGTGCCATTTCTTATGTTGGCCAATTTCTGTAGGCCTGAAATGCATATTCTCAGGAAGCTCTCACATTAGATTTAATAGTTGAATTTCATGTGCATGTTGGATTAGTTCTTTCTCACGTTTCTGTTGCAGGTGGAAGAATCATCCTTGTTGGTTAGAATAATGTCTTTGTTTTAGGAGTTAGGCTTAGGGAAAGGAGGATACATTGAGTGTTGATACTGATAATGAGAAACTGTTGTACTTTCTCATAGGAGCAAGCCTAAGAATAAAGGTCATCTCGCCAAAGCTTGGGAGAATCGCTGCCTAACGGAAAGTTACCTATGAGGAGGTGGCCTGACTGGATGGTGTGATTTTGCAAAGGATCATGGGATACTAACTATGGTAGTGATGTATCGTAACTAGGGAACGTGTCTGGGGACTTCTGCCTTGCCTTGTGAGAGAGAGCATCTTGGAATGCGCTCTGTAGCTTTATGCTACTTGACGCAACTGATGTGAAGAGAGTTCTTAGGAAGGCTTCACACGCTGACACCTTAAAAGTTCTTGCCTTGAGAAATGCTATGTAGGGATGCCATGCTAGTGGTAGTGTAAGGACAGATTAAAACTTTATACCCACAAACTTCCAATGAAGGGGAATCTTGATGTCAGCTCAGTCATCTTCTGTATCATGATCCTCGAACTAATTATCTTGTGCATGTTGCACCGCCTTAATTTCATCTGTAGGTTTGGTTTTCTATTAGTTCCAATGTATTTCTACACCCTTACTTTGAGGTGCCTGTAGTCCAATTATTTTTGGCTTTGTAATAAATCCACTAAACTTAATTGGGAGTCTGTGATTCTTAAGAGTCATAGTAAATTGGAACTGAAATGTTTAATCCGCTAACTATTTCCTTCCTCCTACACTTGCATGCTGATAAAAAGTCCCATCGACCTGAGGTACCAGTGAGGATCTAGAACATGGAACCGGTCGTATTCAGTACAGAAGCGGTGCACTTAGCCCATGTTTCAGTGCCATAGTAGGACAGACCCGAAGACACCATAACCAAATGACGCCAACCACCACAGTTGTGGTCCAGTAGGCCCTGCTTGTCCTGTGGTCCCCCGGCCACAGGCTAGAGTTACAACCAAAGCCTACTGCCCTAGAAAAAACAAATAAACATGATCTTACAAAACCTATAGAATATTAAGTGATAAATTCCTCCCATCAAAACTATTATTTGGAGGAGTTCAGACACAGAGTTTTCAAACATGAGATTACAGTAACAGAAGAAGAAATTAGGTAGGCCATCTAGCCTCTCACTTCTAGGCAATAAGGCTATTGTTCCAGAGGGTTTTTCATTTAGTTTCTAAATGTTTGTCATGTCCTGATTGTTATTATTGACCATATTCAACTCATTTCAGCAGTCACTCGTCGTCATTACTCCAATGGGAGTATCCATCCTTCCTTTGATATGAAACCAGAGAAGGACCTATTACTTTGTAAATCCTAGCAACTTATTGCCCTTCTAATTTGTGATGTGAAAATAAATACAATGATAACCATAAATGGCTAAGTATTGCCTATCCTCCGAATTCTAAACCTTTTGTTTTCATCAAGAACAAACAGTCTAGTGATAATATATGGCTCTCAAATAATGTTATTGACCTTAGAACCCATCATGCAGACAATATTGAAAATATTTTGATCAATTTAACTTCAATTTTCCTTCACTGGCCCTGGAAAACCAGGTCTTGCCCGGTATTGTATCAAATTCCCCCCCAGCAAGTTTCATCTAACATATTGTTAACATACATTTGTGAAAAGTATGATGATAGAATCTCTCATATTGTAAAGGAGTACATACTATTGTTAGAGGATCCAGGCACTAGCTAGCTCTCCAAAACCCTATTGAGCTACACACCAGTTCCTAACTTAGGACTCCCAAATGTCAACCTTCTGGCCACAACAAAACCACCCTGTGGCACCTCTAAATTCTAGGGTATGACGCACTATATATATATATAGTACAAGTGGGCCACCCAGAAAGCACTTTAGGCTTTGCAAGGGTGTATAGAAAGTAATATATAAGTACAGGTGCAATACAATACCTCCTAGGTTCTCTTCTGTGGAAAGTTCTTATCCCCTTGCATCCAAGCCATCTTTTCTTTGTATGAGTTCAAAAAAGCATTGAATACGCTAACACTAGAAAAGTTAGAACAGTAAGCTGTCCAATGTTAAAAAAAACTCCTACTACTACAAGTCTTCCGTTACATGTTAGTGCTCACCACTCTATCGCTGTCAATAGCGCATTGGTCCCAAACCTAAACTGTATTTTTCATGAATTAACATTATTTATTAATGCATCAACTGTGTACAAACAACGATGCTGCTAACTAAGCAAATAACTAGATAAGATGGATTTGCTTTAAAGGACAGCACTACAACACAGCCAATCATACAACTGTGAGACAGCCAGCGGTGCAACTGAGAGGCTGTCTGGCGCAGGATGGTTCTGCTTTACTGCTGACGCCCTACGTGCCACCTGCCTTGGACATGCACTAGGTGTCTTCAGCACCGCTGCAGTGTTCTTGGAAGATTACCAGACTTCAATGGACATGACACCGGATGAGACCTGTGGGATATAAGGGTCTTTAGCATACACTAGGTTTTAGTGCATATGGCACAGTTGACAAAAGTAAACTTTTTTCAGGGATCAAAGGCAAAGCAAAAGATAAGTACTAATTATATTTTACTTAGATAAATTTAAATATTGGGGCTCACACTCTGTCTATTACTGACCAATCTAAAGCTGATGATTTCCTCAATGACTGTAATTTTATACAAAGGCGATTTCTATATTACTTTACGGGTGATCTATGAGGAATGTCTCCCTACTGATTGACAAGGAAAGACTGGTGTTTTACATATGTATTTATATCTGTTTTCTGCTGTGCATGTCTGTGGAGCTGCATGGGTTGAACACTGGGCGCAGCAGTGCTCTCATGCTGTAGTAATCCTTGATGGACATAATTGTTTGGCATTCACTTTTATCGTTGCTTTGCTTGTTATATTTTGTTTCTGGGTTCACATACCGTGTTCATCCTCTTGTGCATATGATTTTGTATCACTGTTTTGAAGGGCCTTACCTATGTTGCGTTGTTTATTTTTCCCCAGTGGCCATTTCTTTTAATTTTAGCTAAAAGCTGCTCATGCTCTCACAAGGTTGCTGTAGCAACGAGCAGTGCGGCATGTACATTCCATTGCAAATCAATGCGGTATAGCTGATACCTGCAAGCAGTTGAGACTCAGAATCACCGCTGTGACTGTTATCACAATATCAGACTACAAGCTGGTGCCCTCACAATGAATCAATTTCAAGTAGATGGTCATCCGGTCATTTATTTCATTATTGTGGTAAGCATGCTCAATCACAAGCCTCAATATAATTTTATAGATTCTGAAAAATGTTATATAACTATAAAAAGTATTTATCACTAAATGATTTACCACATAACTAATACTTGGTAAGGTGCTGATACTAGACATTACTGTATGGTAATAGCGAACAGTATTATAAAGAGTTTTTGCAATGGTTAACTTGTGGAGTTGCTTGTACTGTTAACAGTCAAAGATACCTAACATTCGCCATTCCCATTCATGCCAATATTTTAAAACTGGAGAATGGAAGATTCTGAGAAAAAATCGGGTGCATGTATTTTCCCCATTCACTTATATTAAAGTATCGGCAATTTTAGGAGGGAGACGGGAGTCTCCTGCATGAATTGGGTCTGTTAGCATGTGTGCATTCCAAAGTCCGAGTACAATATTTCCGATGGATTTCCTAACCCTTCTTTAGTGGCATTTAACATTGATGCAGAAAGCAGTTAGCTACAAGGAGATATTTCTGTGCTACTCCTGTGCACGACATTGGCGCCCTGAGGAATGTACATGCTACTTAATGCTCTTTCTCCTAAAAATGGGCCATACCAGACTGGACTTACTAAGAAGTGTAAGGTAACAAAAATAGGCAACACTGTTAAATTTGCAACCTGCAGCAAGTCTTCTAGAAGTGCCATAACAAATACTTCTAGTTTACTTCAGCTGAATTCCAAAAACGAAAGATAATCCTCCTGGATCAATTTTCACTGCCCTCCATATTGTCAGCCAGACATTCTAATTTCATTTCAAACTCTTGGAATTTTGCAAATAGTTCTGCTTGCCAATGTGCATAATTATCCACTATAGCCTTATAGCCTGCTGTCGAAGGCTGTACCCGTTGTTCAAGGCCCTGAACCCAAGTTATAGTCCTAAACTGCAGGCAAGGGGCTATAATGAGGGAGTGGGCCGTTAACAACCGGTATAGTCCGAGACAGAAGGGCTATAATGCTATAAGGAAATGCCAACCACCTAACCTTCCTGATGCAGAGTGTGAAATTCCACCCAGAGGGTGGAATGTTCTAAATTAAAAATGGAGAAACAGAAAGACAAACATTGGAATGTTGAAGCAGAAGCCTTACACCAGCCATTAGGAGCCCTGAGAAACGTCATTGTCTTCAATGGAGATCCCAACCCTCCAATATTTTAATAAATATTCTAGGTCCTCCACTCTAATTTTCACTGCAGGAAACTTAAGAACAGTGGTGATAGTACAGATATTTAGTAAGCAGTCATTAGAAGCATGCTACTAAGAATGTGACAACCCACCAAATATTTTGCCAGGGATATACTTCTTCCTGCTTTGTGGAAACTCTAAGTACTCAAACAGGGTGGCTCAATATATGTGTGGGAGGCAAGGGGTGTGACGGATTCTCCCATCCTATGAGCTGTTCGTTGCTGTTTCACTGCAGTCTGAATTACACTATATTTTATTTTCCTCCTGTTCTAAAGTTTATTTAAGTATATGTTGAGTTCTTGATTCAATCCTTAAAGCATAGCAAAGCAGCCTGTAGATTCAGGAGCCATGGCGGGAAAGTGAGAAGGATTGTTCAACTTAACAATTTCACATTTATACATGTGATCTATATGAATATTTGAAAATGTATATTTTTATGTACTGAACTATGTGTCGTGGGTAGAAGAACGATGAAGAGTATGTGGTATTCTAGTCAGTAGATGCCCACTGAAGCCTGAAGTGAAAACAGCCTCTGCAAAGTCATCTCCATGCTTCCACAATCATATTTTAAATACTCCAATTCATGAGGTAGTACTAGCTGTTTATCAGTGCAGCAAAGATGGATTATCCTATTCTATTCACCGCCCAGCTATTTATCAGCCGAGTTGTTATGATTGAGGGATGGCATATTAAAAATGGCCACAAATCTCGTACGAAAATATTCCTCAATACACTCGCCTCTTTTAATAGTGTCCAAG
The DNA here is from genome assembly GCF_964204655.1 of Triturus cristatus. Lineage (NCBI taxonomy): Eukaryota > Metazoa > Chordata > Amphibia > Caudata > Salamandridae > Triturus > Triturus cristatus. Next base: position 378,798,616 of record NC_140589.1, read on the forward strand.
CAGTGGTTAATGGTGCTATAAAGAACCTCAGTGGGGACTCATCCCCACACCACTAAGCTCAGGAACGCACTCACTCTACCTAATCAGGCCTGATATGCTGCTCAACACTGTGAGTACAGGCCCAGGACCTTTGCTGCACTGTCCCCTGCTCATAACCCCTTTGCACATTCACAGTCTACCTCCCCCTTAAGCAAGGAGGTTTGATGTGTCCAAGGTTGCGTCACTCCAAATCTCTACCTTTACATACCACCAGATGCCAAAGCCAACAGTCAAATGATGCCACTCACACCCGGCAAAGGAATACCAATAAAACCCCATTCCTTCAGCCGGTTATCTCCTTGCATTACCACAGCACCATTTTTTTTATACCTGTACAACCCTAAGTCATAAGACTGCTGATGTGTTGTTCGCTTGCTTTGGGCCAGATATTTCACCATGGTATAGTCTCCAGACCAGCAGGTGATTCACACTACATTAACTTGGGTATTTAGGTCATTGTTTTTTTAAATTATCATTTTGATGACTGAAAGCTCCAACTGTCCAGGTGCTCTTGGGAGGCAGGTCTAGCTGCCTCTCTACATGGTCATGCCGCACACTACAAACATGTTTAGTCTATCAGAGGGAAACAGCTAAATTTTACACTGAAAAGGCCTTGAATACCTTTACTTAGTGACATGGACTTTTATATGACAGAATATTTGGAAAACATCTGTTTTCCCATCTACACGGCACTTCTACATAAATTATGGAAAAAATGATAAACTGCTAAACTATGATTAAGAAGTACAAGAAGCCCCAGAAACTGACCCTTTACAACAGAAGTTGGGCATTTTCTCCTACATAATGTTTACTATTTTTGTTTTGCTTAATTTACGTTCAGTCATTTACTACCGAGCGAATGAAACTTGCACTGTTCTAGGTTTTTTCTCGCTTATTATAAGTTGTGATAATACGACTGGGCGGAGCTTTCTGAACTCATCCTAGTAAATGTACGATCAAACACACAGTTACATCAAATCCTACTAGCAAACATGTAAAAGACAAAGAAAATGTGAACTCACCTGAAGTGAATCAGTAGTATGACTGGTAGGCTGCCCACTCTTGCCATAACCTTGACCGTGAGCGCTCAGAAGTCTTCCACTTAAGTCTACTGCAGCCCGCCAGTTTCTGCTGTTCTGAGAAACAAAATCAAAACCACAATGAACAACAGAAGCAACCATAGCTGCCAAGGTTTCAGATTGCTAAGTGTGACATTTAAAAAATGTCAGTCTATAATCTATATCTCCCGGGACTATTCCAAGACAACGGTGGAAACTCGCAAAGGCTTTCTTGCCTTCCGCACAAAGATGAAAAGCACAAACATTCAAGGTTCATTTTCTGGCCCAGTTTCTGCTCATGGTTGTACACATGTCTTCAATGATCCTAACACTCTCAAAAAGTTTCTGGAGGATAATGAAGACTTCCAGATGGAAACGCCTTCCTCCAGCACAACAAGACTTGATACCAACCAACGAACCTAGCCCAGAGAATCTACGGGAGACCGACCTTCTATTTCATCAAATGTAAATCCTTGTGTGATATTCTTTATGTTCTATCCTCCCTATTTCTTAATCTGAGTACAGGTACCTTCCTAGTGCATGGCTTCAAGTGACTTCAAATGTCTTCAAATGAGTACTTTTGACCGCTTCCACAATTTATTTATTTATAAAGTTTTAAATAGCGCGAACAAGATCCCGGAGGATATCAGAGCGCTTTACAATAGGATGGAAGGATGGACATAAATGCAAGATCGACATCAAATAAGAATAAGCAACAAGACTGAACACATAATTACAGGACAATTGCATTCGGGTGATAATACATTAAGCAAGTATTTATCGGGTTACGAAGGGTGAACCAATATGCGGTAAGGAAGAGCAGTAACTAATGACGGTACAATGGTTGTAGGATCAAAGACTTCGAGCAGGTGAACTAGCCCAATTAATAAATGTTGAGGCCAAAATACTGGCTAAGCCGCTCGCCAATCGCCTACTGCCACACATAACTGATTTGGTGCAACTGGACCAGGCAGGATTCATGCCTCACAGGGCCAACTTTCGTCAAGCCCACAACGCCATAGTGGCAATAGACGGCTATGAGGGACCAGCTGCATGATCCGGGGAAAACGGCCTGATGATCTGTCAAGGGTCCTCATAACCCAGATACTTAGAAGTTAAGGTCAAATTTATAACTTTTATTATAAATGATAAGTACTTGTTATAATGATAAGTGATAAATGTTGGTTATATATGACAATGTAGATAATAACCATATGCTTATTCTATGCTGGAAACGACTTACTTGTAATCTGTCTAGCTGGTATCAACCTAGTTATACACTAATTACTAATTATAGGCTACTTGTACGCGATGATAACATATCTGATAGCCATTAGCTAATAGCTATAAGCTCACTTCTTATCGGAAGATACATTCCAGTTATATAAACTCTAGCTATGTACTAGTCACATGCTAGTACTACGCTATCCAATGTGGCTCTCGTCACTGTGTTAACATTCTAATAGTTTTAGTAGTCTGTACCCTAAAGGAGCAGTCCTTCCTCTAATCGCCATGTCCATAAGCTGTGTTTGGGGGAGGGGGGAGGGAGAGGGGTTTTGTAAGTGTTGGGGTTCATTGGGATTGCAGCACATCTTTCTTATGCTCTCTTGCACTTTACTCCCTACACTCTATTTATTATTTTTGATTACCTTATCCAGAGGAAAGAAATACATTTTATGGCTTAACACACTCATAACAATATTGATCCTGGGTGATCGTATTGCGGGGCTGTTCATCAAGCAGAGGAAGTCAAAAGGATCACTCACTAGCACCAATCACAATACTCCCCAATAACTGGAACAAACAAATCCATTAAAATAGTATCCCTGAATGTGAAAGGGATCAATCACCCGGTTAAGAGAAGGACAACAAACAAAGGGGGGATGTCATCCTCTTACAGAAATCTAAACTTGACGAAACACAATCCCTAAACCTCAAAAGTTACCAATTTCCAGATCTTGTTTGTTCAGCAGTGAATGGCAAAAAGAGTGGAGTCATAACCTTAATAAGCAAAAAGTCCGGAAACACTTTAAGTTCAGATCTCACACGGTGGGAAGCTCTAAAGGCCACAATAAGAGGTGATATAATTAAGATAAGATCCAGCATGAATAAGGAAGCCAATTCCAAACTAACTCAATTGGAGAAAGAAATCACAGAACTAGAGAAAATTCATACCACTATCAAAGATAGCAATACTCTCGGTACAATCCTAAATAAGAAATACGAATACAACAAAATCATTAGTACACGTGCTGGAATCCGGATTAATAAACAGAAAAGCATTCAACTTTGTGAGTCTAATAAGGCGGGCAAATCACAAGCATCAAACTTAAAGTTTAACCTTCAAAGACATGTTATTAACTCCATGAAAGATAAGGATGGTAAAATTACTACCAATCCTGACAGAATATCTGAAATCTTTAGAGAATTCTACCAGGAACTATATGAAGAAAATTCTGAAGTTATCCATTCAAATTGCATAAAATGTTTAAATAGCATCAAAAACCGTCTCTCACAGAGGAAGAAAAAATCCTCCATTAATGGACAGATCACAGACAAAGAAATCTTGGAGGCCGTTAAAGATCTCAAAACTGGGAAAGCTCCAGGCCCAGATGGGTTCAATGCCAAATTTTTCAAAACATTCTCCATGTCCATAGTTCCATCGCTTACTAAATTATATAAACACTTGTCCGAATCTGGCCAGGTCATAGGCACCCCAGCCGAAGCCATTATAAAAGTATTACCCAAGGAAGGGAAAGATCCTCTTCTACCGAAGAGTACCAGGCCGATATCGCTGATAAATTTGGACTGCAAGATCTATGCCACAATCCTTTCCAAACGCATCCAACAATACATTTCAAAACTGATACACACCTCACAAGTCGGCTTCTTAAAGCATAGACTATCCAGTGACAACACAAGATTACTGTTCCATACTATCGAAAAAGCTAAATTAATAAATACACCCACCGTAGCGATCACACTAGACGCTAAAAAAGCTTTCGATAAGGTAGATTTGAGATATCTATGTGCAACGTTAGAGAAATTTAATCTAGGGGACAACCTGATTAAAAGGACTACGGCCTTGTATTACAAACCAAGTGCAAGAGTCAGAGCGGGAGGTATAATTTCCTCCTCCTTCAATTTAACGCAAGGTACCAGGCAGGGCTGCCCTCTTTCTCCTCCACTCTTTCTCCTTGCACTAGAGCCCTTTCTCCAGCATCTTAGAGAAAATCAGGACATCACAGGGATCACCTTTGACAAAATTACGATCAAACTGGCGGCTGACGACTTGCTTATTGTCACAGATAATGCCTCCTCCTCTATCTCAGCTCTAATGAGGTCAATCCAACAATTGTCGGATGTGTCGGGATACTCTCTCAATAAAGATAAATCAGAAGTTAAGCTTCTTTATCATTGTGGCAATAGGGACATCCTATGTTCATCCGGTCCAGCATGGCAACAGGGATGCATCAAATATTTAGGGCTAGAATTCACAAACGACCTGATAACCACTCTACATACCAACGAGAAAACCTTAAATAAAAATATTAGCTCACTTCTCGACTCATGGTCACCTAAATTCCTCTCTTGGTGGGGTAGAGTGGAAACACTAAAAATGATGGTCACTCCATTACTCAACTATCTCAGTAGTATGCTACCAATGATGTTATCTGATGACTTTCTAAACAAATTGGATAAATCCTTTAATAATTTCCTGTGGCAAGGGAAGAAGCCATGAATCTCACTGAAGAAGCTTAAATTATTAAAAAACAAAGGTGCAATTGGCTTGCCTAACTTCAGGAATTATCAAATTGCTTTCCTATGCAAACAGGGGTCCAATTGGTTCATCAACAATCCAGTATACGAACCGTCTGGGCTAGCCATAGAAAGATCTCTCATTGAGAATGCTCCTCTCGCAGCTATGGCATCTATGCATACAACACACCTACCACACTCAAAGAACATTATACAAAACACAAAAAATGCCCTCCTCAGCTTAGATACACAATCAGATGTGAAATTACAAAACTCCAATCTTACTTCCTTGTGGAACAACCCCAGTATCAAGATTGATAGCTCCCAAATCTTCTGGTCAAATTGGTTGAATAGTGGAATTAATCTACTGGAAGATTTATACCTAGACTCAACACCATTACCGTTCTCAGTACTACAGAACCAATTCAATTTGACATAATTGGATTTTACCAAACTACTGCAACTCAAAGTTCAGATCTCTAAAAAAAAATCCCTTAAGACGATAGCTCCATCCCTGCCTAACTTATTAGGCCACTTAACTAGAGCTGGCCATATAGTCTCGGGCATATATAAACTTCTGTCACCAAACATAAACAAATCTCTTCACGCAACCAAGTAAAATGGGAAACGGAATTAAACACTAGAAATGTGGTGTTTGACTGGGAACACAATAACAAATCTCCTTTTTCCAATAAGATATCACCATCACTATCACAAACTAAATATATAATTATCAACAGAACATAATGGACACCTTCCAGACTTTTTAAAATAGGGCTCACACCTAATCCCAACTGTTGGAACTGCAATGAAAATGAAGGCAACCTAGCACATATGCTTTTTGAATGCCCAATCTTAGAGACTTTCTGGAGAAAAATAATGGACTGCATTAAACACACTTTCAATATTACCCCCTCACGGGAGTTCTCATATATCCTTCTCGGCCCATTAGGCAATCAGCTGAAAACTGATGGCGATCGCCATCTAATAGACCTATTGCTTACCCTAGCATGCAAACTGATACTACATAATTGGAAGAACTTCAAGGCGATTTCCTTCTGAATGTGGCAAGAGTGCATCACCTTCCTTAGAGGTGCTGATAACGTGACACTACAACTCTCCCCCTGGCGCTCCCCTCATAGACCAATTTGGGACTCATTGGATACCAATCTTCTTAGATACAAGCCACCGTAAACAATTAACTCAGGAGAGTGCTATACTCTTTTAAAGACATTCTCTTTCACAGCCAATTTACAATATAACACATTCTCTATCCCGATATCCTCCCCGCCCACACAGGGCCCTTGCACTTTTTTATTCTAACATGTAGGATTTATATCCAATTCATAACCAATTTAGAACGTTTGGTGCTCCAATTACCGCCTCATCACAGTCAATATGTAGACAGTGGGTACCATAACGTTGTCAATATGTATTCATGATTATTGTGATGTACTGTTGTTACGACCTAATACAACATGAATCTAATGATATGCACAACTTATAGTAGTCGATTGTTGTTGGTAATCTCCAAAGGTCAATAGACCAGCTATGCTCCCAATTCAAATCCTACAGTGACTTCTCTCTCCCCTCTGTATCCCTACTCCACGCTCTATCTGTATATTTATTCATATTACCACTGTACATCTATGCATATGTACTGTATATCCTGTGTTGCAGAAAATTCAATAAAAAGATTTGAACACACAGTGATTTTTCAACTACTATGAGTGACACTTTTTCACGAGGATAAAAAAGCAATGAAGACGAGGGAAACCTATGCATATCAGAAATTACACGAAAAAAGAAAAGGGAAGGTGCACTCGAAATTAAGTCAGACAGTCCAGTCCAAGATAATCCAAGAGGTTCCTTCATTTATTAGGTTCAATTTAGAGAAACTAAAAATGATATATAGAAACAACAATACCACAAATATAATACAGACAATACAACATGAATAAAAACATCTATACATAATCACAAACAATGTTAAAAAAGTTTTTTTTAGTTTTATAAAAGTTTGTTACTAAGATGACCCACATAGAAATATCCAAATTGTAAAAAAAAAACTATTAGGTTTAACAAAGCATAAAAAGAGAGAAAAGGGATGAAAAAAGAAAAGGGAAAAAGCAACAAAAACAAGAAACAAAAATAGAAAAGAGAAAGAATAATAGAAAAGAAAAGAAGAAAAGAGAAGAGAAAAGAAAAGAAAGAAAAAAGAGAGAGAATAAAGTGGAAGAAGAATACCAGAGAACAAAGCATATCAGAAATTACACCATTATGAGCAAAGAGAACCTCAAAACAATCTTTAAACTGCTGCAAGGCACCAGACTGTGTGATGGACTGCAGTTCTCAGTAAACGAGGGCAGGCAGGCACTGCAGCTACTCAGAAGATGATCTCGTGATCTGATCATTTATGACTACGCACTAGCCTAATAAGCACATTTTATAGCATAGCGAGTGCAACTAGGAGATTATACTGTCACTCAGTCTTACAGCAGGCTGGGTAACTCAATGCCCTTGAAAGGCTGCCCAACTCATCTGGGATGGACACCGGGCAGAGCTCTAAAATAACAACTGGCCAGTATTTTTTTTCTTGGAAAGGAGCAACCCTAGCTGAGGCAAGAGCACTAAAAATACAGCAGAGTCATAGCAGGCTATACTCAATCCTGCGTGGTGGAGGAGGAGAGGCAGCAGAGGCTAGGTTTGAGCTGTCTCCCTCTGCCACAGGCTGGGAAAGTGAGATAAGGAAGGGCAGTGGTGAAATCAAAGAAGAGCAATTTGAGCTGGCTTGAGGAATCCTGGCCTTTTGCACCTTCAGAGCCCAGCATCGCCACATGCAGTTGTCAAAGAAAAGTTCCTGCCATTCATTATGTGTGAGACAGAAGTGTTGGCAGTATGAATAAGCATGACCACATGCTAAAAAGCAATTTTTATTAAGCATTAATAGCAGCATAAGCATTGGAGTCAGTAACAAACCTTGAGCCAGCTCCCCCTGCAACAGTTCTGTCCAGTTTGCCCGCAGTCCATTATCCTCTGCTGCCTGTTTACCTGCTGCCCTCTCTTGTGCCTCCACTGCTCATTTCTTGCTCTATTTTGCTTGTTTTTCTGCTCTGTGTACTGCTTTTTATTATTGTTTTACAGCCCTCTGTTTGCCTTTTACGCTCATTTATCTGCCCTACGTTTTGCCTTTTTTTGCTTGTTTTTTCCGTTTTGCCCTCTTATTAGCTATTTTTCCTTTACTAGTCGTTTTTTAGGTCGAGTCTGGGCAGCGCATGCGCTGCTCTGCATGGCGTGCTGTATTCGAGTATGGACTTGAAGCCCCGCCCCACTCACCGCCCATATTTGTCAATGGCTTGTGTCACTGTCCTTTGTAAATACTGGCTTCTGATTCATTAATAGGCTTGTTAGTCCCTCCTTAGTACCACCTTGTCTTCATTTGTAACCTCCCATGAGCACTGGCCCTTTTATTTTGGTTGTTACATGGTATGTCTTATTTACTGTAAGCACTATTTTCTTTAATGAGTTTCTCATACTGCAGGCACGACATTCTTTGCTGCAACATTCAGCGCACCATGCGCGCTTTCACTTTTCAAGCCGCCCTGGACAATGGCTGCAGCTTCTTTAAAATGCAATAGGTCTCGCATTTACAAGAGTTTGAGCTATTGGCATTGTAAATGACAATGCCTTTTAGTTATGTGTTAATTATCAAAACAGATAAATAAACAACATTGTCACTTACAAGGCCAATAGCTTAAACTCTCGCAAACATGAGAACAATTGCATTGCAAATGTTTGTCTGTCCATTGTTTTGCCTTTTTCTGCTCGTTTTCTGCTCGTTTTTCTGCCCTTTTTTTGCCTTTGCTGCTCTCTGTTTTGCCTTTTCTGCTTGTTTTTCTGTCCTTTTTTGCCTTTTCTGCACATTCTCTGTCCTGTGTTTTGCCCCGTTTGCCTTTTCTCCTTGCTTGGTTTTCTGCCCTCTGTTTTGCCTTTTTCTGCTTGTTTCTCCCGGTTTCCTCAAGACCTGGCTTTTCTATAGAGACCTCGCACCGCAGCACCCAGATACCCCCAGGGGTGACAGTGCCGTGGTCTACAAATGCTGATAGATTGATTGACTCTAGGCCCTTACTTCTTTGCAGCGAGTAGCAATTCAGTAACATGCCTGCTGTTAGCTGCTGCCTGCAACTTGGAATCTCCTGGGCGTGACCTCCTCCCCCCCCCCCCAGCTGTAACACTGCCCGCCGGGCTTGATTGATTCTGAGGGCTGCTAGTGTGCTCTGGGCAGTCTGCAGCTGAGGAACCATTCCTGCAGCCAGGTTCACTCAGATGCTAGTGTGGGGTTGACTCGGATCATGTTGCGAGATTCATCATTAGATTTCGCAGTGGGAGCAGCCACAACTTTCTCATGGACTGCTGCCAGCACCCACTCGCACCACGGACGGCAGGCCCCACCTTTACAGACGTAGCTCACTCAGTTGTATCAGTAATGCTGCAGCGCTGTGCGGGGCGAACATGTTACATTGTATCAGCAGCTGAGCCCGCACCCCCAAGCCTGCCGGGAGCACTCAGAAGTGCACACCGTGACTGCGCGCTTCCACTTCAGCTTAAATTCAGCCAGTAATGGTGCATCAGCAGCGCTCCTGCTTTGGTAGCTGAGGAGGCGTTACAATGCGTGACTTTCCATTTCAGTGCAGTGATGCGGTCCACAACAATGAAATGCGTTAGTCTAACGCCTGATGCGTGGTATTTGGCAGGGCCTAACAACCAGAGCAGTGGTTATGTATAGAGATACCGGCAAGACTAAGCATGACAAGGTCAGTAAAGCTGCAACAGAAAACAGGGATGTCATTTGTCAACGCAGCATGTGCAATTAGGAATGTATGCAGTTGAGAGTATGGTACTTTAAGGTTTCCAGAATTAAGATAAAATTGGAATTGGGCATTGGCATGCTAATGCTATTCTTTGCTTAGCTGCCCCAATGTGAAAATATGATAAATATTTCCATTATTCTGCTGGGTCTCATGCTGACTAAATCAATCCTTTGCTCGGGCAAATCAAACAGATGGAGGAGAGAAAGAAACAAACGTGAAAAAAACTGGCAACACCTTGTAGTATTAGTGACAGAGTACTTTGCATTGGCAGCTCAGGACACAAGTCTTTACCAGTGGTGAAACACAGACCCTTGCAGCCCCTGTATGCTGGGGGTCCCCCACCCTTCAAGGGGCCCCCACCTTCCAAGAGGACGCATTAAGCACAATGTCTATATTTGTGAGAAATGGGAGACAGTTTCCTCCTCACCACATTCTGCAGGGCCCCCCATCATTCTCTGTTATGCCAGGGGTCTTTATGCAATTTATGTGTCTAAAGGACTCAGTTATGGAAGGCTCTGCATCATATCGATAGTGTGTTGTCGATGCTGCTCAGTATGCAAAAATACTGCTATAGTTGTTAAAGCTATTAGAGTGAGCGATCACATAGTTCTCCTTCAATTTCAGCCCTAAATCGGGGGCTCTACATCACAAATCATTACTCCATAGAAGGTACATTTTTCTACTTCTACATCAGGAGTCACTACATCTCATGGGAAATTACATTTTCAGCATGAGGATACCCTTGTGGGTGATAGTGCACTTTACAAATACAGATAACACAACACTGTAGCTAAGAAATAATAAATAAAACTTTAGTCCCTTTCATGCACTGCTTATTACCTCACATATTACATCACTCATGAAATGTTCTATGATCTCATTCATAACATCAATATGACATCTAAAATTATATCAATGATCACAACACTGTGCATGGTGGGACGAGAGTTACAGTATTTTTAGTTAACTATAACTGGTAAAATTCAGTCTTTTTAAGAAAGTTTAAAATGGTATTTTTTAACTGACATTTTCACCTAAATATGACGTTACTTTAACCTTCGTTTTTGTTACTGAATTTTTTCTCTCTCTCTCTGGGGTTGGTCATAGGACCTGACCATGCATTCTACCCAAACAGCGTGCACACCTGGGTTTAACCGCTAAAGAAGGGTTTTGGCGCAAGCCCTGGCGTTAGGCCATGCGCAGCGGGGAAGGGTATACTTTCATAGAAATTGGATGTAGCAAATGATTAAAAAAAATACCACAAAAATTAATTGAATAAAACCAAGGTTAAAGTGAAGTTATGGTTAGCCTTTGTTATAACATCTTAACATATGTTAAAAAACCCTCTGAAATTCACTTAATACCCACAGTTAAAGTACAATTATGATTATAAATTAAAACTGCAATCGATAACTTGCATCCATGCAAACCAAAACTAGCATGACAAATGCAATGCTTATAACCTCGTAATATTTATACCAAAAAATAACACCAACTGAAACTAAAACATAATTAAATAACACATACTTAAACCACTAAATCATACATTCCTTGCAGTGTCTTTGATAGTGTTACGGGTAGCGTGATATGCAATCTCATGGATAAAATTATTTACAAAATTTGCAATTGAATCTTTCACATCAAGGGGGGTGTGGCATATATGACATCTAGCTAGTAGTTACCTTACCAGGGTAACAACTATACTCCATTCTCAATTTCTATCAGGGCAATGACCCTCTCGTAGGAAGCCATTTAACTCATGTACAACCCAAAGTAAGAAACCACTAAGTAATGATACATTCTGAGACTGCTGCTCACCATTCATGGCAGTCATGTCATGAAGGTCGAGAGCTAATAGCTGGTACATTACAGGCTAGTGAAGGAAAAAAAGGAAAGAATGAATAATGTAAAGACAAAGCAATGTATCTCCTCAAGCTATTCAAACCGTATAAGCTTTATTTGTATGATCCAAAATGTTTAAAAGCGTATAACACAAGTTAAACTCTCGATATTGATTAGATGAGCTTATGGCAAAAGAATAGGTGTGAGATGTAGATGGTTATGTTTTTAAAAATAGTTTATCTATGACATATTATTTCATTTATACACTCTGCGAGAGAGGGGTCAATGTAAGGGATTAATGTAGAGAGCTAGCTTGAAATCCAAATTTAAATTCTGAGGCGTCTCTTCCATCACTTTAAAAAGCAATCATTTGGAGATTAACATAGCAATGATTGAGATCCTTTTGATTAAAAACGTAATTAGTTATTTTTTTCTAGTATTCCGTTTTCTTCAGCTGGTCTGAAACAGATCAGATGAAATGGGCAGTATCTTTCAGGAAGGAGATCGATGAAAAAGCTCTCATAAACTCTATCGCCAATCAGTACCACTTATAAATACCAGCTAACCCAAAAAAGTAGCATTTTAGTATCCAGCTCAGAGAATTTTAGGATGAGTCACAGTTCTTCAGACGCGCATGCAATGGTGGTTATCATCTCTATGTGCCTTGCCATTCATAGTTTCTGGACAGGGAATTTACACTCTAATAAAATAAGCTCCCTCTCATGATTATGGTGATCCATTTTGGTACTGTGAAATAAATCAAAGTATGCCTGCTTTCTGTTCTGTGTGTCTTAGATGCAAAACTGTTCATGGCCAGAAGCCAGCTGGGATTGATTGCATTGATGAAAAAGTATCTACAGGAATTACTTAAATGATGCTACTGATAATGTGCAATTACCCACAACAAGAGAGACAGCACTTAATGCACCTCACAAATTGTGAATGCATATTAAAAATCAATGAAAAGAGACTGTGAATTTTTATGATAGGACGATGGATCCCGCAGAAGATGTAGGTACAATTTAGTGCTTAATCCAGTTTTTGTAAATAGGCTTTTGCTAAGGTTGGCAAGTGAAGATTTGCTTACATAGATTCCTTTTAAGGCGTGCTTGACTAAAGTAAATTGTTAGACAGAGAATGAAGAATAACATTAAATAAAGAAAAATCTAAATAATTAAATCATTGCTATCATGTAAAAATAAATCAATTTTAAGATGATAAAGTCAAAAGAAAGCTATAAGATTGGGATTGAGAGAAACAAAACATCGTTGGAAGATTAAATATGGCGTTTGTTTAATATAGCAATTAAGAAAAACTTGAAATGTATCTGGACATGTGGTAAAAGCAAGAGAAGAAGAGAAGTTGAGGATGATAGCACTTGTAATTGGGGATGATAGAATTTTACATTTCACTGCAAAACATGAGTGTGGTGACCAACTACGTCAGGCTAATGGCCTACATGTCAATCTATGTCTTCTGACAGATTTGAATCTCGGTTTTAACGACTGTGGAAAAGATGATTCAAGTAACTCATTTCATGGCTCAAGAACAGAGCACAGTCCTAATAACTGGCATGCAATGGTGCTCTAAAACATGGGCAGCAATCTTACATACGGTTTATAGGGTTAGCCTCCAATATACAACAATTCTAACATCTTGGAAAGAGAACATTATATCATCAATCGGCAAGGAAAGTTAAAATAACTATCCAACAAGCATGCATTTGAATAGACCAAACTATAATTTGACTTTAGTGAAAATATCGTTCTCACTGAATATCACTTGGCACAGTCATTGAATTAAAGTGATAAATCAAGTATATGCAATTTGAATTGTCTTGATTGGTTTCTTTTCTAGACTGCAGGAACTGACATTCAAATCCAAAATAAACCCAAATCCTAGGTATGAGTTTGAAAGTATTCTTACCAAGAGTACAGAAACATCCAAAGTAGTTCAAAGTGAATTGCAGAAAGGATTTCTGAGGATCTGTCACAGTGCTTCAAATGAGGTCTTTAGATTTTAAGTGGTCAGGATTATACTATAACCTATAAAGTTACAGAGCCAATTATTTACATTTGGTATGTATTTAACCCTTTCGCTGCTAGGCCTTCCCCCTCCCCCTCACAGCCCCCCCAAGCCGTGCTAAACCTTTTTTTGGGTTATTTGGGGTAGATCGCGCTTAGGCCCCTGTAATGTTTTGTCCACATAAGGTATCCGCATTAAATTTGTGTCCTTTTCTTCCAACATCATGGGAATTTTTAAAGGTACTCAGGGTTTGTGAGTTGGGGGCATATGTATCAACATCACCATTTGCGATTCTCAAATAGCGATTTTTAAAGAATCGCTATTTGAGAATTGCAAAACGGGATGTATTTAAAAAATTGCAAACTTTTTGCGATTTCTTAAAATTCCTTAATTGCGATTAGCAAATTGCGAAATCGCAATTAAGGAATACCTGCCCATTCATTTCTATGGGCCAGGAGACCCATAGGAATGAATGGGAAGTAATTCTCAAATAGCGAATCGCAATTTGCTAATCGCTATTTGAGAATAATTTCAAAGGTGCAAGGGTGTCATGATGACACCCTGATGCACCCCTGAAATTAGCATGTGTGTGCATATGGCGCACATACATGCCCTAAGGGCATGTATGTGCGCCATGTGGCACTTTGTAAAATTAAAAAAAGTGCTGTTTGAAAGGAAATCGCAAATTAGCACCAACTGGAAGTTGGTGGTAATTTGCGATTTCTTAAGGAAAATTCGCACAACTTCGGTGCTTTTTACATGTCATTTAAGAAATCGCAATTTGCGATTTCTTAAATGCTTGCGATAAGTTAGGAAATCGCAAAATTAGCGATTCCTTAAATTAGCACTGAAACATGGCTCATACATACCGTTTTGCGATTTTTTATTCGCAAACGCTGTTTTTTGCGATTCGCAGCGTTTGCGAGTAAAAAATCGCTTGATACATATGCCCCTAAGTAAGTAATTTTTATTTTCATAAATTAAATAAAATCATTGCATACAATACGTTCAGAAAACCGGCCAAGACACATGTTTAAATCAACTATCACATTTAAAACCAAGTACTCTGAAGAACATTAAATGTTTTTTAGGTTTGCTCTTAAAGTGCGTATGCTTTGTGCAGTTTGTCCTTTATAAAACCTTAAGATCTGTAGCTAGAGGTTTAAAACGCGGCAGATTGTAAGATTCTTAGGAACAATTGGAGAAGAGCCCACCCCATTTAAAGTTTTTAAAAGCTGACATAAATAGAATGCAGTTGAAGGATCCCATTGCTGATATACTTCATTCTGGAGTAGATACCAGTCTTATGTAATTGCTGTAGGCTGCTGCTACGACCTCGCTTTTGCATTACTGAGTCCCTTAAAGATCAGGGCTGTTGCATGATTTGTTTACCTTCCTGTGACTTTATTATAAAGTCTGTAATCAGTTTCAGGATTTTGTGTGGGTGAAACGGGGGTTTCCGGGCAAGGGTGAAGGGCGTCTCTAAGTCTTTGAACAAATCCCCCACAGCGGGCCAAGGTGGAGGCATCCATGTTTTATTTTTACAACGGCGGACTACAAGTATTTTCATCTTGTCAGGGTTGATGGTAAGAGAATTTGTGACACTATATTCCTGTAGTTTGATCAATGCTTGTTGGATCCCCACTTTGGTGTGGTTCATAATAACTATATTGTCCACATATTGAAGAATATGAAGCGGTCTGTGGCCTTGACGGGGAGGAGCAAGACAACTGGTAGTCAGGGCTTTTCCCAGATCGGCTGTGTATAGGTTAAAAAGTAAGGGTGCCAGCACACAGACTTGTTTCAGACCCCCGATGGTCTGTATTTTTGCCGATAATGACATCAGGCCTGTTTTCACTCGGACCCAGGTTTAAGAGTTAAGCGAAATTATGGCATTTAAAAGGGCAGATGGAATACCCCAGCATGCTAGTTTCTTCCACAGAGTCTGCCTATTAACTTTGTCAATTACCACTGTGAAGTCAATAAAACAGCAAAAAAAGTGGCGGTTGGTTGTTCTGTGTAGCTTGGGGGCCAAGGGCAGATAAAGCTATGATGTTGTAAATGGTCACTGCACCCCACGAAACCCTGTTTGAAAGAAGGTTAGCAGCTCTTTTTCTTCAGCCCAGCTTTTCAGCGTTTTAGTCAAATTTGGGCATATGCCTTTGCCTCTAAATCTAGCAAGGTTATTATGCGATAGTTATTTGGCTTTCGAGGGTCCCCATTTTTAAGAACCGGGCATAGTGTGGAGCCTCTACAGGCATCGGGAATTTGGCCCATTGACTAGGCCGAGTTTTAAAGTGGTGTTAGGAGAGCCGCCCAATCTTCAGGGGCACATTTAAAAATTCCTGCTGGGAGACCATTTGGGCCTGGGGCTCCGGCCCCCTTCATGCCCTTTATTAATGTTACAATTTGAGAAGATGAGGTTAAATCTTGTTGTTCTTCTGCTTGTTGTTATATGTACTCTGTTTACTTTGTATTGTTATGTACAAAAAACAGCCCTGTGACGTGGTTTTCCCAATCTGTTGCTGGGACTGCGTTTTCTTTAAGTCCAAGGAGAATTTGGGTTATTCACGTAGCTCCAGAAACGAGCAGTGATCTTTCTTTAAGCATCACATAAATTTGTATCCACTTCTCTTGAAGTATGAATTTAAGGTCCCAGATCGCTTTTTTATGGGCTTTCTTTGCACATTTTACTACCTGTAGATTTCTGCTTGTTGGGTTAAATTAGTACATACAGGTGGTCCTCCTTCCGTTCTTCCGCAAAGGGTTAATGTGCTGTTTCTGCAAGTGTATTTGTGGGTAATTTTGCACTGGCTGTGTGTGGTTTAAACAACCTCTGCTCCCCGAGACAGATTCTAACAGATCTTTAGTCATATTGTCTCACTGTATTAGGAGTAGTACCCCTGATTGATTCTTCTGCCTGTTCGTTCCATTACCAAGCCATTTGAGCACCTGCAGCAAGTAAAAAGGTTGCCATTTGATTCTTCTGACTAATGACAATGTTTCAGCTAAGGTTGAAATGCCTAACCCCTGGCCTTTGTCTGCTATCTGATTATTTAAATCCAGGTTTATGACTAGAGGATTATGATCACTCATCTCAGATTTTTATCTCAAAACTTTGTAGATGGTTTGCCAAGGGGCCAGACACGAAGATATAAACGATTACTGAAATATTTTTGAATGTGAAACAGGTCTTCTTCCTGGGTTGTATCAATGCCTGGTCAGCAGATTTTAAGTGGCATGAGGAAAGTAGCTTGTTGAATTGTTCTCGATCCTTGCTAGTTTGTTCAAATGTACGATGTCTGCCTAGGAGGTTGGTGTTAAAATCACCTGCCATCACTACTTCGTGAGAGGGATGGGAATCCAGGATTTCTTTTATGCTTGAGCACCAGGAATCAATGGGTCGTGCTCTTGAGGTTTTTCGAAAGTTGAAGTAGCAATTAATTAGAAGCAAACGGACGACCTTCTAACCAAGACTTATGCCCTACACAGATACAACATGCAGACCCTCGTGAGTTTGGGAGAATGCAGACGCTGACATTTTTATAGATTGCTTTATGAATATCGAGGGCGGCCCGAATAAGTGTGTCCGTGCAGCTGATTGAAAAAATTTGTAGAATCTGTATATTACCATGGGATTTAAAGTCCACGTTGTTTCCTACAGGCGTAAGATGTCATTGTTTAGCAGAAATTCCCGTCCAGGCTTCGATCGTAAAGTTGATGTCAGACCTGCCACATTCCATGAAATGATTGAAAGCTGGTTATTTGTTGCCTGTTGATCAGTTTGGAGACTTTGAGAAAATGAAACACAGTGGTGAATGAATTACCAAGGGGTTGGAGGCTGTCGTGGAACTTGGAAGCCAGTCGTGAGTTGCACCCCGTGCACCCTTTAGCACACTTCATTGAGGGGCAGCAGAGATTTCCTTAAGTAACACTTGTGGGTATTTTGCGGGACATATTATTTGAAGCTCATTACCCCATTCCTCAAACTTGAGGGCTTCTCTCAGGATGGCGTCTCTTGTTGCTATAGAACCCCACATGGTAATTGTGGATTGTCCCTTTGCCAGGGATATTAACAAATTTAACCGAGATGAGCTCTGCCGAGGGGTGAGGTTTTTCAGAGAAGGTATATTTTGAAATAGTCGTAGCAAGTTCCCTCTATTTAGTGTGTCCATAGAACCATTCGAGATGAAATGGGGAATGAATGCTAGGCCCACATCGAGATTGTCCTTGCCCTTTCATCCGGAGCCAGTAGCAAATGATTGTGTTCGAGCAAGTTGATACAGAATGTGACAATTGATATTATCTCTGCCTGGCAAGCCCATTTGCTGCACAGTCCCATTCATATACTGTTGATTTTGACTATCCTTGGCGTGGGTGTATTCCAAGGTCTTCTGCTATTTCCCCCAAGTTCCTTTTCCTCTGTTGGAGGTTGACACTGATGGGTTATAGTGGTCGCTAGATCTTCATCGGCGATTGGGCCCTATAAGATCCTTCTTGTGGGTTCTATTATGTCAGTGTTCTAGTTATCTTGAGCCTTCCCTGTGTGCTCCCCGGAAATGGCAATGTCGTTGTTTTGGTTTGCCAATTGTGGGGCTGCTAGATTGTGCAGCAAGGGTCTATGAATACTTGCTGACTGGGACCATGGTAATATATTCTCCGTCTGATTGGGCCGGTCTTGTTATGTTAGAGGAAAGACATGGGTCTGTGGTTCCGGGAGTACTCTGGCACAAAATGGTGTTGCCCTCTTCTTCCTGCTTAATTATAGAAGTCTCCCTGTTAAGCCGCAGCATATCTTCACTTTCTGGGAAGGGCTAAGTTGTACTTTTTCCATAAAGGGGGATAATCAATGGAGATCATCTGTTTGCCAATTCTACCTTTTTTGTTGCTGGAGGCAGTTGTATTCCCTTTGGCTCCCCCCACTCAGAGGTCTGTTGCATTGTTGTCAGGAGTGGTAACCCTGTTTCTCCTGATGCAGAGCTGTTTTTGGCAGGCATTTTCCCTTGTTTAAAACCTCGGTTGAAAATTGGGAAGAATTTAATTGATTGACCATGTTGTCTGAGTGGGCAACCTGTTGTTCCCAGGTGCCATTTTTGTAAGCGCTGTTATTTTTAGACTTTTTTTAAAAAAAATTGGACTTTTCATGAAAGAGCAGCAGTGCCATTGGTGTCGGAGTAGGGGCACTGAAAGATTTTTCTTGGTGCTCTGTTTGTGGATTCCTGAAAGTAGATTTGTTTACGTTGTCTAGCAATGACCATAGAATCTCTGGCAATGAGGTTAGCTTGTCTAGTAGCTGAGTGCAGGAGCAAAATTGGCCTACTTCAATCTAAGCTAGTTTTTGTTCGAGCAGTGTTAGACTGCTTCCTAGGTCCGCTAGGCTTGAAGCAATCGATTGTATTAGTACAATCTGGAGCTCCATTTTTTGCGACTGCCAAAGAAGGGCTTTGGCTATTTTATCTTTTTTAAAGGTTGCGCAGGCCGAGTTGGGTATTGTTGAGCTTACAAGGCTAATTGGACTCATAGACGCCCAGTCGCTTTCACAGGATTGATGAGGGGAGTCGAGGTTGATGCATGAGGGCTTCTTGAATAGTGGGGTTTGGGCCAGAGATGCTTCCATTTGTGCTTCTATCTGGGCTTCTAATGACACAAGAAACTGATCTAAAAAGGCCCCGTGCTCGTAAAAGTGAAGTGCCTTTTTTAATGGGAGACCTGGGGGAATGCTGGGTGGTAAGAAATTTGTGCCAGTCCAGTGATCCTACAACTTTTTCACACAGAAAAGTGAGTAAACTGCGATTTTTATTTTTAGCTAAATTTGAGATTTGCAGAGGATTCTGGGTAGAAAAATGTTGGGAGATCCATGCAAGCCACACCTCCCTGGACTAACCTGGGTGTCTAGTTTTCAGGAAAGTTTGGGATTGGTAGGTTTCCCTAGATGGCCGCTGAACCTGGGACCAAAAGAGCAGATGACCCCCTTGAAAAACCATGTCCTTTTGTGATAGATAGGTGGGCACCTGTGTTCTGGTCCCGAGCTTGCAGACATCTAGGGGAACCTAAAAAACCCAGATATTTCTGAAAACTAGACACCCATGGGAGTCCAGGGAGGTGGGGCTTGCGTTGATCCCCCGACAATTTCCTTCCACGAATCCACTGCAAACCTGAAATTTAGCTAAAAAGTCAAATTTTCCTCTAATATCTGTGTGGGATCACTGCACAGCACAAATTTACTACCACTCTGCGTTCCCCTCAGTCTCCTGATAAAAATGATACCTTACTTGTGTGGATGGGTCAAGTGCCTAAGACATGGAAGGGCCAAAAATGTGTAGAGATTAAGGGGGGCCCAAAGTGAGTCCAAAGGGGCAGTTTTTTAAATACTTTTTTAGGCTGATGCTACTTTGGGCACCCACACAAGTGAGGTATAATTTTTCTCGGGAGCCCAAGGTGAATGCTGGGTAGTAGGAAATTTGTGCCTGTGCGGTAATCTTTCCACACACAGAACTGGGATGGAAAATGTGACTTGTCAGGTTTGCAGGGGATTCTAGGTAAGAAAATGCTGGGGGTTCCATGCAAGCCACACCGCCAGTCAGAAGTCAGTACACGCACACCACCATCCACGCACTCCACCAGTCAAGCGCCATCCATGCATACAGCCAGCCAAGCGCCATCCACACACACCGCCAGCCAAGCCCCATCCATGTACACCGCCAATCAAATGCTATCCATGCATACACTCAGCCACGCAATATCCACACACACCGCCAGCCAAATGCCACCCACGCACTCTGCCAGCCAAGCACCATCCTCGCACACCGCCAGCCAAGCAGCGCCAGATTGGTAACAGCAACCAGTCCTGACAGCTTGCTGCTGGACCAGCCCCGGGAGCACCGCTCACTCTTTTGTTACTGGGCCCAATATTGCAGCACTGCTGCAAAACCGGCCCCCAGTGACAAAACCGCCCCCACGGCCAGAAAACCAGCCCCCACCCCTCAAGCCCACCAGAGAAACGCCCGGTGCCCACTATGGCCAATCCGGCCCAGCAGCCAAGCACCAGTCCACATACACCGTCAGCCAAGCGCCAATCTACACACACCGTCATCAAGCGCATCTCCACCCACACCATTAGCCAAGTGGAGGTCCACACACACCACCAGCAAAATGGCAGCCGAAGGTCAGTACACGCAGACCATCAGCCAAACTCCAGCTTACACACACACAAACTCTCCCTGGTTTCTAGTGATGTTCTGCCCCCGCTTGAGTGCAGATGAGAATAAAAATATCACAGAGACAGCCAAAATGTGTGCCTAAAAAACAAGGGAGCGACCTTTGCTTATGGGGCTTCTCACTGGCATGCCCATAAACACATCCCTGGTGCCTAGTGGGCTTTATGCCCCCCCACCCTCCGGGGGGGACAGATCGGGGGCTTTTGCCCACATCTGCCTCCCGGGGAAACAGAAATACTGTCATTGTTTTTTGAGGGGTGGGACATTTGCATGCTCATTTTGGGCAGCTCCCACCCCTATGTAAAACAAGCATTGGCATAGCCAATAGGTCTCGCCTTTGGGACCTTATAAGTGTTTAGTTATCCAGCACAATATCCTTAGTGCAACATCAACTGTTGCATGGTTAAACACTTCTAAGGTCCCAAAGGCGAGACCTTTTGGCTATGCCAATGCTTGTTTTTTTTGCTATGGTGAGCAGCAGAGTTAGGGATGGTGGCAAGGGCAACACGAAAAATGAAGGGAGGGCACATGTCAAGGGCAACATGGATAATGGATAGAGAGCAGGTGGGGGGGGGGCAACATGGACACCAGAGGGACGCTTTTGATTGGAAACATTGCATCTTTTGTTGACATTTGCAATGCAATAGGTCTCGCATTCACGCGAGTTTAAGCTATAAGCATTGTAGATGACAATGTCTTTTATTTAAGTTTTAAAAACAAAAACAAAAATAAAAGGCATTGTTATTTGTAATGTGAATAGCTCAAACTTGCGTAAATGCGAGACCTATTGCATTGCAAATGCTTGTTTAGGACTTGTGCCCTGTGAAAAACAGTCTTGGCTTACACTTGAACCAAATAGGTTTAGTAGAAGGCCTTAGCTTACACTAGACATGAAGCAAACCAAATACTTCTATATTAAAATAAAAAGCTCAACACCCGAATGTGCGACAATCTCCCAGAGGCAAAGTTAGTGGGAGGTTCAGAATCGCTGCTGTTGTGATTTGAAATAGTGATGGATGCTTTCAGGAAGAGAGAGCAGGAAATGAAGGGACTGCACAAGAGGACAGGGAGGGGGGAGAGAGGGAATCAGGAAGCAGAGGCGGAGAATGAACAGATGGGAGGGAGAGGTAGAAGAGATTTGAGGGGTCGAGAACCTGGATGAGAGGGGGGACGTGGTACAGAGGAGAGAGAGAGGAGAGGCAGAGAAAAGTGTGGACAGAGAGGGAGGGAAGAGTGTGGAAAGAAGAGGCAAGCAGGGGGAGACGAGAAGGGAGGAAGTGGAGGAAGGCAATTTGAGGGGAATGGCAAGGGAGAGAAGCACAGAGAGGGAGCCCAAGACTGAAACAAGGGTGAAAAGCATGGAGAGGGAGACAGAGTGCATGAAGAGAGAGAGTGTAGACAGGGAACCCAAGAGTGAAGCAAGGGTGAGAAGCACGGACAGGGAGCCAGAGAGTGCAGCAGGGGAGAAAAGCACGGAGAGGGAGCCCGAGAGTGCAACAGCGAAGAGAAGCACGGAGCGAGAGCCCAAGAGTGCAACAGGGGAGAGAAGCATGGAGAGGAAGCTCGAGTGTGCAGCAGGGTAGAGAAGCATGGAGAGGGAGCCCGAGAGTGCAGCAGGGGAGAGAAGCACAGAGAGGAAGCCTGAGAGTGAAGCAGGGGAGAGAAGCACAGAGAGGGAGCCCGAGAGTGCAGTAGGGGAGAGAAGCACTGAGAGGGAGACAGAGAGAAGCAAGGGAAGAGAAGCACAGAGAAGGAGCCCGAAAGTGCCGTTAGGAAGAGAGGCACGGAGAGGGAGCCCAAGAGTGCTGTTAGGGAGAGAGGCACGGAGAGGGAGCCCAAGAGTGCTGTTAGGGAGAGAGGCACGGAGAGGGACCACTGGGGCTGTGTGTTCCTGGGGCAGAATGTGAGTAGCTATCAATCTGCATGCATGCATGGTCAAGGATGCACTCGTGTGTGTGCATGAATGGGAAAGGTGTGACAGTGTGCATAAAGTTTACATTAGCTGCCTTTTCCAGTGGAACCGGTGCAGGGAAGGCTATTAAGAGATTAGGGAAAGCAGCCTTCCATGTCTACTTATTTTGTGACTAAAATAATATTTTTGCAGGCACCAGGAGTCTCTTTAAAGAGCTAATAGCGCTGTAGGGTGTCTGCGGGGCCGATGAATGCCCAGCAGCCCAACACTGCCACTGAAAGTGTCCCTGGAACTTGAATGGTGGTGTAAGTATTGCGAATACCTGGAATAAAGCTGCAGTTGGGTTTAGGATATTGTGGTATTTTATTGACTTATTATTTATCGTGTTCTAAAAGGAGCAACAACGTTATGGCGGTAGGGTGACCAGGCGTCCCGGATTTTCGTGGACAGTCACCGTTTTTCACAATGGAATATACAAGGTAGCCTAATTTGGTGACTGGAATAATTAGGCTTCTTAGCAGGTACGTGTGAGTGACCCTAATAATACCCAACTCAACCTTTGGGCTGAAGCGCGAGCAAAGTGCCATTGTAGTCTATTAACTATGTAGAGGGCAGAGGTCGATAGTAGATTAAGTTCAGCTTCCTTGTTGACGCACGCACGCACTGTGGTACGAGTTGGGGGTGCTGTACTGAGGCAACGACTAACCCCCCAAGAGGTAACTCCAGTATGTGTTTTTTTTACCCTCTGCAGCTGGACGCTGCTCGCATGTTACTTAACACAGTAATAAACAAACTCTTCATTTTTTTAAAGTATACAATACGATTTGAGATTGAACTCTAATGCTGACAGTTATGAGAAGCATGCCAGAGGACGCAAACTGTTGTATTTTAATGCCGATTGAATTGTTGTGAATATTCTTTCATGTCTTCGCGTTCTCTGGTGATCGAAGGTGATGAGATGGAGAATGACAGTTTTTATGGGATGTTCCTGAGAGGGCAAACGCGTTGTTGGTTGTGCTTTGCTGGGGTCTTTATGCCAATAAAGTGTGACTTCTAAAAAACGGATTATGCTATATTCACATTTCTCTTTGTGCGCTCCTCGCGCTGAAGGTTAAAAAAAAAAAAAAAAGGCATGCAGGCTGCAGCGGGAGAGAGAGACGAAGGGGTGCACCCGCGAGTGGTGTGTGCGCTAGGGAGAGCAGTCTGCTCTTTTTCAAAGTACATACTCGTGCTTGTGGCGTGCCCCTATGCACTCCCGCAATGCGTATGCCGCCACAAGCACGAGTATGTGCATCGAAAAAGAGCTGCACGACTGTTAAAGGTCTCCTATGCCGCTCATGCGCGCTGCG
Source organism: Triturus cristatus (assembly GCF_964204655.1). Taxonomy (NCBI): domain Eukaryota; kingdom Metazoa; phylum Chordata; class Amphibia; order Caudata; family Salamandridae; genus Triturus; species Triturus cristatus. The sequence continues at coordinate 378,822,688 of NC_140589.1, forward strand.
TAGGTGGGACCAAATAAAAACATAATTCCTGGTGCCTGGTGGCCTTTCTGCCCCCCTCGGGGCAAGTTAGGGGCTACTACCCCCATCTGCCTCCTGGGAGGGGGGGGGGGGGGGGGGGAAGACTGTAGAATTTATTGACTGTGGCTAATTTATTGAGGGGGTGGGGGCATAAGCATGCCCATTTTGGCCACCCCCCACACCTATATACATTAAAAACAAGCATTGGCATAGCCAATAGGTCTCGCCTTTGGGACCTTATAAGTGTTTAGCCATGCAACAGTTGATGTTGTTGCACCAAGGATATTGTGCTGGATAACTAAACACTTATAAGGTCCCAAAGGCGAGACCTATTGACTATGCCAATGCTTGTTAAAGTCTGTGGAGAGAGGTGAAAATATGGGCAATGAAGTGGGGTCTTTTACTTGCGTAGATGAGAATACTGGGTTAGTTGTACTTTCAGTTATCCAAACGATGAATGTCTCTTGGGGTACAGAGTCTATGTGGCAACATAGCTAAGTTAAAATGGGTTTGTGAAGTTATAATCCTGTGCATAGCTGTGTGAAAGGTTTGATTTTGTTGTGGGCATTGCTGTGTGTGGTTACCATGTTGGTGTCAGAGACGGGTGTGGACGAAGGAGTCTGACAGGGATGCTGAGTGTAGAGTGGTCTATTTGCAAATGACTGCATACCACCACGTACCCTCCAAAGTCCCACCTTGACATACACAGTTATGTCTGGTGCAGTGGTGTGTGCCCATCACTTCTATGTAAGCACTATCAGTTTACCTGTAGTTCAGGTCTTTCCTATGCATAAGGACGCGATGTGCCTACTTTAAGTGGCCATTATCTCATAATGTGTTAGGACACAGAACATAGGCCACTATTCATGCATGCTGAGGGTATACATTCATAGCCAGAATTCATGGGCATCGATACATTTAAATTCCCGATTTTAAATATGCACCAGTCTTTTTTTGCTTCTTCTCTTACTATAACATTTGTCAGGTCTTGAGGTCTGAAAAAAAAATATGAAAGAATGAATAGAAAGCTCAGAGGAGCACAGACTGGGCTTACACTTCATCACACCTCGAACAACAGATCACCACTTTACAGCATCTATGCTTTGACAACAATTATTTTGCCGAACTTCAAGAAATCCAGGTTTCAAAGTACAAAGAGCTTCCTGCTTACACTAAAGGCATAAAACCATGCATGCAAGTGCACAGTGGGACTTCTAGAATGGCACTCAGAGGGGGCTTTCACTTACTCGATGCCATCTTCTACATCCTTGCAAGGTACTACTAGTATTATGAACCAGCATGTACGGCTCCGGCCCGGGGTCGCAGTTTCAGAGGCAACAGTCTCCGTGCCAAACGGCAGCAGGTGGAATCTTAGCCCAAGTCGACGTCTGCGTCACAGGGTGGGAGGCCTAACGCAGCCCCATCTGCAAGGCTCAGGGGACCTTCTCCCAGGCGCAGGTCTGGACGACGCGGGAGGCTCGCGGCCAGTGATTCACGCAGCTGACGGCGGCCCTCTCGTCACAGCGCCTCCTGCCTGGCGGTTTACTGCGAATGGTCAGGCCCGGAAACCCCTCGCGGGGATAGGGATTCGAGCCATGTTTGCTTCTCTTTCGGTTAGTAAAGTTTCCATGAGGTAGAAACGATTCCATGCATTGCCGTGCGGCTGACACCCCTCTCCAAGTTTATTTCATTGGAAGCAAAGCACTCGGATGAGGAGACGAGCCGGGGCCGTTTTTAAATAAAACAATGGCCCGGCTGCCCTGAAATCAGAGACGTGCTCCCAGATGAACTGCTGTAGCAGTAGAGGCGTTCTATTGAGCCTTTCTCGTATTGCATGCTCCGGGATGTGTGTGGTATAATGGAGCCCTGGTAAAAAGAAAGACTAGCACGGTCCGCTTTCACTTTTGTCCGTCGCAAAAGCTTTCTTGCCTTTATTGGGCCATGTATTTGAAACACATGACCCCATAAAGATAAGAAAGCTTTCACGGCAGAAGGAAGGCAGACGAGCCCGTCCAAATGGGACGGCTCAGAAAGCCGGACGAAAACGTCACAAACACCTCTTTTCCAATGGCTGGCCACCGTTTAGTATAAACGGTGACGCCGGCCAATGGAAAAGAGAGGCAGGGCTTAATGCCCTTTACAGAAAATACCCCAAATCATTAAATCTCGCCGGCGAGACTGCGCATGTGCGCTGGCTACACCAGGCAAGATCTCAAAACTGGTGCCTAGTGTGCTTTCTGCCCCCCGGGGGGCAGATCAGGGACTATTACCCCCATCTGCCGCCGTGGGAGGTAGAAAGACTGGCAATTTTTTGGGGGCCAGTTGGAGCTTTAGCATGCCCATCTCTGGCAGCCTCCATCCCAAATTGTACTACAAAAAAATCCCTACTGGCTAGTGCACCTTCTGCCCCCCCGGGGAGGCAGATAGGGGCAATAGCCCCCAATCTACCTCCCCTATCTGCCCCCCAGAGAGGGCAGAAAGCTTGTGGAATTAGGCGGGTGGGGGCATTGGCATGCCCATCTCTGGCAGCCCCTACCCCAAAATGTGCTAAAAATCCCTGGTGGCTAGTGTGCTTTCTGCCCCCACCTGGGGCGCAGAGGGGTGGCTATCACCCCTATCTGTCCCCTCGGGGGGGGGTGGGGGGGGGGGGGGGTAGAAAGACTGAATATGGCAGACATAATCTGGGGGGAGCAAAGGCCGTTGCCCAAAGGGCCGCTCCCCCCCTCCCTGGTGTCCAGTGGGAGAATCCCTGCTTGGGGATTCTCCCCTTTCCAATGATACCTCTCCTGTCTTTCTATGTGCTCAGGGGGCTGAGATAGGCACCTGAGCACGTAGAAAGTGAAACTGTAATGAGCCTATCGGTTCATTTCAGTTTCGGTTTCAAAGAAATGACATCAGCGCGACATACGTGCTGATTGTCATTTCCCTGAAACATGCCAAACAGCCTCGGGAGCTGGAGAAGCCCTTCCTCAGCTCCTGTAGGTGTTTAGGGCTTAAAGAAATCCCTCTGGTGCCCACACCAGAGGGATTTCTTGTGCCATGTGCACGGATGGCCGGGAACCGTCTGACGCACATGAGCACTGGTGCGTCGGGCAGCTCCCGGCCGTCCGACGCACCAAAGGGGTTAAACAAGCCATTTAAGGGTCTGTACGAGCTGTTTTATATAGTAAAACATTTAATACAGTGAAATATAGGTTCGCCTTTTAATGTGTTACCAATGCAATGATCCAGCTGGGCATGGAATACAAAATTATTCCAATTCAAAGATACATCTAAAAGAAAGACATTATTTAATAGCTCTATATGTAAAAAGTACACGTTGTGCAGTAAACTCAAACTTCAGTATAAAAATAGTAAATTGCTTTTTGTCAGCAATATCGCTGCAACCGGTTACATTAAATCTATTTACATGCAGTTTCAGACCTGAGATGTGGTGCTTTTAAATATGGATGAAATACTGATTGTTTATATCCCTGGAGCACAGGTAAGATTGTGGTATGAAAAGAGAAAATACAACCTGTGTTTTAAGCACATCAAGTTCTATTGCAAAGGATTTTTGTTTGCTTGACTTACTTTCAAAAGACAGTATTTTGGACAAAGATAGAGTATTGAGAAAAGTTAAAAGTTGATCACACTTCACATTTACAATGTGTGGCACATTGATTTTCAATTGTTCAATACTATTTAAATATATAAAAACTGAGGGCTACGGCCTCTGCTGTGTCTGGTGCGCTGTGTGCTTGCTTCTTCCCTCACATTGCGGGCTTGCGCCTCCTGACAACCAGTGGATAACCAGTAGACAACCTCCTGCACAGTCCACACTGACTGGTCGGTCCCTTGGTGCCTGTGGGGTTCTTGCTGCAATTTCTCACCTGGCTGGCCCCGATGTGGTCCCGTGATTCGTCCCAACCTCTCAGCACATCAACTTTGGTCTGTCTTCTACCTCTGGCCGCTTCGAACTGTAGACCCGTCAGGGGGCACTGCACTGCTGTTCTACAACCCAGGCTTCAGGGGCAGTCATTCCCACTCCCAGCATCTTACATCGCTACTCCCTTCCGCACACTTTCACACCAGTTAGGGTTTGCGGTGAGCCTAAGAAGCGGAAGCTCTCATTTGGCCAGCCCAGGCAATCCGACATCCAGGACCCTGTGTCTATGATGGACCAGGATGCTACTGGGGGCAGAAGCCATCATGGCGGAGCGGAGAGTCGACTTTCGTGTCATTGATGGAAGATTTGATGCCCTTGCTGGAAGCCTTGATACCCTGACTGAACGTCTGGACAAACACACCACCCAGTTGGGTGCGGCAGAGGAGAAGGTTTCCAATCTAGCAGACGGGGAGGCCCAAATCACTAAGCGCCTAAAGAAACTGTTAAAAGCTGTAGCCATCAACAATGTAGATCTGGATGCCAGGGCGTGCCGCATCAACCTATGCATCTTAGGAGTTGCGGAGACCACCGAAACCGGCCGCTTGGATATCTTTTTGAAAGGCTGCTGACGAACCTCCTGGGCAGACAACACGTTGCCTGGGGCCACGTCCGAGCCTGGGCCTTCCTCCCTGGCCAATAATTGCCAGATTGCTCAATTTTCGAGATCGTGATGAGGACCTCAGACTTGCACGTGAAAATGGCCCATTACACTGGCAGGGTTCGTTTCCTGACTTCATCCAGGTGGTACAGAATGCTCACCACAAATTCAATGACGTAAAAATCTCGCTTCGGAGGCAGAGCCTCGCATACAACAGGCTGTATCATGGGTGGCTCAGGGTGGACGTGGACAGGAAGCCCATATTCTTTGATACACCGGCAGCTGCCCAGGACCTTTGCTAACAGTACTGTAATGATCGCACGTCCGCAAGATGCTTCACTCTGGAAAGATCTACTCCGGACATCCAGTCCAATGCCAGTGTGGACCTTTTCCCTACCGGCTGAAGTAGACTCTACCGCGACTGCGTTGACATGCCCTTTGACTTCTAACTGACTGTGATATGCTCGATTCACCCTGCACGGCAAGACTGACTGTGTCCTGATTCATTAATTGTTGCATTTCGGACCCATTCCATATCATATTTACTTTTGAGCCATAAAATCTCCCAAGCCACTGCTGTGGCGTCGCCACCCCTCAGTGGTACACACAGTAATGCTCATTGTTTTCTTTTCTTTTAGTTGTTAGGCTGTTTAGTTGGGGATTAACTGGGCTCAACACTGCCTGGTGTGGGTGGCGGGAGGAGGGGGGGTGATTTGAGAGAATGTTCAAGTTTAATGTTGTTGTTTTCCCATGTAGTCCAACTGCCATTTATGTCTCTAGTATGCACGGTCCCACTGTCTTTAATGCATTCGCACACACTATATAGAATGCACACTGTTGCAATGGAACATCCGAGAACTCAACAACTCCTGCAAGGGTATGCAAGTGTTACTGTACTTCACACGACATGGCAACCAAATTGCCTTCTTGCAAGAGACCCATCTGCCACCTGGAAGATCTCATACCTTTGCCTCTCAATGGGGGCCTATTGTTATTTCTCATGTTAAGGTACATACTTGAGTGGTCTGCATTTTGATCCACAAGAGTGTCCCATTCCGCCGAGTGAACTGAACTTGACGAATGCGGATGATATCCCTTGGTGACTGGGACACTAGCAGGTCAATTGGTACTATTGGCTAATATATACGCACCAAACATTGACTCCCGTAACATTTTTCAGACGCTCCACACACAATTCGCCAATCTAGACTTTGACCACCTCATCCTAGGGGGAGATCTTAATCTCCACATGGACGTATCCTGTGACAAAACAGCTATCTCCCTAGCTGGCAAGCCACGTTCCTGCGTTCTGTGACATTTTTACACTACGAGATGCCTGGTGCTTGAAGGGTTCCTCCCCCTGGCATTCACCCACTACTCCGCTCCTCACAATACCTGGACCCGCATTGAACACGGTCTTATTTCTGCATCACTGTGCCCCTGGCTGGAATCGGTCATACATCTAACGCTCATCCTCTCTGCCCATGCCCCAGTTCTCACCACCTTTCATCTACTATTCGGAGGTACATGCGAACAACCGTGGCGGTTCCACAAGTTAGCCACATGATGCCCTATTCTGCTACAATTTTCAAGATTTGGTATTAGACTATTTCAGGCTCAACGAGGGCTCCGTAACCACCCATGTCACGCTATGGGAGGCATTTAAAGCTCATATCAGAGGTATATACATCTCCAAACAATCCGGAGGACTGCAAGACCTCCAAAGAAAGTTGGGGCGTGTTGAGAACTCTCACCGAGCTAGATTTGGTTAACCAACTACATCCCAACGCGGCATACTCACTTAAGCGCACAGCACTACTTACAGAGTACCGTGACCTTAGGACCTCAAGGTTTTATTCCTTAGGAAGTATGCCAGGGCTCGCAGGTATGCGGAGGGAGAACGTCCTGGATGCATGTTAGCTAGATTGCTTCATCCCCCGAGGGACACTTCCTATATAACTGAGATACACAAAGACTCGGAATCACAAGTAACTTCCTATGACAACGTATTAAACACCCTTCTCCGGTATTACACGCACCTCTACATCACTATGCTCTCCAGTGACTTATCTGCCCAAACCGCCTACATTGATGAGGTAGTCATAGTGTGGCTTACCACAGCACAACAATTCCTCACCTGCAATGAGGTTGTTCAGGCAATAGACTCCCTGGATGAATTCAAAGCCCCCAGCTTGGATGGTTTCAGCGGGGACTTCTATAAATGTTTTAAACGCATCTTAGCACCGTGGCTGCTGGCCATGTACATGGAATCCATCAACACAGGGGTACTCTCCTGACATTTCGGGAAGGGGTCATGACCCTACTCCTCAAACCAGGCAAAGACCCTCAATATTGCGGATCTTACCACCCCCTGTCGCTTTTAAACTATGATAACAAAATTCTTGCCAAGGTGCTTTCTAAAGGCCTCAGACTATAATGGAACAAATAATCTCCCGCACAATCTGGGTTTGTTCCACATCGGTCCACCTAATTACATCTACACACAGTCTTCTCAGTCCTCAACAGGATTTCCCCAGAGGTGCCGGCTACTGCAGCCCTTCTTGATGCACAGAAGGCTTTCAACTCCTTATAAAGGCCATTCTTACATGACACCTTGTGCAAACCAAATGTTCCTCACAGATTCTCCTCCTTGATTAGTCTACTGTACTCTGCACCAACAGCACGCCTCAGAATTAACTCCTAATTAACCCAACCACTCTCTGTTACCCAGGGCTCATGGAAGGGTTACCCTTTACCCCCCTTACTATTCATCGTAGCAATGGATTCTCTGGTCGGGCACTTGCAGCAGGAAAGAAATGCACCACCGCTTTCAGTTCTGCCTGGGACTGGTGCTTGCCTCTCTGTAAACAGATGATATTCTGCTGTTTATCCGTCACTCGGGAGACAGCCTGTCACCCATAATTCGTGAGGTGGTGAGTTTCGGGAGCCACTCCAGCCTCATGATCAACTGGTGGAAGTCCAAGCTATTCCCACTGACAAACATCACTACCCCTTTTCAATGCGACTTTCCACTGACCTAGTGTGATGGCTCAGATAAGTACCTAGGCATCCACTTACATCGCAACAAAGAACAGGTAATCCAATTGAACTATGGTCCCGCTGTTGACACCTTGACCATGCAGGTGGAAGTCTGGATACGCATCCCACTATCCATAGCGGGACGTATTGCAATTATCAAAATGGTGGTCCTTTCCCATTTTTTATATCTCTTTCAGAACATCCCAATTCCCTTACCCAATTCTTTATTCCTCACATCACACAGATTCTTATTGAAACTCATCTGGGCCGGTAAGTGCCCCTGCATTAACTGGGACACAGTAATCCTTCAATATGAGTGGGGAGGGGTTTGGGGTACCACAGACTTGTAGGTTTATTGCACACTACTGAACGGAGGTATTTTCCTGCCTGGCTCAAATGGTAGACATAGACATCATTCCGGCTTACCTTATGGCCCTACTAGGTTATGTGCAGGACTTTTCGAAAGGCATCCGCCGGTACACGTTGATGGCCCTCCTACTCGCCAGGCAGGAGATTGCCCTTCCCTGGGGTGACAGACACCATCCCACCATTAAAGACTGGCTCGGGAACCTGTCCTATTGTGACACCATCGGTGAGCTAGACCCCACACTTCGGCCCCCATCCTCCAGGCCTAAGGCTATATGGCAGCCCCTCCGAAATTATTTATTATCAGTGACAGATTCTACTCAACAAATGAATATGACTGTCTCGCCGCACCGTCATGCATCATACGCAACCTCTACCCACCCTCCTTCTCAGCCCATTGTCCCTGCGAACCTAGTTGGATCCGTCACAGCATGATCCTTACCCTTCATACCCCCTTCAACTTTTCTCTACCCACTCCCTCCTAGGTTCCATGTCGCCAAGAAATGGTGCGAGGTATGAGACAATATCCATACAGTACAGTTCATTGTTCCACAATTCGGAAGACACAGCTCGATGATTCAGCACATTGCTGGTTGAAGTTTAATTGTTTACTAAAAATTGAATCCGACACCTTATGATGCCTTAAGAGTTTGGACTGTTTTCTTCATTACCTCTTTCGGTCTTCTGAACACCAGTGCAGCTGACAGACTGATTTTTTCCAATTCTATGGACCAAAATGCTGTATTTGATAAAGTACTGATTATGCTCTGGAAGACTGATATGATGTAATATACGCCTGTACTATGCGCCATAATAAAAAAGTTTTTTTTTTTTAAAGTGTCAGGATTTAGAATGGCACTCCTTTTTTTTTTAGAATGCCGTCATAAAATATTGTTATCTCTATATTCCACTATTTTCTATGCCTGGGCGGTGAGCTCCGCTCCGTTCGCGGAGTTTGAGCAGTTTTCTGCACTCTGCACACCACGGAGCTTGCAGAGTGCAGAAAACTCCGCTCTGCGTAGTGCAGGGGAGTTTTTTCCCCGCTTGTGAACGGTAAGCTGGCGAGTGAGACCTGCCGCTCGGGTAGAATTTCTACCCGAGCGGCAGGAAGTTCAGCACGAACAGCAGTTCGCATTGCACTCTGCCACTTGCGGAAAATCGAAGAGTTTTTGGTCACCTTGCGGAGTTTCGCTTAGAGAAACGCTGCAAACTACGTCCAGGCCTACTCTTTTATGCTGGCTCTTTGCAGAGTTAAGTACACCAGGGTTATTCATTATCTACCCTGTTGTTATACCTGTGGTTGGCAATACACATTAAATTGCTCGATTTGATTAGCATAGTTCTTTACATTAATGCAGATGACACAAATATGTTCTTTAAAATAAAACACACTGAGAAATCTGGATATGTATCAATAGGTGGGGATTAATGTCCTTAAAATGAATCACCTGAAAACAAGACTGTTAAGGACACCTATAAATGTTACCCAAGGAAATTATACCAGCATTCATGGGTCCCTGTCCCTGAGAAGTGTCGGATGTGAGAAATTTTGGATTAATTATGGATGAAGATCTCACTCTTGCATTATAGATCGTGAAAGTAACCAAAATTGGTCTCTTCCAAATAGGATTGATGAGGAAAATTATCCTGTTTCCAATCGTCTCACACGTAGTTCTGACAATTTTGGACTTGTCATTTCAAGACACTAGGAGGATCTGTTGAGGTGTGCAAGTAACCTGATGCACTGATTTCAATGAATGCAGAACACAGCAGCTTGAATGTTATTGGGCCTGAACTATTGTGACCATATAGTTTTTTTAGTTTATAGCACAACACCGTTTCCGAAGGGTGTAATGGTGCTTAGAAAAAGACAGAATAGGCGCAGTGGATTTCTCGAAAAACCATGTTTTACTTTTTTTCCCGAACATGGAGAGGCTGGAAATGGTGGTACAAATGGAAACAGGGAGAGAATATCCAGTTTGGTTGCCAAGAATGAAAAAGAATGACCAACAAGCTGGCTCTGCTTGATGCAAGCTGATTGGAAAAAGATTAGTGTAGAATACGAGCAGGTAATAAGTACGAAAGTTAAGCTGAAGATAAGCATCACCAGTGTTGTCAATATCATATGAACCAAACAAAGGGATACGAAAATGCAGTACTTCTTGATCAGAAGCCAGTGAAAATCTTCAAGCTTTGGAGCAACAGAGTTTTGTGAGAATGATTCAATATCAGTCTAACTGCTGCATTTGAAGAAAAGTTACAACTGTTTGCGGTGAAGGACAGCGGTGAATGCTGGGCCCTGTCTATAAAGCACTGCTTCCACTTGGACCAATATATGTTTGAGGAATAAATTGAGGCAATGTATCCTAACAAGTCAGGTAGTGGTCAACGGAAGAGGTAGGGTTTGTGCTCCCTACGTTTAGGAAGACTGGAGGAGGCATGGCCTTTTCTGTGCAGAAAGCATTGCCACAAAGCATTAGCAACAGCAGACCACAAGCGCTTTGGAAAGGCAGCGCCCCATGATCCAACCTGCAGGCAAAGCCGAATGTGCGCACTTAGCTTGGGAATATGTACGAGTCTTGCGAACCTCGTGGGCCAGTTGCTGCGCTTTACAAACCCAACTAACATGGCAGACCAAGGCCACAAACACAACTCATTTGCATAAAAACAGAACCAAACGGAAGACATAACTTCTCGCCTCGCCACCCCACCAGACATGAGCTGAGAAAATCATCAAATGCCAGCTCGCCAAATCGATATCTGGATGCTCAGCGAGACCAGCAGGACCCATCACTCGTGTCACGACCTTGTGTCCTGTTGGCTGCAGTTTATTCTATGCATAATGTATGACGCGTCGTAAGTGCGTCAAGGAGACTATCTCCTCTGCACAGGGCTCACAGAAGTGGAATGGATTTGGGAATACAAAGAAGTATCTAAACAGGAACTAAAATGCGGTTTTTATCTGTGCTGAGAATGTTTTGTTCGGGCTGCGCCGTCAGGGTTCCCTGGACTGTCTGCTTTTACTCGCCCAGAAGGGAACCTCCATCTGCCGCCTGACTTATCCTCTGCAGAGGGCATGTGTCAGAGGAGTCTTGGCTCTTGAGAAATGAGGGCGCAGCGATTGCTTTGCGCCTCGCAGCTTTAGAAAATGTAGAGGTGCAGCCCGATGGTAATAAATAAATCCGCGCCGCGCTGCTGTGCTCTGCAGCTCCTAGTAATTAACTTCATGTAATCACATAAAAAGGCTGGCTGGCAAGACAGCTGCAATTACCTGCTGCATTGTTATCACATTCCCGCGCGCTCCCTCACCGCAGACAGCATCCGGCATTCATCTGGGGAAGGTGACATGTCTGGGGCTCTCATTCTCTGGGTAATGTGCCCCTCACAACTGAGAATTAGCTATAGTGCAAATGGAAAAAAAGCCACATGCAGAAGCAGTTAAGTGCAAGTTCTCTGCTTTTGGGTTTTCGACGAGCTTTTTTTTTCACTAAATGTTTAGGATAGATGTAATTGTGTGAGAGAGGCATGTTGCATGAAAATCTAGCGACAAAAATATATGTTAACCTAAACCCTGGAGAAGAGTCCAGCTGACAGAAATGATATCTACTTGATGCAGTTCAGTTATAGCTGTTTACGTACAGTGAACTATACATGTACAGCAAAAAATAAAATAAAAAAACAAGGGAAATATTACAGATTGTAAGGATAGTCCTAACAAAAACCATTAGTCACCATAGCATTTGAAGGAGTGTTCAATAGCCTCAAGGCCAAACAACGCATGTATGCAATGGCAGTACCAGTCACAATACTGCCATAATCCACTCACAGTGCACCAGAGCACTGACAACACCATCGCATGAGAGCAACCAATGGCAACAAATGGACTATGACCACTCACAAATACCACTCTTTGAAAAAACAGTCTCCCTGGACTTCGGTTTTATCTTTCCTCTGCTCCACTCACCCATGTCGAACACCCGCCCCCAAATGATCCTGGTTCTGCACCAACCTTTGACCACTGGTGGTCGACTATACATAAGTTTTGCACCACATCTAGTGGTGATGCAACAAGAGAAAAATTTCCTGCGTTCTACTCCAGTTCAACCTTGTAGTAGAAATAGGTTCTCGCATAAAATTGGACCTAAACATCCAAATTTGTTTGAAAACAAGAGCTTTGGATATTTCGTTTAACATAAACATTGTTCCATGACAATTAGAGTACTTTACCATCATTGACCTCCTTACTCTGGTCTCAAAATCATCTATAGGAAAATGAAAAGACAGGTGGAGGGGGAAACTTATACTCTGAATTAAAATACATAGAAAGTCAACATCTTTTCCCAATCGTCATGTGCTTAGCAGTCCAGGGCAACATCAACCCAAACAGCTCTTTACATTGTTGCAGTAATCTAGTGTAAAGTATTTGTACCCAAACACATTGCCTTTGGGATAAGCCTACCAAGGGGGTGAGCAGGGGTTATCTAAAGCGTGTAACTCCCTTATCCTGACTAGAAAGAAGGGTCCCTACTTGGACAGGTTGCAAGCCACTGCCACCCTAGAGATCCCCAATTCTAACACTGGTAGCAGCGGTGGGATCGCAGCTGAAGAAATTGACGCAGCGCCTGTTTTGCCGCCGCCGCCGCATCGTCCTCCAGCACGTCGAGATTTCTATGTATTGCGCCTGTGTGGCAAGTTGTCTGATGCATCATCCGTAGACCACAATCATCTTGGAATCGACGCATCGCTTCCTCTTACAGTCTGGATTCGGTGCAACACTTCTCCTGCGTGCAGCAGAACTGATGCATCGCCTCCCAGAGGATTCAGGAACGGACGTTATTGCTGTGTATTTTAACGTTTTCCTTCTCTGCGGCTGTTTGGCATTGTGAAGTTTGATGCATCCGAAGGTATATTGTGTAAAATCACACATCCATAGATCTCTATGAACAAAATTGCTTGAAACCTTTTAAAAGTGATATTTTGATATATGTATGTTGGATTTTTGTTGTTTCGGTCTTGTTTGGTTTCGATAAAGATACTTTATTTTTCTAAACTGATGTGGTGTCCATTTGTGGTGTTTTCTCTGTCTTACAGTGTGTTTGGGTACAAATACTTTACACATTGCTTTGGGATAAGCCTGTCTGCTCGTGCCAAACTATCAATAGGATGAGCAGGGGTTATCTAAAGTGTGTAACACCTTTATCCTGAATAGATGGAAGAGTCCCTACTTGGACAGGGTGCAAGTCCCTTCCAACTAGAGACCCCCAATTCTAACAGTCACCACCTGAATACCTGACAATGAGACCCCACAAATAAGACAGGGAATTGGGCAGAAGGCACATAATCCTCCAGGAACCTCACAAGAATCAAAAGGCTAATGCTGAAGATAGAGGCTTTCAGACGAAAGTAACTGCCACATGGAGTTCTATTCCCATGGAATTGCTTGCCAGTACCAAGTTAGTTGCCTTTAAATAAGTCTTAAAACCATAGGTTGAAGTGGGCGGGATTTGAGGGGCGCAATGTGCCCATACTTTTTTTTTTATCTGACAAAAACAGTTCCCCTACTTTTTCTTAAAAGACAACCGCCGTGGGACAGTTAATTCTTAAAATTAAAACACCTAAGCTGAGGTGGATAGGAGGGAGTCTCTAGTGTCGTGAAGTCAAGGGAGGGACTGACAGCAAAATAAGGAACAAGATTTCTTGCCAGGGTGTCAATTTCGTGAGAGAAGTGCAAATGTGCGCAATTGGTTAATCTACAAATGTTAAGGCTGTTTGGAAGTCGGTTTTGGCTCTAATTGATAGAGTTCTCTTGAATCTTCAGGACAAAGATGTATTCTTTTTGAATGGTATTGCAATGTGTTATCAATTGACTTGTGGAGTGCATGCTTTTAATAGACAACTATAACAAATGTTTACACTGGCTTCTGTCTATTGCTAAAATCTCCATTATGGAAGCACCTTTTCAGTCAGAACGCATTCAGGGGATCACAGGGCAACCAGAAGCTACTGGGCCTCAGCCGTGGTTGCTGGGATCATTTACCTCAAACAGACCGGGTCTGTCTTACTATGGCTCTGAAAACTGGGTCAAAGACAACTCCATTAGCATCTGACTTTCTGGAGTACCAATGGCGAATGGTCACTGGTTTATCAGGGAGGTGGTGTGGGGATGTGCAAGGTCAGAACTCAACAGCAACCAGCCCCATAACCGACTGTCCAACCCAGTGCTTTACATAGAAAAGCAAAGTACTTTCTTAATACACACACTTGGGCTACTGCAACTTAGGATACTGCACACCCCTTCCATTTACCCAGGGATCCCTCCTCTTATTAGAATAGCCAGGTTCCCCCAATGGTTGGAGTGGTTGTGCAGCAAGAATCAAGGTTCATGTGCAGATTACTCCAGTTCAGCAATGATACTGCTCAGTTCAGTACAGTCTCCTTGACAGTCTCACCACAACACATTTGGCCGGTGGAGGACCAGCAGCACATATCTTGCTTACTATCACTTCTGGGAGAAAACTCACTACTTTCAGGAGCAGTCCTCAATCTGGTAGACCATGGCAGGGGTTTGCTGCAGGAACCACTTCCTGAAGTCCCTATGCAAACACTGGTACTGGGGGTCAGTGGGGCTCCCAGCAGCCAATGGACCTGCTTCTGGGTTGTACGATGAAGCAGAGGTGGTGGGCTGCCAAGTGGATGGGGGTCCAGCGGCACAATGGCAGCCGGCGGTACACTTCGTACCGTAGTATCCGCCCTAGTTCTGTCCCATCTGGATTACTGCAATAGTCTGTATCTTACAGTTCATAATAAACACCTGAACAGACTCCAGATGGTACAGAATGCGGCAGCAAGGTTGCTCATGGATACTCCCAGGTTTATGTCAATCAGAAACGGCCTACGAGATCTGCACTGGCTCCCCATGAAACAACGGATCCATTTTAAAGCCCTCTGCATTGTACATAAGTCCTTACATGGAGTTGGACCGTTGGACCTCATAGAGCGCTTCCAGTGGTATGTCCCTGGGAGAACCCTGCGCTCTAGGGAAGCCAAACGGGCAGCCGTCACTAGGGTAAAAAAGGCCAACTGGGGCGGAAAGAGTTTTGTGCTCAAAGCCACCAACGCCTGGAATGAACTTCCGTTTTTCCTAAGGTCTACTACTGAACTTTTAACCTTTAGAAAAAACCTGAAGACTTGGCTGTTTTCAGCCTAGGCTCTGGCAATGCTTCTGGATGAGTGTCTTTTACGCTATCTCTTCTAGACCAACTGCTTTAGCGCCAGGACACCCTCGGGTAACAGTGCGCTCTACAAATTGATTTAACATAACATAACATAACTTCTGGGATGTGTCAGCGATTACCAGCATGACTCTTGGTCTCAGTGCCAAAGTCCACCACAGGTACCGTTCTTCGATACAGCAGCAAGGTTGGGTAAGGTCACTCTTCTGACACAACAGTGAGAATGGACACTGATCCGCGATTCCCATTTGGAACTGTAATACTGGAGAGGCTGTAACCTGCACTCCTAGGGATTACATGTCACTAGTCCCAGTCTTCCTTCTCCTGGCACACCCTCTCAGCACCTTACTCCGGTAAAAATGTACACCTGTTATCTTGCTGCATGAAATAAAGTTTCGCATTTGAGTAAACTAGAATTCACAAATAATTCCAGAATTAGTAATGTTGAAACTGCAATCCTCAGATTACCTGTGAAATTCCGAAAAATGTGGAAATGTATTTAAACGTAGGTGCAAGTCTACAGAGGTCTATTTCGGATTCATTAAGAGAATCGGGCATACAGCGCTCTAAACAGTGGCACATTCTATTAAACAACACATATATGAAATAGAATATGTCCGAATGGCTCCCTGGTTTCCATTTCGAACATGTTTACATGTACAAGCACGTCTGTGCAGCATATTGGTAGGTCTACAATCTTGAGTTTTGCTAACAACACTAGCTTATGATGAGACAGCATTTAACAATATCAGCACTGTGTGTCGCCCAAGAAGCAATATAGCTCGAGTATTTGAAAAATATTTACTTCATCACTTAAGGACAACGAGGAAAGTATTTTGTGCAGGTTTTAAAGTAATGGATTTGTAAAGTAAAAAAAAAAATAGCTACATTCACGTTATTACCGAGTCTATGTGACTATGTACCTAAGTGCTCAACCTTCATCACAGACAGCTAATTCCAAGTGCATGGTTTTTTTTTAAACAAAGACTCAAAGGGAGTCATTAACTCTGCATGTGACACCATTAAAGTGATTAAAATGTCCTCCTCCACTAGCTATGACATTCTTTTCCATCATAAATTACAACGCTGGAACACTTTTGACACTACTTAAGAAAATACATTCAGAAACTCTTTCTTAGATCTAAGCCGAGAGTAAGTAGCAAGAGTGAAAAACAGACGAGAATCTGACAGTCTCAGCTCCAAGACATTGGTACCGCATGACACACACGACCAAAAACACCTTCAATATAACGAACATGCAAAACATCAGCAAAGCTACCTGGACCAGGCACCCCATTTCAGCCTCCAGGACCACTGCAAAGATGAATTTCGAATCGCCTATTTGACCATGCACAAGTTGTTAAAGATATTAAGAAATCACGCCATCAAATTGAGAAACAAAATTCTGCCTATTTTTCGAAAAAACACTTAACTATTTTAACGGCATATTTGAATCTTGATGACAGGAAGATGAACATTTACATGTCTGTGAGATGGTCTTGAGTACATTAAACCCATTCTTCTATATCATCATAAAACACAAACAAAAATATAGACCATCTTGACTATTTAGACGAAGATTCAAGTGTCCCCTCATTATGCTTAGAGAGTTATGTAGCACCTCCCCAATGACTAAATTTGGCTGAAATATATTGCATATGTTTCTCAATCAATCAATCAAAGAAACTTTATTTGGGCCGGAGGCCATAAACGCGCATGTGTGTTACAGTAACATTTCATTAACACGGTCCACAAGGGCACGTGCCCAGACCCCCTAGCCTTGAATTCAAAATTACCATCACAGAGGCCAGCACCCCATAAAATAGACCTAAATGTATACAAATATAAGACATTAATAAAAACAATTGTCAGTAATATTACAACCACTAAAAACACACATAAAAACCATACATTGTAAAAATGAAGATAAAGGAACCAAATCCAGTTAAGATGTTGTGGGGTTGTCAGTGAGAACTTGAGAGTTGGCAATCAAAAGCCTTCTGTGTACATCCCACATAGAGAATAAGAAGTGCAACACCGCAAATACAATGGGCATATAAAGTGTTATATTTCAATAACCTAAATGCCTCTGCACAGTGCTGGGATCCCAGGTTTCTGTATAACTGAATCAACCATCGATGCCTAGCCTTCCAATAGCCCGGACAGAAAAAGAATACATGGAGTTCTGTGTCCTCTACAGGCCAAACAACCCTATGGGGTCGAACCAGCACATTTATTTGTGAAGGCAGGCGGTGGGAGACCCCATACCTAAATTGTAAGTATAGATTTCTGGCTAGGGTGGGATGAATGTCGTCCAATATGGACTCAAAGCTATACTGTTTTTTGATTCCCAGGAATACTGCTGTAAGTGAGCCAGTTGTAGAGCTCCTCTGGAGGTGTGCAAGTTTACTCTCCCTAATAACTCCATGCCAATTCCTTCCTGGATATTGTGGGGCAAGCTGTCTCAGCACTGTACCATAGATGTGGTCTACCCATAGCCGAAAGTGTGTCCCTGGCATGAACTAGCCAAAGTGAAGGCTCAAGACCCCCCTCAGCTCTACCCTATATTCATCCAGTTCTGGAGTGGCTCACAGACGACGCCAGAATGGAGGTGTCTGAAAGCAATTTCATCTACAATTGGCCTCACCCCAAGATCCAGGCGAAGCGGTGTAAGGGGGGAGCTGAGAGGAAGACTAAACAGCTGCTTAAAAAAAATGTTCTCGATCTTCGTTATGGTGCAGGGAGAACAGTGCCCCCAGATTTCAGCCCCATACATAGCAGCACCCCTAGCTTGAACTTTATAAGTGTCAAATACCGGGCCAACAGGTTTATAGGTGGAATTCCTAAATAACAGACAGACCCCCCTGGTCTGAACTAACTTTAAGCTGTTTTTTTTTTTTAATTTGAGCTTCCCAGTCCATTTTTTTTGTTAGGGTGACCCCCGAGATACTCAAATACGGACACCTTCTCTAGAGGATGCCTTGTAAGCACAGGTTTTGTTGGGTACTGCTAATTGGATTGAATACTATAAATGTTATCTTCTGGGTATTGATCTCAAGACCACTACATTTACAGAAGGCATTGAAGTTGTCGAGGATCCTCTGTAAGCTCATAGGTGATTTAGAGAGCAAAAGAGTATCATCGGCAAACATCATTACCGGTACTTTGCGGTTCGCTATCCTGGGCGCATCAATGTCATTCCCCGCCATCAATGAGTCTACCAGAGCGTTTATAAATAGACATAAAAGAGTAGGGGCAAAGGCACAAACTTGTCGGACTCCTCTGTCTATGGGTATAGGGGTGGTAAATTCTCCGTGTTTGCCGAACCTAATTTGGGCATGGTTGCCTTCATGGAGCCGCTTTAACAGATGACATAGATAGACTGGGGCCCCCATATCACTCAAGATTGCCCACAATTTGTCTCTTGGCACCAGATCAAAAGAGGATTTTAGGTCCACGAAGATTAGGTAGAGGCTGCCACCCTCTATAGACACCGTCTCCCACTACAGGAGTTGGAGCCTAAAGATTTGGTCTAATGTGGACCTCTTTTCTCTAAAGCCAGCTTGGAATGGGCTCAGGACTTTGTGCTCTTCCCTCGAAATCTGGAGATCACCCAGCCGTACACGAGCAAAGATTTTTTGGCTGACATCAATTAGACTTATAGGTCTATAATTCATAAGAAGAAATGGTGAACCCTTTTTATAGATTGGCAAGATATCTGCACCAGCCCAAGTTGCGGGAATCTCAATTCCCTGCAAAATAGCGTTGTACAGGGCCCACAGATAAGAGGCCCAGATGGTAATTCACTACGAAAGAGGTCCCCTCAGATCTTATCTAGCCCTGGGGCTTTAGAAGGGGCTACTTTGCTTATAGAACTGGTGATCTCTTTTAAAGTTATCTCAAGGGCCTCAATTCAGAGATTCTGTGGAGGAGGGCACTCATTGGCTAGTATACCGCTCCCATCCTCCAACCTTGAATAGAAAGCCTAAAAATGTATCTTCCAAACATCTGATGCAATATTGAGTTCAATGGGCTGTTTCCCCTCACAACAGCCCGTATTTGCTACATTCCAAAAGAACTTCATGTTGTGATTAACTAAGGCCCTTCTCAGGCAGTCCCATTTACCCAGCTCCCACGTTCTTTAGGCATCTATCATCAAACCAAGAGTGTGGGACCTCTCCATGCTTTCTTGTTCTACTAATTGGGAAGAAAATGCCGGCCAGTGTAGATGTCACTGCTTTGTTGATCTCAGCAGTTTGCGTAAGGGAGCTGGATATGCCAACATTAGAAATTGAGTGTCCAGCGGCCATTAGGAATGGGATAACGGTTTCATATAAGGTGGACAGCTTATCGGAAGCTTTATGTAGATCTGTCCGCCGAACTCTCCTCTTGCAGTTGGTAAGTATTAATCTATCATCAGGTGTGGATTGCGGGCCGAGTGCAATTTCAGAAAGTCAGCATTGCCACCTTTAGGATCAGGGCATTAGGATTGCTGTTGTGGCGGGGAGCGATCTCAAAATCAGCCACCCTGTGCCAGAATCTCATATCCACCAAGATGTAATCTAAAATGGAGGAATGCCCTATTCCATTAAAAATGTATGTTTCTGTATACAGGGGGCACAGCTTAGAAACTGAACTTTTTGAGGAGGAGTTAAAGTCGATTTGCATACACTTGGCTCTCTCCTGTAAAATCGCATGCAATAAAAGCTACCCTATGGAATCTAAAACAATAACAACGTTCATTAGTTCAAGAATTTCCAACTAAATTTGCCACCACAACCTATTACCTGCAGATTTGATAAAAGAGCAAGATAGTTATCACAATTTAGGTACTAATGGCAGAAATACTCCTTTGCATTACTAGTCTTTGGGAACTATGAGCTGGACCATGATAGAAAAGAAAACTATATACAACAGTACTTTCTGTGCGACCAGGGAAGTCTAAGGGAGAAAGGGGTAACTTGTACATTTATGTCACGCTGTGGTAATTTTCATAGCGCACATCTGGCCCAGGTCCTAGCTTCCATTGGTGCAGCAGATGTAGTGACACTGGGGCTTCAATGGGCCCACTGACTCAGATTATTGCTGCATATTTTATAATTCAAACAGAAGCCAGGGAGACCCCCATTTCTTGCTGGCTCAGGACACACTGGCATTACTACTGATAAAGCAGTTCATTATTGTTAGACCTGACATCCTCGGTGTGGGTATACCTAAAACTTTGGTTACACCCCAAACTTTTTGCTTTCACCACTTCTGTTTTCTGAGATTCGTTTTTGACGGCATTCGAACTCTGTGCACTCTACCACTGCTAGTCAGAGATCAACTGCTTGTGCTCTCGCCCTAAAACATGGCAAAATTGGCCTACACCTGATTGGCACATTCTCAGAGCCCGTAAATGAAATGCTGTTAGTAGGCCTGCAACACTCATTGTGCCACCTACTTAAGTAGCACCTTCAAACTTGTCTCAGGCTTGTCGCTGCAGCCGGTAGCGAAGTTTTAAAATTCCATTTCAACCTGGCAAAATAAACCTTCTGGCAGACCTAAACCTTCCCCTTTAATACACATGTCACCACTAACATAGGCCTTAAAAAGTCAATAGGGCAGTATGCGTTGTATTTTAAACATGGCTTGGCAGTTCGGGCTGGACTGTTCCCATGAGGCACAGGGTCAAGACTGATTTGCACATAGCTGTGTCTGAACTGGGGTGGCAAAGTGAGCTAAAGAATGATGATGGATTCAACCCATATCTGTGACTGGGGGTGAGTGTTTGAAAAGTTTCAGTACTCCATCCATCATCTCCTTGTGTTTGCTGTATTTTAAAGTAGGCCATGTGTTTTAAAGTTTTACATGTCCTAGTAGGGAAAAACTCCTACATTTGTTTTCACTACTGTAAGGCCTACCTCTACGATAAGTTTACACTGGGTTACCTAATTACATTTAATAAGTGCTAACTTTTGATTTGGGGGCAGGTAGAAAGGTCCTCTTTAGTGGTAAAGTTGAATTTTAAGTCACAATTATGAAATTGGTACTGTTAGAAAGCAGGCATTTTCCTGCCCTAACCATTTGATGCCTTCTGCCGGTGTCCTAACTCACATGACTGTGAGCTTAGCTGTTCTGCTTTATGTATTCCTCCCAGACAGTGAGACAATGGGGGGAGTAGGTGTTGGCAAGATAGGCCATCCTGCCTTTAATGCTGGGGCAGAGCTGTTCTCTGCCCCACTTACATTTCAAAGGGCTGCCTCCAGCAAACACACACAGGAACCGGACACTAGTCGTTTGCTAACCTAGACTTTTGTAGCCTTGTGAAAGTAGGGAATAACTTTACAGAGATAGATGTGGGGCTCCAGAACAATGGGATCCCTTTAGAGCACGCAGCTCACATAATGTGTGCATGGTCAATAAGAAAGAAAAAAAAGACAAAACAAAAGTCAAAAGGCAAAAGCCAATAACCATACATCCATATGTTGTCCAAAATGTTAATGTATGTATGTATGTGTGAGAGCTGCCAGGGGAGAACTCCTTTCACAACAAGAACCCTCACTCACCCGAAGGTGACATGCTTCATCATTGGGTTTCCTCATAACACTTGGACTGCAAGGTCCATGAAGTTGGCTACAACTCCCCTGCGGGGAGGTGCTGATGTGTTTTAAGGATGAGCGATGTTATAAGGTCAGTGAGGGACATAGTGCAAAAGGGAGTGGTGAATAAAACTATCTACAGGGACTAAATCAATTTTATTCAGTGGTCCACTGGGATAGGGTAAAGAAAGAGAGGACTCAGGGTTTTAATCAAATATACCCCAATAGGTATATATAGATGCACCTAAACTGGACGGGGCTAGGGTGCCCGCACTCCTATTTTCAGATGACACCCTTTTAATCTACCAGACCCGGATGGGCCTCCAACGGTGCTTGACTAATTTTAAAGCTTTTTGTCTAGCTAAGGACTTCGAGATCACTATCTCGAAAACCAAATTTATGACCGTTAGACCACACAAAACATTTAAGCAAGCTATCTCTCTGGCAAATGAAAACCTGGGACGGCTATCTAGATTTGAGTACCAGCTCGAGAGTAAATTGTCCTGGTTTGCACACATAGAGAAAGTAAGGGTTGTGACTCAACACCAGGCCTCAGCAATATACAGAAGGTTCCAGGGAACAACATCGAGAGCCCTACTCCTGGCTCTTGAACTCTACAAACGAAAGGCCCAATCAGCTACGTTGTACGGGGCAGAACTCTGGGGATATGCTAATCTAGATGCTCCCATCATAGGCGTAAAAAAATGTGTAGACTCACTACTCCATCTACCAACGTTCTATGATGTTGACATTAAAAGAGTGGGAGAAGTAGCCAGACTAAGGCCCCTTTAGTTTTAGGTGAGGCTCTAGAGAACGGAAGAGTTGAGGTCATACCGAATGACTGTCGAGGCATTGTTGGTCCTTGACAAAGCACTGACTTTCCCTTGGTTCAAACACGTCCACCAATTGTTTGAAAAATTGAGTCCCCCAGGCCCTCCCCCTCGGGTCTCCCAGTGAAAAATCTCAGGATTTGGTTTGACAAAAAGCTTAGTGTCAGCAACCAAATCAGCAAACTGACAGGTACTTGTTTCGGCATTCTGAAGCTTCTCAAAAATGTTCTGCCGCTTCTGCCCTTAGCAGCGAAAGAAAAGGTCATCCGAGCCCTTGTTACCTCCCGCATTGATTATTCCAACGCACTGTACGTCGGCCTTCCTGGCTACCTAATGGACAGACTTCATGTGGTCCAAAATGCTGCACCCCCGAATGCTTCTCGACCTCCCCAAACGTACTAGTGTCAGGCAGCATCTGCTCAATCTTCACTGGTTACCGGTGAAGGCAAGGGTCACTTTTAAGGCTCTGGTAACAGCTCATGCTGCGCTTTATGAGTATGGCCCCGCCTATCTCAGGAAGCGCTTTCAGTTCAATAGCCCCAGCAGACACTTGCGTTTCTCCAATATGCTTATGGCTACCATTCCCAGATTCCGTCTCAAAAGAAAGGGTAAGAGCTCCCTGGCTTACCTGGCAGCCATGACTTGGAACTCCCTCCCTTTTGACCTGCGCTACTAACAGAACCCTATCCAATTTAGGAAGAAACTCAAAACTCTCCTCTTCAACTATGCAGGTTTCTGTCTCTTCTGTTTTCTTTCCCTCTTGATGCTGACTCTTGGGCTCGCGCCGGGACACTCTTTTGAGTAGCTGTGTGCGCTATAAACTCCCATAACATAACATAACATAACATAACAATGGTTTGTCAAATTGGATCTAGGATCCTTTTGGTCAGATCCCGCCTCGTTGGAGGCTTCTTTTAAGCGGCTGCTAAAAAAACGCTACTGGGAGTACCAGTTTTTTTTCCAGAGTTCCTCACTTGGTAGGCTGACAGATTAATTTGTGCCTATCAAGGCCCGCCCATTTTATGAAACTTTTTTTTTTTTTATTATTGTATTTTCTTTTTCTTTTCTTTCTTTAAGCTTTATTGCGGTTAGATTTACCATAAAAGCACATAAAAAAACAATTCTATACAATATATTAGTCGATCAATACAGCTCATACGTATATCACAGTTGTATGGCTAAGTTGTTAAACATATCCTTTAAAACTATAAAATTTAAATAATGTCTAAGGCCCTAAAATTAATAAAAACAGTGGTTATTATACTGATAAAATACTCTCTATTCTCTCCTAATCCAATAGACTTAGTGCGGATGTGTAGCAATGTTAGTTATCAAGTTCCTTCGAATTGACCACATTGAAAACAGATATTTGGCTACTGCAAACACAATCACTGCATTGGTGTCGGTTTTTAAAATCCTAAAAAAAAATAAAACGTTGCTTAACACCCAGATTATTACACAACTGAATTATCCATTTCCTCCTGATGTTAACATATGCTGGACAGAAAAGGATAACGTGTACGGGGGTTTCTTCCTCAGTTCGACAACCTGGGCAAGGACGTGCCGGACCCCCTGTCCACCTGTCAGTGTTAGAGTAGACAGGCAAAGTGCCATATCTAAATTGCAGGTAGAGCTTCTTCACCAGGGTGGGTTGTATTGCATCAATCTCCGGCTCATAACTATAAAAGGACTTAACATCCAAGAAGGTGTCAGTTAAGCTTGAAGTTTTTGCTGAGCGGAAGAGATTCCTTAAATTAAAATCTTTTACAGCACAAGTCATTTTTTTTTTTTAAATGGCTGGGCAAGAGACCTCAGGGTTTAACCAGAGGTCCTCGAGCCCAATCAATGTGAGTGATCGTCTTACAAATGATAGCCAAGGGATCCTACCAGAACCTAATGAGGCCATGACCACTTTAAGTTCCTCCTTATAATTCACCAGCTCAGGAATGCTCCACAGCCGCCTCCAATAAAGTAGGGGCCGCGCAGCAATAGCATCTGCGATTGGGCGAATATTCAAGTCCAGTCTGAGCGGGCCCAAGGGAGTACTTCTTGGCAAGTCCAGTAGTTGCCTTATAAATTATTTTCTGTTATGCATAGGTCACTTGCTGATATGTGTCTCCAGAGTTCCGCCCCATAGAGGGATGATGCCCTGGCTTGGACTCTAAAAATTTCAAGGGGGGCACTTATTATTTTGTAGGTGCAATTCTTCTGCACTTTTAAGATACCCCCAGCTGCCTGAGTTAATCTTAAATTGGCCTTGGCCAATTGAGGGCCCCACCCCATTTTATCGTTTAATGTTAAACCCAGGTAATCAAAAATTGGGACCCTTTTGAGGGGTCTGCCTCCCATCATTGGATGTGGACAGTTGATGGTACGAGCATTAAAAATAATATACTTAGTCTTGTTGATGTTGACCACCAGGTTCCTTTTGTTACAGAATTTGGCAAACTGATTCAACACCCTCAGCATACCCATTGGAGATTTTGAAAGCAACAGAGTGTCGTCCGCAAATATTAATGCAGGAAATCTTTGGGCAGCCAGTTTGGGGGAGTCAATGTCGTTTATGGCAAGGAGATCTTCGATAAGACCGTTGAGAAAGAGGGAAAACAGGGATGGGGCAAGCACACAACCCTGTCTAACGCCTTTCTCAATCGGAAATGGTCCAGTTAACTGGCCTAGCTTGCCAAAACGAACTCTGGCAAAAGTGCCTTCGTGTAAGATCTTAAATTGATGGCATAAATATGGCGGAACCCCCATTGATAATAAAATGGTCCATAACTGGTTCCGGTCCACCATGTCAAATGCGGACTTTAGGTCCACAAATGTAAGATATAGACTACCCCCTTCCAAGACCACATGCTTCCAGTGAAGGACCTGTAGCTGGAATAATTGGTCAGTTGTTGCTGTTTTGGCCCTAAATCCCGCCTGAAACGGAGTCTAAATGTTATTATCATTAGTCCAAGCCTGCAGACGTTGTAGAAGGAGCCTGGCATAAATGTTTTGGGTCACATCAATAAGGCTAATAGGCCTATAATTGGAGGGTGGGAGCGGAGAGCCCTTTTTATAAATGGGAATTATCTCCGCCCCCAACCAAGTGCTTGGAAGTGGTAACCCCTGCAATATCGCATTAAATAGTACTAAAAGATATGGGGCCCAAACTGTCGGTTCTTCTCTATATAAATCACCTGGGATCCTATCCAGTCTTGGTGCTTTATTCGATTGGATACTTGAAATGGCCGATTGAACTTCAACCAACGTGAATGGTGGTATTGGCCACATGGGGTTCAGGGCCAATAGGCTCGATGGGGGCTCGCTTATAAATGTGGAGGGGAGAGAATAAAGGTCTTTAAAATAAGAAGACCATGCTTCTTCAGAGATATTTGGGTCGATTGTAGTCCTGCCCTCTGGTTTTCCAGTATGGACAAGATTCCAGAATGACCTTAGGTCCTTTACCGCAAGTGCAGATGTGATAGCAGACCAACAATCTGCTTCCCATTCTGATTTTGCGTTACCTAACATTTTCTTATATACCTGCCTGGCTTCTGTAACACAAAGTTTATTACCTTGCCTTAGGGCCAGCAATAGTGCCTCTTTCGCGTCCCTACAACACCTATTAAACCATGGATTCCCATCGTCTCGAAGTTTAGGCTTGGTGGGACCTGTCTTGTAGAAGGTGTCCTTCAATATTGAGATCATTTCCCTATGGATACCTATAAGGTGACCTATGTCATTATCCAAGGGATTAATAATGCTGGAGTTTACCCTTTCAAGCAGGGGGATTACATCTCGATACATTTTCAGTGGACAATTTCACAGCTGCCCATCGGATTCTTCTCCCACATTGCACTATTCTCAAGTCACTACTTGGGGTTATCGTCATTGCACTATCCTCACTGGTCAATTGAAAGTCCATCTCAATTATCAGGGGATTATGATCACTTTCAATACGAGGAGGGACACTAAAGTCTATAATTTGAGGCCACAAATCCAAGCTGGCCATAAAATAGTCTTACAGATGCATGCCCCATGCCGCTATAAGTTAGCTGAGCTGGAGTGTCACTCTGGAATCGGCCATTACAAGCTCTAATAGAAAACGTATGGGTGAGGGAAGTCAACTGGAGAGCAAGAGCTGTCCAATTTTCCACAGGGTAGGCATTGGGGGGGCGGAACTGACCAGGTTTCGTCCTCTTCAGTTGTGATCGGAGGGACCCCTTGTAGTGGTTCAAAATGACAATTGAAGTCTCCTCCGATCAACAAGGCAACGTCACCCCCAAGCGAGTGCAATAGGGTGGTCAGTTTGTCTAAAGTGTTAGAAGTTCTCCCCAATCGCACTGGCCAAGAGTATATGTTAATGAGTGCCAATTTTGGTGTTTCATTGTGTGAAATCAGGATACACGTCAGATCAGGGCTATTTGTTTCTAGCCTTTTCAGCGTAAATCCAAGATGGACACCCACCCATATGCACAGCCCCCCTGATGGTCTACCTCTCTGGCCTTTTACTGCGGGTTCCGCAAAGGTTACATAACCCATTCTATGAGTGGGATCTACCGCCCACGTTTCCTGGAATAAGCAGATCCCGTGTAAATCCACGAATGTGCACCAATCTGGGATGTCTAAGTTGGATGCGAGACCCGCTATATTCCAGGATAAAATTTTAAGGGTCCCCTTCGTCGGTATCTGCCTATTTCCCAAAGTTCCCTCTTGACCAGGCCTGGCAAGATCACACACTCCAGGACCGGCTGGATGCTGATCCGAGTGTGGGCAAGCAATCTGATGTTGCGGCAAGGGTATAAGGTTATCAATCACAGGAGGAGATAGGCCATCCCCTGGCTCTCCTGCGATTGCATAAGATTTTCCCTCAGGGAACATTCTTGCTTCGGTAGAGGGTGGAGGATCAATTACGATGTTTGCCACCCCCAAATGATCCATCCTGGTAATCATCAAATCTTCATCCCTTTTATTAACATCCGTTGGATGGGCCATTAGGGGACTGGGAGGCATATGAAGTCAATCCACTTGATCCAGCAAACTATATCTATTGTTTACTGGAAAGCCCAGGACTTCGCCCCTAACCTGTCCACCCCTATTTCTATCTACATAATGCCAAGTATCCTCTTGCTGAGGCCATGGATCGTGAGGCCTATAATTAATGGCACGATGTACATGGGCCGTTTGGTAAAAGTGGTCTAGCCTCTGTGATTTGATAGTTGTATCAGGGCTTGTATGATGCCTACTACATACATGATCAACTGCCCTATAATCCTCAAAGTTAATAATTACACAGTCCCCGTCCACATTTTTTGGTTTCCAACCCACCCACCCCACCCTTCTAACAAACAAAATTTTACTTTGGATTGTTCTAGGCAAGGGTCTATGGGTGTTCAACCAATGCATCGTCTTGTTCTTAAGTTCCCCGTACGATTCATGTCTATCGTTCGTCAACTTAGGAACCCCTGTAAGGACGACCACGTACGGAGCACAATCCGCTGGTAAGTTGATGCATGGTAGATCTAAAGCAAAATCATTTCCCCAGGGTTGGTTTGTGGGCTCTTTTCCTGATGTTTTAATTTTAACAGGGTTAGCCGGTTGCAAGGGCTGTGCCTTTTCCAGAACTGTGGGACCATTCTTTGGGGCAATTTTGCTGGAGCTTGGGTTAGACCCCTGGTTAGTGGTCGCAATGGGTCGACCATTAGGAGTAGTGGATATTGGCTTGTGATGGGTCTGCGGGACATTCGCTGTAATGGCCAAGGCTTTAACTTGGGCTTGGATGACCGATAGATCCTTTGCAAGACCCATATTTTCCACAAGCAATTCCTCCATTTTCCCCAGCCTTTTTTCTATAGATTTCAATCTTTGCTCCATGGGCTGGATAATAGTAGATAAGGCCATACTTCGTTTTCCCACTATTAAGTCTAAATCAAGGGAACGTATAAGTATAGAATCGGTGCCAACCCTAACAGGGCTATCTAAGGAAACCACAGGAGCACTATGCTCGGGTTGTTCTACAGTTGGGGGATCCGGTTGGCTGATATGTTTAAACTGTTTGGATTTTCTGCCCCGAAGTGGGACACCGGCCCTCTTCCTTTTGGGGATAGCACCCTCTTTGCATCTTGTCATGTCCGGCGGGTTTCTACTCGTTTCTAGGCGCGCAGGTGACATGTTTGTAGTCTGCCCGCATAGTGATTGGGTTGGCCCATCCGCCTGGTCGAATATGTTGCTTTCGATGAAGTTTAAATTAGTAGAAATCCCTTCAATAGCTGTATTTTGCTGGAGGGAACCTGGTGAGGATGCTCGTGCGGCAGGACCCAAGGAAGATCTCCTTAGGAAGACCGGGTCCTGGGACAGACGGCGTTCCGTCATTGCAATTTCACGTTCCAATACCGAAGATGCTCTCAAGATAAATTGATCTAAAGTCCCAGCTGCATGCCCTATTGGTGTCGGTTTCATACCCCTTCTGGCTGCCATGTTAGTTACAGTTTAAAAATAGGAACAGGTTATAGGTGGTACTCACAGTTCCCACTAAAGGTCAGGGGGTTGGCCTGGTCCGGTCTCCTTCGGTCTGTGATGGGCTTGGACGGGCCCGCCCTTGGCCCGGGCTTCGCCCGGCGCGCCCCCGCGCGCGTCCCGCGGGACTGAGCAGAGGGGCCAATTATATACCGCTACTATGTTTAGGGCGTGGCGTCTGGGCGTCTCTGGTCCAGGTGGCTGCTGGGGAGCGTAGTTCTCCCCTCGCGTGTGCCCCGACTGCACTGCTTCCAAACCCGGGGAGCGTGGTTCTCCCCACAGCGTATATCCAATGCTGCTGCTGCTTTTCAGTTCCTCAGTGCGTGGTTTTCCCCGCGCCGTGAGCCCAATGCCTGCTGGTGGCTATCACCACTCAGACAACTCTGCGAGCGTCTCTTATTGTATTTTATTATTTCAGTACAGTTACAGAGAAAAAGTAAATGAAAAGAAAAAAATCATAAAAAAAGCCGACATAACAAGAAAGAAATTTATAAAGTCAAGCAGTGAAGGCATTAATATGGATCACCAAGGTCAAAAAACCAATAGCAAGGTCACGGTTGTAATACAGAGCACAGGTGCATGATAATATGAGTGGCAGCAAAGGTGCATACAGTACATTAACAGACAGAACCATGTGGGTGCCAAGAGCTGCGGACAAGATGGCCGTGTGTCAGAGAGAACCAGGAGGAGGGTATATGCAAAACTATCCAATGAAGAAGTGTAGCGAGATCGTGCAGTCACACTTTAGACATCAGGATCCTCAATTGCTGACTGAGCAGCAGCTCGATATTGAGCAAATAGCCCCCAAAAACATTTAGGGCGATTACAAGGGGGGAGCAGTTCGCTGTAGACATCAGATTGGGTGTTGCAATACAACATGTCTCGCTCCCACTCCGCAACTGTAGGTAGTGGGCCCCTCAGCCATCGCATCGCTAATCGACGCTTAGCAAGCAGGAGGCCCATGGCAACCAATTTGCGTACAGCATTCTTAAGGGGTCTGGTGTAGCCAAGAAGCGCCAGCAGGGGGTCTGGGGCGAGGGGCAGCCCCAGAATATCGCTACGCTTCTGGAAAATTAGTTCCCAATAGTGAAACACTGACGGGCATTGCCACGCTAGGTGGAAAAAATCTGCATGTGGGGCAGAGCATCTCTCACAATCGGCAGTGTCTAACAACCCATATCTAAAAAGCCGTAAAGGGGAGTAATATACTCTATTGAGAAATTCAAAATGAACCAGTCGGTGGCGGCCATTCAGGGAGATCCTACGAGTAACCTCGCAACAATAAAACCAGGTGTCGTCAGAGATGGGAGTTCCTATGTCAGCCTGCCAAGCTCGTCTAACGTCGCTAAGGGAAGACGCTTTTTCACTATGTGCAAGAGTGTAGAGCTTGGAGATACCGCGCGGGGAGGGAGCGCTTAGTAGAGTTGTCAGAGGGGGGGGGATCGCCAAGTGTTCCTGTAAGTCATCCCCCAACACCGCCTTCAAAGCGTGCCGAGTACGAAAAAAAATGAAACTTGGTGAGGGCTGAGTGTACGCCGTCCGTGCCCGCCACCTCACCCCAGGTGCCCAACCGTCCTTGACGAAATAGATCGTCCATTTGATATATACGTAGTTTGTGAAGGGAATCTAGGGTACCTCTATCTCAGCTGAGCACAAACCACTGGCACCAGTCGATATGCATACGGGGCGAGTATAGTTGCGCCCCCTCATATATTCGCAGCAAGCATTCCACGCGTGAACTACGGAGTTAATGGAGTCTAATACGCCACTTCGTCGAGTAGGGGCCTGTGTCAGTAGTCGAGGCAACGAGTAGGGGGCGGCAACAACCCTCTCAATGTGGGGATGGGGGAGAGCTCGAGGACCATCCACCCAGCTATGAGCGTGGGAGGCCTGCGCAGCCCTATAATACAATTCGAAGTTGAGGACGTTAAGGCCACCAGCGGCATACGGAAGCATAAGCGTATCAAAGGCGACTCGCGGAGTCTTGCCCGCCCATGCCAGTTTGATCATCAGAGATCGCAAGTCATGAAACAGCTGTGGAGGAACCACGATCGGTATATTGAGAAACAGAAAAAGTAGGCGAGGTAGCACAACCATTTGCATCAAGGATACTCTGCCAACTAAAGATAATGGGAGACGTATCCATCTGTCCACGTCATCACCTATCTTCCCCATCAATGTGCCAGAATTGGCCCTAAGGACCTCCTCGGCATCTGAATGAACTTGGATGCCTAGGTACCGCACCGGTTCGGTTCGGTAGTCCACTGGAGTGGGAAGTCAAGCGGAAAGTGGACCGTGGTAGGTGTCAATGGGAACAAAATAGACTTATCCCATTTGATCTTCAGGCCAGACAATCCCCCAAAGCGTAATATCTCCCGTATCACAGAGGGTAGGTGGGTCTCGGGGTCTCTGATGTACAACAGCGTGTCGTCCGCATATACTGGGACAATGAGGTAGTAATGTGGAAAGCGAAGCCCTCTGTGATTGTGATATTCACGTAATGCCCCTAACAGTGGCTCCACAGCTATCGCATACAGCAGCGGGGAGAGTGGACAGCCTTGCCTCGTGCCACGGCGGATCGAAAAAGGGGAGGAAACCACATCACCCGTGCGAACCCGAGCCACAGGGGAGTTGTATAACACTGACACCATTTGTATGAATTCCTCACCAACTCCAACGCGCCGCAGTACAACGTACATAAACTTCCATTCGATGGAATCAAAAGCCTTTTCGGCGTCAAGGAATAGCACGCCGGCTTTGACCTCTGGACGGATATGTTGCAACACGCCAAAAACTGTGCGGATATTTTGTGTGAGCGTGCGACTTGGGATGAACCCAGCCTGTTCAGGGCCAATAAGTTGGGGGAAGGAGCAGGGCTAGACGATTGGCAAGGATCTTTGCCTACAGTTTAGTGTCCACATTGATCAGACAGAGCAGACGGTAAGAAGGGCATCTACGGGGGTCCTTGTTAGGCTTCAAAAGGGTGATAATTAAAGCCTCAAGCATAGATGGGGGCACGATGCCGTTCGCGGCCATATCGTGGAACAGCGTTATGATATGTGGGATGAGGAGATCACTGAAGGCTTTGTAAAAGGGTACTGTGAGGCTGTCAAGCCCAGGTGCGCTGCTCTCGCACATCGATCCGAGAGCTAGTCGAATCTCCGCCGCTTCGACGGGGCTCATCAAGAATTCCATATGGCAATTTTGGAGCCAGGGAAGTTGTATATATTCCAAGTAATTGGTGATGTCATCGTCACTCGGGCGAGTTTGGAGCTATATATGTCCAGATAGTAAGATAAGAATTGCATATTGACATCAGTGGGGTGCGTCAGAGTCGTCCCGTCGTCGCAATCTATCTCAGCAGCATCTCACGTGTCCAGTCGTCGGCGGGCCATCGACGCCGGAACCGAGCCGGGCCTATCGGTTTCGCCATACGCTCTGGCGGTTGCGTATTTACCCATGTGCTTGTCCTCGCTATCTGCGGCCTCATGGAATTCGACCAATGTGGACTGAAGGAGTTCTCTCAGTTCAGGGTCATCTGAAAGAAGCAGGCGTGACTCTATATCTGAAAGCCAGGCCTCAAGCAGTGTAAGGCAATCACGGATAGCGCGAAGCACTCCCGCATGTTTACTAATAGCAATACCCTGAATGAAAACCTTAAATGTTTCCCACACAGTCATAAAGGAGCCGACCGAACCCACATTTGTATCGATGAAGGAGGAGACGGCCTCATGCAGTTCAGAGTGAAAAACAGAGTCCAGCAGTGAATAGGGCGGGAATCACCACAAGAATGGGGGAGGAGTGCGGGGAGGGACCGCAACCGTGACCGGGGGGTGATCTGAAAAAGAGCAAGCTGAAACAGTACACTGCAGCACCTTAGGCAATAGGGATTGTGAGAGAAACAAATAGTCAATTCGCGTGTGGATATCATATTGTGCGGAATAGTGAGTGTACCCTCCACTAGTGGTAGAGCTGGTGCACCAGACATCTGCCAATTGAATCTGCAGGGCAATATCCTGCACCGCCTTTGCCGACGCAGAGAGTGAACGGGTGGGGCCTCTGGAGCGGTCTAACGTTGTGTCCATAACACAATTAAAGTCACCCCCCCAGAAGATCGGCAAATTACATTGTGCTTTAATTAAATCAAAAAGGGATTGAAAAAACCCTGGGTCGTCGTAATTAGGGCCATAGGAGTTGACCTCAAGGAACTCCCAGCGAGGGCTGTGACAGTGTGAGATAACGAACCTGCCCGCAGAGTCTGTGTGTAAAGGGGTTAACTTGAAGGCAGCCCTAGGGTTAAGCCAGGTCAAAACACCCTTGGCGTGGGAGGTAAAGCAAGCCGCGTGCGAAAGCCCTGCTAGTTGTTTGCTAGTCAGGAGTGCAGCACCCGGGGGCAGGTGCGTCTCTTGCAGTAACGCGACATCAATCTCCTTTCGCTTTAAATAGGCTATAACCTTCCTCACCTTGCGCTGGTCATTGAGACCGCGAATATTCCACGACATAAGGGTCAGATTAGCAGATGATTGGGACCTAGGTCGATGATCACACATATCTAATGCTGACGACAACATGGGGAATCACAACCTGCACTGCATCAAGCTGGACATCTATCATGTAGACAGCACGCCTGCATGCACACCATAAAGCAAAAGGAAAAGGAGGGACATATAAATCCTCCACATACCAAATGAGAAAACTGGCGATCCAAATAAAACAAAAAAAGGAAAAAGAAAAAACAATCCATAAACACTTGCCACCCCCCACCCACGCCTGCAATCCCCAACTTTGCGAAGGCAATCCGCAACCCACCCAAACAACATAGGGAAACAGTCAAAAAACACCTCTCGGGATCCCCAACCCATTGGAGGTAAATCAGCGGTTAACACAAAGGGGCGGATGTTGCCCAGCCACACAAACTGAGCATAATACGCAAACACGGCCAGCAAGTAGCAGGCCCACCGCAATTCGCAAGGAGATAAACAGATAGGAATGCCAAAGGGTCAAAGCAACGTAGCTTAGGAGGGCTAAGGCCCACTGGAGGGGAACAGGCCCATGTGGAGCGGCATGGGGAGCCGGCCACCTGTATCAGAGAAAAGAAAACATGGAAGCGAATGAGGCAAAGCCCCACAAGGGGGAAGAACCACAGCGCTTTGGTAGTGCTTCACCAAGCATACCATGCGCCCCACAGGGTCAACAGCGAGCCAGCAGGGAACACAATAATACATCATGGCGCCATAAACAGTAGCAACGGAAAGCATATGGAGCACACAAGTAACACACAACAAATCGTTCAGTCATTATCGTCCAGGGGCACAGGAGCAGCAGACTGAGGAAGGGGGCTTCCGACTGTTCGAAGGTTTGTTGGCTTTCTCCCAATCTCGGACGGCCTTGTGCAAGGGTTGCGGGTCGGAATAAATCCTGGGCTTGCCATCAAAAAGGACCTTCAGGCGTGCTGGGTAGAGCATGGCATAGTCAATGTGGTAGTCTCGCAGTTTGCGTTTCAGTGGGGCAAATTGCCGGCGCGCCTCCTGCTCTTTCAGAGTGAAATCGGGGAATAGAGAGATGTCTGATCCTTCGTACCCAAGGGACCCCAATTCACATGCTTTGCGCAGTGCAGCGTCTCTGTCCCAATAGTTTAAGAGTTTAGCAATAATGGGCCGAGGAGGGGCGCCAGGCTGGGGTCGGGGCCCAAGGGAGCGGTGTGCTCTCTCAACAAACGAACAGGTGGGAGAAGGTATCGGTGCCCAAGAGAGTGGTCAACAGGCGCTCCACAAACTGCTCCATGTTGCCCGTCGCCGTGGACTCTGCCAGGCCAGTTATGCGCAGATTGGAGCGGCGCGACCGGGCCTCTCAGTCCTCCGTCTTGTCGTGTAGGTTCGTAAGAGAGCACTCCATCTGCTTTCGCACATCTCCCGCGTCGGTCTGGGATTCCTCTACTTCAGCAATGCAACGCTCCGCCATATCCAGGCGCTCAGCCTGCTTATCAACACGCTCAGATACACGGTCCATGCGATAAGCCAGCGTATCAATCTTAGAGTCTATAGCAGTGAGGCCCCGCTGCATGGACGCGATAATCTGTTTTATGTCACCTACAGGGTCGTCGGTTGGGGCGTCAGTTCCAGGGAGAGTCGTGTTCACACCCTCCGCCCCCTCCTCAATGCGACGGGATTTACGGTGTTCAAATTGTAGTTTGGGTTGATTAAGATCAATCTTCCCCATAATGGCCCCGGAAGGAGCAGGTAGGAACAAAGCAGAAGAGGAGGGTGCTGAATCTCGGGGCCAAGGGAACCAAACTCACCAGCACTAGTCAGTCGGCTTCGTAGCGGCAAGAGGAACGGAAGACCCAGGGCCAGGCAAAGAGACAGGCCCCCGAAGACAGGAAGGTGCAGCCCAAAGCAGCAGCAAACACAGCAAGAAATATGGCGCTCACCGTCAGGAGCCTTAGACGGGAAGTCAGGCAGGCAGAGAGACCCAGGGAGGTGAGCAGCATGAGGCAGCACACCACAGTAATGTTCACGTGCAGCGCGCCCACGTGCGCCTCCCCTAAGCCCAGGGGGAAGGATAGGCGCCAGCTGCAGCACAGGCCCACGGGGCAGCAGCGTCAGATGGCAGCAGGGGGGCCCCCCAACTGGTAGGGCACAAGGCAGCAGAGGGTCAAGCAGGCAGCACCAGGGGAGGGCGAATCGAGTACACAGCACGTCGTGGCCTCAAGCCCCCTTACAGGTAGCAGGAGCTGCAGGCAGAAAACAGGCACGGAGCAGCAGGCTTCTCTCCAGAAGCGGCCGGTCCAGATGTCTGGAGGGCCGGCCGGCACCAAACTCAAGGGCGGAGATTCTAGGCCGCACCTCGTCGTGGCCGCCGGGAGCCTGCGGCACGGGAGGAAAACAATGCCGCCGGTGGTCGGGAGTGCCCCCTGACGTCCGCGGGCACCCAGGCAGCCGGCGCCGTCCTCTATGTCTCGGCTGCGGCGGGAATATGGCCGGATACCTGGCAGATGGTGGCGGTGATGTGCGGAGCTCTAAGTGAGCGCGGCCATATTCTTGCCGGGCAAGCTCCGCCCCCCATTTTATGAAACCTTTTCTTGACCTTCCGCACTAGCAAATAGCAAAAACTTTATATCTAAAATTTTGCTATGATACACTGGAGCTGGGGTCATTTATTGCCCTATGGAATTCAAACAGGAGCGTTGTTCACTCATCCGTATGCACTATGTGCTTGCTAGCCGCAAATGAATCCATACAGCATGTGTTATTCTTCTGCCCAGCATACGCAAAGCCTAGAGGGAAATGGATACGCCCACTCTGTTTGTACTATGGCTTCTGGAGATACCAGGAGGCAATGAAAATTTTGAAGGGCAGCACAACTATTTACATTGTCTTTGCTCTAAGCTGGAGACGTGAGATAGGCACTAAATGACTGCCAATGCCATTCACAGCATCCAGCGAGGGGGGGACTGCAAGCCCCACAATCCCAAGCGACAGAAGGCGCCGACGCTGCTCTTTCCGTGCCCGGAGGCGCTTGAAAGTATTTTGGTGCTCCAACATTCTAGCAGCAGGGCCAGGGTTTCCTCCCATATCATAATGACCAGAAGAGTGGGTTGGGTTGGCCATAGGCCTAAACAGGCAGTAGGCGACTGTATCGTTGTCAACTTTGATAGTGCAGACATAGCAGGGCAGCTATTTTGGGAAGGCCCTAAGGATGGCCAGGGGGGCATTAGGGCCTTACCCCTGGGCTTCTTTTATCCTCCACCCGAGGGGGTACAGCTATCTGGCAGAACTCATCGGGGGATGAGCCCTCAACAGATAGACGGGGGTGTCCTCGTCTTAGACCAAGTCTCAGGGAGGAGATTCTATCTGATATGTTTGCCCGCAGTTTATCGACCTCACTTAAACTGCCAACTATGCCCACCGAGATGGTAGAAGGTGAAAACAACTTAGCTTGCCAAAACAGATTCCTGCCATCAACTCTCCTAGATGAAAACGACTGACGGCTCCAGTCAGTCGTTTTCATCTAGGAGAGTTTATTTATTTATTTAAGAGGTTTTATATAGCGCTAGCCAGACCCGAAGGTATCGGAGCGCTTCACAGCATATAGGAGGAAAAAAAAAAAAAAAATCACACAAAAGAGACAAAAGTAAACAAAAGTATTCAAAAGTTCCAGTGCGCTGAGTGTCCGAGGGGCGCATTGAGGTAGAGAGGTTCCGAGGTAGTCTCGATGCATGGACAAAGTCTTGGGCTATGTCTTCCTCCGAGAGTTGAAGGACGAAGAGGGCGTTAGGGGACGGGGATGAGGTAGGGAGCGATGGAGCATTTGCCTGGTGGCTGCAGAGTGCAGGCTATTGTGTTTTGGATTTCAGTTCGGGAAGGCACTGTTTAGGTATAGGTCTTTTAGGAGTATTTTGAATTTTATGAAGGCGGGAATAGTCCTTATATCAACTGGGATGGAGTTCCAGATTTTGGGTGCGTTTCCTGCGAAGGAACGTGGCACCGTTTTTTGCTTGCGTGTTTTCAAAGGGATAAGTAAGAGGGTGTTGGAGCTCCTGAGGTTTCTTGACTGGCCGGCTTTCTTGAACTTGGAGGCCAGGTATTCCGGTTTCCCTGTGTGCGGGGCTTTGTGTGTAAGGCAGGCAGTTCTAAAGCTGGCACGCATTTCCACTGGGACCCATTTTAGTTCTCTGAGTGCGGGAGATAAGTGGTCATATTTTTTTACTCCGGTGACCATTCTGGCAGCAGCATTGAGAGTTGTTTTGAGTGGCGCTAGCTGGGAGAGAGCTGTACCGAAGAGAACTGCGTTCCCGTAGTCCAGTCTCGATAACACCAGTGATTGGGTGGCTTGTTTGAGGTCCATGGGCGGGATGAAGGGTTTAATTTTGTTGAGAAGCTTCAGATTGAGGAAGGCACTCTTCACGGATGTCTTGATGTGTTTGGTCATGGTTAGTTTCTGGTCGAGGGTGATTCCTAGTGATTTTACCGAGTTAGCCAGGGTGAGATTACCGTTGAGAGCATCGATTGCTTTCAGCCACTCTACGATTTGCGGGTTTTCATCTTTGTTGGAGATGAGGAGGATTTCGTTTTTTTCTTGATTGAGTTTGAGGTGGTTTGTTGATAGCCATTGTTGAATTTCTTTAAGAGTGTCGTTGAGTCTTAGAATGTCGTTGATGGAGGAGGTTTCCAAGTAGATCTGGGTGTCGTCTGCATATAGGTGATGTTGGCTTTTTTCAGAATGGTTGTGAGGGGTTCCATGTATATGTTGAACAGTTGAGGGGAGAGTACTGAACCTTGAGGGACATCTCGGTTGACGGGGAGTAGGTCGGACGTAAAGGATTTGATTTTTATCCTTTGGGAGCGACTGTGAAAGAAGGAGGAGAACCATTGAAGGATCACCTCGTCTGCACCCACTCAGTCTTTGAGAGCCTTGATGAGAAGATTGTGATCTACCGTGTCAAAGGCTGCCGAAAGGTCTAGGAGGATGGTCAGCATTGGTCAGTGTCAAGGGACTTGAGGATGTCATCGACGATGTTAAGGATAGCGGTTTCAGTGCTACAGCCTTTTCTGAAGCCTGATTGGTGGTGGTCTAGCAGGTCGATATTGTCGATGTGCTGATTCAGTTGACGGAGAACGCATTTTTTGAGGATTTTGGCTAGGAAGGGGAGATTGGAAACCGGTCTGAAGTTATTCAGGTCGGTGGTGTCTATGCCTGGCTTTTTGAGTAGTGGTGTGACTTGGCCGACTTTGAGACAGTCTGGTATGATGCCGGATTTTAAGGAGCTGTTTATGATTTCACACCATAGTGGTGCGAGGGAGAGTTTCAGCTTTTTGGTCATTTTGGAGGGTACAGGGTCGAGGATGTGTGATGAGGGCTTGGAGGAGGAGATTAATTTGAGAATCTCAGTTTCAGGAACGGGGTCGAAGGATCTCCAGGCTTTTGTGGGGCGCGAGCTAGGGGTGGTTTCGATTGCTGGGGCTGAGTTTTTGGAGGCGGGATAGAGGATGATGTCGAGGGATAGCTCGATCTTGTTGATTTTATCGTTGAAGAAGTTTGCGAAGTTGTCACATAGGTCTTTGGAGGCCTGGGCTGGGGTTGTAGAGGATTTGGAAGTTTGTTGCTTGATGATGTTAAAGAGTTCTTTTGGTCTGTTTTTTGCACTGTCAAGAGCGGTGCAGAAGAAGTTGTTTTTTTCAGTATTTATATGATTTTTGTACTTTCTTCTTGCGGTTTTGAGTTTCTCGCAGAGGCTAGAAGAGGGATTCTTTCTCCATAGACGTTCTGTGGCTCTAAGCTGCCTCCTTTCGTCGTTAATGTCCTTGTTGAACCAGGATCTGGAGGAGATGTGCCTGGATTTTTTTAGTTTCAGGGGGGCTAGTTGGTCTAGGATGGAGGACACAGTTGTGTTGTAGTGGGATGTGAGTTCAGTTGTTGAGAGACCGTCCTGGGAGATGGGGAGGAGGGTTGTTATTTTTTCTTCTAATTCTACCATGTTGATCTGTGTTATGTTTCTTGTCCATGTGGGGGGGGGGTCTTGGATGGGAGCTTGGGACATGATCGGTTGCGAGATGCGGAATAGGATTAAGTGGTGATCTGACCAGTCGACCGGTAGGATGTGGTCTATTGTGATTGCGATTGTGATCGTGTTGGGCAATGATGGCATCCAGGATTGCTCCTTTGTTGTGGGTTTCTTCTGAGCAGTGCTGGGTAAGGTCGTTGCTATGTAATAGCTCATTCAAGTTTTGGATTGGTGTGCTGTTTTTATCATTCCAGTGCAGGTTGAGGTCGCCCAGAATCAGGTTGTTGCTATCTCGGAGAGAGCAGTGGGCAACCAGGTCTGAGAGGTGTTCCGTGAACATGAAGGTGTTGCCTCGAGGATGGTATAGGAGATGACAGTGTAGTGGTTTATTGTTGCTGGTGTTAATGTTGGCGGTTAGGCATTCGAAGGAGTTTTAGTTGAAAGTGTTGATTTCGGTCACGGACAGGTTGTTGTTGTGAATGATTGCTAGACCCCCACCTTTTTGGTCTCTTCTATCTTTGTTGATGATAGAGAAGCCAGGGGGTACGAGCATATCCATGATTGGAGGAGAGGTGTCATTTAGCCAGGTCTCTGTGATGAAGGCTATATCAATGTCATGGTTGAGGATGAATTCAGCTAGCTCTGTGGCATGTTTAGTGGCTGATCTGCAGTTTATGAGCATGCAGTTGGTCAGGGGTGTCTCTTTCTTTGGTTCCTTTGTTCGGGGGGCAGTAGGGATGTTGATGAGGGAGGGTGGGGGTCTAGTGGGTTTCGGGATGGAGTGATCACTTCTAAATCCAGTGATTACCTGAATCGAGGATTGGGGGATGTGTGTAGAGGGGGTGGTGTACGAGGAGGCCAGCTCGGTCGCTTCATCAGAAGACATGGCTTCAATCGTTCTATTAGGTCTTGGAGTAAGGTTCGAGAGGGGGGATGTGGACAGTTAATAGCAGGAATCTGTTTTGGCAAGCTAAGTTGTTTTCAACTGACTGGCGCCGTCTCTCTGTCATCGGAGATCCATTAGTGGTCAGGGGACTGGCGAGAATTAAAACTCTAACTGCAAGATTATTAGCTTGAATATAGCGTGTTTGAGAAGCAAAAACGATGATTCCAGTTGGCTTGATTGTATAAAAGAATACAATATAGTTAGCTCACATGAGACTTGGAGAATCATTTTTGGGTGGATGGGTTCAAATCCTACGGTGTGTCCGCACGGCCTTCCTCGTCAGGCAGAGCAAAAGAGGGTCTCCTAATGTTAATCTCACTTAAATTGTCAGGAACTCACAGTAGGGTGAATGTTGGTTCTCATAATTGTTTGGCAATTGAATTCATTTCTACCAACACATCCAAAATGTTGTTTGTTAATTTTTAGAATTCCGGTGAGAGTAGCTTTTTAAATGAACATTTATGTATTTTGAAATGTTTTTTAGAGGAGTATAGATCGAAGCAAACCACTTACTATTCTATTATAATAATGGGCAATTTAAATACTCATTTATGTGATATGAACTGTCAGGTTGAAGACTTTTTAGGGTTGGTGAATTCTTCCATTCCTCATTTCGAGCATACACATTATGGGGAATGTCTGGAGGATCTTGTGGCTGTAGTAGACCTCATTGAACCAAGCTGTAATGTAACAGAACAAAGTGCCAATGCTGCACAAGGCTTTTGCCTAAACTTTTATCGTGTGTATTGACTAAAACAATCACATTTTTGACTACTTTTTCGGTCAGATTTAATCAGACAAAGGTAAATCAATTACATTACATTTTCATTTTTCAAAACATCTAATATAATATTTCATAGTCCTAAACTGCACCGTGTTTTCCACATTACCCTTTTTTTAAATATATACAACAATGTTATACATTTTTGACACCTTCTGAAAAATACAAAACTTGGCAAAAAAACATTCAACTCTTTTCAACATTCATACCCACTCACACTCATTCATATTAATCATTATATACAGAGCAAACTAAGTGAAAACGTGTCAATGACACGTAGGCCATCCAGACAAAATTGTACTCTCGTTGTTTGAACTCTTTGTTCTTTGAAAAAGTCTTTTTTCAATTGGTTGGCCTTAACTAGTAAGGTCTACGCGTTTCGGAACCCTTTTCTTGCTGGGATCCTCGTCAGGACCAATGTGTACTGAAATAGATGAACGAAAGATTGTTTAACCAATGTCCTGTCTCTTTTTATCTCAGGTGACTGCGCTATGTTTAAAATTCTCACCTGCAATTCAAATGCAGTCTGTGCCTCGCAGGGGAATAAGATGAACTAAACGTCTACCTCTGTCTGCCAAGCCAAAGGATTCTGCCTGTCAAGCCAAAAGAATACAAGGAATTCAATCAATTACCACCG
Source organism: Triturus cristatus (assembly GCF_964204655.1). Taxonomy (NCBI): domain Eukaryota; kingdom Metazoa; phylum Chordata; class Amphibia; order Caudata; family Salamandridae; genus Triturus; species Triturus cristatus. The sequence goes on from NC_140589.1 coordinate 378,864,652, forward strand.
TCCTCTCATGACAACACAGGTTTATGTCCTCTTAAAGTCATAGTCTAAGTAATTTACTATGGAGTGCTTACTTTTAGGTGTGCGTCGAGGTGCAGAATATCTGATATCTCGGTTCCAATTACATCCGACTCCTCGATGTCAATAGTTCTGACACAGCCCGTGTGTAGAAATGGCTTCAAAGTTGCCAGTTGTATTCGTCACACTGGGGACCCAAAAATAAATCAACACGCGTCAGCGATATGTCGAAGGGTCAGTTGGAAGTTGTGTGCAGGCAGTGCACTGAATAGCAGTTAGTTTCTGCCTTACCTCAAAGAAACGAAATTCCCGCGTCTCAGTGGGGTTCTTTCACGCAGCTGCTATGCTCCGTTTCTGCTTCCGTCGGGATACGCTATTGAGTGTTTGTTGCATCACGTGGGGACATGGCAATGGGGTAGTGACTTCTGGGAAATGTGGTTCTTAGATGACACTGACTTCTTTTCATACAAAAAAAATGCAAACGTAATGTAAAATTTACAAACCCTCTCTATACTCTGAGATCAATGAGTACACCCACACCAGAGCAGAGAATTTTCAACTTGGTGATAATCTTTTTTATTTTCGTCGGGTAGATAACTGACAAAAAAACTATGGACAACATTTGGACCAGATAAAAAAGAAACCAAAAAGATCGATAGTTATATTGACCACAGTTTCACAAGAGTGCCAACTACAGCGCTGCGGGAACACGCCTATACATTTGTACAAACAAATAAAAAGTTTGTCTCAGCCAAAAACGGGATTAACAAGACAAGTGGCGTCCTCATAACATTAGAGATCGTAAGGTTATGCCAAGAACACAGTAGCGATTTGCCAAACAGACATCACAACGTCATTGTCTGTTGCCTACTTGATAAGACTAAATAAAGTTCTTTTGTATGAAAAGAAGTCAGTGTCATCTAAGAAACACATTTCCCAGAAGTCACTACCCCATTGCCATGTCCCCACGTGATGCAACAAACACTCAATAGCGTATCCCGACGGAAGCAGAAACGGAGCATAGCAGCTGCGTGAAAGAACCCCACTGAGACGCGGGAATTTCGTTTCTTTGAGGTAAGGCAGAAACTAACTGCTATTCAGTGCACTGCCTGCACACAACTTCCAACTGACCCTTCGACATATTGCTGACGCGTGTTGATTTATTTTTGGGTCCCCAGTGTGACGAATACAACTGGCAACTTTGAAGCCATTTCTACACACGGGCTGTGTCAGAACTATTGACATCGAGGAGTCGGATGTAATTGGAACCGAGATATCAGATATTCTGCACCTCGACGCACACCTAAAAGTAAGCACTCCATAGTAAATTACTTAGACTATGACTTTAAGAGGACATAGACCTGTGTTGTCATGAGAGGACGGTGGGAATTGATTGAATTCCTTGTATTCTTTTGGCTTGACAGGCAGAATCCTTTGGCTTGGCAGACAGAGGTAGACGTTTAGTTCATCTTATTCCCCTGCGAGGCACAGACTGCATTTGAATTGCAGGTGAGAATTTTATACATAGCGCAGTCACCTGAGATAAAAAGAGACAGGACATTGGTTAAACAATCTTTCGTTCATCTATTTCAGTACACATTGGTCCTGACGAGGATCCCAGCAAGAAAAGGGTTCCGAAACGCGTAGACCTTACTAGTTAAGGCCAACCAATTGAAAAAAGACTTTTTCAAAGAACAAAGAGTTCAAACAACGAGAGTACAATTTTGTCTGGATGGCCTACACGTGTCATTGACACGTTTTCACTTAGTTTGTTCTGTATATAATGATTAATATGAATGAGTGTGAGTGGGTATGAATGTTGAAAAGAGTTGAATGTTTTTTTGCCAAGTTTTGTATTTTTCAGAAGGTGTCAAAAATATATAAAATTGTTGTATATATTTAAAAAAAAGGGTAATGTGGAAAACACGGTGCAGTTTAGGACTATGAAATATTAGATGTTTTGAAAAATGAAAATGTAATGTAATTGATTTACCTTTGTCTGATTAAATCTGACCGAAAAAGTAGTCAAAAATGTGATTGTTTTAGTCAATACACACGATAAAAGTTTAGGCAAAAGCCTTGTGCAGCATTGGCACTTTGTTTGGTACTTAATATTAGTCGACTTGGCCTTGCTGCCATCAAGTCAAAACCCAGAACTGTTCTTTCAGTAATGTAACAGAGGCGAGGATCCCCACTTTTAAAGCACGAGGGCGGGATACTATAATAGATTATATATTTATCCCCCCATTTTATCTCAGGTCATTTTTTACAATGCTAGGTGGTCCCATTTTAGGGGCCACAAACGAGTGCTTCTTGTGCTGGGCAGGGGCTGTGGCCTAACGGGTAAGCAGGAACTGCAACATACTGATACCCGTCTAAAATCATCTGATCAGGGACGGAGGTTATAATGGGCCAAAGTAATCCCGGATCTTTTCTTTCAGGATCTCTGTGAGAAGGTTGACGAAAAGCTTGCAATCTACCTTGATAAATCCAAACAGGGGGTTGAGGTACTCACAGCTTTTGAAGGAGTTTGCACGCATGTAGCGTTAGACCTCTCCTTGCCCACTAGGACTCGGCAATATACTGGTGAAGGTTAGTTCGATAGTAATTGTTTTGAAGCACACCGTAAGTTGGTAGTCACACTGAAGCAGGTCCCACAAGACAATGTTTATATAGCCTTGTTAAGAAAGTTGTATACGTCTTCTCTAAATACCCGCAAAAATGAAAATAAAGAGGATGCATGTAATTAATTATTAGCAGTGGAGGTCCTAAAGTATAGCTCCAGATTCTGGGCTTTGTAAATAAACCTTTTTTTCTGGAATTGAGAATGCCCCCATAGAATGTAACATCAAAGAAGCACAATGGCTCTCATTTTGAATCTATATATGAGGCCCCTGCCACTTTGGATTCACCTGCTAGTTCAGAACATATAAGGAACCTCCCTGAAATGGTTTTTAACGAAGGGGAAGTAGAACTGGCAATAAAGCATTTGAACAGTAACAAGGCCCCTGGTCCGGACGGCATCCCGGCCGACTTATATAAACAAAATCCAACTTTCTGGGCCAAAATCTTGACAAATGTTCATAATGTGTCAAGTCAACAGGGTTTCCCTTCATCGTGGGCGTCTTCCAATATCACTCCAGTTTTTTAAAAATAGGCCAGAGAGGGGACCCACATACGTACAGGCCGATATCTTGAATTGACTCTGCTGTAAAAGTATTAGGGAGAGTGATTTTAATCGTTAGTGGACTGGTTGGACTAGAATGGTGTCCAGTCCAAACTGCCAATTGTGTGTCTTATGCTTTCTAGCCCTAAGTGCGCCAGGTATGCCCAGACGTGGGTCCCGGGCTCACAGTGCCACTGGATTCAAGCTATCCTGGCTGAAGAGGGGTGAAACCCCGAAACCGGTCCTAGGATGCTTGTTTCCAGTCCAGGGAGGACCTGGTGTGGCAGTTCAGGTTGGACTGTTCCCATGAGGTACAGGGTCAAGATTGATTTGCATATGGCTAGGTCTAAACTGGGGTGGCATGGTGAGCAAAAGAATGATGGATTTAACCCAGATCTCTTGACTGGGGGAGAATGTTTTGATTTGTTCTGCATTCCGTCCATTAATTGTGTGTCTTTTGAATCCTCATTTAAAAGCTGCGAATAACCAGTTTTCATACCCAGCGTTCTTACTAATTAATTCAATAGGAAGCCTGTTATAACAAACAGTAATATAGATGGTTAACTAGCACTAATGAGGTTGTTTTAAACCAAGGCGTTTCAAGTGACATCAAATAGACAGCAAGAGCGAAGCTAAAGGTCCCCATGATGAAATTTGGAACCCAAAAGTGCGAAGCATCATATCACTGGTAAGTATCCATCAACAATTTTATTGATAAAACAACTGTGTAGGAAGAGTCATGTGGAAGGCGCACACAAAATTCCCTCAGGCTCTTCCTTACGCCCCTCTTGCAACCAACTGAAGCAGCTCTGCTACACAAAAAAACACTAATACCTGGCATCCTGCCACCCTCAACCACCACTACCCTGCCCAAATAATGAAATAAACAATACTTGGCAACCAGCCAACCTTTCTGACCACACAAAGCTGCAACCTGCTTTACCTATCCCCAATATTTTAAACATATCTACCTCATGTCCTGCCACCCTCGACCAACACCCTTGGCAAGATACTTCACACCCAGTCCAATATTAATTTACATGGTGACTTGCCACCCTCCCTACGACCATCTGTGCATTGACCTACCCTTTGGTTGCGAAGCAACACTTTCGTTCTCAGAGTGAGAGCGGAGAGCCACATCTGCGATGTGAGAGCTACTTGTCAGCTCTGGTAACACTCTTATATGAGCATTAGGTCCATACAGGCCCACAGCTGACAGAAAAGATGGTAGATGGGCAGCACAAAAGTGCCTCCCGCATTCCCCACCTCCTTTGGTCATGCTTAGAAGGTAGACTTTCATCCAGCGTTCCAGCTCATCACTTGGGTCTCGGAGGCGAGGAAAGAATGGAAAAGCCTGCACTTCTCTTGGTGATGTCAGAAAAGTGGAAGCCAACTCCGGGTTTTCACTGCTGTGGTGTACCAACAGTTAATAACTGGATTCACGCTAATGGCTTCAAATGGAAGTCATGGGTAACAAGAGGCTACACAATGCATAACTTGGAAAGGGTGGGAAGCATTAAAAAAACTTTAATATGAACAGAAGCTATATGGGACTTTAAGAAAATCATCAGATCCACTAAGATTATGCCACAAACAACCCCATGATCAATGTAGATGAAAGTACAGAAAAAAACAAGAATTGCAAGGAAAAGCTTCATACGCCCCTATGAATTACAGGGGAAAACTAAGCTAGCAAATTATACTCCTTTCTGCTCAAAGGCAAGACATCACATTTTATGGGGAGAGAGGAGGACGAATTGAAATGTTATAAAAGATTTTCAAATCTGTGACTCTCTCTAAGGACAGATGGCATATTGATTGTATTCTCATTTGCCACTGTCAGCAATCATCCAAGGATTGTGCACGTCTGGTCTGCAATTCATCTATAGATCAAAAAGATGGGCACTAGGGAACGAGGCACATCCACAATAAAGCGATCACACATTTTCCTTTCCATTTGCGAATGGTGTATCCTATACAAGTTGAACAGGGACTGACACTAGCAAAGAGGCCACAGAAGAGATATTGCCACACGATGTGATGTACTCACCATACCCTGAATCTCCGTTTTCCTATCGCTAATAGTTATTGTGTACCGTGCCACTGGCAATCAATTTTCTTTCTTTTCCACCGATGACATGAGCGCTGTTCTGACTGTATACTTTATTGATAATGTGCAACACAAACAAAAAAGTTTAATAAAAACGATTTAAACAACAACAAAAAAGAGGCTACAGAAACTGTAGATTCGTGCATATATATGGAGCAAATGCTCTTTTCCACGGTTTAAGCTGCTTGACTAATTAATAATGGGGCAAAAAGATTTGCCTCCAGTCCCTGTTACATAAAATTGATTGCATCGTTGCAGAAATGGGTAGGGTAAAAGAAATGCAACAAATATAGAATACATCTTTCACTTACAAAGTGTTCGTTATACGAGTGTTTGAGTTTGTAATACAGTTTTAACAAAGAAAAAAAAATCTGAAAAATCTTTGCAATGAAGCAGGAGATTTTGCACTTGATGCTGCATTCGTGATAATAAACCGAACACACTCAAGGCAGAGCAAATTCAGTTTGATCAACTTACTGCAAAAGTCTGTTTAGTCTATGGTGTATTAGACAAACATAGACGTTAATTTACAGCTAACTCTTCAGTAAGACTGCCGCAGAAACTGCGTCATGTCTCACGTCTCACGTCTCACGCCTGAATTTGTGTGTGCAATTCACATCCAAGAAGAGGTCAAACACAACCACTAAAAGAACAAACACCTTCCGCTTGCCCATCTGGAGCAAACAGAAGGGTGTTTTAGGGCTCAGGGCAGGACCAGGGGTGAAACCTGTGATGATGTTGGGGGTCGAGGGTGCAAGAATTCACCTCTCCTATTAGGGTGACCACGCGTCAGTAATGGACAGTAATTTAACCCTTATGTCCCTGGTCGTGATTATTCTTTTAGCGAACGGCATTTGTTCGCAATACAAGCCTTTTTGTTAAGACAAAGGTTAATACGAGCACCTGAGATGCCTCTGTCGGAGTGGAAGGGAGGGTGTCTCTCGAGGGAGGGACGAGCAGCTAAAGCAGAAACAGCCTTCCTGCCAGGGTGCCTGCTGCCTGACAGAAATGGGAATGTCTGCAATTAGTTAATCTGCAAATGTAAAGGCTTCTTGGAAGCCAGTATAGGCGTTAATAGAGTCATTTAAGCTTCCTGATGACAAAGATGTATTCTTTTTTGAGCGGTATTAAAGGCGTTACAAACTGAGACGTGGAATGCGTATTTTTTTATAGACAGTTCTAAAAATTGTTTGCACTATGTGCAATCTGCGCATTAATATCTAGACTTTGGAAGTACTTTTTATATTTTTAACCTACATTTATTTGTGCATTTTGTGGCAGCCTGTCTTATACTGTGTGTAATGCACATTTAAAATAATGACTTGCACATTCACAGTGTTTTGTGTGAGACTGCATGCCAGTGTTTTCTATATTTGTTGGAATTCTTTCACCCTTACCGATGTCTGCAATGGTGCAATCAATTTTATTTAACAGGGGCTGTATTATTTATTACTCAAGCAGCGTAAACAGTGCAACAAAGCATGTGCTCCATTTATGATCTAATCCACAGATGCTGTACTCTTTGCTTGTGTGTCAGCCCCTGTTTGCACTTTTATGATAGGCCATTCACAAATGGAAAGAAGTATAATGTAAGATTGTGTTTTTGTGCAAGTGCCTCGTTCACTAGTGGCTACCTTCTAGCACTAAAAATACACAGGTCACTATACCCTGCTGCATCAATCAGCATTCAATTCTATGGGCTGCTGGTTGCACACACAGAGCTCTTCAGAAATCGTATTAACCAACAGAGGTTTCGTAACAAAATTTTGTATTTTTCACTGATTAGTTTAACTTGCATTTATTTATTATCTAAGGAGTACAATATTTTATATACAGTTACCTGATTGTGAACAATCAACAAAATAGTTACTGAATATTTTGTTCTTTTTAGGCCTGCCTTTGATTCCCTCTCCATGATCACTGACCCCATCCCCATTGCACTCAGGATTACAGTAGCCATACTCTTTTTTTGTTGCACTTCAACCACTGTGTTGGATAGATATGCAAAGTGTGAAAAAGCCAGTGATATTAGCACATGGTGTCCTGCCTTCCCTCACCTTCACTAGGTGCCCTTTTTTAGGTCTCGCATGACCCAGCGCATGTGCTGGTCTGGCGAGACTTTTTGAGAGGGCTCCAAAAAGTGCTACCAGGCCAGCCTAGAGCTACAGTGCATGTGCGCGGGCGCGCGCGCCATGCTTTTCAGCGATTACTTTCACGGCCGCGCGGCCGCTTTGATATTTGATCGCGATCACTTTCCCAGCCACTTGTGTTTATTTACCCCTTCTCCCAACGCAACTCCTTCCCCCACGAGTCACGCCAGCCGCGACTGCTGCATGCCCACTCCTTTACTTTTAACTTTGCCAATGATTATTTTTGTAACATTTAAGACTCGTCGGCTCATCTGATTGACTATATAAAAGGACTTTTGGATGTGGAAAAACTAGCAAGTCTATAACCTTTGTGATTGTGCAAACTGAACACACTGGGCATAAGGACCCCACCTTATGGAATACCCAGGGTATAAAGACCCGAACTTATGCAGAAAACAATTAAGTCTTCAAGTCAGACCCTTTCACAACATGCTTATATGTTTATATGCCTTCTTTTTAGCTCTCAAAAACTATGATTTTTTTTTTACCTCTGGCCTACTTTGGGAATATTTCCTCTAAGACACCATATTGAGTTGAGTAGTTGATTTAACTTGAAAGTATGCAACCCGTTATCGGTACCCGGTCCTGGGTATTGTTTATATTGTCGTACTACTACTGTGACGTGTTATGTAAACAGGGTCGGACTGGGGCATAAAGGTGGCCCTCATAGCTGAAAAAGTGGCCGATATTTGCAAATCAGGGCAGGTATGAACGTGTACTGTATCGGTGTTTTCCAAGTTATGAAACACTGCATACGTTTGTGCTTGCTTCAGGCAATGTTTGTGAAAATGTATTTAAAATCAGCAGTAAAAACCAGACCCCAGCCCATAACACAAGTCCACAAAAAAAAGAACGCCCATAGAATGACCTGTAAGATCAGCCCATATGAGACTCCCAGGCTGCCATATAGGCCAATCCGATCCCAAATGTAAATACTTTCTTTGAGTTCGGGACAGAACAATTTTACATGTTACATACGGTTTATGGTCTCTTTCTAAAAACCTTTTAGAAAACACAGTATTAATATGTCACAAGTTACATTTTTCGCATGTGTTTTATTCGCGACTCCTTCGCGTTTCTGGGCTGGCACTTATTTGTGATGTCAATATTCGTGATGTCATTTAGGGATGAACAAAACTTTACTACACTTAAAGGCTTGAGAGAGTTTGTGCGAACGAATAGGTGTTGGCTGTTCCTTTGGACCTGTCGTAGCAGTCCTTTAATAGTCGAGTCGAATAAAAGAAAGTAAATTAAGTTGTAAAAGAATCCTGTCTTATGGACTTAAAGATTTCTGGAGGCTTACAATACTTGAGAACTAATCTAAGATTGGTGTGGTACCCCAATCATATAAATTACAACTTAGGGAACACCTTTTCCTTGTATTGGATATCTAGGTTTCCTGCATCCATTAACTTATTCCTTTTACGTTATTATGGGGACTTCTGAAGTGGAGTGCATACATTCTGGAGACATCATGTCTGGCTTGATTTATTTTAAAGAACATTTCCAGAACCCCAATTCAGTGGACCACGGGGCAAGCAGGAGTTATTGGGCCCACCCGTGATGGTTGATGCCTTTTAATCCTGATGTCCTGGGGCCTGACCTACTACGGATCCTGTTCAACTGGACCAAGCACCCCTTCTGCACCTGACTCTCAGTTGAGTAACGTCAAAGGAGTAGTCAAGGCTCCTTCGGGAGGGAAGCACAGATACAAATGAGTGGGCATGACTTATAACTCAATTTGAAAAAGGTAACCCCCTAGAAAACTTGATTCGAGGTCAGGGAACAGGGGGAACAAGGCACAACAAACTATACTAGTAAGTATCCCTCTCGACCTATATTGCTTTAACTTTGCTATTCAGTTTTTGTGGGTTCACATAATGTGAACCCACAAAAAGTGAATAGCAAAGTTAAAGCAATATAGGTCGAGAGGGATACTTACTAGTATAGTTTGTAATGACTTATAACTCAACATGAAAGTGCGGGAACAATAAATAAATGTCCAGTTAAATACTTGTTTTTATATAAAAAGAAGTATTTTAATGCGAATTCTACACATGCAAAACGACATTCAAAAGGAATAACACAAACCCCCTTGAGGTCGGAGTTCTAGTAGTTGTGAGGTCACTCCCTGTCCCACTAACGTTAGTGCAATGGGTTCGATGTTATTCCCCATTCACTTATGGCCACATCCAGCTAATGTAAACCATTAGGTCATACTCAAGAGTTATACGCTCTGATTCCTGTCGGAAATTCAGTCACAAGAGTTTACGGGGTTGCAGTACCGATCGCAGTATGTCCGCCCTGGGCCCCAAAGGCACAGTTCAAGAGTTACCCGCTGCAGCAGTATGGAATCCCTCAGGTGCACAGCAAAGTTCTGTTCCAGATTGGCAAAGTCAGACTGCGTGCGGCCACAAGCGGCAGTACCCCGCAGGCACAGACTCTCTCTTCTGAGCCATGCTACCAGCGATTGAGGTTGTACCCGCTCCGGTGATTGCTCGATAAGTCACACTTCCCTTCGTAGAGGAGAGGCGCGGGGGAGAGGGGCTCTGATCTCCTTCCTCTGAAGGGGCTCCGGAGAGGTTTGGTCCTCGGGCTTCCTTTCGCGTAGTTTGCAGTATGTGGTCACAGCAGCAGTTTCTCAGTGCTGGACAACGGCCTGAATCCTTGGCCTAAACGTCTCCGGCGACCCCTCCTGTCATAAGGAGTTACCATCACAGCAATCACAAGTCCAGTCATGCTGACCTGACGTTGATGTTCACATTGGACCCCCTCTCTGGCACAGGGGGCCATCACCATGAAGTCGAGCAGGCTTGGCACCCTCCTTCCAACCCTCGTTCCACAGCTCAGTCCACACTGCCCCTCCTGGCACACGGGGGTCCTTAAATTAATCCAGCACATGGGCCACGGCTTGATCGGTGCAAGAGTGGATTCCTCATACTTCACGCAGGGAGTCCTCACAATAGGGCTCCCCCTAGACCTTGCTCTTTCCAACGCTCTCCTCTTACTCTTAGGGCGCACTTGTCTTGGCGAGAAGGCAGGCGATGGAGCTCCAGAACAGGTGGTCTTGGTTTCCCTGGGAGATGTTTCCTCACCCAGCAGAGAGACCAGCAGGCCAGGGCCCCCAGTCCTGATCATAGGCAGAAGTCTTGTAGAGCTTCCCCTCCTCACACAGCCCATCCGGCTGCTTGGCAGATGACACAGTTTGGGGTCTCAAACTCCCCTACTCACAGTCCTTTTCCAGACACAAAATGTAATTTAGCGTCCATGTCTTTGAAGTTTTATGTTGGGGTTCTGCTTCTTTGAAATTGACATTTTTCACCATTCTTCTTCCTCTGTCACAGCAGGCAGGACACTGAAGCATATTATGCCACAACAGAATTCATGGGAGTGACCAGAGTTCACAACTACATGTCAGTCACAGTGATATATGCATCTAAAGTTAATCCTGGGCACCCAGCCATACTCTATGATTCCCTTATCAGCCCCATCTCCACCTTCCTGAGATATGTCCAGGACTCTTCCGTGTGATCTATCATTGAATCATGAACCCTTTGAAATGCACAGAGAGCCTGACTCTCCCATCATCCAGTGTGTCCCTCCCAGCTTACAGGAATACAGCAACACACAAATCTGTCTTTGGGATTCCTCCACTCCTCATGTTTTCCAACGGGCAGACTTCCCAGAATGGAATTCAAGGTCCCCCATGTAATGTACCAGTGCAGGCACACTTGCACTCAGTGTAAATCCAAAGCACACTTATTGCACAACAATGTTATCCTCATGTATTATGCCACCACAAGCATAACTACAAGCAACAAAAGCATTCAGCATGTGCACGCTGCTCAGTACTGCAGCCTCTCTGTATTGTACTAAAGTGTGTTATTTTAAAAACACACTGTCAGCATACACACATTTACCATGTGCACACTGTACCACACTTCACCCCTTTATTACCATCATCAAGAAAGCTTTATTGCGATTCGTTGAAATCATAAAAGCACAATATAAAATCACAGTTTTCATACAATATAATTTCCAATTAATTAGGAATTTAAAAAAATACAAAGAAGCAATAAAATAGTAAATCAGTATTCAAGGTGGTCTAACGAAAATCTAGCCAAAGTGGTACAATATATCGATGGGTAATTTTTGATAATAATTTCCTACGGATTAGCCACATTGCAAACAGGAACTTTGAAACTGAGACCACAATAAGTGGGTTTGTGTCGCTTCTCAAAATCCTAAAGAAATCAAAATAGCTCCTAATGCCCAAATTTAGACATAGCTGTATAATCCATTTTTTCCGGATGCCAGCATACGCAGGGCAAAAAAGCATGACATGAATCATGGTTTCCAATTCGGTTAAACAACCCGGGCACACATGCTGTATCCCACCCACCCATCGATCAGTAAATGAATATAGGGGCAGGGTGCCATATCGGAACTGTAAATATAGCTTCTTTGCTAAGATAGGCTGTATGACGTCAAGATCAGGCACAAAGGCATAAAAACATTTGACATCAAGAAAAGCGTCCGTCAGGCTTGACGGTTTAGCCGAGCTATAAGTTTTCAATAAAAAGTAATCTTTGAATGTTAAGGCAAGAGATTTCTTGGTGATGCCTAAAATTGAGTCCTCAGGGTTATCCCAGAGGTGAGCAAGACCGATCTGATTGAGTGTCTGCCGAACATACTGGAGCCAAGGAATCTTATCGGCTCCAAGGGTACCCAAGATTACTTTCAGTTCATCTCTGTAGCATGCCAACTCAGTTGTACTCCAAATCCTCCTCCAAAACATCACAGGCCTAGTAGCAACAACCTCTGATAACGGGCGAATGTTTAAATCCAGCCTCAGAGGTGTAAGTGGCGTGCTGTTTGGGAGAGTTAAGAGTTTCCTAAGAAAGTTATTTTCAGTACTAACCAAATCATTTACAGAAGTGTGGCCCCATAATTCAGCTCCATAGAGTGTCGAGGACCTGGATTGCACAGAATAGATTTCAAGAGGGGCACTTATGATTTTTAGGCGGCATTTTTTGTAGACTTTAAGGATGCCCCCTATAGCCTGGTTAAGTATTAGATTTGCTTTGATCTTTTGTGGGGACCATCCCATTTTGTCATTCAGGGTCAGACCTAGGTATTCAAAGGTAGACACCCGATCCAAAGGAATACCTCCCATCTTAGGATGAGGGTAGTTAGAAGGTTTTACGTTAAAGGCCATATATTTTGTTTTATCTATATTGACCACCAAATTTTTTTTGTTACAGAAGTTAGAAAACTGGTTCAACACCCGCTGCATGCCCATCGGTGATTTTGACAACAGCAGTGTGTCGTCTGCAAACATAAGTGCAGGATATCTTTGAGAAGCCAGTTTTGGAGCATCAATGTCTGTAGTTTCCAAAAGGTCGTCAATAAGGCCATTAATGAAAAGTGAGAACAGGGTTGGGGCAAGGACACAGCCCTGGCGCACACCCTTCTCCACTGGGAAAGGGCCGGTTAGCTGGCCAAGTTTACCATAGCGGACTCTAGCATATGTCCCGTCGTGGAGAATCTTCAATTGATAGCATAGATAAGGTGGAACCCCCATATCAAGCAATAAGTTCCAGAGCTGGTTACGGTCCACCATATCAAATGCAGATTTCAAATCCACGAAGGTCGCATATAAACTGCCCCCATCCAATGTGACGTGTTTCCAGTAAAGAAGCTGGAGCCTAAATAGTTGGTCCATAGTTGAAATTTTGGACCTGAATCCCGCTTGAAGTGGGGTAAGAATATTATTCTCCTCAATCCAGTTCTGCAACCGTTGCAAGAGAAGTCTAGAGTAGATTTTTTGGCTCACATCTATAAGGCTTATAGGCCTATAATTACCTGGGTCAAGGGGGGATCCCTTTTTAAAGATAGGGATAATTTCCGCACCCATCCAGGTAGATGGAACCGGTAAGCCTTGCAAGATAGCATTAAAAAGGATAAGGAGATAGGGCGCCCAGACTAACTGTTCGACCTTGTAAAGGTCCCCGGAGATCCTGTCTAACCCAGGTGCCTTGTTTGGTTGGAGATTATCCAATGCCAAGCACACTTCTGTTAACGTCCAAGGAGGAGCATCCCAGGATGGATCCATGGTCATAAGAATGACAGGGGGATCAACTCTTCTGGTTAGGTTAATAGAATAGAGTTTTTTGTAGTGTAAGGCCCATGCGTCTTCGGAAACATTAGGGTCAATAGTGGTTTTACCCTCCGATTTCCCAGAGTGAACAAGGTTCCAGAAGGTCCTAGAATCTTTTGCCATAAGTGCTGATCTGATGTCGAGCCATATTCCCTCTTCCCATTCAATTTTAGCACCAAGGATTATCTTCCTATAAGCCCGTCTTGCTTCCAAAATATGTGGTCGATTACCTTCCTTTAAAGCCTCTAATAATTCCTGTTTGGCTATCCTACAGCCCTTGGTAAACCAGGTGTTTAAATTCCCAGATTTCTTTGTGTTAACTGTACCTACTTTATAGAAAAAACCACCCAAAATATCAACTAGGTCATTATGAATTTTAGCCAAATCCATAGTTTCACCAGCTACAGGATTGTTGACTTCTGTTTTGAACGCTGTTTCAAGAAGGGGAAGAATCTTTTGATACATACTGGTAATAACCGCATCAGACTGTTTTACGGTACGCCAGCGTATTCTCTTCCCCCCTTGGATGACTCTTAGAATCCCTGCTGGAGGGGTATCTTTATCTGGCCCTATGGTCAACAGTTGGTAGTTCAGATCAACTGACAGAGGATCATGGTCACTCTCCATACGCCTAATTATTTTAAAATCCTGCACTTTGTGCCACAAATCTAGACTGATCAGAAAATAATCAATCACAGATTCGTGTCCCATTCCCCTATAGGTTGACTGCCCCGGCATATCCCCTTTGAAACGACCGTTACACGCTCTCAAAGAGAATGAATAAGTAAGGGAGGTAAGTTGGAGAACCAAGGGGGTCCAACGTTTAACTGCGTACATACTAGTGGGTGGAATAGATCTAGCATCATCTTCCTCGGAAGTAAAGGGGATTACTCCACACAAGGGCTCGAAATGACAGTTGAAGTCACCTCCAACCATCAAAACCACGTCATCCGGAAGAGATTCTAGAAGAGATGACAAGGCCTCTAGAGTTGATGATATACCTCCCCGACAAGTTGGGCGCGAGTAAACGTTAATAAGTGCGATTTTAGGGGTCTTCCTGTGAGACATAAGGATACATATTATGTCTCTGCTGTTGGTTTCTACCCTTTTGATCTTAAAACCAAGGTGGGTACCCACCCAAACACACAAACCCCCAGATGGTCTACCCTTTGGACCTTTCAAAGCAGGTTGCATAAAAGTAGTATATCCCAGTTTGTGTAAGGGTTCTATAGACCACGTTTCCTGTAGTAGGCAAATCCCAAAGGGGTCGATAAATGAACACCAATCTGGGTTATCAATGTTGGAGGCCAAGTCCGCAATGTTCCAGCTAAGTATTTTAAGCGTTCTGTTAGGAGAAGATGAATCGTTTATAGAGATGGTCTCAGAGACTAAGGTGTTAACAGATGCTGGAAAGTTGTTAGATGAATCCACCCGAACCACAGATTGAGAAGGTATATCCCCCATATTACTTGGGCCAGTGTATGTAATGGCCATGGCGTTTGAAGATACTAACGCCATAGGCAAAATCACCGTTACGGTACCAAAGCCATCTTTGTCGTCATTCTCAACAACAGGAGAGGTGAAAGATGGATGATAATTGACGTGCAACTTTAGTCATTCCACCTCATCCAAAGAGCTAAACCTGTTGTTGACTGGAAAACCCAAGACTACATTATCAGACATCCTACTCCACATATTATCAACTAATTGCCCTTGTTCGTAATTATTACGAATCGGTACAGGAGGCCTAAGACGAGAAAAACAGGGTTTAGTGGGGGGAGGATAAAAATGTCCTAGATTAAATGTTTATTAGTGTACTTCTTGCAATCACACCTGCGCTCAGCACACTTCCATCACGCATGCCCAGTCCACATATACCTGATGTAGGCCAGGGGTGAGTTAAGCACACAGCAGAGGAACTTTTAACAAGCATTGGCATAGCCAATAGGTCTCGCCTTTGGGACCTTATAAGTATTTAGCCATGCAATAGTTGATGTTGTTGCACCAAGGATATTGTGCTGCATAACTAAATACTTATAAGGTCCCAAAAGCGAGACCTATTGGCTATGCCAATGCTTGTTTCTTTGGATATTGTGTCAGATTAACCTGTGATCTGTATTTCTGTATTTAACAAAGTGTACTATTCATCTGACAGTATTGCACAAAAATAATAGACTCTGATGTTGAAGAGCATTGAGAAAAACAAATGAATCCAGTCACTAGCTTAATTTGACTATATGTGACCAGGAAGCCTGGGTTCAATACCCAGCTTCTCCATGTGACTAAATTCTGTTATCTAAGTCAAATCAATTTACTTCATGTGCCTAATTTACTTGATAGGGACATTTGAGAACACTTTCAAGTAATTCAACTAAAGATTTATCTTGTACAAAAACCGCACTTGTATACGTTTTAATAGCCTGTAATATTTCACCATCTACAACAATAACTGTGGCCATGGTGTAAGGCACAACAGACAATTGCTTGATTTTGTCCACTTGATAAATGTTTTACAGTTCACGTTTAGAAACGCCCTTCAAATAAATGTCAATGCAATGTTGTGTTCTAATGTACTAAATGTAAACACTTCCATGTGTTATAGAAACACTTTCTACATTTCAAAGTTTTTAGTATGTTTTTACATTTTATTTGTTGTGTAATTTACATCTCAAATATTTTGAAGGTTCTGCATGTTCTTTGGCACTTAGGGATGAGCCCTACCACTAGTTCAGCCTTGGCTCGACTGCAGAGACATTTTAAAACAAGGACAGAATGGGTAATCTCCCACGGCTCAACCTTTTAAGGGGCTAGGCACCTGCCCGCCCCCTAAGCAGGACCAACATACCATTGCACCAGCAGAGTTTGCCAGATTGGGTGGGTGCTGCTTGTTTAACCACTTCACAGTGCTTCTTCTGTTTCTAACCTTTTTGCTGAGACTACTTTCCAGGTATGCAAAGATTTCCTAAACTCATGCCAGGTCCATCTTGTCTGATTTTGGTAATTGCCCCAGCTTGTTCTTCTCTTCCTTATTTTTCCGGTGCTTAGCCTCAACTATTTGAATCAGTTGCTGCGGATCGCCTATATGAGCTCGACTTCATCCTGCACTTTAATTCTCTCAGTCTGGTTGTCCAGGCTCCCAATTTCGAGATAAATGTAGAATCCTTGAGGCACACTCTAAGGCAGCAATGGGCCTTCTTGGTGCAGTGAGACTACAGACAAGTTGTGGAAATCTCACATCCTGACATTAGGTGCAAGACTGTTTCCCAAACAATCTGCTCTACCTGATAACTTTTTAGGTCGAGCCTAGGCTGCGCATACGCTGTCTCTTGGAGACCTGCTGTATTCACTCTGTGGGCTTACACCCTGCCCAATGCTTTTCATTTGTTACTTTCAGTGTTCTTTAAAAATCCTTGTTTCCAAGTGGTTAATCTTTCCTATTTGTCCATCCTTTTCATCGGCTGTTCACTCCCATGGAGCAACATCCCACTACTTGTACCTTTCCACTTGTTCCATTTTAACAACTGTAAAAGGATCAACTTTTTTCTTTGTCCAAGAGAACTGCACACAAGCATTCAATCTTTTCAGTCGCCGAGCTCTGACTTCTGTTTCTGTAAACAGGGCTGTAATTATTTTGAGCTCCTAACAGAAGAGGGAGATAATAGGTTTCACTGTTGTTATTGTCAAACTAAGGTTTTAAGGTACAGGGGGGTGTCAGCACACAGTCCGCAGTTTTTGCTTTCATAATGGAATATATATCACTATGAGCTCCACAATGGTTTTCAAATTGCTTACTATCTATGTAACATATCTCTACATAGTATCTCTTTCTATATCACCTTTAGGTCAAATAACCTGAATACTTAATTGGAGAGGTAGTTTTGAGGCCAT
The DNA here is from genome assembly GCF_964204655.1 of Triturus cristatus. NCBI lineage: Eukaryota > Metazoa > Chordata > Amphibia > Caudata > Salamandridae > Triturus > Triturus cristatus. Next base: position 378,882,141 of record NC_140589.1, read on the forward strand.
TTCAATTTGTGTTTTCTATAGAATATTGTTTGAAAACTAGCTTCCACAGTTGATTTGTACTATACAATCCTTGAACATTAGTTTCCAAAGTTCCTATGTTCAGCCCTATTCAACTGCTTAATACAAGTGTGTATCTGTGGTGTGGCCAGCTTTACTGACATTTAAGGGCATAGCAGCAACATTTTGAGTTGGGCCCATCCTTTTGGGTCATGATACTGCCTTTTGAGATTGGTTTCACCATCCTTTTCGTGATTAGTATTGACTCTGACCTGTACCATGCAACTCCCCTCTGGTGTGTGCCTGCTGCAGCATGATGCTCTTGTGTGTGCCTGATGCGGTTAGAAGCCCCCTTCCTGCATGTACCTGCTGTTGTCCAAGACTCCCTTGATCCACTCCTGTAATCTGAGACTCGTGTGTGCCTGCATTAGCTTTGGAATTCTTTCCAATGTGTGCTTACTGCACTCCAAGGCTTCCTTTCTGCATGTTCCTCCAGTAGGTGCCTGCTGCAGGGAAAGGCTCTCATCCTACAGTTGCCTGATCTGCTGTGGAATGACGCACCTTTTCTATCGGACTCCCTTGCACCCTGCATTGAAGAATAGTGTATACACAGAGGGACAGAACTGCTTGCAACAGAAGGTGTGGAGTGTCGCAGGCCATCCTCACACCAAACGAATCTAGTTTATTATAATTCTAGAGTTTGTTCGCTTCTCCTTTTTTCAGCTCTGTTCTTGACTCCACTCGAAGATTCCTGTTTTAGTGGATAGCAAAATCACCAGTCTGAAGCATTAGTGTTGCATGAATTGATCAATGTTACATAAAAAAGAGTTTATCCCATCGGTGGCACTCCATCTTGCAGTCCTAGTATTAATAAACATTCAATATGCAACTGCTTGCTTTATATAGATTTTTATAGCGTTATTTACAAGAATGAGCAGGGCTGACACGAAGGGCATTGGCCACATTTACCTTACCCCCACCTGCCCCACTCCTGGGTCTTCTACCCCCTCCCGTCCCACAGGTTGGACCTATTGGCATGGCCAATGCTTGTTGTAGGTTTGACGTCTAGTGGAGGGTGTGGCAAGCCGGATGCTTTTGCTCAACCTGTCGAAACTAGCCGAAGGTGAAAAAGTTGCTTATTTTAAATGTTTCCCAAACAGTTTGCCATGGATTTAAAATGTTTAGAAACAATCAAACTGTTGATGTTGCTTTCTCTCCAAGAAAGACTGGGTAAAGTTTGGTGGGGGTGATCCACTTGACACTGCGCTCAAGGGCATTAATTTACTATTGAACAAGGACGTAATGTGCCACCTGAATGTAGCATAGCTAGAGGCAATCATATACAGAGCACAGTGAATAAATAGTGCAATATAGAAAATATTAAATAAATGCACTGAAAGTAGTGGGATATGGACTCTCCTCTGACACGTCTATAAAACTGACATTTTGTCCTGAAGTTTTGTCATGAATGTTGACCCTTTGTCCTGAAAGTTTACAGTTTCACCCAAATTTGTCTTCATGCTAGGTGGTCACCCCATCCCCTACCCCAGGCATTTTGGTGAATAGAAGTCCATGATCTCAGTGCATGTAATGGCTATACAATGGGGGCGTCTTCTGTCCGAGGCTTCGAGACAGACTTATACAGGAGCAAGACAGCATCAAATGTCAATTTAAGTACCAAATGCAACTCGCATGCAATTTTTGAATAAGAAGGAAAAAACATCGGAAGGCAATGTACACTCGGAGAACTGTGCTCAATGAAAACAGCTGCTCCAACTTCCAGCGATGCAAAGAATACCTGTATATTTAATGAATCCTGCAGACCTACTTAATAATTAAACAGCTCTAGTACAACAATACACCACGATGATTAAGAATGCGTCCAAGGGAATTCTTTAACCTCGGGAACAGAGAGTCTAGACCCACATTTAGGAAGGGTATTAAAAGAATAAATCAACAAAATGAACGATCGTCTTGGCAAGAACGCCTTTTGCATCCGCAATATGAATAAGAAAAGTTCAGTAAGTTATGCTTCATTTGAAATCTCCAGCAGCCTTTTTCCCTCTAGGAAACACAGTGTACTGTTCTAAACATCTGCAAGCATCTCTGAATGCGGTCAGTAGACAAACAGCTCTTCGGTGCCGGCGGCCCAGCTTAATGGGCTCCGCATAGCCCAAGATAGTTTAGCTAATGTTGGGCATAGCAGTCTGCGAGGGTAACATTTCGCCTGCTGCATTATTTACGCTGAAATATTGGATAAATGCACCCATATTCAAAGCAAAAAACCTTTAGGAAATCAACATCGTCCTTCAATTGTGAATCCATAGATTAATGTCTCCTGTATGTGGTAGGGTAACTTTGCTTCAAAAAGTTCACAACCTGATTCGTGCCTCTCTGTAAACCTCGGTGTTAGACACCAGTTTAAGGGAGCTTTAGCATCTGTGGGCCAAACATTTCCCTCCTACAGATCATCATCGTGTACAAGGCACCAGATCACTACAAGCTTTTCACCACTGCCATTGACCTCTAGATCCCCATACCCTGGTTTACTTTTCATGTTCCTTAATATGCGAGAAACATTTTGCCCATACACTGGGAAAGGTTTTCAACTTCCTTCTTAAACTCTACCACCATTCAGCTGTCCCATCCAACATTTTGCAGAGTCCTTTATGCCCACATGTGGCAAAGTAACTTCAACTCCTGGCATACCATTGGCAAATGAAAAACTACCACAACTGTAACTTTTTTCGCCGCTACTACGATGTGAACACGCTGGCTATCAGTCGACTAGAAAATAACATGTGGCTTTGAGAAGCATTCATCGCGGAATCCATATCATAGGAAATCGTCATCACATAAGGATCATATTCATGATATACTTGAGCCCTGAAGAAGTCTTGTGTGAGACGAAACGCGTTGGCTACGGTTATGTGGATATATGAATTACAAGAAATCTGCGACCAAGATAAATAAAGAAGAAAATCTCTACAATTTGTGTCACATGCTCTGATTACATGAGAAGTGTATAGTGTATAGTGCTGAACCACTTGTGTCTACAACTGTAACAAGCTTTGGTTTATCCCTTCCCTATCACTTTGTGGGAGTTCTCTGTAAAAAAACTCTGTTTTTTTTTTTGTTTTTTTTGGACCAATTTCAATGTCTGGAGGGCACCAAGTATTGGAGTTGCAATATGCGAATCTGTAGGATAGTGCTGAGTAATGTGTTTTCAAAAGCTGATTTGTTTTTTCTTTAACCTAACCTGGTTTGTTCAAACTGTTTGACCCTGGTAGTGTTCTGTGTGTTAGAGATAGCGGGACCCTTCTAGTCCCTGACAGACTCCATAGAATAGTAGCGTAAGTGGTTGGGTGTGCTTAAGAAAATTCATGACGCAGTATGGGCAGTTAATGGTTACTCTCTAAAGAATAAAGACATGGAAAACCAAAAAAAAAAAAAAAACTCTGGTCTCTTCACCCGTACCGCAGCCACTTTAGGTTATTTTCTATTTCTCTGACCACTGCGCATTATTTTTATTACTTCCTCAAAGATGAGTTCCATCTTTGAACACAATTCTTCATGCACTCTTTTTATTTGACAACACAACATAAACTGGCCCGTGATATACTCCTCTCTCATTCTAAAACAATCTCTCAGTAGAATCAATATATAGCGTAAAAAGCAGGGGTGAGAAGGCTGGGGGGGTATTGCGTATGTATGTACAGTCTATGCTGCCATTGTTAAGGTTCTGTTATGTATAATCTTTGGGAATTGTGGGTAATTTGCCTGTTTTTCAATACCTGAATGGGGCGGGAGGCACCCGCGTACAGACACGGAGCCTGGCTGAGGTACGGTTACTACCGTCACTTCTGACGTGACTGCACCGGGACTGTCAAAGAGACTGCAGCTGGCTCCGATGTGGGCAGTGATCACTAATTAGTCTGAATACATGTCATGACGTAGTAGTTATTGATCCTGATGCGGGGTGATCCCCTGCATATGTTTACGACTCTCTGCTTACCTATCGTGTCAAATGCCAAGGAATGTTCTTGTTTAAAACAATAAAAACAGATTTACAAAAAAAAAAAAAAAAAAAAACGCAGGGGTGAGAAGGAGCATCCCTGACGTGTGTCCCTACACATGGGGAACAGAGCCAAGGTCTGCCCGGTCACTCAAACAGTCACGGCCAAAATTGTTGAGAACCCATGAACAGAATCTCCCACAAGTCCAAAGTGTTTAAACGTGACATTCAGGCAATACCAATTAACCCAATCAAATGCTTTCTCCGCATTAAAGGCCAAGAGCATCCGTTCCCGATCAGAACGTTGGGCTTTGTAAATTAGGTGTAAAACGAGTTTTGTATTATCACTGCACTGGCGGTGTGGTAAGAAACCAGCTTGGTCCGGGTTGATGGGGCTTGGTAGGAGGGTTCCTAAGCATGCAGCCAATATGCTAGTGAATAGCTTTATATCCACACGGCGGAGGGATAGTCGGCGGTAGGAGACACATTGATGTTTACCCTTGCCGGGTTTTGGGATAACAACAATGGAGGCCTCTATCATGGAGGGTGGGATCGAGTGTGGGCCTTCAATGGAATTGAACAGTTGCGTTAGGAGAGGAGCAAGAGTCATGCAGGCTGTTTTGTAAAATGACACAGGGAATCCAGCTGGGCCTGGGGATTTTAAGAGTTTATGTCAGGTGATGACAGAAATAACCTCTTCCATCCAAATTGAGCAGTCGAGGTCAGTCACCTGTTCCGGGGTCAGTCTTGAGGTGTGGGCAACTTGAAAAGAGCGGTCTGGGCCCCTGCATGGAGATTTTGCTCCGTATAGTGTTCCTTATAGAAGTCCCGAAAAGCGGAAGCAATGGAGATGTCGCCAGAAAGTTCAGAGCAGTCGGCCCCTAAGATAGAGTGGACTCATGTTGCTGGACTCTGTGCCTGTAGTCTATAGGCCAGAAGGTGCCGGCATCTGTCTCCTCCCATATAAAAGGAGTGTCAAAGCCTAAGAGCAGTGTACTCCGCTCTATCAATATCGATGCCTGCTACTTAAAAGTTTTTAAAGCCATTGCTTCTACTTAGGATGAGGTTCCTTTCCTCCTGTATCTTTTTTGTCATTTCTATTTTGTATTGGTACTTTGCTTTGTTGCTTTCCCTTAAGCATGCGGCCATCTTGTTTTTGGCACACTTTCAAGATGGCGCCAAGATTGGTTTACGGCCCAGCAGTAGGGTCGGCCATTTTTATTGTGATTTTCCTCTAAGGTGGTGTTGCGCATGGGCTATGGTCTAGGGGTTGATCGCAGCATCATGTAGTGCAGCTGTGAAGTTTTATCTTTACATTCTGCAGTGCCAAATGGGGCGTTTGTCAAATTACATCCGCCAGCACCATAGGTAAACTTTGAGAGAAATTGTTGAGCGGTTTTCTTCCCATGGGCTTGACTGTGTACGGATGGACTGGGGAACAAAGGACCCTTGATGTCCCTTGTTTGCAGAAATATTTATAAGAGTGTGTGATGAAGGCATATCAGCATACAGATGTGCTGCTAGGCTTTCACTGAAGTCTGCAAGATGTGTTTTAACAGCTTACAGAGGTGATATTTGGGCTCCGTTTTGAGATAGGAGACTCATATCGTTTGGTCACTGTTTTGACTCTGTTCTGTTCTCAGGATGTCTATGGTCCTTCTCTACTTTAAAAATGTTTTATTTATTTGAAAAGTTTTGTAAAGCGCGAACAAGACCCAAACAGGTATCAGAGCGCTTTACTAAGTGGGGAAAGTAGGAGTACAACAACAAAATGGATCAAAAGAGATAACTTAACAAGCAAAAGGTCAGGGGAGTCAAAGGGGAGCAAGGGGAGACTTCCTATCTAGTGGGACTTGTAAGGTTTCAGCAGAGAAGAAATAAAACAAAACCACGCTAAAAAGACTATCCAGAACGGAGACAGAAGTAGATAGCGATAGCATCAGGGTTAATGGTGCTGAAAGTCAATCAGGAGTAGCCATTTGACATGTTTTTTTAAAGAGGCAGTAGATGGGTTGGTTCTGATCTCAGGGGGAAGAGTGTTCCATAGTCTTGGAGCAAGACCCGAGAAAGCACGTTTGTAAGTTCTTTTCTTGCTGAATTTGGGAGGTTTCAATAATAGGGTGTTAGAGCTTCTTACGTTCTGACTCAAGTCCGATAGCTCAAGTTTTTTTGCCAGGTAAGCGGGGGTGTTGTGATTAATAGCTTTGTGCGTCAGGCAAGCTATTTAAAAAAAAAAAAAAAAAATTAAACAGAATTTTATTGTTTTCCAACAAATAAACATACAGCCCTGTGGGCACCATGATAAAGTGACGAAAAAGTCAAGATGTAGAACAATTGTTCACAATAAAAGCTCTAGCGACCTCCCAGGTGGGACTGTTCCCAGAAGTGCTCTACCAAATATCACAAAGTCTCCTTCATTCTCACACGTAGAGCCCAAGTGCTGGGCCTATCTGTCTCCACACATGGTCCAGGCCAGCACTGTGCTGCAACATAAAGGACACCCCAACCCCACCCCCATTCCCTAATCATCCCAACAAGTTCCCCCACCCCCACCCCAGAAGCATGCCAACGGTCACTAATATGGTCATAGAGGTAATCAGAGTCCCTGTACCACCTATCTGAACTCCTACGTCACGGGTCCCACCCTGTATCAAATCAGGAACACCAGGAGAAAGCCACCACCAGGCTCCCACCAGCTCCAGCACGCCCTATGTTCCCACAGAAGGGGATACTGCTCAGGAGGCTCCCACTCCCTCCACCTAGTCAAGTGCACTCTCGTCGTCCCCAATCAGATGTTTGGCCAATTCCACAACAGCCACCCATGCCCGAGCCATTTCCAACGACTTTTCGTTCCCGCTACGACGGGCTATATCTAATCTATAATTCCCTTCACTTTCTGCCCATTTCAGCAGTTCCCTATGCCAGCGCGCTAGAGCTGGACCCTGCCTCGCCTTCCAGTTAGAAGTGAGTTCCCACTTGGCCAGGACCAGCCCCAGAACAATGAACTTGCTGGTAATCTTAGTCTTGGAAGTGTGTGGGAACCAGTGCAACAAGCATACCCAAGGTGTCATGGACACCTCCCTCTCCGTCACATTTGTCAAAACAGTCGTCACCTCCCGCCAGTAGTCTCCCAACAGCGGACAGGCCCAAAACATGTGGAGAAAGCTCGCCCCTTCCTGAGTGCAACGAGGGCAAGTAGCAGACACCCCATAATGTTCACTAATCTTGTGGGGCGTAAGGTAGGCCCGATGTAGGACATAGAATTGGATGAGCTGAAAGCGCCCATTATGAGAGCTTTTCCACGCTCTTTCAACAATTGCCTCCCAGGCTTTTTCCGCAATGAGCTCTCCCAAATCCGCCTCCCACTTGATCCTCAACGCCGTCAAGGGGGGACGCATATCCCTAGTGATCCGCCTGTAGAGCCAAGTTACCGCTTTGAAAGTTCCCGCCGCCATCACTATATACTGACAGGCAGGTGACGTAACAGGCTCCGCCAATCCCTGTCGCCAATGTCTTCTAATAGCCACCATCAGGGCAGCATGTAAGAGAAAGTCCCCCCTTGGGAGGTCATGCCGTTCCCTGAGATCATTAAAAGAGAGAAGGTTACCATCCTCATATAGATCAACCACTGCGGTTATTTCCGCCTCATCCCAGGCCAATAATTGGCTCTAATCACCCCCATGAGGCAATACCTTGCACATTCTCAGTGGGATCTCAGGCACGTAAGGTATCCCAACGTGTGCTCTTCTAGCCAGACGCACCCAGCAATGCCGCACCACGCGCAAGGCCGGCGGCAACAAGGCATCCCGCAGCGGCACTCGCAACAGTACCCCAGACAAGTGGCGCCAGCTCGGCTCCGACTCCCTCATATCCACAGGTCTTCTAACATGGCCCGCCACCCATTTCGTAAACCATTGGAACTGTGCGGTATGATAGTAAGCCTCTAGGTTCGGCAATGCAAATCCTCCCTCTGCCCTGGGCCTCTGCAGAGTAGTCAGGGCGACTCTACGTCTCCCAGTCCCCCACAGAAAACCCGTGATCAAAGTATTAAGCTGGGCAAAGAACTTACCCGGGATCCAGAGGGGGAGCGTCCCAAAATAGTAGAGAAATCTGGGTAGTATGACCATCTTCACCAAGGCAACTCTACCGGCAACTGATAGCGGAAGAGTTCCCCAAAAATCAAAACAGGCCCGCGCGCTGCGCACCGCTCGCCCTAGATTGCCCTCCAACAGGTCAACCGGAGCATGGTAGATCCTAGTGCCCAAATATGGTAAACATCTACATTCCCATGGGACGTCCTCTACCCTCTGCTGACCTATCCTGTCCGGTCTAATGGGAAAAAAGTATGACTTAGCCCAATTTACCCTGAGACCTGCCATCCTCCCCAAGGTCTCCAACAAACCCCTCGCTCCACGTAGAGCACCCTCAGCATCCAGCAGAAACATGAGAAGATCATCCGCATATATGTTGCATTTGACCCTCTACCAAGAGTCCAGAGTAATACTGGCCTGTCCGGGCGTGCGCTGCCAAAGGCTCCATCGCCAGAGCGAACAATAAATGGGACAACGGGCACCCCTGTCTCGTCCCCTAACTACTGTAAGGCTGCAGACACCAGTCCCCCTGTCTTCACCCTGGCAGTAGAAGCACTATACAACAATGCCGTCCACCGTATAAATTGTTCGCCCAAGCCAAATTCCCGCAAAACATTAAAAAGGTAGGGCCACTCCAGGCTATCAAAGGCCTTTTCAATATCGACTGCAAAAATACAGGCCTCTTCCTTATCATAGGTGCCGGACTCCAAAATATGCAGGAGCCTGCGGATATTCATCGCGATGTTGCGGGAAGGTATGAACCCAACTTGATCCTTATGGACCAGTGTCGTCATATGGGGGAGCAAATGACCGGCCAGTATGCGGCTCAAAATTTTATAGTCTAAATTAAGCATCGCGAGGGGCCTATACGAGGTTCAATCCCACAATGACTTACCCGGCTTAAGGAGGGGAACTATGAGAGCCTCTCGCGTAGTGGTAGGGAGGACGCCCTCATGCCTCACTCTGTTGTAAAGGGACACCAAGCAGGGCACCAGTAGATCATCGTAGGCCGCGTAAAACTCCACTGGAAGCCCATCCGTACCCGGCGTTTTGTTTCTGGCCATATGTTTTATGGCGCTTCGCACCTCACCCGCCTCAATGTCCTGCCCAAGAACTTCAGCATCCCCGGCCTCGAGTTGAGGTAGTCCCGCACTCGACTGAAACTCTACATCCCCAGGAAACCCAGGACCCAGTTTGCTCCGATATAACTCAGTGTAGTACCGTAAGAAATTATCATTAATGCCCTTTTGAGTATAAATCACCTCGTCGCCCTGGCCTCTCAATTCCAAGATCGCCGTGCCTCTACGTGCCGGATTGGCCAGCCAGGCTAGGAGTGCACCAGCCTTATCGCACTCCACGTGCACCTTATCTGTGTAGGCTTTATAATCGAAGCAATGCAGCCTCTTGAGCTGAACCGCCAGTTCCTCCCGAGCTTTGAGTAGCCCCTCCTGCCGATCCGGGCCTTCTGGATGCTCCCTCTCCGAGTCGCGTACCTTCTGCTCTGCCTTAAGGACACCTTGAAGCAACACTTTGCGCACTCTCACCACCTCACTCAGGCATCGCCCCCTAACTACTGACTTAAAGGCGTCCCATTCAACCATCAGAGAAGACGCCGTATTGTCGTTAACCCTAAAGTATTCTTCAATGACCGACCCAATAGTAGCACGGAACACCGGATCCTCCAATGTATCAGGCCTAAGTCGCCAAGTGAGGATGGCAGGGCAGTCCCGCACCCAGTGCAGTATTGCCAGCAAAGGTTTATGATCAGACGATGTCCTGGCCAAGTATTCACTGTGCACCATCCCCCCATGAACGTCTGAGGAACTGAGGATCGAGTCCAACCGAACATGCAGGTCATGTAGGGAGGAGAAGTAGGAATAGTCCCTGTCAGATGGGTGATGGGCCCTCCAGGTATCAGTCAGCCCCCATTGCTGTTGCCAGTCCCACCGCATTGCAGCCAGTCTGTGAACCGGGGAGTCCACAAGGGGAGGGTGGGATCGGTCCAAAGCAACGTCAAGAATACAGTTGAAGTCACCCCCCCAAAAGAACTGAGCCAGTCAACAAGGGTGTCAATGTCCCTGAAAGATGTGCAAAAAAGGAAGCCTGATCCGTATTAGGAGCATATATACTGCCCAAGACAATGTCCCTCCCATCCAAACGCCCTGCTACTACAACATATCTACCGTCGGGGTCAATCACCTGTCCCGTACACTGGAACGGCACCCCTGTCCTAATCCAGACTAATGCGTCCCGTGCAAAGGCCGAATATGTGGTACAGTACACCTGCCCTAGCCATCGTCGCTGTTAAGCCAGTCCCTCCTGATTATTTAAGTGCATTTCCTGTAATAGTGCTATCTGCACCCCTCTTCGCCTAAGGTATGCATGGATCTTGTGACGACAAGTGATAGTGTGCATCCCCCTAATGTTCCACGACAGGCCTTAATGCCTACGGTGGTACCCATGGTGTGGTCAGACGAATACTGTTCGCTTCCTCTCCCCGCTCGACATGCTTGGTCCCACCCATCCCCTCCCCCCCATAGCCCTACACCCCCAACTCCCACTCCCCAGGATAGGTACCCTTGAACTAGCCCCCATCTAAACTGATAAAGAAAACAGCAACCTCGCTCAAACAAGGGTAGTGAGACGTGCGCTGACCCTATGGAACCCAAAACCCCCCTTGACCACCCCCCGCTCATCGCCATTATGAACAAGAGCATCTGCATGGGGCCCCCATCTATGGTGAGCAAGTGATACCATCACCCCGCACCCCGCTAGGAAGAAACCCTTCAGAAATCAGTCCTGAGCTATGCTGCGAGTGTATCTCACCACTCCACCAATGTCTAGTTCAGCCAAACAGGTCCACCGTCTGCGGAATAACCTCCGGAACCTCAGTCTCAGAGTCGCCATTCGTGCTGCCAGCTGGAGAAGACCCAGGACCCCCCAACACTCGGGCAGGAGAAACAGAAGTCAGGCTAGTTCCACTTGGCAGATCGCCGCCACCGCCTGTACCGCTCTGTCCTTCTCAAGGCGACTCTCCGGCAACGTGAGGGCCCTCGCTGGGCTCGCATCTCCAGGGGACCGTTTCTCCGCATTGCTCGCTGCCGAACTCCTCCTCGATCTCGGCTGTCGTGTCTCTGGCCACTGCCATGCGGTCTGTGGAGTGGTAAAAAAAAGCGTGCAGGCTGTGTCCACCACCCGCAAGCGTTCCGGGAAGAGCATAGCATACGGAATATGTAGTTGACGCAGCTTCCATTTGAGAGCTACGAAGGAGGCGCGCTGTCTCTGAACTTCCCTAGTATAATCTGGAAAGAGCATCACCTTGGAGTTTTCAATTTGCAGGTGCTGCTTCTCCCGGGCTTGTTGGAGAAGATGGTCCCTGTCACGGTAATGTAGAAGCCTTGCCACCAGTGTCCCCGTGCCGCTCCCGGCTTAGGAGGCCTAGCTGGGACTCTGTGGGCTCTCTCAAGGGCAAAGAATGGAGACAGCCCCTCCGGGGCAACCTCTGACCTGAGCAATCCCTCCAGGTACCGGACAGCATCGTCCCCCTCCACACGTTCTAGAACCCCCACTATGCGGAGGTTATTTCTGCGAGAGCGCCCTTCACTGTCCTCCGCCCTCAGTTCCAAAATTCGGACCCTGTCCTCCATCTGCCTCAAGGAGTGCTGTAGAGGCTGATCATTTTATCCGGCACCTCCTCCAATGTCTTCTTGGTCGCCTTGACCCTCTCCTTTAGTTTCTTGTGATCGTCCCTGAGTAGGGCAAGGTCCACCCCAATGGTGTCTATTTTAGTTTCGAGGGCCTCCAGCGACGCAGTGATGGCCTGCATTATGTCAGCCAAGGTGGGGCCTCCTGGGGTTTCTGCGTTGGAGCCCCGCGTCCCTCATATCCTCATCCCCAGATTGACGTCCCCCGTCCTCCTCCTGTAGGGCCGCAAACCTCTTTCTCTTCACCACTCGGCCCATCTCAGCCGGCTCCCTGGAGTCACTCAGTAACCTTCAGCAGCAGCGCCGCAGGGTCGGGTCCGGCGCGTCCAGCCTGGTAGGACCAGCAGAGCAACCCCTCGGCCAAGGGTCAACAGGTGGGGCTGCTGCATCCAGATGGGAATACAAGCAGGTCAGCGGTTTCTAGTTCCCAGCCCACGCTCCGCCCTGATTTCAAGTAATAGGGCTGGAGAATGGCAGCACTGTCTAGGCCGAGCAATGCAGGGGGCAGGGCACCCCTCCGGAGAACCTCCCGGTTCACCAACACCGCCTCAGGCCATTCTCAATGCAGCAATAGACCCCAGAGGCCCCTCCGTCCACACGCAGCCCCAACCGACACAGGCGCGTTCCAGGGTCTGCCCGCTATGCGGCTGTCACCTTGCGGAATCTCCACGCGTTCCAAGGTACCAGTAGATAGGCCAGTCAATCCAGGAGCAGGCCCGCATGCCTCCACACCGCGCCATGCAGGTAGCACCTCCACTCAGCCCTCTCGCTCTCTCATGTCTATGTGGCACAGTACCTTCAGGGCAGACTGCAAATGGGGCAAGGAACCGATCCAGCCACAGGCAAAGCCAGGTACCTGTCACCAAAGTCCAACAAGGCCGCAACAACACCGCAACTCGTCCCCACCACAGGGCCGGATCCGACAGGTCCAGATGTCCTCTCCGATCGGTCAAATCCTGAGACGCCAGTCGCAGCACCGAGGGCGCCCACCAGTGAGGCACCGCCCCCTCGGGAGGATCAGGCACTTATCCCTGACCAACAGGAATCGGGCGTAATGTAGGCCTCAGGACCGCTTGGTTCACTCTGCTACTCGGCGTCCTCCATTACCCTCTTCGCCAGCACAGCTCTTCTCTTCGGTCCGGGCAGCCATGTTGGGAGTAGCTTGCAGCCTCATCTTCAGGTCACGATGCTCCACTCAATGCAGGCTCCGCTTCAGGGCCGCCACCGACCACCACGACAGCGGGGGAGGCAAGACAGCCCCCGCTGCGCCGCAGATTCGCCTCACCCGTCACAGGACCTCACAGCTCGCAGCGGTGTCACTAACAAGTCGCGGCCACCATCTTGGATCGCCACGGCCGGCCCCGTCCTCGGGCCGCAAAATCAGCCGTATCTTCAGTCGTCGCGCCGCTTATGGCATCAAGGGAACTCCCAGCAGGGTACCAAGCAGTCCCACGAAGTATGGGCGGTTAAGGGCCCCCCAGTGCGTCAGGATCAGTGTGAACGGAGGGAGGCCACGGAGGAGCTCCGAGGTCCCCTTCCTTCTACATCGGCGTCAAGCCACACCCCCGTCAGGCAAGCTATCTTGAACCTGATCCTCGCTTCAATGGTCAGCCAGTTTAGTTGAATTTGATCTGGCATGATGTGATCATGTTTACTGGAGCCAGTGATGAGTCTGGTAGAAGCGTTCAGGGTGACTCTAAGCTGAGCCAAACTAGTTTTAGGTAGCCCAGCAAGGGTCCCTAAACCATATTCCAGGTGTGAGATAACTAGAGATTGTACAGCAGGCTGGATGTCCTCAGGTGGAAGGAAAGGCTTGATTTTCCTAACGATTTTGAGCTGAAGCTTGGCTCCCCTACTAGTTGCACTGATGTAATCTTGCATATTTAGGTATTTGTCCAAGGTTATACCTAAAGATTTAGCCGAGTTGACAACATGCGGAGTGCAGTTAAGCCCAGTGAGATGTTTGAGCCAGTCCAGGGTAGGTGCAGAGTGGTTGCGGGGGGCAATCAGAAGGAATTCGGTTTTGAGGGTATTTAACAGTAGATGGTTAAGGTTTAACCATTGTTGACTTTTTAGGAGTGCATCATTTAGAGATTTTATGTCTTCAGGAGAGGCGATCTTCAAATATAGTTGTGTGTCATCAGCATACATATGGTACTGAAGTAAGAGCGGTTCAGAATATAGGAGAACGGTTCCATAAAAGGTTGAAAAGAGTGGGCAAATATGCGGAGCCTTGAGGTACTCTATTGGTGACAGGGTTACTGGTTGCAAGGGATTGGTTAACTTTGATCCTTTGGGTGTGGTTCTGTAAGAAAGAGGCAAACCAGTTTAAGACGGGCCCGGATTTCCCATCCTATATTGAACAAGAGCAATCAGTTTTTAATGTTGTGAGAAGTTGGCCTGGCATATGCTGGTCACTAGTTATAGTGGCCACCTTGTACCAGTCCAATTCGACTCTTAAGGTGATAGGTTAAAGACAACCTTTAAAGAAAGCTATCCTAGTGGTAGCTGTGGAGAGCAGCCTTCAGGCTAAGTCTTGAAGGAGTGTTGAGCTTATTGTTTTACCATAGATAACCTCTTGAATGACCAAATGAAAGAGTAGTCCACACAGGTATATATATAAAATATATGTATTTATTCTAAACAGAATCCCACGAGTCTCTTTATGAGGCTAGAGGTAAAGTTACAATTCAAATAAGCATTTATAGATACAATAAATAGCACTGGAATCACAGGGCCCCAGGGGTGGACCAAACCATATATTAAAAAAGTGGTATAAGAACCACGACAATTCTACAGACAATGCCTAGGGCATTTAGGATCGCTGGCCCCTTAAGAATCCACCCCAAGTGATGAGGAAGGGGACCCACGGGAGGCGCATGCAGTGGTAATAGCTGCTATCGGGATCTCTATTAAAGCCTATGGAGAATGTCGCGGTTTGATTTGAAAAGATTAAAGACACTTCTAGCAGGAGTTCAAAGTTAAGAACTTAGAGTTAAGCTTTTGAGGAGCCCACTACCACGGGAGTACCGAGGTACCACTGTTACCTGCCCCAGGAAAGCCGGGTGCATAGGTCGTTTTCGATGTCGGGTCGCGGGCTGATTTTCAATGGGAAAATGTACAAAACTGCTGCTAGCCAAAAGCGTTGATGATGCCGTGAAGATGAAGTTGTAGATCTTGTAGAGGAGAACCTGAAAGCAGAGGGGACAGAGTCTGGGTCACGGCACAGTGACCAGGGAGCTCAAGGAAAAGAGCCCTTCAATGTCGGGTGCTTCAAGTGGAAAAGGTGTAGCTTGGATCTGCAGCCACGGGCTCCGGGAGGCTTCAAGGAAGGCCAGCTTCTGGAGGGCGACTGTCCCACAAAGGATGAGGGTCGCTGCGGTGTTAGTGTCTGGATTGGATCCACTAAGCCTTGGCAACCGCAACCCACGCAAGATGAACAAATCAGCTACTGGTGCAGACCCACGAGGTCTGAGCGAGGTCTCCTTCGAGGAGACTGTAGAGCAGGCCCGGAGCAACCAGGGGAACTCTTAAAAGTAAAGATTGACCTCCGCTAGGGCCCACAAGTCGAGAGACAAGGGACCGCGGAAGGCAGCAATTTGGAGTGCGTAAAAGGGTGCCCACGGGCCACCGGAGTGAGCTAGGGCGCTGATCTTTGGCACAGTTGCTGCTGAGAGGTTGGCTCAATATTGGGCCAAAGCAAAACTTCCCCACTGGTCAGGGTCGTGTGATACGCAAGACGTGGCCGGTGTCCTGGGGTATTGGGGATCTCGGCACTCACGCAGTCCACGGTGCTTAGACTTGCTGGGCACGCTCACTGGCCTCAGGGATGCTAGGAAACCCACCTCAAGTTTGAGAGGAGTCGTCGATGTCCGAAGGAGCAGCGAAGTTCCAACCGGGTCACTTGCAATGTTTCAGGTGCCTGCCAAGCAGGGGGGTAACTCCTTTACCCCAAGGGAGATTTCTTCAGTCAGCTGGGCAGCAGCTCGTCGAAGGGCAGGTCTGTGAAGTCCAAGATTAATCTGATTCTATGGGGACACGTTATTCACCTTTAGCCACAAGATTAGGGGAGTGTCCAGATCAGTGTCCACCAATGAGAGTTGAGGCGGAAAAGGGTGGCTACACCCTCTCCCCTTTGTGTGTTTCCCGCCCCCGGGGGAGGGGCAGGATGCCCCTGAACCAGTTCCAGGCGATGTATGCAGAATGTAGGCGCTGTAACAGCCTACGTGCAACTCTGAAAGGCATCCTATGGTGCACCCACCTAGCTCCAATCCACATAGCCTGTCTGGGAAGTTGCTGGCACTTCCCTGCAACAGGATCCCTATTGTCCAGCTGCCGAGGCTGGGGTTTTGCCCAGCAACAGGCAGCCAGAGTCGTGTGGGTGGCGAGTAGCATCCATTTTGTGATACGTGTGCACTTTTAAATTGGTGTCTAAATTCTGCCGCTTTTCCCATATCGCCCCTCTAGCAGGGGGGAATCATGCCCTCATGCCAATGACTGGACTGGGGGTATGATTCCTACATGTTTGACACCAAACACGATATGGTTCTGTGTAGCCATTCTCAAGTTATCACGCTATCGCGATATACTTATAATGCGGTTAAGAGTATATGGTATGGCTACACTACAAACAACCCAGCAATGATTTTTACGAGGGTTGCAGAGGGGCCCTACTCAGGTAGGAGTCCCCCTCTCACACATATCCCAGCACCCTGCCTTGTAGGATTAGCAAGGCCTGCTTGAGGGGTGACCAATGAGAATACATGTGTTGTACATAGGTGGGATACAGGGTACCTGTATCCCTGTAAGGAGTGCAAGCACCACCTTACCCAGACTACAGTAGTGGTCTGGTGGTGTCATTTGGTATGGCTCTCCAAGGGGTGGCACAATACGTGCTGCAGCCCCTGGTAGGCCTCTGAGGGACCCATGCCCTGTGTACCTAGGGTACCATCTACAAGGGACTGGTAGGGTGTCCTCAGTATCCAATTGGAATGTACCTAGGGTACTCACATCAGTTTTAGGGAGGAAGCAGATAGGTTGGAGTCCTGTATAGCAGGATCCCAGCCAGACTAGTCAAAAAACCATCCAAATACCAGGCAAAAAGTTGGGGGCAACCATATAGTCAGATTCCACCTTCCTACATAACCCCCCCCAAACGAAAAGAGATAAGGCTAACCTTGTCCAGATAAGCCTTTATTTCCTGAGTGGCCAAATAAGGAAGAACCTGCACTAGCATGGTTGCTCCCTGTCTCATGGTCCACTTGGGAAATCCTACCCCAAGGGGTTTTAGAGTTTCTCCAAAGTCTACGGAAATTACCTGTATTGGGTTTTGGTACAGAAGCAGGCTGGTGGGGTGTCTGAGTCTGGATGTGATGCCCTATTTGGGGTGGTCTCAACCTCACCATACGGTGGTCATTATTAGTACATGTAGATGGACTAGTATGATGAACAGGGGAACTTATAACTTCACCACTAGGTGAGCAAGGAAGCAATTCCTTTTGATTTAGGTACCCTCACACACCCTAGTGGTGTCATGCTTCATCATCGGGTCACCCCGACGCCTAAAAGTCGGGGTGGGCTCAACCACAGTGTTGGGAGCGCTTTGAAGAGTTTGCAGACCAGGGAGGCTATAAGATAAAAAACCTCAGGCAGATCCCCAGTTTCCCTTTATTATTGGGTCTGTCTGGGTTGATTAAAAATAATAAGAGTAGGGGTAAATATAGGAGTATTATGGTCCTATGACCCTAGTGCCAACATGTTTCAGTCCACAGTGGCCATAAAGGTCCAGGACTTTCTTCAGGGCAAATTAGGCCACCCTGGGATACAGAAGGGGGAGTTCCCTATTCTGTTTTATTATGGACAAGGGTAGAGTAGCTACTCCTTGTGTGAAAGACTGATTTATTAATCTGTCTTGCGTTGTGAATCCATCTGAAAGAAAAAACACAAAGAAACACATATCCAACTTAAACAAATCGGTTTGCATCATGGTATTTCCAAAGTGACGTATTTCGTAATTGTGTTTGGAATCAGGAGCCACACCTATATGTGCCAGGTGGTCATAATGGCATAATAGTGTGCAGCTATATCCACATATGTGTCACTCAAGACTTGTATCTGAGTACAGTTAATCGGCGTGTCAGATATATTGTGCGGTGGCGATTATGCTCGCATTCTATCCGAGTACAGACGCCAAAACGTGGATACTATCAATGAAAAAACCCTCTCATAAAATCATCCCACACACGTATCATTCACACCATATCTGTGATTCAACACCGTATTAAAAACCATGCGTGACTCGTAAAACCTATGGGTAATTGTGCAAGTATCTTTCACTCCTGCATTCTTGCTTACCCGGACTTCGAATGGTAGTCGTTTCTCAGGGGATGGAAGGGCTAATGGAGTAGCTCTGTAGTCAAACCCTAACGTTTGCCCCAGGGGAAATATGAAGAGGTAATGTTTGAAAAATATCACGATAAGGAATCCAGGATCAAACGTAAATAACGATGATGCCTTCTCTGGTGGGGGACCCAATGCTAAGCTAATCTTCCTGGAGTAACAAACTTACTTCGTCAAGAGTCCTGCTCCGCTTCGCCACCTATTTGGACCCGATCCCCGGCGTTTCGCGCCGTGTTACGGTGATCGGGAAGTTTATACTTCCGTATTGTTTGAGGCGGAAGATTGGATTGGTCTGCGCAAATACGTGATCGGAGATGTATCCCGAACAGGATTGGTTAGTCATGACCTGTGACCCAAGTTGTCAGCCAATAGAAAAGTGGTAAAGCACGAACAACGCCGAAATAAACATAGTGGATTTAATCTGTTTATTATTATTGGCGTCCTTGTTAAAACAAACTCGTGAAATGTAATGTGTTTTGTCAGAGGCTCGTATTTCTGATTAGTGTATATTTACCTACGGATACGGCATAACATAGTGTGTATGCTTTACTCGTGCAGATTAGACGGCGATCTTAATAGCCAGTTCTCACGGCCGATGGGAGATGTAGTTTATGTGTCCACTGAGGTAGTAGAGTGTTACCCAGTGAAATACATATCCAGCATTATTCATAATACTTCATCCCATCAAATGTTGAATATATTTAAATTTAAGAGTGACATGAATGTCGCCAGAGGTAATACCCTAGTATAGTATTTACATATATATGGGCATTTCACAATT
This sequence comes from Triturus cristatus, assembly GCF_964204655.1. NCBI lineage: Eukaryota > Metazoa > Chordata > Amphibia > Caudata > Salamandridae > Triturus > Triturus cristatus. Next base: position 378,901,128 of record NC_140589.1, read on the forward strand.
GTCAGATGGTTGTTATTTTAACGGAATCTAGTAATTATTGTGTAACTATTGATATCGGGAGGTGTTACTCTGACCTATATCCTCTCTACCCTTTGGGCACGAGAATTCAACTTTTTCTCAACAGCCTTTGTGTAATAAAAAAGTGGTCTCAACCTCCTCAGGTCACTGGTCACCATGGAAGCCTTTCTGTCCATGACTGTGTCTTATCTGGCCCTAAGGGTCAACCTCTGGCTGCCTCCAGCTGGGGGTTGGGTCCCTCTGGTTGGAATAGTGGAGGGCACTGGAATGTTTGGGGCAACTATGCTCCAGGTTTCTCTGTGCCCAACAAAGTCCATTTGGGGGGGGTACCTGTACCTAGGGGTAAAGGGGATCCCTCAGTTTGTGGAGGAATGGTCACCTGGCTAGAACTACTCTGCTGGGTGTCCCTAATCTGCTGATGAGGGGGTTCCTCTGGACAGGGGCCTATTAAGGGTCCACTGACCTCCCTGACCTCTGCAGCCCTGGGCTGACTGAGGCAGGGTAGAGAGGGGCAGGATACATGCTCCAGACTGGGTACCACTTTGGAAGGATCCCCTACCATCAGAGCTGTAGCCAGACAGGCCTGACCACTTCTGGGGCAGTTACTTCACAAGGGGCAGGATCAGTTCCCTTAGGAAGCTGACCCTTACCTTTAGTCTGGTAGGGGGAGGACTGTTCCTCGCCCCCTATGCTCTCTGTCTGGGTGGAGTGATCCATAGTTTCAGGCTTCACTTCCTTTAATTCTTCCTGGGGTGGAGGTGAGGCCCTCGTGGTCCCATCCACTCTCTCAGGGATGCCTAACATTCTGAAATGGGCATTATGGTCTACCTCAGCCCAGGCTGAGATTTCCAGGTCATTCCCCAGTAGACAATCTACAGGCAAGGTTGGGGACACTGCCACTCTCTTTAGGCCAGTGACCCCTCCCCAGCTGAGATTTACCACTGCCATGGGATGATCTGTCCTAACTCCATCAATATTGGTCACCTGGTAGCTAAACTCAGGTAAAAGCTGTTCTAGGGGCACTAGTCTCTTTGTCACCATGGTGACACTAGCCCCTGTATCCCTGTAGGCCACAGCCTTCTGACCATTGATCATTGGCTCTTGTCTGTACCTGCCCAAGATACTGGGACTCATGGTAAAGTTGGCAAATGCCATGCCACCATCACAGACTAGAGTTGCTTGTGTAGGGGACCTGGTTAGGCCAGAGTCCACCTGAGTTCCCCAAGAAAGCCCAACTAAATTTTTGGGTGCACTCCCACCCCCTGGGGATTACTATTAGTAGTAACAGGAGGTGTTGGAGCTGCAATAGGAGGAACATTTTCTTTATTGCCAATCTTTGGACAACTGGAGTCAGTTTTCCAGTGGCCAGGATGCTTACACACATGGCAATATGGTTTCTTATTGGTAGAGGAAGGATTTTGGGACCCACCCCCAGAACTGGATTTTTGGGGCCCTTCAGGGGATTTTTCGGTTTTATTATCCCCACATTTCTCTTTGGACTTTGTAGAATCTTTTTTCTGGTCACCACCTTGGTTCTTGGGCCTAATCCTGGTTCTGACCCATTTGTCTGCCTTCTTACCCAATTCTTGGGGAGAGGTCAGATCAGAGTCCACCAGGTACTGGTGTAAGAGTTGGTTTTGACAATTATTAAGAATCTGCTCCCTCATGATGAGATTGTACGATCCTTGATAATCATTTACTTTACTGCCATTTAACCAACCTTCCAGAGCCTTGGTAGCACAATCCACAAAGTCTACCCAATCTTGATCCTGTGCTTTCTGGGTGTCTCTGAACTTTAATTTATATTGATCAGTGGTTAAGCCAAACCCATCTATCAAAGCATCTCTCAAGATATAATAATCATCTACATCCTCTTCTCTGACAGAGAGGAGCTTGTCTCTACCTTTGTCTGCAAAGGAGAGCCATAAGATTGCTGCCCACTGCTCTACTGGGACCCTCTGAACTTTACAGGCCCTCTCAAGTGCAGTGATCCATTTATGGATATCATCCCCTGACTGATAGGGGGGCACAATCTTATGCAGGTTCCTATTGTCAGGAGCTTTCTCTCTAACTCCAGGGGTATTACTGCCACCAGGGGTCTCTAGACCCCACTTTCTTGAAGATTTCTGAAGCTCCAGGGATTCCCTGTCCAATGCTAACTGTTCTCTCCTGAGCTGTAGTTTAGCCTGCTCAAGCTGGATCAGTCTGCATTTCCTCTCTTGGGAGGATTCTCTTCTCTGAGAAGAGGCAGAGGTCCCTTGGGATCTCTCAGAATGGTTGGACCCCACTGAGGGGGATCTGTTCCTTCTGTTTGGATCCACCATTCTCCCTTTAGGGATGGAGAGAGTGCCTCTTGGGCCATCATCTCCATGTTGTGAATGATTTTGTTCATCCAGGTCAAGTTCATCTTCCTCTTCCTGGTCCTCATCAGAGTCCACCCCTGGGGTGTCCTCTTCTGGGGGATGCCCACCCAACCTGTCTACCCCATCAGGCACTAAAGTCTGCTTAAAGTCTGCTATGAGCAGGATTTCCCTGAGACGTTGAGTATTGGCACCTTTGTTTGTCTTAAGTTGCCTAGTGGTGCACATCTCCCTAAGCTCAGCAAAGGAGAGATGATCATATTTGTCGACTGGGACCCTTATGGGGTCCTTCCAGAGCCTTATGGGCACCTGAACTTAAAGACATTTCTAGTGTAGTGGTACTGGTGTATCTACCTACACTAGGTGTGGCCTACTGAACCCTTTCTTGAGTTGTAGTCAAGGTGTGCTAAACCCTCTACACACAACTCCTAAGTTCAGTAGAACTTATTATATTCTAAGCTTGAATTTATATGTACCTTTAGTACCAAGTGGCTTTCACTTTAGAAATTCAATTTGTTATCTGGTAAAACAATGGCAAGCTTGAATCCAACCGCTGCACACCAATGTGAGAAGTTGGCCTGGCATATGCTGATCACTAGTTATAGTGGCCACCTTGTACCAGTCCAATTCGACTCTTAAGGTGATAGGTTAAAGACAACCTTTAAAGAAAGCTATCCTAGTGGTAGCTGTGGAGAGCAGCCTTCAGGCTAAGTCTTGAAGGAGTGTTAAGCTTATTGTTTTACCATAGATAACCTCTTGAATGACCAAATGAAAGAGTAGTCCACACGGGTATATATATAAAATATATGTACTTATTCTAAACAGAATCCCACGAGTCTCTTTATGAGGCTAGAGGTAAAGTTACAATTCAAACAAGCATTTATAGATACAATAAATAGCACTGGAATCACAGGGCCCCGGGGGGGTGGGACCAAACCATATATTAAAAAAGTGGTATAAGAACCACGACAATTCTACAGACAATGCCTAGGGCATTTAGGATCGCTGGCCCCTTAAGAATCCACCCCAAGTGATGAGGAAGGGGACCCACGGGAGGCGCGTGCAGTGGTAATAGCTGCTATCGGGATCTCTATTAAAGCCTATGGAGAATGTCGCGGTTTGATTTTAAAAGATTAAAGACACTTCTAGCAGGAGTTCAAAGTTAAAAACTTAGAGTTAAGCTTTTGAGGAGCCCACTACCACGGGAGTACCGAGGTACCACTGTTACCTGCCCCAGGGAAGCCGGTGCATAGGTCGTTTTCGATGTCGGGTCGCGGGCTGATTTTCAATGGGAAAATGTACAAAACTGCTGCTAGCCAAAAGCGTTGATGATGCCGTGAAGAATGAAGTTGTAGATCTTGTAGAGGAGAACCTGAAAGCAGAGGGGACAGAGTCTGGGTCACGGCACAGTGACCAGGGAGCTCAAGGAAAAGAGCCCTTCAATGTCGGGTGCTTCAAGTGGAAAAGGTGTAGCTTGGATCTGCAGCCACGGGCTCCGGGAGGCTTCAAGGAAGGCCAGCTTCTGGAGGGCGACTGTCCCACGAAGGATGAGGGTCGCTGCGGTGTTAGTGTCTGGATTGGATCCACTAAGCCTTGGCAACCGCAACCCACGCAAGATGAACAAATCACGAGGTCTGAGCGAAGTCTCCTTCGAGGAGACTGTAGAGCAGGCCTGGAGCAACCAGGGGAACTCTTAAAAGTAAAGATTGACCTCCGCTAGGGCCCACAAGTCGAGAGACAAGGGACCGCGGAAGGCAGCAATTTGGAGTGCGTAAAAGGGTGCCTACGGGCCACCGGAGTGAGCTAGGGCGCTGATCTTTGACACAGTTGCTGTGAGAGGTTGGCTCAATATTGGGCCAAAGCACAACTTCTCCACTGGTCAGGGTTGTGTGCTACGCAAGAGGTGGCCGGTGTCCTGGGGTATTGGGGATCTCGGCACCCACGCGGTCCACAGTGCTCAGACTTGAGTCGTCTATGTCCGAAGGAGCAGCGAAGGTCCAACCGGGTCACTTGCAGTGTTTCAGGTGCCTGCCAAGCAGGGGGGTAACTCCTTTACCCCAAGGGAGATTTCTTCAGTCAGCTGGGCAGCAGCTCGTCGAAGGGCAGGTCTGTGAAGTCCAAGATTTATCTGATTCTATGGGGACACGTTATTCACTTTTATCCACAAGATTAGGGGAGTGTCCAGATCAGTGTCCACCAATAAGAGTTGAGGTGGGAAAGGGTGGCTACACCCTCTCCCCTTTGTGTGTTTCCCGCCTGGGCAAGGAGCAGGATGCCCCTGAACCGGTTCTAGGCGGTGTATGCAGAATGTAGGCGCTGTAGCAGCCTACGTGCAACTCTGAAAGGCATCCTATGGTGCACCCACCCAGTTCCAATCCACATAGCCTGTCTCCCTGCAACAGGATCCCTATTGTCCAGCTGCCGAGGCTGGGGTTTTGCCCAGCAACAGGCAGCCAGAGTCGTGTCGGTGGCGAGTAGCATCCATTTTGTGATACGTGTGCACTTTTAAATTGGTGTCTAAATTCTGCCGCTTTTCCCATATCGCCCCTCTAGTAGGGGGGAATCATGCCCTCATGCCCATGGCTGGACTGGGGGTATGATTCCTACATGTTTTACAACAAACACAATATGGTTCTGTGTAGCCATTCTCGAGTTATCACGCTATCGCGATATACTTATAATGCGGTTAAGAGTATATGGTATGGCTACACTACAAACAATCCAGCAATGATTTTTACGAGGGTTGCAGAGGGGCCCTACTCAGGTAGGGGTCCCCCCTCACACATATCCCAGCACCCTTCCTTGTAGGAGTAGCAAGGCCTGCTTGAGGGGTGACCAATGAGAATACATGTGTTGTACATAGGTGGGATACAGGGTACCTGTATCCCTGTAAGGAGTGCAAGCACCACCTTACCCAGACTACAGTAGTGGTCTGGGGGTTTCATGCCCTGGGTACCTAGGGTACCATCTACAAGGGGCTGGTAGGGTGTCCTCAGTATCCAATTGGAATGTACCTAGGGTACTCACATCAGTTTTAGGGAGGAAGCAGATAGGCTGGGGTCCTGGATAGCAGGATCCCAGCCAAACTGGTCAAAAAACCATCCAAATACCAGGCAAAAAGTTGGGGGCAACCATATAGTCAGATTCCACCTTCCTACAAATGTTCGATGGTGTCAAATGCTGAGGACAGGTCAAGAAGAATCAGAAGACAAGGGACGTTTTGATCAAGGAATCTCAAGACATCGTCAACTATATGAGTTAGTGCTGTTTCAGTACTGTGCCCCACTCTGAAACCCGACTTGTAAAGGTCAAGGAGCTGAACTTTCTCAATATAGTTGCAGAGCTGTGTGTGGATGCATTTCTCTAGCAATTTAGCTAGAGTCATGATGCTGGTGATCGGACGGAAGATATTGGGATCAGCTAAGTCGGCATTGGGCATCTTTGGGATGGGAGTGACTTGACATGACTTGAGGCAATCTGGAATCCTTCCCTGTAAGAGGGATACTTGGAAGATCCAGGACTACAGAGGGAAGATGGCTGGGTTAAGGTCTTTAAAAAACTTGGCCTGTAATGGATCGCTGAAGTGATTGGAAGGTTTTAAGGACGCTATAGATTGGAGCAGCTCCAAGTCATCCGGTAGAAGAAAAGTATTCCATGATGCGTTGTTTTTGGGAGTGCAACTTATGTGGAAGGAAGGTGCACTTGCAGCAGAAGGTTCCCTAGGTTTTTCTGATGATGCAGGGGAGTTCAGATGGCACAGATTAGGAGTGGTAGGTTGCAACTCAAGTTAAATGTTCTTAGCCTTTTCAGCGAAGTGTGTTGAGAAGTCCCCCCCGCTAGGAAAGGAGGTTATGTTTGCCGAGCTAGGGTTGGTAGAGTGGGTAGCTTGCTGTTTGATGATTTCGAAGAGTTTTGTGGGTCTGTTTTTAGCGCTGTCAAGTTGAGCCCTGAAGTGATCGGTTTTAGCATTGCGAATACATTTGTTGTATGCGCTTCTCATCTTCCTTAACTGATTGAGGCTGGTAGTGGAGGGAGAGTTTCTCCAAAGTCTTTCTGAATGCCGAAGTTTGTGACGATCATCATTTAGGGAGTTATTAAACCAGGGTTTGGATTGTTTGAACAGAATCCTTTTGAGTTCCTTTGGAGCAATAGAGTCGAAAATACTTATCATAGAGTAAATGTAGTGATCAGTAAGGTCGCTTAAATTGGTCATGTTAGGGGGTGGCTTGAGACTATTCTTGCAACTGGATGTTAGATCACTAATGTTGATGTTGCTGTCACTCCGGTTACGAAACAGTTGTTTGGTTTTACATGGTTGGCCCTGTCTGTGCATGACATTTTCCAGAATGTGGAAGGACATTTGGTGATGATCCGACCAGTCACAGGGTAAAATGTCATCAAGTTGAATGATGTTGTCTTCAGCTACGATAAGGTCGAGGGCGGCGCCCTTGTTGTGGGTAGGTCCCTTGCAGACCTGGGTGAAATAGAGGTCAGAGAGGAAGACCTTAAAGAAGCATATTAAAGGATCATCAATGACGGTCCAATGAAGGATAAAGTCTCCGAGGAAGATATGGCGGAGTTGGTCTGAGCATGAGATTATGAACTCCATAATTTGCTCGATGAAGGGAAGATTATCCCCTGGTGGATGATAAATTGTCTGGAGCACACAGACAATCTTGTCCTTGTTCCAGATTTCAGTGACTAGTTGCTCACAGGAGGACATCAGAGAATTTTGAGTTTGTTTCAGCACGAGATTGGAGCAATGTATGCAAGCAATGCCCCCCCAGTCGTACCAGGTAGATTGCATGTGATAATGGCATAATCAGGAGGGATTAAGATGACGAGAACTGCAGAGGAGGAGCCATTAAGCCAAGTTACAGTAAGGATCAAGAGGTCTAATTTTTGCGAGATGATGAGTTCTGAAATATCTGCTGCGTCTTTCACAGCAGATCTGCAGTTGGGAAGCAACGTTTTGATGTGTGTGCTGGTAGTGACTACTTCACTGTGAGACATGGAGATCTGAAGAAGGTTATCCCTATTCAAAGATCTTAGATTCACACTGGGTTCTCTACCAGGGGTAGGGGAGATAGTTGGGATGTTGAAAGTAGAGTCAGTGGGGCCATAACCGAGAGCTGTTGTATGATATAAGAAGAGTGAGGGTGTAATCGCCCGACAACTGCAGCAGAAACCTAAAGCGCCTAAACTGATATTTTGGAAGAGGCCGGGTTCTCCAGAGAGGGCTAAGTGGGTAAATCATTCCCATTACCCACTGGTAGGCGTTCAAGAGGAGGATTTGTGGTAAATAGGGATTATTAGTGACAAAATGGGTTTATTTCTAGTGAGTACAGTACCATTTTAGGTTTTTCACATGGTTGTTTTTCTTCCCTTTTCTCCTCCACCATCTCTCACCCTTCCAGTTTTATTTGCAGGTATGGTGCACAGTTGGATGACACACAGGTCCTCAGGCCCTGATAAGTTAGCCTGCAAGTTAAAAGATTTGACGGATGCCATGTGGACTCATTTTTATATATCCTTGCATCAATAGGAATGGACTAACACTCGTAGTTTGAGGACCCTCATGTAATTAAGTGTAGAAATCATCACATTAACACAGTATAGATTAACCCCGGTCAGTGAACTCCGCTTGCGGAGTTTTCTGTACTCCACACTACGGAGCACGCAGATTTCCCCAAAACTCTTCTGCGCTAGAGGGAGCTATGTTTTTTTCCTAGCTCGCGCTTGTCAACGTCACGTTGGCGAGCAAGGAAAATCCATCTCCCGGCAAGATTTTTCTTTGCTCGCCTTCGTCAAGGTCTAGTTGGCTAGCGCGAGCGAGGAAAATCAACCTCCTGGAGAGATTTCTCAATGCAGTGGTCGAATTTCTCAATGCGAGTGGTCGCGGCTGGTCGCAACCTCCCCTGTTGAGAAACCTTCAGTTCGCGTTGAGAAAGCTGCCGATTGAGTAGAAAATCTACTCAAGCAGCAGAAAGGAAGCTGCGCCCTCTTGCGCTAAGCATGGTGCCGTTCGTGATGATCTTACTGCGGGACAGACACCCGGCACTCAAGATCGCCATGAACGGTATGAGCCTAATGCACTCTGCTGCTCGCAGAACTCCGCATGGCATGGCAGTTTTTCTTTGTTACTTCGAGGAGTTCCGCATAGCGGAACTCCGCCCAGGCTTAGTATAGAGAGACACACACATACTATATGGGTTTTACTGCCCTAATAGGAAAGTGACAATGATGATGGAATGAGCTAGTTGGTAAGCATTAGCCAACACTCTCTTGGTGGTTGCTTCAGTGAGGCACTTCCTATATTTTTTATGAATATGTTCTTGCTTTGAGGAGTTGTGTTCCATGGCACCAGTTCCTAATTTTTTCATATGCAGTCTTGTATTTGCCTGACTCGGAGTTTAACCAGAGCTGGTAGGTTCCCTAGAGTTGGCTATGCCACAGGAGCTCTATGATATTTAGCTAAAAACGTGTTTTTTGAAGAGTGTGTGACATAGGGTTTTTGTTTTTTTGAGTTTACCATGAGTGGAGGGTGACACTTTGCCTGGTTATCCCTGTATAGCTCCTCTCTTTGTATCTAAGGGAAGAATCTCAGCCTGGATTACAGGTTTATTTACGTTCAAAGGAAGAATTTGCCTCAGATGCCGGATACATTAGAAGCAAATGAAAGATGTGTGAGAGATGTGTGCAGAGAAGGAGACTGAGAAGTCAAAGAGAAAACCAAGATTGCAAACAGTGGAAGAAGAAGCAGGAGTGACAGTTCAGCTGGCTACCAGCAATAGCAGCAGATGAAGGCCAAGTCTATAACCAGCAAAACATAGGTTTTATACTAACTGAGTTTAAGTCGATTGCAGCCTCGGACTGGGAAGGTGGGCAGTCCAGCATAGGGTGATGGGCCGGTGCCTAAGGGTCGCCTGTGGGCTGATTTTTGTCAACTGGCCCACAGAGCCTCACTGTTTTGCCTGCCAGACCACTGTAATGTGGCGCCAGCAACATGCAAGGTTGCAGCAGCATCTCTAGGCCAGTATTGTTCTGGACACTGAATTCTTTATTTTGCCCCCTCACTCTGCCCAGAAGCAGTGTTACACACCCCTGCTGGGCTGTTAAACTGAGGTGTGGCGTTGAGAGTGCAGCTGGGTCCAGGTGATGTCATCCTCATCTGGCTCCCGTGGAGCAGCAGCAGCTCTCTGCCTTTCTTCACTGCTCCCCGTCCAGGCTAGCGCCCTGAAGCTATAGTTGGCTGGGAAAGGGAGAGAGTAAGTGAATTGGCCTCGCTGAGGGCCTGCTGTTAGCACCTTGGCTCCAGTGTCTTTCAGGCCTTGGTGGTTTTTGTTTTACATAGGCTGTGAGGCACCTTTCCGATATAGGAAAATTGAGAGGATGTAATGTTAGGGTCAGAGCTGCCCAACGAGGAATTATGGAAATAGGATCGAGTTCCAGCTTCAGTTAAAAACCCTGTGATTCTGGGCAAATGACTTAATTGTCCGAGGCCTAAAATAAAAATGAATTTGATTTTCTGTAAGATAACTGGGGCTCATGTAATCTCTTCCCTTGGGCCTAGTTCACCCGACAAAAATAAATGCACAATAAAAATAGAACCTTCTGTTTGCTCATGTTTTCAGAGTCTGCAAAGACTGCAACATAATAATGAGAGCAGATTATTTATACAATAATACAAAAGTCTGTATTCCTTCTTAACATGGCTTTTCCTCCTTTGTTTAGTTTTAACTATCAGTCACGCATCATTAAAGCAGCCTACACCACATTTTAAACTTCTTTCACCTTATGTTTACTGTTTCAACTTTAAAGTGCACATCGACCAGACGAGAAAGTACCAGCTTTAGGTGATTTTCTTCAATTTTATACCGGCAAAGACATTCGAAAACTGGCCTGTTGTGGCCTGCGGGGCACTTTATTGCACCTCGCCTGCCCAGCCAAAATGTAGTGCTTTTAGTTTTCACCGATGTTTCTGACTCTATGAGCTTTAAAATACATAATTTATTAAACGTGTGTCTAAAAATGAGCCCGATGAGATTTGCTGTTTCAGGAATAGGAATGATCTGGTAATGTGGGCCACTTTTTTGTTGGTGCCCGGGACGAATTGTGATCCCAATCCGACCCTGGCCAATTGGTGTTCATCCAAGTAATTATACTAGAAAGCCAACACCAAAGATTCTCGCTGTTGATTCAAACGGAGAAGTATTTGAATATTGTCCAAAAGAATTGGATGTGGTGAGCCAGAGGAGAGAGAGATATTTAAAAGAGTGGGACTTATTAAAGAACCTTTAGGGGCGCCAGAGGAGAAAGGTAGGAATCTGTAATGGAAAGCAGGGAGATGTACTGCCTGCTTACGCTCCTATAGGAATGATAAGAATCAAGATAACTAAGCCATGGATTCCAACCTGAGGAAAGTAAAGAATAAGTAAAGGATAATATGCTGTGTCAAAAGCAGCAAGCAGATATATCGTGTAGGATCAGGGCTGAGTTGCTGCAGTGATACAGAAGGATACGAAGATCATCTACAACTCCAAGAAGAGCTATTTCTGTAATGATTCAGGGAGATAGCCAATGATGAGTTTTTCCAAAGGTTTGGATGAATAGGGAAGGTGCATGATGAAGTGATGGGATGATAGTTAACAAAGACCAGAGAAACAGCCTTGTATTTTTGTTAGTGGATGGAAGGCGCATTGGTTGAATGTAAGGAGGCAGTATATAGTTGGGTGAGACAGGTAAACATAGTGGTGGAGGACCTGCTCAGTACTGAGGCAGGGCAAACGTTAAGTGGGGATCTAGACTTAACACTAGCCGCAGAAGTGGCTAACCAAACAATGGGAAGCAAAGCAAACCCAGAAAGACCATCAGGGAAAGTAGGATTTTATTAACATAAAATAGGAGGGAGAAATGGATTTAATGAAAGTGGCAGTGATTTTGGAGATTTTATTTGTACAAAACTCATAAAGAAGTTCTCAAAATGTCCTAAGGAAAGAGTAGAGATTCTTGTAACAAGGTGAAATAAAATCGCAACAGTGTTAAATAGTTCTCTGGTGGAGATTGAGGCTGAGTTGGTTTCAACACAGTAGTAAGCAGCGCAAGTGTGTCAGGTTGCTTTTTTATTGGCGATAAGAGCAGAGAGATAATCAGACCTATGTGAGGGGAGGCGGAGCTTGCCTGGCTCATAGGTGGACGTTCAGTAAGCGAGCTCCGGTAGCCACCCAACGATGTGTCATGATCCTGTAGTATGCTGAGCAAGAAACCCAGCCCCGCTGTACCCTGAGGTAGCGGAATACATGGGGGCTCCCGAAAACGAGAAGTGGGGGGCTGTTGAGCACTTGCAAAATGTGCTGCGAACTGCAGGATCTGTTCCAATGGCGCGGAGTCTGGAACCCACCGCATACTGCCTCCCGTGCTGGGGTGGCCGTGGCTTGCGCTGCATGCCCGCAGGCAGTGGTGCTTTGTAGGTGCCCCAGGTTTAGGCTGGTGGTGGCCTGCCCAAGACAGCTCCGGAGGAGCAGCTGACATGGAGTCGCAGCCGACTGGCTGGTGATGAGAAGAGGAGAGTGCACGCACCGGCATAGTTTGGCCTTGGAGGTTCCTGGCTGGGCCGGAGCCACAAGTCTTGGTGGCTCCTGGATCCAGATCGATGACGTGATCCTCTTGCTGTGCGCCAGGAGGGCGCCCGGGTCAGAGCTATCAGAGTGAGAGAGTGAGAGAGTGAGAGAGTGAGAGAGTGAGAGAGTGAGAGAGTGAGAGAGTGAGAGAGTGAGAGAGTGAGAGAGTGAGAGAGTGAGAGAGTGAGAGAGTGAGAGAGAGAGAGAGAGAGAGAGAGAGAGAGAGAGAGAGAGAGAGAGTGAGTGAGAGAGTGAGTGAGTGAGTGAGTGAGTGAGTGAGTGAGTGAGTGAGTGAGTGAGTGAGTGAGTGAGTGAGTGATAGATAGAGAGAGAGAGAGAGAGAGAGTGAGAGAGAGACGTGCTGTGTGTCAGCGGAGTAACACTTCCCACAAGTTAGTGGATGCTACTGCACACAGTGAGCGACATCTTCATCCTCCAGACCCCCAACTTACAGAACTGCCTCTGGCCTGCCGTGACGCCGCTGCTCACAGCTAGATGAGGGCTTGGGTCCTGCACATTAGGGGCGACCCGGCCCTGGGAGAGCACCTCTGACTGCATGATACAAAGGGGGAGCAACCCAAGGAGAGGTTTAATTGGGGGAGCCCAGTCTGACGCACATCTACTGGAACACTATAGAGACGATGGGCAAACCAGATCAATCACAGCCCAAGCTCCAATATGATCTCAGGAAAAACCCAAAAAGCATGGGACAGTGACGCAACGCAGGAGAATGTAATGGGTGATACCGGAATGGAGGAAATAGCAGATTTGAAGCAAATTATGATGACAATGCAGCAGAGCCTCACCAAGATTGATGGCAAGATAGACGACTTAACGTTCAGGATGGACCGCATGTCGGAGTATCTCGACAAGCACACAGAAAGATTGGATGCCATGGAACAGCGTGTATTTGAGTCCTAGGATGCACAAACTTCACTATCCACCTCTCAAAAAAATGTGGACAAGCTTCTATCAGTGCTGCAGTCCAAGACAGAAGACTTAGAGACCAGCTCGAGCTGGAATAACCTTAGGTTAGTGGGTTTTTCGAAGACACCGGATAATGCCAAAATGGAGCACCTTGTGGAGCAGCCACTTATTGGTCTACTGGGAAGAGAGACCTTCTTGGATGTATTTATAGTTCAGTGAGCACACAGATCTTTAGCCCCGTGGCCTGTCCCCGGGGCCCAGCTGCCTCTTGAATTACAGGGATCATGATGCGGTGCTGAAGAACTAAACGTACTCAGGCATGAGGGCATTGAAATTGCAATATACCCAGACTACACCCAACAGGTGCAGGAGGCGTGCCATCTCTTTAAACACACCAAAAAGGGAACTCCAAATTGACTATGACATACTATATCCATCTCAACTGCATGTCATGATCGGTGGCAAGACAACCTTATTCAATGATCTGAAGCAAGTCATGCAATTCCTCAGTTGTAGAGGATCTGGGGGAACGCGGCAACGTTCTCCCCAGTTAGACAGCGAAGAGGCGGAGCCCTCGCAAGAAGCAGGGACCTCAAATACTTTGTAAGATGAATAAGTCATCAGTGATCCCAAATGAGTTTCTGTTGCAACGAAGAAGTTTCAAGGGTGAATCGGCTCTCCTGCTGGAGATTACAGGGTGGCCTTCCCCTCCAGTTTGGTGTATGGTTTGAGAACTGAACAAGGTAATGGGTCAATCTTGTGCACATTATATGACTGTACTTTATAATATTATACTGGACAGGCGCATTGGGGATTAGACACTGGTAAATCACTCAGCCCTAGGCCTCTAGGAGATAGAGCGCGGATGGGTACACGCAAATTACTGCTTACGAATAAGTATACACACAAGTTCTGTTGGAGAGCGGCATGCAAAAAGTATATAATAAGTAATGGGTCAGGAACCACCTGCCCACTGGGGTGTACCACACAGTCCTGTTACTATCCAATGTCAGGGGAACTTGGGAGGGAGGGGAAAGGGGAGAGTGGAGAGTTTTACTATGTCGGTTGGGGGTTTACACAGCGTGGGTGGAGGGGGAGATGTCTTGCAGATGTCGACTGAGGGAATACGTACAAAGTTAGAACACAAGGACAGGAAGCTAAATAACACCGAAAGACCGAAACACACCACTGAATCTGGGTGATTTGTATCAGGCAGCCTCGGGCTCTGCGGATCCCCCAATGCTACGCCTGCTAAAATGGAATGTCAGGGGACTTACCTTCCACAGGAAAATTCGAAAGATCCTAGCCTATTTACAGAGACACAGGGTGGATGTGGCAATATTGCAAGAAACACACCTGGTCCTGGGCAGTGGGGTCCTCACACAACACAGAATGCGGGGCCAATGTGTAGTGGCAGGCTTTACCTCTAATGCTAGGGGAGCTTTGGTGTGGGCACGTAGGGGTTCGAACGTAAAATTACAGACGGTATTAGATGCACCAGCTGGCAGATATGTGGCCGTACGGTGCAATAAAGGGGACTTGGCGATACTGTTGGTCTGAATCTATGGTCTGAATTTCGATGAGCCTCACTTACAACTCGCTCAAAGAACACCTCCTTGCACTTGGAGACCTACCCAGGATATGGGGGGGGGGAGATTTCAATTGCATATTAAATCCAGAGTTGGACAGATCCAAGAGCATGGCTAGGGGTCCTGCGGCAGCTGCCCACGCGATTACTGAAATAATGCGCAGGGAAGGTCTCCTGGATATACGAAGCCATAAACCTCCCACAGCTGGGGGGTTTACACATTACTGCTTGGTACATGCTTAACACCTGCATTGCTTACTGGCTGTTATCGTGAAAACTGGTCCTCATGTGAGAGAGTGTAGGCCACTGCTGCGTATGTATTCAGACAACTCATCGGTGATTTTGCACCTGGAACTGGGCGCATCTCATCCTGGGCCGTTTACCTGGCGCTTCCCCCAATACTCCCTACTACATTCTGTGATGAAATAGAGCAAGCATTCACTAAATTCTTCACACATAATACAGGCTTGGTAGATAAATTTGCAACAGTATGGGAATCATTTAAGGCCTTTATGCATGGCCTCGCAATGTCCAAACATGTCAGGGTTCTCAGGGCTCTGCGCAATCGGTTTGCCACTCTTGAAAAAGAAATCGTAGAGCTAGAGAAACAACATGTGGAGACAGCGGAGGGACATCTTCTGGGTGAGATTGGAACCAAGTTAGATGACTACCACGAAACTGCATTACATGAGGTCACTCACTTAGGTAAATATGCAGTAGCCTGGGGAGAGGGAGAGAGGCGTGGTGCCATGCTTGTCTCCCTGCTGCGACCCCGTCGAGATGTGAGCACAATCCCTGGCATACAGGATGGGTGAGGGCGGAAGCTTGCAACAACCCAACAGATACTGTCCTTTGTTAGATACTACACTAATCTATATGGCTTGCAGGCTGCATGAAAGGACAAGGAAGCATCGGACTACCTAGAACACATCACCATGCAATGGCTTACCAATGAGCACAGGGAACAACTTATGGCTCCTTTAAACCCTGGAGAAATTTGTGCTGCAGTCCAAGCCATGTCCTCTGGCAAAGTGCCTGACAGATGGCCTCACAGTTGGCTTTTATAAAGCATACCAAGAATTGCTGATTCTGCATCTGATCTCGCTTTTCGAGGAGATGGCGGCTGATGGCTGCATGCCTTCCACAATGCGGGCCAACAAACCACCCCTCCTAGTGTTCCTAACACAGTTCATCCTAACCCCTCTAGCACATCTCCCGGCCTTGCCAACAGAATCGGTCCTAGAACTCCGGTCCCCTCCCCACTAGCTCCCCGCTCCGACCGTGAGACTAAGACGCCCCCAAAGACCTATGACACAGGTCGAGCTAGCCCTTCTATCCTATCCCGTATGCATGAAGATAGAACTGCTTCTGAACCACTGCCCCCCTGTCCTTTAGTGCCTCCCTCCTATATGGATATCGAAACTCTGCACTCCAGAGCTGCCAAAATAATTCAGAGCATCCATTTCTCCATTCTGGATCTAACGAACCTCCTTCACCTCACTGAACTCTACTTCGCTAACCTCAAACCCCTGCTGAACTCCACCCCACCCTCTAATCACAGAGCTCCCCAAACACCCACTACCTCTATCCTTGAGACACCTTCGCCCGCGCAAGCATCCTTGCCACCTCTCGGAGGAGGAAACCCTAGCTCTCGTCCTCTCCTACAATTCTACCCTGGCAACATCAAGTCCGCTAGACCTCACTGAAAAGGAAATCCTTGCCATCCTCCAGGACAACAACGCAGCCCCTGTTACCCCTTGTCTATTAGACGTGATTGCCGAACATCCCACCTGCACGGTCACTATCAACCCCAGCAGATCAGCTACCATCCGTAACAGAAGTGTGATTAAAAGCAATCTAGCGCCTGTACACCTGTCCTCCCCGACTCCCGACACTCCCTCCGTCCCATTTCAGACTGGTCTCTTAATTAACTGCGGATCGGCAGTTTAACACGCAGCTAATATTGCTGCTCTCACCCTGAACAAAAATTTTGACTTAGCAATTCTAACAGAATCATGGCTCAACGAATCCTCATCCCCATGCCTGGACCTCTTAGTCCCTCCCAACTACAACATTGCAAGGCTGGACAGGCAACCTAGAAAGAAAGGAGGAGGCATCGCCTGCATCTATCGCTCACGGAACTTCTGACGGATACCAACGACTCCTGCGAATACCTCGCCCTCTCCATTTGCAGCAACTTCACTCAACTGTGCAACCTGCACATCTTTTACCACCCCCCAGGCAAGAATGACTCCTTCACTGACCACCTCATGGAAATTTTCACAGCTAAGAGTTCCTCCAACGTTAAAGACATTTTCCTTGGCGATTTCAACCTGCACTGGAACGATCCCAAGGATCCTCTTATCAACGCCATCAAAGACCTCCTGGCCGATCAAGCCCTGACACAAGCTTGCTCACTACCAACCAACTCGAAAGGGGCCACTCTTGACTGGATCATCTCTAAGGAATCAACAGTCAAGCTTATCTCTATAGACCATGTGACTGGTCTGACCACCATGCCATCGCCTTCCTACTACCTGGCACCCACAAGACAAGGGCACCGCAGCCGGTGATTCCTAAACGCTGGGTAAGAGACACCAAGAACCTGGACCACAGAGAACTGGAGGCTCGGTGCAAATCTGACCCCCCCCCTCGCATATCACAACGGTCAATGGCCTCAACGATCACTACTCTGCGACTATATTGAACATACTGGATGACCTAGCCCCACTAAAACTAAAAAGAACTCAAATCAAAGATAGAAAACCCTGGTTCACTGAATCCCTCAACAATGAGAGGAGATCCCTCCGGCAATCCGAAAGAATCTGGAGACAGCACCCCTCTGCCGCACATCTAAAACTTCTACGCCTGGCCAGAAATACCTACAACAGGAACATCCTCAACTAAAAAAAAGAATTCTTCAGATCAGAACTGGGGAACACCAAGAACAGACCCCACAAACTCTTCGAACTGGTCAAACACCAATCCAACAAACTGGCCAAAACATCAAAAGAAAACCCCAAGTCTCTAATATCATCCAAGGAATACTCCTCTTTTTTTGCAGACAAAATCAAAGCCTTAGGTAACGAACTTAGTGCCGCCTCATACGCTCTACCCCCTCCTGACCTGCTTCCTCCTTCCACGCCGCCCCGACAGGCTTCACCTAAGAATCAAGCACACTGGACCGACTTCACATTCTATGACGAAGACTGCGTCTCTAAAATCCTATCTACCTTAAACCCGAATAACCATTTTAATGACCCGCTCCCCTCCAACTGCCTAGCTACCGCCGCCCAATCCATTATTCCTAGCTGGACTGCAATAATTAACGCCTCTCTCCGGCAGGGATCGATCCCTGACTCTCTGAAAGGCGGCCAAGGCCTCCCCATTTTGAAAAAGCCATCACTGGATCCAGCCTCCCCTGCAACTTCAGACCTATTTCCAACATCCCTCTCTTAGCTAAAGTGTTGGAGAAGTGTGTGCAACTGCAGCTAAGTCAACAAATCAACAACTTCCACCTACTCGATGACTTCCAATCCGGATTCAGACCTGGACACAGCACTGAAACCACCATGCTCCACATCGTTGATGATGCCCTCCAAGCCTTGACCAAGGCAAAACATGTCTCCTAATCCTCCTAGATCTATCCTCGGCCTTCGACATGGTCAACCATGAAAAGCTACTTGAACGCATCAAACAGGATGGGATTGGATGGCTCTCTCCTATAATGGTTTAGATCCTTCCTCCAAAACCGGTCACAGAGATTCCTAATGAGCGGCAACCTGTCTCCTCCCTTTCCGGTCACGATTGGAGTCCCTCAAGGATCAGCGCTGTCCCCCACCCTCTTCAACCTTTACCTAGAACCTCTTGCTGAAGTCCTACGCACTGCAAATATCTCCTACCATATGTACGCGGACGACACTCAGATCTACATCAAAATCTCATCCCTCGAGGAGATTCTCTCCCTGAATGAGGTCCTGAAGCTGACTGTCCAATGGCTCGCCTCCAATCAACTCAAACTCAACGCAAACGAAACAGAATTTCTCCTAATATCCCACGCTAAAACCAACCCTGAGATTCAGATATGGATTATGGCCATCACAGCCTTAAATTGCCCACTGACCATAATGGACTTGGCCAAATCACTGGAACCCTTGACTACAACTTGAACATTCAGAACCACATCAACTCGATGGCAAATCAGCCAGATTCCACCTGAGCAACCTATGGAAACTGAAACCCTTCCTTGACGCTCCTGATCTAAAAATGGCAGTCCAAGCACTTGTCATCTCTAGACTGGAATATGGCTGTTCTACCCTCTCGGGTTTACCCAAGATCTCGCTGGCACCTTTAAAAGCCTGCCTCAACGCGGCCACCAGACTACTTACCGGCACAAGGAAATTCGATCACATTTCTCCACACCTGAAAGCGCTGAACTGGCTTCCTCTCGAGGCCAGAATACAGCTTAAGCTGGCATGCATCACACACAAGGCTTTATACTCAAACTCCCCTGCATACCTTGCACAGAAAATTGTGGTATCCGGAGGAATCAGAAACTCCCGGTCCGCCAGAGACCTCTTGCTCCAGCCTGCACGATTTGGGGGAAAAAAACGTACAATCGGGCTTTCGCTGGGGCCGCGCCAAGAATATGGAACTCTCTCCCACCCGCCATCAGAAGAATCCCCTATCTGGCACGCTTCAAAAAGAAGGCCAAAACCTTCCTTATGGGTAAATTCCTCGTTTAAACTTTTACCTTCAACAACCACAGAGACCCTGATCAATTTCCAGCTATTGCCTCCCTCTGATGACCTAGTCACCCCACCAAGAAACCTGGGGCCTTGTCTTGAGTAACTAATGTAAACTGTACATATGTATCCTTCTATCCCTTATGTATCCACCACCCCGCCCCTTCCCAATCGATTGAATACTTTTATGATTCCATGCCTTTTGTACAACTCTATGATTCTATAAAGCGCTCTGATACCCTAACGGGTCAAGTTCGCTCTCTATAAAACACAAAAATAAATTAAAAAAATAAATACTGTATGGGGCATCGTCCCGCAAGCATAGTCATTGACCTAGTGAACATAACAGTAAACTCTTGGCAGAGTTTGCCTGAGAAACTGGCGGGATCCCTTTTATATTCACCAAATACTCCAATAAGCTGGTGCACATTGTTCCCTGTGGAGGTAGAGAGGTATGCAGTCGGCTTTAACGGCCCTGGGGTTTACTGTTATGGGTGATTTATTTGGAGATGGCACTATGCTAACTTGCGAAGAAGTGAGAGATCCGAGAACCCCACGGCTCTTCAGCAGTTCCACTTTCACAGAGCCCGGTGTGCTCTCGGATACCGGCTGGGTTAGGATAGCCTAGAACCTCCGGAAATGCCTGACCTTAGATCCCTAATCCAGAGACCCTTCCCCAGCCACCCAGTGTCTAGACGTTACGCAAATGCACAGGAGGCTCGCAAACAAGACATTTCCAGGGCCCAAATCAAGTAGCAAAATGATTTAGGGAGAACTATAATTGATAAACAATGGCAATACTGCTGTTCTGTTATAAAAACTGTTTCTTTAAATAGCAGACAGACTGATTTACTTTAAACACATTAACAGAGTATATTACACCCCTATCCGATTATTTTGCTACAGGTTGTGTGATGCACCCACTTGTCAATGCTGTGGCGCGATAGAGGCTGACTTTGCACACCTGGCCTAGCCTTGTACGTGAATTGGGGCTTTTTGGTGTTCTGTTCTTCAAGAACTAGTGGTCATTACTGAGAAAACTTTGGATGTATCCCCACTGATGTCGCTGTTGGAATATGACAAGGAGATACATCTTAGTGTGAGGCGCCTGGTAGCTATAGGATTACTGCTAGCGAGATGGAGAGATGCAACTGACGCTTGAGGAGTGGCACAGGGACATGACCTATTGCAGTATGCAATCAGACACATACCGGGATCTTCGCCCACCGCAAAGTCGCCCTAAAGAAATATGGGGTCCATACAAGGCATTCCTGGCAGGCCAACAAGCGAGAGAATCAGAGAGCAACACACCTCTAGTACAGGCAAATGTGGCTAGCTGAACATATGTATGCGTTGCAACCCCTTTAAAAATAGGCCAGATGGGGATGTGTCATGAATGACGGTAGTCATACAGGGTGATGGACAACCCACTAAAGGGATTAGTATTGTATAAGTGTATGTGAGTTCAGGTATATGGAGCACTTCGCTCAGGCTGGTGGGTTGTTAGGTCACCACTACATCTTTCATTTCAGATGAACCGGACTGTAAATGATAACACTGATAAATCACCATGCAATGTAAACAGTCCTATGTGGAGCTGTGTCTGCCGCCACCCGACATTATGTTTTTTGTTTGAAAATCATAAATAAAAATACATTTTAAAAAATCAGACCTATTTGCAGGAAAACAGTTGCGACACCATAACCGTTCTAGTTGTTTTACAGGGGATTTGGCTCTCGTATATTCTTCAGTATATCAAAAGGTGGAAGGTCGTTGTCAGGTGGGACAAATCTTCCAGAGGCCACAGAGAATCAGACAGAATCCTGGAACTGTAGTTGTTAGCCAAGTCTTATTTTGAACCATCCAGGGAGCATGATATATTTTTAAGCAAAGTGACAAAGTCAGCAAAGCTGAGTGAGGACCAGAGGTACACCAGGTAATTAGAGATAGGATAAGGGAGGTGTGGGGCAGGGAAGACTATGTAAGGCAGATATTAACAAAAGATCAGTGCAAGCTTATCAGTGGCAAAACAAAACTTGAGAGCGACCCCCTGTAAAATACATGGACGGGGCCCAATCTCCTGCCCACCACCTACCACCTTTGCTGAGGAGGCCTCCTGGACCTCGCCCCCCCTCTGAGGCATGGTTAAGAAGTTGTGAGGGGTGAACAACTTGAGGTCACGGTAGATATCAGCCTTGGTGTGAAACCGGTATGGGTTCAACTGGGCTGGGTGACGGCCCTGGGTCTAGCAGGAGTGCAGAAGGGTGCTGGCAGGCTAGTCTTTGGTGCGTTCATGCCTACAACGGGTAAAAGTACCCTGCAGTGTTCAAAATGGCAGCAGTGGGTGAAGCAACTTGTCATGCATAAAAAAATAAAAGTACATGATGTGCTTAGCAAACTAAAGTGAAAGTTCAACATAATGAAAAGTGACAGGTGGAGCGAGGCACCCCAAGTTGTACAAGGAAACAAAATGCGGGTTATATTAAGTGGAAACAATAGTGCCTACGCACAGAGCAAATCCTCTAAAGAGCAATCTAATCCTACAGGGGAAACTAAGCACAGCAAGTGCAATACACACCGTTCCGGTCCCCCACAGCCATTGCTTCAACGCTGCATCTAGACCCTGGAAGGATGCCTGAAGTAGATCAATTTGCATATGTTGCAGCACATACAGTAATCTTGGGTTGAGGGTCGTTTTGCTTAGTGCAATACATCCCATCAGTGATCTGGGGAACCACAGCAGCTTATTTACCGCTTGGTCAATACACACAAGCAGTGGCCCTACTTTACGTTTCATATGCTTCTTTAATGTCATGAATCAGGTATGTACTGTGACGAGGCGAGGCGGGTCTGTGCCCGACCCACAGGCAAGAAACGAGGACTGTTACTTTAACTAGGCCGAGTTTGATCCGGGACCCGCCCCCTTCAGTGACGTCGACTTTCCGGAACAAGAAATTCCCCGGACGGACAGTAAGGAGGTGTGTCATACACCTGGAGGCGAGGAGAAGGAGGACGCAAGAAAGGAGGAACCGAAGACCGTCAGAAAGTGGACGAACCGAAGAGGAGACGAGGACGAAGAGGATGCCGCCGCCGCAGAGCCAGGCCGCCAACGGACAAGCGAATCCCCGTGCCACACTTCAAAGGAAGTGTGGCTTCAGCAGGTACGGAGTCGTGTCACAGCGTGGGTGGGAAGGAAGGGTTCAAAACCTCCCTAAAGCACCCGACCGAATAGCCCTGTAAAGCACCTCCCGTTTACCCAGACCCTGAGCACCACCGACACACCGTACCACCACCTGGGTAGTAAAAAAACGAGCACCGTGTGAATCCTCACTCCCTTCCCCTGTTGTGCACAACCACTGTCACATACACTGACACCGCGCTGTATTCTTTCTCTCTGGCCCCACGGTACCCGAGACACCCCTGCAAGCTGGAGTGGAGCAGGAACAGCACCGAGAGACGAAGCCGCGCCAGCCCGGACAAGAAATGCCACGAAAGCCCGCTTCCTTACTACCGGAGTAATCCGAAACCCAGACGCACTTTAAAATTAATAAAACTTTCTTTAAAAACAGCACGTGTCCCCTTGGTTATCTCCGACCCGCTACAAGTGGTGGAGAATGCGGGCACCCCGATAGCCATCTGTCCTCAGAAGATGGAAGACATACTGCATCACCTAGTGAAAGGACAGGAACAGCTGGGTTGGATGGTGGAACAGCAACTCAACTCGGCCAAAGCCGACCGGGAAACTTTCACCAACACAGTGTCTGCGCAGCTGGAGGGGTTACAGAAGCTCGTGACTGACGCAACCGGGAACCCCATCCCACGAGAACCACATCCGTCCCGCACCCCCTCGGGGATATCCCTACAGAAGTATGTAACGGGAGAAGACCCTGATGCGATCTTACTCAACTTCGAGAGAGCCGCCTTGGCCTGTGGGTGGCACGTAGAAAAGTGGCCCTTCTTCCTAGCCCCCCTCATAACCGGCGAGGCTCAAGCAGCCTACCAAATCGCCAATGCTACAGGTGAAACCGCATATGCCACGGTCAAAACGATTATTCTGGACCATCTGGGCATGGACCCAGAAGCTTACAGGGTCAGGTTTCGCAAAGAAAGAGGGGCTGTAGGTGAAAACCCCAAAACCCTTTTTTTAGGTTGAAAGCGGCCGCCGACAAATGGCTTACTCCTACAACCAGCTCCAAGGAAGAAATCATGGACAAAATATATTTGGAGCAATATTTGGACGCTCTCCCGTATGGGACTCAAAGATGGCTACGCCAACACTCCAATCTAACCACCGCTCAAGCGATCGATATGGCAGCGACCTTTGCAAGAGCTCAACCACGAATGTACGCGTGGGAGCCCGAAAAAAACACAAAGCCCACCAGTAAAAACCGATCAGAAACCCAGAACTCCTACAGAAACAATGATGCCTCGCCCCCACAAAGTAGATGTTCCTACCTTTAAAGACCCTCAATGTTTCGAGTGTGGGGCCTGGGGGTATATTGCTCGATTATGTCCGCAGAAAAAGGGCTCTGAAGAACCCATGGAAGTGGGGTACTTGCCGAAGACTGTCCTCTATTCGGCGGAACTAGGAGGCGCATATCATGTAAGGGTTACAGTAAATGGGAGGCCCGCCAAAGCCCTGTTAGATTCTGGGTGTAAACAGTCCGTAATTCAGGGGGTGTTTGTGCATTCCACTCAGGTACTCCCCAAGAGGTGGGTTTACATTAAATGTGTCCATGGGGACGTGAGGGCATACCCACTGGCACAAGTACCCCTAGAAATAGAGAATGGGAAAACCCAAGAAGTAAAGGTAGGCGTACTTGAAACCTTGCTTGAAGAAATCATCATAGGCACAGACAACTCCCATTTTCACAACCTTTTTTCTACGTCCATTAAAGGCTTCCCTCCCACACCACCAAAGGATGTACCAGCCCTACTCTCCCCCGACCCTTGGGTCTCTGACAGGAGTTTTAGGTTCGCGCAAACTAATGATCCCACCTTGTTCAATGCATGGGAACAAGCACATGCTGAACAAGACAGTCCCTCACCGACCTTTCCCCGTTTTTTGATACAAGATGGGCTCCTCTATAGACAGGGAAAGTCAGAAGACCCCTTACAGTTATTGGTTCCCTCTTCCTTCAGAGAACAGATCATGTTCTACGCACACACACATTTGCTAGCAGGACACATGGGGAGTGAAAAAACCACCCACAATATATTGCGGTATTTTTGTTGGCCGGGGATCTACCAAGAGATAAAAAAACACTGCCTAGCATGTGAAGTCTGCCAAAAGAAGAACACACACCGGCCACCTGCGATACCGTTACAACCTCTTCCCATCATAGGCACCCCGTTCGAAAGGGTTGGGATGGAGCTCATCGGGCCCCTTCCAAAGAGTCGGAAAGGAAACCTGTACGCACTCGTAATAGTGGACT
The DNA here is from genome assembly GCF_964204655.1 of Triturus cristatus. Classification (NCBI taxonomy): domain Eukaryota; kingdom Metazoa; phylum Chordata; class Amphibia; order Caudata; family Salamandridae; genus Triturus; species Triturus cristatus. Next base: position 378,925,821 of record NC_140589.1, read on the forward strand.
ATGCCACACGTTTCCCCGAGGCCTTTCCCCTAAAATCCCCAACATCTAGGGCCATAGCCGAGAAATGTATTGAACTGTTTTCTCGAGTGGGCTTACCGAAAGAGATCCTAACAGACCAAGGTACACCATTTGTGTCCAGATTAATGCATGAGGTGTGCATGCTCCTAAATCTGCATCAAATAAAAACATCGGTGTATCACCCTCAGACCGATGGGCTCGTGGAGCGCTATAACGGGACCCTCAAAGCCACTCTTAAAAAAATGCTGTCAGTAAACGGATGGGATTGGGATCTCCTTTTACCCCTGGCGTTATACGTTATAAGGGGACAAACCCAAAGCAGTCTAGGCTGCTCAGCGTTCGAAATGCTTTACGGACGCCAGCCTAGGTCGCTTTTGGAGATGACTAAGGAAGCCTGGGAGTCGGAAAAAAATGAGGAGAAAAGCATTTTGGATTACAGTCTCTCTCTCAAGAACACCCTGAGAAAACTGAGAGACCTCGCACATGCTAACCTCGAGAAGAATCGAATCAAACAAAAAACGTATTAAGATAAAGGAAAGAAATGGAGAAGACTGGAGGTGGGGGACTGGGCTCTGGTATTGCTACCGTCCTCTTCGAAACGTTTCCAGTCCGAATGGATGGGGCCCTATAAAGTTCTTGACACTATAGGGAAAACCAGTTACCAACTACAGGTGTCCCCCAGAAAAAAACGAACGTATCACATCAACCTTCTTAAAAAATGGTTGGGACCCCCACCGAAGGATGTTCGGTTGACCTTACCAACAGGGACATCCACATCCTCCACCCTCGAACAACTGGTGATCAACGAAGACCTGAAGAAGCAAGAGCACAACTCTACTGCAGGTGTTAAAGCCGTTTGCCCCTATCTTTTCCGACATACCAGGGAAAACCTCTCTTACAGAACACTGGATAGAGACACGGCCGGGAACCACAGTGAAATTAAGGCCCTTTAGAATACCAGCAGCCAAGAGGACAGCCGTGCAGAAAGAAGTAGAAGAAATGTTACGGTTAGGCGTCATCCGGCCCTCCCGAAGCGACTGGTCATCCCCTATAGTTATAGTGCCCAAACCGGACGGTAGTACCCGTTTTTGCATGGATTTTCGCTCTCTCAATTCTGTTTCCACCTTTGACGCCTATCCCATACCCAGAGTGGACGAACTAATCGAAAAACTCGGAGAGGCTCGATACATAAGTACACTAGACTTGACCAAGGGATATTGGCAAGTTCCGCTACGGGAAGAAGACAGAAAAAAGACGGCCTTTGCCACCCCTGACGGGCTCTATGAATTTAACGTGTTGCCGTTTGGGTTGCATGGAGCCCTCGCAACGTTCCAGCGCCTTATGAATGAGGTGTTGGAAAACCATCAGGACTATAGTTCTGCGTACTTAGATGACATTATTATTTTTAGTCCTTCCTGGGAAGAGCACCTACGACATCTAGATACCATTTGTAGAACACTACAGTCTGCCGGGTTACACATTAATTCAAAGAAATCCCGGATCGGATTACACAAAGTAAAATACTTAGGATATGTACGGGGGCATGGGTTAATAGAGCCTCAAATCGAGAAAATCAGAGCAATCTCAGAAACACCCTTTCTCGCGTCCAAAAAGGAGATGAGAGCCTTCCTGGGACTCATCGGTTATTATCGCCGGTTTATCCCCTCCTTTTCGGCCCTCGCAGCTCCCCTCACCCACACTTTGAAACAGGACTTTAAAGCTCACCTATTCCATTCCCCAACAGTTTAGATGTGGGACGCCTTTACCGCCCTTAAAAAGATCATTACCACCGTCCCAGTGTTGTCATCACCTGACTTCAACAAGCCCTTTATTGTACATACAGATGCCTCCGATTATGGGGTGGGAGCTGTTCTGTCTCAGATAGGGTCAGACGGGGTGGAACATCCTATCCTTTACATTAGCAGAAAGTTGTTTCCCCGGGAGGTGAGGTACCCTACAATAGAGAAGGAGTGTCTCGCCGTTAAGTGGGCGATCGACAAGCTCCGTTATTATCTGGAGGGCCACCCATTCACACTTTACACTGATCAGGCTCCATTGCAGTGGATGAGCAGGAACGCTTCCCTGAATCCCAGGGTAATGAGATGGTTCCTGTCGTTGCAACCCTTCTCCTTTACGGTCTGCCACCGAAAAGGGTCTGAAAATGGGAGTGCGGACTTCCTCTCCCCGATCAGGAGAATCCTAGGGAGGGCGTGTGTGACGAGGCGAGGCGGGTCCGAGTGCCCAAGAGCAGACGATCACCGATTTCTTCTCTCCCCACACAGCCCCCCTTGGACCAGGCAACCATCAGGTACTCTGTGCCCGACCCACAGGCAAGAAACGAGGACTGTTACTTTAACTGGGCCGAGTTTGATCCGGGACCCGCCCCCTTCAGTGACGTCGACTTTCTGGAACAAGAAATTCCACGGACGGACAGTAAGGAGGTGTGTCATACACCTGGAGGCGAGGAGAAGGAGGACGCAAGAAAGGAGGAACCGAAGACCGTCAGAAAGTGGACGAACCGAAGAGGAGACTAGGATGAAGAGGACGCCGCTGCCGCAGAGCCAGGAGGCCAACGGACAGGCGAATCCCCGTGCCACACTTCAAAGGAAGTGTGGCTTCAGCAGGTACGGAGTCGTGTCACAGCGTGGGTGGGAAGGAAGGGTTCAAAACCTCCCTAAAGCACCCGACCGAATAGCCCTGTAAAGCACCTCCCGTTTACCCAGACCCTGAGCACCACCGACACACCGTACCACCACCTAGGTAGTAAAAAAACGAGCACCGTGTGAATTCTCACTCCCTTCCCCTGTTGTGCACAACTACTGTCACATACACTGATACCGCGCTGTATTCTTTCTCTCTGGCCCCACGGTACCTGAGGCACCCCTGCAAGCCGGACAAGCTGGAGTGGAGCAGGAACAGCACTGAGAGACGAAGCCGCGCCAGCCCGGACAAGAAATCCCACGAAAGCCCACTTCCTTACTACCGGAGTAATCCGAAACCCAGACGCACTTTAAAATTAATAAAACCTTCTTTAAAAACAGCACGTGTCCCCTTGGTTATCTCTGACCCGCTACATGTACTTAAGTATTTAAATGAATATAGTTGTTTTTTCAGTGAAACACCAGTGTCATCGAGTCAGCGCTCAGGAGAAGGAATAGTATTGATTTTGTTATGTTAAATCTGAATCCCTACACTAACCCAATATCCTCTAAAGCTCGGTTGATCTTACCGAGTGCTGTTGCCTGCTCCTATCAGTTTCAGTCAGTAAAACGGCATCCGGGCATACGGATATAAATTGGGATGTCCTCTTACTTCTATACTTCCATGTGGATGTCCACGTCTCATTATTTGTACCAGGCTCTTATTCGTTTTTTCTTAATAAACCCTTATTTTCTCAGGGTCCAGGAATGCTGGCACTAGGAGATGGACAATTTCTCACTACCCCCATACCACCCAAAAAACAAGTTAATTATAAATATTCACATTTGCAGACAACAAAGACAATTGAGAAGGCTTGGTAATATGCAGCTGAGAATGGCTTGTGAATTCCAACTATCAAAGAGGGGACTGGATTAAATAAAAAGGCTGGAAAGTAAATAAGGTCATATCAAAACAACGTATTTCTCCTAAGAATGTGCCAGGATTATTTTTATGGTGTGAGTCACGAGACAGAATCAATCCCAAAGATCTAGCTCCCCCAACTGTGTAATGGGAAATATCACATTTTGTTGCGAAAAGATCAACATTTATACACAGTTCGTCATGTTGCCACAATACTTCTTTGCTGCCCCTCACAGTTTTCCCGTGACATTACGATTAACTTCCTAACAAAGAAACATACAGTTTGAATCAAACAACTTGCAGGATAGGAGACCCAGAAAGAATATGCAATCAAGCCATTTTTCTACACAACATACTGATTCCCTGATATGGTAGCCCAAGTTCAACATATTATGCATACTTCTCTGTTGGCGAGTTCCCAAATCCCAATTTTATTGCATTTCTTCTCTTATTTACCATGGGTTCGGTAATTTGTGTGTTGTTTCGTCACCAAACCCAACCATCTTGACTATGAGAAACAAGCAGCAGTGAAAGTGTAGACCTAACAAGTAACAGTGTAAGGAAATACTTCTTTTTGCATGATCACCCCTAAAGGTTTGGACTGATGCATCTGGTTTTTCGACTAAAAGTGCACTGAGGTCTGCTAACCAGACCTCAGTGTCGTTGCTCTAACTCCTTGCAAAATGTACATTACCCAGGGTTGAGCTAGAAGTTTTACAAATGAGCCTGATTGCACCCAGGACGGTTTTGTAAGGTCGCACAAAGGTACCATATATGATTGTGGTGTATTGTGGTGAATTATTAGACACCAAGATGAGCAAAATCCACCGGAGGTACAGATGTTTAAGTAAAACATAAATCTCAGGTTTTTAGTCCAAAGCGCAAACAAGCTTTTGTAACCATAAAATGTGTTAACTCTGAAAAGTTTGAAAGAGCTGGTCTAGAGATATCCATTGGTGAGGGCTAGCTTTCATCTTTGGCGACTAATCCACGCTCTGATGACTCTCGTGAGTCTACCAGACACAGGTGCAACTTTTGAGGCTGGGTTAGAGGTCTTCTTGGCTACACATCTGCGGTCGGCAGGAATTCTTTGCCAGTGGCTACAGACTGGCCAGGACAGGTGACTTCAGCTTTTATGCAAAGGCGCGGGAACAGGGGGTCAGCCGACTGACCCTTGGAGTCACAACTTTGGTCTGGGGCTCTGGAACAACTTTTCCTCGAGCCTGGCACCACAGGCACAGTCTTCTCTTTACTAGCCCAAGGAGCAGCAGGATCAGCCCTGGGGCTGGTGTAGTCTCTCTTGCCAGGTCCAGTGGTCAGCAGGGCTGTCCACCTTTTGTCCCATAACCAGTCCGGATTTAATCGGAGATTCAAGGTGCCAGATGTATGCCTAGAAAGTGCCCTGGGGTGATGATGCCGTCACTAGTCAATGGGTTACCAGGATTCCTCCTGCCCTATGATGTGTGGCATCGGGAATTCCCAGAGTGCACTATTCTGCCCACTCTCTAGATGTCTGACCCCCTTCCTTGAAAATCAGGTGCTTGGTAGCCAACCCTCGAGGTGTTGCTACCTGTGGGCTACACGCCCACGGAAAAACTGGTTTGGCAACTGGTTTCCCCTCTCTGTACCCGCTACCAGCTTGTCTACCTGAAAAAAGGGGCAGCCCTACAGAAGTATGAATGCCATTTGCCCACCAAAAGTGGCTTTCACTTTGACGCTCGCCTTTTGGGCCAACACCCTGTTTGGCTTCCTGGAAGGAGGAGGTAACACCTCCCTCTGTGGCAGGACTCTATTGTTGCTGAACTTGGGAGTTGTTCACACGACTTCCCAAGTAGTTAGTAGGCTGTCTGGTGGCCAGCAACTGTGAAAGGCCACCGCATACACTGGGCAACAGAGCAGCAACCTTCTAAAAGTTGCCTTTCCTTAATGCCACAATTAATTTGATACCTTGAAGTACCAATTTTAGTAGTCCCATTCAGAAGTTAGCAGGACTGAGGCGTCACCATGCAACTATGAATTAGCCAATGGGGCTACTTTACCTTTCCACAGTAAAACAAAAATTGTGGCGTTTTACTGTTAGGGCACATTAAAGTATATGTCCCTCTTAATAAAATACAGCTCCCTGCCTTAGGGATCGATAGCCCTTCCTTAGGAGAGGCTTGCATATCTCCATAAGGGAAGTGGTGGGTGTTTGCCACTGCTTTGAATGGAAAAGTTGAACTAGCAGTTAAAAACTGCTCTTCCAGGCTGCAGTGGCAGGCTGGGAGCCATTTTCGACATTGTCACAGAGGGTGGCACTCTCAGTGCTGCAGCCCTGGGTGGACACTCTAAATTAAATGGCCTAGGTACCCTTGGCACCATATACTAGGGATTTGTAAATAAGTCAGTTTATGCCAATTGCGGGATAGCCAATTCAACGTACATTTTGTAAGGGGTTAAAACACATTCACTGAGGTCTGGTTAGTAGGCCTCAGAGTATTCTAAGAGTCCAAAAACCAGCAGTATCAGTCCAAAACTTTGGGGTTGAGCGTGTAATAAGAGGCATTTCCTCACAAACAGGATAACAGAGATAGCAGGGTGCCATGACAACGTAGCCATACATGCCAACATTTTAGACTAGGCAAATCAGACATTTTGTAACATAAATCAGGAGATGTATTTTCATTATTGACTTCTGTTGAAGTAGAGGCAATAGCAGGCTAGAGACAGTTACAATAAAGTCATTTTTGGCTTAAACAATTGTGAGTCTCCCGCCTGAATCGGGTCTGTTGGCATGTATGTGTATCATAAGCCAAGGGCAATACAAAACGGTTAATCGTTTTGGCATGCTGAAATACTTACAATCAGTTGTTTTAATCCAACAAAGGACTGCTCCACTACATTAGCTGTTAAAACCTGCCTCTTAAGTGCAGCCTGTTCACCCAAGAACCGGAGCATCAAGTCTCTCACTGCATCTCCCTAAAAAACAAATTCACAGGTCAACTTCATTTTAAATCACTTTAAAAAACAGTTTCAGCTATACATTTAAGTTCTGCTGCATTGTCACTGCTTCTTTCTCTGCACATTAACAGGAACTGTCGCTTTGTTACTTAAAAAGTACTACATGACATTGTGTTTATATATATATATATATATATATATATATATATATATATATATATATATATATGACAAAAGAGCTCAAAATGTCAGCTCAAGCTTATGCAAAACTACAAGCACTTGCCTCTGCAAAATACCCATCATCCCCAAAAGTTTTTTTTTAAATGCAAGCTCAACTACCACAAGTAAGACAGGAGTGGGTTTCCTCAAGCCTTAACATAATTACATCTAAGGGCCAAATTCCTTTTATGCCTTTCAATGCACATGACAAACAGTACAAGCTTAGATAAATAAATAGCCTGAACCTTCAGGTTATAGGAACCTAACCTAGGGGTGTCTGGAAGGCACTTGTTTACTGAAAAAACACCCAAGGAAAAGAAAGGGGCAGAACACTTCCTTTCTTGAGTCCCCTCACTCACCAGGGTTTCCCCACGGTGACATGCTTCATCATTGGGGTCCTCTCAGTCCTCTACGGACTGAGGCGTGCTGCAATTTGCGGATTACGTAGGAGCACTAAACAAAATTATGTGTGGTGCAAGTGTGGTGGTGTGGAGTGGAATAAGGTGAATTAAAATAATCTATAACACAAAGAACCCTGAGGTCTGAAGTCACCAAAAAAGAAAAACGAGAAGGTGGTGTATAAATGACAAACAAAAAAGCCCAATTCATATAATGAAAGGGCAATCCCTTTTAAGGACGTAATCCCTCACTCACCCTGGGTGACATGCTTCATCATATGGGATTCCCCTCCCAGAGAAAAATCCTAGTTTCTCTGGGGGCTACGACCCCCTCTATGAGAGGGAGGAGCTCAGGGATGTTTTGATTGTGCACTAAAGGATAGACTAAATCCACATATGATGAGCTACGTATGAGTGAGGGGTGCAGTGCTGACCAATTGATAGTGCAGTGAAAGTGTATTAAAACTAGTCACGGGACGGCAAGGAAGATTCTCTTGACACAACCGTGCCGAAGCTAGATTAAAAACGTGAACACCACTAGTCGAATGTAGGCCATGGTGTTTAACAATGAAAAAAGGTCGACATGTTTCAGCCACAACGCCTAAGTGGGCTCGGCTTTCATCAGGACCAAAAGCTACTGCAAAATGAAAAAAACTGTGTGCTAACTACACAGAAAAAGGATACTGTGGACACCCAATAGTTGCTAGATGGGTGTGCGTCGCTTAGTCATCTCAAACATCACCTAAACAAAGAGAACTGCGCCTAATGGAGACCTGCCTCGCCGACCGCATACGAGGCAGGTCTCCATTAGGTGATTCCGGAGTGTGGCTTGAAAAGTACAAGTGTACGAGTGTCCACACCCCCTCAGTCGATCACGAGGCACAGTTTTGCCTTTTAAGATATTTTACTAGACGTACATTACGTATGTATTTTCCCTAACGCATGCTTATTAGGCGCAGCGTTTGTTTGTTTTTTCACCTATCTTTGCACCGGAATCAGGTCTTCTAGGAGTGGTACTTGCACTGGGCTGGTCCCAGTGTAGTCCTGAGGAAGAGCTAGGGAAGCTCGAAACTAGTCGACCATATGCTAGGTACACTTACCCATTAAAGTAGTTTATTCTAGCATATTACCCACTTTTTTAACCAATTAGCTAGGAGCAAGAATAAAATATATTTGGCCCACTAGTTGATTATTTTAATTCACCTTATTCCACTCCACACCACCACACTTGCACCACACATAATTTTGTTTAGTGCTCCTACGTAATCCGCAAGTTGCAGCACGCCTCAGTCCGTAGAGGACTGAGAGGACCCCAATGATGAAGCATGTCACCGTGGGGAAACCCTGGTGAGTGAGGGGACTCAAGAAAGGAAGTGTTCTGCCCCTTTCTTTTCCTTGGGTGTTTTTTCGGGAAACAAGTGCCTTCCTGACACCCCTAGGTTAGGTTCCTATAACCTGAAGGTTCAGGCTATTTATTTATCTATGTATACAATTGGAGGGTGAACCTAACCGCTTAAACCTCTCCTTCCCCCCTTTTTTTGATAAACAGTACAAGCTATCACATTTTTATAAACGCATGCTTAGAAGCCAGAGGTTAAATACAGGCAGCTCATCTCAATCACAGTAGGTTTTGATAAAGAAGTAAGACAGAGTCTCAAACAGAGGGTGTCTAAATCCAGGTAATCACCATTATTGGCTAGAAACTAAAAATATGGTTGTGTTGTGTTCTGTGTGCTCTTATCATATGCTAATTAACCAGTGAGACGATCTAGGCCCTCTGTAGCCGGTGTGTGGCAAGCCCTGGATGGCTTACTCAAAGAGCCAGGTGTTCAGTTTCTTGCGAAATTCAAAGAGAGTAGACTCTGATGTGTTGTGGGAGGTTGTGCTGGAGCAGAGTTTTCTGTTGAAAATTTATCGAGATTTAAGCTCTGGTTTTGTTTATATGTTATGATTAAAATTACTGATTTGTAATCACTAAATATTAGTTTTGTTAACTGTCTAAATTAATCAACATTACTAATGAGAGAAACGACACGTGGGATGCATATATGTTGCTTAATAATAATGTGCAAATTTATTAAATGAGCATCGCAAAAGTGCTATTTGTTTCAAGTTTATGCTTTAAAATGACGCGTGCTAATGCTTCTTTGTGTTGCAGACGGCTAGGTAATTACATACACATAAGGGTATTAGTGGGAATTAACACTGTATAATCATTATGATGTGGTAACATTGTTTTGTGTTTCTTTTAATTAAGATGGTCCGTTTTGGCCTAAACAAAGATGGCTGCTATTTACAGCCTGCACTCGAGTGATTGAATTTTGACGAGAGGCCTTGCTGAACATGGTTGAAAGTCACCTGAGCACAGCCTCTGCCTGAATTAAAAGTTTCCGTGAGGACAGCAGCTCTGGGCATGATTCCAATTGTCCTTGGAGAAGGATTAAGCCACAATGAACAATGATAGATCTGCGGTGGCTCTGCTATGGTACCGAGGAAGAGCAATCATAAAAGTAACACGTGCAAACTCGAGTTTCCTTCTTCCGTGTTTTTATTTTTGTGATTTTTTCCTGAGCGGAGGTTTTCTAAATGTTGCAACATCCTTTCCTGCTCGCTCTGCTCAGCGGCTCAACGGATATTCAAAGTTTGTTTGTAACTTTTATTTTGTCATTTTTGTTATAAATATGCTAGACTAGAGAGGGTCCGTGTTCCTTGCGTTCATTGCATTCATCGTGTTCTTTGCGGTCATTGCGTTTTGGACTTCTTCCTGAACCTATGCTGAGGACGGCAGCTCGAGAGACTTTACTGAGAGACCTGTCCTGACCCTTTTAGCTAGAATAGGTAACTATGAGAATAAAGATTTTGCTATTGATTGACTTTCATTTTGAACTAATTTAGATAAAAAAATGATCTTTGTTTGAATTCCAGCGACTGCAGCGACTGCTGACGTCATACAGACCGCGCTGTGATTGGGTAGTGGATCAGAACAGTGCTCGCGCTGGGATTGGTGCGTTAGTGTGAGCCGCGCAGGGATTGGAAGGAGTACAGGGTGACGTAGACGCTCCAGGATTGGTGCGTTGGTGTGAGTCGCGCTGTTATTGGACAAAAGATCGTACAGTTGCGGAAGGGTCTAGAGAATATTGGTAAACGTTAAAATGTATTACCAACCAGAGGAAAAGAAGAAGAAATCCTTGTTCGGTAAAATTAAAAGGTGGTTCGACAAGGATAAAAACATAATAACCAGAGAAGGTGAATTGCTACCTCCAACGAGAACTCCTGCATCCTTCATGGTTGCGAAATATGGGTATCATACCTGTATATGGTTAGACAACTGGGCTAAGTACACTAAGGACGATGGTGTTTTAGCATTCCCGGAACATGGTTCATTTAATTTGGCCGTGTTGAGAAATTCACGGGAGAAAATGATGTGTCTAGAGCCTAGACCAAGGCCGACACAGTTTGAGGCGTTGGTAGAATGGGAAGATGAGGTGCATGAGCGAGAAAAGCAGAGGAGTGGAGGCAATTATAGGTACTTTTTTGGGAGGAAATATGATCGTGAAACTCATCATGATCGAATGAGGAGATGGCGAGATGCTAGTATGTCAGAGGGATTATATCCTATGAGAACAGTTGAGGAAGCGGAAGGGAGGAAGGGTACAGAAAAGGTGCCTGATGCAGAAGCGAGAAGGTATGGAGCTAATGATTACGAGGATGAGGTCTTGGATGACATGATTTACAAGAGACCACCTCCATATAGACCAGAACCAGAAGAGAGCACGCCAGTTGCAACTCCAATAAGAGATACTTTGCGAATTGTTAAAACTGAGGTTGTGACACCTGATCTGAAAAGTGGTAGCTCTTTCACGGAAAGGGAGAGAGAGAGGGAGCGAGAGAGAGAGAATCGAGTCAGTGACGAGAAAACAAGAGAATTAGCCAGAACGACATCTGAGCTGACTGAGAAAATAAGAGAGCTGACGAAAAATCTTGAAGCTGTTACAGTGCCTGTAACCATAGGTCCGGTAGTGCCTATTTTTGATAAGCAAAGAATGGGTGAAAATGGTTTGACAGTTCCTTATGTTGGAAATGGTTTGGTTGGTACTTGTACTTTGGAGGAATCAGGAATGAGAACAGGAGAAAATAATTCGAGACAGTCAAGACATGACACATGTAGTGGAGGATTAGATGTGCAGCTTAATTCAGGATTGAATACTGGTTGTTTGGGAGGAACGATTTTGGAACCACAGAGGATGACAGAACAAGTGGGTGCAGTGAAAAAGTCTACAGCTGAGGATTTGAATGATTGGTTGAAAGTTCTTCAAAAGAAGGATAAAGATTCACAGGCAATTGATGTAGCCAGGTTGCGCATAGAATTGGAGGAGCTTATTGCGGGAACAATTCCTACAGATATACTAAAAAACCATCATGATGGAGAGTTGTTATTTATGTGCAAGAGTATCACCTGGAGGGCTAAAAGTACACATGACAGGTTAAGAGCAATAGCGAGTGAACAAGGAGTTGACATGGATAAGGTGAAAGCTTTGCAGAGGTCTTACAGGATGGATTTTACGGACAAAGATATTGAGAATCTAAATGGTGCTGGCAGAACAGGACAGATTAAGGAAATGATTGCCTTATTGCGAAAATGGGGTGATGTGGAAAAATGGAAGGATAGATGGTACAAGAAAAGGGAAGATTCAGTGGACAGGACTTACTCAGCTTTTCCTATGAGAGAAAAAGAAAAAACAGTGGATGCTTATCCTATGAGAGAGATTCCTGGAGGAGGATATGTACATGTCCCATGGACTAGACAGGATATTTTATCATTTACGAATGATTTTCCTCGACTGAGAGAAAAGCCCGTCGAGTGGTATAGGCAGGTAGACAGGTTTGTGAAATTGTCAAAAGTGCTGTGGATTGACCTGAATAGTCTGTTTGATATAATTGTTCCAGCAGACTTGTGGGCAGAGTGTAAAATAGTTGTAGATTGGCCTGCAAAGGAGTATCCAAGAGATCCGAAAACAGGAGCACCAGATCCAGAGGTAATGAAGAAATACGATCAGGTTATAGTGTTCCTGAAAAATAAAGTACCCCCGAAAGAGACAGACTGGGTTAAGATAGATCGAACACATCAGGAAGCAAAAGAATCAGTTCATGCTTTTTACGAAAGGCTGATACTGGCTTTTAAACAGTTCAGTGGAGATGAACATCTGGGTGACAAGGATTTGAGTCATTTTGTATACAGATTTGTATATGGCCTGAGACCTGAAATCAGTGAAAGAATTCGTGAGCATACAGTTGATTGGCAGAGTAAAAAGATTGATGAAATCTTGAGACATGCAAAGTACTTCAGTGATGAGATTGAGGCAAAACAGAGAAAGCTGAAAGAAAAGGCAATGTGGGCACAGGTGAAAGTTGCTGAGAGACAAGAAGCACAGTTGGTGGAACAGGCAAATAATCCGGGAAATAGACCCAGATATGCAGGAAAAGGAAAGGGGAATTTAGAGGAGGCAAAGAAAAAATTCCCTTGTCACAACTGTGGACAATTGGGGCATTGGAGATCCGAGTGTACCAATCCACCATTAGTGAGTAATGAAAATAAAACCTTAAATCAACAGGTGCAGAACGAGGGGTGTAATCATCAGCAGCAACAGCAGAAGGTTGTCAGACAGCAGAGTCAAGAGCCAAAACCGCCCTTGCCGCAGAATAGAGGGTCTCAAAAGTATAACCAGGACTCAGGATTCTCCAATGATGAGCAGGTAAACAAACCGAGACGTTCAAACCCGGTACAGCAGTACTGGTTAAAGAATGAGGGGAGTGAGTCTGAAGGGGACTATTGACGGTGCCGAAGAGAGGAGGAAGAGTGCATACTTGGTGCAACTCTAGAAATTGATCAGGCAGGACCATTTGTAGATGGGAAAATAAATGGGGAAAGTGTTACTTTTTTGGTAGACACAGGAGCGACGAGATCAACTGTCAGGTCAGCAGATATTAGAAATCTTCCTCTCTCGGACGAAGCAATCCAAGTAGTTGGTGTAGCCAATACACAGATTAAGACTCGTCTTACCGAACCAGTAAGGGTAAGAATAGGGAAATTTTCAGACATGCACAGATTTGTAGTCTGTGACACTAGTCCAGTGAATTTGTTAGGTAGGGACCTATTGTGCAAGATGAACTGTACAATTTTTTGTACTCCGGATGGAATAGCTTTTGAGACACCAGATGAGGATGTTTTGTACAGGATGACTCTAGACAATAGAGAGAGTAAGATTGTTGGTACATATGCTGTGTTTAATCCAGATGATTTGCCTCAGGAGTTGAGACATACAGTAAAAACAGCAGTTTGGGATTTTACTGGAGAAGATGTGGGATTGATGAATAATGAAGATCCAGTGAAGATTTCAGTGAAAGAGGGGATTGTTTATCCTAATATTCCTCAGTATAGATTGACACCAGAGATAATTGAGGGAATTGCTCCTATGGTTGGCGGGATGATTCAACAGGGAGTTTTGAGAGAGTTACTGAGTAGCCCGTGTAATTCACTGATAATGGGGCTAAAGAAACCTAATGGAAAGTTCAGGATTGTACAAGATTTGAGAAAAGTTAACAAAATTGTGGTGGCATGTTGTCCCATTGTGCCAAATCCGTCAGTGATTTTGTATCAGATTCCTCATGATGCTGAGTGGTACACGGTAATTGATTTGTGTCATGCTTTCTTTTCAATTCCATTGCATCATGACAGCCAGCCGATTTTTGCATTTCGGTTTGGACAGCGTATTTTAGCATGGTGTCGTATCCCACCGGGGTATACAGAGAGTCCTTCGATATTCAATCAGTTATTGAAGAAATCATTGGAGAGTTTGATCATGCCCGAAAGCTCAGTACTAGTGCAGTACATCGATAACCTACTTGTGGCATCGAAGACACGTGAAGCTTGTGAAGTAGATACCATAGCTTTACTGAATCATCTGGCAGATGGAAGGTTAAAGGTTTCTCCAGCCAAATTGCAATTTTGCAAGAAAGAGGTGCATTATCTTGGACACAATATTGAAAAGGGTTTGAGAAAAGTGACCGATGACAGGATTAAAATTATCAGAGGAATGAGAGCCCCGATGACCCAGAGAGAAGTGAAGATGTTTTTGGGAATGGTGGGTTATTGTCGTCAGTGGATAAGTAATTTCTCCCTGATAGCAAAGCCACTGATTAAGTTGACAAAAAGTGAGGTGAGAGACCCATTGGAATTGGATGGAGAACAAATAGCAGCATTTGAGGAGTTGAAGAGCAGAATGTGTGAAGCCCCTGCTTTGGGAATGCCAGACTATGAGAAAGAGTTTGAGTTGTACTGCAGTGAGAGAAATGGATGTGCACTTTCAGTGTTAATTCAGAAACATGGACAACTGAGAAGGCCGATTGCGTACTTCTCATCGACACTTGACCCTGTAGCTGTGGGTTTGCCAGGTTGCCTGAAAGCAGTAGCTGCTACATGCAGAAGCTTGGAACAGAGTGAGGGCATAATAATGGGATATCCTGTAAGGGTATTCGTACCTCATGATGTGGCTATTCTTTTGACAAGAAGCAGGACTCAGTACATGTCACATAGTCGACTGACTAAATATGAGAAAATAATTCTGGGAGCATCAAATGTGACTCTTGAGAGATGTGTGAATGTGAATCCAGCGACACTTCTACCAGATGCTGAAAATGTGAATGTGGGAGATGATGTTGATAATGATTGTTTGGATGTGCTTGACTACTGCACAAAACCAAGACCAGACATAAGAGATTTGCCATTGCCTGAGAGTGATCATGTGCTGTTTGTGGATGGATCATGTCTAAGGACTGATGATGGTGTGCTGAGTGCAGCATATGCAGTGTGCAAGGTTTCAGAAGTTATGGAAGCTTCGCCTTTGAAAGGAGTAAGATCTGCTCAAGTGGCTGAATTGGTGGCATTGACGAAAGCTTGCAAAATTGGAAAGAATTTGAGAGTGACTGTGATGACTGATAGTCAGTACAGATTTGGAGTCGTTCATGACTTTGGCCAGCTTTGGCTACAGAGAGGTTTCTTGACGTCGAGTGGGACTCCAATAAAGAATGCTGAAGTGATTGGAAAGTTGCTTGAGGCGATACAGCTGCCTAAAGAGTTAGCAGTTGTGAAGTGTGCTGCTCATGGACAAGGAGATGATTTTGTTACTCTTGGTAATCGTTTTGCCAATGACATAGCACAGTATTGTGCAAAGAACAATCATTCGATTAATAGGGCACGAGAAAAGGAAATGTCTTTTTGTTCTGTGATGTTTACTAATGTCCTAGAAACGTGGGATGAAGTGAAACAGTTGCAGGATGAGGCAGGAGATGAGGAAATGAGAGATTGGATCAAGGCAGGTTGTGCCCCAAGAGAGACAGATTATGTTTGGATCTATAGAGATGGTAGACCAGTCATGCCCAATTCCATGCTGTCGACAATGGCAAGAATGTATCATGGCCAGGGACCTCTGGGGAGGGACGCAATCATTAGGTCTTTTAAGCAAACCTGGTACAATGCAAAGTTCAGGTTAATTGCAGAGAGCATCTGTCAGAGATGTTTGATTTGTCAGCAGTTCAATACTGGAAAAAAGACAGTGGTGAGTCTGGGGACAATAGGCAGAGAAGGAGGTCCTTTTACCAGAATGCAAATAGATTTCATTGAAATGCCCCAAGTGAACAGATTGAGGTATGTTCTAGTGGTAGTCTGTTTGTTCTCAAGATGGGTGGAGGCCTATCCGACTAGGAGAAATGATGGAATAACAGTTGCAAAGTTACTGTTAAGAGAGTTGATTCCTAGGTACGGGTTCCCAGTGACAATTGAGTCAGACAGAGGTGGACACTTCTACAATGAGCTCATGGGTTTAATTTGTGAAGCATTGAGCATACAGCAGAAGCTACATTGTGCATACAGACCAGAGGCTTCTGGCGTTGTTGAACAGATGAATGGCACAATAAAAAACCGAATTGGTAAGATGTGTTTAGCCACTGGAATGAAATGGCCTGATGTCTTGCCTTTAGTGCTGATGACTATTAGGTCTACTCCAGATAGAACCACAGGTTTGAGTCCGCACGAGATTTTAATGGGACGTGCGATGAGACATGCATTTGTGCCTGTCAACAAGTTGATGACAATTACTGATGACATGATTTTGGATTACTGTAAAGGCCTGGCTGACGCAGTTCATTCTGTGTTTCACCAGGTTGGAGAAGACACTACTACACTTGAGAAGAAGCAAGCCCATGATCTGAGTCCAGGAGACTGGGTGAGGATTAAAGTACACAGAAGAAGAAATTGCTTGGTTCCAAGGTGGGGAAGGCCAAGACAAGTTATTCTGACTACAACGACTGCAGTAAAGTGTGCTGGTGTGAAAAACTGGGTGCATGCAAGTCATACTCTGAGAGTTCCAAATCCAAAGGATGGGACTGGTAAGGAGTATTTTGAAGAGTCAGATTCTAGTGATGATGCAGAAACTGAACCAGTGAGAAAGAGAAAGAATCCTGAAAGGGGCGAAGGAGAAAGAGAGTCAGGTGATTCTTTTTTCTTTCCAAGAGAGGCTTCAAGAGAAACATTGAGAGTCTCAGAGGAGAGATCGGATTCTGTAAGAGTGCCTGAAGTTCCAACGAGCAGTGGAGAAGAAAGAAGAGAAAAGAGCAATTCCACAGAGACTACACCTGAATCAGATGAAGAGGTTGAAAATCCACTTGAGATTACACCTGAAGAGGCAGGGTCAGTAGGAGATAGAGAGGGACAGATTGCGGAAGACCCCCGAGGAGGTGTAGGGAACATTCCTGATAAGCTAGGTGAAGGGACAAGTAGACAGCTAGAAGATTGCGTGTCGGAGACCCGAGGAGGGACAGAGATAGGGAAATCTCAATCGGTGGTAGAAAAGACTGTGGAGCGAAAGAAACCTGTTGAAAAACAAGAGGCAAATGAAAAAGAATCAGATGAGAGTGAAAATGAGAAATCAGAGGGTCGAGTTCTGAGAAAGAGGACTTGGATCGGAGAAAGAAATAATAAAGAAGTGAGACCAAAGAGGGTTGTAAGAGGAGATCTTTGGCCTAACAGGATAAAGAGACTGAGGTACAGACTGACACGAGCAAATTCATCGAAAGCTGAACAGGTGAACGAGGTGTCAAGTCAGAATCAAGCAAAAGGTGAAAAACAGAAGGTCACAAAAGAACCAGAGGAGATCAAGAGAATCAGAAAACCTAACCAGAAGTATAGGTCACCGGAATGGACGTATGTGGCACTGTCTGAAGGTGAAGAGGCAGAGAGTCAAGGAAATCCAGAGGGGACCGTACGAGAAGTGGTTGAGGAGGAAAACTGTTGGAATCCTGAAAGTTATCTTGACTGATATTGGAGAAGAGTCAGATGCACAGGATGTTGTTGAAGATCTGATACAATTTGATGTTGCTGAAGAAGAAGTGAAAAGTGATGAAAATCCAAATTGAGTGAACTAAAGGAGTCACTTGGAGAAAAGTGAAAAGAAGAAAATCTGAAATTAACTGTTTGAAATAATCTAGAGTTCTAAATTTAGGTAGTGGAGTAGAAGAGGCTAAGTCAAAAGACACTGCCAAAGTAGTAAAATGGCTAACACAGAGAATAATCAAAGTAGATGTGCCTTCTTGAAAAGATGGTGTAGAATGTGCTGCTGCTGTACTGGATTATTAATGCTATTATGGGGTGTACTAGCTTTACTAGTTACTTTTAGAGTTACAATAGACACTTTTGGAATACATACTGAGAATGTGACCAATGTAGAGAAGAGTTCACAGAAAGTAGTTCCAACTAGAAGTAGTAACATTTACATACATAAAGATAGGTCAATTAATGATTTTTCTAGCAATGTTTTTTCAAAATTGTTATATGAATATGTGAAAACAATGGAAGTAAGGGATTGCTACGTATGTATGCAGTTACCTGCATCCGTTTCAGAAGGTGTTACTTATCACCATTTACCAGCTACGTATGGGATTTCATGTAGTGTGCTAAGTAGTGTTTTTTATTTGTTAGGGAAAATAGATTATGAGATGTCTAACCATGATAACATTTTTGGGCAATTGCCTATGAATAAAAAGATGAATCCAGCTAAAGAAGCTAACATTTTTGGTGAGATTTTTATTGAGAGAGAAGAATTAACATTAGATTACATTTTTAGAAACAATTTAACTTGCAGTTTGAAAGAGGAAGAGAAGGCTTTCCTTGACATGGTAGAGGAAAGGAGAATGAACATGCATGAAAAGGCAGGGAAATATAAAGTGAGTGAGACGATTTGGGATATTGAGATGGGAAAGGAATTGAAGAATGGGGCTAGTCCAACTTTAGCTTTAGATGCACCACAGAAGGGTAAACTATGCATTACCAGAAAGAAATCCCAATATGATAGATATTTTGTTGGGACTATTGAGTGTCATGATACATACTTTATTGCAACAGGATGGGGTTTTAAAGGTGGAGAAGATCCAGTTTTCCCAGGAGTGTATTATGTTTGTGGGAACAAGGCTTATTACAAGTTGCCTGACCATTGGTATGGCACGTGTTATGTGGGCCTGGTTTTTCCAAAGATTTTTCATATAGATAGGATAGAAGATGTAGAACACATTAATTTACTAACACGTTTTAAGAGAGAAACTTGGTCAGAAATCGTAGGTGATATTTTTGGAGCTTTAATTCCAGCAGTGGGAATTTTGTTAAATGCATATGGGATTCGGAAACTGTCAACAGTGGTGGATCGCTTATCGACAAGTACCGCTGGAGGGTTTCTTTTGGTAAATACGGAGATGATTGCCGTACGTGCCATGTCTATGCAAAATCGACTTGCCCTTGATATTCTATTGGCCAAGGAGGGTGGAGTTTGTGGAATGCTGAAAGTTCAACATTGTTGCACTTACATTCCTGACGAAAGCAAAGATCTGAAGGTCTATTTCAAAAATATTACCGATTTGCATGAAGAATTAGTACCACTGGAAGCTGAGAGTATCTGGACTAAAATAGCTAATAAGATAGTTGCTGTTAAGAGTTTTATTGCTAAGATAGGTAATACCATTATTGGTAGAATATTATTTCCATTGACATGTGTAATTATTGCTTTATTGATACTAAGATTGGGGTGTTTGTGTTGTAAAAACAGGGGAAGGAAAAAGAGAATAATTAGAGGAAATACTGAAAAGAAACAAAAGAGGTCAAGGAGAGACCCACAAGAAATAGAATTAGAAGAATTAAGGGAGAGTGTTTACTTGGAGTCAAAGAGGGATGATGTGAGGGAGTCTGGTGTTTAATGTTGTGCCATAAAAGACATTTTCAATTTCTCCTAAAATTGGAACAACATTTTTTTTTTGGGATGGTTTTTGTGGTGATAAGATATCACCAAAGGGGGGATTGCTGGAGCAGAGTTTTCTGTTGAAAATGTATCGAGATTTAAGCTCTGGTTTTGTTTATATGTTATGATTAAAATTACTGATTTGTAATCACTAAATATTAGTTTTGTTAAATGTCTAAATTAATCAACATTACTAATGAGAGAAACGACACGTGGGATGCATATATGTTGCTTAGTAATAATGTGCAAATTTATTAAATGAGCATCGCAAAAGTGCTATTTGTTTCAAGTTTATGCTTTAAAATGACGCGTGCTAATGCTTCTTTGTGTTGCAGACGGCTAGGTAATTACATACACATAAGGGTATTAGTGGGAATTAACACTGTATAATCATTATGATGTGGTAACGTTGTTTTGTGTTTCTTTTAATTAAGATGGTCCGTTTTGGCCTAAACAAAGATGGCTGCTATTTACAGCCTGCACTCGAGTGATTGAATTTTGACGAGAGGCCTTGCTGAACATGGTTGAAAGTCACCTGACCACAGCCTCTGCCTGAATTAAAAGTTTCCGTGAGGACAGCAGCTCTGGGCATGATTCCAATTGTCCTTGGAGAAGGATTAAGCCACAATGAACAATGATAGATCTGCGGTGGCTCTGCTATGGTACCGAGGAAGAGCAATCATAAAAGTAACACTTGCAAACTCGAGTTTCCTTCTTCCGTGTTTTTATTTTTGTGATTTTTTCCTAAGCGGAGGTTTTCTAAATGTTGCAACATCCTTTCCTGCTCTCTCTGCTCAGCGGCTCAACGGATATTCAAAGTTTGTTTGTAACTTTTATTTTGTCATTTTTGTTATAAATATGCTAGACTAGAGAGGGTCCGTGTTCCTTGCGTTCATTGCATTCATCGTGTTCTTTGCGGTCATTGCGTTTTGGACTTCTTCCTGAACCTATGCTGAGGACGGCAGCTCGAGAGACTTTACTGAGAGACCTGTCCTGACCCTTTTAGCTAGAATAGGTAACTATGAGAATAAAGATTTTGCTATTGATTGACTTTCATTTTGAACTAATTTAGATAAAAAAAATGATCTTTGTTTGAATTCCAGTGTCGGGTGGTTATTTCTTTGTCATTTATTGAGTTTCTAATGTTGTTTCTTATGTTTTAAAAATCATGACTCAGGACAATGTCTTTATGGTCGCATTGACCTCGTTTAGATGTAGATCGGTTTAGGTTTCTCTCTTATATGCAGTGTGGATAGAGTAATAGTGTGAATTTTAGTGTGATGGGCCCTAGCGTATGTGCGTGTGACTGTAGGTTTACTCTGTCCGTGGAAGTAGGGAGAATTTATATGCGCCGATCTGCAGCAGTTGTTCCAGGCTTTAGGAGCCAGGAATAAAAAAGGCAGGACTTCCTACTCTGGGTTTGTGTAAGCGTGGACTGTGTGCTAGTGAGAGATCAGCAGAGCGGAGGTGTCTTAAAGGTTGGTGGAAATAAATGTGGCTATTCAGGTGGGTAGGCATGTGTTGTGGAGTGCTTTGTAGGTGTGGGTAAGGAGCTTAAAATGTGGGCACTTGTGTATCTGGAGTCAGTGGAGTCCCCTAAGGTGTGTTGTGATGTGGGCTCAGTGTAGGGGGGAGGTTGAGGACATGGCGAGGTGTCTTTCCCAAAGACCACTACTTCGGTCTTGTTAGTGGACATTTTGAGGCAGTTACATTTCATCCACGCGGCCACTTTGAATGCATGTGGTGAATCTCATCCTGGTATTGGGTGTTTTGTCAAAGAGGGACGGTATCAGTTGTGTGTCATCAGCGTATGTGAGGATGCTTATGTTATCACTCTGCATGTCACAGAAAAGTGAAGTGATGTAGATGTTGAAGAACATCAGACTGAGCAAGTAGCCTTGCAGGATTCTGCAGATGATTTTTCTTGCTTCAGCGGCGAAGGGGGGTATGTTGACGGTTTAGGTTCTTTCAGTGAGGAAATAGCAGATCCATATGAGGGTGTGTAAGGGATGCCTACGTTGTGAAATCTTCTGATTAGATTGGGATGGGACACCTTGTCAAAGGGTGCTGATAGGTCTAGGAAGATGAGGGTGACGATTTCTCCCTCTCGAGGATCATTCGGATGTCATTCGTTGCTGCTATGAGGGCGGTTTCCGTGCAGAGGTTGGGTCTAAATCCTGATGGTGCGGCCTCTAGAAGCTGGTAATTGGCAAGTTAGTCAGAGCGGCATTTGTTAATGGATTTTTTCAAGACCATGACTGGGTAGGGAAGGAGGGATATTGGTCGGTAGTTGGTGAGTTTGAATGACTTGGTGAAGGTTGGGTCATCCAAGGGTGTCTTTAGGAGGGCTTTGACAGCTGTGTGTTTCCATGGTTCCAGAAAGGCTGCTGTACTGATGGAGGTGTTGAGGTGGAGGGGTTGGGGGGTGAACGCTTCTTTGTCAAAGACAAGATGGGGGCAGGGATTCACCAGGCCATGGAGTGTATGGTCTTCATGATTGCTGTGGTGCCCCATGTGGTGTCTTTGTTCGTCACTGGGAGGCTGCTGAAGAGTCAGAGAGTCCGGTTGCAGGGCAAAGTGGCTGGATATTGTTGTGATCTTGCCACAAAATAAGTTTGAGAGGTTGTTATACAGATCTTTGATGGGCTTATGTAGCTAGTGGCAGCTATGGGTGTAATGAGATCCTAGAGGACAGCAAAGATTTCTTTATTGCTCTTGGAGGTGGAATTTATTCATTTGACTAGCGCTTTCCTCTTGGTTTCTCGGGTTACCTGGTGGTACCTTCTCTGTGCAGTTTTCAATGAGTCTTTTTCCACTTTCTCTTTGCTGGTTCTCCATTTCTGTTCCAGCTGCTTGCAGTGCCACTTTGTTTTTCTGGAGTCTTCTGTGTATCAGCTGGCTTGTGTTTTAGTTTTTGCTTCGTTTCTTGGAGGGGCCAGTGCGCCGCGCAGTTGGTGATCCACTTCGTAAAGCTTTTGTGCTGTGTGGAGGGCAGATGTCCAATCCGCCTCTGTTAGGTTGTTCCAGTGACAACATGCTGGGCCAACAGTGGGGGTTCCGCTGTGTTGATGGATGTTGTTAGTGAAACTGACTATGGGGTGGTCGGTCCAGGTGATGGATCTTGGTGTCTTGATTGGGAAGGATTGGTGAAAAAAAGCATCTAGGAAGTGTCCGGCGGCATGGATGGGCACTCTGACATGTTGGGTAAGTCCCAAGTTTCTGAGGCTGTAGATAAAGGCGGCTGAGTTAGAGTCGGTTCGGTCTTCTACATGCAAATTGAGGTCTCCTAGGAGGATGAATGCACTGAAATTGAGGACTAGGGGTGATGAAGGCTGTAATGTTGCTAGCAAAGTTGGCTAAGAGGCCCGGGGTGGGGGGCGGGTGCAGCAGACTAGGGTTCCACCCAGAGGGAAGTTTGCTGTGATTTGTATTCTAATGGTGAGGTGCAGATGAGGCAATGCAGTTGAAGATGTATTTATAGACAATGGCGATTACTTCCCCAGGCTTGTTTGGGCGGTCTTGACTAGTGATCTTTATCCAGCAGGGACGGCGGCAGCGTTGTCTGGCGTTGAAACTGTGGTCAGCTTTGTTTCTGTGAGGAAGAGGAGGTCTGGTGCATAGTCGTCCAGCAGGTCCCAGATCTTCGTGGGGGGCTTGCTGAAAGAGTGGTGTTAAAAAGCATACATGAAAATGGTATTTTTTTGCCTAACCATCCAGTGTGCCTCTGCTAGGTTTGTGTATTGCATGTCTGGCTTTTGGATGGCAGGGGGCTGGAGAGGGCTGTGGCTCCAGACGTCTAATGAGTCAGGGCTGGGCTGAATAGACCTGAGTTGCATTTGTAGTAGGGGGAGGAGATTCCCTTTTCACCTGAGTGGGCCTGGTCTGCCTTCAACAATGCTGTCTCCACCTCCTGCCAAGAAGCAGCACCAGTGAAGACAGAACTGGTTTTGGCTGGGTATAGACACTCCCTGCCTTCAGAAAACAAAGGCTTTGTGTGTATAACAAGAGGGGCCCAGAACCCGGATTTTTAGATCACTTCTGGGAAATCAACAGGAAACCTTTGCCAAGGAGAAGAGCCGGATAAGCTGAGGAGGAATACTGCCCCTGTGCCTGTCTGCTGCTTGGGGTTGGCCTGCAGTAGCTGCTTGCTGCCAAGGAAAGGAGAAGAAGGACTTTGCTGTTCTGCATTGTCACCTGCTTGAAGGAAAGATCTCCAAGTGCTTGAAACTGAGCTTGCCTCCTGTTCTGAAGTCTCAGGAACACAAAGACTTCACCCTTCTGTCTGCCTGCATCTAGAACTGCTGTTTTAGCTACTACAGAAGCTACAGAAACTGCAACACCGACGCCGGTGAGCGACGCCGTAATCTGCACCGAAGCCAGGAGCGCTACTCCGACTTGCGAAGTAGACCCAACGCCGGCGGCCGTGCCACGACGCCAGCGAGCGACGCCGTAACCTGCCCGAAGCCGGGAGCGCTGCTCCGACTTGCGACGTGGGCCTGCTGCTGTGCCACATCAACTCCGAAGCCGACTTCATCATCGGGGAGCCGATCCTCGACGTGAGTGACCCCGAATCCATCGACATCGCGACATCGTAAGGAACAGTGGTTTCGGTGCCATCATGACATCACCTCCCCGACGCAGTAAGGAACCGTCGTCTCACCTCCCCTGCACTGCAGTAAGGAACAGAGTCTACACCTTCCCTGGGGTCGTAAGGAACAGACGCCGCGCAGTGCCAACAAAGCCGCACCTCCCTGACGTCGCAAGCTGTCTTTGTTTTTCATCGCTTTTCTCAGGTACTGTTCTTTGTGGGTCTGTTTGACTCCGGCGCACCTCGCGGTCGGAACCGTACTTTGGGATTTCACGACGTCGTAATAACTCAAAGTGGAGTTATTTGTTGCTAGAGACTATATTTAAGTGAATAACCTATATTTTGATTACTGTATTGTGGATTTTTTTTGTTTGGTCTTGTTTTGAGTTTAGATAAAGATTACTTATTTTTCTAAACTGGTGTGGTGTCCATTTGTAGTGTTTTCACTGTATTACTG
The DNA here is from genome assembly GCF_964204655.1 of Triturus cristatus. Lineage (NCBI taxonomy): Eukaryota > Metazoa > Chordata > Amphibia > Caudata > Salamandridae > Triturus > Triturus cristatus. The sequence continues at coordinate 378,950,340 of NC_140589.1, forward strand.
TATATGTTCATAAATGCTTTACACACTGCCTCTGAGATAAGCCTGTCTGCTCGTGCCAAGCTACCATGGGGGTGAGCAGGGGTTATTATAGGAGTGTATCCCCTTACCCTGACTTGAAGCAAGGGCCCCTAGTTGGACAAAGGTACCTACCTCTGACAACAAGAGACCCCCATTTCTAACAATCTGCATAAAGTGTATTTAATTAAATGTGTATTTCATCGCCCTAGAGTCATTGTCACCAGCTTATCTATAGTTTTGTGGAGCTATAACAACTATGTTGCATTAATACATGCAAGCTTCGCTATGAGCAGTGGAGTGATACTTGTAAAGAAATAGCTCTCACAATCTATTTTTTAACCAAGTCAAATATTCTACACTTGCATTGGTCATCCTTAAAAGTTTATTTCTGTTACCAGGTCTAAAATGACTAATTCATGTGACCTCAAACATCATCATTGTACACAATTAGTTATTTTAAATTGTAGCTGCTAAATTAATAGTATTATTAAAAAGGTGGAAAAAATAGATTGAAATACAACCATAGTAGAACCCGTCTTCCAGTCCAGCAAAATAGTCCATTAGCTTGAAGCAGCAATGACCAGCAGGCTTCTACTCAGTTTCTCCTTTTGTGAGCAAGTATTATAGGATTTGTATGGAAGTTAAATAAAAGTTGGGGCATTGCAGGTTCATGTTTCAACATACCTAAGCATATTTATGCAGGTGCATAAACCAGAGGGATTGACGAGCAAAATGATTAAAAAGCTATTAGATTAAACAGAACTAAATTCTATATATTTCTGTACGTTTCATTGTTGGCCCACACGTTTTATTTGATTCCATTAGTTTTACACTTCACTGGCATGCCAGTTAGTGGTCACTTCGCTGTACTAAAGTCCAACATCTTACTGGGGGAAGAGCAGCAAAGGCACAAGCCCCTACATAAACTCAGCGGCGTATTATAATTCTGAAGAATCCTGCACCACTAACTCTTTAGATATGCATAAATTACGGAGATAATAATTCAGAATCTTCCGCTAAAGAGAAGGACAACCGGACTTTGATTTTATGGAGTTTCTACCTGGGGGTCTTTCAGGGCACCTCCTACGAGATGTACTATGATATCAACTGCCCAGTAATAATGCACTCACGCTCTGACAACATCTAGAGATCCAGAGAAAAATCCCAAGTGGAGTGGGCAGAGCAGGTTTGCCAGGGAACATAGCACCAGTGAAAAGTGATTTATGGTGTTCTGGCTTAGGCAGCCTAAATCTTTAGTGGTTCTGATGCATGTCACAGTGTTAGAGGTGAGCAACCCCAACCACCTCACCCTGTCAGCTGGCGACTGTTGGACCTTGTTCTGAATGCTGTGCCGCAGACTCATCATGCTTCCGTTCTGGAAGGCTCGTAGTGCTCTATTGGTCCCAAGGTTCTAACTGTGCCTGGAATCAGAGTCAGAGGCACCAGGTGGACGGCTAGACTTGGATGCAGCGGAATATGCTGGACTGATGGAGGCCAGGCTAATTTCATTCCGTCTCGGGAACTGGTGGCCAATGGCTAAATAATGACGGTGTTCTATTTCATGGCCGTGACACACCTCGTGCTTCCAATTACACAGTAGATCACACTAGTCAGACCCAAAGATCTTCCTTTTATGGACATGGGTCCACACTGTGCTACTTAAAAGGGACACTGACAAGGAGTGAATCCACCAATAATATCCTGGGTTAATGATCTTGAGATGTGATTGTAGAGGGGGCTCAGACTGTTGCAATGAAGTGCAACATTTAGACCAATTGTGAAACTCTTTGCGAATGTGTAGTCGCTTGTGCTGTTATGGTATTTTTTCCCATGCCTTCACAGACATGAAGCAAAACAAAGCAAGCTGTGGTGTACACAGAAGCGTCCACTCAAGCAAAAAAGAGTAAGCGCACACTTTAATCAGCCCAGAACAGTTGCCAGCATCCACACCTCATATCTCCTCCTCACCCTGGCTCCAACTGACCACCCTCTGAATTACAGCATAACCAGAAACCCCGAACCCAGTCTCACGTAGTAGACAAAGCAGGTAAGAACACAACACATCCCCTTTCCTTAACCCCTTCGACGCTCATGACGAAGCGGTTCCGTCATGAGCGTCGGTTGCGCTGTGCGCATGACGGAACCGCTCAGTCATGGCCCCGCCCGCGCTCAGAACCTTCAGTACCGCGCGGAAATCCGCGCAGCGCTGAAGGGGTTAAAAAGCAATCAAAAGCATTAAAAACAACCCACAACAAGACCTAGAAAACAATATACATTCAAATCTAACACCCCCCATAATTAAATATGAAATAACAAATATTTTCACCTAATATAATCATTCAAGTACACAGGTTTGACAGTATTACTAGATTTACTTTGCACCAGCCTTCTCTGGTGATCCATATGTCCTCCTGACCACCATTGCGGTATATAGCTTCTACTTCCTCCATATGCCTTTTTAGGTCTCGCTAGCGTAAGGCTGCGCGCATGCGCAGTCTCGCTGGCGAGATTTAGTGTTGACAGGGTATTTTCAGTAAGGGGCATTAAGCCCCGCCCCTCTTTAAAGACAAGAAACCTTTTGGCAGGCGAGGCCACGGCAGAAAAAGCCAAACGAAAATGTCATGGCGAGCGCTTGTGTTTATATGCGCTTGAGCCATGCTGTGCATTCTACATTCCAGGTTGTGAATCGTGAAGCGTACCACACGTGCTGCTGCTACAGAGTGTGAGGTGAGGGGGGGGCAGGGAGCAGTGGGCCTTGGGAGGGATGAGGTGCCGTTGCCCAGGGGAGAGGGTGGGAGAGATATGTAGGGCAGCTGGCGGGGTTAATATTACCAACTGAAAAGGTAATAAACGTCAAGAACGTTATGGGGCATTAATAAAGTGCTAAGGGAAAGAGTTGCAGGATATTTCTGAGTATTGGTGTATTCGCCTAGCTCACCGTTCACCGATTGTGGCTCGTCTGGCGAGGTCCCCGCCAGAGGGTGGATTTCCTCTTCAAGGCACATTTGTGGAGATGGGTGTGTTGGTGATGTAGCCACCAGGTGGCTGGGGTCTGTGGAGGTCGGCGTGGGTTGCTTGGTTGCCGATCTAGGGTTGATACGGTGTTGGAATGCCCGCGGTGACTGGCATTGTGGTCGCCTAGATTTTCGTGATGGGTGCAAGAAATTAAAGGACGGAGTAATATTCGTGGGGGGGGTAACCGTGGGAGCGGGCGGAGTTTGAGGGGAAGGGAGGGCGACACAGGAGTTTATTTTATGTGTTTTTATATAACGCGGACTTTACCCGAAGGGGTCAGGGTGCCATCGGACGGAATGGCAAGGCTGTTGTTCTGGGGTGTGGGTGGAGTGGGATGGTTGGGTGAAGGAAGCGGGGGCGATCGGCTGAGGGTAGGAGGGGGGGGGGGCGTTGTGGGTTTTGGGGGTCGGAGTGCTGCGTGGGAGGGTGCGGGACGGGGCGTGAAGGGGAGGTGGGTGTTCCTCGGCGGGTCGGGTTTGCGCAAAGGCTGGGAGGAGGCTTGGTGGCGGTTTGAGCACCATTCAGAGAGGATGGATGTTTTTGCCGGGCTGGGCTCGGCCTGCTGGCATGTGGCTAGCTGTGAAGGATAAGCGGCAGTACGGAGGATTTGATGTGGGACGGCCGGAGTGTCGGCGCTGGTTTGGATGGGTGGGTGATGTGTGAAAGTCGCATGGCGCCTGGGGGGGTTGGTTGCAGGAGTAGCGGTTGGGAGGGGGGACTGTTTCTCAGAGGGCTGCAGGCTCACTGTGGAGGTTGCGAAAGGAGGATCGGAATGTTATTAAGCAGGCAATAATAGGCGGGATCGGACCCCAGGGGGGGCGACGGGCCTTGTGGGCGGGACTGTCGACTTTGGGCTGGTGGGATGGGGTGCGGTTTTCGGTGTGGACGGGCAGCCGGTGGTCCTGGGCAGGTTGTTAGATGTCCAGGGAGGCGGACTTTGTCCGGGTGTGGCGCAGCGGGTGGTCCTGGGACAGACTGACGCACATTGATTGGGGTTGGAGGGGGACGAAGGCGCGCCGGGGGAGAGGTGGGGGCAGGGGGCACTGGGGAGAGGCAGCGTCGGGTCTCATTACATGTTGAAGGGAGGTGCCATGGGCACAGACAAGGTGTACAGCACCTGGAGGCTAATTACATCTGGGTTTCTCCCCTCCAGCTATCCTCATTTCTCTTCGGCCTCAGATGGAAGGGGTGGGGTGGGCTTCCAGATGTGGCAGGAATGCCGAGGGATTCCTCAGAAGTGGAGGAGTATGGAGGTTTGCAGTGCCAGGCACTGGTGGGCGCTACACCCACGGATGGGGAGTGCAGCGTTTAGGCCCCGGGTGACTAGGGGTGAAGCACTGTCTGGGGAGGGATGAGGAGGCGCTATACAGGGAGCAATGTCTTCGGGTTATGCAGAGGTCCCTCGGGGGCGGGTGATAGGAAGAACACACTGGGAGGTTGATGCAGTCCTGGGGTGGGGGAGAAGGCGAACCTTTCCTCCTTTAAGAAGCACATCTAGACATTGGGGGTTTGTGCCCCATCTCAGGGTGTGTTTTGTGCATTTATTCCTATTATCCCTGGTTCAGCAACATGCTCATGGATGCCATGTCTACTCTGTATCTATGTCAATATTCTTTATGACACAGACATGTCACGTGAAGTAGCCCGCTGAGTTGGGGAGCTGATGAAATGTATCTCTGGATGTTATAACTCCATGGGTCTGCTCATGGCCTCACCTTCAAGGTGCTGTTTGATTCTGACTTAAGTCCCGAGTGAGAGGGTAGTGGTTGGGGGCTTCCCGTGTTCCTGCTGGGGGGCATTGTACTGTGAAGTTATGGAGCACAATGTTGGGAGTGAATGGGCAGTCAATTATTTTTACTCTGCGTGATTTAAAACAGATTCACACAGTCACGTGAACAAATATGCCTTGGTGACAGCACAATGGGCATGCAGCTATATCGTGACTTGTTGTCTAACATGGGGAGGTTCATACAGTCACTAGAGGATTATGAGGAATCTGTTGTGAAAGTGATGGAAGAGCACTGATGTGGAATCCCACACTCCTGTGGTGTTTAGGCCCTATGATGAGTGCGCAAGGACCCAGATACAGCTAACATTTAAAAAGCTTCTGGCAGGCATCTGTGAAGGCCATAACCCCCCCGACCCCTGGGGATTGTAAACATCAAGGGGCCTTCATGTCAAGCTCAAAGACCTCATAATAAATCAGGTCTTATCTCCGGGAAACTCATTCCTTAGCTGCCCTCTAGGCAGAGATAGGAAGGCAGGATTACGGTTCCAGCACGAGACAAGCATTTGCAATGCAATGGGCCTCGCATTTACGCGAGTTTAAACTATTGGCATTGTAAATAACAATGCTGTTTATTTATCTTTTAAAAACAAAAATAAAACGCATTGCCATTTGCAATGTTAATAGCTCAAACTCTTGTAAATGCGAGACCTATTGCATTTTTAATGCTTGTTTCCATTTGATTCCCGCACTTTGTGTCAACCTCACTCAACCAATCATAACACCCCTTCACCACATCACCACCCTCTTCCTTCCCAACACCTTTGCACCTTGCCATCCTGCTCATATGCCACACTCGTCTATCACTCAACCTAGCAGCATTTAAGTAAACTTCCTCCACCCTCAAAAGTTTTGAAAATCGACTTTTCCTTCCTCACTTTACCTGGCTTTTATATTTGTACCATTTCACCCACTTGCATCGGCACCATATTTACACCTGATTTACTGTATTTGTACAATTTTTACTTATCCTGCACCACTTCTGGTGACCATGAACCAGCTTGGAATTTCTCATCCACCCCTGAGAATCTTTGGTGAAAAGAAATCTGCCACACATGACAGCAAAGGGACTGTAACCTGCAACCCCTGGTGTAGTACGATAAATCCACACTCATTTTTGTTTTTTTACTTTCAACATCCAATTTTTAGGTCTCGCCTGAGCCAGCGCATGCGCTGCACTGGCGAGACATTTAGTAAGCTGCTTTTGGAAGTGCTTCCAAAGCGGCCACCAGCTTGCGTTCACGCGCACAAGCGTGCGCGCCACGCGCCGCCTCTGCTGCGCGCGCATCCCTTATTTTCTTTCTCTTTCGCACAAAGCTAATCGCGGCACCGGCGCTTTACTTTTAACATTAAAAGTAAAGCGCCAGTGCCGCGATTATAGCAAAAGTAAAGAAATAGATGTTTGGTTCTATTTCTTTACTTTTGCTATAATCGCGGCACCCGCGCTTTACTTTTAATGTTAAAAGCAAAGCGCCGGTGAAATAGAAACAAACATCTATTTCTTGTCAGTCATCATTTTTCAGTTTCCAATGCTATTTGAAAGCAGTATCTTTCTAGTTACAGCACTTTGGTAACTGTTGTGGTTCCTGAAGCCATGTCTGAAGTACTCCACCTTCCATTTTGCTACTACTATTTGGACTTGCCTCAACTGGTGACTTGCTAGTTTGCACTTTAAAAACCTGCCTGTATTCCCTCATGGATCACCACCAGGGCACAAGACCTAAACAAGCAGTGGCATAGCCAATTGGTCCCGCTTTTGGGACCTTATAGGTATTTAGGTATGCAGCACAATATCCTTAGTGCAACAACACCAACTGTTGCATGGCTAAACACTTATAAGGTCCCAAAAGCGAGACCTATTGGCTATGCCAATGCTTGTTTCTTTTTGTGATTGGCCATCTGCAAAGCGCCCTTGATCACACAGCTGAGCCTCTCAACTTCGCCATACCCTTTTGGGTGATGCTCAGAAGTACATTTATGCTCCGCACCATTACGTTTAAAAAACATTTCAACCTCTGCTGCAATAAACTGCGTTCTATTACCAGTAATTACCTTCCTGGGCAGATCTTCCCTCACGGACAACTCATCAAAAAATCTAAGCACATTTTCCACATTTGTGACTTCCACAAAAGCCACCTCCGGCCATTTGGAAAAATAATCAACGGCAACCAAAACATGGACACAATCCCCACTCTTAACCCACACAGGTCCCATAATATCTACTCTGATAGTAACCAAGCCATTGTCTGTCCTTCCACAGGAACTAAAGGTAGCCTCAGTGTGATTTTAGATTTGCCTGCACATGCGCACTCCCAGGGCTGGCTCTAGGGCAGTGTGACCGGTGCCACCGCACTGGGTTCTGACTTCCGGTGGAGGCGATGTGTTTGCAAGTATATTATGGTTTTAAAACAACCTGCTGCTGCAGTGTTCCTTGCCTCCAGCAATTTTTGGGCAACAGTAAAAATGTCAAGATAACTCTAGCGATTAATGTTCTTCCTTGAGAGAGATGGGAATAGGATAGCACAGAGGGTTAATATGCCCCATCCAGATCACAACGTGCATATAATTAAATAGGACAGTGGGTTATTGCTTTTGTCAGAGAGATCAATTTGGGACTTGCAGTTTATAAATTAAAATCTTAATATAGAAGAGTGAGCTATTAACTGTCATCAGAGCTGCATGCAAACTGCAGGGTATAGATTAGAGGGATATGATTTTTTACTGTCTTTCATTATCCTAAGGTTGCAAAAAGTGGGTAGAAATCAATTCTTATTATTAAAGAGAACCCCAACCATGGTGTTACGTTTTAAATTCTGAGTTTCTGCTTCAGCCAAGAGCAGAGCTTTCCAATCTGTGTGTCCCGACACAGTACTGTGTCGCCTGCAAATAGTGGGTGTGTCACGGGCACTTAGCACATAACTGCTTCTAATTAAGAGGCATTCCTAGACACTCTGCTCTATGGGGGCCGGGCAATTCACAACAAAGCCTCATTAACAAGTAAATGGTCTTTTAAAGACCTGTGAAGTGCTCGGGTGCGGCTGAGTGTGCGCCTGGGAAGCTGGGGTGAGGTGACAGATGGTGACAGACAGAGGGAAATGGAGGGAGGAAGACAGAGATAGAGAGACAGCGGGTGGGAGACAGAGGGAGGGAGACGGAGGAAGGGAGACGGAGGGAGGGAGACAGAGGGAGGGAGACAGAGGGAGGGAGACAGAGGGAGGGAGACAGAGGGAGGGAGACAGAGGGAGGGAGACAGAGGGAGGGAGACAGAGGGAGGGAGACAGAGGGAGGGAGACAGAGGGAGGGAGACAGAGGGAGGGAGACAGAGGGAGGGAGACAGAGGGAGGGAGACAGAGGGAGGGAGACAGAGGGAGGGAGACAGAGGGAGGGAGACAGAGGGAGAGGCAGATGGAGACGGCGACAGACAGAAGGTGGAGGGCGACAGACGGAGGGAGACAGAGGGAGAGGGAAACCGTGGGAGACAGAGAGAAAGGGAGACAGAGTGAGGGAGACAGAGGGAGGGAGACAGAGGGATGGAGTCCGGGGTAGACAGAGCGAGGGAGAGGGAGACAGAGGGAGGGAGACAGAAGAAGGGAGACAGAGAGAGAGGGAACCCGTGGGAGACAGAGAGAAAGGGAGACAGAGGGAGGGAGACAGAGGGATGGAGTCCGGGGTAGACAGAGCGAGGCAGAGGGAGACAGAGGGAGGGAGACAGAAAGAGAGGCAGAGGGAGACAGAGAGAGGGCGACAGGCAGAGGGTGGAGGGCGACAGAGGGAGGGAGACAGAGGGAGGGAAACAGAGGGAGGGAGACAGAGGGAGGAAACAGAGACAGACATAGGGAGACAGACGGAGGGAGACAGAGGGAGGGAGACAGAGGGAGACAGAGAGAAAGGGAGATAGAGAGAAAGGGAGACAGAGGGAGGGAGACAGAGGGATGGAGTCCGGGGTAGACAGAGCGAGACAGAGGGAGGGAGACAGAGGGAGGGAGACAGAGGGAGGGAGACAGAGGGAGGGAGACAGAGGAGGGAGACAGAGGGAGGGAGACAGAGGGAGGGACACAGAGGGAGGGAGACAGAGGGAGGAAACAGAGACAGACAGAGGGAAACAGAGGGAGGGAGACAGAGGGAGGAAACAGAGACAGACAGAGGGAGACAGACGGAGGGAGACAGAGGGAGAGGGAAACCGTGGGAGACAGAGAAAGGGAGACAGAGAGAAAGGGAGACAGAGGGAGGAAGACAGAGGGATGGAGTCCGGGGTAGACAGAGCGAGGCAGAGGGAGACAGAGGGAGGGAGACAGAGAGAGGGAGACAGAGAGAGGGAGACAGAGGGATGGAGACAGAGGGATGGAGACAGAGGGACAGAGACAGAGGGACGGAAACAGAGGGTGACAGACAGAGGGAGAGAGAGAGAGGGAGACAGACAGAGGGAGAGAGAGAGAGGGAGACAGAGGGAGGGAGACAGAGGGAGGGAGACAGAGGGAGGGTGACAGAGGGAGGGAGACAGAGGGAGGGAGACAGAGGGACGGAGACAGAGGGACGGAGACAGAGGGACGGAGACAGAGGGACGGAGACAGAGGGACGGAGACAGAGGGACGGAGACAGAGGGACGGAGACAGAGGGACGGAGACAGAGGGACGGAGACAGAGGGACGGAGACAGAGGGAGGGAGACAGAGGGAGGGAGACAGAGGGAGGGAGACAGAGGGACGGAGACAGAGGGAGGGAGACAGAGGGAGGGGGCAACGGAGGGAGACAGAGGGAGGAAGACAGAGGGAGGGAGACAGATGGGAGGGAGACAGATGGCGAGAGAGGGGGAGACAGATGGAGTGAGTGAGACAGAGGAAGACAGAGAGAGACAGAGTGAGAGAGGGAGAGAGAGATAGAGAGAGGGAGGGAGACAGCGAGAGAGAGATAGAGAGAGGGAGGGAGACAGCGAGAGGGAGACAGAGAGAGGGAGGGAGACAGAAACAGACAGAGATAGAGACAGACAGGGACAGACAGAGACAGACTGAGACAGGGGCAGACAGATGGAGGAAGAGACAGACAGACAGAGACGGAGAGGGAGAGGGAGACAGAGGGTGACAGAGACGGAGAGGGAGAGGGAGACAGAGGGTGACAGAGACAGAGAGAGGGAGACAGAGAGAGAGGGAGACAGAGAGAGGGAGACAGAGAGAGGGAGACAGAGAGAGGGAGACAGAGAGAGGGAGACAGAGAGAGGGAGACAGAGAGAGGGAGAGGGAGGGAGACAGAGGGAGGGAGACAGAGGGAGGGAGACAGAGGGAGGGAGACAGAGAGAGGGAGACAGAGGGAGGGAGATAGAGGGAGACAGAGGGAGGGAGATAGAGGGAGGGAGACAGAGGGAGGGAGATAGAGGGAGGGAGACAGAGGGAGGAGGGCGACGGAGGGAGACAGAGGGAGGAAGACAGAGGGAGGGAGACAGAGGGACGGAGACAGAGGGACGGAGACAGAGGGACGGAGACAGAGGGACGGAGACAGAGGGACGGAGACAGAGGGACGGAGACAGAGGGACGGAGACAGAGGGACGGAGACAGAGGGACGGAGACAGAGGGAGGGAGACAGAGGGAGGGAGACAGAGGGAGGGAGACAGAGGGAGGGAGACAGAGGGAGGGAGACAGAGGGAGGGAGACAGAGGGAGGGAGACAGAGGGAGGGAGACAGAGGGAGGGAGACAGAGGGAGGGAGACAGAGGGAGGGAGACAGAGGGACGGAGACAGAGGGAGGGAGACAGAGGGAGGGAGACAGAGGGAGGGAGACAGAGGGAGGGAGACAGAGGGAGGGAGACAGAGGGAGGGAGACAGAGGGAGGGAGACAGAGGGAGGGAGACAGAGGGAGGGAGACAGAGGGAGGGAGGGAGACAGAGGGAGGGAGACAGAGGGAGGGAGACAGAGGGAGGGAGACAGAGGGAGGGAGACAGAGGGAGGGAGACAGAGGGAGGGAGACAGAGGGAGGGAGACAGAGGGAGGGAGACAGAGGGAGGGAGACAGAGGGAGGGAGACAGAGGGAGGGAGACAGAGGGAGGGAGACAGAGGGAGGGAGACAGAGGGAGGGGGCAACGGAGGGAGACAGAGGGAGGAAGACAGAGGGAGGGAGACAGATGGGAGGGAGACAGATGGAGGGAGACAGAGGGCGAGAGAGGGGGAGACAGATGGAGTGAGTGAGACAGAGGAAGACAGAGAGAGACAGAGTGAGAGAGGGAGAGAGAGATAGAGAGAGGGAGGGAGACAGCGAGAGGGAGACAGAGAGAGGGAGGGAGACAGAAACAGACAGAGATAGAGACAGACAGGGACAGACAGAGACAGACTGAGACAGGGGCAGACAGATGGAGGAAGAGACAGACAGACAGAGACGGAGAGGGAGACAGGGACAGATAGAGGCAGAGAAAGGGACAGGCAGATAGAGGCAGAGACTGAGACCGACAGAGGCAGAGAGAGGGAGAGGGAGAGAGAGGGAGACAGAGACAGAGAGAGGGAGACAGAGGGTGACAGAGGGAGGGAGACAGAGAGAGAGGGAGACAGAGGGAGGGAGATAGAGGGAGGGAGACAGAGGGAGGAGGGCGACGGAGGGAGACAGAGGGAGGAAGACAGAGGGAGGGAGACAGAGAGAGGGAGACAGAGACCGAGACAGAGAGAGGGAGACAGAGGGTGGGAGGGAGAGGGAGAGAGAGGGAGACAGAGGGAGGGAGATAGAGGGAGGGAGATAGAGGGAGGGAGACAGAGGGAGGAGGGCGACGGAGGGAGACAGAGGGAGGAAGACAGAGGGAGGGAGGGAGACAGATGGAGGGAGAGGGGGAGAGAGATGGAGTGAGTGAGACAGAGGAAGACAGAGAGAGACAGAGTGAGAGAGGGAGAGAGAGATAGAGAGAGGGAGGGAGACAGAGAGAGGGAGGGAGACAGAAACAGACAGAGATAGAGACAGGGACAGACAGAGACAGACTGAGACAGGGGCAGACAGATGGAGGAAGAGACAGACAGACAGAGACGGAGAGGGAGACAGAGGGAGGGAGACAGGGATAGATAGAGGCAGAGAAAGGGACAGGCAGATAGAGGCAGAGACTGAGACCGACAGAGGCAGAGGCAGAGAGAGGGAGAGGGAGACAGAGGGAGAGAGAGAGAGGGAGACAGAAGGAGAGAGAGAGAGAGGGAGACAGAGGGTGACAGAGGGAGGGAGACAGAGGGAGGGAGACAGAGAGCGAGACAGAGAGAGCGAGACAGAGAGAGGGAGACAGAGAGAGGGAGACAGAGAGAGGGAGACAGAGGGACGGAGACAGAGGGACGGAGACAGAGGGACGGAGACAGAGGGACGGAGACAGAGGGACGGAGACAGAGGGACGGAGACAGAGGGAAGGAAACAGAGGGAGAGAGAGGGAGGAGGGTGACAGAGGGATGGAGACAGAGGGAGGGAGACAGTAGAGGGAGACAGAGGGAGGGAGACAGTAGAGGGAGACAAAGGGAGGGAGACAGAGGGAGACAGAGGGAGGGAGACAGAGGGAGGGAGACAGAGGGAGGGAGACAGAGGGAGAGAGAGGGAGGGAGACAGAGAGACAGAGAGACAGAGAGAGAGAGAGAGAGAGAGAGAGAGAGAGAGAGAGAGAGAGAGGGAGACAGACGGAGTGAGTGAGTGAGAGAGGGAGAGAGAGAGTGAGAGAGGGAGAGAGAGATAGAGAGAGGGAGAGAGAGATAGAGAGAGGGAGAGAGAGATAGAGAGAGGGAGGGAGACAGAGAGAGAGTGGGAGGGAGACAGAGAGTGAGACAGAGAGAGGGAGGGAGACAGAAACAGACAGAGATAGAGACAGACAGGGACAGAGAGACAGACTGAGACAGGGGCAGACAGATGGAGGAAGAGACAGACAGACAGAGATGGAGAGGGAGACAGAGGGAGGGAGATAGGGATAGATAGAGGCAGAGAAAGGGACAGGCAGATAGAGGCAGAGACTGAGACCGACAGAGGCAGAGAGAGGGAGAGGGAGAGAGACAGAGGGTGACAGAGGGAGGGAGACAGAGAGTGAGGGAGACAGAGAGAGAGGGAGACAGAGAGAGAGGGAGACAGAGAGAGAGGGAGACAGAGAGAGAGGGAGACAGAGAGAGAGGGAGACAGAGAGAGAGGGAGACAGAGAGAGAGGGAGACAGAGAGAGAGGGAGACAGAGAGAGAGGGAGACAGAGAGAGAGAGGGAGAGAGTTAGGGTGGGACAGAGGGAAGGAGAGGGAGACAGACAGACGGAGGGAGACAGATGGAGGGAGACAGAGAGAGAGGGAGACAGAGAGAGAAGGAGAGGGAGAGAGAGGGAGCCAGACAGAGGGAGACAGAGGGAGAGGGAGACAGAGGGAGAGGGAGACAGAGGGAGAGGGAGACAGAGGGAGAGGGAGACAGAGGGAGAGAGACAGATGGAGGGAGAGGGGGAGACAGATGGAGTGAGTGAGACAGAGGAAGACAGAGAGAGACAGAGTGAGAGAGGTAGAGAGAGATAGAGAGAGGGAGGGAGACAGAGAGAGGGAGACAGAGAGAGGGAGGGAGACAGAAACAGACAGAGATAGAGACAGACAGAGACAGACTGAGACAGGGGCAGACAGATGGAGGAAGAGACAGACAGACAGAGACGGAGAGGGAGACAGAGTGAGGGAGATAGGGATAGATAGAGGCAGAGAAAAGGACAGGCAGACAGAGGCAGAGACTGAGGCCGACAGAGGCAGAGAGAGGGAGAGGGAGACAGAGGGAGACAGAGAGAGGGAGACAGAGAGAGGGAGACAGAGAGAGGGAGACAGAGAGAGGGAGACAGAGAGAGGGAGACAGAGAGAGGGAGACAGAGGGTGGGAGGCAGAGGGACAGAGGGAGGGAGATAGAGGGATGGAGACAGAGGGAGGAAGACAGAGGGAGGAAGACAGAGGGAGGGAGACAGAGGGAGGGAGACAGAGGGAGGGAGACAGAGGGAGGGAGACAGAGGGAGGGAGACAGAGGGAGGGAGACAGAGGGAGGGAGACAGAGGGAGGGAGACAGAGGGAGGGAGACAGAGGGAGGGAGACAGAGGGAGGGAGACAGAGGGAGGGAGACAGATGGAGGGAGGGAGACAGAAACAGACAGAGATAGAGACAGACAGGGACAGACAGAGACAGACTGAGACAGGGGCAGACAGATGGAGGAAGAGACAGACAGACAGAGACGGAGAGGGAGACAGAGGGAGGGAGACAGGGATAGATAGAGGCAGAGAAAGGGACAGGCAGATAGAGGCAGAGACTGAGACCGACAGAGGCAGAGAGAGGGAGAGGGAGGCAGAGGGAAAGAGAGAGAGGGAGACAGAGGGAGAGAGAGAGAGAGAGGGAGACAGAGGGTGACAGAGGGAGGGAGACAGAGAGGGAGGGAGACAGAGAGAGAGGGAGACAGAGAGAGAGGGAGACAGAGAGAGAGGGAGAGAGAGAGAGAGAGGGAGAGAGAGGGTGGGAGGCAGAGGGAGAGAGTTAGGGTGGGACAGAGGGAAGGAGAGGGAGACAGACAGACGGAGGGAGACAGATGGAGGGAGACAGAGAGAGAAGGAGAGGGAGAGAGAGGGAGCCAGACAGAGGGAGCCAGAGGGAGAGGGAGCCAGAGGGAGAGGGAGACAGAGGGAGAGGGAGACAGAGGGAGAGGGAGACAGAGGGAGAGGGAGACAGAGGGAGAGGGAGACAGAGGGAGAGGGAGACAGAGGGAGGGAGACAGAGAGAGGGAGACAGAGAGAGGGAGACAGAGAGAGGGAGACAGAGAGAGGGAGACAGAGAGAGGGAGACAGAGAGAGGGAGACAGAGGGTGGGAGGCAGAGGGAGAGGGAGACAGAGGGAGACAGAGGGAGGGAGATAGAAGGATGGAGACAGAGGGAGGAGGGCGACGGAGGGAGACAGAGGGAGGAAGACAGAGGGAGGGAGACAGATGGAGGGAGACAGATGGAGGGAGACAGATGGAGGGAGACAGATGGAGGGAGACAGATGGAGGGAGACAGATAGAGGGAGACAGATAGAGGGAGACAGATGGAGGGAGACAGATGGAGGGAGACAGATGGAGGGAGACAGATGGAGGGAGACAGATGGAGGGAGACAGAGGGCGAGACAGATGGAGTGAGTGAGACAGAGGAAGACAGAGAGAGACAGAGTGAGAGAGAGAGAGACAGAGTGAGAGAGAGAGAGATAGAGAGAGGGAGGGAGACAGAGAGAGGGAGACAGAGAGAGGGAGGGAGACATAAACAGACAGAGATAGAGACAGACCGGGACAGACAGAGACAGACTGAGACAGGGGCAGACAGATGGAGGAAGAGACAGACAGACAGAGACGGAGAGGGAGACAGAGGGAGGGAGATAGGGATAGATAGAGGCAGAGAAAGGGACAGGCAGATAGAGGCAGAGACTGAGACCGACAGAGGCAGAGAGAGGGAGAGGGAGACAGAGGGAGAGAGAGAGAGGGAGACAGAGGGAGAGAGAGAGAGGGAGACAGAGGGAGAGAGAGAGAGGGAGACAGAGAGAGGGAGGGAGACAGAGAGAGAGGGACACAGAGAGAGGGAGACAGAGAGAGAGGGAGACAGAGAGAGGGAGACAGAGAGAGAGGGAGACAGAGAGAGAGGGAGACAGAGAGAGAGGGAGACAGAGAGAGAGGGAGACAGACAGAGAGGGAGACAGACAGAGAGGGAGACAGACAGAGAGGGAGACAGACAGAGAGGGAGACAGACAGAGAGGGAGACAGACAGAGAGGGAGACAGACAGAGAGGGAGACAGAGAGAGAGGGAGACAGAGAGAGAGGGAGACAGAGAGAGAGGGAGACAGAGAGAGAGGGAGACAGAGAGAGAGGGAGAGAGAGGGAGACAGAGGGTGGGAGGCAGAGGGAGAGAGTTAGGGTGGGACAGAGAGAAGGAGAGGGAGACAGACAGACGGAGGGAGACAGATGGAGGGAGACAGAGAGAGAGGGAGACAGAGAGAGAAGGAGACAGAGAGAGAGGGAGAGGGAGAGAGAGGGAGAGGGAGACAGAGGGAGGGAGACAGAGGGAGGGAGACAGAGGGAGGGAGACAGAGGGAGGGAGGGACGGAGAGAGAGAGAGAGAGGGAGAGAGAGGGAGCCAGACAGAGGGAGACAGAGGGAGAGAGAGGGAGACAGAGGGAGGGAGACAGAGGGAGGGAGACAGAGAGAGGGAGGGAGACAGAAACAGACAGAGACAGAAAGAGACAGGGGCAGACAGATAGAGGCAGAGACAGACAGAGACGGAGAGGAAGACAGAGGGAGGGAGACAGGGACAGATAGAGGCAGAGAGGCAGGGAGAGGGAGACAGAGAGAGAGAGGGAGACAGAGAGAGAGGGAGACAGAGAGAGCGAGACAGAGAGAGCGAGGCAGAGAGAGGGAGGCAGAGAGAGGGAGGCAGAGAGAGGGAGGCAGAGAGAGGGAGACAGAGGGACGGAGGCAGAGGCAGAAAGGGAGGGTGTCAAGGGGAGACAGAGGGAAGGGAAGGGAAGGGAAGGGAGACAGACAGAAGGAGGGAGACAGAGGGTGGGAGACAGAGGGTGGGAGACAGAGGGAGGGAGACAGAGGGTGGGAGACAGAGGGAGGGAGACAGAGGGTGGGAGGCAGAGCCAGAAAGGGAGGGTGTCAAGGGTGTGACAGAGGGAAGGGGAGGGAGACAGACAGAAGGAGGGAGACAGAGGGTGGGAGACAGAGGGAGGGAGAAAGAGAGGGAGAGAGAGGGAGCCAGACATAGGGAGAGAGAGAGGGAGGGAGAGAGGGAGACAGAGGGAGGGAGACAGAGGGCGACAGACAGAGGGAGACAGACAGAGGGAGGGAGACAGACAAGAGGGAGACAGACGGAGATAGACAGAGGGAGGGAGACAGAGAGAGGGAGACAGAGAGAGAGGGAGACAGAGAGAGAGAGGGAACGAGAGAGAGATAGAGAGAGGGAGGGAGACAGAGAGAGACAGGGAGGGAGACAGAGAGAAGGAGGGAGACAGAGACAGACAGAAATAGAGACAGGGACAGGGGTAGACATATAGAGGCAGAGACAGATAGAGACAGAGTCAGAGAGGGAGACAGAAGGAGGGAGACAGACAGAGGGAGGAGGGTGACAGAGGGAGGAGGGTGACAAAGGGAGGGAGACAGAGGGAGCGAGATAGACAGAGGGAGACAGAGGGAGACAGAGAGAGAGAGAGGGAGGGAGAGAGAGAGAGGCAGAGAGACAGAGAGCGAGACAGAGAGAGTGAGTGAGACAGAGGGAGACAGAGAGAGGGAGAGAGGGAGAGAGGGAGAGAGAGAGAGAGAGAGAGGGAACAGGTTTTTTTGCTCTAGCCCCGCCCCCTCCCCACAAATGTGTGACCTTTTTTGTAACTTTCGACGTGTTGGTGCTTTTAGAAGGAATAATGCTTAACATCCTAGGTTCATAGAGTAGTTTCCTTCTCCTGTAAGTGCATTACTAGTGTATGTTCATGTTCTGAATGTTGCCATCCGTTTTATTGCTTACGCCTATATCATTTTTCAGAATGCATTTTATGTTATTTGTCTGCTTGGGTGATGTCAATCCTTTGGTCTTAAGCTGTGCTGTGTAGCAAAGAACCATTTTTCCTCTTGGATTTGGATGAGGATGTCAGGGGTAGAGCGTGTGTGGTTGTCTTGTAATACCCCTCTGTTTGGTATCTATGTTTTCTGGATTATTCTTAAGTGAAGGCTTCGGTTGACAGCCAGGTCACTAGGGTAAATTTGTTTTGTTTGCGAGCATCGCCAGGGGATGGAATTCAGTTTTCATGATTTCAGATGTGATAGTTCATTGTGAGCCATTAATAGTTTAACATTGTTACGCCTATTTTAAAATAAGAAAACTTGTACAGACCTTTATTAAGGAGATATTAGTAGATTGTTCGTACATTTCTCTTTTTCTCATGCAATGAACCATTCAATGTATCTTCAATTGTAGGCCCTTGCTGGTATTGTGTGGGGGTCCTGCATGCTGGAAGGAACTATTATAACTATAATAAGACTTTTTATGGCAAAGAAGCGCTATTACTTATGAAGAATGTGGTATTCAACGGTACATAATGCTGTTTAGTCATGTGGTATTCAACTGTACATAATGCTGTTTAGTCGTGTTACTCTGTCACTCACTGGACATTGTTACAGGTTTCCCACAACAGATTGGTCTATGGTTAATCAGGAAAGTTCATAGCACTTTATCCTGCTTCACTGAGAAATCTCACTAGGAAATGGGGTGAAGTCAGGTTTTCAGGGCATTCTCGGTGCAGTGTCTTTCTGTGACTGAAAACATCAGTCAGCATTACAGCAAGATTGACTCACCCTTTCATACTTCCAAAACATTGCTAACTATATTGCCTGTATATTACAGCACTTAGAAACGGAGAGCGGTCCCATCTGAGTTCAATGCGCAGAGACCAGCTGATAAGTTGCATGATTGTTTTACCATTCACAATTTCCCCTTCCTGAACGTATTTTTGTATAACTCATATTCAGCAAAGCAGCAGGCGGACTTTGTGCATGGTTGGAAGGGTTGGCAGTGCGTGCACCCGCCCTTTTTGTTCCCTAAATCCCTGGGGCATGTGTCAATGTGTGCATGATTATATTCTTGCTTCAGGCACAAACCTAACCTTACACCTAGTATTGCCAGTCACTGTCTTTGTTAGAACATATTCACAATTGCTTTATTAACCTTGCTGTGTTCTCAAATTTGCTGGAAAATGCACCATTTGTACACATGTTTTTTAAAAAAAATTCTGGGGATGGAGAGAACCCCCCCAAACCCCTTTTGGGTGGTTCGGGCTCGCTTACCAGCAGGCGGACTTTGTGCATGGTTGAAAGGGTTGGCAGTGCGTGAACCAGCCCTCTTTGTGCCATAAATCACTGGGGCATGTGTCAATGTGTGCATGATTATATTCTTGCTTCAGGCACAAACCTAAACTTATACCCAGTTTTGCCAGTCACTGTCTTTGTTAGAACAGATTCACAATTGCTTTAGTAACCTTCCTGCTTTCTCAAAATTTGCTTGAAAATGTACCATTTGCCCACTTTTATTTCAAAATTTTCTTCCGGGGGGGATAACCCCTCCCGAACCCCCTAGAGGTTGTTCGGGCTCGCTCGCTATGCTGGCTCGCTACACTGCATTATTGTGTCTCAAAATGATGTCGCTCCAAAAAGTGTGTCACCAACATGAAAAGTTTGGAAAGCTATGGCCTAGAGTATGGAGAACTTGCAACTCCTACACCTTGTAGTCCTCTGTTTTATGTAACATTTCCTTTAGGATGATTTACACACTTATGATTGATTGTCTCTGTGCAATGTAATGTAAAGTGTTCTGACACCCTACACTGGTATGAGTGGCGCTATAAAGGGGCGTGGCCTGTATGGACGACATGGCGGACGTGTAGTGAAGCTGCTCCGCCTATAATCCCCCGTCATCTGGCTAAATTCTCCGTATCTAGCAAGCACCCATAGCAGAAAACTTCAACAGAGCACAGGCGAAGCCTCAGAACACAGTAGGGGCGTCGAGTCTGCCATCCCGCCCGTGGTGCAAGAACTGCTGCGGCTCAGCTGGGCACAGCCCGAGTCCGTGGGGCCGATACACTGCTGCCTGGCTGTTCCACACAGGACTACAAGTGGGGGAGGGGGGCGCTGTCTTCTCCCCTCTGCGGCGGACCTACATTCGGGCCGGATCAGCAAAATCGATAACCGGAGGTCAAGGTGGGTTAATTGCCGATAGGGGGGCCCGACTGGAGACGAGAGAGAGGGCTGTGCCTGGGCTAACCGGCACGCCAACTGCTGCGAAATTGGAGAAGAAGTCAGCTCTGTAGAGGCTACCGTGGGAGCAGGATCCCGGCTCGGACTACCTGCTCCTGGAGGGCATTGGTGAGGCCCTATTGACCAAGCAGTGTGGGCTGGGTCTGCTCTGATTGCCTCTCGAATGTGAGGAGGGCTGCCTGTGCAGCGGTTGCGAGAACTATGCGGCCCACGGGAGGAGATATGTTATAACTACACGTGACCCTGGGGCCGCAACATCGCCAGATTTGGATTCGTTTGGTAAGTGTGGACTCAGGGGACTGAGGAAACCAGACTCCTCCCACGAGGAAGATTGATGCGGAAACCGCAAACTACAACTTGGCTTTTGGGGAGAGCTGAGGTGAGTGCTGCTGCCATAGGACTACCAGTGATATAATAGATACTGCACAGGCTGGGGGCGCGAGAGGGCGCCAGGCAAGATGGCAGCTCGATAGAGTAGCTCTGCCTGTCGAGCCACCTATCCGACCAATATCCTGCAGATCCTGCCTGCAATCTGTGTACTCACTACTGCAGAAGCGTAGCAAAGATCGGCGAGCCACTCTCCTGGCGTAGATCTGCCTTCCACGACACCCGATGTCGATGGATGGGGCTTGACTGCTCACTGGGCCTGAGGTGCTGCATGTCGGCCTGGGCTAGGCCTTTCGCTGGGGCTGCGGTGAGTGCTGTGCCAGGCTGCCTGGATCCTGGGGGTGGATTGAGGGGATCCCGTGGCTAGGTTTGGGGTGTGTGCACTGTGCAGGCTGGCCCGTGGGTGCGGGCGCCCCAGTGAGGCTTCCTCTTTAGCTCACTAGCGTGCATGCCGCTGTCCGGTCCCGCTCTGTGCGGCGCACCAGCCGCTGACCGGGACTTGCTGGCTCCACTCCCACCACTACCTGGTGCTACCGGGCTCGCGCGGCCGTAGGCATCTGCGGAGGCTGCGCCGCTGCCCGGGCCCATGCTGAGGCATGTGCCCTCCCCAGCCAACTACACTGCATAGCCCATCTTCAGCCTGATTGTGCACCTTCCTGCGGGGGCACACTCTGTGGCCGAGCGGCAGTGAGTGCGCGATCCCGCCGGATGAGTACTGCTGCTGCCGGCACCCGGGACACCGAATTGAGGCTGCCGGCCGCTCTGACTGCCTTACCTGGGGCCCCCTCTACACGTCTTCTGGGCCGTCATCTGCAGCGAGCCCCTCTCTGATGAAACTTGCTGGCTGACCGCGCCACTTACGCTCGCTGGTAGAAACTGCTCGCCCCCCCCTCCGCTTGGACAACTCCAGCGCCTCCAGCCGCTGACCCACACTAAAACCAGATTCCGGCATCTCTGAATCTCTTTGCGACCGGCCCCACTAGTCAGAACTGTTTCCTCTGCTTCACATGAACTGCGCAGAACCCTCTCTGCCACTCCTAGGCCTGGGCCCGTGCCAGCTGTGTGCCCGAACAAACTGGGATTGGCGCACTCCATACCTCTAGTGGCGACTGCTGTTCCCCGCGCAGGTCGTGTGGTGGGGTACGGTGCTGTGCGCCTCCTGCCACGCTGCCACATGGGGTTCTGTCTCCCTTATCCACGTTGCTGGCCGCTAATATCCTACTCCCTGTCAACGTCATGGGGAAATCAGAGCACAGCCAACCGCGCCTCACCTTTGAGCCGCGTCGATCCACAAAAACCTCCCAGCAGGCTACTTCGAACTCCAAACTTGAGGCACCTGGTGATCATCTCCCCAATAATGACAAGACTCTCTTTGCAGTTCAATCCAGCCTCCAATCCATCGATGGGAAAATCGATAATCTGAACCTACGCATGTATCATATGTCGCAGAAGGTGGACAAACACGCACTGCGCTTAGGGGAGGCCGAAACACGCATATCGGAAGCTGAAGATGGCCTGCAACAAGTGACTACAAGGGCGGCATCCATGGAGAGGGTACTGGCTGTCATACAAGCTCGCAACGAGGACCTGGAGGCCCGATCGCGCCGCAATAGTGTGCGAATTACCGGTCTGCCGGAGTCCACCAACACTGGCCGCCTCGAGCCCTATGTGGAAAGACTCCTCCAAGACATATTTGGGGCGGAGAACTTATCTCAGGTACTAATTGTCGAGCGGACCCACAGGTCTCTTGCCTCTCGTCCTCCACCGGGCGCAGCGCCACGTTCCATCATTGCGCGCCTGCTCAACTACCGTAACCGCAACATCGTCCTTCGTCTGGCCCGGGAGAAAGGCACCATAACACAGGAGGGCAACCACTGCAGTTCAGAAAGCTCGACGTGAATACCAGCCAGTGAAAAAACTACTCATTGCGGCAAAAATCCCCTATGCCATGCTATGCCATAATCTATCCAGCGCGTCTGCACATTGACGACAACATGAAATCTCAGATTTTCACCAGCCCAAAGTCTGCCATGGACTATGCGAAGAATAGGACTACGCAGCCGGGCCCCATCGACTGAGGCGGATGGTGGCGGTGGCTCACGCGTGTGGAGCCGGATGAAAAGTGACATTTGAGGGGCGCGTGCGTAATATGGCGGCTTTGCCCCTACTGTTTTTGCCCTGGTATTTAACTCCCTCCACATTGACTGTATTACGCCTTGATACTGTGGCAAGGACCTGATATTCGGGGGTGCACTTTATAATGTGTGCATTTCTCTATCCTTCTGGACTACCCTTACTCAGGTAAAGGACGATTTATTATTGTTTTAGTGAACTCACATGCTGATGGCTAGGTGACACTGACAATGTCGCTCGACCACCTCCCACTACACCGGGAGGGATTCCGCGCCCCAGCGCTCCCACATGGGTGATCCCCATTACTGTTTGTTACACTGGTGCCACCTTTGGGTACTACCTGGGGGGGTTTCGGGACAGCTTTGGCGTGTTGGTGATGCTAAAGTGGGTGGGGGGTGATGGGGGAGATCTTGAAGGGGTTGGTTATGTGGCTTACTTTACTTTTACGTTTGAGTTCATTAAGGATGTGTTTACAGGCAATGTGAAGATCACCTGCTCCATGTATAATATGCTCTTGACTTACATGCTGCTCACACCGTAATCACCTGTCTCACATGGAATGTACGGGGACTCAACTCACCAAGGAAGATACGCCAAGTGTTAGCATACTTGGACCGCCATGATGTTGCAATTGCCCTTTTGCAGGAAACGCACCTAGACCCATACTCTGATGCTCGTGCTGGCTCGCAGTGGTCTGGCTACAGATTAGCCTCCTCCAATTCTTGTTATTCCCGGGGGGATGATTAAGAAGAATGTCCCGTTCACTATGCTCAAGGCTTGTACCAACGATGCTGGGCGCTACGCCATGGTACATGGACAGCTAGCGGGCAGCTTAGTCACCATCGTAAACACATATGGCCCGAACAGACGACCCTAGCATTTTTGAGCGCCTCATGTCTACCCTTCGTAGCTGGGCTGAACCTGTGATACTTTGGGGGGGGGGATTTCAACACACACTTTGATCCCACCCTTAGATAAGGCCAGTGGCAGGGCAATCCCCCAAGACGGCCCGGATAATTAACGACGGTATGGCTGAATGGGACTAATAAACGCCTGGCGGCAGCGTAACTGGGACAGGCGGGAAGGCACACATATTTCCACAGCGCATGGCAGTTGGTCCCAGCTAGACTATTGGCTGCTAAGCGAGACGGCGGGGGGGCTGGGTATCCCGTGTAGAGAGTTTGCCGCGCACACGGTCTGATCACAATCCTGTATGCATCAAGCTACATTTCCCAAACACTACACGCCGATCATTCACCTGGCAACTTCACTCGGACGCCCTATTAGATCCTCTTTATGTTACAACCATTCATGACGCCATCAAGCAATACTTCTTTCACAACAAAGGTTTGGTTGACAGCACGCTTACTCTCTGGGAAGCCTTTAAGGCCACCATACAAGGCACTTGTATAAGCACAGCTGCTGGCATTCTGACAGATCTGCGGGGACAGCTCACCAAACTTGAATCCACGCTGCATGACCTTGAACGCGCCTATGAGACCTCGCCATGCAATCGGACGTTGGCATCGATCAGGGAAGCCACATCAGAATATAATACACTAGCTGAACGGGAGATTAAGTACATTGCTAGACGCTATGTTGCTTGTGCATTCGGGTAGGGGGGACGTCCAGGACGTCAACTAGCACACCAGATTAGAGATCGACTACACCATCACACTATCACCAGGATTACTGACGAGATGGGCTGTGATCACTACACCACATCAGACATTCTGGAACAATTTCGCACCACATATGCAGATTTATACACTATGAGACTGGTAGCGGACGATGATGAGCTAGACGCATACCTGGCAGACATTACCCTCGCCTGGCTCTCGGATGGACTGAGGGAATTTCTGTGGCTGCCGATCACGGTGGAAGAGATTCGCGCAGTGATTAAATCCCTGCCCAACAAAAAAGCCCCCGGCCCGACGGCTGCGCTAGCGAATTTTATAAAGAATACGCAGAGGAAATTGGCCCTTATCTATTAGAGATGTATGCTGAGGCATACGACTCTGGTAAGCTGCCACCCACTCTCAGGGAAGCCCTGATCATTACCCTACTTAAAATGGACAAACCGCCCCACAGACGCGAGTCGTATCGACCGTTGTCGCTGATTAATACAGGCGCCAAGATATTGGCTAAAATCTTGGCTATCCGCTTGCAGCCGTTCATGCAAGGCCTGGTCCTACCGGACCAATCTGGCTTTATTCCGACCAGATCCACCTCGCATAACCTGCGGACTCTGTTCGCCATGTTTCACCTCCTTGATCCGGGTCTGCAGGCGGCGGCTGTTATGCTGGATGCAGCCAAGGCCTTTGACTCCATAGAATGGAGATATCTTTTTAATATCCTGCGCCGCATGGGCTTCCCCTCCATGTTTGTTAACGGGATACGGCTGCTATACACTGAACCGATGGCTCGTGTCAGGCTTGAGGGTAGCAGTCTGCCCTAATATACATCACTAGAGGGACGCGGCAGGGTTGCCCCCTCTCCCCTCTCCTTTTTGCTCTGACACTGGAGCCCCTTGCCGGCATCGTTCGGCAGCGACATCGGGCCGCTGCCCTCCGCTTTGCCCATCACCCTGTTAGCATTTTACTCTATGCGGACGATATGTTGCTTTTCATACGCGAACCGCATACCTACATGGCACAATGCTTCGTGAATACGTCCGCTTTGGACAGTTCTCAGGGCTTCAAATTAACTGGTCCAAATCGGTGGTGGTCCCGTTGACGGAATGCACCTCACCACATGAACTTGATTTCCCGCTGGAATGGGCAACGGACCCCGTGAAATATCTAGGGGTGTGGGTACACAGGGACTCCGTCACGGTTATCCGAGCAAATTACGGTCCTGCATACGCGAAACTAGAACGACAGGTGGATAAATGGGTGAAATTACCACTCTTGTTGGCAAACCAAACTGCTCTGATCAAAATGGTGGTGCTCCCCCAATTTTTATACCTGTTCAGCAACATACCGATCCCTCTCACAAAACATTTTTTTACAACTGTGCGAACTTTGCTTCTCAAGCTTGCATGGGGTGGTAAACAAGCCCGAGTGAACTGGGAAACGCTTACACTAGACTACAGACATGGCAGGTTTAACGTGTCAGACTTATACCTGTATTATTAATGCGCTCATGCCCAATATGCACACTATTGGCTGGGCGCGCACAAATTTATCCTGCACGTAGCGGTGGAAGACGGAGACGCCCATCCCATCCCGCTGGGCTCCGTGTTGACACACGCTAGGAGACAAACCCCCACTCCGAAATCAACACAGTGGATGCCACCATAGGTGCCTGACAGGCATTAGGCTGAATAGCCGGAAAATTACCACTGTACTCCCCCCTTTTACCTCTAGCGTACCACTCTAACCTACCAGTTTCCCTTTTGACTATGGCCCAATATTATGAGCTACAATAACAGGAAGCGAAAGGCAGGGAGGATAAGAAGGTTAAAGAATTAAAAAGACAAAAGTTATGTTGGCTCAAGTATTTGGTTCACCATTTACGGGAGGTGGAAGAGGCGGAAGTGCAATGTATACACCTGGAGTCCCCCCTCTCCCTCGAGCAAATTTGCCCCCTGACCAGTGTGTTTATTGTAAAGAGACTGGGCATTGGCGTTCTGAGTGCCCTCTTTTGCGAGGTCAGCAGTACCAGCGGGGAAGGGGATGTATGAGAGGACACCCAGGGAATTCAGGAAACAGGGGGGGTGCAGAAACTTGTCCCAGGTTTGAGGCAGTTGAACAAAGACCAAATTACTCTAATACTATTGATAGACGAAAACAATGCCAAATGTCTGATTATTCTGCTGATGCACTTGCAGATTCCGATTACGCATAGGGAGGCCTAGGATGGGGTAAGGGACCGGTTGAGGTGCCAGTAGTTCAAATGGGTCCTTATGTTGACGCAAATGTCTTGGGATTTACTGATCGGTTTCTGGTTAATACAGGGGCTACCCGTAGTGTTCTGTCTAAAAGATTGATTCCTAGGGCTCCCCTGTCCGGCACAATGATAACATCGATAGGGTTCGATGGACCACCTACACTGAGCCCGCTTTCACAGCCACTTGAAGTCAGACTTGACAAATTCACTGCTGCATGTCCATTTTTGCTTTCCCCTAACACGCCAGACAACATCGTGGGTATTGATATGCTTAAATATATTTGTGCTACAATACGTTGTTCTCCGGAAGGTGTGTGTGTTATTTTGAATGACAATTATCCAATGGTTGAGCGGTCTTGTCTTATCAATGAGGATGTCGCTCTGGCGTCCTTACATAGTACTTTGTGGGCTATATCAGATACTGATGTGGATCAAATAGTTATTCCACCTGTGCATATTCAAGTAAGAGAAGGTGTTTCATTCCCTCGACTTCCCTAATAAAAAATATCTTCGAGAAGGTGAAGAAGCATTAGTACACATTGTTCAGGATTTGAATAAAGTGAAGATAGTGGAAGAAGTCCCCTATAATACTTGCAATAGCCCTATCCTTCCTATCTTGAAAAAAGACACTGACACTAAAATCTACAGATTCATTATTGATTTGCGAGAGGTTAATAAAATTGTGGTGCCTCAATATCCGGTAGTTTCTGATATCACAACATTTCTATGGTCCCTCCCACTGCCACTACATTTTCGGTGATCGATTTTAAGAATGCCTTCTTCTCAATACCCATTCACCCTGAAAGCCGTTATTTGTTTGGGTTTACCCTGAAAAATAGATCCTTCTGGTTCTGCAGAGCTCCACAGGGCTATACAGAGAGTCCTAGCATTTACAGTCAGGCATTAAAAAGGCAGCGTGATTCCTTATCTGTACCAAAAGGGGTAGCTCGTATCCAGTACGTCGACAACATCTTGTTAGCTGCGGATACTCCTGAGCAGTGTGAACAAGGTACATTGTTACTGTTATCGTTTCTTGCATCACATAATCACAAAGTCTCTAGAAAGAAATTGCAATATTGTAGACAGCAGGTTACCTATTTAGGTCACCTCCTGTCTAAGGAGGGACATGCGCTTACACCAGATCGTATTCAGACCATTCTAGACACTCCTGTACCCTGCACTCAAAAGGATGCTCATGCATTGATTGCCTTACCTCTTTTTGTAGGCAGTGGATCCCCTGTTTTTCTCATATTGTTAAACCTCTGTTAGCCCTCTTGACCAAAGACACTCTGATGCCCCTCCCATGGACTGCTGAGTGCCAGAGCGCCTTCCAACAGTTACGCCAAGCCCTTTGCTCTGCACCAGTATTAGGAACTCCAGACTACACCAAGACTTTCACGCTCTACGTACACGAAAGGGAAGGTTGGCCCCTCTCAGTCTTAACACAGATACACGGTGATAAACAATGTCCTTGTGCATATTTCTCAGCTGTCCTTGACCCAGTCTCCTGCGCGCTGCCTGGATGTTTCCGAGCAGTGACAGCAACGGCTGTATCTATACGTCAGAGTGACGGAATAGTTTTGTCACACAAACTGCTTGTGTTAGTACCCCACTCAGTTGATGCTTTGCTAAATGAAACGAAAACTCAGCATATGATTAGTGCTCGCTCCACAGGATATGAATTGACACTTTGGGCCCCTCATATCACATTAAAAAGATGTTTGACCTTAAAACCTGCTACACTATTGCCATTTCCAGCTACTCAACCTCAGTCGCAAGAGTTACATGATTGTATATTCCTCTGTGAAGAGCAAACAAAGGGTCGTGTTGACCTACAAGATACACCTCTTTCTAGTGTTGATGGGGAGTTATGGGTTGATGGCTCATGTTTAAAATTATCTGATGGCACTACATTTGCTGCCTATGCTATTACGACACTTCAGACAGTAGTTGAGACAGCTCGCATCCCACAGAAGCCGGCCCAAGCAGCCGAACTGGTTGCATTGACAAGAGCATGTGAGCTTAGTACAGACTTACTTTTTAACATTTTTACCGACAGCCAGTATACTTTCAGGGTAGCACACAATTTTGGTCGCTTGTGGAAAGAAAGGGGCTTCCTCACCTCACATGGGACAAAGATAGTGCATGGAGAATTAGTGCATAATCTTCTTACTGCCCTAACCTATCCTAAGAAAGTGGCAATTGCTACGTGTAGTGCACACAAGAAAGTGACTGATAAAATAGGAGCGGGTAATGCCTTTGTGGAACACACAGCCCGTGAGACCGCAATGCAGCGAAGTACCACATCTATGTATGTGGTGAAGTCACAAGCTGAACGTTGGCATGATGCCAGGCAAGAGGTGCTGGACATGCAACAATCTGCCTCCGCTGACGAACTAGACCAGTGGTCCAAGGATGGAACATTGGATGATGAGGGCTGCTGGATTAATAAAGATATGACCAAATGGAAGTTACCCAAAGCATATTTATACCCTTTGATTCACATGACACGTGGGCCGGCACATGTTGGTGCATCCTCAATTGCAACACAACTTATGCAAGTCATCCTGATATTGCCGGCACTGCTAAAAAGATAGACCAGACAAGACTGGACTGTCTCCAGTATATTCCTGGAAAGGGAATGCAAACTCCAACAGGAGGGTTTGCAACACCAACTGCACCCTTTGAGGTCCTGCAAATGGATTACATTCAGTTTGAGCCCTGGAATAATCTAAAATATGTCCTAGTAGAGGTTTGTGACTTCAGTAAATGGGCAGAGGCGCATGCTATGAAGGATAATACAGCGCTCACGACAGCAAAAGTTCTCCTAAAGGAGTGCTTTCCTCGATTCAGCATTTGTCGGATCCTATGGAGTGACAACGGACCTCATTTCATTGAGCAAGTTGTCGAATATGTCATGAAAGGGTTGGGGATTAAGCAGAAATTTCATGCCGCTTTTCACCCACTATCAGCAGGCCTGGTGGAGCGTAATAACTCCACCCTGAAATTGAAATTGGCTAAAATATAGGCTTCTACGTCTTTGAAATGGCCTAATGCACTGCCCCTAGCTTTGCTTTCTATCAGATCAATACCACATACACGATCTGGTGTTACGTCATATGAAATTGTCTTTGGAAGGCCCATGAATATTTGGGGGGTCCCTAAGCCTCGCCCTATACATGATGTTCCCCACATATTGATGAGCGACTATTTGTCCCAGTTAACTAACAGCTTGTCTTCTATTTATCAGCAGGTGCAGGAAACTCTTCCAGACAGGTCGCAGGGTGAAAGCCACGATCTGCGGCCTGGTGATTTAGTGCTGACAAAATCGTTTCAACGGACAAGTTCTTTGACACCTCGGTGGCGTGGCCCAGAGCAGGTCCTCCTTGCTACCAGAACTGCAGTGCGAGTAACCAACCGGAAGAATTGGGTCCATGCCAGCCATTGCTGAAAGGTTCCGCATACCCTTGTTAGCCCTGCTGCATTGACAGATCACCGTGACATCCTGGTCACCGAGAAAGGATGAGCAGCGTCACCTGAAGGGCCTGAGGAAGTCTTCCCGGACCACACAATCCCTGGTGCATCTAGATATCTGCTTCAATCCAGGAAGAAAGACATTTCATCGCAGAAAGAGACTGTTTGAGCCACTGTCCTAGGTGGTTAAAGACTGACTACAAAGGGGGGTAGCCTTTTAGTGACTAGTCGTCTCAACGTTAGCAAAGAAACCTACGCCTGTCCAGGACCTTGGGGCACCATCTGTTTTGTTGCTTGCCAATGAGATGAACATGCCTAAGGAGAAGAAATCGAATGCTGCAAAAATCTGTAGCAAATGCACAATGTTCATCACTGGACTAACTTTGACTGCTGTCATCATTGCTGTGATAATGTGGGTTGTGGAGGAAGTAACTCCGGCTCGAAACTTACTGACTGCTACTACTCCTGTCCCCACCGAACATGACTATTTTACTCTTCCCTATCATGAAAAGAAGCACCAAATGTCATATCTCAATAACACTTTCATACGAATATTGCATCATACTCATAATGCTACGAACACTACCAACTGCTGGGTATGTGGAATAATGCCAGCCCATCAGAAGAAGGGAGGAACGCCTTTCATTCCTTTGCCATTCTCGCATAATGGCTCCTGTAGAGCCTGGTTCGCGCAGTTGTGGGCCTCTGAAATTAGTAATATTACTCTAGCTGATGTAGGAGGAATTAATGCGAAACTAAATAAGGTTTGTTACTCCGATGAGGAACGGGACCCAAAAGGAACTGTATGGGAAATGGAGGAGTATCCCAAAGGAGATTCCTCCACTAGCTATGTTTTCCCCAACACTCGAACGGCCAAGGGTAACGGGCATCCTGTTATCGCTGTTACTAGAGCCCGAGCAAATCTTTGTGTCAGCAGTTTTGGCAGTATCCCAGTGGGGAAAAGTGACTGTACTATAGTATTCAATATCACTGGAACAAACAATAGCAGTTTTCTATCCTCACACAAAACTTATTTCATTTGTGGAAGTAAAGGTTACTATCATCTACCAATTGGATGGTCTGGAATATGCTATGTGTCCTTCTTGCTTCCTCCTGTGTTCTTAGCACCTGCATCTTATCATAAAGATCAAAAATTGTTTAATGACATTTCTCTGAACCAATTCAAAAGAACTATAAATAATGATGAAGTGGATCAAACTGACACTGCATTGCAGCAATATGTCGACTTTAATTTGGGACTCTTTTTCTTCATAGGTGCAGCTTTAAATAGCAGGAAAATTAGAAGCTTAACCCTTGTAGTAGAGGCTGTGACTAATCAAACAGCAATGGCTCTTGGAAATATGACAGAAGAACTCCAAATTACAAGAATTGGGACTTTGCAAAATAGAATGGCGCTAGATGTAATCTTAGCTGGTCGTGGTGGAGCATGTCGTATTATCGGGAGTAGCTGCTGCGTGTTCATCCCTGACCACGCCCCTTCTGTCTATGATGCCATTTCCAAAATGCATAAAATAGCCACTAAGATACATCAAGGTTCATGGACTTGGATTGGATGGTTCTAGAACATATTTTCTTTATGGGATCTGAAAATATTGTCGGCCTTATTCATAATTATTACATTTCTCTTCTCTTGTTGCTTATGTATTCAATGTGGGCCAATGCTTTGTTCTCTCTGTATTTCCACTTGTACTACTTGTCTACCATCTAAAACGAATGTTCAAAATGTAAATGCCCGTTGAGCAATGGAACGAGAAATCTGTGATATGTTAATTGACATCCATGATGTTTATCGTACCCCTTTTAAAGCAAAAAAAAA
Source organism: Triturus cristatus (assembly GCF_964204655.1). Taxonomy (NCBI): domain Eukaryota; kingdom Metazoa; phylum Chordata; class Amphibia; order Caudata; family Salamandridae; genus Triturus; species Triturus cristatus. The sequence goes on from NC_140589.1 coordinate 378,981,633, forward strand.
AATGTCTTAGCTTATGCTAAAGGGGTCGTCTGTGGAAACGTGTAATATTTTACGTTAGCATAGGCAATAGCCATTTTGGCTGTGGTGTCCATTTCGTTTCCTTTGTAATTCTTTCGTCCCCTGCTGTTCGCCTTTTTGCTATGCTTGTGTCATCTATTTTAGTTGACCTCATGACATGGCTAAGCAATGTACGTGCTGGGGGTTTGTAGCTGCCAGTTATCTGTTGACGGTTTACTGCTGCCATAAGCATTCCTGCTACCCCTCCCACTTTGCTGACCATGTAGTCATCTATCTGCCCTTGTTTGCCGATAGCCATTTCTGTGTTTAAACTTGTTCTTTCCATTTCTGTCCACATGCTTACATCGCAACTTTACTGTATAAAAGGACGATGGTTTGTGAGTTCAGAGTACCTCCTCCTGCAACACTTGAGAGAGTTGTGTGGACATGGTCCCACTCATGAGTGATTAATAAACTTTTTATTTTATTTCAACTCCAGTGTCGATCTCTTTTTGTTAGTCTTTGGATCCGTGGACGAGAGGGTGACCCTGCACCAGTGTGCCCTCCTTTTAGGCACATTTCCACAATAGTATATGGAACACAAAACCCCTATGCCCCAGGACGCCGTGGATAGACGGACAAAGCAGCTGTGACCTGAGGCAACACACAGACGCATGTGAGGAGCAAATGTGGATGAATTAGAGAAATAAGTTAATAATCACAGAATTGGTGGGAGGATGGGATCATTACCTGGAAATACAGGACCAGTGACGGCACACAGCAATTCTCTGAAAAACGGGCTCGGCGCCTGGAACTGCAATAGCAGAGTGAGGTCACTATTGATAAGTTTTGTGGCAGCTGGATTATACTAGGAAACCCCTGCTACACAGATGGGCTGAACTAGAGGGGCGGGATCAAGGGCCTCCTCGCAACACAAGGGATAAGTAGAAATGGATCCAACACATTTGAAGGCACAACAAGAACCCCCACAAGATCGGTTGGACGCTATCTTAGCTGTGATAGAACGCTCCAGAGAATCTGTGGAATCCAAAATTGATAAAGAGGCAATAGATATTAATCTGTTCCATGCAGACCATCGGAAACTAACGGACAGAGTTACCACTATTGAGCAGGATATCACGGAGCTGAAACCAGCCAATTAGTTTCTAGAAAAACTACAGAATGCCCATGAAGCCAGGATCAGACAACTAGAGGAGCGGGTGGAGGATGCAGAAGGCAGCTCCAGAAGAAATAATGTCCGTCTGATCGGGCTTCCAGAAGGGGCCGAAGGTCAAGATGCGGTGACCTTTCCAGAGCGCTGGCTTAAGGACTTAATATCCCCTGATGCATTCTCCCCTTTCTTCACCATATTATGTGCTCACCGCATTCCAGACAGTAGGCCGTCACCTGGCAGTGGGGTGCGCCCCCTCATATTCAAGTTGTTACACTTCAAAGACCGGGATATGATCCTACGAGAGACCAGGAAAATGCCGGAGATTAAATATGAGAATGGAAAGGTCTTTTTCTTCCTGCATTATACCCTGAAAGTTCAACGTCAAAGGGGTTCCTTCTTTCATGTTAAACAAAAACTCAGACAACTTGACATTTCATACTCATTGATTTATCCTGCCAGGCTTCGAGTGATTTCTGATGGGAAATCAAGGTTTTTTGATACATCCCAAGACACATGGGACTGGTTGGAGGAAACGGGCCGGTTCACGGGACCCAGGCCATCGGGTGCCCCAGGAGTCAAGAACAAGGTGAAAGATGGCATGATGGATCGTCGCCGTGGAAATGGACGTCGACGCCAGGCCACAACGGTGATGTCCAATTTGGAACTGATCAGACAGGAACAGCAGGTTGCAGTCCGCGTGGCAGAGAAACTTGCAGAAGCCACTGAGATCTACAGCAAAGGAGGGACCACAGTTCCCTCATCGGAAGGCGAAGACACATCGGCGGCAGGCTTATCGAATGTTGTGTCTTTGCGGATGCCAGATGTGACACCTCAGACTGCGGATGGTTTTGTATAATGGTTGTGTCTATGGCATGGCCTCCTTGATCAATGGGAGGCGGAATTATACCCTAGAGACATCTGGTATGTTCATGTACTGCATTGCCTAGTGCAAATTAATAATAATAATAATAATAAAGCCATTTCTAAAGCGCCTGGCTGCACTAAAAGTGTGTCCACGTGCTGGAATGAAGCCAAAACAGAAGAAGCATCGAGTTTTAAGGAGGAGTGAGGTAAAGTAAGGGGAAGAGGCAGTTAGTTGGATGGAAACAGGTAAGTTTTAAGTTTGGCACGGAATCTGGATTCTGAAGGTTCCATACGTAGGTCCAGCGGTAGTTCATTCCAGTGCCTGGGAGCCAGGTTTCTGAAAGAGCAACCTCCCATTCTGGCTCTACGCGTGCGGGGGAGTTTGAACAGCATAGCTCCGGACGACCTCAAATTCCGGGTGGGGCGGTGGATAGTAAGGAGCTTATGCAAATATCTAGGGCCTTTGCCATAGGCAATGCGGTGCGTAAAGCAAAGGGCTTTGTATTTAATACGATCCTTGACCGGTAGCCAATGAAGTACTGTTAGGGCATTCTTCCCAGATGCTCTGCGGGGCAGGTTAAGTCCTAGGCGAGCAGCAGCGTTTTGTACGCACTGAAGACGGTGCAAGCCTTTTTTACTTAAACCTAAGAGCAAGACATTGCCATAGTCAAGGTGGGGTGTGACTAAGGCTTGGACGAGTGTTTTTCTGGCATTAATGGGATGCAGATCAAGGACTTTACGGAGTGTTTTTAATGTGCTGAAGCACCTACCCGTAACTTTGCTCACCTGGGTCCTGAAAGAGAGATCTGAGTCGATCATTACTCCAAAGTTTCTGACCGATGGAATGGGAGTGGGGGAGATCCCTAGTTCTGCGGGCCACCACATATGCGACCAAGCATTTGGGGCTTTTCCGACAACTAGAAGTTCCGTTTTCTCGCCGTTGAGGCGAAGACAGTTGTTATTCATCCACGATGCCACTGATGACAGGCATTTGGAGAAATTAGTGGCATCTTCCATGTGGTCAGCCGTAAGAACACTATGATTGTATGGGCATATTGAACCCTATATGCTGTAGGGGGATGTTGATTTTTTTTTTTTTGAAACCTTTATTACAGAATGCAATAGATATACAAGTATGGGCCTACAACCTTCAGGCCGGCCGCTAGCAAGCAATGGGACCATAAAACACAGTTATAAAACACAAGCGGCAAGTGGTAAAGGTCCCAGAAGTCGAAGGAAGCGTTCGCAGCCACACCGTCCAGACCCCCCAAATGGCGGTTCCATTTTTTAATGAAAAACTACAAACAAACCCACAAGGCAGCAGAAGTCGCTGTAGGGGGATGTTCTTGCGGGATTGTACTGATAGATGCTTGGACTGGAACCAATTGGGGATTGTCGGGTGGCGGGTTTAGAATGGCTTTACGCCCCGTTACCCCTTTTCCTTTTTAAGGTAACCTGTTCCTTTGTACTAACGGGTTGTTTCCTTGTCAGGGGTTTAGGTAGTACCTCTAGTTCTGTGGGGACCAGCTTTAATGATTTTTCTTAGTGTTTGGTTATTTTGTTTTATTTTTCTCTAGTTCTAATATTGGATTTTCATATGGGAAGGCTGAATGATGCTGCAATGATCTGTCAGATTACGTCAGTAATTACACACATGGGTCAGGTTGTCATGAACGTTTGCACCAGACATGGTAATGGCTGAGCATATTATGCTCACTTGGAATGTGCAGGGTCTCCGTACACCGTCCCGCAGATATGCAATTTACTCCTACATTAAAATACATAATATACGCATTGCACTAATGTAGGAAACGCATTTTGAATAAAGTCGAAGAGACCCGACTGCAAAGAAAGTGGAGGGGAAGGGCATATGCCACTGATTACTCCTTGTTTGCTGGTGGGCTCCTTGTGTGGATCCGCCCGGGTACACCATTTGCGGTAGAGGAGACTTTAGTAGACAAAGACGGCAGACACGTCTTTTTGAAGGGTCGGCTAGATGGGTGCTATGTGCTACTAGGCAATGTGCATGCCCCTAACGCGGATCAAGGGCCTTTTTTTAACTCGCTCTCCTTGGAACTGTCGAAGTGGTGTGATATCCCCTGGATAATTTGTGGTGATTTTAATGGCGTCTTTGACATTAATCTGGACAAATTCTTTGCCCCTCTCCGAAGTGCAGCCGCTTCAGCTAATTCAACAGTGCTGGGATCCTGGGTACAAGGGTGGGACCTGGTGGATATCTGGAGACATCGGAATCCTGGCGGGAGAATATATATTCATATTATTCATCCCCTCATACTCTACATATGTGCCTAGACAGGTTTTTATGCTCCCTCCCCTTACTCCCTTATGTGAAGGCATCAGCTTATTGGGGTCGTACACATTCTGATCATAACCCACACTTTGTCACAACAGCATGGGAGGGCCACCCATCCCCACATGGCGATTGCAACCGGTGATGTTATAAGACCCCTCTTTTTGGGAATCCATTGGGAAGGCCATTGATGATTATTTTACTGTTCATGCAGGGTAGAATTTGATTTATTGGTGCTTGAAAAAGGATTATTGTCACTAGAATCCTGGGTAGCGATGGGCACACTGGACTCAACTCACTTCGCTGAGGCACTTAAGAAACACACAGAGCTTCTTGAGCGTCCGAGGTGTATGAATTTTGCAGCCCATTCGGCATTGGTGCACGCTAAAGCTGATAGGTCTGGCCCTTTGTTAGCCTGACTGATTAAACAAGATAATGTTAGGGGACCCATCACTGCACTTAGAACGCCAGACAGTAGCATTAAATACACCCAACACGAAATTCACAGTGTCCTGACCACACACTTTACAAGATTATACACATCGGCTTTGGACACCCCAGAAGCAGAAATAGGCTCTTTCTTAGATGGGCTTCAGTTCCCCACCCTTACGGCGGAACAACGCAGCAAGTTAGAGACACCAATCTCACTGGAGGAGGTCAGGGGTGCAACGTGCGCCCTGCCTACGGAAGAAGTTCCTGGTTCTGATGGATTTCCCAACGAATTTTATAAAGCATTTGCCAATTTGCTAAGCCCCCACCTTTTAAAAGTGTATATTGAAGCTTTGGAGGGCACTCCTCTCCCGTCCTTACTGACTGAAGCGACACCGATTACGCTCCTAAAACCAGACAGACCCCGCGCAGACAGGCGCCTACCGCCCACTAGCATTGCTGAATGGGGATTATAAGATTTTAGCGGGTGTTCTTGCAGGCTGATTGGCACTCTTCACCCCACAGCTGGTACACCAAGATCAAAATGTCTTTGTTCCATCCCGCAACACCACCTTAAACATCCGTAGGCTCTTCAGGGTGATGCGCAATGCGACAGCGATGTGGCCGGTCGCAGGCTGCATGGTCCTGGACCTGGAGAAGGCTATTGATATGGTGGAGTGGGTTTACAGGTTTGTTAAATTACTGTACGGAGCCCCTACAGTACGCGTGCGTCTTAGAGCCTTGTTCTCAAGACCTATACCGATATGGAGAGGACCCCCTCTCCCCATTGATATTCTCTCTGGCTATGGAACCTTTAGCTACAACATTACGTAAAACAGCGAAACATTGGGGTATACCACTTGGAGAGGAAATGCATGCGGTATCTCTCTATGCAGATGCTATTCTGCTATATATTAGGAATCTGCAGGGAAATGTCCCAATGGTACCGAACATACTCAAGCTGATCTCCTTAGTGTCGGGGTTGGGAGTGAATTGGGGAAAGTCTAGCTTGTACCCCTACAATCCCTATGTGGATGACCCCTGTTTGGTTGTAGATGGCGCCATTGTGACATGGCAGCCGGTTGTGTTCCGTTATCTGGGAATCCAGATTTATCATACCGATCGGGACCTCCTGAATGGGAACTTAACTGGCTTTGAATAAATTATACTTACCAAGTGCGCGGGGAGGGTTAGCCTTACCTAATTTAGAACATTACTACCTGGCGCCCCAGATACAATAGATTGTGAAATAGGTAGCAGAATTACATCTTTCAGATGCAGCATACGATAATCCTCCATATACTCTGGAGAAACGTTTTTTGTCTTTCAACCATGCACTAAAGTGCATGCCTCTCTTCCTTTGCTGGTGCACGTGGCACAGAAATGCTTCTGCAGGGCTTTGCGCCTCACAAAACCCATTTTTCCCTATGCGCCTACGCTTCCTTTGCTGGGGATGCCGAGAGAGGGGGGCAGGGTTCAAACGGTGGACCTAATGGACTGGCAGAATGCTGACATATGCACATTGGGAGATCTTTACGTAGATGGCGCGTTGCGGCCCTTTCTTTCCTTTATTGATGAGGGTATTCCGCCCGGGCAGTTCTTGAACCACTTGCTTGGATGGCATCACTGGGGCTGCAATGGGAAAGTACATCACAAGAGTTCCCGACACATCTCGTGATAAAGTACATACATGTGATGGGTACAGGGAGTCCCCTTACGAAATGGTTTGTGGAAGCAATTCGCAAGCATACCATGTTGGACTTGACGCCACTACATGGCAAATGGGAAGCAGACATGGAGCGCCCGTACACATCCTAAGAATGGGATACATTATTAGCGAGCCCCAAATATATCCCCAGAAATGCAAGATTCAAATTAATTCAATTCTATATAATCTACAGGGCGTACTTAACACCACACAAACTTAATAGATATTTTAATAGAACTGCAAACTGGTAAATGTGGATCTCCTACATATGCTTTGGTCGTGTTCCCGACTGCGAGATTACTGGCAAGAAGTGATTCGACTACTGCATACGAGCACAGACAGGGTGCTACTGTGCACGTGGGAGGCTTGTATTGTGGGAATATTTCCTAGAGATAAGAAGAACAAAGCAACATCCAGCTTCTTAGATCTGGGTCTGGCGGTAGCCAAGCGCCTTGTCACGAGACGATGGAAAGCTGTAGACCCTCCACCAGTTAAAGCTTGGATACAATCAATGCTAAACTGGGCCAAAGCCGAAGCTGTCGCTCTGTTAAAGGAGGATACGCTTTGGCTGCGTAAATATCCAATATGGTCCGCTTGGGGTGTGATTTTAACGGCACTCAAGGTGGCGGCAACTCCTGAGGACCCCGTAAACATTCTTGATGTTATGTAAAATGGCAAGATGCCTGCACTGTATTGTACCTGTTCTCTGGTATGCGTGGGACTAATTGTAAATACTTTATTGACAACTGGCCCACTGTGTTGCAGTCTCGAACTCACATATCTGCATTGAGCTCTATTATGTTGAGAACGTTATGGTAACTCTGAAACGTATTTTGTATTATTGTACAGCCCAAGCTTTCCTACCTCCTTCCTTTCTTTGTATCTTTTGTCTTGACTATTCCTTTTCTCTTTTTTTTTTTTTTAATCGGTTTATTCTTTTGCATTTAATGGTTGTTCACAAAACGCCTGATCAACAGCCCCGATGAAACGAATAGGTCATCTATAGTTATTGAACAGTATGTAAATAGGTAGTAATGGTATGTGGTACAAAAACGTAAATACTATTAATTCATCCTTAAGTGTGGTAGTGAGGGAATCCGTTGGGGAGGTGGTCACTGGGGGGCACCAACAACCAGTGTCACACTGGGTGCCACCAGGGCTAAAGCCAGCCCTGCACACTACTCACATACGCATACTGCCCGTTTCACATCACCATCCATCCCAGGCCACCAACAGCTTTCCTTAATACTTTTCTTACTCTTCCCAATGCCTAAATGACATTGGTGTGGATTTATGAATCACGCACTCCTAATATTCAAATTGCTCCAAATGTTAGTCACCCATTTTTGTCTTTATTTAAATATTCATCACATGGATGAACTTTGTAGCCTCATTTCGTCTCTCTTGCTTCATTAGGAATTCACCCCTTGAAGAAGGAAGGTTTTCACTGCACGAAATACATTGGGGTGAACAGTAATGTTTTTGGGAAAAACATTCATGGATTTACATGAAAAAAGCAATGACCTCATGAAATTAATGAGTTGAAATCATTGTACAACACAATAAAAAGAAACAGTGATTGTAATTTTGGAGTATATTGGAATACTTGTACATAATTGTATGAAATTCATCACCAGTAGCTGTGCGCATTGAGAGACACCTCCCAGTGGGGAGGTGCAACTTTGATTTAATGTCCTTTGCGACACAACTGCACAACTTTATTCCTCAAACTTTGTGGCGGTATCATTCTTTCTCCCCTTAACAAATTTCTATCCAACTCTGATAACTCTTCACAAACCTCCCAGAACTTATGACCCACTTCCTCAACAAATTTCTTTCCTGTCCAAACTCCCATTGCAAATGATTTTAGTTGTTCCAATGTAACAACCTTACTCACCGCTTCACTACACTCCTCCTTAGTTACCACACTATTTTCTTCTCCCTCTGTCCAAGCAACCTTTAACTCCTCCCAATTATCTTCAGGAACCTCACATAGCGGCAAAGGTAGCCGACTAAGATAGTCCTCCACCTTGTTTTTTTTCCACCAGGTACATACTTCACATTGTTTTTATAATCCATAAGTCTTATGGATAACTTGGCAATTCTGGTTGTAGCTGTCAACACATTTTCAGTTTATTACAATTTTAACCATGGTATAGGGTCACACCTATATAACATATCGAAATCCCACGCAAAATTCCTAAAGAGTTCAAGTCCCCACACCACAGCCAATGCCTCCCTTTCCACCACCGAGTAACGTTTCTCAGCAGGAGACGGTGCTCTAGAAGCGAAGGCCTCTGTCAATTGCTTGCCACAATTATCGCTCAGTGACAATAATACCCCAATTCCTTTGCAGCTCGCATCTGTAGTGGTTATGCATGCCTTGCTAGGATCAAACACATGCAAGGTATTTGCCATACTTATTTCCTCCTTGATAGACTTAAATTATTTCTTTATTTCATCTGATCACTCAAATTTGACTTTGTATTTCAACAACTGTCTCATTCCATATGTGTTTTCTGAAAAATTGTTTTACAAACTTGGAATAAAATTCCACCAGGTCATCTAAGTTGGCAGAGACAGGTGCGTCCTGTATGGCACTAACCATTTCAGTCTTCGGTTTTATGCCCTCTTTACTCACATCATGCTCCAAATAGTTTGATGTTTTGAAGTTTGCACCTCAAACCTGCATTTGGAAAACTCTGCTGACAACCCATTCTCTTGCAAAGTGATCAATACTTTCCTCAAGTGGTCATCGTGTTTGTTGACTTGTCTTTTACCATCACTAAGATATCGTCCTCAAAAAATAATGTTCTTTCAAATCCTTAAAAAAGTTTGTACATGAGTTTTTGAAAAATCTGAGCTAAGCCAAACGGCTTCCTTCTGAATCTATAACAACCTGTGAGTGTCATAAATTGCACTCAAATCCTTACTGTCTGGGTGCAAACTAATTAGACGATGAATAAACCATCGAAAACCATTCCATACCCCTAATCATGGCTAACATTTCATTAATTTTTGGAACAGCAAATTTCTCCACAAACAATATTTCATTAAGGTACCTCAGATGCACACAGAGAAATCTTTTCATTGAGCTTCCTTGCTACAAAAAAAGGGGGTAATCCATTCTGATGCTTCCCAAGTTTCAATAACGCCAGCTTACCACAATCTTTCAATTTCCACATTCACCTCCTCTCTCACATTCCAGGGAAAATTCCTCATTTTATGCACTTTGTGTTCAGCAATTTTCCTAAGAATCATCTTATGCGAAAATCCCTTTAGTTTACCACCTTCACAGAAAATACTTTCGGAAAATCTTTCAAGAAATTGTTTCCAGTTGCCACACCACCAATAACCACTAACACCTGCTCTGGGCAGTTGGGGTCCAGTATTATATTAAGGGCCCTTTGATCCATCCCCCCCAACACTGATAGGCCTTCCTCTGATATGTACAAATGTCCTATCGCTCTTCTGTTTTTGTGATTGGTCTGTACCCTACCTTAGGTATGGGCTGACCTGTGAAACTCTCTGGGGCAATATCATATTGTAAGAGTTGAGCACCCAACACTCCTTCAAATTGTTTCTTTAACACCTCCTCGTCTAGAATTCTGTAAGGGGATCCTCAGTCTGCAACTATCAAGCTCTGCACTCCCCCACGTTTAATTTCATACGCAGGTTTATTCCTACAAGTTTTAATCAGACTACTTACAACACCCAATTAAGTTGTTTCCCCTTCAACTATACTCAAACACATTCTCTTCCTGTTACTCTCATCATCATCATCATCAGTAGTGGGCGAATCCGATTCTGAACTATTATTGTCATTAATGGCCTTCACCCTTAGTTCCCGGTTTTTCCTTTTGCACACTTTAGCTAAGTGCCATCTAATAACAAATGTCAAGCATTTTTGATTGACTGTCAGGCAATTTTTACTGTACACCAAGTGCACCACACTTTGACACCTTTAATATCTCTTAGGAGAATGTTTCTCCACATACTGGTCCAGCTTTGTCTTGGTTTCTTTTTCATTCTATTGTAGACCTTTAGGACCTGAGGACTAAGGGAATGTAAAAGTATCTTCTTTTTCTTTTCTTGGTTCAAATCTTCATCCTCCAAAGAGTCTTTATAATTCAAGAAGTACTACTTCCAATGCTGCCATTTTAATGGTGGCTCCACGGACACTGCTAAGAATCGTTGTGGATGTGTCGACAAGAAAGTTTGTGAGGCACTAATTTTTTATATATTTATCTTTCTTCTTTATGTGGCAGACACAGGAAACTACGAGGTGCAAATTTTAGGCTGACACAATGTAAACACTGGCACTCAAACTCCACAAAATGCCAAAATGAAAATGTATGCTTGACAAGAAAATGCCTCACCATAAGATTGAAGAATCACAAAGAAGGCTTAATCCCAGAAGAAATGGATCTAACATAAGCACTAACAGCAGGATTGCTGCAAGGACATACAGTCAATTCACATTAACATCTTGCAAAAACTTACTGACTTTTCAAGTTGGCCACCCGCAGGATTCACGCAGCCTGGCCTTGCTGCATGTGACGTTGAACATAGTATGGTAGGCTCTATAGTCAGGCTGCCTTAATTACCATCCAAGTTGCGTGGCACAACACGCTCTACAGTGGGCAGAATTCCATCACGTGGCTGCGCATATGGTCGAGGCAGAGTCACGTGCCAAGTCAGAGCTCGCTCACACCTGAGCAAATACCACCCGTAAAGCGTTAGCCCAAAAAAGCGCTATGTCAACCTACTACCTTCCCCTGATATACTGCTACTGGTCAGCTTGCCATGGTTGTGTTTGATGGATACACTGGCAGAGGACAGGCTCCCAAATAATTGTGGACTTTACCTTCAATCTCTGTGGGTCCTCTGCCAGGGCTGAAAACACATAACCATTTCTGTGGTATACAAAGAAGTCTCCACTCCAGGAAACAAGTGTAAGTATACACTTTATTCTGTCCTGAACTGTTGTCAGCATCCACACCTCATATCTCCTTCTCTCCCTGGCTCCAACTGAACATCCTCTGAATTCCTTTGAAATATAACATTCTATTACAACATAATCAGAACCCAGTCGCACACAGAAGACACAGCAGGTAAGAACACAACACAGGTGAATGCCATATTCATAAAAATAGAACCTCGTTGGGTTTCCTCTTTTTTTTTTTGCAAAAACAATTTTTATTGCATAATTCAAGTACAATAGCCATCTGCAATGACCAGCATATCATTGGTCTTCTCCTAATAATATACTCCAGTACATAGTACAGTGCAGACCACTTCCAACTATCAACGCATTGCCCCCCAACACTCCCCAAACACAAAAGTTCCCTCCCCCCACCCGCATGTCAGTGTGCCATAGTCGCAGGTACCGTGAGAAGTCCATCTCATGATTGGCCTTGGGAGCGGCCACGAGCCACTCTCCACCCCCATGATCAGGCGCCAAGCAGCAAGGAGAAGAGGAGCCCTCCCGCCCCCACGTGTGACCCGTCAATTGCCTTTCCACCGCTACTCTGCTGCATGCTGCTCCTGTGCGTCAATACCCTCCTCTGCTTCTGCGCCCCACCCCCGGAGGTCTACCACTAGCGCTTCCCATGCATGTGCCATGGCTAATGCCTTTTCATCATTTCCCCGCAGCGCTAGCTGCAGCCTGAGTGTACTCTCGCTACCCGCCCATTTTGTGAAGGTAGTTCTCCACCTCTCAAAGCTGGGGCCAGTTCGTGATTTCCAGTGCAGGGTAATTTCTCTTTTAGCCACCACCAGCCCTAGGTCGCAGAACTTGCTCGTGACTTTCGTGCGCGGAGTGTGGGGAAACCACAGCAGCAGGCAAACTCCCATTTCCACCCCTAATTCCCGCCCCGTTACGTGGGTCAAGCACTCAATGACCTCCCCCCAATAACCGCTGAGGACGCCACAGGACCAGAACATGTGCTTAAAGTCGGCCCCCTCCTCCCCACAGCGAGGGCACTGCGGAGCGGGACCCCCAAAATATTGAAATAATTTAGCCGGCGTCAAGTAAACCCTATGCAAGATAAAGTACTGCACCAATTGAAACCTGGCATTACGTGTGCTCTTCCAGGCCCGTCTCTGTAACCTGGGCCACGTCAAGTCCGGGATGGGCTTCCCGATGTCCAATTCCCATTTATCCTTCAGCGCACTCAAAGGGGCTAGGTGTTCCATCGCCATTCTCTGATAGAGGCATGTAATGGCCTAGACCGTGCCCGCCGCCATGACCACATACTGACAGCCGGCCGCCGTCTGTGGTTCAGAGAGTCCCGTGTTCCAGTGCTTTTGTAGGGCTGCCACCAGCGCTGCGTGGAGTAGATAGTCTCCCCTCGGGATCCCGAAGGAATCCTGCAGTCCCTGAAATGGCTGGAGCGCTCCATTGAGGTACAGGTCCCCCACCATCTGTATCCCTAGGTCTTCCCACTGAGCCAGCCCCGACCAGTCCCCGCCGTGGGGGAGGGCCGTGCACATGCCCAATGGGATCTCCGGGGCGTAGGGGTGAACAATGCCGACCCTCCGCAAGCTGCGGTTCCAACACAACCGGAGCGTTCGCTCCTCAAGCGTCAGCTGCGACAGCTCTAGTCGCTGCTGGAAGACAATAAAAGAAAGGACATGCCGCGGAATCACCCTGCCCTGCGGGTCTTCGGGACCTCGAAACTCCCTTGCCACCGCCTGCGTTAGCCATTGCAGCTGGGCCGCCAAATAATACCACTCGAAGTCGGGCACAGCAAGCCCTCCCTCTGCTCTGGGTCGTCGCAGCGTGGCCAGCGCCACTCGCCGCCTCCCAGATCCCCAGATAAAACCCGTGATCATGGCTGTAAGCCTGCGGAAGAGCGAAACCGGCACCCAAATAGGGAGTGTACGGAAAAAATACAACAATCGCGGGAGCGCCACCATCTTTAGTAGCGCTACCCTCCCAGCTACCGAAAGAGGCAGGGTGCTCCAGAATCTAATACTGCCCGCTAGACCTCTAATCGCCCTCCCAACATTCCCCTCCAACAGATCTTGCTGGGTGCGGTAGATATGCACTCCCAGGTACGGCAGGCAGCGAGCTTCACAGCGGATAGCCCCGAGGGCGGGGGGGGGGGGGTCTCCTCCCACTGTGTAACAGGGTATACCAAAGTCTTGCCCCAGTTGACCTTCAAGCCCGACAAGTAACCGAAGTCCCTCAGTAACGCCTTGGCACCCTGTAAGGCCCCCTCCGCGTCAGCCAGGAAAAGCAGTAGATCGTCTGCATAGAGGGAAATATAATGGGTTTCCCCCCGCAGTAACAGCCCAGCGTATGCGCGTCCCAGTCGGGCATGGGCCGCCAGGGGCTCAACCGCCAGGGCAAACAGCAAAGGTGATAACGAGCAACCCTGCCTCGTACCCCTTCTCACCGGGTAGGAGGCCGATATCGTGGTCCCCATTCGCACCCTGGCCACCGAGTTAGCGTAAAGCAACCTCGTCCAGCGCACGAACCCATCCCCCAAGCCGAACTCCTGCAAGACCCTAAACAGGTAAGGCCACTCCACGCTATCGAAGGCTTTCTCCATGTCAACTGACAGCGTCAGAGCGGCCGGGTAATCTAGACAATCTACTTCCATAACCCGCAATAGTCTCCGGATACACGTCGACGTGTTCCGTCGGGGGATGAACCCAGCCTGATCAGGGTGTATCAAGGAGGGCATATGTGCCAACAATCGCGTGGCCAAGATTTTGCTCAGGATCTTATAGTCCACGGTGAGCATGGAGAGTGGGCGATACGCTGTCCTGGCACTCGGGTCCCCTCCCTTCTTCAGGAGCGGTATAATCAGCGCCTCGCGTGTTGAGGCAGGCAACTGACCCTCCTTCCAGGCCTCCCGGTAGACCGACTGTAACTGTGGGGCAAGTTGGTCCGTATAGGCCGCATAAAACTCCACTGGAAGCCCATCTGTGCCCGGGGTCTTCTTGTGCGCCATGTGCTTGATCGCCACACGAATCTCGCCTAGCGAGATATCCCCCCCCAGCGCCTCCTTGAGAGCGGGGTCCAGTTTGGGCAAGTGGGCCGCCGTCAGAAAGTCCTCCAGTTCCCCAGGGGCGTCTTGTAGGGTATTAGTATAAAGGGCGGCATAATACGCCAAGAACTGACCATTAATCTCCCTCTGAGAGTGCACCGTCACCCCCTCCCCGGTGGTCAGCGAGAGTATGGGAGAGCCGCGCGCATCCGGATTCGCCAACCAGGCCAAAAGCGACCCGACTTTGTCCCTCTCTGCATGCGCCCTGGCGAGGTATGCCTTATAGTCAAAACAGCGGAGCCGCTCTACCTGCACTGCCACCTGTTCTCGCGCCGCAACCACCTCATCTTGGGATTGCTCCCCAAATGCTGTGCTCTCTCCGTGACGCGCAGCGCGGCCTCCGCCTTCTCTATGTCTCCTAATAACGTTTTCCGGACCCCGGCCGTGGAGGAGATACATATCCCTCTGATAACCGCCTTGAACGAGTCCCATTCCCATGCCCTCTTGGACGCTGTCCCCGAGTTCTCTGTAAAATAATTGGTGATGCCATCCCGGACCTCCGCATGGAAGACCGAGTCCTCCAGCATCCGCGGGTTCAGGCGCCAGGTGGGTATCGTCTGGCGCTGCCTACTCCAGTGCACTATAACCAGACATGGGTTGTGGTCCGATATGGTTCTCGCCAAGTATTCGCTATGGCGAGTCAGAGCCTGTATGCCCGGAGAGCATAATATGCCATCCAGACGCACATGCAGCTCATGCGGGGCAGAATAGAAAGAATAGTCCCTCTCCAGTGGGTGGTGCTCCCTCCATGTGTCCACCAACCCCCACGCAGTCTGCCAGTCCCGCCTACTTCTGGCCATCCGATGTATTGCTGATTGAGTCAGGGGCGGGTGAGAACGATCTAAGTGGACATCAGTGATGGAGTTAAAGTCACCCCCAAGTATGGTCGGCCCCTTTAAATACTCCACTAAGGCGCCCGAAACACGCGTGAAGAAGGCCGCTTGCTCTATATTTGGGGCATAAAGGCTGCATAGCGTCACGTCTCTCCCATCCAGCCGGCCCTGCACTGCCACAAACCGTCCCTCCGGGTCCACCTGCGAGGCGAGGGGCTGAAAAGGAAGACCCGCTCTAACCCAGATAAGGGTGCCCCTTGCAAATTTGGAATAGGTGGTGTAAAACAACTGACCCCGCCAGCGCCTGTGGAGTGCCCGCCCCTCCACCCGGTCCAAATGGGTCTCCTGTAGAAAAGCCACCTGCACTCCTCTGCGCACTAAATACGCGTGGACTTTGCAACGTTTCGTCATGGAGGTGAGCCCCCTCACATTCCAGGTTATACACTTCAACTCAGGGGGGGTAGCCATCACATCGTGCAATACGTATTATCCAACCACTCCCCATCCTAGACACACTGACATCACCCCACCCTTTCGCAATTCCCCAACAACCCCCAGTCCCTCCCGCCCCCAGAACAGGTTCCCAACCGTAGTTACCCATCCAAATACAATACAATTAACCAACTTCTCTGATAGCCACCAGAGCCTCACAACTAGTGTGAGTGAGGGGAGGGAGGCCGGGGCCGGACGGGTGCAGAAAGTGTTTCCAACAGAAGTCCCAGCCCAGTCTCCACCGCGCCTCCCCAGACCTATCCCGCCCCCGGTGCCCCGGCCCTAGCCCACCCCCGACCCCGCAATCAAGGAGAGTCTGACAGTCCCCCAAAGAGCCATGGCAGTCCCATCCCCAGCGCAAAGTCAGCAGTGCAGCAGATTGCACCTCCAGCCCCCTGCTAGCCTCCTTACTGTCAGCGGCACTTCAGGAACAGTTCAAGTGTCCAGTATGTCGTCCGCTGTCCCAGGTGTGACATGTGGCAGCTCCGTCACCTCGTCCTCTTCCTCCGCCTCATCACTACGTTGAGTGTCAGACCCCTTGTGGGAGTCCGGCTCCCCAGCGGGGGCGATTACAAGTGCGCCGGAGATGGCTGATACCGCCTGCAATGCCGTTTTCCGCTCCAGCTCCATCTGTGACGCCAGGGGGGAGCCCCTTCCAGTCGGCCGAGTCTTGGCACGCCGGCTTCGGCGAGGTTTCGGCGAAGCCCTCCGCGATTCCCGTCCAGCGGAGTGTGCCCCTGTCCCGGTTCTGTGCAGCTCCAACCAGTCCCACGCGGCGGCAGGGTCGGTGAAAAAGAATGTCTTGCCGCCCAGCATGATCCGCAGACGCGCAGGAAACAACAGTGCATATTGGATACCCTCGTCCCTGAGTGCCTTTTTGATCGCCAGGAACGATGACCGATGTCGCTGGACCTCGAGGGGGTAGTCTGGGTAGAGAGAGACCGACGCGTTTTCCACCCGGTAGGGACCCTGGTTCCTGGCCTTCTGGAGTATAATGTCCCGGTCTTTGAAGTGCAGTAGACGCGCAACCACCGGACGCGGCGGTCTCCCCGGGTCCAAGGGGCGGGCCAGGACCCTGTGCGCCCGCTCCAGCGTGTAGAACGGCGTTAGCCCCTCCGGCGCAACCACTTCTCGCAGCCAAGTCTCTAAGTAGGCCAGCATGTCGGTCCCTTCGATTTTTTCGGGCAGCCCCACCACCCGTATGTTATTGTGGCGATTACGTCCCTCCGTGTCCTCAGCCCTCTTCTCCAAGAGCTGCACTCTCCGTTTCAGATCATCCACGGCGGCCTCCGAGGCCTTCTGGGTTGGCGCCAGCTGTTCCAGCGTGACCTCCGTCTGCTTGACTCGGTCGGCCAGCTTCCGGTGATCCCCCCGCAGCAACCCCAGGTCCGTGGAGACTTGCGCTATGTCGTTCTGCAGTGCAATCCTCGTGTCCGAGATGGCTTGTAGGATCCGGTCCATCTGTTTTTGCTGTAGGCCCCCCGACGGGTCCCCCGTCTCGTCGCCATCGCGCTCGCCAGACGTGTCTCCGGTCGGGGCAGCGGCTCCCTGCCTCGGGCGTGTCTTTCCGATCGCACTGCTCGGAGGCGGTACGTCTGGGGCCCCGCTACCCCAACCTCCTGTCGCTCGCGCTGCGCCGGAGAGGGCCTCCACTCCGCGGCGACCCGCGGACGGCAGCTCTTCAAACCCGCTCCGCGGTCCGGCCGAGCTCACCGCCGGCCCGAGTGGCCCCTTCAGCCGCCAGGGGTCCCCCACCGACCCAGCACAGGGGGCAGGGGGAGGCCAGTCTACCCTCCGCACCTCGCACAGGCGGGCTCACCAGTCCGCCCTAGCCACAGGTCCACAGCTCTCCAGGAGGGCCGGCCACCAGACTGGTCGTTTCTGCTCCGCACCGGGCGTCACCATGCAGCTCCCGCTGCTCTGGCCCGGCCGTTCCACCAAGCAGCGCCCCGCCGTGGGCCGCGCTCTTCGTCCCTCGGTCCGGGGGCCGTCCACGACCACAGGGTCCGCCGCAAGGGCTCCGGGGCCACTTACTGATCCTCGGCCCCGGGGTCCACACTCCGCCGCCGTGCCTCAGGTGCCACCATCATCGCAGCGACGCCTACGGGCCTCCGACGTTGACCCCGCACTTCCGGTGGTCTCCGCCGGCGATCCCGCACTTCCGGTCGGCACCTCTGCTACGCCGCTCCGATGCTCCGTCCGCGGGTACAGGCCTCCCAAAATGGCCGGCGGCAGCCCACTCAGCCGCCGTTTCGCGGCGTCAGTCCAGCCACAGCGGCCCCCGGCCGGACGGCCGCAACACAGTGGAGGGAGTCGGGGGCGGCCAGGTCCGGCCCCCGGGATACTCGCGGCAGGTCCGGGGCGTCAATGAACAGGATAACGGCCAGGCTGGGTGCGGAGCTCTCGGCTCACGCGTCCATCGCCATCAGCCTCCAAGCCACGCCCCCCTCGTTGGGCTTCCTCTTAGGAGTTACATCTATGCTACAACATTGACTGAACATAACCAGCAAGTGGTGGAGAGTATGCAGTCATAGGTGTGCTATAGAGGATCCCAGTTACTCTGCAATTCTACTTGTGTAACTAGCCAATAAGTACATCCTAACTGAAAGGTTGGTTACCCTTGAATTAATTAACTCTGGACACTATTGTTAAATGTATAAGTTCAACCCACAATGGTTAAATAAACAATGCATCCACAAGGCACACTGAATACTGTGCTAAACAGACTAAACAGTAGACTTACTATTTCTTATAAGCGCTAAAAGCAGTCCTTGATGTGTACCAGTTTGGGACGAAAATAGACGTGGTCTTAAAGTTAACCTATTAAGAGGTAATTTAGATAAGATGTCATAAGGTGTCAGAAAGTGTGGCTAATAGAGGTGGAAATCAATTGTCCAATATCCATGGTGGCTATGCTCAAACAACAACTGAAAGATGCCCAAACGGGCATAAAGTGCCTGAATAACAAGGGAAGGGTATTGGGTAGTGCTCTGGCAGAAAAAATAGATGTGTTGTGGAAAAGCCACAAAATAGAACTGTTCCTAGAAGAATTAATTACTAATAAGAGGGGTGGAAATTTGGGTAACCAAACACCACATTAGCTGTGCAATGAGGACAATAAATTGACAGTCAACTCACAAATTTGAAATCAGATTTAGATACACCACTCTCAAAACTATGCTGTAGAAATAAAGAATAGCAACAGGAAGACCCAACTTCCTAAAGAAGTTAAGTCGAGTTAGGATAATGTAGACCAAAAGCTCTGCAACGCAAAACAAGAGAAGTAACGCAAGATGTTCTGTCAGAGTTTGATGATTCTCCCTACAACACGTTAAGTCAAACAGCAGAGTTTAAATGGAAGAATCAATAGAGCTTAACAGACAAATTTGTTATTGTATTAAAGATTCAAAATGAATTGCAATAAGCAATTGTTTGAGGAGTTCAGTTAAGAATATCACAGCTCGTATAAAAACACCAAACATTTAAGCAGGCTCTACTGGCTGGTTATTATTTAAAATCAGTATCGCAGAGTTACAGAGTCCTACCACCATTAAGGTAGAAGGATAGCTCGTTGTCTAACAGCTCAGGTTCTACAAAGATAGGGAAAGGGTTCAAAATTAAAGTCCATTAAGGGTGAGTCTAGTGGGAATGAACAAAGAAATTAAAAAAGGAAATAGTTAGACAAAGAAGGTTTTAGTCCATCAGCAATCGACAGTAGCATCAGCAAGGCAGGCCAAAAGCAAAAGAAAGTTCTCAAAAACCGATCAGCATAGCATCTCGGTCTCAAGTAGGAAAATCAGAATGGCGATCGTTTCCCCTCCTTTGGGGTTCCTTCTTTTATGAAGTTTTTAAGATGGCCCTAGCGAGATTGCATCACACCACAATCGAAAGACCAGAGTGTGGTCAAAATCAAGTAGTGTCACCAAAGATACTTGAAAAACTGAAAAGCATTTCCATGGTAGTCATGAATAAAGAGATTTGAAAGTCCACATAGGCCTAGCAGTGGTGGAAAAGAAATACAAAGTTGCATTCTAAAGTAATAGCTGCTATCCTGTTCCCTGATGAATAATTTACTGTGAATGTTGAAGGAACATTCAGGAATGTCGGAGTGTACACATGCACATAACTAATGCAACATCTCACTAGTACAAAATGAACCATAGTATTAAATCAGGGGAAAGGTCAGCATTAGAAAAAGCATTTTGAAAAGGCTTTTAAGTTAGCATCACACTTTTAAATGAAATGAGCTCAACATCAAATATAATTGAATTAAACCAATTGCTAAAAGAATATGTAGTATGTTCACCAATGATTAATACATGAAAATAGCCAACATTAGAAATACCCTAGTACCGCAAAAATTCAGAATATTCATATTTCTAAAGTCATATTACAAAAATCAATTTTATCTTTTCATAAACTATAGAAGCTCTAGAATTACTATGCAAGGTTTCTAACTTGTACTTCATTTCTACACATTTTTGCACCGACTTTTCTAATGGTGCATTCTCAGCAAAAAAGCATTTGAAACACTTGGCCACTTCACTTTAGCATCAAAGTTTCATTAATATACGTTAATAAGCAACATGTGCATTGGGAATTCATTAGTGAAACTCGTTAGCATGTATTAATATTAACTTTTGTATACGTCTCTTCATCTCACGTTTTAAAACACACTTTTACGGTGCTTCTACACTTGTCTAATTTTTGTGTGTCACTGTGTCTAACGTGTAATTTCAGCTAATAAATGTGTTGTGTTTTATGATTTTATAAATCGTGCTGCATCGAGAGCTTCAGGATTGAGCCTAAGGGCATTCGTGAAGTGCCCTCCTGATCACCCCACCACTTTCTAAAGCATTGAAAAGCCACTGAGCACAATAATCGTCTCTTTCACAGTATCTGGCAATATTCCATTTGATAAAGGTTGGTTATATACTTGTGGTGGTTTAAAGGCTAATTTAGCTAGGTAGGTCTAAAGAAATTACACTATGCCAAAACATCTTCAATACAGGCCCTTATAGCATTTATATTCTTTCTAGCACAGCTGGGCGTAGATGCAAGTCTTCCCTTAAATATTCTGAGTCCGGAGGTATGCCTCATCAAGCAGTTTTGGTTCCACTCTAAACCGTTGTGGTTTTGCCATTCTTTCCCAAGTTAATTAAACAGTTAAATTAATTTGTAGACATGTTGAAGGATTTCGGACTATAAGTAAAATATAATTCTCAATGGTCCGTCTTGACTAGGTTTTCAGACAGATCTAGTACCTTGTATGTGATAGGCAATTCAAATGATGTTTTGGGTTTGAATGACACATCTGGATCAGTTGTTTTCTCACCTATTTCAGGTGGTATTCGAGAAAATAATTATTTCAATCTCATTTACTCATAAATCAGTATAGTTCTATTTCTATGTCAGATGTGAAGTCTAATGCCAGTACAAATGATGTGCCTTTGTAGAGTGTTTTTGTGGGACCGAGTTTGTTTGAGATAGGATATGTTGATTATAATTTTCTTCATTTTACTCCTCAGCACTTTTGTGTTTTATTGGTCTGGCAGACCTTTACTGTTTCTCTTGTGTATCTTGCTTTGTCTAAAAAAAAAAAAAAAAAAAAAAAAAAAAAATGCACCAGGAAACAACTTGAGTTTGATTGTTCTAAATTACCTCGGTACCATACTTTCTTTCATTGTTAGTGTTGTTGTGCTTCTGGTTCCTGGACATTTCTCGTGCTATCTCTGCTTGTACTTGTTACTACACTTTTCTCAAATGTGTTATTTACTAGTGTTTTAAACTGCTCCCGTTCCAGCCCCAATGGTGTACTTGGAGCCATTATGGTTTAGTTATATATGCGGCTGTTAGAAATGGGGGTCTCCTCTAGTTGGCAGAGGTAGATACCTTTGTCCAAACAGGGACCCTTGTTTCTAGTCAGGGTAAGGGAGATAACACTTCTAAAATAATTCTCACCCCCTTGGTAGCTTGGCACGAGCAGACAGGCTTATCTCAGAGGCAGTGTGTAAAGCATTTGTGAACACATACAGTAATACAGTGAAGACATTACAAAATGGATAACACACCAGTTTAAAACAAGCATTTGCAATGCAATAGGTCTCGCATTATTAAAGTTTGAGCTATTGGCATTGCTAATAATAATACAACACCAATAGCTCAAACATTCAGTAATGCGAAACCTATTGCATTGCAATTAGAGTGGGCCATGCTGCACAGCAGCTCGTGCTACTGTGTGACATGTTAAAGAATAAAATAACAAAGACAATGGATAGAAACCTAATGGCTTTGCCAATGCTTGTGAAGTAAAGATGCAATCAATCGCAGGCGCTACAGAGTCCCAAGTGTTGATATTGTCGGTCTGCGCCATCTTGGAACGGGCTACGAAGCCCCGTATAAATGGTACCGCCCAACGCGTGGAAATGCTGCTGCATCTAAACCGGTCCACGTACGTTCAGAATTACACGCTTGAATGGAGGAATCCGATGATTAATGGAAGTTATGAGTTGCAGAGAGCAACAGTGAGGATGTGATGTGAGTGGGGCGGATGTGATGTGAGCGGGGCGGGGGATGTAACGTCGGCCGGGAAGGGGATGCGGGGGATGTGACGTAGGCGGGGAGGGGGATGTGACGTAGGCCAGGTGGGGATGTGACGTAGGCCGGGGGCGGGGGGGGGGATGTGACGTTAGTGGTAGCGTCAGAGCCGCCGAGAGTACAACAGCGACGGCTCAGCATCCCGTCATTCTGAACAAATTAATCTCGCCGTGTCTCTAAAAGAATGATAGTGACGTTATTAATGCAACTGGCGCTCATGTTACTTCGGGTTCAGTTCGCGCTATAAAACTGCGCAAAATAAAATGATTTCTAACACTCAGTTGTTGCCATTGTGGAGCGGAGCAATAATAAACCAGTGTCCATTGAGGTACTGAGAGCAGTGTAATGAGAGCCAGTTAGTAACTTAAATTAGACAATTGTGAAAGGTTCAGAATCAACTTATAGTAACCTATGTGTAGTAATGAGCATTCAAAGGATGCAGCAGTAACGTGTCGGCATATTAAACAAGCAGCACTGATAGCGACCGCGAAAGCGATCGCTATTCAAAAAAAACATGCCCGCTATTGGTGCACGCTCGTGCGCGCCACAGCAAGCTATATGTTTTTAATTATCACGCCCGTGTCTGGGCACGATAATTGAAACCACATGGGCTTTGGTGCGCGTAACAGACACCAATAGGCCATGGGCGGAGCAATGCGCCCACCTTTAGCCTATTGCGTGCTTGGTTTAAAAAAAACACGCAATCAAAGCCCAATAGCGGAACCCAAAAGGAAAAGCACACGCATGAGCGTGTGCGATTCCAGGGTCCGTTTTCAAACCCCGGACAAAGGGGCTCTCGCCTGCACGAGCAGTGCTGCGCCCTGCAATGCAGGGCGTGAGCCCTAAAAATAAGTAATCTTTACCTAAACCACAGAAGACCAAAATGACAAAAATCCACAATACAGTAATAAAAATATGACTTTCAAATAGTAGCAATAGTTTAGTTCAAAGCAAACTGCAGATGTAACAATTTTTACACAAAGTCCTTGTACGTGGCACCCACACAAACAAAACGGGTCGCAGGGAAGGTGATGCGTTGTTTCCTTACATTCAGGGAAGGTGATGCGTCAGTTCCTTACAGGAGGGGAGGTGATGCATCGGTTTCTTACAGCATGGGGAGGTGATGTGTCGGTTTCTTACTGCGTCCCACAACGATGCGACAGACCTGGCGCCTTGATGCGATGCGGCAATCCGGGACGATGCGTGGGTTCTTACAGCAGGGCTTGAATCGGAGCAGTGACCTCGGACCTCACCGATTTCTGGGCCGCGGGCTGGCACTGTGACAATTTCTTCGGCGATGCGTCGAGCTTCTCGAAGTTGCATTAACTTTTCCAGCTCCCAGCAGCAAACAACCTCCAAAAGGTCCAAACCAACAGCAGGCACATCTTAGCAGGTCAGAACACCCAGCAAGAAAGTTCAGTGGAGCTGGTGGTGAAGTCTTTTTGTCCCCGAGTCTTCCGAACAGGAGGCAAGCTCATTTTCAAGTCCTTGGAGATCTTCCTCAAGCAGGGGATGCAGCAAACAGCAAAGTACTTCTCCTTTTCCTTGGCAGAAAGTAGCCACTGCAGGCCAACCCCAGACAGCAAACAGCACAGGGGTAGTATTCCTCCTCAGTTTCTCCAGCTCTTCTCCTTGGCAAAGGTTCCTCTTTATTCCCAGAAGTGATCTAAAAGTCTTGGGCCTGGGCCCCTCTTTTTATAATACAAAATCATTTGTTCTCTGGAAGCAGAGAGAGTCTTTGACCAGCCCAAAACAGTTCTGTCCGCTCTGGTGCAGCTTCCTGGCAGGAGGTGGAGACAGAATTGTCCAGACCGGGCCAATTCAGGTGTGAAAGAAATCCCCTCCCCAACTCTGAATACAGCCCAAGTCTATTATGCCCAGCGCTGACTTACCCTGGAAAGGCAGGACACACCTCAACCCCCAAGTGGCTTTCTGAACAGAATGCATATCCCCAGTTCCTACAAAGCCAGTCAGTCAGTCAATACACAACCTAGCAGAGGCACACTGAATGGTTAGGCAAGAAAATACCTACTTTCTAAAAGTGGTAGTTTCAAACCCAGAATGTAAAAATCACCCTCACTAAAAGATGCATCTTAACATTTTGAACTCAGGCATATCAAACTTTATTTTCCCATCACGTTCCAATAGGCAGTAGGCTTGTAAGATGTTATAAGCAAACTCCCTAGTCTATCCTATAGGAACAGATAGCCTTACAATAGTGAAAAAACAAATTGTCAGTATTTGATGTTCAGGACATGCCTCACACATCAGGGCATGACCTACCTTTCACATGCACTGCACCCTGCCCACAGGAGTACCTTGGGCCTACCTTAGGGGTGACTAACATGTAAGAAAAGGAAAGGTTAGGGCCTGGCAAGTGGGTGCACTTGCCAGGTCAGCACTGGCAGGCCTGAGTTACATTTACAGGCTGCTTATGTAAGTGGCACAATCAGTGCTGCAGGTCCACCAGCGGCATTTGATTTACCCACCCTGGGCACACAGAGTGCACTGTTCTAGGGACTGACAAGTAAATCAAAATAAGCCAGTCATGGAAACACCAATCCATAACAATTTACAAAGGGAGCACTTGTACTTTGGCACTGAACGGCAGTGGGAAAGTGGCTAAAGCATCTAGACCAGCAAAACAAAGTCCAACACTCAACAAAAACAGAGGAGGCAAATGCAAAAATACAGGGGAAACCCACGCCAATGATGCCTGGTCTAACACGTCCCCTAAAGCTGAAATGTAGGAGGAACTACCCACCCTCTTGAGAATTCTTTTCACTAAGGCGGAATAATCTGGACAGACCATCAGCATTAGCGTGTTCTGTACCACGGCGGTGTTCCACCGTGAAGTCCATCTCTTGGAGGAAAATAGACCACCTCAACAACTTTGCGTTCTCACCCCTCATCTGCATCAGCCATCTGAGGGGCCTGGTGTAGGCCTGAACTCGGAAGTGAGTCCCAAACAAGTAGGGCCTCAGCTTCTTCAGCGCCCAGATCACAGTAAAAGCCTCACGCTCCATCGCACTCCACCTCTCTTCCTGTGAAAGTAACTAATGAAGGCTACGGGTTGGTCTAGGCCCTCCTCATTTAGATGTGAGAGCACAGCCCCCACACCATGCTCTGAAGCATCTGTCTGCACCACGAATTCCTGTGAGAAGTTGGGTGCCTTGAGCACGAGCTCCGTGCAAATGGCAGATTTCAGGGCATCAAAATCGTTTTGTCAGGCGTCAGTCGAGTTCACCTTCCTGGGCTGCTTCCTTGAAGTCTGCTCTATCAAGGGGGCAAAGATGGTGCCATACCCCTTGACAAACCTCCTGTAATGCCCGGTGAGTCCTAAGAGGGATCTCACCTCCGTCTCAGTCTTGGGGGCTTCTCAAGACAGAATGGTATCAATCTTGGGCTGCAAGGGCACCACCTGGCCGCTTCCTACCTAGTGTCTCAAGTGCACAACCGAACCCTGCCCGATCTGGCACTTGCTTGCCTTGATTGTCAGGCCTGCCATCTGCAGAGCCTTCAACACTTCCCAGAGGTGGTGCAGATGGTCCTTGCAAGTGGCACTAAACACTGTGATGTCATTCAGGTAGGTGGCACTGAAATCCTCCAGTCCAGCCAACACCGTGTTGACCAACTTCTGAAAGGTGGCAGGGACATTTTTCAACACAAAGGGCATCACCCGGAATTGGTAGTGCTCCTCTGGCATTGAAAATGCTGACCTCGCCATTGCCCCATCAGTTAAGGCAATCTGGCAGTACCCAGACGTTAAGTCACATTTACTGAGGTAATGGAAAGCTACCAACGGATCTATGAGCTCATCAGATCTGGGGATGGGGTGTCCATCAGTCCTGGTGAATGAATTGAGCCCTGGGTAGTCCACACAGAACCGGAGTTCTGGCGTGGCACCGTGTGTGGCAGCCTTTGGGAACAAGACCACTGAGCTGGCCCAAGGGCTGTTTGAGGGCTCAATCACCCCTAGCGCTAACATTTTGGAGACATCAGCCTTGATGCAAGGCTTGACCCTGTTAGTGACTCTGTAAATGTTGTGCTTCACAAGAGGACTGTCCCCAGTGTCAACACATCATGGACACACCACTGAGTGACACCAGATGTCAGGGAGAACAGAGCAGCAAACTGTCCCACTAGTTGGCAGCAGTTAATCTGCTGTTCAGGAGTCAGGGCGGGGGAGAGGGTTGCACCGTCCACTGACCCATCATGTTCCTTAGCAGACAGGAGTTCAGGAAGAGGTTCAATCTCCTCCTCCATTCAAGCATCTATTGCTAAGAGCATGTCCACTTCGGACCTCTCCAAGTGTGGCTTAAGGCAGTTCACATGTAGGACCGGCAAAGGGTTCCTTGGAGACTGCAAGTCCACCCGATAGGTGACTTTACTCTTGCGCTCAACCACATCAAATAGCCCAGTCCACTTATCTTGGAGCGCACAAGGCTCCACTTGAGCCATGACCCACTCTTTTTGACCAGGCTGAAACTCGATCAGAGTAGCATTCTGATCATAACACTGTTTCATCTCCTCCTGGTTGGCTTTCAGATTCGCCTGAGTGAGTTGTCTGAAGTGCTTAGTCTGGTCCCTCAAGGCCAGCATGTAGCTATATACACCCTGGGGAGGTTTACTGGGAGCTTTCTCCCAGCCTTCTTTGACCAGACTTAGAGGTCCTCTTACAGGATGCCCATACAGGAGCTCAAAGGGACTGAACCCTAAGGACTTCTGCGGTACCTCCCTGCAAGCAAACAACAGGCATGGTGAGAGGACGTCCCACTTATGATTCATGGATTCACCAAGACCCATTATCTTGCCCTTCGGGGTCCGGTTGAATCTCTTAACCAGACCATTACCTTGGGGGTGGTAAAGAGTGGTGAACTTGTAAGTAACACCGCACTCCTGCCACAGGAATTTCATATACTTGGATATGAAGTTGGTACCCCGGCCAGACACCACCTCTCTGGGGAACCCCAAACAGGAGAAAATCCCCATCAACGCTCGACTCACCACGGGGGCTGTCACATTCCGGAGAGGAATGGCTTCTGGGTACCTGGTGGCATGGTCCACCAATATCAGGATGAACCTGTTGCCCATGGCTGTCTTGGGATCCAGAGGCACCACAATGTCAATACCCACCCACTCAAAGGGGGCGCTGACTACAGGGAAAGTTTGGAGAGGAGCCTTGCACTTCCTCCCAATGTTTATCACTTGCCTGGCAAGTCTGGCAAGACCTACAATGAGTGTCAGAGTTCTTACGCATTTGGGGCCAGTAAAAGTGGGTGACAAGCCTTTCAAAGGTATTGTCTTGCCCCAAATGTCATGCCAAAGGCACATCAAGAGCCAGACCCAGTAGGAAGGCTCTGAAGCCCTGGGGTACCACCAGCAAACGCGCTGACCCAGGCTCAGCAACCTTAGGCTCACTATACAGGAGACCATTCTCCCAGTAGATCCAATGTGATCCAGACTGATCACCTGCTGCCTGGTTTCCAGCCTGCTGCCGCAAACCAACAAAAGAATGGAATGTCTGCTGCTCCTGGCAGAATTCCTCCCTGGAAAGGGCCCCCTTCCTGCGGACAATGGGTCAGCTCAGGCAGGTCTCCCAGTTCGGCTACTTGCTCCCCTGTAGGCTCCAGGGTAACCCCCTCAAGGTTTGCCTCCTCCTGGACCGTGGGAACTTCGGGCTGGTTTCCCGCGCCCCCTGCCTCTTCTCTTCCTGGCAGACACCTGGGCCACTGTTTCAGGCTCAGGTCCTCTTGATTGCCCTTACTGGCTGCCATAGACAGAGTGGTCACACACGTCCACTCGAGTAGACCCAACATCTCCAAATGAGACATCCGCTCCACCTTCTCCCAAGGGAAACTCTCCACATCATTGCCTAGCAGACAGTCAACCGGCATGGCTGGCCTCACAGCTACTCTCAAGGTACAAGAGACCCCACCCCACTCAACAGGAACTTGTGCCACTTTGCAGAGGCACTCAGAGTTGTCAGCTGCAACTACTGGGTAGAATGTATTGGGAACCACCTGCTCCTCAGACACTAGCTGACAAATGACCGCTGTCACACTGGCTCCAGTGTCTTTCAGAGCTTCCACACTATGGCCATTGATGGTCACCCACTTCCTGTACTTCTTAGTGTTATCAGGCAGACGGGACCATCTCACTGTCTCCTAAAGAGACCAGGGTAATTTCTGCAGACCCCCATCCCTCTTGGACACCGACTCTTCCACCCCCCCCCCCCTCCAAGGCCACAGTAGCCATTTCCCGGGGCGTTGCACCAGTGGGTGCAGTGGTAACCTTTTTGGGACATCTAGGGTCCCCCTGGAAGTGACCCACTTGACCACAACTATAACAGGCGCTGGGACCCTTCTGAACAGGCTTACCAGTAGGGACCCATGGCTTCTTTTCAGTGGGTGGCTGGGAACCTTTCCCTTGGTTCACTAGGGAATTACTTAGGGGCCCTATTTGGAACTCTTTCAGTTTACCCTTGTCCCACCCACTCTTCTGCAGGGGACCCTGCTCACCTTTGGCGGAGTCTCCCACATGGCCTTTTTGGAACCGGGTACTGACCCAGAGGTCCGCCTCCACTGCAAGGTTCTTGGGGTCAGTCAGCCTACTGTGAATTAGGTGTTGGCGTAGCTCTGGAAAACAATTATCTGACAAGAGTTCCCATGCAACCAAATCATGGAGCCCCTGAAAACCATTAGCCTGGCTACTCTTCACTCATCCATCCAGTGCCCTGCAGAAATAGCAGACATACTCCACCCAAGTGCTTGACTCCAGTTTCTTACTGGCCCTCAACTTCTGCTTGTATAGCTCTGGGGCCACCCATACCTCCTTACTGAGGTTTCCTTAATGGGGGAACAAGACATCTGATCCTCAGTGGGCAATGCTAGCAACGTTTCCCTGCCCTCAGGTAATAAGTAGCCCCACAACCCCACTCCCCAGTCTCTCTCAGGGACTCTGTAGGACCTCATTGCTACCTCATATGCTTTAAAGCACTGACCAATGTCCTCATGCTTTATTGAATCCTTAATAACTTCCTTGGGGATGTATACCCTCCCTTCTCCAGGCACGGATGGTGCGCTGCCACCATGGGGATTGGACTCTATACTTTTTGCTTTCAGATCCAACTCCCTCAAACCTCTTTCATGCTCTAAGAGCATCTTTTTTTTTCCATGGCCAGTTTCTCCTTCTCTAACTCCAATTTCTTACTCTCCATGTCACACTCCTTTCCCAGCCTCAGCTTTGTAAGCTTCAACTCATGCACTCTGCTTCTTTCCCTGTCCTCCAACTCCTCTGGAGACAGACCCTATGATGACACACTGCTGCCCCCCCTGGACGGCAACATCCCTCCAGGCAGACCCAATAGCCCATCCTGCTGCCTAGCTAAATTCTCCTCCTCCACCATAGGCTCCTCGGTATGCTCACTAGCATTCCTTGATTTAAACCAGGCCCTCAGCGCCTTTTGGTATTCCTCCTTTCTGGTGAGGCCTCTTACTGAGATTTGAATTTTTTTGCGGACAGCTTTCAATTGTGGCACAGTGTAGGCTTCAACACTATCCTCTTCAAATTCAATATGCACAGATGCAAGTGCTGCTGGTTTACTCATGGTGAAAATTCGCAGTTCTCAAGTTGCAAAAAATTCCAACGTAAAAAATTCCACCAAATATGTGGTTGTGTGATGGTCTGTACTCTACTAGTAGTGTACACCAATCACTGTATGTAAGACACAAATACAAGTCCAGATCCTCACCGCCAACCACCGATGTTAGAAATGGGGGTCTCTCCTTGATAGAGGTAGGCACCTTTCGTCAGGAAATAAATTGCCTGCTTATTGGTAAACCCACTTAGTCAGGAAAAAAACGCTAATTGGCTCAGTATCCTCATAGGTTAAGGCGAAGCATACATACTTGGATCTTGCTACAAAGGTTGATGCACTACATACTTTCTGACGGAAGCAGCGCTCACCCAACATGGCGGCCGCCATGCAGCCAGTGGTCAGCTTTCTATTCTTTTGGTCCTTTTCACCTGGCAACGCTTTTGTTGAGCGCGAATAGTTTAAGTCTTCGCACTTCAACTGTTTTCTTGAGGAGAGAGCAGCGTTTCTGTTCCGCATCTGCTCACAGGAAAATTTCAAGAGTATTTTTGTTGCGCCTGCTCAGAATTAGCAGTGTGTACTTCCTTTTGGCCCCGTAACTTAGGAGCGGTGTGCACACCAGAATTTAGTCAGTCTGTGGAGATTAGTGTCTCAGAGTCGTCGATAATGAAAACAAACCTTGTTGCTTCCTCAGGAAAAGAAGAAGACTCGACGTTTCTCTATGAAGGACAGTAAGAGTAGAGCCTAAGAGACTTGAGACAATGTTTGTTAACTTCTAGTACATAGAAAAGACAACTCATCAGAATTCCTAATTGTTGGTGATATCGTTCATAAGGACATTCCTTCCTCTCAAAGCTACATAAAATTCAGAGAATATTTGATGTTTATGAATACAGTTGTTTATCTTCAGAGAAGGGCTAGCCTACGCAGTGGTCAGGTAGAGAAAAGTGTATTGTATTAGAATATGAATTAGACTATAGGAAGTCAGGTAGGATGTGCTAACCTTTATGTTCTTGTCATCTAACTACAGACTCGACCACAGAAAATTCCCTTGATACAAGAGGTCAGTTGTACAGGATACTAGAACACCAATATGTATTGAGGGTAGACTGAGGCTGGTTTG
The DNA here is from genome assembly GCF_964204655.1 of Triturus cristatus. NCBI lineage: Eukaryota > Metazoa > Chordata > Amphibia > Caudata > Salamandridae > Triturus > Triturus cristatus. The sequence continues at coordinate 379,012,818 of NC_140589.1, forward strand.
CTGAACCTAGAGGCGGTCTCTCCATTGTCCTATTCCCCTTTTACCCTGGTGGAAGCGAGTGGCAGGTTTTCTAATTTTCATCAGTACTTGCAGTCGCGAGGGTGATTTGGGAAGTTTTGCATCTGCTCCTGTGGAATAATCGGCACTAGAAGAGCTTTCTGACACCTTTGTCCAAATAGGGACCCTTGCTTCTAGTCAGAGTAAGGGAGATACACTTCTAAAATAATCTCTGCCCACCCCCTTGGTAGCTTGGCACAAGCAGACAGGCTTATCTCAGAGGCAGTGGCTAAAGTATTTGTGAACACATACAGTAATACAGTGAAAACACTACAAATGGACACCACACCTGTTTAGAAAAATAAGTAATCTTTATCTAAACCAAACAAGACCAAAACGACAAAACTCCACAATACAGTAATACAAATATGACTTTCAAATGGTAGAAATAGTTCCGTTCAAAGCAAATTGCAGATGCAACACTTTTCACACAAAGTACCTTGGATGCGTCACGCACACAAACAAAAAGGGTCACAGGAAAGGCGGTGTTGGTTCCTTACACTCAGGGAAGGTGATGCATTGGTTTCTTGCTCTGGGGGAGGTGATGCGTCGAATCCATACTGCTGCACAGGGGAGGTGATGCGTCGGTTCCTTACCGGAGAGGAGGGGATGCGACCATTTCTTACTGCGTGGGGAGGTGATGTGTTGGTTTTTTACTGTGTCCCCCAATGATGCGACAGACCTGGCGCCTCAATATGTGACAATCCGGGACGATGTGTTGGTTCTTGCAGCCGCACAGCAGGGCTTGCGTCGGAATCGGTGTGCTGATCTCGGACTTCAAAGATCGGTGCATTCGATTCGGCATGCGACGATTTCTTGAGCAGGTGCTGCGACGATTTCTTCGGTGATGCGTTGGAAACAGGTGTGGATGCATCGCCCTTCTTGAAGTTGCGTTAACTTTTCCAGCTCCCAGCACCAAACAGCCTCCAGAGGTCCAAAACAACAGCAGGCAACTCTTAGCAGGTCAGAACTCCCAGCAAGGAAGTACAGGGGAGCTGGTGGTGAAGTCTTTGTGTCTTAGACTTCAAAACAGGAGGCAAGCTCAGTTTCAAGCCCTTGGAGATCTTCCTCAAGCAGGGGAAACAGGAAACAGCAAAGTCCTTCTCCTTTTCCTTGGCAGAAAATAGCCACTGCAGACCAATCCCAGACAGCAAACAACACAGACTTCAAAACAGGAGGCAAGCTCAGTTTCAAGCCCTTGGAGATCTTCCTCAAGCAGGGGAAACAGGAAACAGCAAAGTCCTTCTCCTTTTCCTTGGCAGAAAGTAGCCACTGCAGGCCAACCCCCGACAGCAAACAGCACAGGGGCAGTATTCCTCCTCAGTTTCTCCAGCTCTTCTCCTTGACAAAGGTTCCTCTTGATTCCCAGAAGTGATCTAAAAGTCTGGGGTCTGGGCCCCTCTTTATATAATACAAAGTACTTTGTTCTCTGGAAGCAGAGAGTGCCTTTGCCCAGCGAAAACCAGTTCTGTCCTCTCTGGTGCAGCTTCCCGGTGGGAGGTGGAGACAGCATTGTCCTTGGCAGACAAGGTCCATTCAGGTGTGAAAATAATCTCCTCCCTCTACTCTGAATGCAGCCCAGATCTATTCAGCACAGCCCTGACTCACCTTGGAAAGGCAGGACACACCTTAACCCCCCCCCCATGTGGCTGCCTGAAAAGAATGCACATCCCCAGCCTATGTCACTCCAAAGCCAGACAGTCAATACACAACAGAGTAGAGGCACAGTGGATGGTTAGGCAAGAAAATACCCTACTTTCTAAAAGTGGTAGTTTCAAACTCAGAATGTAAAAATCACCCTCACTAAAAGATGCATCTTAACATTCTGAGTTCAGGCATATCAAACTTTATTTTCCCATCTTGTTCCAATGAGCAGTTAGGCTTAAAAATGTTATAAGCAAACTCCCCATTCTATCCTATGGGAACAGATAGCCTTACAATAGTGAAAAACAAAAGTGGCAGTATTTCATAATAAGGAAATGCCACACACATCAGGGCATGTCCTACCTTTCACATACACTGGACCCTACCCACAGGGGTACCTTTGGCCTACCTTAGGGGTGACTAACATGTAAGAAAAGGGAAGGTTAGGGCCTGGCAAGTGGGTACACTTGTCAGATCGGCATTGCAGTAATAGACTGCACACAGGCAATGCATTGGCAGGCCTGAATTACATTTACAGGCTGCATATGTGGGTGGCACAATCAGTGCTGCAGGCCCACCAGCAGCATTTGATTTACCAGCCCTGGGCGCACACAGTGCACAGTACTAGGGACTAACGAGTAAATCAAAATAAGGCAATCATGGAAACAACAAATTACAAAGGGAGCACTTGCACTTTTGCACTGAAGAGCAGTGGCAAAGTGCCCAAAGCATCTAGACCAGCAAAACAAAGTCCAGCACACAGCAAAAACACAGGAGGCAAAGGCAAAAATACAGGGGAAACCCACGCCAATGATACCAGGTCTAACACTAGCGATTTAAATAAACATTGCACACTCTGTGGGAAGCCTATCTTCCATGCCACCTTACCATGACCTTCCTGGAAGGTAAATAAGACAAATGGGTGAAATCAATTGTACCTTAAGTTAGGGACAGAGCACAGGTACTGTGAAAATGAATGTCGGGGTCAACGCACACAAAGACTAACGACAGCAAAAAATACAACATAAGGATGTGAGGGGGCCACTCAGAAAGAAATGCTTTCTCACAGCGTCCAGATATTTTTGATCTCCCAGTCCTAAATAACTATTCGAACGTGTATGGTGAAACCATTCAGGAGGTCATTGGTTGCGAGAATTAACTAAAAAACTTCCTTTCTTTTGCTGGCATTTCATGGGGAGGGATGTATCAGAACACATGTAATTTATTACTGGTGTTTCTGGATAGGGTTCACATTTGTATTAATTGGATACAGAAATTGCACCTATCATATAATTTTTTTGTTGTTGCTAGAATCCCTATGATTATTCCGCCAACACTGAATTTATACCTGGCTTTTGCCATTTAATTCCTAGGTTAGGATCTCTAATGTTGCAAAACCAATAATATGGCAGAGATTTAGGCTTCTCTTTAACTTGGTGACAGAAACAAGAAAAATAACAAAGACTGGAATACTAGCAGAGATATAAAAAATTAATATGGGTATAACAAACAATATACTAACTGAACCACTGCCCTAATCAGAATGGGATAGCATACCGAACATAAGACTGCCCTGCAATAAAGTACATAGAATCATTGCTACATAAAGCATGAATTATTTCCGCTCAAAAACCTATAAAAAATAATACACGCATTCTAAAAGCTTCATATGCACAGCAACATGACCAACCCAAGTGTCAGTATAACTAATCTAACCCAACTCTTCCACATCAAGAGAAGACCGACTGAAAGTACAGGAATTGGTGTAGAGAATTACAAAGGGAATTAATTAACAATACAAATGAATAGGAATACAGGCCTAAAGCTAGTGCTGTTCAACCACCTAAGCAAGGAAAAGCTCACAAAATCACACTGAAAATATGTGGACCAAAAAAAAGATCTAGAACTTCGTGCATAGTTTGACATCACAAAAGTCAAAAGCGTTAAAGAGCATCTCAAGCCTTGCAGTCAACAACTGGATATCCAAGGTGGCTAGTTAGTATAATTGAAAGAAGTAGCCCTTTTCCAAAGCCTGATTAAGAGATCTTCTAGGCGAGTCTCATGAGAACTAGGTGGTCTTTTGTCACTTAGTTTTAAAACGTGCCAGACCCAATTCAAGAAGAGGGGTGCTGCAGTAGAAAGAGGGGCTACTACGCATTTGCCTTTGGTGTCCTGGAGTCCTTTCTACTATGGCTCCGAAAACTGGGACAGGTACACCCCTTATGTACTTGGCTTAAATGTAACAAGAGCAATCAGTCACAGGCTTCCAAAGGAAGTAGGGCGTGGGCAATGACTCAGAAATCAATGATCAACTAACAGACACAATTAATTCATTATCCAGCCCAGTGATTCCCGTTTAGAAAAGAAAAGTGAATAAATTCATGGTTCAGTACTTATGATTACAGGTAATCACTAGATGCCCCACCATATACAGTGTCCCCATCCTAGTCCTTTGGGCTACCCCAGGTCTGAAATATCGCAAGGGAACTACAGGTTCTAGGCCTGTGTACACTCTCTAAGCAACACCATACCGTGGTAACACATAGGACAGTTTGTGTGAACTTGGGATAAAAGAGATCTATTGTTATGCTGCTAAGAAACGGTCCTTACAGTTCAAGATACGGTCTGAGTCACTTTCTTTCAAGCCTATATTACCGGTTTACAATGGACATGGCTGTAGCAGTTCCAGGCAGCCTGCTTGTTTGTTTCGCACCAGCGGTATTCTCAGAAGTGGCCCAAGGCAGCAGATAGTGGTCTCACTCATCACAGGCGTCACTTAGGTGCATAAGGCTGCTGCCCTGGTTTCTGGCTGCTTTGTCCAGGAGAGTAGCGGCTTCTGAGCTGACAGTGTAAGCTTCTCGCTCCCGAGATGACAGCAATCCTCCTTCAACATGTCATATGGTGAGCAGCTTCACGAGTTACGGCCTTTGGGTCAATAAGATAGACTCCCGCCTATACTGGTGATGGTAATCCCTTTCAGCATATTGTACAGTGAGCAGCTGCATCACTTGTTCCTCTTAGTACACAGCAGTTCAGCCAACCAGCACATGGTGTTCTTGAGTTGCAAATTCTCTTACTGCGGTTTACCTTCTGAACTGCACTGGAAGAATGGTATTGCGAGGAAACTGTAATAAACAAGCATTGGCATAGCCAATAGGTCTCGCATTTGGGACCTTATAAGTGCTTAGCCATGCAACAGTTGATGTTGTTGCACCAAGGATATTGTGCTGGATAACCAAACCCTTATAAGGTCCCAAAGGCGAGACCTATTGTCTATGCCAATGCTTGTTATTTCAGGTGCTCAAGGGTGGCTGTAAGTAAAGGCTTCCAGAGGGGAGTACCAGGAACCAACCCATCGAAGCGCTCCTGCCTGCGTTGTACCGAGTGGTACCTGTGGCCGGCTGCACCTTATCGTCTCCTTCACCGACCTCGTGCTGATCTGGAGTGGGAAAAGCCTGCAAAGAGAGCAAGCCAGGCTCGTTTACTGAAGGACGTAAGACGTTAAGCAAACACCACAGAATGAGCGCGGCAACGCGCTGCTCTTTCCCTCTAGTGGTAAAGTAAATGTTAACTGCGACAGCAGATTTCAAAACAGTAGCCTAGATATACACAGATACACAAACTGAGACAGCCCACCGCAAGCCTGCAGCAATACAACTCTGTGTAAGGGCCTCCATAATAATAAAACCGAGTTCGTCATGTCAGCAGTACACCTATGCATTTCCAACAATCCCCTTGCATCTAAACGCGTGCGCCTGTAAACCAAGTACTCGCAAAGCCCAGAATTTTTGTGTTTCAGAATATTTTCGGTGTTGCCCTAACAAAGCCTTAAGTTTGGGTCCATTCAGCACCAGTGTAGTCGAGGACATCTCGAACTTCCCATTGAAAACATTGTCTTGGGCGGATGAACGTTTTTCCAGTAAGTGGTTATTTCCTGAAGCAAAAAATTTGAGTAAAAACGAAGTTCAGTTGTTTAAAGGTCACCCTAGAGCTTTGAATGAAGGGTCTGCTTTCCTTCTAGGGATTTGATTTTGCCTACTGCTTCAAGCAAACACTAACAGTTAAAGCCTAAATATAAACTACTATTTTACAAAAGCAGAATACAAGTACAAATGTAACTTTTGACATAAACTACACTTCCGTTTATTTGTAATACAATAAAAAAACAAGCACGAGAAAACAAAAAAAAGAGTGATCGCGAGCAAGAAGTTCGGCCGCTACTTGAGCGAAAGTGAAAGTGATCACGATCGCGATGCACTTACTGACCCGTGAAAGACAGATGGCGGGTGAACGCTCGCGTAAACGCAAGCGGTAGGCCAGCCAAAGTGTGGGGTAGCACTTTGAAAACCCACCCACTAAATGTCTCGCAGAGCAGCGCATGCGCTGGCTCAGCGAGACCTAGAAAGATAAGACTCCTCCTGGCAAGGCAAAAGCAGATTACTGTTGCTTCTTACTTGATTGCTTTCCTTGTCCATCTCATGTTTGTCCTTCCCACTGAACATAGCTACTTTACCATCCACTTGATGTGTATGATGTGTCCTTCCACTACTCAGGGAACTACTTTTTTCTCAAGTCTTGCCAACTAGACAGCGCATGCACAGTCTGTTGCAAGAAATATTGTTAGTGTACAGAGGGCTTAGAGTACACCCATTGCATACCACTGGTTGGCTTCATTGACACTTTCACTTGCCTACTTCTTATTCAATAGCTTGTGTGGGCTTTCCTTCCTCTTTTAGAGTTTGCCCGTCCCAAGCAACATGGATTTTATTACTTGTGCCGTTCCCCTGCTTGTTTTTCAGGCACTCCTTTTTACGTCTCACAAACTGCACAGTGCATACGCAGTCTGTTCTGGGGATATTGTTAGCTTGCAGTGGGCTGAACATCTGTCCATTTCTTACCACTTGTTGGTTTCATTGTCACACTCATTCGCTTGCTCATTTGTTAACATGTGTGGGCTTTCCTTCCACTTCTTGTATTTGTCCATGCCCTGGGGCACAGACGCAATATTTATGTTCTTCTAATGCTCTTTTTTCTGGTGCTACTTTTTTTCAGTTTAAGCTCTCCATTACAGAGCACCTGTTTTCTTGCTGTCTCCATAGTGTGCTTCTCTCTCCCCCATACTCCATGTTGCTCTCTCCCTCCCCATTAGTTTGCATCCCTCCCTGTGTCATCTGTGTTGCTTCCCTTGCACTCCTGTTGCTTCCTCCACTCCATTCTCTGATTCTGCCCCTCGCTCGCTGTATTGATTCCCACTCCACCGCATACCTGTCCCCCACTTGTGTTTCTCCATTTGCACTTTGTTTCCAGAGAAGCTGAGGATATTTGGATCTGCTTCCACAGGGAGCAAATGACTTGCATTATTTATTAATATTTACCTGCGTGACTTTTGGATCAACTTTGCCGGGGTACAAATACTGCAGCCCCACTACTAAAGGGATGCAGTGGCACCAAGAGCCCTAGGATCTACAATCATGGCCTGGAGTGTCACAGAGTAGGAGGCCCTCAGCTTTCTTTCACTGAAATGCACGACTACCACTCTGACACGTAACACCAGCTGTGCTCCGGCCCTTCCAGAGAGACATTGCAGAGTGAGTGCTGGAGAGGAGCAAAGCAGTTGTTCCTTCTTTATGCTCCACAGGTTTTTAGATTTAACTCAAAGGACACCACAGTTTTACAACATCACAATTTTATGCCTTGCTTACAAGACAGCTTTTATTCGTTTACAGACAAAATCCTATTGTGGACCACAGTGCATATAATGAGATGAAAAAGGTGTTTGCGGTGGGCTGGGGTGGGGGTGGGGTCTATAAACAGGGCATGGCCTAATTAAGCGTTTGGCTTAAAACATGTGAACTACAATTCAGTGCTTTGGATAGCATGCTGCCTCACCAGCATTAAAATTATTCTTTGTGAATTTTCTACTATTGCATCCAGACATCACACAATGGCAACATCACACAATGACAAACATATGCCCAAACCTACTAGCTTTGTGAGTGCTTGTAAGCAGTTTGATATAAATGAGTAACAAAGATTTTGTTGCGAATAATTAAAAATCACAAATGGTACATATGTGGTCACAATCATTAAGCCTCAACTATAATAAAACAAAGGTTCTTTGTTTCAAAGGCTGCAACAGGCAGGGGAAATTTAGTTGGTGGGCTGATGGCAATATATTACAACAGGTCGTCGAGGGGGTGGTAATTAAAAATAAATAAATACATTTAAACTTACCTTCGCCTCCGGTCCCGCGTCACGTCTCTTCTCTCTGCGCCGCTACCTTACAGGAAGCAGGCAACCTCCCTCTCCTAAGCCAATCACAACGCTGCAATGGCAGCGTTGTGCTGGCTAGGACGCCGACCCCACAGGTGTCTATGGGGAGGCCATTTTCTCTATGTAGGCTGCATGCAGCCTACATAGAGAAAATGCAGAGTGCATAAGATTGGTGTGGTCGGCCCTGGGGCTGACCAAACAGTCAGCGCACTCAGAGTGGGCAAGCCACTCCTCTCCTGGACTCAAGCAGGACCGCCCACAACCAGGCATACCCTTCTGCTTTCTTGAAGTGCTAGAAGCAGAAACATAAAATGGTATTTAAATTACCATTTTATGTTTCTGCTTCTCGCACTGCGAGAAAGCAGTGGAGCGACGCTCCTCTGCCCACGTGGTGGAGCCTGCCCTGTTTAAATGTATTCCAAATAAAGTTATCATCCTTTACACAGACAAAGCAGCAGTAGCAACTAAAAACCATGCCTGGGCAATCTTGCAGTCGTATGAAACTTGGGGTTACCAGCTGCATTTATCCACACATTTTTCATGGCGTACGAAACATGACTTCCTGCTGCTTCGATTTTTCATCTAAGGACCTCATGCCCACATGGAAACAGCTATGGCTAACTTCAGAATTATGGCTTTGTGGCTACACAAACGAATCCCTCCTCCACTTGCTGTGCATCTGTCCATCCTTGTTAGTGCAGAGACGAAGAATGACCTACATTGAGAATTTTGTAAATTATGTCATGTCGACCTGCTGTCATCAATTTGAGGGAAGCTCCTGTGCAATTGTTGTGTAAAACCAAGGAGTTGGTAAAACCCAGTATCTTACTCTTTTTTGAACTATGTTGCAAACAGAGAATGATGGCGTAAGGATTTGTTCCATGTTTTATGAATGTATATTCGGCTAGAATGTGGGATCTAGTATTTTTATGTGCATGCTCTGGTTTTAACTAGCAAATTTGATGCACTTTATTCAATGACATTTCACTCTATGTATGCACTTCTACATTTTTAGCTGAATGATCCTTAAGTATAATGCTTGAGTGGCCTACTTGCTCTATTTGGATATTATGATATGACATACTATTAGGTGCAGGAAATATTTTTAATTACCGAATCAGACACACTTTATGCAAAACTTTGCACTGTACATATGCACTTACAAATATTAGGGGAAAAAGGGTTCCCCCAAGGTGGTGGATTCAGTCTTGTGTAGGTTTATGGAGTGTAGTTATTTTGTCCATTTTCTGATAGTTTTACATTGTCATTCTGTGAGATTGCTCCGGATAAAAAACGAATTAAGTTTTGTAGCGATTTTTAATTTTTTATCCCTTCGAAAGGTCAGTATTTGTAATATTATGTTATATATTTGGCACACCTTTTTGTAATGGTTTTAATTAACTGTACACTACTGAACGTACTTACAATACGTACACTAGCAAAATGTCTACCTATGGACAATCAGTCTGCTTAAGTGTAGTGGCAATGTACATTTACATATTTTGAAAAAATCTCGGTAAATCTATCACATACGAGAACATTTTCCACCATCCTAAATTCATGTAATGGATGGCTATTTTTGTGCAATTTAGATGAACTTACAACGCCCCATCAGTCTGTGACATAAATGTGAAAACTCAAAAAACTTGTTAGCAATTTTAACTAAAGTAAGTCCCATGGGCTTTTAATTGCGAACCTTTACCGTCATTGATGCCAACAATCTCCATGCCCAATAGACAGCGGTATAACAGATTCTTCAAAAGCAAAAATGCCCATTCTTTGGCATATACAAGACATTTGTTCAACTGGTATTTCCTGCAAAGACCAGGGCACAGTGAATAGAACCTATAATTAGCAGAACACATTAAACACGTAATAAAAAATCTGCTAAAATAGTTTCACACATTCGATGTATTACGCATTTATATTAATTCGAATGCTACAAATAAAGTTAAAAACGACTTTAATAATATTCAGTAATGCCCCACTGAAATAGTTTTTTTACACCAACACTTTCCATGAACTTAAATCAACCTAATCTTTGCCAAACGAATCAAATGATAGCTTTGCATATGGGACTGCTCACAAGTAAGGGCAACAATGCAGACTCTGGCCTGTGCGGACAGACAATGAAATCAGAGATGACAGGGAGGAATACTACCCTTCAGGAAGCGTTCCCATCTAATATGAGCTATTTCTATGCGCCGGGACAAGCCTCTGACAAGCAGAAGCTGAACACCGATTACCCTCATGTTTGCAATTCTAGGGACACAAGGGGATGGCATGATAAGATCTAAACAGACTACAAACTTAATTCCATCTCATCCATCCCCGTATGCAATAAGGTCTCTGGAAGAAGCAACTGGAACCTAAATGCATAAACATTGAGTTTATTTTCTGCTTGCTCCGAGGATTGCAAATTCCCTCGCTGACACTCCGTGCAGTGCGCTACAGCATTACAAAAAGGATTTCAAGACGAGGAAAGTTCAGATTTAGACTGTTCTAGGCTACACCATAGTGATGTAGAAGCACTTTAAGGGTTAATATGAAAATAACAAAAGATGAGCTGTAATACCTTTATAATATCAGCAAAGTAAATAAAGTACTGAATTACAAGATAAAGACCAGTTAATAAGATTGTCAATTTTAAGTCACTTAAGTGTTAAAGTTAAAATGAGAACAACACAAACCTGGGGCGAAGACAGGGCGAGTGTGAGCCCAACCCCCTGCATTAGCGGCCCAGCTAGGTCTGGGTGCAGCTTGCTGGAGGGTTCGGTGTGCTCCCACTTGCCCTGCAGCGTTGGCACACCCCTGCCAGAAACACGACCAACTGCCGACTACGAACCGACAAGCCTAAGGCCAAAGTAGCCCGGAAAAGACACCCGCTCTAGACTTTCTTGGCGCCTTCCTGGGGCATCCTCCACGAAGAAAGTAGAAGAAGGAGGCAGAAGTGTGGCATTTTACTCCCTAAGCAGGGGCTCGAACAGTTGCCAAACAATCCCTGCAGGGTTATAGCACAATCAGCTGCCCGTTTGATTCAATTCAATTCAAAAAACCTTTATTTCGATTGTTTAAAATCATAAAAGTACATAAATAAAACAATTTATAGTAATGTATTCAATCAGTACAATACCCATAATAGAAATAAAGGTGACTTACTATTTTATCAACAAATAAAACCCCCCATTTAATTTATAGCAATCGATCAATCTGTATTGTTACATATCAGTTTCCTACGGATTAGCCACATTGCAAGTAGAAACCTGGAAACTGTTACCACGACAAGTGGATTTAAATCACTTCGCAGGACCCTGAAAAAATCAAGGTAGCTCCTAATACCCAAATTCAAGCAAAGCTGAATAATCCATTTCTTCCGAATTCTGGCGTATGCTGGGCAAAAAAGCATAACATGAATCATAGTTTCCTGTTCAGATGAGCACCCCGGACAATTGTGCTCAAGGACACCCACCCATTTATCAGTAAATGAATATAAAGGAAGGGTCCCATATCTGAACTGTAGAAACAGCTTCTTTGCTAAAGTGGGCTGGATAACGTCGAGGTCAGGTACAAAGGCGTAATTACACTTAACGTCCAAGAACTGATCAGTCAGGCTAGAAGGCCTAACTAGACGGTAAGCTTTAGTGAGAAAGTAGTCTTTGAGTGTAAGGGCAAGACTTTTTTTGGTGATGCCTAAACAATTCTCTGGATTAGTCCAGAGATGGGCAAGGCCAATGTTGGATAGTGACTGCCTAACATACTGGAGCCAGGGAATCTTATCAGCCCCAAGTAAACCCAAGATTACCTTCAATTCGTCTCTGTAACATGCCAACTCTGGTGTGCTCCAAAGCCTTTTCCAATACATCACCGGACGTATGGCAATGACCTCAGAAATAGGACGGATATTAAGATCCAACCTCAATGGCATGAGCGGAGTATTGATTGGAAGTGATAATAGTTTCCGCAGGAAATTATTTTCAGTGGTAGTCAGATCATTTGTGCTACTAAAACCCCATAGCTCAGCCCCGTACAGTGTAGAGGATCTAGATTGGACACAGTAAATTTCTAGAGGGGCACTTATAATTTTTGAGCAACAGTTCTTATGAACTTTAAGGATGCCCCCCACCGCCTGATTGAGTTTTAAGTTGGCTTTAGAAATTTGTGGGGACCAACCCATCTTGTCATTTAGGGTCAAGCCTAAATACTCAAAGATAGAAACCCGATCCAAAGCGACTCCTTCCATTTTAGGATGTGGGTAATTAGAGGATTTTACATTGAAAGCCATATACTTTGTTTTGCCAATATTGACCACCAAATTCCTTTGTTTGCAAAAGCTTGTGAACTGGTCCAACACCCTCTGCATGCCCATTGGGGATTTGGACAGCAGCAGGGGGTCGTCAGCAAACATGAGGGCAGGGAATTTTCTGGAGGCCAATTTCGGTGCATCAATGTCAATGGCATCTAAAAGATCGGCAATAAGGCCATTGAGGAAGAGGGAAAACAAGGTTGGGGCAAGTACACAGCCCTGTCGAACTCCCTTAACAACAGGGAAAGGGCCAGTAAGATTTCCAACTTTTCCGTAGCGGACTCTAGCATAGGTCCCGTCATGGAGAATCTTCAATTGATGACATAAATAAGGCGGGACTCCCATATCCAGCAGTAGGTGCCATAGCTGGTTACGATCCACCATATCAAAGGCGGATTTCAAATCCACAAAGGTCATATATAGGCTACCCCCGTCCAGTATAACATGTTTCCAATGGAGCAACTGGAGCCTAAATAGTTGGTCCATAGTGGACGTTTTGGCCCTGAATCCAGCTTGAAGTGGGGTTAGTATATTATTCTCTTCTATCCAACTCTGTAGGCGTTGGAGAAGAAGCCTAGAGTACATTTTTTGGCTCACATCTATTAGGCTTATAGGCCTATAATTACCTGGATCAAGGGGGGATCCCTTTTTATAAATAGGGATAATTTCCGCACCCGTCCAGGTAGATGGGATCGGTGAGCCTTGTAGGATGGAATTGAAGAGAATTTGGAAATAAGGGACCCAAACCTTTGGTTCGTCTTTGTAAAGGTCCCCTGGAATACGATCCAACCCCGGAGCTTTATTAGCTTGAAGCAGGTCCAAAGCCAAGTCCACTTCTGGTAGGGTCCAGGGGGGTGCCAGCCAGGAAGGATCCTTTAACATTATGATGGCTGGGGGATCGATGCACCTACTAGTGTTAATCGAATATAGTTTTTCGAAATGGGAAGCCCAAGCATCCTCGGAGACATTTGGGTCAATCATGGTATTGCCCTCAGGGCTTCCAGAGTGGACAAGATTCCAGAATGTTCTTGGGTCTTTTGCCACGAGGGCTTGCCTCATTGCGACCCATCTTTGCTCTTCCCACTCAGACTTAGCAGCAGAAATTAGCTTTTTATAAGCTCGCCTGGCTTCCCTGATAAGTAGGGGGTTACCTCCTCTAATAGCCTGAAGTAGTTCCTGTTTGGCTAACCTACATTTCTTGGTAAACCAAGAATTAGACTTGCCTGACATCTTTATATTGGGCGGACCTGAGGTATAAAAGGAACCGCCCAATATAGCTACTAGATCTTTATGAATTTTGTCCATATCTAAGATTTCATCATCTGCACTGCTATTAGTCTCTCCCTTAAACACCCTGTCAAGTAGGGGGAGAATATCAGAGTACAAGCTGGCTATTGCTGTTTCGGACTGTTTTATAGTTTGCCAGCGAATCCTCTTCCCCCCTTGTATAATTCTTAAATTACCCGCTGGAGGAATAGCTGTATCTAGCCCTGAGTTCAGTAAATACAAGTTTAAAGCAACTGTCAGGGAGTCATGGTCACTCTCTGTGCGTCTAATTACTTTAAAATCCAGGATATTGGGCCATAAATCTAGGCTCACCAAAACGTAGTCGATCACAGATTCATGTCCCATTCCCCTATAAGTTGGTTGTCCTGGGGTATCACCGCCAAATCGACCGTTACATGCTCTCATAGAGAAAGCATAAGTAAGGGAAGTTAGCTGAAGGGCCTTCGGAGTCCAGTTTTTAACTGGATACATATTAATGGGAGGTATAAGTCTAGCCTCATCTTCTACGTTTGTCAGTGAAGTCACTCCGGACAAAGGCTCAAAGTGACAATTAAAATCCCCACCAATCATCAACGCTACCTCGTCATGGAATGATTCCAGAAGTTGTGACAGGGAATCTATAGTGGTAGAACGACCACCTCCTTGAGTACTTCGCGAATAGATATTAATAAGTGCAATCTTAGGAATCTTTTTATGTAACAAAAGAATGCACAGTATATCGGAGCTTATTATATCAACCCTCTTGATATTAAAACCAAGATGAGTGCCTACCCAAACACACAAGCCCCCCGAAGGCCTCCCGCGATGTCCCTTTACAGCAGGAAGCATATAAGTAGTATAACCTAATCGATGGATGGGTTCAGTTGACCAGGTTTCCTGAAAGAGACAAATTCCAAAGGGGTCAATAAAGGAGCACCATTCTGGATTGCCAATGTTAGTAGCAAGACCCGCAATGTTCCAGCTAAGAACTTTGAACTGGTTATCGATATTTGGAACAGTCTCTTCATAATTAAGATGGACGGGTGGGGGGGCTGTAAGAATTGGTTGTGTCTCAATAACACCCCTCAAAGCTAAGGGTTCAGTACAAGCATCCCGCATAGGACCATTAGAATTGGCGTGGTTGACTTCTGCTTCCAAGGAAGCTGGACCCTCAACAGACATCACCAGCGGTTCACCATGATCTCTCTTGACGTCAACATTATCATGAACAATGGAGGTGTCTCGTTCAAAAGGGGGAACAAGACCAGCTACTTGTTTGCTGGGAGGATCAATGCATAGTGGCTTCACACTGATCACGCCCCCATCCTGGAGAGTCCTCAAACCCCTCGACTGCTGTAATCTTCAGTCGCACCCTTCCATGTCTGTTAACACATCGAACCTATTTACAGTCTCCAGCGGTGTAAATGGTCTTAGATGCTCCATTCCCCTTATGATGTTTAAATTGTGCCTAGGGGGAACAATATTCCACCCAAAGGGATCGGCAACAGATACTGGATGTTGAATCTGTGCAGGGCATCCCATATCAAGAGAAGCTAAGTAGTTCTGATAAATAGGTCCTTGGCCTCTTGCATAGGATGTAGGGAAGACCAGTGATCTTGGATAGAAGTACGTTAGTGCACGGGGTATGATGGAATTCATTCCATTGCCCGAGGGCCAATTTAGAATATGGTCCACCACTCGAGGGTCTCTAAAGTTCACTACAACTACATCACCCTCAAGATCTTTGCTTCTACCACCCAGCCATGAGAGTCGTCTGACATGCACTATTTCTCCATTAATATTACTTTTAATAGGTCTAAAAATATTAAGCCAGTGCATGATTTTATTTTTTAGTTGGGCGAACCCTTCCCTTTTATTATCTATCAATGAGGGGACCCCAGTCAAAACGACCACATAAGGCACGGCTTCAGGGGGGAGTTCAACCGTTGGACCTTTGTTCAATGGCATCCTTTTATATCTGGAGCTCCCCACCCCCTCCTGCTGTTTATTTGCAAATACGTTATCCGTTCCTCTCTTCGATGATTCATTAGCAGATGTAACTGCTGGTTTGTTTGCCACCCTAGGAGGAGGTGGCCTCTGTTGAAGGGGTTCTCCTAGATTAAAAGGTACTGATGCAACTTTGGGGGTTTGACTATTCGATTGTACACCCAGGTGTGAAGAGGGCATTACCATATTCGCAACATCCCTTATTGCAGCGTCCTTGCTCCTAATAGCACACTCAATGGTTTTGAGACGTTTCTCCACCCTCTTAAGCTCCTCTATGATTGGAGAAACAAGGGACCTAAATAGATGTTCTATACTGTCTAATAGAGGAGAGGGGGGGGCTATTTTCAATCCCAAATCAACAGAAGGGGCGGCAGGTACAGTAGTACTTACTTCCTTGTCTAGAAGAGTGGATTTGGGAAAATTAGCTGAAACAGCAGTAGGGGCATGATGTGGTCTAATGTCCAATTTGGAATGCCTACCAAAATCTTTATGGCTAGTCTTACATTTTTGGTATTCGCCCCCTTTTCGCCTTCTTTTACCTGGAGGAGGGCCATGAGCCTTAGGCGGGATTGTTTTAATCACTTTGTGATGGACGGATTTACTCCTGTTGGTAATAGGACTTGTTAGATTAGCAGTTAATACACTAGGGCTAGGAGGCTTGTGGTGGCTGCCAATCTGGTCAGTTAGAGGGGTAGGAGTACATGTAAAGTCTCGTAACAAAAAAGGGACGCTCGCAGAAGGTGTAAGGTCATCGATATCATTATGGCTGTCGCCACTCGGGAGGAGAGTCTGAGACATCAGATCTGTAAGAGACCGACCTCTCAGACTTTCGACCGAGCGACGCCGCTCCAACCTTCGCTCTTCCAAGATTAACTCCCTGTCTAGTTCAGTGGGGACCCTTATAAAATAACTGTCAATTGTACCAGTTAAGGACCCCCCCGACTTTTCTACGATAACATTGGCCACACTCTGAGCCATAGCAACAGCGCACAAGCACAGATCAGTACAACACAATGGGGGCGTTGGGGAATAGGCCCTGCCCGGCCTCTTGCGGCCTCTGAGGGCCTAAGAGGGCCCGCCCTTTGCCCGGGCTTCGCCCCGGGGTGCGCCCCGCACGCGTCCCGCTAGCGCGTGTGGGCGGATGTTCATATAGCAATAGACGTTACCGTGAGGAGGCGGGGCCGAGAAGAGCAACCAGGTGTGCTCAATGAAGTCCGCACAAGGAACCCTGGTCCTCGCAGTCCCGGCAGTCAAGCCCCCACAGCGTCCAGCGCAGTCCCAGCCTTCCCGCTGGATTAGGTATTCCGGCAAGGGGACAGTCCTCCTCCGATCAGCACAAAGTCTCAGCACACGAGCGGCGCCCGCGAAGCGGGGGCCGTGAGTCGTTTTGTTGTGGAGGGAGGCGGGGCCGAGAAGAGCAACCAGGTGTGCTCAATGAAGTCCGCACAAGGAACCCTGGTCCTCGCAGTCCCGGCAGTCAAGCCCCCACAGCGTCCAGCGCAGTCCCAGCCTTCCCGCTGGATTAGGTATTCCGGCAAGGGGACAGTCCTCCTCCGATCAGCACAAAGTCTCAGCACACGAGCGGCACCCGCGAAGCGGGGGCCGTGAGTCGTTTTGTTGTGGAGGGAGGCGGGGCCGAGAAGAGCAACCAGGTGTGCTCAATGAAGTCCGCACAAGGAACCCTGGTCCTCGCAGTCCCGGCAGTCAAGCCCCCACAGCGTCCAGCGCAGTCCCAGCCTTCCCGCTGGATTAGGTATTCCGGCAAGGGGACAGTCCTCCACCGATCAGCACAAAGTCTGAGCACACGAGCGGCTCCCGCGAAGCGGGGGCCGTGAGTCGTTTTGTTGTGGAGGGAGGCGGGGCCGAGAAGAGCAACCAGGTGTGCTCAATGAAGTCCGCACAAGGAACCCTGGTCCTCGCAGTCCCGGCAGTCAAGCCCCCACAGCGTCCAGCGCAGTCCCAGCCTTCCCGCTGGATTAGGTATTCCGGCAAGGGGACAGTCCTCCTCCGATCAGCACAAAGTCTCAGCACACGAGCGGCTCCCGCGAAGCGGGGGCCGTGAGTCGTTTTGTTGTGGAGGGAGGCGGGGCCGAGAAGAGCAACCAGGTGTGCTCAATGAAGTCCGCACAAGGAACCCTGGTCCTCACAGTCCCGGCAGTCAAGCCCCCACAGCGTCCAGCGCAGTCCCAGCCTTCCCGCTGGATTAGGTATTCCGGCAAGGGGACAGTCCTCCTCCGATCAGCACAAAGTCTCAGCACACGAGCGGCACCCGCGAAGCGGGGGCCGTGAGTCGTTTTGTTGTGGAGGGAGGCGGGGCCGAGAAGAGCAACCAGGTGTGCTCAATGAAGTCCGCACAAGGAACCCTGGTCCTCGCAGTCCCGGCAGTCAAGCCCCCACAGCGTCCAGCGCAGTCCCAGCCTTCCCGCTGGATTAGGTATTCCGGCAAGGGGACAGTCCTCCTCCGATCAGCACAAAGTCTCAGCACACGAGCGGCTCCCGCGAAGCGGGGGCCGTGAGTCGTTTTGTTGTGGAGGGAGGCGGGGCCGAGAAGAGCAACCAGGTGTGCTCAATGAAGTCCGCACAAGGAACCCTGGTCCTCGCAGTCCCGGCAGTCAAGCCCCCACAGCGTCCAGCGCAGTCCCAGCCTTCCCGCTGGATTAGGTATTCCGGCAAGGGGACATTCCTCCACCGATCAGCACAAAGTCTGAGCACACGAGCGGCTCCCGCGAAGCGGGGGCCGTGAGTCGTTTTGTTGTGGAGGGAGGCGGGGCCGAGAAGAGCAACCAGGTGTGCTCAATGAAGTCCGCACAAGGAACCCTGGTCCTCGCAGTCCCGGCAGTCAAGCCCCCACAGCGTCCAGCGCAGTCCCAGCCTTCCCGCTGGATTAGGTATTCCGGCAAGGGGACAGTCCTCCTCCGATCAGCACAAAGTCTCAGCACACGAGCGGCTCCCGCGAAGCGGGGGCCGTGAATCGTTTTGTTGTGGAGGGAGGCGGGGCCGAGAAGAGCAACCAGGTGTGCTCAATGAAGTCCGCACAAGGAACCCTGGTCCTCGCAGTCCCGGCAGTCAAGCCCCCACAGCGTCCAGCGCAGTCCCAGCCTTCCTGCTGGATTAGGTATTCCGGCAAGGGGACAGTCCTCCTCCGATCAGCACAAAGTCTCAGCACACGAGCGGCACCCGCGAAGCGGGGGCCGTGAGTCGTTTTGTTGTGGAGGGAGGCGGGGCCGAGAAGAGCAACCAGGTGTGCTCAATGAAGTCCGCACAAGGAACCCTGGTCCTCGCAGTCCCGGCAGTCAAGCCCCCACAGCGTCCAGCGCAGTCCCAGCCTTCCCGCTGGATTAGGTATTCCGGCAAGGGGACAGTCCTCCTCCGATCAGCACAAAGTCTCAGCACACGAGCGGCACCCGCGAAGCGGGGGCCGTGAGTCGTTTTGTTGTGGAGGGAGGCGGGGCCGAGAAGAGCAACCAGGTGTGCTCAATGAAGTCCGCACAAGGAACCCTGGTCCTCGCAGTCCCGGCAGTCAAGCCCCCACAGCGTCCAGCGCAGTCCCAGCCTTCCCGCTGGATTAGGTATTCCGGCAAGGGGACAGTCCTCCTCCGATCAGCACAAAGTCTGAGCACACGAGCGGCTCCCGCGAAGCGGGGGCCGTGAGTCGTTTTGTTGTGGAGGGAGGCGGGGCCGAGAAGAGCAACCAGGTGTGCTTAATGAAGTCCGCACAAGGAACCCTGGTCCTCGCAGTCCCGGCAGTCAAGCCCCCACAGCGTCCAGCGCAGTCCCAGACTTCCCGCTGGATTAGGTATTCCGGCAAGGGGACAGTCCTCCACCGATCAGCACAAAGTCTCAGCACACGAGCGGCACCTCAGAGCGCTCCTTCTCCACGTTTGATGTATTCTACTACACTTAAACTTTGCAACTTGGATACCTTCGCCTGAAGCTTGGCCCCACTCAGTGGAGCTGCTCCTGCTACAGGGTAGCCAAGTCCCCAAATCGAGATACAACCACCAACGACGCGCTAACGCCATGGCAAAAAGAAGGCACCTTAAACCCAAGACACAGGGATTTGACAAAAAACACTTGCCTGAAACAACGGACGATTCTATGCCTCCTACCCAGGGAGTATCACAAACTCCCCTATATCAAATATCGCAATACGTCATGACTAACCTCAACAAGTCAGTAATGCCAACCTTGGTGACCCTGGAAGGGACCCATTTCTACAATAAGAAGAAGTCTTGGTTCCACTTACCCTGTCCAGAGAGATAACAAACTGCACCTAGCAGTAAGACGTGCTCAGCTAAGACACAACAATCCATAAAGCTCGTGACATGGAATGTCGCCGGACTATCAAGATTATTAAAAACAGAAACCACAAAATCACTGCTAATGGCAACTGATGTACTTTGCCTACAAGAAACATGGTCACTAACCCCACTAACAATTATTGGCTTCCAAGGGGTGCACCAAGCCGCAAGTAAAAATAACATATTTGGGAGGCCTACGGGGGGCCTGTCAACTTACCTTAACCTTAGCCTGAAACAAACAGTAAAAAAAATCCAAATCAAGACAAGATGCTTGAAGTGCTCACACTGGGGAAACTCAACATAACATCTTCCCGAACTAGGGTCCTTTTGATAAATATTATTTTCAACAGCTTTGGCTCAGCGTAAGAGAAAAGGCTAAGCTAAAACCTGTATCAAATCCTTTCTGACCATGAGAACCATGGAATAATAATTTGCTGGGATTTTAACTTGCGTGACCTAGGATTGACCACCACTGGTTGCTCACCCACAAACTCCTTAAGCAAACAACTGCACAAAACCTTAAGTAAACACGGACTTTAGTCTATTCAGAATAATCGAAAATTCTGAGACATCATTCCAGTTTTTAAAAACCTACAGGGGCAAAAGGACTATCATCTCTTTACTTCAGCAAAACTTGTGGAACATCTGGAGAGCTTTAAAGTACTATCCTCACATGTGAGCGACCACCTTCCACTCCTTTCAACCTTTAACCTAAGCTCAGACAAATGTGAAGGCCATAAGACTCGACAATTCTCTCCATGATAATTCTGCATTGCTAATTCGGAGAATAAAATGGGGCCTGGTGTGTTCGTTAAAAAAAAAAGGATGGAAAGCCACCATAGGGCAGTGCCTTCAGGCTAAAAGCGGCGAACATCTTCTCACCCACTGGGAATCCACAATCAGGGGTATCCATGAATCACTAACCAATTTTCCAGGTCGCTGGTGCTCTCTGTCAAAAACTCTGACTGGTTCCATGTTAGTAGAGCTAGTATGTTTCAACATAGATGCTGGGATCTTTTAGAGAGCCAAACTTCAACTTCGGAGCAGAATTCTAAAAAAGCCCCAGCAGAAAGGGGGAGGAGTGTGGCATTTTTTGGCTAGCGAGATTCCAGTACAGTAAACTCACTGAGGATTAAGGAGGACTCTTTTTAGGAGAGTAGTATTCCCTTCTGCTGCAGCTGAAGGGACGTTATTGCGGCACCATAGGAACTGCACCTGATGTAAAGTTTTGCCATTAGTGAAGATAGCATTTAACAATGGAGTTAGTTTATGTTGGGGAAAGCAGACTTTTTGGTAGATTGCAAGAATCAGAGTTAAGGGACGGAATAGGGGAAAGGCGATCAGCGAGAATGGTTACAAAAATTTTAGACCAGCTACAAAACCCGAAGAGACTCTAGAAGGAATTATGATGAGGTGAAGATTGACAATCGTATACTAAAGAAAGCATGAAACGAAACCTTAGATAGTTCAAAGAGTGGCCCAGCGCTCTCATACCCAACAAAGCCCTCACTCCAACCAGCTCGTATATATTAATCAAATGTTTTATTACCATCTATTGGGAAGATGTAAACAGAAATCTCCAAACCCAAACTATATATATAGAATTTTTTCTTTACTCTTTATTTTATACACAAACTGCCAGAGTGGATGACGACCAGCCGCCTGAAGCTGAACTCGGACAAGACGGAGGTCCTCATCCTGGGCTCCTCGCCCTCCGCCTGGGACGACTCCTGGTGGCCTCCCGCCCTGGGCTCCGCACCCAAACCAACAGACCACGCGCGCAACCTGGGCTTCATCCTGGACTCCTCCCTCTCCATGACCAGGCAAGTCAACGCCGTATCCTCGGCGTGCTTCAACATCCTACGCATGCTACGGAAGATCTTCTGGTGGATCCCCACCGAGACCAGGAAGACCGTCACCCAGGCCCTCGTCACCAGTCGACTGGACTACGGCAACGCCCTCTACGCCGGTACCACCGCCAAGCTCCAGAAGAGACTCCAGCGGATCCAGAACGCCTCAGCCAGACTCATCCTCGACATCCCACGAACCAGCCACATCTCAGGACATCTAAGAGACCTGCATTGGCTCCCCGTCAACAAAAGGATCACCTTCCGCCTCCTCACCCACGCACACAAAGCCCTACACGACCAAGGCCCGAGCTACCTCAACAACCGAATCAACTTCTACGCTCCCAAACGCCACCTCCGATCAGCCAACCACGCCCTCGCCGCCGTCCCCCGCATCCGAAGAGCAACAACAGGAGGAAGGTCCTTCTCCTACCTGGCCGCCAAGACCTGGAACTCCCTCCCGACCGACCTGCGCCGGACCCAAGACCACCTCTCCTTCAGGAAGAAGCTGAAGACCTGGCTGTTCGAGCAGTAACGGCACCCCCCTCCCCCCAGCGCCTTGAGACCCTACGGGTGAGTAGTGCGCTCTATAAATGTCATTGATTGATTGATTGATTGATGTACGACACGTTTTTGCATGTGCAAACAGGTTTGCGACCCGTTTGCGCATGCAAAAACCTCATGGGCCATGTACAAAGCCAATTTATTTGCGACTTGCTAAAAGGAAGGGGCGTTCCCTTCCTAATAGTGACCGCAAAGCCATGTACCAATATTTTGCGACCGCAATTGCGGTCGCGAAACACTCGCAAATTACCACGGTCTTCAAGTGGGTGGTAATGGAGTCGCAAATGGGAAGGTGTCCCCAGGGAACCCCTTCCCCTTTGTGACAGGCTCTGAAAATATTTTTTACGGGCAAGCAGTGGTTCCAGGGACCACTACCTGTACTTAAAAAATGAAACGAAAACGTTTCATTTTTGTTTGTTTTTTAAATACATCCCGTTTTTCTTTAAGGAAAACGGCCTGCATTTAGAAAAAAAACAACTGCTTTATTGATAAGGAGTCCCAGACATGGAGGTCTGCTGAGCCCAGCAGGCGACAATCCCTGGGAGGGCCATCCATTACCAATGGGGGTCGCAAATTTCAAGTGGCTCATTAATATTCATGAGCCTCCCATTTTGCGACCCCATTGGGAATCGTTAAAAGTGTCTCTGGCACTGTTGTACATCCCAATTTGCGACTCACAAGTGCAACACAATTTGCGAGTCGCAAATTGGGTGGTCGTACATCTGGCCCAACATAATTTCGAATCGACAACTAGTATTTGTGTGTTCTCTTTTATAAATGGCAACATAAAAATATGAATATATATCATCATTGCTACTTGTCCAACAATTAACCTGTTTAAAAAATCTAGACGGTTTCTGAGACCATATGTCATGAGATTTTATCACATATAAAAACTATGCTCGTCCTTTCCCTTTTGATAGAAACGATGGAAGAATGTATATATACACATACACACACACAAGATTTTATTGGGCACATGGCGGCCAGCTAGTGGCGGGTCGCAGAAGCTCCTCCAAGTGTGCAAGTGGATTGAGATACAGGATGCGTGAGGTGGATTATGAAAATAACGATAGACTGCCATAATGGAACAGTTTCTTGATTAAAGGGTGCAGCATGGTAATAATTCGGATTGTGACATACCTCGAACTCGGAAAGCGGATCGAGGCGAGGAGTCTGTATGACACTCTCTCAGCGGGGCGGAGTAGTTTGTTGAGCACCGAGCCGAGGTTATTGCTGGCCCGGGAGGATCTGAAGGCTCCGGAGGTCTTTTCAATATTGCGAAGCGGCGGCTGGTGAGAGAAAGTAAGCGATCTAGTGGCAGCCACAGCGGATGTGGACGCCAACGAGCAGCGCTGGTCGAAAGACGCGCAGGGGGTGAGGAGAGAGAGAGGAAGGCTGCAGGGTATTTCCTTCCGGGGTAGAGGAGGCGGAGACGGTCTGAGAGAATCACCAAGGACTGACGCAGGGAACTCAGAAGAAACTAAGAAAACTACAGAATGGTGTCAGGAATTGAAGCAGGGTTTGAAGCTGAAAGGAGAGGGGAAAAAGAGATCCAAAGAGGCTCAGGGAGATCTAACAGTGTTAAGGAGTAGGAACACAAGTAGGAACATAAGTGAGCTCAAACAGCAGGGAGTGGGGCGGTACACGCTGAGGAGTGCGAAGAGGGAGAAAGCCCTGTTTGAGCAAAGCGCAGCGGGAGGACCTTTCTTAGGTGGAAGGGTAAAGGGAGAAAGTGCAGGAGGGAGAGCCCCTATAGTAAGTAACCCTTTTGTACTAGAACAGTAATCATACACACTGGAAGGGTTTGTGAAAAAGCGCAAGAATGTATCTCAAAAGGTGAAGGTCATGCCCTCTCTTAGGACCTTTTTCAAAGTACTCCCGAAGACTCTAATATTAGGTGAGGCAGGGATGGTGGGGAAGGAGGTGCAAGGAGGCAAGGCCGGAGAGGGACAGCCACATCTCCCGGTTGTAGAGGTACCGGCGGAGTGGGGGAGTGTTTGTAGCCCCAATAGGTTTGAGCCATTATGGGTAGATGATCCAGATGTTTCGGAGAGCCCGGAAGAATTCGAAAATTCAAATGGCAGGAGCGCCCCGCAATCAGATCCAGAGGTGGGAGAGGCTATTAAGAACCGGGTGGCAGGAAAGTTTGGTCCGGAACATGGCTTGATCATGGAGGGGAGGAAGGACAGGATACAGTGCGAGCAGGCGGAAGCAAACCCAGGGGGTGCAGTCCTGGGAGAATCGACAGCCGCTCTCACATTGGAGATAAGGAGTAGGTTTGAAGTTTCCAAGGAGAATCAGAAAGAGATCAAGTTGGCTTGTGAGGCATTAGAGAAAAAGATCGATGACCTGACAGGGAGAACAACAGTCCTAGAGGCGACAGTGGAGGAGCTTATGGGCGAGGTACAAATGAACAAAGAGGATATAAAAGCTTTAAAGTTGAAATAACATGGACGCCAGGAGTGGGAGGAAAGGATGAAAAATAATCAAAGGAGGAACAAATTTACGGATCTTAAATGTGCCTGAAGGGGCGGAGGGGGATGACCTGAAAGGTTTTGTAGTTAGGCTGATCAAAACAGGGTTACATCTGGAAGAGTCAGATCAAGAGATTGGCAGGGACATACAGAAAGTTCATACAGACCCTTTGAAGCTTAACCCAAACAGAAGCAAACCATGGAAGATCCTGGTGAATTTCCTCACCTACTCCATGAAAGAGAAGGCTTTGTCCCGAGCATTGAAAATGAAAGTAGTTAAGGTAGATGGGCTACCCTGCGAAATCAGGTCAGATATCTCCTACATCACTTCCAATAGGCAATGGGAGTTGGGGAAGAGTATGGACCAAATGAAGGAGTTAGGCGCTTCTGTACAGATGAAATTCCCAGCAGTGTTAAAAGTAATGATGAATAACAAGATGCATAATTTCAGAGCGGTGAGAGAAGTTGATGACTCTATAGAGTCTGGTAAATAGGTAAAATGAATAATGTAATTAAGCACGATGTTCAAGAATAGTCCTCTTGAAGTGTATTCACTTATGTTTTTGGAGTGAGGCACACTTGGAAGGTAACCCACAGGCTAAGGCCATTATGAAGGGGGGTAGGTTCTCTATTGGGGGAGGGGAAGGGGTCACTGGGTGGGGAGCATTTAGGGAGAAAAGTAGAAAAAAATCCTCAGAAGCCGCTGATTTGCCATTAGTAAAGGGCAGCAAGTAAGGAGCACGAGTGAGGGGCAGAAGTTAAATCTCAAGATTTTATCCTGGAATGTAAATGGGTTAAGGGTGAGGGTAAGGAGGGAGCGGATTTTACAATATATTAAAGATTTCCCTGCCCAGGTCTTTATACTACAGGAGACTCACCTGACAGAGTAAGACTGCAAGGAGGTATTTAAGTCTCGAAGGTGGGTGCAGCATTTACTGTGTACTAAACAAACATTGGCAACTAAAGGGGTGGCGATTCTGGTAAAACGAGATCCAAAGATTGCTATCATAGATAGTATCTCAGATAGAAGCAAAATTAAAAGTAGGGGGACAAGGTTTTAGGTAGGTAGAATATTATGGGCCAAACTTAGATGATCTAATACCTCTGAGAGAATTGTTGGTAGAGTTACCTTGTTTTTCTGCCCCAATTATCTGGGCTGGTGATTTTAACGCGGTACTAGATAGTACATTGGATAGATCGACAAATAGTAGAGCGATTGTCAATCGTAAAATGGTGGCGCAGATAACATTAATGATGAATCAACTGTGGCTGTTTGATATTTGGAGATGGAGAACGGGGAATAAAAGAGGGTATACATATTGCAATACGAAGTATCATCATCAGTCCAGGATAGATTACTTTTTTCTGGACTCTGGAATAAGGGAACAAGTACAAATTATTAAACACATGGGGGCTCACTTGTCAGATCACTCTGCAGTTTTGCTGGAGATAACCCTTGCGGAGGATAGTATATCTACGAGGTGGACTATTGATCGCACTCTAATGCTGGATCAGGCAGTAGTGGAGAGACTGAAAGAGGAGACTGCTGAATTGTTTGAGTTTAACTGGGGCTCTGCTCGCCGGAGTGGTGTGGGACTCGTATAAAGCTTATTTAAGGGGGAAGTTAATAAGCTGTTCAGCAGCTAAGAGGAGAGTCTTTTGGGAAGAAATCAGAGAGTTGGAGGAAAAGATAAGACTAGTAGAGGAAGAAATGGCAAACATAAATCAGAGGGAGTCTAGACAGCTTGAATTATCCGACTTGAAACTCAAACTTGATATTCTCGAAAAGAGAGTCAGGGAGAGATGGGAAATAAGTAAATTAGGCCAGTTTGAGTACGGGGAGAATAGTGGGAAACTACTAGCATGGCAAACTAAGAAAGATCAGGTAAAGAATTTAATACGGGAGATATAGTGCCAGAACACCGGGTGGGTGCTAACAAACAGAAAAGAGGTCGAGTGGGCTTTTTATTGTTATTTCAGAAATCTGTATGAAGAGGACCTGGTGACTTCAGAAGAAGAGAGGGACAATTGGTTGAGTCGGGGTTCAGCAGACTCTCTGGATTAGGAAAGAACTTTGTTGCTAAATACTCAAATCCAGATGGGGGAGGTGGAGCAGGCACTTTAGAAGAGTAAACGGGGGAATACCCCCGGTCCAGACAGTCTCCTACTGGAAGTGTACAGTGTACTAGCGGGCTCATTGACTCCGATCCTAACCAAACTGTTCAACGAGATTTTCTAGGAGAGGGCACCTCAACCAGAGTCATGGTCAGAAGCCACAATTTCTTTAATCCTGAAACCTGGGAAGAGTGAAAATAGTTGCGATGCATACAGGCCGATGTCGCTTCTGAATAGCGATTACTAGATTTTTTTCTAAAATCTTGGCAGAAAAACTCAATGGGGTTATGGGGGACCTCGTTCATGAAGACCAGAAGGGTTTTATGCAAGGAAGGGCACTGCATGAGCTCACCGACTCCCTTATAAGGGCGATAGATTTGGCCATAGTAAATAATGCTCCCTTAGCTGTCAAAGCTTTAGACGCAACCAAAGCATTCAATCAAGTGAACTGGGCCTTCTTGCAATCAGTTGTGAAAGCTGCTAAGGTGGGGGATAGATTCTGTAGAACAATAGCGGGATTCTATAAGGCACCAAGGGCAAAAGTTCTTGTGAATGGAATATTAACATCAGCATTTAAGATCATGAGAGGGACAAGACAAGGGTGTCCTTTATCCCCACTTTTGTTCGATCTGTACATGGAGCTATTGGCGAGAAAACTGAGGGCAAAGCAGAGGATTGTACCATTACAATGCAAGGGTTGGGTAAAGAAACTGGCATTGTACGCTGACGATTTGATGATATATACGGCGGATCTGCAGAATACAATGACTCACACAGTTAGAATTGCGAACTACTTCCGAAGAGTTTCAGGATAAGAGATAAATAGGTGAAAGACGGAGATTATGATTTGGAATTTGGATGGAGGTGCAGAGAGAACCACAACTGAGATGAGATATTTGGGAGTTTGAGTGACACAAGATATTAAGGAACTTGCGGAAATAAACTTTAATCGGGTAAAGAAAGAGGTATGCGATTTATTGGCAAGTTGGGCGCACCTTCCTGTAATGATTTTTGGGACAGTGAACTTAGTGAAAATGGGTTTACTCCTGAAGTTCATTTTTATTTTTAACGCTATATCCCTGACATTTAAAGAAGGATGGCTTATGAAACTGCAGGGCAAGATTTGTTCTTTCATTTGGGCAGCAAAGGGGCTGCATATTTTGTGGAAGAAATTGCGGAAGAGAAGAGAAAAAGGAGGGTTAGCTCTTCCGGATTTCCAATTTTATGTGTGGGCTTTTTTGATTAAAAATGGTAGGATGCTTCTGGACAGACTCAAGTTCGGAAATAGGGAGGCTATTTTCAGGACTGCTAAAAGGAGTAGAAGGAGATGGTTTGGGTTTCATGATGGAATTTGCAGACCCAAGATACTTCAAAAAGGTGAGGCTAAAGATTCTCCAAGGCATGGTGAAAACTTGGAACAGGATTAGCAGGAAACAAAAATTGCCGTACTACAGTAAGTTGGCCCCTATTTGGGATTTACCAGGATCGCCGGACTGGATAAAGGATAAATTGGCAGGGCCGTTAAGGAAAGCTGGCATTGAGAGATGGGAGGACCTATTAGAGGGAGAACAACTGATATCATGCGAAGAACTCCAACATAAAACGAATCATCAAGTTTCAAGGTTCAAATATTTACAAATCCAGACTTGGTTCCAGTCATCGGACAATAGGATAGGGGGTTTGAACGAGTTTGAAGAAACTTTGACTTTCGATGGACCGAAGAAGAAGGAAACATCACACTGGTACTGGCGGATGATGGAAGAAGCGGATGGGAAGTTTACGTTGCCAAAAGACCTGTAGGGGAGATGCTTGCCGGGAGCAACGCTGGAGAAGTTATGGCAAGTATCTTTTTCTATGCTTTATCAAGTGATTAAGCCTGCCTATTTAAGGAGAAACCATCTCTTTTCAATCTACAGAGTATACTGGATGCCACATAAGCTGTCAAAATTTGCCAATAGAGGGGTATTGGCATGCCCCAAATGCGGTTAGATGATGGCAGATGACCTGCATATGTTTTTGGAGTGTCCAAGGATTCAGGTATTCTGGGGTGATGCTTCAGGTAAGCCCTCTCCTCGTTTTCTTTGGTGTGGCCTTGGAAGTAAGGGAATCTGACAAGGATAAGCTAAAATTAATCTTCTATGCAGTATTGTTGGCACGAAGATAAATATGCAAGATGTGGACTAGCCTGAACCCCCCTACGTATATTGAGTGGAAGGTGTCCATGAAAAATACACTTGGGTTGGAAGCAGTCTCTCTAGAGAAGAAAAGGTATGCCTTCTGGCTCCCTGTAGTGGAATGGCTGGAGAGGTAGGGATAGGGATAAGGATAGGAGGGACTGTCCAATGATTATGCCTAACCAGACCACAGTACAAGCACATGCCACTCCTGTTTTTTCACCCTCTCCCTCTCCCTCTTGGTCTCGTTCCTCTTGGTCTTCAGATGGGAGAGCAGAATGGAAGGGAGAATGCATTGAAGTGCACTTGGTAGGTCTCGGATGAAGGGGCAGTATCACAAGCTCCTGTCCCGGCACAAGGGTAAGATATTCGGATGGAGGTGCCGTGGAAGGTGAATCTGAGGCTAATGAGGACAACAACAAAAAAGATTTTATTGGGCACAAACAGGACTTTTTAGGACTACAGCCCACATATGTTTTGAGTATACAATGCATATAGAAGCTTTGTTCATAATTTCCATTAAAATGGCAAAGAATAGAGCGATTTCCATATTTGACAAAATCTACTGACTTATAGTACATACATTGATAACTACTGCGAGTTGAGGAGGATGGACATTTGATATACACCTACACACTAAATATCCACTCTCTTGGGTCCTTTAAAGAGATAGGCACAGTACTACTGGTAATTTACACATTTTCTACCTGCCAACTAAGAAGTTTCAGTGCATGTGGAAATGTTAATAAAATAGATGCCTCACACCTTGGTAAGAACATTGACTAAACTGTCTTCTAAGTAGGCATCTTGTTAAAATGACAATATTTTGCACATGCACTATCATTGGTTTAAGGTTATTGGTATGTCTTACCTGAATGTTATCAAACTTTAGTCCCGGCATTGTGAGCTTCTCCTTGTCAATAAATACAGTGCCATTCTGTTGAATAGCTAATGAAATTAAAATAGCTCTGGTCTCTTCAGAAGAAAGCCAGGCATCATTTCTTCTGTCAATTTCGCTCATGTTTAAAGCTGTTGCAAAAGGGTCATCACTTTCTGCAAAAACACTCTGTATCTGGGAGAATGGTTTTGGAGACTGCAGTAATTCTATAGATGTCGAGGGCCCACCTGTTTCTGAGGATGTTCCATTCCCAACAAAAAAAGTTGGACTACCACACTCTTGGGGGGCATCCCCTGATGGAGTAGTGACAGGAGTTGAAAGACTGGAATTTGTTTCTGGTGCTCCTGCTCCAGCATTTGGGTTACTGACAGAAATGAAAGTGGACGCAGTCATGAAAGAATCAAAAAAGTCTGCGGCTGGGGAATGGGTATTGCCGTTGTCAGTGAAAAATTTGCTAAGGCTAGGACTTGGTTGTACTACCTGCGGATGGTGCTTTGGTGGCGTCTCAAAGCCACTTCCAAAGCTGGGAGACTTGACTATTTGAGGCTCAAAGCCATCATTTATCTGGATCCGAGGATGTACATTAACCTGACT
Source organism: Triturus cristatus (assembly GCF_964204655.1). Taxonomy (NCBI): domain Eukaryota; kingdom Metazoa; phylum Chordata; class Amphibia; order Caudata; family Salamandridae; genus Triturus; species Triturus cristatus. Next base: position 379,043,338 of record NC_140589.1, read on the forward strand.
AAAGATGGTGCACACAGGAATGGGCTCTTCTTTCAGAGCGGGTTTGGATACAGAAAGTACTGATGCCTGATTCTCGACTGTACTTTTATTAGTATCATCTGATGTGACAGTAACCACAGTGACATCTTCAACATCAGACATATTTTGGGTTGCATCCTTCTCTTCTTTGAATGGTAATGTCTCTGTGGCTATGTTATGAAGGTCTTTGGGTTCACTGTCACTTTTCTCAGTGACAGATTCATTCTCTATCTTGATATCTTCACAGTTAACTTCATGATCAGATCTGTATGTGCCACTGGCTTCAATTTCCTCTGCAATGTCTTGAAGATTGCAAAGCTCTCCCCCATCATCTTCACTGTAGTTTGGGGAATCTGAAATGATGACACTCTCCATCATCTGCTCGTTAATTCTGTCCAGGAAATTAGAATCTTCTGAGGTGGTCACATTCTCTTCTGACCCAAATCCCTCACCACCAAGGTCAATAGTTTCCTCAGGAAATAAGAGTTGTTTCTGATCCATACTATGTGTAGTTCCACCCTCTGAAGACATTGCATGGTTTGTAACTTCTGAACTGGGTTGCACAACACTCAATTCTTCACTGCCTTCTTTCTCCATTGTTTCTACAAAAAACATAAATAATTAATTTCACTATCTTAATGCATTAAATATATCAATGCAAGCAAGTAACTTATATATTGCTTTCAAACGTTTAATGCAGAGTAACTTTCATAAAACCTGGTTGCATGGCCTCACAAGTCTCTCTAAAAAGATGTGTTCTCAACAATTATGAAAGTCAAAACAATTATTGACTCCCTCTGACCCTTGGCATTACACAATAATACGTTAGCCTCACTAGGCTTGAGTTGCTCTCGTATGGTCACAGGGTCCACAAAAAGGTGAAACTGTATGTTTTGCAGAGTAGATGGTACAGTGGTTGCCCCTCTGTAACATACAGTACTGCTCCTACAGATCTTTCTCTGCTGACCCTCTAACTCAGATTTATTAAAAAAGTTGACCTTGTTTCAAGAGATGCTACACCAGTAAGTTGTGTAAACACCTTTTGACACCAGGCTCCCAGGATGGTACATCAAGGACGTGAAGAAATATGACCCCATCAACCTCACTCTGATGGAACTCCACGGGCTTCGCTTGTCATCCCGCAACATCTTCGTAACAAGCAGCATCAGCTAAAAAGTCACTATGAGCAGCACTCCTACTAATATAGCCCACAATCTCACCATTTTCGAATGTTCTCAGCAAACCTGTAGCCAGGACGCCTTGTTTATTAACACCAAGGATATGGAACTAAATCCCCAAACCATCAGGACCACCCAACCGTGTTCCAATTTAGGTAACAGCTGACAATACACCACTTTAAACAACTCTTCATCATGATAAAGTAACAATTCACGGCCGTTCTTAAAAACTCAGCATCCCCTGCAATCACACATTCATTTCATCTCTGTTTTTGGCCCTCGATAGCTCCTGGGCATGCCTCTGTTAGAAAGACGTAAGCAGGTGTTACAGTATCAGCTGCTATTGGCCCGGTTGTGCAGTATTATTAGACGTGCGTAGATATAAGGAATCAGGTCTGTATAGGCAAGTGAACAGTGTTGGAAGAGGCAGTGCAAATAACAATTAACCCTAACATGCCTATTGTGCTCTCACTCCCCTGTCCAGCTGACTTGATACTTAAGGCTGGCTATCCATGACGCATTACTGCTCCAGCAATCAATGTGGTATAAGTGTTTTGAGGCTGATCTTTCAATTCACACAGTTCCTTTCCTCTCCTAGTCCTAATCCGGTGCTTTGAAGCAGCATCGGTGTTACATTAATCTGTATTTAAGCACCAAAATAAAATGCCTTACATTGAAACAGAATATCAATCATTTTGATTTCGGTTTACATCTTCCCAATAGTAGGTGTTAGACCTCGCATTTCTTGGTGTGATTACCCCTGACTTTTTGCCTCTACCTCCTCTATTTTTGGTGCTGTGATAGATTTTGTTTTGCCAACTTAGATGCTTTAAACACTTTGCTACTGCTAAACAGTATCAAAGTGTAGGTGCTCCCTGTATAAAGTGTAATGGTGATTGGTTGTCCATGATTGGTATGTTTGCCTTACTAGTAAAGTCCCTTGTAAAGTGCACTATGTGTGCCGGGGCTGGTAATGCAAATGCTACTAGTGGGCATGCAGCACTAATTGTGCCACCCACTCAAGTAGCCCTAAAAAGGGAACTCAGGCCTGCCATTGCAGTGCCTGCGCGTAGTTATTAAACTGCCATGTGTTCTGACAAGTGTACCCACTTGCCAGACCTTACCCTCCCCTTTTTATGCACATCAGACACCCCTATGGTAGGTCCAGGGTACCCCCTGGGCAGGGTGCAGTGTATGTGAAAGGTAGGACATGTGCTATGGTGTGTACCATGTCCTTACAGTGAAATAACCTCCATTTCGTTTTTAGATCTCGCCTGAGCCAGCGCATGCGCTGCCTCTGCGAGACATTTAGTAAACAGGCTTTTAAAAGTGCTAACAGGCTTTTGCCGGCTCCCAGCGTGCGGTTACGCGCTCGTGCACGCGCGCAGGAGCCATCTGCATCCCTTCCAGCGCGATCACTGCTGGGCGCGCGCCACTTGCGTCCTTTTTTTTTTTCAAGCATTAGCCGCGCGCACACACAACTCCTGCTTCTCCCCCACCACATATCGCGTCTGGCGGCCAATGCTGGTTTCTTTACTTTTGCCATAATCGCGGCACCCGCGCTTTACTTTTAACATGGTTAAAGGTAAAGCGCCGGTGCCGCGATTGCTGCAAAAGTAAAGAAATAGAAAAATACATCTATTTCTTTACTTTTGCTATAATCGCCGCACCTGCGCTTTACTTTTAACATGGTTATAGGTAAAGCGCCGGGGCCGTGATTATAGCAAAAGTAAAGAAATAGATGTTTTTTTCTATTTCTTTACTTTTGCAGCAATCGCGTCACCGGTGCTTTACTTTTAACCATGAGTAAAGCGCCGGTGCCGCGATTGCTGCAAAAATAAAGAAATAGTAAAAAACATCTATTTCTTTACTTTTGCTATAATCGCGGCACCCGCGCTTTACTTTTAACATGGTTAAAGGTAAAGCGCCAGTGCCGCGATTATAAAAAATGTTTTACTTTCATTATGAGCGAGGCGCCCACCTTAAGGACAACGTGCTCTTTCTTTAAAAAAACTAAAAAACTTCAATAAGCCCGGCGTCCGCTTCACAGACACCGCACTGAGGTCCCAGCACCTGTAGTTATGTTTTGGTAATGAGATAGACCATAGAAATGACCCCCCCCTGCCCCTTCTAAGCAATACAATGGTCTAGAAATTCCCTCACAAGATTAGCATTCTTCAGTGATTACTTAAGGCCACTCTCTTAAATCCCTTTTTCAACACGATCATCTAAGGTTTTGAAAGGGATAGGGATACGAGATAAAACAGAATTATGTTGCAAGATCAAACTTGGAGCGTGTGTGCCCCTTGAAAATTCTAAAACAGTGTATGCAACATGCTGAAAATAAATTGATGGGTGAAGATGTACAGCAGGCTAGAGGAAGGCAGTGTCTGTTCTTATTTCAGACCTGAACAGTTGCGAAGCATGTGCTCAGCAGGTCTATTAATTCTGTCCTACTCTGCTAGGGTGGTGCATCAAACCTTGGAACTGGATAAAAAAGCAGTCTTTGCAGAGTGCAACTTCATTTACGGGAGACAAACACCACCTTTAGTGATGTTCAGCTGCACCTTCTTGTTCTTATAAGTGCTGCTCCCTCTCGGCAGAAGTGAAATAATAAAGTGCCAAATTGATACCGCAATTATTCAGCTTCTATGATAACAGGAGCATGGAGGGATGCAACTTACACATTCATTCCACAGCTCAATGAGGCACATGTGGTTACCAGCATCCACTGTGTGCACTGCAGCCCTCTAGCTGTCCCCGGCTCTGTCCACTTTTCTTGGTTTTCCCTCCGCTCTCTCTGATACTTCTGTCTGCTCACTATTCCACCATCCCTTGCTTTGCTCTTCCATCCACTTTCTTTTTTTGAACTTCTGTCTGCTTTTTCTCCTTCCCATTATTTTTCTTCCTTTGTTTGCATTTTGCTTCTCTCTTCCTTTAGCCATTACTCACTCGATTTCCCAATTTTCTGCACTTTCCTCCATAATCGTTTTTCCGCCTATCTGTTGGCTCCTCTTGCCTCTCCACCTTCTTCACTCTTCTTTCTTTCTGTCTGCTTTTCCTTTTCTTCCCCCTCCCCTCTTTTGTGGCTCTCCCCTCATCCTCATTTGGCTTTCTTCCTCCCTTTCCTCTCTTCATCACTCTCTTTCTGGACCAGTGAAGGCGTTTGAACACTATAATCTAGGATAGGCCTTGCACATTGGTTCATGCCCCACTGCAACAAAGTGCAGAGGCATGGGTAAAATAAACAAGCATTGGCATAGCCAATAGGTCTCGCCTTTGGGACCTTATAAATGTTTAGTTATCCAGCACAATATCCTTGGTGCAACAACATCAAGTGTTGCATGGCTAAACACTTATAAGGTCCCAAAGGCGAGACTTATTGGCTATGCCAATGCTTGTTCACTGTTGAAAGGCCATCCTGCCCATAGAATAGAATGGGAAGGCTGTGTAATATGTTTTGCAGCCTATCTTCCCACAGGCTTAAGATGGAGAGGTGAAGGTTAGTATGCCTGAACTCACAATGTAATAACACATCTTTTTATGAAGATGGTTCTTGCATTGTGTGTTTCTAAGCCACTCTTTTAGAAGTGGCTGGGTTTTTGTGCTCTAACATTTCTGTGTCTCTCTGCCTGGTTGTGGATTGACTGTCTGGATTTGAAAGCGATAGGATCTGGGGAATGTCTTGACCCAGGGGATGAGGTGAGACAGCAACAGGCTGACCTGCATCTGGAGTGTAGGGGGAGGAGTAGCCCCTAGAAGTGAAGAGGCCTAAGTTTCTGCTATAAAACAATTGTCCCATCTCCGGCTGAGTAATTGAGAATCCAGACCCCCACTAATCAAAGGAAGAAGGTGTCACTGGCAGGGAGGCACCCAGAACTGGTTTGAACAGGGGTCAGTGCCCCCTGAAACACAAAGACTTCAAAGCCATTGAGGGGTATAACTATGAGAGCTGAAGCCCGTGAACTGTGGAGAATGGCTTGATCAAGATTGAACAAGACTGGAGCTACTTTGTGGTCAAGAGGAACCTTTGCCAAGGAAGAAACAACTGAATAGACTGAAGGAAAGGACTGATCCTTGCTGTGTGTTCTGGGGCTGGCCTACAGTTTTCTGGAAGGGACTTTGCTGTGTGCTGTGTCCCCCTGCTTGAAAGGACTTTGCTGTGCTGTGTCCTGAAGTAACTTATCCCCAAGGGCCCGAGGTGAGCTGGCTCCCTGTTGCGGAAACTCGGGAACACAAAAGTTTCCAGGACAGTCTCAGCGGCGCTGTGTGCGCATGCTTGTTGCAGCCTGAGACCCTCGTAAGATGTTCTCTGTGATCGTGGGCACCTGGAGTCCAAGCGAGGATCAGCGACGCTGTGTGCGTGTGCTTTTTGCAGCCTGAACCTTTTGTGAGGATTGTTCAGTTATTGTGTGCACCGGAATCCAAGTGAGTCTCCACGACGCTGTGTGCGTGTGCTATGTGCAGTGGTAGACCTTCGTGAGGATTGCCTTGTTATCATGCACCGAAATCCAAGTGAGTCTCCATGACGCTGTGTGCGTGTGCTCTGTGCAGTGGGAGACCTTTGTGAGGATTGTCTTGTTATCATGCACCCAGAATTAAAGTGAGTCTCAGTGACGCACGTGCGTGTTCATCGTGCAGCCTGAGACCGTCGTGTGGAGTGCCCAGTGATCGTGAACCCGAAGCTCAAGGAAGTCTCATGTGCCCTGTGGCAGCCTGAGATCTCAGTAGTAGTAGCGGCCCGGACCGGCAGCCCCGGAGGAGCTGAGCCGCCGGCCCGAGCCCGCCGTTGCCAAGTCCCAAAGATTGCATCGGAGGCCCAAGTCGCTGGATGAGGAGAGGAGAGTGAGTTCACGCCCCCCCAGTAACGTGTGTCAACTCCTGGGGTGGGGCGTGGGATCGGAGGGAGACGCTCTTGGCCTCTTTCTCATTTCAGCAGCACAAGCCTCTGCTTTGGCTCATATCGCGGCCCGTATTGCCAAGGGAGTGGCAGTACTGGGGCCGGAGTGCGGAGCTGCACTTTTTGTGTTATACCATTCCCGTGTGGGGGGCAACTGTTGTCAAAAGCTACCAGCGAGTCAGAACGCGTGGCAGAGGGATCGCCTGAGGCACCGTGATCGGTGCCGGAATGTATTCCGGATTACTCTATTTCTGCAGAACAGATTACCCGATTGTCATAGTACACATTGCATCATTTCTGCATAACGAAGTACATGATTAGAGTATTACGCATTGCATTATTCCTGCATAACGAACTACCTGATTAGTGTATGACGCATGGCATTATTTCGCATAACGAACAACTTGATTGTCGTATGACGCATTGCATTGTTTCTGCATAACGAATTACCTGATTAGCGTATTACGCATTGCATTATTCCTGCAATACGAACTACCGGATTAGTGTATTACGCAATTCCTTATTTCTGCATAACGACGTACCTGGTGGTTGTATTACGCATTGCATTACTTTAACCTTGTAAAGTACCTGATTGTTGTGTTACGCATTGCATTATTTTTACATTGCAAAGTGCCTGATTGTTGCGTACGCATTGCATTATTTTTACATTGCAAAAGTAACTGATTCTAGCATTACGATCCGCATAACATGGTGTTAGGATTACAGTAGACTGTTTAGGAGTGCTCATTAATATCGCCAGAACTTACAAGTGCTGGCTGGCCTAACAACCGGCCAGGAGTATTACAAATACGCATATGTTGAATTCATATTGTGTAGTCTTATCGTATATCTTTTTATATAAAGTTTATACTCGTTTTTATAAAACTAGTGTGGATTCTATTTGTGGTGTCATCATTGGGTTGCTGTGAGCGTGGTTGCTAATACTTTACACATTTGCCTTGAAGATAAGCCTGGCTGCTCGTGCCAAGCTACCAAGGGGGCGAGCGTGGCCATCTCAAGAGGTGACCTTCCTTTACCTGATGTGGAACCACGGGTCCCTTTTTGGCCTAAGGTACCTACCTCAGCCAACCAGGGATCCTGGGTCTAACAGTAGGTAATAAAGTCTCCAGACCTGTATCAAGAATTAAAGCAATTATTGAGTGACTATATGGGTATTTGTAGTACATTAGGTGACGATATGTTCATGGTCAACTCATGTCTACTATCTAAATGTAATTATTATTAAATTGAACAAATGATAATTGAGTTATTAGTGTATTTTAGAAGTATTTGTGCTAAAGTATCCAAATCATAAAAAATGTTCACGTGAAAACCGAGGTTCGGTGTTATAATCAGTAATGTTAAGTACTCTAACTCAACCTTAACTGAAGTGGTGTAAAGTTTTCTTTCCTTTAATTTCTGTAATGGACTAATGTAGTCTGAAATGGACAAGTGTAATGTGTGCCTTACATATTCTGTGACCTAGCAAAATAAGGACTTAAGCACAAACCATGGACTCATGTAAGTCTTAGGAACATTAACATTGTAGCAGTGAGAAAAAGTGGTTATCACATAAAGATGTGTAGGAGTAGGCCTACAAATAATTTTTGTTACGCTGGCAAAACCTGTGACATTTCCAAACGTCACGTTAAGTGAAGTTTCTTAAAATTCCCCATTACATGATTGTGAGTAACTTTTTTTTTTTTTACATGAGTACATACCTCATGTAAAAATAAATGCATAATAACCACAGAAGACCGATTCACACAGAAAAATGTTCGTCACAAGACATTTTCTTCTGAAAATAATCTCCTGCTGGTATTTCTCAAGACTATTTTTTTTTTTAAAACACAAGGTGGTGACTTGGTGTAGGGCTAGATACATTTTTACATTGTGAGATTGTGGTGACAATGGACTCCATGTGTTTTAACTGACTCCATTTTGAATGTACAACATCATTTTGTGCTCTCGCATGATTTCATTTTGTGCCTTCTTGCAGCTTCTGAGGGGGATGTTTATCTTTCTTTTCCACACAGAGCAAAATAGCCTTGCTGGAAGAGAATGTGTTGAATGTGCATTTGAAAGCAAGAGAGAGGAATGTACTTCTCTATCTCAGAGTCAAAACACGGAGTGTTGGCCAGCTTCTGTCTTGATTTCGACACAGACCGGTACGGTCAGCCTTGGTTTTGCAATAGCTGAAGAGAGGGGGAATTTCTAGAAGTCACACTCCATGTTAGTAAAAGGTATTCAAGACGGGACTTTTGGCAAGCAGAAAGAAGCTCACTCATGGGGTGGACACACCATCACAGGAACATTTTTTGTGTTTCCCGATTGAGACTTCTGGATGACTGAAAAAGGTTTCCCAGTCAAGCTGACTAGAATGATGCGTTTCTCAACAGGTGATGTATAAGCTATAGGTTTCATTGCTCTGCAATGTTTTCATGTTGTTTATATGTGCTCTTTATATTTGCTTCTGAATTTGATTGTGCTTATTCCTGGCATGTGACAGTGCTTGTTTCTTGCATTTGACGTCCATTATTATTTGCATGCGTTTTACTCCCCTGTATTTGACTTGTGAGTGTTCCATTATTATCTTCTTATGTTGTACTCCTTTGCATTTGACTTGTGAGTGTTCCATTATCATTTCCACATCTATAAAAATATACACACACACACACACACACACACACACACACACACACACAACACCCTCCATCCCCCGATTCACTTGACATCTGGGAAAGTCTTTCTATTAGAGAGTGTTGTATTAATAAAATCCCACGCTTTATTTTCAAACTGCCTTTTGATGTGCCTCATTTTGTGAGTGCCGTGTCTCCTTTCCAAGTGCTTCTTCCTACTTTACCAAGTGCCTCATCTTGGGAGTGCTGATTTTCTTTTATTTGGGAGTGTTAAGCAAGACACTTGGGTAAACAAAAGGTGATCCAAGATAGCGGCAAACCATATTTTGCTGCAAAAACAATTTTCAAATATTTAAAGGCATTTAGACATTTTGCAAGGAAAACTTGTGTAAATTTGCACACCTCTAACAGTTTTATACTGTTACACAGTTTGCAAAACTTGAGGAGTCACAGAGAATAGGACGCTCAAACAGGAATCTACTTTTATCACATGGACCTTGACTCAATCCTAAACCCTCATGCCTAAATTTAGCACTGTTGCCACTTTAAATTAGCAGAGCATTTAGTCTATCCTACAAATTCCTGATAAGGGATAATTTATAAAAGTAAAGCATGTGAGTTTAAAAGTTTAAATGGACATTTCTATCTAGTCTTCTATAGATGTATTAATGGAACAAAATGCATTAGCTGCATTTATTATCAGGGCAGTACTTATGCTACCTTTTTCTCAGCCAGATTTTTACATTTCTAGATTGGCTTTTATGGAGTTTAAACTTACGAAGGGTGGGTGGGGCTGCCAAGTTTCAAGATGACAACTCCTGATGGGGGTTCAGCATCACATACAGGTTTGGGCCCGCCATGCCCCACTGGTAGCTGAAGCCGCGATGTTGGGCAGCAGGGGAGTCCCCTTAAGGTACAAGTCCCCCAACTGGAGCTAGCGGTGGGCCCAGGATTCCACTGATATCCCGCAACAAGTCTTTGTCACAGTTCCACTGACTTCAATAAGGTAGCATCTGTCTAGTGCTTATCTGCATTGGAGAGCAGACAGTGTAACAGGTGTGAAAATGTAAGCAATGCAGAGGGTGTAGCAGTGTTGATTGTGATCCTTCCAAAAAGAACAATTGATGGACAGAATGCAGAACAATGTCATACATTCACCCCAGTACAGAGATCTGGGTCTAAATCCAGCGTTTTTTTGCTCATCATGCCATTCCAGTTTGGACACAGCCATATGCAAATCAGTCTTGATCCTGCGCCCAATAGGAACAGTCAAGTCCGAACTGCCATGCCAGGTACTCCCATGACTGGAAACAAGCATCCTAGGACCGGTTTCGGGTTTCAGCCCTCATCAGACAGGATAGCTTAACTTCAGTGGCATGGAGAGCACGGGACCCAAGTCTGGGCATACCCGATTGTGATCCTTCCTACAGCACTGGATTCTGTAGGTGTCGGGGGTCAAGAAGGGGTTAGATGTGGGACTTAGAGAATAGGGAGTGGTCCTTCAGCCGGGCAAAACAGAGGCCTGCTCGGGACGCTGAGGTGGAGGGCCCTGCGCTGCATGAAAGTGTACTGGACTACAATGCTGTGGCACCTTTGGTAGGAATTTGTTGTCTTCTAAGGAAAATAAGCAGGCAGGAGGTAAACGAAAGCATAACTCATACATCTTGAGGGCCCCCAAGCTCAGTGAACCTAGAGGAGGTGGGATTGACCCCCAAGGTAAAAACAAGGGCCCACCTTTACACAGTCTCAAATAATGATCATGGCAGTTTTGGGGGGACATGAAGAGCATTGCCAAAGGATGAAGGGGATGACCGTGACCCTATAAGGACTGGTCAAGATGAGGCGATATTTCACCCCAATGCCGGACGCACAGCATTACTTTAAGCATAATTATAATGCCAAACATTAATCCAATTTCATCATTTTTATTCCATTTCATCCAAGTTTCTCTTTTTCATCCATTATTCTCTTGTCACAAGAGAGACGACTTATGTATTTTACTGTATCCTTATAAACTGCAGACATGCCAATCCTAGGCCTTATACTGTAGCGCGGAGTTATACATAAGTAATCCTTATTTGTTATTCCTGATAACCCAATGCATTTCGGGCCTCCTACTGGCCCTTCGTCAGGGGTACTCTACAAATTAATTTAGGGCATCAATTTAGGTTTTTAGCGGGAAGACGTTGATTGTAGTTATTCTAATTAAGGCAAAGACAACAAAATAAATTTGTGTATAGATGTATATTCTGTACAGATTCAAAGACATGGTCTTACAATATTGTTTTTAATTTGTAGAGTACCCCTAACTTTCTGTTATATCAAAAACCATATCTGTACAGCTTCAGGGGCACCCAGAAATGTCATATTCCTAGGATTCAGCTCAGAACCAGAGCCCAGGCCTTGTGTGACCCTGCCAGACTGGTTTAATTACCTTTCTCCCCAAGTTGTAGCATCAAAGGCATGGCCCTTCACGGCAAGCTTTCCCCAGGGCGGAGGTCTTCTCTCCAGGACGAAGAGATGGGGTGAAGCTGCTGGGCATCAATCAGCCAGCGGTCACCCGGTGCCAGGCACCAGGCCTGTTTCAGACCCGGTCGTGATGTCAGTGAGTGGGGGAGGTGGACTTTTCAGGGATCATGTGGCAGGATACCCCTGGATGATGCAAACACAAGGAGATGATGGACGGAGTGCTGAAACTTTTCAGACACTCACCCCCCGTCACAGATATGGGTTGAATCCATCATCGTACTTTAGCTCACTTCGCCACCCCAGTTCAGACACAGCTATATGCAAATCAGTCTTGACCCTGTGCCTCATGGGAACAGTCCAGCCTGAACTGCCAAGCCATGTCTTCCCTGGACCGGAAACAAGCATCCTGGGACCCGTTTCAGGCTAACAGCCCTCATCAGCCAGGCTAGCTTGAATCCAGTGGCAAAGTGAGCAAAGGACCCACGTCTGGGCACACCCTGCCAACTTAGGGTGAACAAAGCAAACACAAGGAGATGATAGACGGAGTGCTGAAACTTTTCAGACACTCACCCCGAGTCACAGATCTGGGTTGACACCATATTGAAGTATCTCAGAGGCCTGTGCCAGAAGGTGGGAGCAGGGGCAGAGGTGATGTGGCACTACAGAATTGTGCAGAGGTGCATTCCTGCCAGCATCCTCTGCCGCTCCTTAAAAGGCATTGCGTAGGAAGAAGAGCTCTCAAGGATGTGTGTTTTCTGAGGAACACTGGGACTGAAGGCCGACGCCATGGGAAGTTGGAATGAGGAACTCTCTGAATGTCCCCAGGACTCTGGACTGTGCCTCTGAGGGAGTCCAGGACCAGTGAGGGAAATCATGGGTTTCTGCGCAAGGGGAGAAGCCCAGAAGAGGAAACTAGGTGAAAGGCTACCGCAGGAAGACAGTAAAACCTGCTCCCTGCAGGGTAGATCCTCTTGGAGGCCAGGCTGGCCACCAGGAGCGAAAAGATGCCAGGGTCATTGAAATCGGCCCAACCGGTCCCTAGATAGGACCCCAGAAGGTAGGCAACCTTTGCAGTGCTGACGGCTAATTGTGTGGGGTTCAGCCGCCGGTCTCCAATGTGCTCCTGGGGTGGGTCAGGTCCCAGGAGCTGCCTCCAGAAGAAGACAACACTGGGGAGCGCCGGCACGCTCCCTGTGAAGTGGCCCCAGAAGCAGAGGAAGTCGGGGAGTGCCTTTGCGCTCCCCGCAAAGCTAGCGGGGGGCACAGGATCCCATCCCTGGGTGCAGAGAGATTCAGGGAGAGCCGTGAAGGGGCACCGAAGTGAAGCCGGGGAGCACCGTAATGCTCCCCGCAAAGATTTTGAGGGGGTCAGGATCCCAACCTGGGCCCCAGAGAGGTGGAGGAAGCCAGGGAGTGCTGTTGCGCTCCCCGTGTAGCAGCCCCATGCGGCTGCTGGTCCGGCTGCCCAGATCTGAAGAGGAGAGGCTGGCTCTCACTGCAGCACGCAAGTGTGCTGGCCGCCCAGGGAGCCGTCGAGAGCAGTCAGGGGTGGGCTCCCCGAGCTACTCTCCAACATTCTACCGGTAAGCGAGGTGCCCGGTGGGACCGGGCACTCTGAAAAAAAGTGAAAAGCGGCGCACGGCACCCATAAGTACAGCCCCGCTCTCCCCGGAGCAGCGTGGGAGCAACTGCTCAAGTATGGGCGCTCCCGACGGACTGCCCCGTAATGCCCTGCAGGGCCCAGCACATCTGCGTAGAACGGCTCATTTTTGGCCACCATCATGAAGCAAATGTGCAGCAGGAGCTGCCGGAGCGAGGACCAGAAAAGAATAACCCCTCAGGGTTTTAGTTTAATTTGCAAGCTCTCCTGGTGCTGGAACGTTTATTCTACAGCGTGGAGGATCCGTTCTTCTAGGGACAATGATTATGGTTGCACGGCTTGTGGCCACAGTTAGTCCCTTGAGAGCGTTCATGTTGTGAGACAGTCTCTTGGGGTGGAAGGTGATAACTGCACAGGTGTGTAGTTATGCATATGCCATAGGTTTTAGACTGTAATTTCTCAATGCAGCTCATGTGCAACATGTTTTAATGTGATTTCTCAATGTGGCAAGTACCCTTTAGGGGTGTAGGAATTATAATTGCACAGCGTTATGATCCCTGTGGTGCCCTCATTGCGTTATTCATGTTCTCATTTATGAGAAGTATACCACGCTCCCAAGTCATGCTTGGACATTTATTCTTGCGAATGCTTTAGCTGAATACTGAGACGGTCTGCCACTGTGATCATAGTTTATATACTTTATTGTAAGTATTAGGTGCCCTCGGTCATGGTTGGATATAACTATTGCATGTGTTCCCATTATGAACTACTTGTTGAAATAATGCGGCAGGCAGCCACTCGCTTGGTGCCAATGGTAAGGGTCCTCACTCCAAGTTTGGTCAACCCTTGGCATTTAGGGACCAGATAATGTTTATACATATAAGTGGGGGTACTAGACCCCCTCCGGTGGGAGGGGTGTGAATATTTACGCAATGTCATCAAGAAAGTTTTCCATTGGCTCATGTATATTTGTAAATTGTTGCATAGATTGAGCAGTGTGTGATTAATAAATGTACTTTTCCTTTTTCTAAAGAAAAGCACAGACTGGACAGTCATTTATTGAGTGTTATTATTGTGTATCAGTGAATGGTGATTACTAACCCACACAACCTTCCCTGAGTAGGCCTTGGAGTGCTCTGCAACGCTACCCTATGAGAGTCCAGCACTACAATGGGGAATTTGGTTTCACAGTGGAAGACAAATGTAGACCCATTACTTGTGCTGGCCACACAACTAATGCCTCATTTTCGAACAACAATCTACTCCAAGTCATTTGTTTGTTATGGTGTTTACTTGCAATGGGTAAAACTAATATCTTCTCTTTGAAACATCTGGCTGGACAACATGCATCTCCTATAGAATTGTCAGCCATCCCTGAATTCCCCCTATGAACCATAACACCCTGTTGCGCTTAAATTGGGAATTCAGACCTGTGACAATGTTAAATGTATGTGGTATGCAAAGTATTTTTTTTGGGGGGGGTTAATACAGTCTAATATACAAGAATAGCGAAACAACTAAAGTAATGTAGATTTTAAAGCATAAGTGAAAGAGCAAGTCAAACTAACATTTTGCGATAATTACGAAAGAATATTACATTATAGAGAAAGGAAACTATTCTTGCTTCTTATCAATTCTTGGAGCATCAATATCACCTCTGTGCTAATCTGAAAACAGGCACGTGCACAAAATGGCTATGGTTTTGCTTTCTATTGCTGACAGTACTAGAACGGAGGGCAGCTTGGTATTTATACATCAACATTGTTAATAAACAATTGTGAAACTGTGCCTATAAATCTGAATCCTTACGTCATTTGATCTGCAGTTGTCCGACTTGAAGTCAAATAAGGAAAATCATATTAGTCCAGTATTTCATTGCATGAACATTCATTCATTCATCCGCTCAAGCAATGTATGACATTGTTCTGCATTCTGTCCATCAATTGTTCTTTTTGCATTTGTCACCCCGAGTGGGACGGGTATGCCCAGACGTGGGTCCCGTGCTCTCCATGCCACTGGAGTCAAGCTAACCTGGTTTCAAGTCACAGAAGATTTTTGATGTGTTGTTTGGTAAAATTCCCGATCTTTGGTAAAAAGTTGCCGATCTCCCCAGCGCCAAGAAACCGCAAGGTGTATGCTGCGCTTTACAAGTATTTTAAATTAGAAATTAGAAATTCCCATCATCCATCAGCACAGGAAGTGACATCACTCCTCTCCCCATCCAGGATCTACTTAATAGCTGCCACAGCATGGACACTTGGCCTGCTCCCATCCTGCCACACCCAGTGCTAGGAACCCTGGTCCTCCCCCCTCTTACTATGATGCGACGACCCTGACGCCTTTAACCCCAGCTGCAGCTTCACATGCTGTTGCCTCATTGTACCACACAACACTGAGGCACTTCCTGCAAGTGCTCACCACGCCGACAGCAACCAACACCGCAGTCTCTCACACTCGCACAGTCCTGCAACCACCCACAAAACACCCCACAAGCTCATACATGCTTCTCAACAACTGCTCACTTATCAGAAACAACACAGAGATTTGAGACCTGCTCCACAACAATGCACCTGATTTACTTTTCCTGAGGAAACCTAGCTGAACCCTGCATCTACACCCAACATTGCCACAGAACCCCCTCACCCGGCTATAGGATTGCCAGGCAAGACAGACTCCACAGCACAGAGGCAAATTGCCATTATCAAAAAGAACACCTGTAGGAAGGTAGGATCTGCTTCTTATGGTTATCCCCACTTTTTGCTTCATGTTACACTGTTTTTGACTAGTCTGACTGGGATCCTGCTAATCAGGACCCCAGTCTATCTGCTTTCTCCCTAAATTGTTGTGTCATTTACTTAGGCACACTCCAGATTGGATACTGGGGTACCCTTGTCCGTCCCTAGTATATGGTACATATGTACATAGAGGCCTTCCAGGGGCTGAAGCATTTATTATGCCACCCATGAGAGGCCATGCAAAATGGATCCACAGGTCTGCGATTGCAGCCTGTGTAGGTTGGTGCATGCACCACTTACTTAAGATACAGGTTTACTATATCTAAGGGCCACTACACTTAAAACGTATAAGTCACCCCTGTAGCAGGCCGTGACAATCCTGAAGGCCGGGTGCTTGTTCTAAGTGAGTGGGTACCACTGCATGAGCAGGATACCCCTGCAGCCTACGGAGTCCATTCTCCCGGGTTGTTAGTGCTGCAGCCATTTACGACATATAGAGTGGCATTATGCGATCGCGTGATGACCAACTCTAAAACGGCTGAAAGTAACCCTATCTTGTTTGGTGTAAAACATTTGAAATCATACCCAAACACCTGACAGCGTGGGAGGTATGATTCCACCCCTCAGAAACGAGCTTCGTGGGGTCCCTGGTCTGTCCGGTACCTGCCTTCTAGTCCCGGGCAGTCCAAAATGGTTGCTGCTGACCAGAGACACATTTCTGCCCTCCTGCTGCTGAGCCAAGCTCGATCAGGGGAAGGCAGAACAATAGTCATCCTGTCACAGGGAGGTGTGACCACCTCCCAGACAGGATTTAGTGTATTAGACCTGGGTGGGTGCGCTTGCCAGCGACCGAAAGTCTGTATGAGGAGCACATTTGGTGTCCCTGTGCATAGTCCAGTTCAGACCAGTCCTGGGAGCCGTTGGCTCATGCTCTGGCGCGCAACTGGACAAAGGACATGGGAGTAACCTTCCCACTGTCCTGACCCTCCCCTGGGAGGGTCTCCTGAATCTGTCCAACCCTCTCCCGTGGGTTCAAAAGGGCTTACCTGGCTACAGGACCCGAGTTTGGACGTGGACACGATTCCGATTAAGAAACCACTGACCTTCGACCGTCTGGACACTCTGGACTTCGTTTAAGCCCGACTTAGTCTCCCACTCCGTCGAAAGCATCGTCTGTGCCCGTGCACCATACAGGCTCCGTGCAGGACCTGTGGAGCATCAAGGACAACTGAAGACATCTCCCTTGGAGTGAAGGAGTCACTCCCCTGAAATCGCAGGCACTGAAACGCAACTGACCAATCTGCTGATATTGAGCTCTTGAGGACTCCGAAGGCTCAAGCAACACAGGAGGTGGGTTCCACATCCCTTGAGGTCCGAGCTGCCCTCTCACCAGGTCTGAGGTCAGACTTTCTCATGGGGGCTGCAATACACGTACCCCTGTGCACCGCGTACTTTTGCAAGTGCATATGCTTGTTAGTGTTCCCAAAACAAGTGCACTGGGCTTTGAGTAGCCCCAACCTCTGGCACCATTTCTACCAAAGAA
Source organism: Triturus cristatus (assembly GCF_964204655.1). Taxonomy (NCBI): domain Eukaryota; kingdom Metazoa; phylum Chordata; class Amphibia; order Caudata; family Salamandridae; genus Triturus; species Triturus cristatus. The sequence goes on from NC_140589.1 coordinate 379,060,420, forward strand.
CTTCGGCCTCCTCGCACGGAGTGCTCCGTGGGCTGTTGCTTTGTAATTCTGCTTGAGGTACCCTCGCGACTCCTGTGCCTCCGGCCTGTGAGTCCTCTTGAGGGTCATCTTTACTTTCCTTTGGCTCCCCTGGTTGCTCCAGGCTTGCCCCAACTCCCCTGTGTTTGGCGAGTCTCCCAGGCCTTGCTGGTCCGAACCGTTAACTCCTCTTGACCATCTTAGTGGGTTGCTGCTGCCAAGGCTTGTTGGTGCTTCAGCCGGACACCGACTCCTCAGCATTCCACATCCTTCGTGGAACAGCTTGTATCCGGCTCCTGGTCGTCCTCGACATCTCCTGGTCCTGGTGGCTGCAGGGTCAAGGACCCCCTCCACGCACCTGAAGCACCCGACTTCAGTGGTCATTCATCTACCGAGCCCCTGGTCCCTCCTGAGTGACCCAAACTCTGTCCCCTCTGCTTTCAGGTACTCTTTGGAAAGAATCCACCTTTGGATTCCAACTGACACTTTTCTTCTTTCCCGCAGTGGCATTTCTTTGAAGTCCTCAATTGAGATCAACTGCAGTTTCCGACACCACTTCAGCCCTATGCACCCAGCTTCCCTGGGATAGGTAACGCTGGTACTACGGTATCCATGGGTGGGGTGGCTCTCTAACCTCCTATGATCCAAAGGGCTTCCTCATAATCCACTGGGAAGGGTCCTTATGCTTTAAAACTGCAACCGCGACTCTTCCATTAAATTGTATGCAGCACGCAGTCGTGTTCTCACATTGCACCCGTCCTCCGTGGGGTCCCTACTTACTCACTTTGGGTGGTTCCTTGGGGTACCAGCGATTCTACATCCTCTAAACACTGTTTTGACTTGAGTCGTGGTTCTTATACCACCAGTATATGGTTTGGTCTCCCCCTGGAGCCCACTGTGTATTAGTGCTACTTACGATTATTTCTGAACTACAGTATTGTGTCCTTTATGTTTATCTGCGTGTGGCAGATACTGAGGGGTATTTAGAGTGTGTTATAAAAATAAATTCATATTTTTATAACTACTGTGTGGTTCTCCTTTCATTTAACCAACACAATAAGGTTGCATTCTGGTAAAACAAGCTGCTTAACATTCCTTCAAGACTAAGCCTGTAGGCTGCTCTCCACAGCTACCACTTGGATAGCTTTCTAAGGTTATCTTTGACCTCTTATATCACCAAAAGGGTTGTTTGGACTGCTACAAGGTGCCCACTTTAATTAGTGGACATCATATACCAGGCCAACTTCTCGCAACACCATCATGTGCACCACATCAAAGGACACGTCATCCTCCAACATGGAACAGTTGTCGTTGAAGCTCCACGTTACAGCTAACTTCACGCTAAGTGCCACCTATGTACAGACAACAGGGACTGTGCACCAACTTCACCGACATGATAAAGGACTTTGTTGCACCATTCACCTTAGATGCTAGCAATTACATCCTACTTGGAGACCTGAATTTCCACCTGGAAGAGCATGCCAATATCAACTCAAGAGCACTCAACAAAATCTTGGAAGCCTGGGCCTCACTCAACAAGCAACGGGGGCAACCCACATCGCCGGACATCTCTTAGACCCTATTTTCCCCACCTTCGATAACATCCAAGTCGACGAGCCCACACCAGTCCCCTGGACAGACCATGCCCTCATCAAGTTCAGCATTCCTGCAGTGGTCCAACGCACACACACCACTGCCAGACCAGCCCGCCAACACTGCAACAGCATCACTGATAAGGACTAGAACACAAAACAGTACCTACATCTCTAGTGTGGAGAAGATAGTAGCCCACCAGACAATAGTAAACAGCACACGGAGTGGGGTTAGCATCTCAGTCACGAATTAAGTGTTGGGCAAAGGAGAGATAACTCCACACTTAAGCCTCAAGCGCCACCATGTCCAAAGAATGATAGATAAGAGTAATTCCCCCCTCATCAGACACTCCAGCACACCTTAAAATGCTCCCCTGATGTACCGTTGGAGGAAGGGCTGGAAATTGGGGCAGCTCTTAAATGTAATTTAGGTTCCCTGTTTTGCGCTTTTACTGATTTTTGCAGCTAAATACAGACAAACATTTATTTTCCTATCTGTATTTATTTTTAAATGTGGATTAAAATGGAAATTAGGTTGTTTTTTCAGTGTTTCAAAATGCTGTCAATCATGACTGCCATCAAATAGCTGTGTGGATTAACATGTAAGGAGGTTAAAAAAGGGATTTAGTAATTAGGCTTAACGAGCAGTAGATATGTAGAAGGTAATACTAAAATTTGCAATTTGTCATATAAGTAATTTATCATCTGTGGGTGTTCATATTAGTGAAACCCGTCAGGCATTCAAGCAAGAGTGTGCATTTATTGGTTAAATAATGCTGAAATACACTGGTTTCAGGTTCCTTTTTTCACAACAGCTACATTAAATATGAATAAATAGAGATAAAATTAACAAAGAATAATTATGAATAAATACACACGGAAATGTTAAAAATATAAATACCATAAAACCAGGAGTACTTAATGTAATATAAGGAAACAACAGATTGTTGCTCCCTCAAGTACAATCAAGTTACCCCAGGATATTCCTTGTGAGTCATTTGTTGTAAACGCATCAGGACATCAAATTGCAGCACTAGTCCTACTTTTGCAGGATCCAGTGGGAGCGCAATGTCAACTGACCAGGATTAGGAGCAACCTGTTACCCGAGAGACACGTTTTTGAATCGTCTATGAGGACTACCTCTGTGATTCAGTCAAAATAATCAGATCCTAGCACTAATCAAGCGTGAATAAAATCACCTGGGTCTCCTGGAATACAAAGGACAACAGATGACACAATTGGTGAAAAGGCTGGGCTGCCAATTGAGTCAGACTATTTCTTGGTATCATTGAACAAGATAACAACTTCAATGTCTTTGATAACAGACTTGCTAAATAAACAAACCCACAAAATGAATGTACAAATTGACATACTATTCAAAATTGCAACCCGCTTACAAGAGATGGCTTGTAAATGTTCCATCAGGCATCCTGATGGCCATAAAAGTGAATACATAGAATTGACTGGCATTCACTTTTTGCACAGATATTTTTGATAAACTTGGAACTGTTCCTAGTATTTTATAGACAATGATAACAGCTTGGCTTAACATTGAAAGAGCCATCAGGAAGGAAGTTAATATAGAAGTATGACCAGCTGATCAAGAAATAGAAATCCCAATTCTTGAATATAATAACAGCAGTCCTAAAACCACTTAAGCTAGCCAAACTGGCCTTCATCCCAGTGACCAAAAGGATGCTTCGATACCTGAAAATAAGACTTTAGATCTTTGCATATACCGAAGCAGCTGTTAGCCACTAACACGCCTCTGGAAGCTTGTTCATCATTCTTGTGAAGCTGGTTACAATGTATTGTTTCATCCTATTAATAATTGCAGCTCACACTTCTTACAAAAGAATACAATTGTTTCAAAAAATGTTTGAAAAGCCAATTTGTATCATTCTTGTGTCTCTTTTGGGCATGCCTGAGTAACAACGAGAAAGTAGATCTGTTTCACGATTTCCTTAGGGTATTAGAGTGGTCATGTTCTGAGGTTGCATATACCATCTGGTATCCTGGAAGGTTAGGAGTTCAGATAGTGCACTGTGAACTAGCCAGGAATTAGGCTAACATTCTTTGATGATATGTGTGGATATGTGAGTCAACAAATTCTGACGTTTAGGTTGTCAGGATACACAGCCCTACTGGATTCCTAGGAACCATATGACATATCAGCAGAGGCACAGAGAAGAGGCCAAAAATGGAGAGACTACGCATGAGTTGGCAAATAGCATTGTATCTGAAACTGACAGGAAGGCCACTAATCCCTCCAGGGTTCTACCCGACAGTGAAATCAGCCACATTGGTGGGGATGACAATTCATAGGACCAACTACAATCACGTATGAATCTTGAGAAAACCATCACAGGGGCACCAAGCTGAAGGGACAATCGAGGATGATGCAAAAAGGTCCCTTAAAACATCCGTCATTGTCCCCACTGGCAAACCAAATGCTAAAGATATGGAAGAAAATAAACTACACCTTACAGATTCAGACCGATTGTCCTGGCATTATACCCAAAAAAAGGTGCTGAAGTGCAATGTGATGCAATGAGCGAATGTCAACCAGAGAGTAAAGAGTCGCAGACCCCTGTGGTACACCCTGCTTCACCTGACGTGTATCTGACCGAAAAGGTGGTAAAGCCACTGCTTGCTGCCTATTTTCCAGGTAGGATTCAAGCCAGCCCAGCGCCAGACCACCCACGCCTGCCCCCTTAAGGCGATCCAGCAGGACAGCGTGATCCACCGTGTCGAACGCCGCCGACATGTCCAGCAGCACCAAAAATGCTGCCTTACCCATATCGACACGCGTTCGCAGATCGTCAAGCACGGTGATCAGGGCGGTTTCGGTCCCGTGCGCCGGCCTGAAACCAAACTGGGCAGCATCCAAACAGGCGTTGGATTCCAGGAAGTTTGATAAAGTTCTTGTGACCAACTTCTCTAGAATTTTTATAGGGAATGGAAGCAGCGATATGGGTCTATAGCTGGCAGGACAAAGCGGGTCCAGAGAGGCCTTTTTTAACAACGGTGTCACAATTGCAAGCTTCCAGCTATCAGGAACCGTGGCTGAGGTCAGAGACTGACAGCAGATGGTATACAGCGGAGGTAGCAACTCTATCTTAAAGGCCTTCCATATCCTATGTGGCAGGGGGTCCAATGGGGAACCCGACGACACACCATTAGCCACTATGCAGAATTCCTCCAAGGACGGGGTGGGAAAACAGGATAATAATTGTTGTTCACCCTTAACCTCCTCAACACCCGAAGGGTGAGGGGGTTTCCGTGGGGAGGACTCCATCAGGGCCACATGGCTCGGAGTCGAGAGGCCACTCAAGATGAGTCTGATTTTTTCCTCAAATGAAGAGGCCAATGAATCACACAGCTCCTGAGATGGTGTGGTAACTGGGGCTGCAGAAGCCGGATTTGCCAAGTTGTCAACCAGCTTAAAGAGGGTCTGCGATTTATTAGTGGCTTTAGTCAAAGAATCTTCCAGGAACTTCGCCTTAGCCAACTTTAGATGGTCTTTGTATTCCCGCAGGGCCTGTCTGTATTGTGCATGATCTGAGTCTGCGTACCCTCTCCTCCAAGCACGTTCCGCCTGTTTACAGCGGAGTTTCTGTTGGCTGAGATCACTGGTGAACCAAGCATTGGTTCTCCGAGGCTTGTTCTTCACCCTTTTTAAAGGGATCAGTACATCCAGAGATGTTACAATCTGTTTACACAGGGTAGTATAGCTTTTATCCACCGTTTCCTGCGCCTCAAAAGTTGTAGGCAGCAGAGAAGGTAGATTTGACCCCCTTAGTAGACGGGACCACTGTCTACTAAATTTATACCCAGCCGAACTGTCACTGCGCTGCACTCCAGCCACAGAAATAGACATGAGGATCAGAGCATGATCAGTCCAGCATTGATCCAGGACTTCATTAATGGCAACCAATTTTTTATCAGCAAAGACCAGGTCCAAAATGTTCCCCCTCACATGTGTGGGACATTGCACAAGCTGTTCCAGCTGTATGTTATTGCATGCTTGGCAAATTTCCCTGTAGGCTAGGTCTTGTGGGCCTAATGGTCGTAAATTAAAATCACCCAGCACTATAAAGTTGGAGTGTGAGTTGGATAAATCGTACACAAGGTCAATAAATTGCTGAAAAGAAGGGGCTATGCCGGAGGGAGGTCTGTAACACAAAAGACCAGAAAAAACTGTGCCACCCTGAGCCAATAAGGAAAATCCCAGGAGTTCAAAGCCCACCACCTGTTTAACTGTAAACTGTGAGAGGGCAAGTGTGTCTTTACAAATAAACCCCACTCCGCCACCTCTACCCGTAGTTCGAGGGATATGTCTGATGAAATATCCAGGAGGACATGCCCAGGCCAACTCTGCTCCACTATCTGATGTAGTCCAGGTCTCTGTCAGGAATAAGATATCCAATTTAGCTGACTCAATCAACAAAAAGATTTCATCATAGTGCTTTACAAGGGAGCGGACATTAAGAAGGCCACAGGAGATGGGGGGCGACGACGGTGGCCACACGGCAGAATCTTTATGTGAGTCCGAGTGGTGATTCAGAGCACACAGTTCTTCTCGAGAATACACTAAATGTGTCCTCATTGGGTCTCTGGAGCCGGGAGCTACCGGGACGCGGACGGGCGCAAACGGGCTTACCTCTGGCGCACCTCCGGCGCGCCCACGGTGCGCCCAGTGCGCGCGAACGCTGCGCGCCCGCTTCTCCATTGATCTTATAGTATTACGCCGCGCGGGTACCGCCTCGTAGGCGTCTGACCCACCCAATATGGCGCCTACAATGTCCCAGGCCTCACTCACCCACTCCAAGATGGCGGCCAAGCGCCGCTGAACCGGAGCCCCCGCTAGCTAAGTCCCGACAAATGCGGGTGATAGAAACGTTTTAAATGCAGGTAAGCCTAACTGTCTCCCCCCGCAGCAAGCAGCGTAGCAGCAAATTAAAATAATCTCTATTCCCATAGAGTTGTAAGTAGTTTGTTAAAAACAGCAATGCGCGCGATGACAAGGTCTGCCTTACCTTGTGAAGGAGCAGTTTATAAAGCTCTCCAATGCGCGGGTACCGCCTCGTAGGCGTCTGACCCATCCAATATGGCGCCTACAATGTCCCAGGCCTCACTCACCCACTCCAAGATGGCGGCCAAGCGCCGCTGAACCGGAGCCCCCGCTAGCTAAGTCCCGACAAATGCGGGTGATAGAAACGTTTTAAATGCAGGTAAGCCTAACTGTCTCCCCCCGCAGCAAGCAGCATCCTCTTCAACCTATACCTCCGGCCCCTAATCAGTTTGATAAAATCCTTCGGCATCTCGGTTATCAATTATGCCGATGATACACAACTGATTTTTTCTTTTGAGGGAAAGGAGGCGGTTTCGAGGGACACTTTCCATCAGTGTATGTCGGAAACAGCAGAATGGCTCCGACTCAACTCACTCCAATTCAATGGGGCAAAGACTGAAGTGCTTCATTGTTTTTTTTTTTTTTTTTTTGAAAAATTTTTATTGTGCAGAAAGAAGGTTACAAGCACGGGCCTACAACCACCAGGGCCGGCCGCTAGTAGGTAAAAGATCAAACATTGCATTCACGATGACTGGCCCACCGGGGCTCCGCACCCTACAGAAGAGCAGACTGCACATAGAGGAAATCAGGATACACCCTTTTAACATAAATAACAACTTAAAACAAAGGCGAGGCAAGAAAACATAAGATGGGCGTCGGGCCACAGCAGGGGTGCGTCCATATCCGACCACCCGATGGCAGTCAAAAAGCAGGGAAACAAAGAGGTAGGGGGGGGGAAGAGAGACGGGAATACAAATCTATACTCATGTGCCAGATAAGTAAGGAACCATCAAGGATCAGGGGGACATGGCTACATCAGACGTTTCCATCAGGGGGGGAGCACAAATACTTCCACGATACGCATTCCACTGTCCCCAAATTCTGTTCCAAGCCCCGGGTTTACCACGAGCCACATAAACAGTCTTTTCCCTGAACATACACCAGTCCATGTTCTCCTTCCAGACAGACACGGTGGGGGGCCGCTGCGAACCCCAAAGCTGCGCTATGTCCCTCTTTGCTATCATGTTCCCCAGGGCCGCCCACCGAGTCTGAGCCGCGTTATAGTCATTGGGCTCCCACACATTCAGCACACAACGACGCACCTCCGGCAACAGCGTGACCCCGGTGACTCGCTTCATAACCTCATGCACCTGACGCCAGTATTCCACCACCTCGCGGCACTCCCACAGGATGTGGAGAAAGGTGGCACTGTGCCCACAGCCACGCTTGCAGAGCCCGTCCTCAGAAAACCCCATCGAGACCAAACGGGGGCCCGTCACGTAGACGCGATGGAGGATCTTAAGCTGGACCAAACGGAGACGGGCCGGGATGGCCACCTCCTTAGGAGATGACAGCGCGGACTGCCAGTCCTCGTCGTCCAACTCAACCCCATCCCCCGTCCATGCCTCCCGTAGACGCACCAAGAGGTCAGCCCGATTATCAATTTTTTATAGATCAAAGAGATAGTACTATCGGGAACATGACCGTCGAGTATGCGGTCCTCGAGGGGCGAAGAAACAGGGACCGTGGTCCCTTCCCCAAAAACCGAGAGCAGGGCATGACGAACCTGGGCGTAGCGAAAAAACTCCCTCTCACTAAGCTCATACTCGCTCCGGAGCGCCGCGAAGGTCTTGACCGTGCCTTTAACCCACAGATCCCCCACTCTGCTAATACCGATCGTGTCCCAGTGCTCAAAGCCTTTCGTCGTCCAAAGGCTCCCCAGGCGGTCTGAGGCAAACAAGGGAGTAGCACACGTTAAACGCTCACTCCAGCCCATCGCTACATTCGCCGCCTTCCACACCCTTACCGCAATCTTGGTAGGGCCCGTGAGGGTACCACCAGCAGATCGGGAGTAAAGCGCTCTGTTATAATTACCGCCGGGAAGCAGGAATTTATCCATCTCATACGCCGGGTTCAGACCAGGAGCATACGTGGCATGGTTAATTGCCGACAGTTGGGAGGCCCAATAGTACCGTCTAATGTCAGGAAGCGCGATGCCCCCGTCGTACCAGGGGAGAGTAAGCTTTGCCAGAGCGATACGCGCCCGCCCGTCCCAGACCAGTCTCCTCTGCAGGCTCTCCACCTCCCGAAAGTAGGCCACCGGAATGGCATCAAATGAGTTCTGTAGTGCGTAAAGAAATCTGGGAAGGGACATCATTTTGAACAGGGCCGCGCGACCAAGCGGAGACAGGGGCAACCTACACCAACGCGCCGTATCCACCCTCAAACGTCGGAGTGGAGACAGGAGGTTCTGCTCATAGCGGACCGCCGGGTCCAACGAAACATACACCCCCAGGTACTTAAAGCCGGATGAGGACGTTTGGATAGGAAGTAGAGGCGGCAAGACGGGAGAGCCACCGGAGAGAGGGTACACGCAAGATTTGGACCAGTTGATTATCAAACCCGAGTTTTTCCAAAGGAGGTGAGGACATCAAAGAGAACATTAAGTGACTGTCGCGGCGAGGTGAGGTACAGAAGAATATCGTCCGCGTACAGCGAGACCCGATCCTCGAAGCCCGGGGCCCACCGGATCCCTCTGATAGAGGGCTCCCAGCGGAGCCAGGCGGCGAGCGGTTCCAAGGCAAGAGCAAAAAGCAGAGGGGACAACGGGCACCCCTGCCTAGTGCCCCTACCGAGAGCAAAAGGCCGGGAAGCCCGCCCATTGACAACCACCTGAGCCATCGGCCCGGCATAAAGAAGCTTCACCCAGCTAAGAAATCCCTCCCCAAAGCCAAACTTCTCCAGGACCGCCCAGAGGAATGGCCACTCGATGGTATCAAAGGCCATGGTGGCGTCCAATGAAACCAATACGGCTGGTTCAGGAAAGTATTTCGCCCTAGCTAGGACGCCGTGCAGACGCCGCAGATTAAGAGCGGTATTACGGTGGGGGATGAAGCCGCATTGATCCGGATGAATCAGATCACAGATAACGCTCAGCAAGCGATTGGCGAGGACTTTAGCCAGGATTTTGGGTTCTGCGTTTAAGAGGGAGATAGGCCTATATGAAGCACAGCGGTCACGTGGTTTACCCTCCTTAGGAATCACGACTATAGTCGCCAGACGCTGGTCGGCGGGAAGGGAACCCCTCTCGTTCGACTCCTGAAACATACGACGGAGGAAGGGCGCGATTTTATCCGGGCGTAGTTTGTATAGTTCGATCGGCAGGCCATTAGGGCCCATAGCTTTGCCCGAGCGAAGGGAGCCAATCGCGGTAGCAATCTCATCGACGGCCAAGGGGGCATCCAACCGCTCACGGTCCTCGACGGATAAGCCGGGCAGGACAATATCCCGTAGTAGAAGACGAGAGTCGTCTTCATCTCTGTCAGACACCGGGGAGTACACCGTCCGGAGGTGGTCAGCAAAGCACTCCACAATCTCGCCAGGCTCAGTCACACACATTCCATTCGCAACCCGGAGCTCTGGGACCACACGATTCACTCTCTCCTTCCTATCCAGCCAAGCAATCAATTTACCAGCCTTGTCTCCAGCATCATACAACCTACCCTGCTGCTCCCTATACATGGTCCAGGCAGCGTCAGTAACAAGGGACTTATACTCGAACTGTTTCAGGCTGAGGGCATGTAGCCCATCCGGAGAAACACCCGTCTCCAAGGCCGCCTCCAACCCCAAGATGTCGGTCTCCAGCTTCTCCACCCCCTCCGTCCTAACCTTCTTAGCCACCACAATCTGAGATAGGGCCTGCCCACGGAGTACTGCCTTAAAAGCTTCCCACAGGGACACTGCGGACATCACCGACCCATCATTCTCAAGGAAGTATTGGTCAATCGACTTGACCAGACTATAGCGGATCGTGGGGTTCCGCAGGTACCAAGGGTTAATAGGAGCGATCCGCCCAGCAGACCGCGTCCCAGTGTCAAAAAGCAACCACAGTGGGGAATGATCAGAAATACCCCGGGCCAGATGCTTAACCTCTCGAATCCGGGCAGTCTGGGCCGCGGGCATAAGAAAGTAATCCAATCTGGAGAGACTCCCATGCGCCCCAGAGTGAAAAGTGTACTGACACTGTGTAGGATGCATTAACCTCCAGCAATCGACCAGACCGAAGGTCTCCATGAATCCGCCAAGCCACGCCTGCGCAGCAGGGAGGGCCCTGGGCGGGTGGCGATCCCGGTCGCCCGAGACCACCGAATTGAAATCCCCACCCATAAGCAGAAGACTGTCAGGAAGCTCAAGCAGCATTCGACCCAAGTCTGAAAAGGTGGAGTTCTGGAGGCCCGGGGGAACATAGACAGAGACCAGGGAAAGGGACTGCCCCTCCCACCGCCCAGTCAAAGCCACATAGCGCCCTCTGTCGTCCGGGACTACCCTGGTGATCTCCAGCGGAAGTGAAGAGCGCAGGAGAATGCCAACCCCTCTAGAGCCAGTGGTGAAACCAGAATGGGCAACCAGTCGGTAGCCCCCCCTGTTCATGGCATGACAAACGTTACCCACCAGATGCGTCTCCTGTAAAAACACCACATCAGGAGACATACGTCGCAGATACTGCAGCACAACACCCCGTTTGATACGGTCCCCCAATCCATTGACGTTCCATGACATCAACCTCAACCCGTCCCCCCCCATCCCCTCCAATCGATCAAGGGTCCCCCAGCAGATAGCGCAACGCCCAAGACTAGAATAGAACAAAGACCTCGCATTAAAAACAAAACACACAAATCAAAACCCCCCAACCCCCCCCAACTACCAACTCCCCCCACCCTGCACCCCTGCGACCCAAAAAACCACCCCAACTTGCAGTGTGCCTGTCGCCCCATAAACCCCATTCTACGGAAAGACCCCGGAGGAGGAGAGGGACCCGTCCCTGGCCGCCCCCCACATAGATCATAATGAAACAAAATGCAAAAGAGAAGTTGAACCCAGCCGAACAGTACAAAATGGCAAAATCAAGGACCAAAGTCACTCCGAGGGAGACCCGCCACCCTCGGTACCAGTAGAGGGCCCAGGCCGGTCCCCGCGGCCCGGCAGCGAGTCAAGCCAGTCACTCACAGTCGCGGGAGAGTCAAAAAAGATTGTCCGATCTTCGTGCTCCACTCGGAGCCTAGCAGGAAAAAGCATGGAGTACTTGAGACCCAGGTCGCGGAGGCGACGCTTTACCCCCTGGAAGCCCATCCTTTGTTTCTGGACAAGTTGGGTGAAGTCCGGGAAAAAGTTAATAGACGCATTCTCATGGCGGACCGGGCCATGGGCCCGCGAGGCCTGCAAAATCACATCTCGGTCTCTGTAGTAGAAAAGGTTGGCAACAATGGGCCTCGGGGGGGGCCCCCGGCCGACCGCCCGGAACTCGATGGGCCCGCTCCACGGCAAAGAACTTACTCAGGCCGGCTGGGGCAAGATGCTTGAGGATGAGCTCTTCCACCAAGAGATCCACCGGGTGGTTGTCGGAGGACTCCGGGACGCCCACGACGCGGATGTTATTGCGGCGGGCCCGTCACTCAAAGTCCTCCAGCCGCCGGGCCATCAGATCGTTGGCCAACTTGAGGTCGCCGAGAGTGGCCCGCTGGTCCGACACATCCGTAACCAGGGTGGACGTCCGCACATCAAGCGATTGAACCCTCTCGTTGGTCTTGGAGAGATCCGCCCGAATCAGTGCGACATCAATAGCCACCGTGTCGATTTTACGGGCCAAGGCCTCGTATTGCGTAGCAATAGTCTCCTTGATGCCGTTAATGGCGCCCATAATGTCCTGCAGGGACGGATCCGAGGGCATGGACGAGCCACCACCAGCTTCGTCCGAGGGGGCTCCAGCCGCTCCAGGGGACCCTCTTCCTTGAGTATAGCGGTCCATGTTGTTCGTCTGGACCGGACCCCCGCGGAGGGATGTCTTAGTCTTACGCCCCTCGGGGCCCCCCCTGCCACCCATGAGAACCACGCTCACCAACGGGGACCACCGGCCCAGCGTCAAGGGGGTGCCGGCCACTCAGTCAGAAGCCACACCAGATACCGTGATGCGGCCGGGCGAGGAAACCAAAGCCAACGGACACACTGGTGGCAAGCGGAGACAAGGGCATCCAGCGGAGACAATCACCCAGCCGCTCCAATCAGTTACGATCTCCAGCCCCTCAGGGATCCAAAAGTGAAACCGAAAGTAATGGAGCGGCCACTGGCACAGATCCGCGGCCGCTGTTGTTCAATTACACCCCGGCTCCACAAGTCACCCTTGCACCGGGCACAGCCATCGATTGGGCCTCGAAAGTTCCAACCACCGTAGATCAGGATTCCCAGGTCCGATTCGATTTCTGAAAGAAGGTCAACGTTCAGCCAGAGTTCGCCTTCCAGATTCCGTCAGCCAAGTCAGGATAATTTCAGGATAAATTCCGAGGAGCAGCGAGGGTCCGGGGAGCCCTGTGCTCACGCGACCATCTTGGATGCGCGCTTGGCTCCTCCCTCCGAAGTGCTTCATTGTTCATTGGATCAGCCCTCCAGTACGTTACCAGAAGGTTTCTGGCCAGCTTCTATCTTAGGTACGGTGACAGCGGCGGAGTCGGCCCGTAACCTGGGGATTGTGTTTGAGCCGGGGCTGCAACTAAATGCCTCGGTGAATAAGACCATAGCTACATGCATGGGCCTGCTTCGAGCCCTACGCAAAATCTTGCCGTTGCTCCCCCCACAGGCTCGAATAGAGGTGGTGCGCAGTACTATACTCAGTAGGTTAGACTACTGTAACGCACTACTTCTGGGGGCACCTAAGTCCTTAGTAGGTAGGCTGCAGAGGGTTCAAAACATGGCGGCCAAACTGGCTTTAGATCGACCTCGCTCTGCATCATCTTCAGAAGCTTTGTCTGACCTCCATTGGCTGCCTGTTCAGCAGCGTATTCTCTTTAAAGCTGCCTGTGTTGTGTTCAGAGCGCTGCATGGGCTGGGACCGCTGCCACTTCAACACCTCTTTTCGTGGTACCAGGCTGCTAGACCTCTAAGATCCTCCTCGGCTTTTTTGACCATAGTCCCTAAATTTGTTAGAGTGAGGATGGGTGGTCGTGCCTTTGGTTTTACAGCAGCTAAGCTGTGGAATACTCTCCCTCTGTTGCTCAGGAGTAAGCAAGAATTCCCCTCCTTTAAAAGGGAGCTAAAGACCTATCTCTTTCCAAAGTAATGTAGTGTATCGGATCTGATGACTCACCTATGGTCCAGCGCCAGGATACCCTTGGGGTGACAGTTGCGCTCAACAAGAATTTAATAATAATAATAATAATAATAATAATAATAATAATTAAAACCAGCACCAAACCAAGCAGGAAAACCCCACTTACAGGTGGCTAGAAAACTAGAGTATGCATTAGGAACCCCTGCCTGTAGCTGACCCCAAGTTGTAATATCCTGGGTCCAGGATTAGTACAGGCCTTCAGAAGCACATGGGACAATACAGAACGATCAGACTGATCTTGACACATCAAAATCTGAGACTGCATCAGGGGGACAGGGTGTACCCAAATTGCAGTCAGATGAACTGCTAATGATTAACAAGGGCAGTACTAAAGTGCATTAGCACCAGAACAAAATGAAAAATAGTAGTAGCATACTGTTCATTCCTCAATATTGCCAGGTAGGTAGCATGAAATTCTAAATGTAGGCACCCTCCTATGACTTTTTGAAGCCATCCCCACCCTGGTAGCCATCAAATCAAGGGATCTAGAATGTGTAGCATTTTAAGAGGACAGATACGGGACAAGTAATAAATAAGGTCATAGAGGCCACCAAAATAAGTTACATTGACTCAGGTACTGCAAATCTAATTATGCTACAAAAAAAAAGACATTTTTGGAATGGGGCATTGACCTCTATCATGGAGCAGCTCCCAGGTATCTAACACTGTTAAAAACATTCTTACTGAGTAAAGCAAGCCTGCTCCCAACAATACTAATTTGTTGAACTCAAGTGCTCCAAGAAGTGCTCGGGCCTCCAATGACATTATGCAGACAAAATTAATGTCTATTTCTAGAAAAAGGTTGCAAACACGATCGGCGAGTCACATTCTCCGATCTGAGACCAGTACCAGTATTCAAAGACTGGGGGTGGCTATCATGGTCACTAATGATACATCACGAAAAGCCCTACCTGAAGGAGGCACTCTGGCCCAGGAACAACATGAATCTACTAATCTGTTTAGGATAATTCAATTTTCAATTATTTGGTTACAAGAAACTTGGGTAAGCTCAACTGTTGGTTTATCAGGTTTCAATCCTTGTATCAAGCCTGCAATAAGAATTAGCAGATCATGTAAGACTGTCAGGTGGTTAGATAACTCATATTGCATCAAAAACTAATTACAGCTGCTCAGTAATTGACCAAATTGAGCAATTTATTGATAACCAACATTAGAATTCATGACTCAGATATAGCTGGTATTCTGTTATTCAATGTCTACATTCCAAGTTATTAAGTAAGAAAGAAAATAGTGCATGGAGCACTCTTCGAAGAACTTGACAAACTGCAGCAGGCATTCCCTAAACATCAAATAATACTAACGGGAGCTTTAAATTAGGTCTTCTCTGGCAGTCCTATCAATTCACTCAAAATCTTACGTGTTTGTCAGACAGGGTTTAGAAGAAGCATTGAAACTCTGGACAATGTGAGTACTATAATCTTGCTGCCAAAAACAGTGATTGTCAGAAGACTCCATTATATGTTTGTTTTTTGGATTATTGTGTTGCTTTTGACAAAGTTAATTGGGCTACTCTCTAGTGGAAGTTGAATGACTGAAAAATACTGGAAACTTTGTTCATTGCCATTCAACTACTTTATACGGACACTCGGGTCAGAATAAAACTTGGCAATGGCACTATTCTGTCCAAGAAAATATATGCCAGTCAGGGGCTGAAACAGGGCTGTGTCCTGGAGCTTGTTTTATTTAATTTGTATACAGCTGATCTTCAACAAGTGCTATTAGGTCTTAGAGTGTTTCACCCAAATTGGGTGGGCAACGTCTTCCGTTGCTTCAATACGCTGACAACACTGCACTTTTAGACGTAACAGAAATTGGTCTACAGCAGGCTCTAAATTGACTTCTTGGGTACAACTTAGCAAATTAAGTGAAATTAAACATGACAACAACACAACTAATGTAATTTGGTTCAATGAAATCAAACTTTGTCTGGCGACTTGGAGATCAAAAGATTCAGATAGTAAAAGAGTATCATTATCTCGGAATCTGATTTGACTCAGAACTTATGTTCAAAAACCAATTGAAAGCAATGGAAAGCAAGGCTCGATTTTTGAAGCATCAATTAAGATCAGTAAATAACTGGCTCCATAGCACCACCGGAACAAACGTGCTGGCGGTGTTTAGAGACAAATTTG
This sequence comes from Triturus cristatus, assembly GCF_964204655.1. Taxonomy (NCBI): domain Eukaryota; kingdom Metazoa; phylum Chordata; class Amphibia; order Caudata; family Salamandridae; genus Triturus; species Triturus cristatus. The sequence goes on from NC_140589.1 coordinate 379,076,419, forward strand.
AACCTGCCATCATTTATGGGGCTCCTATGTGGGGGTACCAAACTGCACCCGACCTGGTACATATTCACATAGAGGCAATTAGGAAGGTGTTTGGTTTGCCCGAGAGCATGCCTGTAAGTCAATTACAGCTAGAGTTTGGCACAGTTAACCTTGCTACATCTGCGGACACACAATTAGTTAAGTATTGCTACCACTTGAAAAATGCTCCTGTGGGATCTCAAAAAGCATGCATTTGGAAAGAGCATTACGATACATTTAAAATCCACAAAGACAATGGAATGGAAAATTTAAAACACTTGTTAGCTGAATTACAGTTAAATGAGATTTGGGATCAACAGTCAAATTATGGACAGTTCAAAGTACAAGGAAAGCAAGCATCTAGAGGTTACTCTTACACCGACAATATTGTAGTGTTTAAACGTTTGGTCAGAGCTGACCTTCTTTTACCTTCATTCCAGGGATCCAATCCTCAACCCTACCTTGGTTTGTGCATGAAACAATCTTTAAAAGCAAAATATATTCAATGCAGATTTTTACTTACACCTCTTGAAACTACTACTCCTTGGAGATTCCCACGCTTGTGCACATGCTGTAGGGAATGCGGGCAGTACCCTGAATCTCTCACTCATATTATTTGTGTTGGCGCGTACATTATGACTTTAAGAAAACAGCTGCTACGTCCATGTTTCATCTGACTTGGAGAAAGGATTGAAGAGGCAGCAATGTCCGCCTGCTTGCAAGGCACCGATCTTCATCTATTGGCCAGGTTAACAAAATTTCTGGAAAGGGCAGTTATAACACTACAGTTTGTGTCCGCGAATAAGCATGTATCTGGTTGCCCCCGAGCCTGCTGACTCAAACCACCACGTTATTTACATTATACCATGGACAGTTTATGAATATTGGTCACCCTGCTTAGGAATAACAGTGTAATTTTGCTGCTGCACTTGAGCACTTTTATAGATATATTTTAGTATTCATTAATTTGTAGTAGTCAGTTTTTATTTTGAGCCCATTGATCTATTCAATGTTGATGGAGACACTGATCAGGTAATGTTTATTGGGGAAATCCACCTACCGCAATATTAATAAAGAAGCTAGACTTTTTATTAACGGAATTTAGAAATTATCAACGTCGTCAGGTCTGAGTATAGGGCAGTTTCTGTCATTAAAATAAATTGCATTTTAAGGTCCAAAACTAGGCTTCACCTCAATGTAATGGACTTTGGCGGTATTTAATGTTATTATGTAATGTCATATTTTATGAAGGTATATCATGTTGTAGCCAATTTTATTTTTTGGTTTTGTTGATCAATTTGTTTTTGGAGTACAGATTGGCTATACATAGGGCAATGTTTGTAGCATACTTTTGTTTGCATAAATGAAATGATTGGTTGATTGTAATGGTTTTTAGTCACCAATCAATAAAGTTTGAATAGAACATCACTCTCGAAACTCACTATTCCAAACACAGCAACTGCTTTGCCAAAGCTATCAAGAATTTCAACAATAGAATCACCTTCTGCGACAACTACTTGGCCCCCTCAAATACAACAATATAACAGGATCCATGCCCCAGGCAAGTTGGTACACAGAGAAACTCAGACTAATGAAACCGCACTGCAAACAACTGGAGCAGAAATGGAGAATCTGCCAGGACAATACAGACAGAAGCACATTCACATAGGCCCAAAGATACTTCCATCAATAGATCCAGAGCAGCATAAGGTGTCGTTCTAGCAGGTAGAATCGATGTCAGTACCAACAGAAGCAAATAAATCTTCCCCATTGTGAAAGATTTCACCTTACCATCTGACGATTCCTACTCGATCACCCCCCTTGCAGGAACTCTGCAACAATCTCTTTCAATTCTTAAGAAACAAAATTACTGATATTTACAGCAACTTCGACCCGCAACCAGACCCGACAGACCTTGTCAAGCGCCTCCCGACCTTATCCAAAGAACCATTGCTTACCTCATGGCCAGTCAGCACCGCCGAATAAAGAGCCACCACCATGAAATCTGTCCACACAGGGCCCTTGTCCCTACCACACCTACTAGAGAAAACTGCAACCCATCAGTACCATGCTCACACCCATTCTGAATGATTCCACCTCTTCTGTGTCCTTTACAAATACTTGGAAACATGTAACTGCCCTCCCATTGCTGAAGAAACCCTCTGCGGACTCTCAAAGGTCACCAACTATAGATAGATCTCCTTACTCCCAATACCGACCAAGGTCTTAGAGAAAATAATCAAAAGACACTTTACCCAATAACACTATGACCATCACCCCCTCGACACCACTCAGACTGGCTTCAGCCCGAACCACAGGATGGAAACTGCCCTCATTGCCGCCACAGATAACATCTGCATGACTCTGGACAGGGAAGGCACAGAGGCCCTCATTCTCCTTGACCTCTCCACAGCATTTGATACAGTCTCCCAACCCATCCTCATCTAACGCCCAGACAACATTGTAATCCAAACACACACTCCAATGGATCTACCCCTCCCTGACTGGAGGGACCCAGTCAGTCAGCCTGGCACTGTACACTTTGGATACCTGTGACCTCATCTGCAAGTTCTGCAAAGATCCTATCTGAGCCAGACCCAACCTATACATTATCCACATTATCCCTCCAGCCAGCATCCTCGCTTTTTTTTGTTTAAATTTGTTTTTATTATAGCTTTCTGAATCTTTCGTAACAACCAAAATCAGCATCCTCCACTCTCATGACATCAACTCCCTCTCCTATGCTGATGACACGCAACTTATTCTCTCCCTCACGGACATCCAGTACCCAGGTCAAGTTCAAAGCCTGCATGACTGAAATCGCCCACTGGGTGAAGACCAACTGTCTAAAGCTGAACATCAACAAGGCTGAAATTGTGATCATCGGGAACAGCACATAAGAGTGGGACTTCACCTAGTGGCCAACAGAGCTGGGACTGACACCCAACCCCCCCACTACCCAGGCCAAGAACCTTAGGATCATCTTCAACAGCAAAGTCAATATGTGGAGTGTTTGATAGCCGCTCCTCCCCGCTAGAAGGACCGGAAGATTTTCGGTAGGACATTGACTTTAACTGACTTTTATAAAATGGAGATGTGCACCTGTATAGAGTTTTCCTAGCCATCAAATTTGTTTATTATTGACTCATTTGAAACCCTTCCAATGTTAAGAATGATGCCCGCGGGGCATGACCAAGGCAGGGCTGGAGCAACACGTCTCCCTGCTGAGCAACGGACCTCAGAACGTGCAGAGGTCCGAAATGGAGTCGTGTCGGAGCTATCCTGTGCGGGCATGAGAAGGGGGCCACCAGACCTGAGAATCGTTCTTCACCAACGCCTACACAGACCCAAGGTGGCAAACACAAGCTGCAGATGAGGTGGAGAGGCCACGAACAAGGTCTGAGGACGGGAGAATCCCCAAATCCAGGGGTGAGAAACGGGTCCTGTTGCTCCCTGGAACTCGAGGTTCAAGATTGCCCAGATCGGGGGGGGGTTGTGAGAGGATGCCCACCTGGGCCCTGGCACCATGTGGTGAGGGGGAGCTGAGCCTGAGGATAGAGGATCACATCAGTGGCCTGGGAATCCTGTCAGGAGGTGTTGATGAGGCTCGGGACCATGAAGGGGTGGTGAGGTGGGGGATGGAGTCCTGCTAGATGAGCAGATCCCAGAAGATTTAACCGCTTGAGCACCACTCTATCAGATTGTGTCCCCCAGATGGGGCACTTTGATCATACGCTTCAGGATGGAGGATCCCTCTGCGATGACAGCAGCCCCCGTGGACACTTCCTTGGGCGCCTAGGGTGAACATACAACAATAAACACAAAAGCACTAATAGCCTCTCAGCAGTACCTTGAAGGACCCTCCCCAACCTCAATCACATAGCTAAGATACCATCACCGCTATCCTCTGACCGTCTCTTCTGAGCCATGCAGGCCACTCGGCTATCAAATCGTAGCAACCACTATGGCCATCAATAAATCCAAGGCAACAAAGACTCCATCTATAAAGGAAATATTGCATCAACATGCTAAGGTAGGCAAAGATCAGGCCCTGGCATCAGACTCCACTTTGCCAGAAGGCCTCCATACCCGGCCCCCAGGAACTCCAATTACCATCAGGACCGGACTGGCCGTAGCGGGCAAAAGGCGTTTCCCCAGTGGGCCGGAGGGGTGGTGGCCGGTTTTATCACTTGGGGACGGTTTTACAGCAATGCTGCAATATTGGTCCCCTGTAACAAAAGAGGGAGCGATGTGCTTCTTACTAGCAGCCCAACCCCTCCACTCCCCCCAACCCCCCTCCCTTTCACAATGCTGGTCGAGCAGCATTCTGCAAGGGATGGTTGCTGTTACCAGTCCGACCCTGAATACCATTGAGGAAAGCAGGTATCCAGTTCCTACTCTTTAAACTAAAAAAAAGACACATCGTCATTCGCTAGGACTTCCAGAAAGCAATCACCGACCTTGACCACTCCATCCACAAAGCCGAAAATAGATTTGATCAACCGGAAACCACACTGGCTGAACATGCCCACAGGAATGATGACTGTGAGAATTGTTGTGTATTATTTTGTGTGGTTGTGAGACCTCAGTGTATAATACACTCACAAAACTGCCTTGGGTCCAGACCGGTTCATTTGTAAAACCTCTTGCTCAACCCTGGGTAGCTGTGGCTTTGAGTAACAAGGCTTAAACAAAGGAACAAGTGGAAAGCATTTAAAAGCACTGAACAACAGAATAAGAAAGTCCCACAACACAAAAAAAAATCTGACGCCAATCTATAAAAATTGATTATATTTTTATGCATTTTTAGAGACCAAGATGAGCAAAGTCCACCAGAGGGTTGCGGGGATATAGATGTTTACGTATATTATAAATCTCAGCTTTTTAGTCCAACACACTAACAAGCATTGAGAACTGCAAAGTTTAAAAACTTTTGAAAAGTTTTGAAGAGTTGTATTTGGCTACTTTGACCTGGACTGCGTGACCGATTCAGAGAGGGAGAAGATCAGGGAGGCAAATAAGAAATATTTAGATAGTTATCGGGTCAACCATGCAGTCTCAAGTCCAGTTCCACACTTTACTGGGTACCCTTGGGACCATATAGGAGGGACTTTCAAGCAAGAAAACTTTTGCCAATTGGAGATAATCAAGTCAACATATACTTTGCAAATGGTTAGAATACTGGCACGGAGGTATAGTTACCAGGCCTCGGTGCACTGTCAGCAAGAACAGCAGCATCCGTCGAAAACTTTGGAGTGTTAATAATGACCAAGATCTTAGACTCGATAAGCAGGATGCACGCCAAATTTGTCTTGAGAAGAAGATGGAGGATTATATGAACAGGTCATGATGGAACAATATCCGCAACAGAGGACTAGATAAAAACATCCCCAATGCTGCCTTGGAAACACACATCCAGGACCTGTTCCATCACCTCCTCCAAATCCCTGCAGACAGAGATGATACTGAACAGCACACACTGACTTTACTCCATCTTTCAACAGAAGCGGAATTTAGCCCTGGATGTGCTGACAAAAGTCAATTTCTTCATGGTCAAAGAATCTATCACAGTGGTAAGGCGGTCACCTCAAAAAATACAATTCAGAGAGGACCAGCTATCAATCTTTCAGAATGTCTCCTCAACGACCTTGGCTCGTCGCTGTGACTACAAAGACGTAACAATGCACCTAAGACCAGAGAGGATCCCTTACCGTTGGGGGCTACTCTTCTCAACACAGGGCCTACTCCACCTTCCACCGATAAATGATACACAGGACCTGGAACCCTGCCCTTTTTTTTGCTGTCCCAGGTGACAAATGGATAACTTCACTGAACAACAAAGCGAGGTGCTGGAAATACAGACTGCGATAACACAGAGAAAGACACCCACCCACAATCCTCAGATGACACTTAACAGCAAGAATTGAATCTCCTTGTTGATAAAGCTCCCTGGACTGTCAACATTCCTTCCACAATTCGATGAGTACCTTTTTCCTTCTATTATGACTGTTCAGTGAGGAAAAACATCACAGAGTTACTCTTTTTGTTTCGTTCATGTACACTGATGCATTAACATGATTACACACAGCTGACCCTTATGAGCACCAAATGATGCAACCTCTGGGGTCACTAGAGCCAAACGGATACTGCCACATCATTTTCTCACTTACTTACAGTTTATGCCCACTGTGTTTGAAATTTAAGTTTATTTACTGTTTAATAATCTTTTACTGTTACTTATTCTTTTTTGTTTTTGAAAACATTCCACGAAACGTTACTCTATACTCGCCACTTCACTTACCATATTGCTATTTTTCCCCATGGCACAGCACATTGCATTGGGCCCTATGAAACGTATTACAATTGGAGGGCAGGGAAACTAAACTTGCACTACCTCTAACCCATAGACTACCACGGGCAAACTTCAACAAGGCAGAGGCATAACCACATTGTCTATTGTCACTCTTAATATACAAGGTCTAAATTATCCCATGAAGTGAGGAGCACTAACTTAATGGATGTGTATTCAAGAACTAGACTTATTGTTCCTACAGGAAATATACGTCTTACCCAAAGGAAACACGCAGATTGTGCTCGCGTTGGTATTCTATGCAATACCTTGCCACAGCACTCAACAAGACAAAAGGAGTAGCAATCCCTCTGAGATGGGACTACCCTTCACCCTCTAAGACAAAACAGTAGACAGAGAAGGCAGATTTGTAGGCCATGACTGCACAATCAGCACTACATGACTGATTTTCTTCTCAATATATGGCCCCAACAATCACAAACACCTATTATATGAGAATCTTATCTCTAGGATCACTGCATTCCGCAACAGACCACTGGTGCTTGGAGGAGACCTGAACGTAACCCTAGATCCACTTCAGGAACTTTAGAAACGCAACCGTTGCTCTCACTTCAAAATGGAATAGAAGATTTACCCTTTATTTATATATGGCATAGACCACATGAAGGAGAGCAGGATTACACCTTTTTCTCCAATGGCAATAGAACCTACTCCAGGCTGAACTATTTCCTCCTTGACAATACGCCCTTCCCCAAAGTCCTTGACTCCCACATAAGTATCAAGGTCTCGTCCGACCACTCTGCAGTTGTGACCCGCTTGGATCGGTTGCTTCCACAATGACCTCTGCAGAATCTATGGACAATCAATGAAACTGCATTTTGAGACGCAACTCTACGCAAGTCGGTTTGTGATATCACTGAACAATATTTTAAGGAAAATAACAATGGGGAAGTTCGGTGGAATACAATCTACGATGCTGCTAAGGTAGTGATTAGGAGAGAGTTAATTTCACACACAGCTCACTTGACCTGCATGTCCGCCCAAAAGAAGACTGAACTCAAAGTCAGGATACTAGCCTATAACTTACACAAAAATCAAGTTAGAAACACAATTATGGTGCTCAAAGATGAGTGGCGCCACCCAAACCACAACTCAAGATCCTCCAGGTACTCCATCGCTTCTACTCCACCCTTAACTTGGCCCAACTAGTAGATGAGGAGGTTCAGGTTCGCTACTTAAGAGTTATTTGCCTTCCCCAATACAAGGGACCTTGACTTCTTGTTAATAGATGACCCGATAACGTCTGATGAAGTTAGGGCCGTGATTAAACTACTCAAACCTAACAAGGCTCAGGGCCTAAATGGGCTGTCGACATCCTTCTATAAAGCATACAAGAATACATTAGTACCCCTACTCACGGCTCTCTACAATTACTTTCTCCAAACAAGAGAGCTTACGCCATCCATGGCAGGCTCCACCATCACTTTAATATTGAAGCCAAGGAAGGACTCCATATCTTGTGGCTCCTACTGGCCGATCGCCTTGTTACTTAATTAGCTATTAGTCCTTCAAAGTTTTGGGTTCCACTGGGACGACTGCTCCCTACAATACCTGGGAATCACCCTGGCAAAAGAAACAGAAAGCACCTATGAGGCAAACCCCTATCACCAGCGAACAGGAAAGAACACCACACTCCCCACAAAATCACAATAACAGAGGTTGGAACTGCTTCCTGGCCAATGACAGATCACTACCCAAGCATTCCACTCATATATGGGATCAGATATCCTCCACTCTCCTCTACATGTGATTTCTGACTCAAACTTGGACCAAGCCCTGCTCTAACCCCGAAATTGCTGTTGCAGTTCCTGAGGGTTATCATATTCATAAAATAGATGGACCTCACAAGATAGGAGGTGGTCTAGCAATCATATATAAAGACCCGATTAAAATCTCTATGATTGGCCATCAGTGTAGCGGATCTATGGAGATTTTGATCTTCACAGCGGACCTACATCCCCAACTTAGCTGGAAAGGTGCACTCGTATACAGGCCCCCAGGACCCCTCTCCAAGTTTCCTTCACAGCTAATGGAACTAATTTATCCCCACGCAATCTCAACCAGAAATTTCTTACTGCTTGGCGACTTTAAGAATACACGCCGAAAATCCTGACAACAAAGAGGCTGTAGCTTTGCTGACGGACCTATCCACACTAGGATTAACACAAATCAACAATGAGCCCACCCACCGGGCAGGGCACACGGTAGACATAATTTTTACTAATTCCCCCAACATCACCTGCAAAACCTCTAGCCCTCTGACATGGTCGGATCCCTTTCCAATTGATTTTCAAATTCACGGCCAGAAAAACAACATAGCCCATAACACCCATCTTACAAAGAATTACAGGCAATGGCAGAAAATTACCCCCACTAAGTTCCACGAAATATTCACACATCTCAAGATTTCGGACGCCGACACGACTCAGTAACGCTTGGAGTCCTTCACAGCCAGTATGATAACTACGATTGACTGTCTAGCCTCTCTGAAATCAATACCGACCAAAACTAAACGTCTCCAGACCCCATGGTACTCCCCCGATATAAGATCCGAAAAATGCCAATATAAGAAACAGGAACGGCTATGGCGCCTTTCCAAAGACCCGCAAGATAAGGAAAACTTCAAAACCGCACTAGCAGCATATCATAAAAATATAAAACTCGCTCGGAAAACGCACATTATAGTACAACTTGAAAGCGCTGGAAACTCCTCTCGCACCTCGTTCCAAGTTTTGAACTCATTTATCACCCCCAAGGCTTGTCACACCGAAGCAACCCCTCCCAAACTTTGTGCAACAGCATTGCAAATCACTTTTCGGAAAAAATTGAAACCATCTACCAAAAGATTAGCTCCAGCCCCTATCCTCAATCGGGCCCCAGCATAGACTCTCCCCCTATTGCTACCGACGCTCTAACCCTTGAATCTTTTCCAGCTTTGACCGCAATCAAAGTGGAATCATTGCTGAAAGTGGTCAAATCTGGATCACTCCTAGATCCCATACCTTCTAAGACCTCTGCCCTCCTATCCAAGACGCTTGCTGCTCCCATTTGCTCAATTCTCAATAGATCTATGGAAGAAGGCAGCCTCCCACCAGAGTGGAAAGCAGCACAGATCACTCCCATTAGGAAGAACCCTAAGATCACCATTGATGAGGTCTCTAGCTACCGTCTCATTTCGCTGTTCCCCCTACACAGCAAACTCCTAGAGAAACATATTACCAAGCATCTGTCGGAATTTATTGAATCCTCAAATCGTTTGGACCACTCACAGTCAGGATTTCGACCTAAACACAGCACCGAGTCAGCCCTGGTGGAAGTAATGGACAACATCCGTATGCTGGCAGACGAAGGTCGAGCAGTACTTTTGGTGCTGCTCGACCTGTACGCAGCATTTGACACCATCTCCCACCAGATTCTACTCCAGCGACTCGAGGACATAGGCATCCGAGGGAAAGCCCTGAAATGGCTGACCGATTTCCTCACCCACAGAACGCAAACCATAAACCTAGGCCCTTTCAGCTCACAAACCACCAAAGTCACCAGGGGGATACCGCAGGGCTCATGCTTGAGCCCCACATTATTTTTCTATGTTACCCCCCTGGCTGGCCTACTGAGGCAACTCGGTTTTATCCCTATCTCCTATGCCGATTACACGCAACTTCTTCTCTCCTTTGATAAAACGGACACGAACATCCAATCCACCTTCTCGGAGGGTATGAAAGGCATTGCACACTGGATGAGAGTCAACCTCCTCCAGCTAAACACTGAAAAATCTGAAATCATGCTGTTCGGAGAAGCAACGATGAAGTGGTCCCCCAACTGGTGGCCTGAGGAACTAGGGTCAGCCCCATCCCCCAAACATGTGGTGAAAAACTTAGGGGTTGAAACTTGACCAGAAACTTACATTAGAAGAGCACGTTAACCACACCGCAGGGACATGCTATCGCACACTGGGCCTCCTCCGTAGGGTCTTCCCCCTTCTACCAACATCCATACGCAAAACTCTGGTCCAGGCCCTGATTCTCAGCCGCCTGGACTACATCAACGCTTTACTTATCTCTGCCAAGGAATCCTCCCTTAGCAAACTGCAAGTAGTCCAAAACACCACGGCCCGATTGGTGAACAACGCCCCTCCCAGAACCTCAGCTGCTCCGTTACTTCGAGAACATCACTGGCTGCCAGTGAAACAAAGTAAAATTCAAAATATGCTGCATGGTTCACAAATCCCTGAACAACATGGGATCCAGCTACCTGACCAAAAAACTGGTCAGATATATGCCACCCAGAACCTTTCGATCAAGTAACCAAGGATTCCTCCATGTCCCACATCAAACTAGCCCGCATGGGCGGTAAAGCATTCTCCCACCTCGCTCCGTGGTATTGAAATTAGCTCCCCCCCCCCCCCCCCCCCCCCAGTTGAGTCAATGCCCCAACTTCCTGACTTTCAGAAAACTGCTGAAAACGACACTGTTCTAACTCTCCTTTGGTTGGCCACTAGCAGTCACAGCGCTGAGATACCCCGATGGGGGTGATTCGGGCGCTATCGAAATCATGAATCAAATCAAACAACCCACCACTGTTGGATGTGCTGTAAAATGATGTAGGAGAAGGTTCTTCCACCCGTTCTTGCTTTGTGGATGCGCTTGGGTTCGGCGAGGTCGGCGGATCGGAGGTTTCTCTTGGGTACGTGGAAGGAGATTCTATCGTTGAGATAATGGGGTCCGATGTTGTGGAGGCATTTTTAGGCATGGGTGAGTATCTTGAAAGTTACTCTCTTCTCGACGGGGAGGCAGTGGAGGTTACACAGGTTTTGGGTGATGTGTTTGTGTCGAGGGATGCCGAGGACAAGTCTGGCTGTGGTGTTCTGTAAAGTCTGGAGTTTGCTGGGCAGAGACTTGTTGATCCCGGCGTAGAGGGTGTTTCCGTAGTCCATGCTGCTGTTTATGAGTGCATGGGTGACGGGTCTTCCTTGATTCGGGGGGATCCATTTGAAGGTCTTTCAGAGGATGCAGAGGGTGTTGAAGCAGGTGGAGGCAAAGGCGTTGACCTGTCGGGTCATGGAAAGGGAGGAGTCAAGTAAGATGCCGAGGTTACGGACGTGGTCCGTGGGGGTGGGGGCTGCTGAGGGCGGTGGGCCACCAGGTGTTGTCACATGCAGCGGGGGAGGGTACGAGGACCTCTGTCTTCTCCGAGTTGAGCTTCACGGCAGCTGCTGCCCATCCAGGATGCCACATCCTTCATTACCTCCTGGAAGTGGCGTCTGGTGGTGATGGGGTTCTTGGTGAGGGAGAGGATGAGCTGGCGTAGGATCCTATGCTGAGTCTGTGCTGTCTGACAATGGCAGAGAGGGGGGCCATGTAGATGTTGAAGAGCGTGGGGCTGAGCGATGATCCTTAGGGTACTCCACAGTTGATTTCCGTGGGTTCGGAGAGGAAGGGTGGAAGTCTGATTCTTTGGATTCTGCCGGTGAGGAAAGAGCGGAGCCAGCCGAGGACAGTTCCCTCTATGCTAGCGTCGTGGAGTCTGGCGGTGAGTGTGCGGTGCAAGATGGTGTTGAATGCTGCAGAGAGGATGAGTAGGATCAGGGCTGCGGTGTGTCCTTGGTCGAGGAGGGTGCCGATGTGGTCTGTGGTGGCGAGTAGAGTGTTCTCAGTGCTGTGGTTGCTGCGGTATCCAGATTGGGAGGGGTCGAGGATGGGTTTCCTTTGATGAATTTCGTTAGTTGAACGTTGACGGTCTGCTCAGTGACTTTGGCCATGAAGGGGAGGAGGGCTGTCGGTCGGAGTTACGTAGGGGTGCAAGCTCGTCTGCGCAGTTGGTGATCCATCTGTGAAGTTCTTTGGCTGTGAGGTTGGCGTCAGTCGAGGTGGAGGGGGAATCGCGGTTGAAGGTGTAGTTGAGCTGCTCCTCAATGACCTTGCTGCAGTTCCTTCATGGAGGGCTGGGTGCAGGTTTGGGCGAGGTGGGTTTGTTGATGTGGAAGTGTACGCAGTGGTGGTCTGTCCAGGGAGGCAGCGTGGTGTGGAAGAAGTGGATTTTGTTTCCTCCTGCGAAGATGGGGTCGAGGGTGTGTCATCAGCATAAAGAGGAACTTCCTCCCAAGGCGGCTCTATGTTTTCCATGCTTTTCCTCTCAAATGCGAAAACAGCTCAAACAGATCCAAAACAAACTCCTTGTTTTTATGTGAGGGTAACAAAATCACCCAGAGTATCCCGACTCACACTCTATAGGAAACTGGCGAATGGGGGTGGGACTCCCCAATGTGACTAGCTACACTTTAGAAGCCCAACTGCTGCCAGCGCTGGACTGGCACCAAACTCCCCACACCACCCTCTGTTCTGAAACATTAAGCTCAGGTCTCCTTATCACACATACAATGGCTCCGCACAAACATAGACCAAATCACAACACCCACCTCTGCTCCACCGCTATACGATTGCATCGTTGGGAAACAATGTCCGTAACCAGATTATGACCATGTACCCTTCCTCCATGACTCCGATTACTCCCAATCTAGACTTTTTGTCTGGACTGTTGGACCCTAGCTCTTCATGTTGGAATGACAGGCGCTGTTATGAGTAGGCGTCTTTTACATGGACGGGATAGTAATGCACAGGAAGATGTGCGTGGACAAGTTCCATTCCCAACCACGCAACGAATAAAAAGCCCAATCAATTGCTACATTGCCTAGGGGATAAAGAGATACAATTGTGAGAGAAAGGAGACAAGACTACGCCTGACACCGTCTTCCACGACAAAATAAAAAAAGAGACCTCCTACCTTTATACAGCAATAAATCCATCCCATTCCGAACAAACCCCTTCCTCTATGATAGCTTCTAGTACAGACCTAGAAAAAGAGATACCAGATGACACTTGGGAGGCAGGGTAGCCACATCCTCTACATACAACACAAAGAAAATGCCTACAAACTCCTCAGTAGATGGTATCTTACCTCAACTCGCATGAAAGTGATAAGTGGGGACCCAGACATCTGCTGGAGAGGATGCAGGGAGAGGGGGAACATAATACACACAAGATGGAACTGTCCAAAGGTTCACTCCTACTGGGAGGAGGTGCTACAGATGGTGGAAGAGATTATGAGAATTCCATCTTGGTTGAAATACTGGTTGCACTGGGTCTTGAGGGAACAACTCTAGCCTGGATAACATCATTCTTGAAAGATCGGACATTTCAGGTTTTGTCTGCTGATGCCAGGTCAGATCTGCAGGCTTTGACAACTAGAGTGCCCCAGGTCTGAGTCTTAAGCCCGATGACCAGTGTTTCGACCAAGATAGAATGGCAGTCCACTGACCTTCTAGTGAACTGCTCCCTTCCCTGCACAGCTCCACCTGGTAGCTGCTGCTACCCCCATTGCTGCTGCTGACTCTTTGGCCAGACGTTTGAGGCCCTGGTGGTCTAGTGGTAGAGCATATTTGCTCTGCTGCTGGGTTGCCCTTCTATGTCTCTTTCCTCTCCTTTTCTGCTTCTTTTGCCTCTTTCTGATTTTACCTTTTATTCCTTTTGACTATTTTTGTGTCTCGTTGCACTTCTTTCGCTTCCCTCGCTCTTTTGCTTCGCCACCCTTGCTGCTGCGATCCCAGCCCCCTCCTGTGACTCTCTCCTGCTCCCCGTGTTTCCTGCCTCCCAGCTGTCCAGCCCCCGCTCACTACTTAATGGTGGCTGCTACGTGGTGAAGGTGCAGTCCACTGACCTTCTAGTGGACTGCTCTCTTCCCTGCAAAGCTCTGCCTGGCAGCTGCTGCTGCTGACCCTCTGGTCAGGAGTTCGAGGCCCTGGTGGTCTAGTGGTAGAGCATCACTTCTCTGCAGGTGGGCTGTCCTTATGTCTCTCTTTCCTCTGCTTTTGCCTTTTTTCATTTTTTTTCCATTTTACTCCTTTTGCATTTTTTCTCTTCCCTCCATCTTTTGCTTTGCAGCCCTTGCTGCTGCAATGCCCCACCCCCTTCAGTGACTCTTTCCTGCTCTCCGTGTTTCCCACTTCCCAGCTGTCCAGCCCCCTGCACACTACTTAATGGTGGCTGCTGCGCGGTGAAGGTGCAGTCCACTGACCTTCTAATGGACTGCTCTCTTCCCTGCACAGCTCTGCCTGGTAGCTGCTGCTGCTCCCGTTGCTGCTGCTGACCCTCTGGTCAGGAGTTCGAGGCCCTGGCGGTCTAGTGGCAGAGCATCACTGCTCTGCAGCTGGGCTGTCCTTAGGTGTCTCTTTCCTCTGCTTTTCTGCATTTGCCTTTTTTCAGTGTTTTCCCCTTTTACTCCTTTTGCATTTTTTCTGTCCCTTTGCAATGGTTCTCTTCCCTCACTCTTTTTCTTTGCAGCCCTTACTGCTGCAATGCTCCACGGGCCCGCACCTTTCAGTGACCCTTTCCCACTCCCCGCGATTCCCGCTTACCAGCTGTCCAGCCCTCCCGCACACTACTTAATGGCACCAGGCGTGCCAAAGGCATGCATATATGCGCCCGCCCACACCTGGAATAAACCCAGCGCCACAGATTATGGTTCTCGGACCTTCCACCGATAGAAAGCCAGCACCCTTCTCGCCCTCAACACAGGGCCTGCCACCTTGCATTGCCGAGGTCAAGGACCCTTCTCCTGCCGGAACTGCAACTACATCTTTGCCCACCCCAACACTCCAGCTCTTCCCGCCGCACAGCCGACCAACAGTGCACCAGGCTGGCTCAGCTGCATCCTCCTCAACACGCATCCATCACAAGCAAGCCACAGAAATCTGGGACCTCCTTGATGCCGCCTCTTCCGACATCGCCTTCCTCCCGGAAACCTGGACCAACCCCAGCTCAGATCCGGACATCAACACTGCCATCCCCAATGGGTACAAAATCACCTGCAAGGACTGCGATCACCGACCATGAGGAGGCACCGGCATCATCCATAAGAACACCATCCGCCTGACCACACACTCGAACAACCCAACGACAACCATGGAACACCTTCACTTCCAGATCCAAACCAACCCCAACACCACCGTCCGCAGCACCCTCGTCTACAGGCCTTCCGGCCCCCGCCCACTCTTTAGCGAGGCCATAGTAGACCTCATCATACCCCAGGCTCTCGCATCCACCGATTACATCCTACTCTGTGACCTCAACTTCCACCTGGACAACCCCAGTGACCGAAACACTGCTTCTCTTCTGGAGAACCTTGCCAACATTGGACTCAAGCAGCTAGTCATTGCTCTGACCCACGCAGCCGGACACACGCTCGACTCAATCTATCCACCACCGGAAACATCATCTACAGCCACACCACCGAACTCCTCTGGACCGACCACCACTGAGTGCACTTCGCCTTCACCACTTCCACCATACACCATCGCCCTCACTGCCCCCCGTCGTAGCTGGACAAGGCCACCAAGGAACATCTCAATGCGTTCCTCAGCACTTCCACACCACCGACATCAGCAGACGCCAACACCTCATCACTCAACTTTCACTGATGGATCTCCAACTGTGCCGCCACTCTGGCACCCCTCAAGAAGGCACCTGGCAAGCAACACTCCAAGAAAGCAAGCTGATTCACTCGCGCCATCCACAAGTCCAGACGCACCTGCAAATAACTTGAGAAGAGATTGAGGAACAAAACACCAGAAACCCATGCAACCTTCAAAACGGCCATCATCGCACACCACCTCCTTCTCAAAATCACAAAGAAAACGCCCCTCCAGGACAGAACGCACACAACAGCAAATAACTCTTTGCCATCATCAAGGAGTTTGCGAGACCCAACAGCCAGACCACAGACGTCCCACCCCTCCCAAGACCTATGCAACAAACAGAGCACCTTCTTCCACCACAATAACAGGCTGGTTTACGACAGCTTCGAGACCCAATACCCTGCCACAATGCCCGTCACCAAGGCACACAACCACGCCGCACACTAACAGATCCTGCTCAACTGGGTTCCGCTCACCACAGACGACACACTCACGACCATGAAGAACATCCACTCCGGAGCCCCATCGGACCCTTGCCCGTACCTCATCTTCCATAGAGCATCCACCTCCATTGCCCCGAGCTTTGCCACACCATCAATTGCTCCACTGAAACCACCATCTTCTCAGATGACTAGAAACACGCCAAGATCAACCCCCTGCTGAAGAAGCCATCTGCCGACCCGACGGACCTCAAGAACTTCAGACCCAGCCAAGGTCATCAAGAAGGCCATCAACGCCCAACTCTCCAAGTTCATCAAAGAGAACCACTTCCAGGACATTGCTGGAGCAGAGTTTTCTGTTGAAAATTTATCGGGTTTTTTAAGCTCCAGTTTTGTCTATATGTTAAGAATTAAAAATACTAATTGTAATTATTAATTATTTGTTTTGTGTGAAAATTCTAATTAACCAACATGAATTAACAAGAGAAATTACACGCGGGAATGCATATATGTTGCTTAATAATAATGTGCAGGTTTTATTAAATGAATGTTGCTAAGTGTTGTTTGTTTAAAGTACAAAACGCTTTTAAAATAATGTGTACTAATGCTTAAATATGTTGCAAATG
This sequence comes from Triturus cristatus, assembly GCF_964204655.1. NCBI lineage: Eukaryota > Metazoa > Chordata > Amphibia > Caudata > Salamandridae > Triturus > Triturus cristatus. The sequence continues at coordinate 379,093,342 of NC_140589.1, forward strand.
GCTAGTTAATTACATACACATAAGGGTATTAGTGGGAATCAACACTGTTTAATCATTGCGATGATGTAGTAACGTTGTTTGTATTTCTTTCGATTAAGATGGTTCGTTTTGGCCTTAAAGAAAATGGCTGCCGTTTAAAGCCTGTGCTCGAGTAAAATGAGATGACGAGAGGCCTGGTTGAAAGTCACCTGACTATGGCTTCTGCTGGAGTTTGAAAGTTTCCGCAATGACAGCGACTCTGGGAAATCGTCCAAGTAACCTTGGAGGAAAAGAGAGCCACAATGAACTTTGTGATTAGAGTGGTGGCTTCGTGATGGTTCTGAGGAAGAACATTTTAAAAAATTACAGTTGCAAACTCGAGTTTCCTTCTTCCGTCTTTTTATTTTTGTGATTTTTCTGAGCGGAGATTTTCCAAATGTAGCGATGCTACATCCTTTCCTGCTCGCTCTGCTCAGCGGCTCAACGGAAATTTAGAACATTTTATGTTGCTTTATTTTGTAAGTTTCTCTATAAGTATTGTTAGACTACAGAGGGTCTGAGGCCACTTCTTCCCAAATTTGCGTTGGTGAGGATCGATGCTGTGAGGACGGTGACTTGGGAGACTTCTACTGAGAGACCTGTCCTGACCCATTTATGACATTTAGCTAGAATAGGTAACTATGAGAATAATGATTTTGTTTTGATTGATTTTTCTTTGAACTAATTTTAGATAAAGTACAGTGTTGGTGGTTATTTATTGTCAATTATTGAGTACTCTATTGTGATTATTGTTGTTTAAATCATGACTCAAGACAGTGTCAATTAGGTCTCATTGACCTCAGTGCAGATGCAGGGTGTTTAGAAGGTTCTCTCTCTCATGGTTGGTATTGATAGAGTAATCTGAGTGTATGTTAGTGAAATGGGCCCAAGCGTATGGTGAGTGTATGTGCGTGTATCTGTGAAATTACTCTGTCCGTGGAAGTAGAGAGAATTTATATGCCCTGATCTGGATCAATTTCCTGGTAGCAGAATTTGATGGTTTTGATTATTGTCTTGATCTGATTAGATTGCTTGTACATTGGCTTTTTGATTTATTGATTATTGATTGATGTTGGTATATGTACTAATACTATATGTTGGAGTCGTCGTGTTGAGTTTTATGTAGTGCTTCTGGAATTTGGGAGCTGGTAGCAGTTCCGTAGTAGGGCAGAGGGAAGTATATACTGCTCTCGGGAAAGACGGGATTGTTGGTCCTGTACGTATGCAGGAAAAACGTGTGACAATTGAAGTTGCGCGTCACATTGTCTGGGTTCGGAATCAGTGACATCGTCGTGTGTTACTATTAGGGATATATTTCTAGTATAAAAGGAGTGTGTATGATAGCAAAGGTTATCTGTGAAACTCTGGTCTTAAGTCCCAGGGATCCGTAAGGTTCGCCTTTAAAGCTTATCGCGGGAGAAGTAATAGGTATTCTCTGAGCTTGTCTGAAAGACTGGGCAGAGGAAAACACTGCTTGGTTAATGCGTGTTATAATTCTGTAGTAGGACAGACTGTTCGCTGTTCTCGGGAAGGCAGGATTCTGTGTGTATGTATTATATTTTCTTGTATGAAAGTGAGTGAATGTATGAGCATTTAGTTGATTGTAAGACTCTTTGGAGCAGTCCTAGAGGAAACAGTTAATGGATGCATGTTAGAAGGGCAGAGTAGAGGAATGTGCTACTGTGTCAACGAGAGTATTAATTCCGTAGTGGAACAGAAGTGAGTGCTGTTTCAGGGAAAAGACGGGATTCTTGTGAAAAAGATTTTCTTTACTATTCTATGGTTAGCGAAGCAGACAATGGAGATGTTTATATGTTGTAACTAATAGATATTGTAAAATTTGACACGAAGTCTACTGAGAAGATTTTTGTAAAGGAGGGGTAGACGAGTGACAGGAGACAGGAGCAGGAACGACTGCAGCGACTGCTGACGTAATAGAGACCGCGCTCTGATTGGGTAGTGGATCTGAACAGTGCTCGTGCTGAGATTGGTGCGTTGGTGTGAGCCGCGCAAGGATTGGAAGGGGTACAAGGTGACGTAGACGCTCCAGGATTGGTGCGTTGGTGTGAGTCGCGCTGTTATTGGGTGAAATATTGTACTATTCAGTTGTATTACGGAAGGGATTAGAAAGTTTGGTAAACGCAGAAATGTATTACCAAGAAGAGAAAAAGAAAAAGAAATCCTTGTTCGGAAAAATTAAAGGATGGTTTGACAAGGATAAAGATGTTAAAACAAGAGAAGGTGAATTGTTACCTCCAACGAAAACGCCTGCATCCTTCATGGTTGCGAGATATGGGTATCATACCTGTATATGGTTGGAGAATTGGGCTAGGTATACTAAGGAAGATGGTGTCTTAGCATTCCCAGAACATGGTTCATTTAATTTGGCCGTGTTGAGAAATTTGCGAGAGAAAATGATGGGTCTATAGCCTAGACCAAGGCCGACACAGTTTGAGGCTTTGGTGGAATGGGAAGAGGAAGTACATGAGCAGGAAAAACAGAGGTCTGGAGGCAACTACAGATACATGTTTGGGAGAAAACATGATCGTGAAACTCATCATGATCGAATGAGGAGATGGCGAGATGCTAGTATGTCAGAGGGATTATATCCTATGAGAACAGTTGACGAGAGGGAAGAAAGGAAGGGTACAGAAAGGGTTCTGGAGGCAGAAGTGAAAAGATATGGAGTTAGTGAGTATGAGGATGAGGTCTTGAATGACATGATGTACAAGAGACCACCTCCATATAGACCAGAACCAGAAGAGAGCACACCAGTTGTTTCTCCAATAAGAGATACATTGCGTATCATTGAGACAGAAGTTGTGACACCTGAATTAAGAAGTGGTAACCCTTTCAGAGAAAAAGAGAGAGAGAAAAGATGTGGTGATGAGAATACGAGAGAATTAGCTAGAACTACATCAGAACTGACTGAAAAGATTAGAGAACTGACGAAGAATCTAGAAGCTGTTACGGTGCCTGTAACCATAGGTCCGGTTATGCCTGTTTTTGATAAACAGAGGATGGGTGAAAATAGTTTGGTGATTCCATATGTTGGGAATAGATTGACAAGTTTGGCTGGTCCCTCAGGAGATTCAGGGAAAAGGACAGAAAGTAATGATGATTTGAGACAATCCAGACGTGACACATGCAGTGGAGGATTAGAGGTACAGTCTAATTCGAGATTGGATACTAGTGATGCTAGTTGTTCAGGGATGCCAATGTTAGAACCACAGAGGATGCCAGAAAAGGTGGTTCCAGTGAAAAGAACTACTGAAATAACAGCTGAAGATTTGAATGATTGGATGAGAGTCCTTCAAAAGAGGGATAAAGATTCCCAGGCAATTGATGTGGCCAAGTTACGCATAGAATTAGAGGAGCTTGTGGTAGGGACAGTTCCTACAGACATTCTAAAAAATCATCATGATGGAGAATTGTTATTCATGTGTAAAAACATTACCTGGAGAGCTAAAAATACGCATGACAGGTTAAGAGCAATAGCGAGTGAGCAAGGAGTTGACATTGATAAGGTAAAAGCATTGCAGAGGTCTTACAGGATGGATTTTACGGACAAGGATATTGAAAATCTGAATGGTGCTGGTAGAACAGGACAGATTAAGGAAATGATCGCATTGTTGCGAAAATGGGGTGATGTAGAAAAATGGAAGGATAGGTGGTATAAGAAAAGGGAAGAATCAGTGGACAGGACTTATTCAGCATTTCCTGTGAGAGAAAAAGAGAAAACAGTGGATGCTTATCCTATGAGAGAAATACCTGGAGGATATGTACATGTTCCATGGACCAGACAGGATATTTTATCATTTACGAATGATTTCCCTCGACTGAGAGAAAAGCCCGTCGAGTGGTATAGGCAGGTAGACAGGTTTGTGAAATTGTCAAAAGTGCTGTGGATTGACCTGAATAGTCTGTTTGATATAATTGTTCCAGCAGACTTGTGGGCTGAGTGTAAAATAGTTGTAAGTTGGCCTACTGAGGAATATCCAAGAGACCAGAGAACAGGAGCACCAGATCCAGAAGTAATGAGGAAGTATGATCAGGTGATTGTATACCTGAAAATTAAAGTCCCTCCAAAAGAGACAGACTGGGTTAAGATAGATCGAACACATCAGGAAGCAAAAGAATCAGTTCATGCTTTTTATGAGAGGCTGATACTGGCTTTTAAACAATTCAGTGGGGATGAGCACCTGGGTGACAAGGATTTGAGTCATTTTGTATACAGATTTGTATATGGCCTGAGACCTGAGATTATTGAGAGAATTCGTGAGCATACAGTGGACTGGCAGAGTAAAAAAATAGATGAGATTCTGAGACATGCAAAGTACTTCAGTGATGAAATTGAAGCAAAACAGAGAAAGCTGAAAGAGAAAGCAATGTGGGCACAAGTGAAGGTTGCGGAGAGACAAGAAGCACAGTTGGTGGAACAGGCAAATAATTCAGGGAATAGGCCCAGATATGCAGGGAAAGGAAACGGGAATCTTGAGGAAGCGAAAAAAAAGTTTCCTTGTCACAACTGTGGCCAACTGGGACATTGGAGATCTGAATGTACCAATCCACCATTAGCGAATAACGAGAGTAAACCCTTAAATCAACAGGTGCAGAACGAGGGGGATAATCAACAGCAGCAACAACAGAAGGTTGTGAGACAGCAGAGCCAAGAGCCAAAACCGCCCTTGCCGCAGAGTAGAGGGTCACAAAAGTACAATCAGGATTCGGGATTCTATAATGAGGAGCAGGTAAACAAACCAAGGCGTTCTAACCAGGTACAACAGTATTTGTTAAAGAATGAAGGGAGTGAGTCTGAAGGTGATTATTGACGGTGCCGAGGAGAGGAGGAAGAGTGCATACTTGGTGCAACTCTAGAAATAGACAAGGCAGGACCATTTGTAGATGGGAAAATAAATGAAGAAAGTGTTACTTTTTTAGTAGACACAGGTGCGACGAGATCAACTGTCAGGTCAGCAGATATTAGAAATCTTCCTCTCTCGGATGAATTAATCCAAGTAGTTGGTGTAGCCAATACACAAATCAAGACACGTCTTACTGAACCAGTAAGGGTACAAATAGGGAAATTTTCAGACATGCACAGATTTGTAGTCTGTGACACTAGTCCAGTGAACTTGTTGGGCAGGGATTTGCTATGTAAAATGAACTGTACAATTTTTTGTACTCCGGATGGAATAGCTTTTGAAACACAAGATGAAGATGTTTTGTACCGAATGACTCTAGATAATAGAGAAAGTGAGATGGTTGGTACATATGCTGTGTTTAATCTAGAGGATTTGCCTCAAGAGCTGAGAGACACAGTGAAAAAGACAGTTTGGGATTTTACTGGAGAGGATGTGGGATTGATGAATAATGTAGATCCTGTGAAAATTTCAGTGAAAGAGGGAATTACTTATCCTAACATTCCTCAGTACAAAATGACACCAGAAATAATTGAAGGAATAACTCCTATAATTGAGAAAATGATTCAGCAAGGAGTTTTGAGAGAGAGTTACTGAGTAGCCCGTGTAATTCACCGATAATGGGGCTAAAGAAACCTAATGGAAAGTTCAGGATTGTACAGGATTTGAGAAAAGTTAACAAGATTGTGGTGGCATGTTGTCCTATTGTGCCAAATCCGTCAGTGATTTTGCATCAGATTCTACATGATGCTGAGTGGTACACAGTGATTGATTTGTGTCATGCTTTCTTTTCAATTCCATTGCATCATGACAGCCAGCCGATTTTTGCATTTAGGTTTGGCCAGCGTATTTTAGCATGGTGTCGAATCCCACAGGGGTACACGGAGAGTCCTTCGATATTCAATCAGTTATTGAAAAAGTCATTGGAGAGTTTGATCATGCCTGAAAACTCAGTACTAGTGCAATATATTGATGACTTACTCGTGGCATCAAAGACACGTGAAGCTTGTGAAGTAGATACCATAGCTTTACTGAATCATCTGGCAGATGGAGGGTTAAAGGTATCTCCAGCCAAATTGCAATTTTGCAAGAAAGAGGTGCATTATCTTGGACACAATATTGAAAAGGGTCTGAGAAAGGTGACTGATGACAGGATCAGAATTATCAGAGAAATGAAAGCCCCAAAGACCCAGAGAGAAGTGAGGATGTTTCTGGGAATGGTGGGTTATTGTCGTCAGTGGATAATTAATTTCTCCCTGATAGCAAAGCCACTGATTAAGCTGACAAAAAGTGAAATGAAAGATCCATTGGAACTAGATGGAGAACAAATGGCAGCATTTGAGGAGTTAAAGAGCAGAATGTGTGAAGCCCCTGCTTTAGGTATGCCAGACTATGAAAAAGAGTTTGAGTTGTACTGCAGTGAGAGAAATGGATGTGCACTTTCAGTGTTAATCCAGAAACATGGACTACTGAGAAGGCCTATTGCGTACTTCTCATCGACACTTGACCCTGTAGCTGTGGGTTTACCAGTTTGTCTGAAATCTGTAGCTGCAACATGTAAAAGTCTGGAACAGAGTGAGGGAATCATAATGGGATATCCTGTAAGGGTATTTGTACCTCATAATGTGGCAATTCTTTTGACAAGAAGCAGAACTCAGTATATGTCACATAGTCGGCTGACTAAATATGAGAAAGTCATTCTGGGAGCATCAAATGTGACTCTTGAGAGATGTGTGAATGTGAATCCAGCAACATTATTGCCAGATAATGAAAGTGTGGGTATAAAGACAGAAGATGATCACAATTGTTTGGATGTGCTGGATTACTGTACAAAACCGAGACCAGACATAAGAGATCTTCCATTGCCTGAGAGTGATCATGTGCTGTTTGTGGATGGATCATGTCTGAGAAATGATGATGGTGTGCTGAGTGCAGCATATGCAGTGTGTAAGGTTTCAGAAGTGATGGAAGCTTCACCATTGAAAGGAGTGAAATCTGCACAAGTTGCTGAGTTGGTGGCATTGACGAAAGCTTGCGAAATTGGGAAAGATCTGAGAGTGACTGTGATGACTGATAGTCAGTATGGATTTGGAGTTGTGCATGATTTTGGCCAGCTTTGGCTACAGAGAGGTTTCTTGACGTCGAGTGGGACCCCTATAAAGAATGCTGAGGTGATTGGAAAATTGCTTGAGGCGATACAGCTGCCTAAAGAATTAGCGGTTGTAAAATGTGCTGCTCATGGACAAGGAGATGATTTTGTGACAATTGGAAACCGATTCGCGAATGACATTGCACAGTATTGTGCTAAAAATAATCACTCGATTAATAGGGAAGGAGAAGGGGAAATGTCTTTTTGTTCTGTGATGTTTACTAATGTCCTAGAAACATGGGATGAGGTGAAACAGTTGCAGGATGAGGCAGGAAAGGAAGAAAAGAAAGACTGGATCAAGGCAGGTTGTGCCCCAAGAGAAACAGATCATGTCTGGATCTATAGAGATGGTAGACCAGTCATGCCGAATTCTATGTTGTCAGCAATGGCAAGGATGTATCATGGCCAGGGACATTTGGGAAGGGATGCGATGATCAGGTCTTTTAAACAGACTTGGTACAATGCAAAGTTCAGGATGATTGCAGAAAGCATTTGTCAGAGATGTTTGATTTGCCAGCAATTTAACACTGGGAAAAAGACAGTGGTGAGTCTAGGAACAATAGGCAGAGAAGGTGGTCCTTTTACCAGAATGCAGATTGATTTCATTGAAATGCCACAAGTGAACAGATTGAGGTATGTTCTAGTGGTAGTCTGTTTGTTCTCAAGATGGGTGGAGGCCTATCTGACTAGGAGAAATGATGGAATAACAGTGGCAAAGTTACTGTTAAGAGAGCTGATTCCTAGGTATGGGTTTCCAGTAACGATTGAGTCTGATAGAGGTGGACACTTCTATAATGAGCTCATGAGTTTAATTTGTGAAGCATTGAGCATACAGCAGAAGCTACATTGTGCTTACAGACCAGAGGCTTCTGGTGTTGTGGAGCAGATAAATGGCACAATTAAGAACAGGATTGGTAAGATGTGTTTAGCCACTGGAATGAAATGGCCTGATGTCTTGCCTCTAGTACTAATGACTATTAGATCTACTCCAGATAGAACTACTGGTTTGAGTCCACATGAAATTTTGATGGGACGTGCAATGCGTCATGCATTTGTACCGGTCAATAAGTTGATGACAATAACTGATGACATGATTTTGGATTACTGTAAAGGCCTGGCTGACGCAGTTCATTCTGTGTTTCACCAGGTTGGAGAAGACGCTACTACACTTGAGAAGAAGCAAGCTCATGATCTGAGTCCAGGGGACTGGGTGAGGATTAAAGTGCACAGAAGAAGAAATTGCTTGGTTCCAAGGTGGGGAAGGCCAAGACAAGTCATTCTGACTACGACAACTGCAGTGAAGTGTGCTGGTGTGAAAAACTGGGTACATGCAAGTCATACTCTGAGAGTTCCAAACCCAAAAGATGGGACTGGTAAGGAGTATTTTGAAGAGTCAGATTCCAGTGATGATGAAGAAACAGAAACAGTGAGGAGAAATCAAAATTCTGGGAGAGCTGAAGGAGAAAGAGAGTCAGGTGATTCTTTCTTTCCAGGAGAAACTTCAAGAGAAACATTGAGAGTTTCAAAAGGGAGATCAGATTCTGTGAGAGAGCCTGAAGTTCCAATAAGCAGTGAAGAAGAAAGAAGAGAAAAGAGCAGTTACACAGAGACTACTCCTGAATCAGATGAGGAGGTTGAAAATCCACTTGAGATTATACCTGAAGAAGTAGGGTCAGAAGAAGATAGAGAGGGACAGATTGCGGAAGACCCCCGAGGAGGTGTAGGAAACATTCCTGATAAGCTAGGTGAAGGGACAAGTAGACAGCTAGAAGATTGCGTGTCGGAGACCCGAGGAGGGAAAGAAATAGGGAAGTCTCAAACAGTGGTGAAAAAGACTGTGGAGCGAAAGAAAACTGCTGAAGAACAAGAGGCATTTGAAACAGAATCGGATGAAAGTGAGAATGAAAAATCAGAAGGTCGAGTTCTGAGAAAGAGAACTTGGATTGGAGAAAGAAATAATAAAGAAACAAGACCAAAAAAGGTTGTAAGAGGAGATCTTTGGCCTAACACCCCCGCGCCGCACGGCCACCAGCTGCTGCGTGTGCCCCTGCCTGCC